>NC_067121.1:26667223-28130973 GCF_021347895.1 Acanthochromis polyacanthus
TGCTTTTACTGTAGATGGTGCACATTGCCATGCCCACAGCTGTAGGTGTGAAATAGCTTGTGCTGCGACACTACGATTTAAAGATATAGTATGAATCAAACAAGGCCTGTGCTGTGTATTTGTCTGTGTACGTTTCCATATCTGTTGTTGCATCACTTCAGTTTAACTTGCTGTGTTTCGTGTGATTATGTGCTTGATTAAGCATGATTAAGATATTGGTTATATGGTATTTGCTTTGCATATTATTTCCTTTTGCTTGTTGTTTATTGGTTTGGTGTCTGTCTTTTATCAGCATCTCACAAATAAACCAACACTTCATCAGCTGAATACAGTGCTGACAACAGCGCAACTCTCTTTTAACCAGCTCTCTGAATGTGTGACCAAGAGAATGTGTGTCATTGGTAGCAGTTCAGGATTGGTGCCAGACTCAGTGCTTAGCCTGGCACTGCCTTATCAAACAGAGTGTTTGTGTGTTGAGGCTTGGGACCTGTGCTGGCTCTCTCATCAAGTATGCAGTTGGAGTCAACGCTGCAGCAGAGATGCCTAATAGAGAAAGCAGGCGAGAGAAGAGAGAGTTGGAGAAAGACTCTGAATACGTCATACCACCGGCTCACTTCCAGCCCCTACTCTCTCCTTTTTATCGTCGTACTTGCCAATTATGCCTTTTCACACTTGTCTATCTCAGCCTGCTCTTCTTCCTCATCTCTTCCCTTTCACTCTCTACCCCACCCACTAAATTCCTCCGCTCTTGTCCTCATTCATAGCACCAGCCATTCACATCACTTGCTCTCTCGATTCCAACAAATTGAATGTCATTCATACCTCCCTCTCAATCCCCTGCAGCCTGGGAAAGAGCTGTTTAGAGTTTCAGCAGCACTCCTCGCACTGCAGGAAGCCTCAGAACATCGCAGATAGCATTACGGTGACATTCGCAACTGCTCTTGGAGTTCCTGTTCCTGTGCCCATATAAGTACTTCCTCTGTCCTGTGTGAGTGACATCACAGTGTTGGTCTGACTTGAGCATTTGCAGTGAAAGGTCTCGGACATTTTTCTTCTGTTAAACAGTTGAGTTTGGATTGGTGCTTGTACTGCAAGGAGCCTCTTGGGAGATACCAACCACATAACTATTGTTTCACACTCAGTCTGACTTCTCATCATGTCATCCTTCTCACCTCCTCCACTTCATGTTGCTTTTCCCATGGATGAAGAACAACCAGTTCCAGCCAAGCAGGAAGAGACCATGATTCAGTGACAACAGATTGTCCTCTCTCTCTCTCTGTGTGTGTGTGTGTGTGTGTGTGTGTGTGTGTGTGTGTGTGTGTGTGTGTGTGTGTGTGTGTGTGTGTGTGTGTGTGTGTGTGTGTGTGTGTGTGTGTGTGTGTGTGTGTGTGTGTGTGTGTGTGTGTGTCATATTGTACAGTCCAGTCCTCATTCACTAGGGCAGCAGATTGCAGATTACAACATAGAAACATGGTCAATTAAAATTTGGCGCTCTTTTTTGACAAGAATTCCCAAAAAAGACTCTTTAATGTCAAATTGAAAACATCCATACATCCATCATCTGTATACCGCTTAATCGTCATCCGGGTGATGGGGGGCTGGAGTCTATCCCAGCTGACTTAGGGTGAAGACAGGGGACACCCTGGACAGGTCACCAGTCTACGACAGGGCTGCACATAGAGACAAACAATCACACTCGCAACTTTGAACAATTAGAATTACCAATTAACCTCAGCATATTTTCTTGGACTGTGGGAGGAAGCCGAAGTATCCAGAGAAAACCCACACATGCACAGGGTGAACATGCAAACTCCATGTTGAAAGGTCCTTGGAAGGCACGGACGTGAACCAGGGATCTTCTAGCTGCAAGGTGACAGTGCTAACCACCAAGGCAATGTGCAGCCCCCAAATTGAAAACAGATTTCCATAAAGTAATGTCAATTGATCAAATAAAATGCAAAATAACTGATTGCTGAAGTATGTAACCCCTGGATAGATGTTGATCAGCCTTGCACATCTGGAGACTGCAGTTTTATTTTACCTCATTCTTCTTTGCAAAACTACTCAGTCTTGACCAGGTTATATGGGTACTGTAAAGGAAAACAACTTTTCAAGTCCAGTCACAAATTCTAAGTTGGATTAAGATCTGGGCTCTGACTCTGCCACCAGAACATTAACCGTGTTGTCTTTGAACCATGTCTGTGTAGCTTAGTTTATTATTTTTTTTGGTCGCTGTGTTTTCAAGTTGCAGTTCTTTTACAGACTGTATCAATTTGTCCACCACAATTCCCATTTGCTTTGGGGCATTCTTTTCACCCTCAACCTTCACATGCCTTCCAGGTCTCGCTGCCGAGAAGCATCCCCACATCATGATGCCGCCACCACCATGCTTCACTGTGGAGATGGTGGTGTGATGATGTGCAGTGTCTGGTGTCCCCCAACTATAGTGTCTTTGCTGATTGCCAAGAAGCTCAATTTTGGTATCATCAAACAAAATAACCAGCTGACCTAGACTCTAACACTTTCTTTATGATGATTTCTAGTCTACATTTATTCTATGTCTTTTGACAGTTGTTTTCTCTTTGCCACCCTCCCATAAAGCTTTCACTGGTGAAGAACAGGCAACAGTTGCTGTAAATGTTCCCTGTGTCATCTGCTGAAGCTTTTAACTCCTTCAGAGGAGTTATTGGTGTCTTGGTGGCCTCACTCACCAGTCTCTGCATTTTTAGAAAGTGGTCAGCTTGAGGCAGATTTATACATGTACCATATTTCTTCCATTTCTTCATGATGGATTTGACTTAACTCCAGTGTCTTTGACATTTTCTTGTATTCATTTCCTGACTTGTCCTTTTTAATAACATTTTCACCGAGCTTCTCAGGGAGTTCTTTTGTCTTTATTGTGTAATTATAGGCCAGAGTACTGATTCATGAATAACCAGACCTTCCTGGCCTAGGTGTCTTTAAACTACAATAACCTGAGAGACATCCACTGCACTCAGATAATCTCCTTTCCACTAATTGTACAACTTCTAGCCCTAACTAACTGCATCTGTATTATGTTATGTGAGTCACTTTAAAAAGGGTTAATGTTATAATGTTAATGTTATATTAATATCATCAGTTATTGCTCTGCCAAGGAATGTGGCACAGTTATGTGACGATCGGTGTTGGTTTGTCTGTCTGTTAGCAACATTAAGGAAGGTAAGAAATGACACAAGGACCATTGATTAGATTTTGGTAGTGATAGGGCTTATTGTCTGGATCCATGATTTCTGTATCATTTATAATGGCAGACAACAAGGGAACACTACGTTAGCTGCCTACTGTCAATTACAATTATTGCAGTCCTACCACAAATCGATTGCTGCGGACTTATTGGGACTTATTCGTCGGAAATGATACAGGGAATGAGCAGCCTTGGAAGAGTTCTGCACTCCTGAATGCTTTTCTAGTTTTACATTTTACGTGCTTAATTAACCGGCATTACTTTGTAAAAATCTGCTTTAAATTTGACATTGGAAACCCCCTCCCCCCCGAATTCTTGTCAAAAAGCCAAATTGTATTAACCCTTTAAGCTTCAGTCAATTCCAGCCATTTTCAGTACAAAAAATCGCTAATATTCTATTTTTAAATAAAAAAAATGACGAAAAATACAGGGAATATTGGACGCACATCGCGAGGTGCATTTCCTTGAAAACGTCCGATTCGTGGATTTTATACCGACTTCAGGACATGTTTTGGACAAAATAGTTTACTGGCTTGTGTATGGCTGAAGTATCCAGAGAAAACCCACACATGCACAGGGTGAACATCCAAACTCCATGTTGAAAGGTCCTTGGAAGGCACGGACGTGAACCAGGGATCTTCTAGCTGCAAGGTGACAGTGCTAACCACCAAGGCAATGTGCAGCCCCCAAATTGAAAACAGATGTCCATAAAGTAATGTCAGTTGATCAAATAAAATGCAAAATAACTGATTGTTGATCAGTCCATCGGACATTCTTGAAATTCCTGTGCAAATTAGTAGGTGTACCGCCAGCGGTACACCTACGACGCACTGAAGCGTAAAGGGTTAACCATGATTCAATGTTGAAAAGCAATAAAAGAGGAAAACTTCCAAAGGGGTGACTATGTTTTATGGCTATGGTCCTTGGTCCTTACAGCACTACCTTCTTTTCCTGGGTCTGTTCGGAAATCCCTCTATTTATTGTATAACATTAATTGTTTATTTACTTCACTTTTTTTCACAATGTTGTATATCAAGAATGATAAATTATCAACAAGGACAGCACTCAGAGAGCGCAGTGCTCCGTCAAGGTTGCTTAGTCGTATCATTTCTGATGGCTGAAATCTTGAAAAAATTCATGGCATTAATCACGACACTGTGGAATGTGGCCATTTAATATAGATGCATCCGCAAACAAAATGACCTTGTGCTGAGCACAGCCATGTGTTATGCATGTGTATGTTATGTAAGGATAACGAATCGCATGACTTAAATATGTAGCAGGCGACTGGAATTGATGGAACTCAGAAACACCTCCACAATTTAATCATTTGTTCTTTGTATGATTTCTGACGGATAAGTCCCAGTAAGTCCACAGTGGTTGATTTGTAGTAGGACTGCAATCGTGTGATTGTCAGCAGACAGCTGATGTATTGTTCACTTGTAATCATAGTTACAGTGACGCTCTGCTGCTATCTCACAATGATACAGAAATCTTTAACAAATCCGTGGATCCAGACTATAAGTCGCATCACTGCCAAAATCTAATCAATTGTTTGTGTCATTTCTGACCTTCCTTGAAAATTTCATCCAAATCCATTGGTCCATTTTTGAGTAATGTTGCCAACAGATAGACAAACAGACCAACAGACAAATGTACACAGACTATGACATATATCTGTGTTCTTTGGTGGAGTAATAATTTACAGTACCGACAGTTTATGTATTGCGAGGCAACACATGCAACATATTCCACCCTCTGTCTTGCAGAATTAGAATAAATGCTAAATGTGTCACACACCAAGGGAGAGCCAAAATCATACTGAGGTCATAATAAAATATCAATTCCAATAGATGGAGCAAAACACCAGGCCTTTATCAATTTACTTCAACTTTAGACTATAAACCTGAAACAAAGATGACAGCTCTAGCCATAATTTTCATTTAAGTCACTGAGCTTATCTGCATAAATGCGAACTAGCTTTAAAAATGATCATATTCTTTTACACGACTGTTACTAACCTACAAATGTCTTGTCTTTTCAATGTTAAAATGTGTGATTGCTTCGTCAATGAAAGATTAGTTTGGATCACACATTGCAAACTGCGAAAGTACTGTTTTTTCAAGTAACTGGTAGAAGTGCCAGACCAGTGGCACTAGTTTAGCTGCGTGTAGAGGAGCAGCCTTGTGGTTCTAGCTTGGCCACAAAATGCAAGTTGCGGTGTCTGTTGTCTATGATGACAACTTTGACAGTTTGACTAAGTTTGTCAGCTGTAGCCATCCATCAATCCATCCATTTTCTTCCGCTTATCCGGGGTCGGGTCACGGTGGCAGCAGGGTAAGCATTGCAATCCTAGACATCCATCTTCCCAGCAATATTTTCCGGTTCCTCCTGGGGGATCTCAGGGCGTTCCCAGTCCAGATGAGATATATAATCCCTAGAACGAGTTCAGGGTTTACTCTGGGGTCTCCTCTCAGTTGGACATACCTTGAAACCCTCCAAAGGAAGGGGCGCTGCAGGCATCCTACTGAAATGCCTGAACCTTTCACATGAAGGATCGGTGACTCTTCTTTGAGCTCCCTCCAGGTTCTGAGCTTCTCATCTTCTCTCTAAGGCTGAGTACAGCCGCCCTGCAGAGGAAGCTCATTTTGGTCGCTTTTATTTGTAACTTTATTCTTCTTGTTACCCAAAGCCCGTGACAGTAGGTGAAGGTTAGAATGTAGAAAAACATTTAAATGAAGAGCTTTGCCTTCTGGCGTAGGTCCCTCTTCGGCATGATTGTCTGGTATAACACCTGCATTACTGCTGATGCTGCACCCATCCATCTGTCTATCTCAGGCTCCAGTTTCCCATCACTTATGAACAAGATCCAGAGATACTTGAACTCCTTCGCTTTGGGCAGCAACTCGCCCCCAACCCTAGAGGGAGAGCAATCCACTAGTTTCCGGCAGAGAACCAAGCTCTTCGATTTGGAGGTGTTGATTCTCTTCCCCAAAGCTGTAAACCAGGTTACTTTGTCAGTCAGCATAGAGCCTGAAAACGGGAGGAAATAGGAGCCTGACGCAGTCCAAAGAAAACAGAATCAGTGTACCTGCATCTTTAGTTTAAAACAAAGAATTTGTTGTTTCACTGTAGATCTGATGCCCAATTATTTATTGAGTGGGACCACTTACATCAACGTCAAATAAATGATTGTTAGCCACAAAAAATGTATTGGCTTTACCTTCACCCTTGGATATTTTTGTTGAGTCTTTCGGCAAATAAATGAGCGTCCATTCATCCAGAGTATGCGATGGTGTTCCAGCAATCACCAGCTTAAAGCCTTTTCAAACTCTAAATGTTGCTGAATGATTTAGGGGCCCTGGGTTTTTTAGTGCCCCACATTTTCTAGAAGCACCGCCGATTTAGACCTCACATTCAGATCAGGCTATGACACAATGACACTGAGGGGAGACATGCTATTTCCTCCTGCAGTGATCAGTATGCTTGGTCAGCCAGAAAGCTCCCACACTGGACTGGCCCTCATCTGTAAAACCTGATCCATACTGCATAATCACTCCAAGGTCAGGCGAGAGAGCCATTTACATATAGATGCAGGGACCTTGAACTGACAAACTTGCCTGCCAACCAGGCAGAAAATTAACCAGTCAAGTCAAGTATGAGCCACTGTGTGTGTATGTGTGTTAAGTGCATTTTTGTGTGTGGGTAGGGCTAGTGCGTGTGTGTGTGTGTGTGTTTAAACTTGACAGTACCTGTGCTTTTCCTGCCATTTCATTTTGTCACAGACGCGGTCTTAGTAGGTGGCTAATTGAAAATGCCAACACTGCTGTTACCTTCTCTTTCCCCTCGACACAATAATGTAGGTGTGCATGTCTCTCTGTGTGTATTTATTTGTGTTACGTGTTCCCAGCATGTGTCAGACTATTTGCTTGGCCTCATTTACATCATACATGACATGCAAACTTGAAAAGAAAAGATTTTTTGCTACCGTACAATGTAATTTTAACATCCAACTTGAGGTAATTGTCTTGAAATACCTCAGAAATCAGCTCGTCTGTGCACTTTATCTCCCTGACTTTGCCATCCTCTCTGTGCTGAATCCTTGTTGCGTGCAGATATAAGGAAGTACATGACATTAGTATCTCTGTATGTGTTGAATCTTGTTGCCTCATATGTGAGACTGTTCAAGAAAGTGCTGCTTTTTCCAAACTTTATTGACATGCAGTGTGTTTGTAAGACTTTATCTGCTGCACTTGCCTCTTTCTACTGCACCTGTGTGCCGTAGGTCTCAGCACAGGGGAGGTGGATTAATCACAGATTAAAGGGAGCATAGAAATGAGTCCTGTGAACCTGATCCTGTGCACACACACAGACACACACACACACACACACACACACACACATACACACATACACATACACATCCACACACACACACATCCACACACCCATACTTTCTTGCTGAATCATGACCTTCCTCTCTGCTGCTACACCACCAACTGGCTGAGAGAAAAACACTGCTGCTGAAACAGAACAGGATGAGATGCACACTATGTACGCACATAGTTTCCTGCTAGTGTAGCCTGACGGAAAAATGAATATTGGTATCTCTGCAACTGACTCAGTGTGGCTATAATGACTATCAAGGGGACTGAGAGGGGAACGCTGTTGACAGACGCAGCTGTCAATGCAACTGTGCAAATAAACAGCCCTGGACAAGCTGCTGCAATTCAGTGTCATTCATGTAGGTATTATAACGTGACGAAAGATGTGACAATGTGTTTTTTTCCACTGCTGACAATAACATTGCACGCTGTTCTTTTAAAAGCAAATAGAGGGACTTGGTGTTGCATTTGTTTGTAGGCTGCAATACTGAATGGAAAACTGTGTTGAAGCGTGTTGTGAGAAACTGTGATCAAAGCCTGGGATGTGGGAACCGTGCTGGTGATTTTCCATGACAGGTGTGGCACCGTGAAAGGTGTCATGTACCGTGCCTCGGTGATGTGTTGTATGTGTGCTGCTTAACCAGACTGCAGTGGGAGACTCTTAATTTAACTAAAGAGAGAAGGACCATTAAAAGTGATGGAGAAGTTTGAGTAAATAAATGGAAAAACATATTAAATGTAGATGCTTCCATTAAGAGCACAATGCTGCAAACTGCTCATTCATTTAAGAACCAGACAATGTTAATTGACTCGTAGGTGGAGTACATTGAAGGCTCAGATGTGCATTAAGACTCCCCTGGTTATATAATAATGTACATTACTATATCTGCTTCCACGATTGGATAGATAGATAAATAGATAGATAGATGGATAGATGTAAAGAAGTTAACTATGATTCTTAAAGTGAATTCAGTAAAATTCTGTCACATCTGACACAACTGAAAGATTACACTTTTTTGACAGCTGATTAGTAATCTGCAGCATAATCAAATTCACTTCCAGATTCTTGATCAATTTTATACGAATTAGGCAACTATGTAATTCCAGTCATAAAACATTTTAAGTTTGCTATATTTATTGCCATTTCATGCCAAAACATGCAGCTTGGGGAATAAATTTAGAATGATACAAACTCCATCAGAAAACCTGGGTAACTTTCTTTGGTTATTTCTATTTTGCATGTGTTTAATTAAGAGCAAAATTTCAACATTTATCTTTCAGTGTCGATAGACTATTTCATGTGAAGTGTAGCCAGTCAGATAGTGCTGTGGGTGGAGCTTTGCTTGAGACTGCGGAGTGGTAACTACAGATAGAGGGGGATGAATCATAGACTGTATATAAAGTGGACGTAGCATCTGGCTCCAAAAATGAAGCCCACCCGGAAGTGTCAAAAACTTGCAATATCACGCCATCTGCTCGGGTTGGCTCCAAAAAGCTTGTGCTCCATAGACCCCAATTCATTTTTGGAAAAAATAAAATTTGATAGACTGATGTTCTACAGCTCAGGATTTTTTTTAGTTTTCATGGTCAAAATGAGAGATCAGGTGGCCGATCTTAAAATAAATCAATACTGAATTTTAAATAAATTGTTAAATTTGGCGGAGCCACGGGGCGTGGCTATACTTGATTGACAGTCCCATTGACTGGTCCTGCCCCGAGTTACTCTCCGGTCCAGCCTGTTTGACGCTTTTTACGTCACTGGCTCCAAAAAATCCAAAATGGCGACCAGGAAGTAGCAAAATCCGGGCTTCATTTTCTCGCCGTTGAAACCAACGGGTGACGTCACGGTTAGTTTACGCCTGGGATGAATCAGAGTCAAAGCATTGCATTTTCAATTTTTCATAGAGAATTTTATTCATATATAAATAGCAGCACTGACAATAAGGAGAATATTTGCCATCCTCCATACCAAACTGAGACATTTCTCAGAAACAAAGCTGTAATGATTCACCTTCAAATGCATATCCTGAGTATAAGGTGACCCAGGACTATTGCACCCTCAATAATTCATTTATTTTTCTCAATTAAGCACTCAACTTTCTGACATGCCTTAAAACTACTCATCTTTAGCAGTGCATTTGTGTCAAAATGTCAAAAAATAATAATGAATTTAAAAGTTTTTGTCTTGAAAATGGATACAGCGGACTTAGCAAATGTTTTAAATAACAGTATGCTGCATGAAAATAGATATTAATGTGATATAAAAACTTGCACTTTTGCTTTTTGGTTGTGTTGTATTGTCCCGGATGCCAAAACAGAGACACAGTCATAGAGAAGTGCATACTTATTTTCACAGTGATATAATGGTGCTGCACTTGGTTATAGGTTTTGCTCAGAGTAGTACTTTCTTTGATAACTTCAGGTTTTCATGACAGTAGTTCTGAATGATGCTCTGAGGCCACTGATGATCAGAAAGCAGTTTTTGTGCATTTTATGAATACGATCATTTATAAGAAGAACCAGCACCTGAATAAATGACAAAGCAATATAATGTTTAATATGCTCTTTAAATAGGACAGCAGTCAAAACGTGTTGAATGAGCTGTCTCAGAAGAAGTTAGGAATATTGAGATAGTCTCATAGAGTTCGATATCCTGGTCCCAACTATTAATACCAATTCTTCCAACCAATTAGACTTAGCCCGCTCTTATCAGAGTCACTTAATGACTGCTTGTGGTGGCATGTATCAGGTGACTGGGGGTAAAGTAAACGGAAGTTAACTAACCTGCAGTAAACAAGAAGAAGAAACTCACACACTGATGCTGCAATGCTGTGAATTAATATACAATTACTACTTTTTGCCTTTCGAAGTTTTTTTTCTTCTTCTTTACCGATGTATCATAGATGATTCTCCTGCAGAATGGCCTAATATCGTTATGAAGAATGGCTTCCATGCACCGAGAGACGATCCAGATTTTAAATTTGTAACACATCAGTATTTGTGACAGAGGATGGCATGGTGTGATGATGATTGTGCTTCGATATGCCACGTGGGTTGCTGATGAGTATAATAAAATTTTGGGAAGCCACTTCAGTGGGATGAACACTGGTAATGAGAGAGAGATGGACACAAAAGCTACTAGACGTGCTGAGTGAATAGTTAATTGTCATCATAGTTACCGATCTGCTCGCTTCATTGTATTAGGAAGGATGCTTTGTTGTTGTTGTTGTTGTTTCTCGAAGTATAACAGGTCACAACATCATCCAGTACAAGGACCTGATCTGCAGTGATACACCTGACTCATGCAGTGTGTGTGCCCTCGCTCGTTCTTCAGTTTCACAGCAAGGGCAGATCACATTGCATCATTTGGGCTTTCGACCACACGTTCTCTCTCTGTCTGTCTCTGCCTCTGTCTCACTCTTTAACTCCCACTTTAGTCACCCCCGTTGCTGCCATCTCACCCACTTTGTCTGGCAGCTGCCCACCCTTCATGCTCTATCTTCTTGATCTCCAGACTTTCACCACCATCACCACAGTTGTCTTTTTTTTTCAGCTGTTGTTTGACACCACTATGGACAGAGAGGGTTTTAAATGCAGGCTGTAGCACCGCAGCTTCCACAGATGAGTGTTTTTCTTTGTGTAGAGGGTGAAGTGTAAAGCACTCAGGCTTCCAGTTTTCAAAAAAACATTATGTGCAGCAAATGCTTGACTCGCGTTGTATGAATTCTGGCAACAAGGCATAAATAGTAATATAAAGAGGGAGGTGGGTGGCATTCAATAACTGTTAGTTCTGGCAAAAGGAGGCGAGAAAAGATGGCTCTCTCTCCTCTTGTTGCCATTTACTGAGCTCCCGTTCCTGGTGCCTGTTGGTGTTTTGGATCAGAGAGATGCTTTAGGCTTCGTGCCACAACAGAGAGGCAGATTCATACAATGGAGTCCTTCCAAAAGTCCTCCATCACTCATACACGCAGGCTCCCACTCCATCAAACAGTCACACTGTCACAGGCACACGCTTAATTATTCAGTCACTAATTATCTCTCGTATACCCGGGTTACATAACAGAGGTTTGCTTTTGTGAGCGGAGCGAGGAAGAGACTTGCGAGGAGAATTTGCCGGAAGAGCCGATCTTTTGAGAGAATTTCATCTGGCCTCGCTGCTGATGCAACTTTTCTGGAGCATCTGAAACTGCTTGAAAAACATTTCAATAAAGAGTATCTAAATCTGGCGTGGACGCGAAGATGGCGTCAGAGAGGCAAAGTACACACAGAGACTGAACCGCACAGCTATTTGTCTTTTTAAATATCCCTCAGTCCCTGGGCTGCTACAGGTGATGTATGTACAAGTACATAATGTGATTTAAAGACACAGAGGGCCTGGTGTATATCGAGCTGGAGGTTCTCAGCTCCATGGAGACGGGGCTGGTTAGTTTGCTCAGTCATTCATCTCTTTTCCCTTCTCTCGCTCACTCATCTTCTCCTTCCTTTTCTCCTTTACTCCCACTTTCCTTCTGATCTTGCTGTAATCATTTGTCAACGCTGTCCTTTTTTCTGTCTAGCTTTCGTGTGGCAGAGGAGATTCTTCCCTTGCTTTCCTTTTCCTCTACTTTTTAATATGACCTATTTTGCTTTCCTTTCCATGACTTCTCTTTCATCCACACATTTCCTTTGTTTCTCTGTCCCCTGTTTCCTCCTCCATTATCTTGCCATCTGCTATTCTGTCCACCTCGACTTTCCCTCTCTCCTCCCTTAATCTTCTCTGCTCTTCCTCCTCTGTCTCAGTGTGAGGCTGAACAAGCTGTAGCGGCATCACGCTGCTGACATCTGTCCCTTTACCTGTCAGTATAGTACACAAGCCACAAGTGTCTCTACAAACCGATGATGCTCTGACGTCTGCACCACTACAGGAGTTCATCTGTAAATGTCTTGTCTCTGATGGTGAATTCGGTAATAGTGCCATTCTACATTTCCACCTCATCTATGCTGCCAAACAGGTGACAGATGAAGTACTGAAGCTGTTACTGCTACACCTCCTATGTCGACAAAACAAAGCCCCATAATGCATCTCTTTTCAGCAAATCAATGAAAGCTTCACTTGTCTCCAAAATGTTTCTTTCAGTTTTTCAGCTCGAACTACTATAAAGATGATTCATTTCACCATAGCATTTTATCTCCTGGCATTAACCCTGTCCTCAATGGGCTGGTGAGTTGCTGCTGTTTACACCCTCTTCAAGAATAAGTCTCACTCAGTGTTGGACAAATTGTAGCAAAACAGTTGACAGAAACCAACACAGGTGTGATCCAGTATGTGAGACCAAGACTTTCTATCACTTCTAACTTTATCTCTTAGCAATCATTTCACATCAGAATACATCTGAATTCTTCAGCAGAGCCTTTGCCTTTAAATGATGCGTATATGGTGAGTTGCTCAGGCCAGGTGTGATTATAAATCAGTAGCTTAGCGGTGGAGAACAACAGCTTGGAAATGGCTTGGAAGTAACTGCCAGTTAACATATATTCTTATTGGGCTGCATTTCAGTCACAGTTTCATACCTATTCCATTGTCTTACAACATAGACAGAAAAATATATAAGTCAAATCAACTTAAATTAAACTTCAGCTGCATTAAAATGCAGCATATGTGAGCACAGAGAGCAGGAGAGAAGCAAACACTGGCCAAGTTTAGCAACATGAAATCACAGTGACACAGTCATAACCAGTCTTGGTTTAGTTCATATTTGTGTAAAGTGATCATTATGTTTCATGTACACACACACATACTTCTAAAGCTCTTTTTAAATCCTACATTGTTGTATACAAAGAAGAGCAGCACTATGAACCCCTTCAAATTGAGACTGTTGGGTGGTGGCTCAAATTTTGGAATTTTCCATGACAGCTCTTGTTATTGAACTTTGCTTGTGTATTGTGATGAACAACTGTTTTGTTTTTTTGTTGTTGTTTTTTTGTCCTTTATGCTAAGGTTTAAGATATGGACATTAATAAGAGCTGCTGTCCAACAGCAAGTGTATCTGTAACCAGACTAACTTGTCCCTGGACGTTAAGTTAAAGTGCGAACAGTTCTTCCTACTGAGAGAATTTTCTTCAGTGTATGTGCTTTCACATGGTAATGGTAAGGTAGCATCTAGGGATGCTCTACATAATACTGTTAACAGTGAGAGCATTGGGCTGTTCAGTGTAGCTGAGGACTTCAGCCATGCTGACCTGAAATCAGTGATGCCCACATTCCATAAAAAATGTTCTTCAGTGACGATCTGATGGTTGAGTGTTTAGGGTCAATACCATATGGGCATATATGGCCTGAGCAGCAGATCGGCTGAGAGAATCCCTGTTGAGGACCATTTACTGCATGTCATTCCACCAGGTACAAACCCCCTCACAGACCAACATTCAGCATGCTGAACTGGATGAATCTACAAAGAGTTTTGCGGAACCGTCAAGCACATAAAAAATGCTAAGAGCAGAACTTCTATAAGGGGGACATCCAGACTCCTACAGATTACAGTGACCCCAGTTTTACAGAGATTGTTATTATTATTAGATACACTGAACAATACCAAAGACGCTAATGTATTATCACACACCAAAACCACCTAAGGCTTTGCACACATGGGCAAGAAAAATGTGAAGTTTAAGGTTGTTGTTTCTGATTTTGGCATTAAACTGGATAAAACAGGTCATAATCTAACCTTGATTTAGAACTGCCACTTTGAGGTTCAGAGTGTAAACCTGTGAAAGAAAGAGTGGTTTGTACAACTTATCCATGCTTTGTATATCCTGCAATATTATACTCTAAATCTCTTTTACAAAAAATAATTATTTCAGGTACAGGTAGCAGTTTAAGAGAGTTTGCATTTTACAGGGCTGCTGAAAATATTATAACACATGCAATGTGAATTCAAGATCTTATGTCCTATGACTATCCCAGCCCTAAGAGTCCATAAATGTCAAGCAAATAAAAGATGCATCTGTGTTCATTTGTGTTTCGGTGACGATGTGCAAGTGTCAGAAAGTCTTGGCATATGGGCGTAAATGGTTATGCTTCATTAGGTAGATAACAGTGGACGCTAACTTACAGAGAATCTAACAAGAGGTAATTGGTTAAAGCAGGGTCCCATGTGACACTGTCTAATTTCATCATTGTCACATGCACACACAAACACAGATGCACGTGCAGGCTACTTGTGACCTGACACGACAACTCAGGCAATGTTGATCACACATCGTGCACCAAACTGCATAAAAATTGGCATCACATCTGTGTAATGGCGAATTTTTGTCCATTTTTAGGGCAATGTTTCATCTCTTTGTCAGATAACTTAGGATGTTCATTACACATTCACCAACACAATCTGAGACACGAAGCATATATGAACATGCAGCCGTACAATTAATGTGCATGCACACACACAATCACACACATCAACAAACGAGCTGCGCTTGGGTTCGGACTTTTCATTTGTTGACATTTACAGTGGTTGCCGCTGAACTCTGTGAAGTGTCACCGTGGCATCAGTTTACCTCGGGCTAGCCCAGAGCAGGGGTGTGCAGGGGTGGTGAAGCACTTTGTTGTTGCTAGAGTGCATGTGAACATCACCTTTCATCAGCCCTGGCCACCGTCCCCATCCTTAATGTGTCTAAACCAATCTGGCATGTGAATGAATACCATGCATGCCTCTGACATCATGGAGTTTCCACTGCTGTGCTCGGCTCACCTCACAGATAACAGCTTTGATATTTCACACCGCTGGCTCGCGAGCAGGGGTTCCCCACCCACCACCCCTCCAGACCATAGATGGAGTCTGGACAGTCGCTGTTTATGTGGAGGGTAGTCATCTTAAAGCTCAAAGGTCAAATCTCCAACAGTTCATATCATGTAAGACTCAAAGAAGTGGGCTGTAAACGGATTAAGTTATTAGAAAAGAGACACAAATCTTAACTGACATTTTTGCTGCTGTAGGATGGGCTCCAAATGAGTAATTATGTGATTTTGGATGAATGTTATTTTAGCTGAAATGCAGACATTCTGATGGTGCACTAAAATCAAAAGCAAGTCAATGAAGTTAGTTTACATCCACCAGTGAATACTCCTGTAATAGTATCTTATGCACTTGTGCTATAAATGAGGTGAGGACCCATGTAGACAGTCAGCCTGATGATTTGCTTGGGCGGAGTGATGAATGGGGTTATTCCTTGTGGAAAATCACAGAAATATCTGAAGCTGTTATTTATACTTTGAAGACTCAGATTTTCTGTTGGAAGATCTGCTCTTTGCAACATCATCTTTTTCTTTTTTTGACACTTGCATGTTATTTGAATGAAGCTTAGTTTGGTTCACAGATTTTTTGTTATCAAGATTTTTTCCTAATGTCTGATAAGCCAGCAAGCAGCACAGAAATGCTGCATTATTCCAGTGGATTACCTCAGAGGTTTCCTTTCCTGTGGTGTATCTCCATAGTCATGAGAGTCACATGTTGAGCTGTTTGAATATGCAAGGCTTCGTCAGGTCAGACGGGCAACGTGATACCATTGTTGGACCGAGCATCTCTGAATCTGCAGGACGGAACCACCTCCATGTTTGGCCAACATTCCTCTCTGCGCTCAGCAGCTGGTTTACTTCTTGCGCTATTTAAAAAAAAAACCCTCTTGTTTGTGCAAAATTTCCTGAGTAAATGGACATCGGGAGGCAAACATGATGAAAAAACACACTCAAACTAAGAAACTGTTTACAGATGTAACAAACATATGACTGATGTTTATCACAGCTTGTTTTTGCAGATTTGATCCAAGTGGTATGAAACTCTTTAAGACCCAGACTTAAATTTTCCATCACACATGGATAGACTCCCATAGCCGGCATACAAAGTGACATGACACCTCTAACTTTAGTCTCCCTCTGTGGCGCTCTGAATAATCCAGTTAGGATGTGCTCTCAGTCTATCAGGACATTTTAGCTTCCTTGCTTGCAGCTCACAGACTGTAGGAAATATCTGGGCCTTAAAAGTGAAGTCAATGTGAAACTTAATTAAATGTGCATTCTTTCTAACAGCCACCAGGGGGCAACACTTCTGGCTGCAAAAAATGATATCTGATAATGTAGAAATGTGTACTTCTGTATTGGGTTGTTACCTCTGTAAACATTTTCCAAATGAGTTTATGGTCTCAATTGCTATTTTTAGGTCTTATTCGGTGCAGCAGGGTGTTTGTTTTGTAAATTATGGTTCCATTTAGATTGAAATAGACAATAAAGCAGAGTATGTTTTGGTTTGTGGCTACCTTGCAATCAAGAAGTTGCTACCACAGCAACTTATATAATCAAAGAAGAGATATAGCAATGGTTATCCACTGCTATGTCAGTTTCAATAGCCATGAGCTTGTTTTGGGTTGTTGTGGTTTGTCAGTTCATGAAAAATAATTGCAACATTTTCATCACTAAAAATGTCTTGCTCAGCATCCAGTTGTACCAAAACTCTGGGCTGTTAAGGCCATTTTGTTTTAAACCTGTTTTTTTGCTCAGTAACATCTCATTTGCTATCACAGTCAACACGAATTACAGATGCATACAAGCTAGCATTCAAGCTCTAATCTTAGCTTATAACGTACCTTACGGAAGTTAATTATGTTAACTGTGACTTTGCATTGGATGGACATGAGTCAAGTGCAGTCTGGTTACTATAGGTGGATGTGTACAGAAGTCCTTAGGTTCTCTGTCAGCTCCACCCTGTCTAATAATAATCACTTCTGGCTCCATAAAACTAAGATGGCCAAAATGCTAAACCTGATACTGATGTCAGTGGGATTACATCCACTTCTTCTAAAGCTGGAGAACAAACAGGCTCCAGGGTCCAGACTGGCCTGGACTAGCCTGGTATCCTGAATAAACCTTTGTCACATAAACACACATGGTGCAAACACTCTGGGACCATACATGCATTTGTAATGCATTACCTAACACCTTTGCCTTTTACCATCACAGCTAAAACCTCTTACCTAATCTAACCTAACCTCACCTGAACCTTAAAACCAAACTGAATCCCTAAATGGTCCTTTGAAGTTAAAAGAACCAACCAAAATACCACGTATCACCATGCAGAAACGTCCTCACAACAGTGGTTTTGAACACAGTCTGTCATGCAGGCAGTCCGCCCTTTCATATGTCTTCTGTGTGAGTGTGTGTGTATGTGTGTGTGTGTTTGTGTGAAGGTTAGAGGTTGTGGGGGCCACCAGCTGATGTCACAGACCCAAAATGAGAGTAGTGTCCTTGATGACAGCCTGGCAACTATAATTGTCGTGACAACCCCTAGGAATGAGCTGTCATGTGACACTCCTTCGTGAGAGCCAAGTGCATGGAAAAAGAAAACACGCACTCTCTCTCTCTATCTCTCTCACTCACTCACAGACACACACACACACACACACACATGGCTGTGTCTACTGGGAGAACCCTTTGGAAACAATGTCTGGTGTGCTTGGGGAACTGAGAGGGCAGAGCAGGAACCATTTAACCCACTCTGGAAAGCACCAAACGGGGGCAAGAAACAAGACCCTCATTTTTGCCAACAACTGAACTATGTTTTTTAAATTGTCCAGATTATTTCCCAAAGGTTGAAGTCACATTTTCTGCACTGCCTTGAACATACCTTGTTTGTTAAGTTCCCTTTCTTCTGTGCAATGTGTTTGCACAGCTTTTTTTTTTTTGGCTCAGGTAAAGTGAGATTAAAGTTATCAAAAATAACCTGGTGAGCCTGTGTAATTCAACTCGGGTACATTCTCTCATATTCCACCCATCCATAAAGACGGTTTCAACTATTTGAGTGTGACAAACAGCGCTGACATATTTTCCTTCCTTGTTTTCAAGCCAACTTCTCAGGGAGAACCGTCAGGGGACGGCACGGCTCCAGCCCTCTGATGTCTGCAGCACACACACATACACACACATTTGTATGCATAAGCACACAGATCTCTTGAGTGTAATATCATCGATGGAAGGATTTCCTCTCTATGTTGTGATTTAATGTATCTCTGCCTCCTGTTTCAATTCTCCTGTCACCTTAAATCTGTCATTATTGGTTTCTTTCTCACATCTTCTGCCTCCCAGTTGTCTAAGTGTGAGAATTAATGCCACCTATGATTTTGCCACATACGGTTTCCACATATGCTGCACACACACTCACACACACTCACACACACACACACACACACACACACACACACACACACACACATACACACACACACACACACACACACACACATATACATCTTAATAGGCTACAAATGTGTTGCGTAGCATAAGGCTTCTAACTGAATCAGTTTGAGACACTCGCACACGTGCACGGGGGTTTTGCAAGGTGGTAATTAGTAGAGACAGCAAGGTGATAACAAGCGCCAGTCACATGTGTGCAACCAAGGTGTCAGCGCCAATGTGTTGCCGGAAGTCACAGCCACACCTACACCCTCTCTTTCCCGTCTGGTAGGGGAAAATATTCTTAAGAACAGATGTACTTATTGACATTTTAAGAACAAAGTAGGCCAGCGCACATGATCTTCACCTTTTATTGACTCAGAAAATGTGTATCAAGACGCCATGTATGTCCCCCACAAGTCCTCCTTCTACTCTTTTCTTTGCCTCTCTTTCTTTGCCTGTCTCCTCCACCCACTCCTCCTCCTCCATCCACACCATCTGAGTCATTTGATCCTAAAGGTGAGATGCTGCTTTCAGTAGATTATTTTCATCTCGTCTTGCTACACGAGAGGCTCTCGTCACTTTTCTTTTGTCCTCCTTTTATTTCCCTCCCTGCCTTTCATCCATCTGTCACCCAGTGGCAAGCTAAAAGTTGAAGCCTTGACGATGATCTTTGTGGAGTCTGACATCATTTCAGGATAAGCTGCACCCCCTGAGTGCACTTTATATGAGCCCCATATGATCCTCTGGAGTGGGAGGTTTTCCATCTCTGCTTTGCTGCTTATGACCGAACAGCAGTTTGATCAAATAGAGGCTGCATGTGTCTTTTTCGTCAAGTAGAAGTTTTTGCTGTCACGATGGCAGCTACCTGTTTAATGACATTATGTTGTTCACTATTGTTTATTCATATTGAAAGACAAATTTCAGATTTGAATAATCATAATTTAGTCATCGTTTTTCTTCATTCAGTTCATGACCTTCTTTCCTTTCCTAGTACATCTGTTGTCTTTTCCCTTTTCACCAGACATTGGTTAAATTTTAGTTTTACTTCTGTTTCTTCAGGTTGTGGAAACAGCAGCATGAGTGGCGACATGTACAGTGCCGGCTACCGTGCCATCACCAACATAGATTACTCCTCAGTGTGCATCAGTACAATGAGTGAGAGGTACAGCAACTGCCCAGGTATGACCTGGCACCAGATGGACGTTCGCCAGCTCTCCTTCCCCGATGCGTCCTTTGATGTCGTCCTGGAGAAAGCCACCCTGGACGCCATCATGGTGGAGGAGAAGACTCCTTGGGAGGTTTCCCCTCAAACTGCCTGCTTCATTCACCAAGCGCTCACAGAGGTATTGTTAAAAATTGGTGTATCCCTCCTGGAAATTAATATTTCTGCACTGATATCAAGGTATTTACTAGGAATTCCCACTAACTTGATTTCATTTTCTGCTTGTGGGAGTCCAAATCCCTCAATATTGATATAAATATACTAGTGTATTGATGTGTTTGCCTACTAAAAACTCTCACTACTCCTACTACTTTCATTAAAATCTCAACTGCCACATCTAAATGCTAAAATCCAACCTTCGAACATCATTATTACTGTAATCACCTTTCATCTGCAGCAGGTTATTTCAATCCTAAAATTACCATACGGTTGGGTAATATAGCTGGCAAATCTAACCTAACAATTATTTTTGCAGTACCTGTAATTATCAATAATGTTTAGTGACTTATTTTTTAATAAAGACCACAAGGACCACAAGGGAATTAAAAAAAACAAAGAGATCAAAGCAGAATTTTGTCAATGAAATCTACATAATGTTTGATATTCAACAAGTTGCTCAATCAGACTTGGAGGTCACAACCTCCAGAGAACAGAGCTGCACTCAGTTGAACACAGAAACATGTAATAGCAATAAACTAATGCCTCATTGCTGCTAGAACTTTTTTATGGTGGGATAACCTGATTTCTGAGCAAAAAAAAAGTTTTCCTGGAAAATAATCATAGGAAAACATTCAACTTTAATCCTCACCATCCCAGCCTACGTTCATCTACTTTTTAAAATGAATGCAGAGCTCCAGGAGCTGCACCGCGGTCATTAGGAGGTTGTTGGGGTGGATGGCGGACACACAAAGCACACAACTCTCACACCACAGAGACCACGTTTGCATTAAGATTCCTGTGTATAGCTAGGATTGTATTACAAAAGCATTTTTGTTGAAGTTGGGAAAAGATTCAGGTTAACATAAATGTCTGTGAAGATTGTCAAGTTGCCTTCTTTGTAACACTTAAATTTAAATGTTAATGGTTTTAGTTATATGTAAATAACTGTGCTGGGTCTCAATTTTATAAACTTCTTCAGTAATTATCCAGATCACAGGTATACAGTTCTAAGCAATATTTGGAACAATCTTAGGTTAAAAACGAAAAGTTAAACTCCCACGGAGGAATTCATTGTTATGAGATGATCAGTGTTTACAATCATTTTATCGTTGTGGCTGACTGGTGTATGCTGTAGATTGATTCATATTTACAGATCTTAGCTGTCAGTATTATACCAGCCACAAGTGTCTCTACACATCTACGGTAATTGGAATGTTCTGCTACAACTGCAGTTTATCTGTAAATGGCTTTCCGACAGTGAAATCAGCAATAGTGGCACTTTACATTTCCACTCCATCTCCACAGCCGTCAGTTGACTGACAAGACATGGAGTGCTCTTCAGCTGTTGGCTGCAGCACTAACCACCACCGACTCAGTGCAACAATGACAATGTTTTGGCCATTAGCCATGCTTGACCTTGACACAGTAAGACAAGAGAACGCCACTATTAGCTGAAGTGGGTAACTCGTGATTTCTGAATGGGGGGGAAATTAGTGCACTACGTACTCACTGCTCCATTTGTGGCGTGGCTAAATGAGTTGTAATTCAAAGTTTAGTTTGTAATTACAGGTGCATAGTTTAGGCTCAATACTTAGACTGAATATATAATTACAGTAAATGCAACAGTGGAAAAGGTCAGAGTGTGTGAATCATATTAATGGAGGCAGTTAGAAAAGACCGAGTACAAATAATGTTAATGCACATTCAAAAGCTCTAACAGGTATTTTCAAATTATGCACAAGTGGAGATCTTGTGGTACTTCTCAGTTGAATGTTACACAAGAGTCTGTTGCAGTCAGTTGGCTACCACTTATAATGTTTATACTTGGTGAAATGGTATTAAGTAAAATAGTGAAGTAGTGCTAGATAGATGGATGATGGATAGATAGATAGATAGATAGATAGATAGATAGATAGATAGATACTTTAATCCTGATGGAAATTTAAAATAATAATGATAAATAAATAATATACAATAAACAAATTATTCTAATTTTGACAGTGCTTTATGTATAGCATAGATCATCTAGATTTTCCAGTCTGCCTTTTGATTTTGGACCAATGGTTGCGCAAATCAACCAATTTAAAGACTTGAAAACATGAGTAATTACAGTAAGCTGCATTTCAACTGGGAAAATTTGCATGTATATGGTGTCAAAAAACAGGTGGGACATCAAAAAGTTAGTTCAAAATGTATTTAATTCTCTCCTATAGTGTTTGAGAACTTCCAATTTAGTGCTTTTGTGGTTAGTTGCAGCCTGAATGGTGTGCTGCTTGGAATTTAGTTTTGAACTTGATTTCTTTCTTCTTCTTCTTTTTTAAACTGACAGCCCTAATTGATACAGCACTGTGCAGTGACTGACTAAAATAGATATTCCTTTGAAATAAAGGGATTTGCTCGATGCATTGCATTTAGGCCTCCCTTGAAGAAGATGAAACCTGAGTCATGTTATCAGAGTGAGGAGGTACTTCTTGCTCTTTCCAAGTCAAGTCAGCTTTTAGTGCTCAAAATTTAACCAGAGGTGAGCCCAATTCGTGAAGTAAACAAAGCTGATTATAGGCCAAGTTTTTAAGGACATAGTCTGACAATGGCAACACACACACACACACACACACACACACACGTGCACAAAAAGTTGACAGCATTCTGGGTGTTTTCCTCTCACAGAAGGAAGCATTAGAGGGGGATCAGTCAGTGTGGCTGGTGGGCAGATGGGAGGATTGGACTCTCCTTCAAAAGAGTGAAGCTGAACTCACGAAGCAGCGCCATTTGAAAGCTGTTAAAATAAGAAAGTCGAGTTCGTTCTCACTCGTCGTCGCCTGCTTCCCTTCGCAGCATCTCGTCTTCTCACTTCTGCTTCTCGCTCCGTTTTCCCCTAATTTCCACCTTCAGTTCCCTCACTTGCTCTGTGCTCAGGGCTGTGTGCTGATGTGTGGTTGTGCTTGTGTTGTCTTTCTGCTGCACTTTGAGTGATGCGCACCTTTAGGTGTGCAAATCATGGAGAAGTCGATAGTCCTCTGTGCTAGTGTACATTTGCTCTCTCGCTGTGGCTTGTATGTCTACAGCAGTCACGATTCCACGTTCCTGTGTGAGGGTGTGTTTGTGCATGAATGTGGGAGGCGGGTTAAGATCCTTCTTTCATCTCTTACAGAAAACATTCTCACTAAGTGGAAAACGGGTGCCGACAGAGAGAGATAGAGAGGGAAGGAAAGAAAAAAAACGTGAGAGCAGCTCAGGAGAAGCAAGAAAATGGCCTGAGTGAAGGAGAGAGTGATGAGAAAGGAGGAGATCCTGCCGAATCTTTTGCTGAAATCACACACAGGGAAGGAGAAACTGATGGCAGGAAAAAGAAAGAGGAGAGTGAAGAGCTGCATGACAGCAAAGGAGAAAGAGAGAGAGACAGAAACCAAGACTGACAGAAAGCTAATGAGCAGTGCGCCACTGTGACACAGATAGGAAGAAGGTAGCAAAGGGAAAGGAGAAACCGAGATGTGGGATAAAGAAGAGTGCTGCACGCTTTAATCTAAGACCTGCTTCGAGGGTGTTTCCCAACAATTATACAGGTCGAAGTAAAGGAAATAAAGAAACACACTGACAAATGATGACTTTTGTGCCAACAGACTTTTATTTCATGTTAAATGAGTTCATGTGTTGTTACTGTGTATGTCATGGCCTTAAAATGAAATACCTGTGGCATGGGCAAAAGTTTAGAAACCCTTTCTCTTGTAGAAGGCTTGTGGAAAAAATGTCAAATCGCTGTTAGCTTGCAATTTTCGCTCTTCCAAATGTCAGAAAGACATTTCAGCTGACTGTGGGAGTCTTGATAAGATCTGGAAGACCAAGAAAACTTTCAGATGTAACTGTTTCCTGTTTCAGAATGCAAAACCCCCACATGACTGCAAAAGTTCTGCTGAAAGGTTTAGCTGAACAAGGAGTGGTGGTGCATCACTCCTGGGTCACTGGTGGCACATGAAACATAGAAGAAAACTGTTTAAGTTTGCTGATGCATAGTGGAATCTGTCCTACCCTCTAATTGTTGAATGTAAGGATTTTGTGTTCATCTGCAATGGTCCAATCCAAATTTAACTTAATTTTTTGTAACTACATAAAACATTCTGGACTACACTCTCTCACTCTAGACTGTGAGTCTCTGCATGCACACCGGTCATGCTGACTCACCCAGCACCATAAGTAAATACTGAAACTGTGAGAAAGACTACGAGATGATAAAACAGCCATCGTTATTCTGCTTTTATTACAAAGAGTGCAGCCAAAGCATAACTGGGAACTGTGTTTTTGCTGTTGGCACAACTATGCTCTGAACTGAAATATTAGAAAAGTGCAATGTCTCTAAGAAAGTTGTCCTGTGCCGTGAAGACCGTGTGGCAGGTAGTGCAGTCCTCTTCTTTGGAGTGTTTCCTCAAACTGAAGGAGTGAGGATTCATTTACTACTGCTTAGAATATAGCCAAAGACGAGTCTTGGATCATCCCAATATAAGTTAAGTGTCGAAAACATTTAGCCCACTGAGATCAGAACCAGAAATCTTTTAATGCCAAGTAGATTTTCACATATAGGGAATCTGACTTGGTGTTTTAGTGCATAACAGTAGGTGTTACAAGTCAAATTAGCAGAAAGTCTAGTCAAGGGATTGAGTTACAAAGTAAGAAAAGTACTTCCAGTATGCAGGAATGTGCAAATTAAACACCAGAGAATGTGCAAGGTTATATAATATGTAATGTTTCCATGCGTATGGCAACTGACAACAAAGACAACACTTAAAATTATTATTCTAATTCATGGTGAAACCACCAAAGTTATGTGCTGTTGAAAAAGCACCGATGTAAAAACTTCATCTGAAGTCCTGCATTATTTTACATAAGATTGAAAGTGCTGAATCACACCGTGTAAAGAGGACGAGTGTAAAACTCTCCAAGAACTTCTATATATTAAGAAAATCGTGTATAAATGCCAAACTGTGCACACAACAGTCAAATAAAATGCAGCAGAAATGCAGCAAAACTAAAGACATTGTTGCACACTAATTGCTCATCTCTGTGGATATACTGTATTTAGAATCATGGGACAAAAGGTGTAACAACCAATACAGTTTTATTTTTGTTGCTAACATGCACACACTCTCATGCACACAAACAGAATCCCACAGTAGAAGCTGTGGTGCAGTGAAGTGTGAAATTTATTTCGCAGCCTGACACGCTCTGTGAATCACTCTAGCTGTTGCTATGGAGACTCTTTCATTGGATATCATCTCAGACTAACACTTTTAATTGCTAACCTTTAGTCCTGTTTCAAAAAAGGTAAAGACTAGTCCTTGGGCTAATTCAGAGAGGTAAGTTTGCTTTAGGATGACTAATTTTTAGTCGCCTTAAAGTAGTAAGTAAATAGAAACCTGTGGTTTAAAGTGATACTTCACTGATGGAGATTTACATTTGCGTTTGTGGAGATTGTGAAAAGTAGAGTCCTTGGCGTCAATATAGATGCAGTTTGTTTGTTTCTTAAGAGATTATGCAGGATCCAGATGTTTACTGAGGTCCAACTGAAAAATCGGCCTAGTTTCTAAGTTTGGTAATTCAGCACAGTTTCAGTGTATTAGTTAGTTGTATTAGATAATCTGAATTAAAACACTGAAGTCATTACTGTGTGCAGCAGATGTACAAAAAGCTTTGCCTGATAAGCCAAGGTTTTATCCTCGCTGGAATCATGGCTTAAAGGATGGCAGTGACAGTCTGTTGTCAGTCTGCCACTGACGTACAGACTGAAATATCTCAACAGCTGATGCATTAATGTCTTGTAATTTTTCTTGACATTCATGGTCAATAAATATGTATTTTGGTGTACCACAAACAACCACAATGCTGTGAAACTATTCTTTCTCTTAATTTAATTCAAAAAGGTAAATGTTCTATATCGATTCCACGTAACGTTTAATATTTCAAGCCTTTTTTGTTAAAATTTCGATGATTATGACTTATTACTTATTCAAATCAGAAGTCTATAGCTCAAATTATTAGAATGTTTCCTAAAATCAGTCAGAATGAGGATTTACAATATGGAAATGTGCAACTTCTGAAAAGTATGTTCATTTCTACATTCAGTGCTTGGTTGGGGCATCTTTATCACAAATTACTGTATCGTTGCAGCGTGGCATGGAGGTGATCAACCTGTAATACTGCTGAGGTGTTATTGAAGCCCAGGTTGCTTTGATAGCGGCCTTCAGCTCATCTAGTTTTGGGTTGAGTGTTTATCATCTTCCTCCATGTGGGATTCTATGGGGTTCTGGTTAGGTGAGCTGGCTGGCCCATCAAGCACAGTAATATCATGCTCAGTCAACCCTTTGGTAGTGAGCAGGTGTTAAGATGTGCTTGAAAAGAAGAATCGGTGCCGTCATGAAGTTTGTCAGCAGACAGAATCATGAAGTGTTTTAAAATCTCTTGGTAGATGGGACTTGATCTCCAAATGAAAAGCAAATGCAAAATATACTTCCACCTGAAAAGAGGACATCTTTTTCTCCTTAGCCCAGGTAAAATCATCTGATAATAATTTAGGAGTGGTTTGACACCAGGAATGCAACAGTTGCTGCACCTTTCTTGAAAATGTGTTTGTGTCTCTTGATGCACTGATTCCAGCCTCAATCCACTCCCAAGTTGTTAAACTGAATTATCTCGACAATCCTCTTACAGTAGCATTCATTTCTGTTGCTCGTGGTGCATCTACAAATGTTGTCTCCCCAACACTTTTACACTGTAGCTCCATATTGTCAGCCTCCCACCTCGGTGCTTCACTGTCAGGACTGTGCTTTCACTGTTGGGACCAAATTCACATCAAACATGTTTGACCTCCTCTGGGCCAAAGAGATTTATCTTGATCTAATCTTACCAAAGAATGTGCTCTATTTGCACTATTTATGAGGCTTTTTTTCATGCGTTTCAGGAAAATGATCTGGCAGTTCAGTATCAAAGAGCAAGCAAGGGATTTTTCTTGAACCATGCATAGAGGTTGACATAATTCACAATCATTCACAATGACTGAGATGTCACCGAAACTTTGATTTTCACTGATAGTCCCTTTCCCAAGTCTGAAGCACTTTCCCATGAGTGGTACTATGGCTTATTCTATACCTCCTGGTTGCTTTTGTTTCCATGTTCCCGCTTCATTTTCTGTTGTAATTAAGTAATGTAACAAAAATGTAATGTTAACAGTGTAATAAAGTTAGATTGTATTAGACAGAAAGATTAGGAAAAAAGAAATATGTAAGCTCACCATAAACTATAAACCTGCTTTGATGCATGTTGTTTGTGCATGTTTGCTCAGTCTTCTCTGCTGATGAGGCTCTCCCACATGTAAGTTAACAATCAAGATAAACATATGCTGCAGTGGCATATTTAGAGCTTTGCCAACCAGAGACAAGCTGCATGAAAATTTGGACTGCTTCAGAAATTGAGAAGCCAGTCACAGTGCGACATGGCTTCTTCTGCTGTATAGTTACTAAAATTACTAAAATGCACTCATATCCGTGTCCTTAAAGGGCTTCAATATCTTTTTTTTTTTTTTCAATCAAAGAAGTGCAAGCACCATTGCCAAAAATTGTTTATTGTTCTGCTCTATTATCAAAACAGCAGGACAGCGTAGGTGTATGACAGGAGATGACAACTTTGCTTGGCCCATCTCACAGTGTGACGTGGAACAGACTTGTAAGATTGTTGTTATATCAAAGGCTGCTGGTACCGTTATTTAATCGACATGCTTTCATAATAAAGCTGTTTTTTTTTACACTTCTCTCACCTAATTTGTTCTCCCTCTCTTTCCTACTGTAAGTTTCTGTAACTGTGACTGAGAGCAGCAGGAGATTTGCTCCTTTCTTCTTCTGCTTGGTAATTTTGCACAATAGTAAACTTCTACATTAAACTCATTTCATGCAGATAAACTGCTGCTTAGAAACACAAGTACACACAGGAAACAAGAAAAAAGACCTGTTGATGAGAGAATTTGCACATTTAGTGATATGATTCAATTTTTTCTGATGCTAATTTATACTTGGCACTATCTCTTTGAGAATCTTTAAAGATTAGCCAGTTTTCACACTTTGGTGCGACAGAATACTGCAGTGCCTCATTTGACTCCCTGCCTCGACTTGGTTAATCTATCGGAAAACATAGGCCTGTGTACTCATCATGGTGGAGCGGCTCCTGTCATGACGTTATCCTGAGCTGGTGTAATGTTGAGAAAGAGAGAACGAAGCGTTCATTGATATTGATTGGTTGTTCCTGGCTCCTGCTGTGGAGAGTCGTCCCTTGCTCCATTACTGGGAATCTTGGATGCCTGCCGGGAAGACGGCCTCAGGGGAACATTCATATTAGGAAATACACATAAGCTCCGGCCTTATTTTTCACAGTTTGTGAATTTTTTTTGCATGTCTTGCGTGCTAGAATAACATTGGAACACTCAGTGTTATGCATGTGTGTGTCTCTCCGTGTTTTGATGTCGGCATGTTTTCATTGCTGTGTGAACCTTTTGTGCCAGGATAAAGTGGATTACACCAATCCACTTTATTCTCTCTCTCTCTCTTTTCACACTCTCCCTTTTCTGTCTCAACCACTTCCATTTGTGTGTAAAAGGCAAAGCTCAGAAAGAGAGAGGAAAATGAAAAACATTTTCTGTGCTTCTCCTTCATATCTGGCATTTTTAACATACGTTCAGTGGAGTTTGGAGTTTCATCCAGATTCAGATTTTAGCATCAATTTGAATGTCAGGCTTGAATGAAGTCCTGCAGTGTTCATGTGTGATCTGAGTCTATCTTTGCTACAGAAAGCATGAGAATGCAAAACTTTCTTGGCAACATAAATTTAATGTGTAATGCATTTGAAAAGGCTCTCTCATTGTCAACGCTGCCATACTGGCTTTGTCCTGTTTCTCTATTTGTCATGTGATTTTTACCAGCCAACACATTCAGTGAAAACAATATGGCAGCAACGAAGCTAAAATCCACCAGCTACCAAGATGATGCTCTGTTTCCATGATCCTTATGCTGGTGTAGGGATGTTTATTTGCAATGAGTAATAAGTTAAACTGAATCTGAAGATATGCTTGTCACGTCTGTCTGTTCCGCTTTGCAAAATAAGTGTTGAGCCTTGGTGCTGGCGGGTTTTTAAACGGCGCTTCACCTCATGCACTTCACATGACATCACACTCTCCTCTCCATTTGCTCTTAGAATATTTGCGAATACAAATACTTTAGAGTTCTGCAAGTGAGAGAGGAAATTGTTAGTCCCAGCAGTGGTGATGCAGCGACTCAATCAGTAAAATTTCAAACCCGAGTCATAGCTACAGTATGTCTTAAAACACTGTTGTTTTGTGTGTTTATGTACATCTTACAACCCCTTGTGATGTAGTACAACTCTGTCCTCCATCACTGTGTTTGCCTTGACATTTGATTTCGCATGTGTGTGCAGAATTGTGAATGTTTGTGTTTGCATCTTCAAATTTTGTCATTCTTTGTGCATTCCTCTGCTGTTTGTCCCGGTTTGTGTGCATGTGTGTCTCTGTGTGTGTGTGTGTGTGTGTGTGTGTGTGTGTATGTGTGTGAAGGTGCTGGCCCGATGAGCCCTCTCCTCTCCAGTTCCAGCAGAGGGAAAGTAGAGCAGTGGAGCACACGTGAGGGAGAGGGAGCGTGGGTGATTGCAATTCTGGTTGCGCATGTGTGGAGATGTGAGCATGGGATCAAAGTCAAGGTGCGCGTTTGTGTTTGCTTGCGGAGCATCTTTTTCCATTTCTTTGTTCATGTGCGTGTGTGCTTCTTGATGTAGTTGTACTTGCATCACTGTATGTATGTAGAAAATGCCAGCATGCATGCATTTTATACATCTGCGGACTCGTGTGTGTTTACATATGTGTGTGTGTGTGTGTGTGTGTGTGTGTGAGTGTGTAAGGATGGTTACATGTGTGTGTCTGTGTCAGGGGGAAAGACTCTGGAGATTTTCACACCGCTCTGGAATGATTCGCTGCACGTGTTCAGTCATACATATTCTTGCCACTCGCATTGACAGATGGCCTGCCCTGCTCACAGAAATACCGCCACCAACGCATAACATATAAATGCTCTGCATAATATATGCATTCTTTGCCACATTTAGAGCGTGTCATCAACATTTAATGTATAGAAGTGCGTTGCTGCTCTCTTGGTAGTTCCATAAAAATACAAGTCATTAGCTTTGGTCAGTCTTCGGTCTTTGTTACTTTTTTTAATGAGAAATTAGTGAGAAATATGGATTTGAGAGACAATCACATTTGCATTTACGGTTTAAGAATGCAGTTAGATCATCATGTATAGTTTTTTCAAGTCATCACAGTCAATAAAATAGGTTTATTTCCTCTTTGTCTACATTTTCCTCTTTGTCTTCCACCCGTCCACCTCGTGCTCGCGCTTTTTCTCTGGTTAATCCAGCGTTAACATTTGTCCCAGCTGCGAATAGGGAAGCCCAGCCCCAGACATACTCCCTTTATTCTCCGTTCCTCCCCTTTAATCGCTTAAACTCACACACTCACAAAGACGAGGCTGTCCGCATGGATGTCCCCGTGTTTTGCTGACATGGGTTGACAGATGCAGCTGTGGTAAACCTGAGTCATTGCTAAATCTCATAAATGCGGCTGCATGCTTTAATGCACACATCTCATGAATTAATGCACACTTCAAACACACACACACATGCATTGGTCTAGATACAGTTGTTGTGTGTCATGTCAGCTGTGCACCTGATTGCAGTATTACTGTGGGAGACAATTCACAGGCAGACCTCTTTTCACAACACGTACAATTAATTCTATGTGGACTAGCCTTTAGTGTGTGTGTGTGTGTGTGTGTGTGTGTGTGTGTGTGTGTGTGTGTGTGTGTGTGTGTGTGTGTGTGTGTGTGTGTACTTGTTTCTGCTATACCGGTGGGGACTTTGACCTGACTATTTGCTATAAAGGTGGGGACTTGTCTTACGGTGGGGACCTAAAATGAGGTCCCCACGGGTAGCAACACCGTTTTCTTGGCCATATTGTTGTTAATAAAAAATGTAAAAGTGCAAAAACGTTTGTTTAGGGTTAGGCATTGATTTGGTGATGGTTAAGGTTAGGGTTAGGGAAAGGGTTAGGAGTTAGATATGAATGGGAGTCAATGGTAAGTCCCCACCGGTATAGAAAAACAAACGTGTGTGTGTGTGTGTGTGTGTGTGTGTGTGTGTGTGTGTGTGTGTGTGTGTGTGTGTGTGTGTGTGTGTGTGTGTGTGTGTGTGTGTGTGTGTGTGTGTGTGTGTGCAAGCAATAAGCAAAGGGAGATTTAGAATATGAAGAAGCATACAATATGTGCACGATACTGAGGGATGGAGTTCAAAGGAGAATTAAACAGCAGCTCATTGTAGCAGAACTGAAGGGGAAAGTGAGTAAAATGGCTGCCTAGTGTGGTCGAACGTCATTTAAATGAAACTGAAGGTGCTTTCCTGTAATTAAATGTATTTTAAATGTTCACATGAAGTCAGAGAAACTTCAACTTTTACACAAAGTCGTAAAACCACAAAACACCTGCGCCACAGCAAGAGGCGAGCCCAAACCAAGTAAACATGCGACACGTGCGCTCGCCATCACGCACACACACACACAGAATGTCCTGCCCAGATCGCCGTTGCCTAGACAACGGGTATTGACTACAGAGCACTGTTCCTATGGAAACAACGGATGCCTAAAGGAGGAAGATCATTAATTGGAATAAGAGAGTGTAGGAGAGAGGGATGAGGAAGACTGGAGACAGGGGACAGAAAAAAGAGGCAGAGAGGGAAGATAATGAGGGCGAGAAAAGTGTAGCAGCAGAGGTGTGGTCAGAAAATATGAAAAGAAAATCCCATGCACTTGGAAACTAATTTTACGAGAGTGATTTCCCACTGTTTTGCAGTATTTTCCCCATTTTATCTTTGCCTTTCCGCTAATTGTTGCTGTTATAACGACCGTGCATTTGTTTGTTGTGTCCTGGTGACACAAGATAAGCTCAGCTCAGTGGTGAGTAAAAAACAGGGAAATCCATATTCACAGTGAATGTGTGGAAAATCTATGTAAAATGGAGTTTAGTGCAGCCCTTGAGAAGACTATACAAACCTCCCAGGAGTGTGTGTGAAGTTGTTTTGTTATATTTCTGAGCCTATTTTGCCTCAACCTTCATTAACGCCACTCTCTCTCTGCAGTACTGTTCGCACATAAAAATGCTTTAACATACACAATCACTGCTCTATTTGCAGTTCTTCTTCTGTTTGAACCAAACTTCTCAACCTGTAAGCTTTAAAATGCACAAATTTGTCCCGTTTGGCTGCAGTGTTTGGAAGCTCTTCCTTTTCTCTTTTTTTCTGTCTCTCTTTGAATCTTTCCTCGCTTTTGTTCTTGGACCACAGAGTGTTAGAATACAGGAGAATCAATACAGACACTTTTCTCACATTAAGGCCTCTCAGAGAGGAGGGAGAAAGGGAGGGGGGAAGAGGAGGCTCCGACAAACTGCTTTGTGTTTATCAGAAGCTGGTGGAAGTTATCATCGCAGGTTTGGAGATTTTTGTTTTACGTTCATTTCAGTTCACATCCTCGCTGGTCTCCCTACACGTGTCATCATCTTGCAGTTTAATCTGTAATGTCTACATACTGGGTATCATGTTTGTCACTAATTACACTTTGTGGGGAATGTATTCTGTCATGCATTGCACATTAAAAGATCAAAGATACAACCAACCAATGCAGGCTTCATGAGAGTGCCATTACTGCAGAGTGGATCGTATGTGCAGCTTGGAGGGAGGGAGGTCAGATAAAACTCTCTGATCCGACATGGAGAAAAACAAAGCTGTGACGTAATAGGGTCGACCATTGACCTGTTCTTTTTGTTGTTGTTTTTTTTTACTGTACGTGTGTCTGGATCTGAAGAATCCGATATGCCTGAGGCAACATGCAGGAGAAAGCATGTGTTTGTGCGTTGGCATGTGTTCCTCTATGTGTTTGCAGGAGCATGTATCTGCGTGTAAATGTGAGATGTTCCTGGATTGATCGAACCCAGCCGACTGTGAAAACTCCCTCCCTCCACACAGCAGATCAATCACGGCTGCAGTGGGGTCACTTTCTCTCCACCGTTGCACTCGTTTTGTTTTTTTTTTTCCTCCTCTCTCTGCTGCCCAAACCTTTCACTGTCCACTGAAAACTGGTCAGGGTCGATGGCCGATTGTGATCTTCTCTCTGGTCCCACGGCGAACAAAGACAAGACTCCTAGGAAACAGCTTTTTCTCTGCTGGCAGAGGTCCATGCAACATTATGCTGGTTCTATCTCAGGTGACCAAAATGACCTCCTCTTTTATGAGCTAATGGACCAAAGCAGTCAGTTTAGGTAACAGCTATTTGCTGCTTAAAGGAGTGGATGAAGCACGGAGACGATTCGGACACTTGAGGCTCAACCTTTTTTGCCTGAAATAGACTCGTTTCCTGCCGGTCCAAACAGATCATGTAACTCATCCGTTGTCAGTTGTGCAGTCTATTTGGTTCTGCTTTTACTGAAGCAAAATGAAGAGGCCTCAGAGAAGGTTGTTAGATGGTCCACTAGTGTTCTATGAATTACTAAGATGACCTGTTTGGTTGCTCTAATTGCATGTTGTCAGTTATACAAGTGTGCTTTTTTTGCCAACATAATTAAATAATATTCCCTGTCGGTTTTTGTGCGGTTGTGGAGGTGGAGTTGGTTTTGATTCACAACCATGTTGCTCATGGTCTCTAGGATCAATTTCAGTAGGTGTTGCAGGTTTTTTGGGGGATATTTAAAATGACGAGACAGCAATTTTGGTTAAACATGAAAAGGAAAAAATGAAAGGAAAAAGAGGAATAACTATTGCTGAAAACTGGAGCAGCAGAGGCCAGGATTTCTTGACCTTTAGTTTGTAATGTGGGTTAAATATTTGAATCTTCAATTCCATTAATGAGACAGCATCTTTTACCTCCATGCACCGGGTTTGTAACAGGGGAATTCTCTTTTATCTGTTGTGTCCAAGAACAATCACAAATTTTTCAGACTTACAAACCACAGAACCACAGAGGACATTACTGATTTCACAGGAAAAGCATGAATCCTCATCTGGAGCAAACCAGTCTTAATATCTGAAAGAGTCTCTTTGAAAGATTCTCATCAGACATGTTTTAGGACATACTGTATGAAAATACTCTGCCTGGAATCATTTCAGTTCAGTTACCCATTTTTTTCATCTGCTCTTTATCCATCATTAGAAAATCCAGAATCATTGAATTTGTTTCATTCCAAAAGTGTAGCCATACTAAACAAGTGATGTCTCTGAGTGTATGTGTACTGCAGCTTCCACAGCAATGTCACAAAATCAGAGAGGTAAACAGCCAGTGGTTCCTTCTGGTTTGAGAGTTTGTGGTTATAATAAATGCTATTTTAATTCAATTATTTAGATGAGCCTTTCAAACCCACCAGTGACTTTTAGGGTCTAGAGGGCTGAGTGGGAAAAAAAAAAAACATAAACTCTAAAGATGATAACTGAGGATCTACAAAATACTTACTGACTTGTCAGTGCATCTACAGCTCAACAGATTACCTCTAAAGACAACCAAAGCTGTACAATCTGCTCCAAAACATATCGAGGAAGCATCTGTTAGTGCATGTTAACTTACTTCTTCTAATGTCACATGTCACATGTATCACATGCATCACATGCAGACGGGCCTATTTTTAACCTTTTCCCCTGCATTTTATGCATGTGAGTGTGTTGAATTCTGAGCACTTTCAAATCATGGGTGACCATTCAACTCAATGCTGTGCTTGAATGCCTTCTATGTCAACATTAAATGTAACAGAAGTGACGGATGGACTATGTTGATTGTCACACGGATGTGTTGTTGTTTAAAGATGTATTTCTGTGTCACTCACTGAACTCCCAGTGAGAGTACGATTTCTGATCTTCTGCATCCATTAATCTTACCTTAACCCTGACCTTCTGAATAGTTTGCAGAGCTTTAAGTTGATGGTGTGTCGACTCCTCCAAGGACACCACATGGTTCACCTCAACATATTCCGAGTTGCTCTCTTTTTTTGAACAGAAGTGCATAAATGTATTTGACCTCTCCTCCTCCTCTAACTCAAACACAGATCATCCAGGTGTCTCCCATTCATTTTAATCTCTTTTTATGCAGATAAATCCATCACTTTTTTTCTCTTCTCTCTTTAATCTTATCTATCTCTTTCTCTTCCTTCTCTTTTTCTCCCATCCCCCTCGTCATTGCCTCATGGCAGAATCCCTCTCAAGTCCAGCCTGCCAGATGTGCAGGAATCCCACTACTGAACAGCTGGCCACTACTGCTCAAGACACACACACACACACACACACACACACACACCCACACATACTTATAAGGGCACACAGAAAACCATTCCACACAAACATGTTCTGGCCCACACACAGATGTAACTCTCTGCCCTCCAGATGTGTAGACGGAGTTCATTGGTGTATTTTGCACTGATGTCAGGAGCTCATCTTTCTCTCTCTGTGAGCCAGGCAGCGCAGCGCCGGACTAAAAACTGCTTCATGACTACCTCCTGATAATTCTACATTTATTTAACTGACACCTCCCATGCTGGAAGAAGCGTGGCGAGCTTTTGCCAGACACTGCACATCAGACACAGACATTATTGTATACGTGAAAATGTGCCATTACGGTTACTATGTACCAACAGAGTGGAGTGATGAAGAAATGTCCTAATGTCTGCCATTACTCTGGTATAATTAGACTTTGGTTTAACAAATCTCAGTACAAATTAGCAGTATAACTGTATTTGCCGTTAAATGTTCTGGGCTATTAGGCTTTAAATGCTTTAGATTACTTTAGTGTGTTTTCAAGGCTTCATTAACTCCAAAGGTTACTTCATGTTCCAACTCTCGTACGTTTGCACCTCAAAAATTACATCACCTTAATTGCTTAATCACAAGTTTTGCTTTAGAACAGTGGGTGAAGACGTAGATAAAAATATAAAATCACGGCATCATCAAATCACAAATGTAGATTTTCAGCATAAACCGAAACAGACGTTATAATTATACGTACATTTGACATGACAGATAGATACACAGATATGTCAGCATTTGGATGCAGTTTCGCTGGGGTACTTGTGGGTTGTGCATTTCATTAGACAGAAGTGGAGTTGTGTAATACTCCCAATCAGTTAATTAAATCGCCTCCTTCAGTACCATCAGACTGAAGTCATTTTAAACCTTTTATCCAGTCTTGTACAGAAAACGGTGTTGCCTCAGGCGATTGTGACGATTCATAGAACACACTCACACACACACATTCATTTCTTTTCCTCTCTGGGTTTGATCATCAGATGTTCTCTCTTCTCGGGTGTGTGGCCGCATCTCTCCTTTCTCTCTTTTTTTTTTAACCTTTTCTTTTCAGTCAGTCATAAAGCCTTACTTGTAAAGACTGAAGCAAGTTATTGCAATTACATTATATAAGAAGGCAATGAACACAGCTGTAAGTTGTACAAATGTATTTTCACTCTGGCTTCCAGCAGTTATTTACATTTTATATCTGGTTTCCAGTTCCTGGAATCTAAAATGACTTCTCTTTTTTTAGCCAGTGCTCATTGTTTCCTTTTCCAGTTAAAATAACAGACTCAGCAGCAATGATCCATCATATATACTGAATGTCAGTTTGTAGCTCTTGTCTGGTTGTCTGCTAACAAATTAGGTTTTCAAAGGTAATGGTCTACTCCTGCAATTTTAATTGTCAAATGCCCTTCTTTGCTGTTTTGTGGAGAGTTCAAATACGACTTTCATATACAATAAATATAAAGCTACAACCAGCAGCCTGAGCTAACAAAGCTTAGCACAAAGACTGGAAACAAGAGGAACAGCTGGCTCTGTTCAAAGGTAACAAAATCTGCCTCCCAGCATCTCCCCGGCCCGTTAATTAACATCTTATATCTCGTTTGGGAAAAGCTGTATGAATTCTGTGGTGTGAAAATGTCCAAGTAAGTTATAAGCATGTCATGTTGGACAGCAAATAGTTGATCACCTTTTTCAGATTGTATCTAGAAGTTATGAATATGAATTAGATTTCCTGTCTCAGCAAGAAAAAAGTAACTACGCATATGAATAGCTAGTTTTTGAGAATTAATTACTCAGAACTTGAGTTATTCACATTAAACACCCTTTGTGAACTTAATGCTGGATTTTGAAAAAGAAAATCTGATCAGGCAAACACTAAAAAGAAAGTACTGTTCTTATGGGAGTTTGGTGGTTTCTTTACTGTGAAATGTGGCTGAGTTGCCGAATCCTCTGAACCTCACTGGGAGGTTTGAAAGACATTTTATCTTTTGTAAAAAAAAAAAAAAAAAATCACAATAATTCCTTCATTTATCAGACAAAATAAGTATGGATTGTTAGATTTTCAACTTTAGCTACTCATTCTATCAGAAAACTTCTTAAAATCTTAATATTTCAACAAAACCACTTTCTTCTACAAGTCTCATTCAAAAAATTTGCCTTAAGTAAATCATAAGCTTTAACCACACACTGTAAAAACTAAAAAATTCTGCGCACCTTGGTGCAGCTGTGAAACCATTGGTGAATCAACTACAACAAACAGCATTGTAGCAACAAATCAGGAACTTTTCAGCTGAACTGCAGGCAGCGTTTACACAGAGCAGATGGGAGACAAGTATGAAAACCATTTAAAAATGTAAGTAGTAAAATATCGATAGTATGTAGAGTCAACATTTTTCCAGCATTTGTGTGTACTTGGAAAAATGTTGCACATTATGAAATCAACAAAATTGAGTTTTCTCTGCTTCCAACCATGACTGTGGTGTTTCCTGAACGTTATATTACAGCGAGAAATGAACCAACAGCGAGCAAAACAGTGACAAGGAGAAAAAAGAAAACAGCTTGGTGCTCAGAGGATTAAAAAGCAAATGTGATAAATTGTCTTAAAAAGCAACATTGTCAACAATGGGGGGGAAAAAGCAGCATTTTTAGCAGGCTAACTCAGCTCCTGTTTGCATATCAGCTTTGTTTGTATTCCAGACACTTGTGTTTATGTAACAGCCCTAATGTAGAAAGTCTGACTGAACTTTCTGCTGCAGTTTGTCTGAGCGATGGAGTGAATAAGCCTCCGACTGCATGAATAAGTGGCAGTGTGAATGTGTTTGTGTGCATGTGTCCATCTGTCCTATAGTGCTGTCCATATTGTCTGTGGCTGACTGTAGTACACAGCATGCTCCAAGGCTCCTTATGTGGCAGCAGTGAAATCGTCTAACCCGGCAGGCTGCAGTCCAACTTGAGCCAGGGACAGATTAGAGAGCTGGATGGAGCTGAGGAGGGGGTGGGAGACGTTACGGGAAATCAAATGTAGTCCAACGGCTGGCTGCTCTGTAATTTCTGAGAAACAGCCTTCTGTGAGGACATCTGCAAACGAGGGTGTTAGGTTTGGATTTACCTGCTGGCAGCCAGCGTCGCCACCTCATTATTCGCTCAGTAACAAACAAATTACGCCGTTTGCTGCTTTGCTCTCTTACTCGCATTATTTGTGATTGTTTGTGTGTTTCTTAAATGTCCGTTGGCTGATATCTGGAAATGGTGATTTATGCAACCTTCTGTTGTGAATCGACACCTGATCTACACAACAAAACATGCATGCAAGAACACACACACACACACACACACACACACACACACGCACACACGCACTGAGTAGCTTTCTTCTGAGGATTTCTATTCTCTGTGGTGACCTTAACACATCAGCACGACATGCGTCACACAAATGCTTTCCTTAACCCTTAAACTGATTGTGATTGTCCTCTACACCTTCTTCTCAAACAACTGAGGGGAGGTCAAAATGGGCTCATTCCTGAATGTCTAAAACTCAAACACTTGTGTTTGATTCTAGTGCCAGCCATCACAGCAGTTACATAATGTTTGCTGTACACCACCATCACACGAGTGAGATGAATGTCAATGAAGCTGCTCCCTTCTTTTCTCCAATGCAACATCATCAAACACTTGAATCCTTAAAGAAAAAAGAAAACAGTTAATGCACTAATAAACCAGCAGGTCTTGTTTTGAAGATGCGCAAGATGTGGTTCAGACTGAACGATTAACTGAGGCTCTGGTGACAAGTGAGTTGCGTTAAGGCTCAAAGAGTGATCGAGATGTGAGCTCGCTGTAAATTTGAGCTCCTCCACTTTACTTTCTTTTCATTTCTTCCCCTTTTTTTTCTCTTTTCCCTCCACTTGTTTTTTGCTCCCTTCTTCCCTTCTGTCCTCACCTCCCTTTGCCTCTCCCTCAACAAAATCTCCACCGCCCGACTCCTGAGTCTGTTCCAGGGCCTGTTTCCATAGCAACAGGTTACCATGGAAACTAGGTGACAGTGCAGTGCATCCCATCCTGCTATCGCCAGGCAAGAGGTGTTCGAAGAGAAGAGGGAAAGTTTTTTTTCTTCTTTTTGTCCATCTTCTGTTCACTGAATTCAAGATGAAACTGCGAGTCTGATTTCAAGTTTTTCTTTCAAATCCAAAGAGAAACTTTATTTTAAAACTGTATACACATCAATTTGAATATGCTTTGACATACTGCTCTGATTGTTTTAAACATACAAATCCTATCAGCCACCACATATTGAAAGAGTTTGGCTGTCCAAATACAAACATTTTTACATTTTAGCTTCAAATCAGACATCTAAACACATCACAGTTTAGTTTGAAGATTCACAAATCGTTGTTAAAGCAATGTTTTAAAGGATAAAAATCATGTCCATTTCATTTGCCCGACCTTTCCTGGAAACATCAAATCTCTCTGATGGCCCACTCGCACTGTACAGATGCCTTCATTTGTGATATTTTCATTTTCCTCCCCTCTCTCATCCATTCACATTTGGAATTTTAACAATCCCTCTAAACCCCTGCGTTGTGTACATATATCCAAGGGCTTGAAATAACTGTACCACTTGACAAATGATGCAATTATTCAGAAACAGCAAAAAAAAGAAAAAAAAAACAAGAATAAAGAAGCGTGATGGGGGGGGGGACTCGGCTTTCATGTCATTTTAAATTTAGAAATGGACGGGAAGAAAGAGATAACAGCAGAGCATTCAGGAGACAAAGCTACTCACGTGTAAACGGATGGAGGGGTAATGTGCAGCAAATAGTAGTTAACCGGCGCCAGCTCTTCAGTGACCATAACGGGTCCGTACCTCTAGTACAGATGCTACGGGTACGGGTCCGTACCTCTAGCATCAACCTTGTTTTTACATCTTACATGTTCACGGCAGTTAGTTTCTTACTGTATGTGGTCAGTTCTGTCCTTAAATGTGTGGGTATTTGCACACAGCCGGGCAGTTTCAGCGCTGCCCCCTGTCTGTTGTGGGGCTTTTTTTCATTGTTCGTAGCCAGATTGTTGCTCCAGTACTTAATTATGAAAAACAACAGCCTGGGGGCACATTGAAATTTTCACAAAACAATCACAGCTTCTCCAATCCAAGAACTCATCCGGTCCTCGATCAGATGGAGAGGCAGAGAGGGGGACTGGAAGAGGAGTGACAGATAAGCAGAGCGCAAACAAACAGAAGGTGCAGCACAGCGATGGAGCCACCGTATTGCACCGGCTGCTGAGTTGGTATCACTTCCTGCTACTACCAGCGTGAGATTTTTGTGCTGCCGGATTTAGAGGCAGTACAATGGAATGTTACGCACAATCAATCAGCTCCATGTTCATCTAAAACCTTATTCAGACTGCATTAAAACCACAATCCAGCAGCAAATCTTGCAGAGCATTAAAAGTTTGCGTCTTGTTTTCCCAAATTAAAGGAGCATGTTGAGTGATGGAGGGTCTGAGGAGTCCTAAGTGGGCGAGCTTTCTAATGCTGTAGCTGACCTGGTTTATAACACGTGACCAGACGCTTCTGGAGTCTATAAGCTGCATATTCTGCCTGTAGGACTGGCTACTGCCACAAAAATAGCTCGCAAATAATAGCAACAGTTACCCGCGCTCTTGCATGTCAGGACACTATTGAGTATCTTCTGAATTGGATGTGACATTTTAAGGTTGGACAAAGCAGCTCACAGCGCCGAGCATGTGATTGTTTTGTGTGGTTATTCAATGCACAGGCCAGAAACTGTAAATAGAAATGAGGTGGGTTTTATTTTTTTCCAGGCATTTTTAGATCCGCAGCTTGTCGGCTGTTTTCTCTTATTTTTAAATTATTTTTTTGAGCTGTTTCAAGCTTTGATGTGTAGTGTTACTCGCTCTAGCTTTGATGCCGGTGGCAAGATGCAAAGGGATTTGTTCAGTCCCCTTTGGGATTAGCTCTGGGAAAGGCTGTCTTGATGTTGTTTGTCATTACCGTCCATAGAAATCAAGCTAACATGCAACTGTGAAAATATGTAGTCAACGGGACTGCAGGCGTATTTGACAACATGCTGCTCGTATTAGCTGATTTTAAATTAATTTGGATATACACTGTCACAGAAATCCATCGTTGTTTCTGCATGTTTTAGCCTGTAATGTATGCATACTTTACATTGCTGTCAAGTGTTATCAGAACAAAATAATGTGTCTCAGGAAGGATGGGCCACCACGTGCTGCCAGAACAGCTTCAGTGCACTTCAGTTCTCTATTCTTCACGTCTCTGAGATGCTATTTAAAGGATGGAACACCATTCTTCCAGAAAATATTCCCTTATTTGATGTTTTTTATGTATGGATGGCAGCATTGTATTCCTGGAAGAGATTACTCTGTATACCAACACCACTTTATATTGATTTGGAATGACTCCTGCCTCTAAGAAGACAAGTTGACCGAAGCCATGCCAGTAAAATATCTCCCACAGCAAAACAGAACCACCAGATTCTCTCACTGTAGCGATCATTCATTCAGGTTTGCACTGTTCTGCGCACCATTCATGCATTCACCCACCTGACGAGAACATGCTGAAGGATGACTCATCTGATCACATTTCTTTTTTTCCCACATCTCTGTAGAACAGTGCCTCTGGTTTTTGCACTACTGAACTCTCACATGTGCATTCAGCTGTCTAATGAAGGGTTTCTGGACTGCTTTAATGCCTCTCTGTATGTAATTGTCAATGGACTGTTCTTGCCAACGGTCTGATCACATCCTGCACTGACTCTCGGAGTCACCTGAGGAAATTTCTCTTCTGTGTGTCATTTTCTTGGTATCTATCGAATGCATGAGCATCACTGTCATCAAATGTGCACTGTTCAACACACTTTCTGGCCTTATTTATGATGGCTGCGGCCGGTTGGTTTGGAAGGGGATGGTGCGGAGAGCAAAGGCTGGACTGCAGGTCTTCAGCTCCAGGCTCATTAGCAGAGATGACTGGCAGCTGAGGTTCTGGAGACGCTCTCAAACCAGCCGCATCTGGACCTACACAGACCATCTCCCTATACAAAGGCCCAAAAAAATCCACCACAGAAGCTAGATGGCACACAATCACCAGTGGCCCTAACAGGTTGTAGAAGTGGAAGTAAATTACATATTTATGTCACATCTCAGCTCTTTCCTGATTTTTCACTTGCTAACAACACACAGCACCCTCCAGGTGAAGGGTGTAAATTAAGTGCTATTATAAGAATTGCCTTAATTTCTTTTTTTATGTCGTTTCGCTTATGGATAGTTTCTGGCCTTTAATTTTGAAATACATGAGAGTGTTTTGATATGTATCCTACACACATTCATAGGCACAGTGGGTCATTTTCCAGTCTGGCTGTTATTCTGATATTATGTCTGTATAGCATGGATGATTATTTCTATTCTGGTTTTGAGTCAGGCTAATTTTGCGCTCGCCGCTTGTTGATGTTGAATGTGACTCATGGCAATAAACACATCAGGGCAGGCACAGTGCAAGCTTTCCAAATAAACTTAAATCTTCAAACACTGTGACCCACCAAAGGCAAACACAGAAATGAATGCTGGTTATTAGCTATTGCTGCAACAGTAAAGCGATCTACTTAAGGAGAATTTGCTGGCTGACTAACCAAGCTGCCTGTTTTTCTGCATGCACTAGTTTTTTACTAATACAAAGCAGCAGTCAGTTACTATATCTGAAAGAGAACTTGAGTGTCTAAACTTACACCGCATCACTTTAAAACACTAATATTAAAAATCTGTCATCTTGTCCATTCTGCATTGTCAGTGCTGATGCAGCTGTACAACAGTTGGGGGATTCCTCTGGCTGTTAAATTTGGATGAAAGCCTCATTGCCGATGACTCAGTCCCACTCCAGTCATTTCAACAGCAGCTCCTACAGCGTCTGTTACTCTTCTCACCGTGGGAGTCCAGTCCAACCAGGTGGAAGCAGAAAACACCTGTGAGCTGCAGGCAGCCAGCAGTCAGTCAATCGCTGTGTGCTTCCAACTCCACCCCGCTCAGTGCTGCAGCCACATTCACATCATCAACCCACTCTGTTTGTCATGACATGGTATTAATAACAGGTGTCTTACTGACACTGGAGGGTGTGCTGGAAAAACAGCTGCACAGACTGCTGCACTGTATGGCTTGGCATTGTTAGCAAAGCCATCAGTATGAGTTGTCAGAATGGAGCCAACTCTCTTCTGGAGCCATCCACCCTCCAGTAAATGTTGTTTGCCTTGGGGCAGACTCTGTTCACAGACTCCCTCATTGGCCAGATGCCAGGTACACTACATCTCACTACAACAGCATTGTTGACAGAGAGTACTCTTTAATTGTTTTATTTATCATATGTTTTTTTTTCTTTGTGGCAAGGTTTTAGCTGCTATGTACTATGGATTTAGCAGTTTGTGTGAAATCAATTCTGTGCCATAGGAGAGCTCTGAGTCAGTGTTTTGTCCTGAAATGGCACAGATATACACATACTGTATGTCTGAGGAAACGACTTGCAAAATCAGTTGGACAAACTACAAAGAAAAAATTCCCTGTGACTAAAATACATTCTCTAAACTCTTTATACCAATTACAAAGATAACAATGTTCTTTGTCTACACAACAGAACTAATAGGGGAGTGATGAAGATGTCAGTAAAGTCTAGTATGTACACACCCACGCAGTCCTGAAAAAAAGGGCTAATCAGACAATGAGAGGAAATACTTTTGCCAGAGGATTATGGGTGTGTTACAAAGAGACAGTTTTCCCAACATATACTGTAAAAATACGGCAGATGTTTTGGGCACTTTTGATGTTTAGAGCATATCTGTTTATGGCGTTATTTTTTGAAATTCTCATTTTTCTTTTAGTCCTTTGAACATTTGCATAGTGTTGCGTATGGAAATACACTGATCAGCAACAACATTAAAACCAGCCGCCTAATATTGTATAGGTCGCCTTTGTGCCACCAGAATTGCTCTGACCCATCAAAACCTCAAGACGGCTTCTGAAAGTGTCTCGTACTGTCAGGCATCGAGATATTAGCAACAGAAGCTGCGAGGTGGAACCTCAGTAGAGTTGTTCAGTTCAGTCTTTGCCACGTTCAAACTGTTCCTGATCATTGTTCACAGCATGGCAGAGTGCATTATCCTGCTGAAAGAGGCTGCTGCCATCGGTACAATACTGTTGCCGTGAAAGAGTGTATATGGCCTGCAGTACATCTGTGCTTATTAGGGGGTACATGCGTCAGTAGCATCCACGTGAATGACAATACTCAAGGCTTCCCAACAGACCATTGCCCAGAGCATCACACTAATTCTTACCTTCTTACTTTCTTCCCATAGTGCATCCTGCTACTACCCATCTGTGCAACGTGATTTGTCAGACCAAGGTTCTTCCTTTGGTCCTTAATCTAATTGTGATGCTCGTGTGTCCATCATAGTGTATTGTGACACCTTTCTATCACAGCCAGCATGAAGGTTTTCATAAATTTGTAGAGCCTCTGTTGGATCAGACCACATGGGCCGACCTTAACTCACCTCACGTATCGGTGAACCACAGAGCTCTTAACTCTGTTGCTGGGTTACTGGTTGTCCTTTCCTGGACCTCGTTTGGTAGGTTCCAACCACGGCACACTGCAAACACCCTACAGAGTGTTGTTGTTTTGGAGATGCTCTGACCCAGTTGTCTAGTGGTCACAATGTGGAACTTGTTGAAAACGCTGATATCTACATTTTGGCCCATTTTTCCTGCTTCCAACACATCAACTTCAAGGATTGACAGCTCACCTGTTGCCAAATGCTGTAAATCCCACCCCATGACAGATGTCATTGCAGTGATGAAATCAGTGTTATTCACTTCACCTGTCAGTGCTTTTAATGTTATAGAGGATCGATGTATATGCATATTCATACCATAAGAGTACACACAAAACAGTAAAAAGATAAAAGTAGGTAAGATTGGTTTCTACACTTACTAAGTTAAAACTCTTTTCCTCTTTGCAGACTGCAGTTCCAACCACCATTTTCTGCTTCCTTCTCTCTGTAGTCATCACTGTATTAATGCGTTTTCAGTTGCTCCTCTCCTCCCTCACGTACACTACAGTCACACTACACTGAGCTCGAACCCATCACTTGTTCCCCTCTGCAGCTATGACTGCCTGGTTGTGAAGGCTCTAGCACTTGTGTGGTGTTCTTGCTGTATAATGAGACAGTAGAGGCATAGTTAAAGAACAGTTTTAGGATTTAGCGCTTAATGAGTCTCAGTCGAGTGTTTGTGTGAAGAACAGTTAGGGCAGGAAAGAACGAAAAAGCCGTTTCGTCTTAACGTAGATCCAGACAGAACTGAGAGATAATTGCAGTGTTGTCCAGATCAGAGGAAATTTAAACACACTTTGTCTTTGTCCAAGAACAGAGACCGTTTCTAAATTCAAACAGTTGATTGCACAGTTTTTCTTGACTGAGACAGACACAGTTTGACCAACCATGTGACTGTGGTTGTCTTAGCTCTATATTATAAAGCTACTGCTGTTGTTTGTTGGGATTCCTCCATCCTCCATGTTGGTATTTGTTTTCCAGTCATTTGCGTGCAGCTCAGTTGTCATTCCTGTAAATGTCAATTTTTGTGAAATTGCTGGTGTCAGAAAGTAATCCTTGCAGTGTGTAGGTGTAGGTGCCCAGCATGTCATCAAGCACTGAGTAACATTTAAACAAGATAAAATATTGTTGTGGTCTCTCTCTTATCAGCATCCTGTTCCTCTAGAGTGACTCCATGCTGACCAACAGAAAGGTTGCACTCTGCAGCTTTTGAGACTAACAGACTCCTTCAGTCTTCTGACATCAGTACACAAGCTTCCAGCCATGACTGGTGACATGGTTCTTAAAAGTTTGGAGTGCCAAACATCTGGGACCTGAGGCTCAAAACATGCTTAAGTGACATCAGAGGCCCTGAAAACGAATGCAGATCTGAAATGGTAAAAACCTTAAGCGAGTGCATCCATCTTTTTGGTTCTAATTTTTAATTTATATTCAGCTGATTTACAGTCCAGAGCTGTATTTGGTTCCACATTGGCTTCCACATGTTTTGTTCTTCAGGCTCTGTGCTTCAGCACACACAGTTTAAAATAAATGATAGTACATTAGTCATACTACAAGTGCCACCTTTAATTTGAGTATGTTACGATCAATATAGTAAGAATAACCTTTTTAAACCCTGAGTGCAAAAGGTTTTGGGGTTTCAGAAGTAACTAGATGTAATCAGCAGGAATGGTATGATGAAGTGTAATATTTTGAAGATGATCGTCTGAAGTCTTCACCTCATTAGCAGTGGCTTTGTTCAGATGTTTAAAATCATAAATCAGCTGCTGGATGATGAAATGCTGTCCATTGTGTTTTAATGCATTGGCCTGAATCTCCCTATACAAATGCTCCTGCATTGCCTACATCATGATTTTGCTTCCATCTGCAGTGAAATTATCAGTAATTGCGCCATAACACAACCACCACGTTTGGCATATGAGGTGGTGCTTTGGATCTTGAGCTATTTCCTTTTATTCAACACTTTCTTGTCTTTTTGAGGTTGATCTTTGTACTATAAGTCTCCAGAACTTTGTTGCACAGCTCTACCAAACACTTGCATGTTTTTGTTAATTGCAACTTTGCTGTTTTTTAAGCTAACCATCCTGGTTCCTTGGCAAGATTGGTCAATCTTTTCTTCGTTGTTGACAAAAAATGCAGACCTCCTTCCTGGAAAACATTCTTGACATACTATGCAGTCATAGAGGGTTTTTCTTCACAATACAAATGAATTCAAAGGTCCCATGCTCCTTGGTCTACAGAGTCTTTTTGAGTTTTCCTATGTGTATCAGGATTTTTGAAATGAAATGAAATTTTTTGAAAACCCACCATCTTTTTATTATATGCTTTTTAGCCTTGTTATCTTTGTCACTTGCATGGTCACTGTCTTACACAGACCTCGTGCACACATCAACAGGAAAATAATGCATAGCTGCCCAAGAAACATTTAGTAGCCAAGTCTCCCCTATGTCTCCCCTATAGTTCTATTTATGCTAATGTAAAACCTACTCAATTCAAAGCTAGTTGCATAGTTATGAAGAATCTTTTTGCCCAAATGCTTACAGACTGGACATATGAGGAGATCTAATGTAGTGATTTATAGACAAGAATACACCATCATTTAGTTGCACAGTGTATTTCTAACAGCTCATATTACATTATTTCTGAATGAAGAAGCTGTTAACAGACTCTTTCATCTAAACATGACTGATGTGGCTGGAATCAATTCAAGGACAGTAGCTTGTGGTGACAACAGTTTTATAACAAATTGTGCTTTCGGAAAAACCAGCACAGATGGAAGTATTCCTGTACGTAAGGATTTATTTGTTACAGATATCACTGAAAACAAATACAAGAGCAGACTTGTTCTCTTGCACCCAAACTTCAAGAATAAATTGGCTGAAGTTGTTTGGATTTTTTTTTTTAAAGAATCTTATTTCACGTTGTTATGGAAACTGGCCTGCCTACGTCTGCAGCAGTCCTGTGCTGTGCAGAAGTTTTCTACCTTCTACTTCTCTCTGCAGTCACCCAGTGGCAGTTAATCAATGTTATGCACCAAGCACAACATGCATACAGTAAACACACCGGCACTAGAACCTCTTCTCTGCACTTCATTTCTGTCTTGAGGATTCCACTTGTGCTCTGCGGAGCTATCAATAAAACCGGTATTGTATGTCAACCTGCGAAGGACACAGTAAATGCACCGGCGTCCTCGATAAATTGGGCGGTTGCTGTGATTTCTTTGACAAACACCACCTCAGATGAATTTGTTTGCCTCAGCGGGCTCGTTGACTTGGAGTGAACCTTTGCCCTCATTCTCTCAGGGCCGTTTGCAGTCATGAACTTGTGTACGGCTTCATCCACACTAGCAAGAAACAAGGTCTGACACGTGAAGCAGTGGTGCAGAGGACCACGGTTCAGCACACATGTGAAACGTGGATTAATTGGAACGTTTGACCACCGTAGTGTGAAAGGCAGTTTTAATGCCACTGTTACGTTTTCAAGGTACTTGCAGAGTCCAAATCTCGGCCAAGGCCAGTGGCAGGTCTTACCATTTTTTAAGAAAGTAAACCATGTCTGGTAGTTTTTGTGTAATCCTGCTAACAGACAGACAGAGAGCAGACTGAAAGCTTGGTGAGGAATAATGACCTTACCTTCAAAGCAGAGCTGCAGTGACAATATACAAAGCAGTGTAAAGTTTATAAGAGCAGAACAAGCTAAAAACAGTTGATAATGATGGTCATGGCAGTACCTGTTCATGTAAAAATGATCCAATCAGGGAATCAAAAACTACCATGCGAGTTTTGTGAGCCATTGCTTACCCATTCTGAACGTATTCAAACTAGCATGTAGTGTCGTCAAACTAATGTAAACACAAACCATACAGCAACAATAATAAGTCATAAACATGTTTATTGTGCCTGTGGTGACACTAAATTACACTCCTGGTTTCTGAAAGGAACAACGTCATGTTGGCTGTTAATAATCAATTTCACTCCAATTTGTGCAGAGATCAGTCAGATTGAACTTGGAGGACCAAAATCATGATTTTCTTCTGTTTCCTTCCGGTTTGAAAGAAAAACTGAACTGCATCGTTTGGTTGCACAGCTGAGTTCATGGATAGAGAATAATGAGGGTAAAAATTTTGATAAAAAGTGAAAATGTCTATTTCAGCTCGTCTTTGCCCCGCTGAGGCCTGAAATAAATGCTTGAAAAGCTGCTACTCTTCTTTTCACTAGCACACCTGCTTTTTGCTCCGACACGTGAGTACATGTCTGTTTACTCATCGTACCTTTGCTGGCCTACCAAAGTGCTATTATTACTGCATGTTTTACAATGTAAGAAAATAGATGATGCTTTTGACAAGCTCACTACAGTATAGTGCGCGTATTCCAGGAGTAGTTTTCAGTTTTACGCGCTGAACAGTTATAGAACTCTAATTATGAAGTATTTTACAATGTGCCTTTCAGTCACACATCAGTGCTGGTGAGGCTGAAATGCCACGTGCAGGTCTAACTACCGACGGGGTTCAATCTCAGTCAAGCACAGTTTGACATGCGAACAGGAGGGGCTGCAGATCAAACTCTGAATTTAATAGACCTCCTGCTTTGCCTGTTGAACCGCAGATGTGTGTTTATTAATGTAGAAACAAAATTACATGCTCTGAAAAGAAAGAGAGTCAAAGTGAGAGAAACTGATCCAGCACTGCCGAGATAACTGTGTGTTACTGCTTCAGAGGTGAAATTCCAATTTTTAGTGGCTTCCCCGTTCCACTGGCCCATTGAACGGACTGGACTGTGTTAGTGTGCTGCAGGAACCTCCACCGGTCTGTCCTGTCCCCCTTCCCCATCCCTCAGGAGACCCCTTCAGCAGCCAGACACACTGGCCCATTTTACTTCCTTTTCTGCCTTCTTCCTTCTCATGCTGTGCCTCTCTCCTGCTGCAGCTGCTGCCAAGCTTTTTATCTCTGGCTCGCCATTAAACGGGACAGAAAGACACTTTATTGATGTAGTTGTTTGTGTTTTGGCTCTTGGTCGAGCCACAGTATATATCAGGGTTGATTGAGTGTTGATTTCTGTCTTTCTTGTCTCCAGTTTATGGTGAAAAAAGAAGCGTTGGCTGCTGTGCAGGGTGTACGCTTCAGTTGTTGCTGATGCAAGTTTACCCACAAGAACTTAAGGGGTAATTACATATAAGTGCAAGTGAGAGAAGTGTCCTGGGCTTTAAGACGTAGCGTCAGACAGAGATACAGAGAAAACAGAGGCGCAGAGAGGGTGCGAAAGGGAGCGAGCCAAAAAAAGAGGGGAACACCCGCCCTCCCCATACTCTGCCTGCTTCTAAGCCAAACGTGTCACTGTACCAGCCGCTCACGTTTTGCTCTAGTTTCCCTGCTCCTCTTATTCCTCTGAGTTTCACCGTTTTTTTTTTCAAACTCTTCTGAAAGGCAGATGAGTTTATTAATTACACATTCGCTGACTCTGTGCCTTTCTATCTAGTACAAAGTTTTTCACAAAGTCTGCATCATTTTTTCATCACACTGAGCCAAGAATAGCAAACATTGCTTAATTAATTTAGCATATTTGACCGCAGTGGTATGCTGCTTCGTATCTGTGACTGCTACAGAGCAGCCGCCGCGGATGAGGCATTTCTAGAGGAGTCTTTACACGAAATTAAACACAAACAAATGTACACACACACACACACACACACACACACACACACACACACACACACACACACACACACACACCAACAGGGGAGCATGTGCATGAAAAGCTGTGCAGGGATGCTGGGAGCGTGACAGTGGGCGGGTGTGGGTGTCTGAAGTGTGTCTCTGTCTTTCTCCACCGGTGTGAAAAGTAGTTCAGTAATTAAAGCAAACCTCTCTCTGGTCCCCAGTGGAGAAGAGAAGGTAGAAAGGGTGAGGAGGTAGCGGGGAGAGATGAAGAAGAAAGGAGAGATAAAAGCCAGAGACGGTTATTTTTGATGAAAAGAAAAGAAAGAGAGGTTTTAATTTTAGCTCGGCAGGCCAGATTGCCATGAGGGGAGAATGTGGTGGCTGAATGCGAAGACGCTGATCAGTTAGACGGGAGATCTGCACTCTGCACACACACTAGCATTACTTCTCACAGCACGCTGTTCCAAATTAGCCTGAAGACAAGAGTTTCCCTCATTTTAAGGGAAACAACCTCACAAGAGCTTTCAGCGTCCTTCACATTGAAGAGGCACTTTGTAAACGCATCAGCAGTGACCCAGTTCAGAGCTACATTCAGTGTCAAAAAATAGTAATTCCTTGTCTTTCCTGAACTCCTGCGTTCACCTAAAGTCCCCCCACTAATAAGGCTACTGGGAGAGACTTTTGACACACAGTGCACTGAACAAGCCTCAAATCCCAGAAAAATGTTGATGTTTGTTTCCACAGTAAACACTCGGCGTACTTTTGTGTCGTTTGAGCTGTTTCCTCACTCGTTATCTCAACTTTCTTTGCTTTCTCTCCTCGTCTAATGAAGGCGTGAGTCTTGCTGTTCTGCTGCCTGGTGTTTTTGTTTTGAGAGGAGGTGTCCCGTTCTGACCTACATACGCTGCTGTGACCAGCTCAAAACTTTTGTCTCCATGGCAACGCAAGGTGTGAGAGGCAGAGATGCGCCTGTTTGGAAGGCGGGATGCTGTTGTCTTCCAGCAGTTGCACGAGCCTGCACAAGCCCACTCAGATGCAGTCAGATTTACATCGGAGCAGATATAAGGGAAGGTGTTGCGCCTACAAATCTTCATTTCGAATCTGTGATATGGAATCATGCATAGCGAGCTTTATGTACACATTCGAGCACGAGCAAGCAATTTTGTCCCAGCAAGGCAAGAGTGTATAGATATGTGGAGGGGAAAGGAGAGAAAAAAAAGAGGATTCTGATGTATAATTTAGCTGTGTAGTCAGTGGGTGGGGGAGATGGGGTGAGGAGAGAAAATTCGGGGGAGGAAAGGTGGGTGGGCAGAGAGGAGGAGGCGACGAGTGGGAGGGTGGAGAGGAGGAAGGGGAGAGGGAATCCAACGCGCTCACGTTTTCTCTGTTAGCCGTCACTCTCCCAAGTACTGTAAGCCTTCCAGTGGGAATACAAGTCTGAGTAAATTCAATTGTGTGGTCAGATTTGTGCATGTTTATTGTGCTGTTTTGCAAGTAGATCTGCTGTTTATTGTACAAAATCCATGCTAGAATTCTTTTTTTAAATTTATTTCAAGCCTGCTCCTTTGGATGCTTATGCAGCAGCAGCCCGCTCGCTTAGGTAAATTTATACTTGGACGTGCACAAAATGAATCTACTTCGGGGCAGATGGTGCCTTAGAGCATTTGCTCATTTGGCTCCTAAAGGCACAAGCTTGGAGAAAGAAGAAGAGAAAGGAAGGGATAAAGCGGAGATGGAGGGATGAAGGAAACAAAGCAGGCTGTTGCACCCCTGGAGGGAAGAGCAGAAGAGCAGATTTGCTTTGTTAGGATACCCCCCCACACACACCTCCCCTCCCCTCCCATCTTTATTCCCTGTCCTCTCCTTCATTTCTCCATGTTCCTCTCACCCACTCCCTCTCCATCTCTTCATTTCCTCAAGACGTTTACACGTTTTTGCCATCCACATGCTTGGCTGCGGGCTACGGGTGAGGTGAAATGGAAAGGAAAGAGAAGCGCTTGATTTCCAATGCACATTCCTTCAGGGAGGGGAGAAGTTGCAGTGAGGGGGTCTGCGGAGCAACAGTGCACGATAGCAGTAAACAAGTGCAGAGAGGATGGGAGGGAATTTATAAAATATGATAGGAAAATATGACCTAAATAAGAATGTGCACCTCCTCCTCGCTGTTTTTCTTTGCCCCACTTCAAGTGCGTGTGTGCTTGTGCACGTCTGAAAGCTTCACATACATATCCCACCCGTGCATGTGTTGGTGTGCGAGTGAGCGTGCCTGTGTGTGCTTTGTTTCTTGCGTGTGTGTGTGTAGGTGTACAGTATCTCTTACGGAGACAGTAGGCTGTGGTCCGTACAGGTCTGCTGTCCAGAGATAGCACTCTGTTGTTGTCTCTACCCACTGATCAGCTCTGCCTCACCCACAGTGAAGTGGGTGTGCACACTGACAAAGCGCCACCTCCACCTCTGCTTGCCCCTCGCTAATCCTCCTCCATACTTCAGCTTTCATCATCAGGTTGGAACAGACAAACAAAGGCCGTTTTTTTTTTTTTTGTTTTTTTTTTTTTATAACCTAGCATGCCGCAGCCTTTGGAGATGGATAGATTTTTTTAGAGCATTAAATCTGATGCACCAGAACAACAGATATTGTGTTTTCTATAATGTGATCAGAGATTGAGCTGTGTTTTACTAACAGCAGCTGATGTAGGCTCGAGCTGCATTCCAGAGCTGGCTAGAAAGGTCTGATGTCACTTCTTTGTGGTGGTACAATCCAGATATGTTTTCATGATCACACTTTTAGTCGGGCTGCACAGTGGTGTAGTGGTTAGCACTTTCAACCTTGCAGCAAGAAGATCCCCGGTTCAAATCCCGGCCATGGAGTTTGCATGTTCTCCCTGTGCATGCGTGGGTTTTCTCCGGGTACTCTGGCTTCCTCCCACAGTCCTAAAAACATGCTGAGGTTAACTGATAACTCTAAATTGCCCGTAGGTGTGAATGTGAGTGTGATTGTTTGTCTGTATATGTAGCCCTGTGACAGACTGGCGACCTGTCCAGGGTGTCCCCTGCCTTTGCCCGAGTCAGCTGGGATAGGCTCCAGTGACCCTAGTGAGGATAAAGCGGTGTATAGAGAATGGATGGATGGATACTTGTAGTCTACATATCCTGCTTGGTCTGACTTACAAGAGCCTCTGAAGCCACGCTTTAGGAGCACTCTAGTACTTCAATGGGTCAGCATTATAAAACAGAAATTTTCATATAAATTCTGTCATGAAATCTTTTTGTTTGGATGTTGTGAGGTGTCTTGGATGATTCCACATTTTGACATGCACTTGACAAGATGCTAATTTTCACTGCTGACACTCCATATTCGTCTGGTGACCAAACACCGATCCTCCACAACATTATGACCACTGACAGATGAAGTGAATAACATCGATCATCTTGTTATAATGCAACGTTCTGCTGGGAAAGCTTGAGTTCTGACATTCATGTGAATGTTTGACATGTACCACACACCTTAGCATTGCTGTCTGCTGTTACCTGGTGCAGGCCAGCAGCTAAACCTCAGTGTGGTATGGCAGGTTTTACTTGTACAAAATTAGAGTATAAAAAGTATTTTTTATTGGAATTTTTTATGGAAAAAATAAGGGACAAAAGCTGTTTTGGTTTCCCTGTTTTCATGATGTAAAATAGAAACTCTCACTCCTTCACTTGCCCTCCTTTTAGTCCTACTTCTAAAATTCTTCTCTCATATTCTAGCCTTGTGTCCATGTAGAGAGCACTGAGTGTGCACGTAACATCAGAACATTTTCATTTGCAACAGCAGCTTTACAGCTCATGCACATTTGTTTTATTCATTCTTCCACTTGTGTTGTTTTTCTTGTCAATTGTGTATTTTTCTTAAATATTTTTGCTTCTCGTATTTCAAAATGCTGAACTGATGTAAACAGCTGGCACAAATCATCTGAGAGATTGTTGTTGATCTACAAAGAATGAGAACGAATGACCGTGTGTGCATGCATTGCCTTTTTGATCTCAGATGAACCCAGATTACACAACCAGAAGGTCCTGCAAAGAGAAATCTCCGAGTGGTGACCACCTACCACCATGTCCTCATCTAACTGCCGGGGACTGTCAGTTATCTCTTGTACGGTATCTTTCCTCAGCCCAGGGAGGAAAGAATGGAGACAGCAGAAGATGAACTGTAACACTGTGGCCCAGTGAGGACAGAAAGACGAAGCAGTGAACAGGGGGAACTGAGGATACACACCTAGAGAAAGAGACACTACTGAAAATATTGAATGTCATTCTCTTTGGATCAACAGCTTATCTTCTCTGACTAATGCCGAAAGATCTGGCAAGGAGCTCCACTGACAAATACAAAGTTAATATTTCAAAGGCTTGGACAAGTTCAAGTAGTGATTATAGTTACCTCAAAAATGGTGTGTTGGTATTAGTACACCTCTGTAAAGTTAGAAAAGTTCTGTTATCTTTATAAATTAAATCTTTAGTAAATAGGACTTTAAGTGTTTGTTTGGCTGCATATCAAACAAAAAAGATTGTAAAGTGTGGAACTGAAAAGTGATCAGTTTGGTTATGGAGTTGGCATTCTAGCATTTGCTGATTAGCACTTAACACAAAGCACAGCTGATGAGGATATTGTTTGTTTTATTTCGGTCCTAAATCAAAGTTTTGGGCACCATTAACACCATTAATGTGTGTAAAAAATTTAGTGCCAGTTCATCTTGTCTTTGTTGTGATATTACATTAAATAAGTGAAAGTGAGAAAGAATGCACTTTATTGTCATTATACAGCGTACAATGGAATTGCTATCACATACTGATGGGGGGAGCTGCCATGCAAGGCGCTAACCACGGCTCATCAGGAGCAGCAGTTAGGGGTTTGGCATCTTGCTCAGGGAAACCTCGACATGAGCTCTCCAGGCCAAGGATCAAACCAGCGACCTTCTGGTTGCAAGATGGCTGCTCTACTCATTGACCCTCCCAACTACCAGAAGTCAGTATGTTCATCCTCTGTTGACCACCAAATGACAGCACTGTCATCCCTGGAGCTAAGGATGAAATGTTAGAAGTGTTTTCTGAAGGGATGTTGATTTCAAATGCACTATGAGTTGAGTAAGGAGAATGACCTTTTAATGGTCATTGATTAAACCCCTAAAGACTCATCTCCGTCTATCAAAATTCCATATTTAAAAGTTTTGTTCCATTAAAACAATCCCCTCCTGCTTGAAGTGGCTCAGTGGAGTAAGTCAGGCAAACATGTTTAAAGCAGACACCTATTCTGAGGAAGAGAAATGATCCACAATGATTGGTTTCTTGGGTTAATTATGTATGAAACGCTGGCCGTCAGAATCTGCATATTTGAGACATTCAAGACATTTCAAGCTGGAATGTTCAGACATAGACTGTTTATTTTGTTCGTGATCTGTCCTCCAGCAAACAGTATAAAAGCCTCATATGGACATGTTAACAAGGGGATCTGAAAATTTCAAAAATGTATGCGTGACTCGTCGCTCTGAGCTCCCTGTGGAAAGAATTTCTTTTCCCCCCGATGGTATGATTCCTGTTCAAGTGTCAGTGGGAACACCTGGGAATTCTCAAGGGAAACTTAACTCCGGATCTCATATTTCCTCTTTGTTTCAGTACACTCAAGACAGGTCAGGTCACTTAGACACAAGCTTCCGCCACCACACTGAATAATTAAGGACAGGCCATGGTGCTGTGTGTGTGTGTGTGTGTGTGTGTGTGCATGCATGGGTGTCTGTGTGTGTGTATGTTTGTGAATGATTGCAGTAGAGTGTGTGATGATGAACAGAGTGGTTTCCCCTGTCCTCTTGGAGGAACCCCGTGGCCCACTTGGGATCAGCTTACAGATGTCTGACTGAGTGTAGATTTGTTGAAAACAGGCTCAGTGTTTTTATGGATACAATCCTGCTCCTCCAGTGTTTTGGTAAAACATCCACTGAACCTTCATCCACCTGTTGACTCTGATGAGTGACTGTGTGTATGTGTTATTTTAAGAGACGCTGTGTATCTGCTTGTCCTGATAAATGACCTCTTATCTGGATTGATTCATGGTGTTGTAGCTGTTGTCATAGTGCGCTAGTTGATAAGCATACAGAATGTGTTTAAATATGACTCATCTCACTCAGTCTATCCCCCACCTCCTCGTAGCAATTTTCCGTGTATCTATACATACATTTCCAATGTTGAGAGAGAGAATGTGGGTCAGTAATGTGTCCACACAGTAAGTGAGCTGGGGTAATGCGATTTATGACTACATGTCACTTTGTATAAAATGGTCTTAAACAGAATGTGCTGCTGTCCTCCAGCTGACAACCTCGTGGTCAAACAATCAGTCCTGCAGCGGTTACAGCTGATTTGTTTGCTACAGTTGAGTGTCGTATTGGGTTGCGGTGACCTCAGTCACCTGTGACATAAGGTCTGGAGTTACACTGCTGAGGTACAGAGAGTACACCCATACATCTCAAAGTCATGAATAATGGCTGAAGCGGTGAAGTCAGGATGATGCACTTTGTTAACTCCCGCTGTGGTTTAGTCATTCAGTGAAACCTCTGTAGGGCTCCACATGTACTGTGCTTTGGTTTTAAGGTAAAGCTAAGTGACAAATTACATGGAGGGCTAAGGAAATTTCCCATATGGACTGTGTTTTTTTACAATGGAAATGTGTGTTTGCTTATTTCCATAGTTTCAGTTTGAATTACTAAGCATTATATATATATATATATATATATATATATATATATATATATATATATACATATACTGAAATAAAACACAACTGGTGCAAAAAAGGGGTCACCTGTGTGTTGAAATCAAAGAAAATTCTGTTGCTTGAGTGGAATTTTTGTCTCTTTAATGTCAAAATGTAGTTTTTTGGCCAGCATGTTTACTACATAGATCAGTGTCTTTAACCGAAACAAAAAGCTCATATATATATATATATATATATATATATACACACACACATACACCGATCAGGCATAACATCATCGCCTGCCTAATATTATGTTGGTCCCCTTTATGCTGCTAAAACTCCTCTGATCCAGTGGGTCATGGACACAGGACCTCCAGGGATGTCCTGTGGCACCAGGATGGTGGCAGTGAATTCTATGGGTCCTGTGGGTTCCAGGGGGGGACCTACTTAGATCAGGATTATCCTGGCACATCCCACACATGCTCAATAAGATTTGGGGAAGGTAGTTGCTAGAGGTACGGACCCGTACCCGTAGCCTGTGGCCTATGGATATGGAACTTTCCATTTGCCAATCAGATACGCGAGATCTGGTCACGTGACTCCCGGTAGACGCTAGAGGTACCGACCCGTAGCATCGGTACTACAGGTACGGACCCTAAACCTGACCCTAACACTAACCCTAACCCTAACTTTTGCTTACCTTTCAACAGTTTGCAGTGGTTAGCAGCTTCTTGACTCGCGAGACTCGCGTACGAATCCGTATCTGTCTGGCAAATGGAAAGTGCCATATCCGTAGGCCACAGGCTACGGGTACGGGTCCGTATCTGTAGACACTACCTTTGGGGAATGTGGAACCCAGGTGAACAGCTTAGCTCTGTCGTGTTCATGTGTCGGGGTGCTCTGTCCGAATCTTAGTGGTGGTGGGGGGTTGCTTGACCTCCCTTGTTTAGGTGGGTGCTACATGTCAAACATCCACATGAATGTCAGGACTCAAGGTTTCCCAGCAGAACATTGCATTATCACAAGATGATCGACGTTATTCACTTCACCTGTCAGTGGTCATAGTGTTGCAGCTGATTTATCTCTGTGTATATACTCTTAAGTGATTGACTCAAATTTGCCTGAAGGTCCCAATTTTTCCTCAAGAAATGGTTTTGAACGTTGAAGTGGAAGGAAATGTGATTCCAGATTAACGCTGGTGCTTGTCTGGTTCTGAAAGTGGCCAACTCTTTCGTCGCTGAATGGTTGAATTTACTTAATGATGTTTTGACGTACACTAATATTTTTGAGAACGGTTACAATTCGCTGTCTTACCCATAATTGGAGAAGAGGAATGAGCAAGTTCATCTCTCTGTATCATTTAGAGATGATGTTCCTGGTAGTTTTTCAGGCCAGTTTATGTCCTTTTTTACACCTTTTAACAACACCAGAGCTATCTTTTACTTGTGAAATCAAAACGGTGGCAGCATATAAGCTGTTTAATGTTAGTCCCTGAGCCGTTTTTGAGGCACCTGCAATTTCTTCCCTACAGCCCCCACCGGCGGGGGCTGTAGGGACTAAGAATCTATTTCCATTTAGTGTAGTGCTAGTTGCTTGTTTTTTCCACAGCATACTTGTCCACGTTTACAGAATGTCTGCAAATGACAGTTTTCCCACCAAAGTTGTATACTGGCGCATACATATTACATCATATGGATTATTTAAAAAGTCTAAATCAACATATGTGTGGTGAAGGTTCAGTCAGGTGTAGGGATAGGAATCGAGAACCGGTTCTTTTTGAGAACCGGCTCCCAGTAATTCGATTCCTAAGAATCGTTTGTTTACTTGCCCGACGATTCCGCTTATCGATTCCTCTTACGTTGCAAAAACGTGATGACGTCATACGCAGGTTCTAGACTTTTCCAACATGGCGTCCCAGCAGAAGCACTCAAAAGTGTGGCTATATTTCACTCGTAAACACGACACCAGGGCTACTTGCAACACTTGCAATGATTCAATTTTGTCAAAGGGTGGAAATACTTCCAATATGCTCAAACATCTGTCCACCCAGCATTCAGTTAGTTTGCGGAAATGTACCGCGTTTGATACGCTACTTAGCGCTGGCGAGCCTCATCCAGGTAAAAGCAGGAGTGGAGCTAACGTCTCGGCGTCGTCTGCTTTACATGTTGAAGGTAACGATAAACTCCTCCAGATCCTGTACATTGTGTTTATGCTAGCGCAGTTAACCTCATTTCACCATATCAATATTGCCTATCTCCTGGAATTATATTTTAGATGACGATGATGACGGCCTGAGCCATGCTGGCTCAGATGCTGGCTCTCACTCTGGCTCGGAGGTTGTAGCGAGTAGCTCTCGTGCACCTTTAGCAACCCCCTCCATCGAGGCAGGGAGGACTAAAATGACAGAGGCGAGGATAAATGAACGTCACCGAGCAGTGACCAGATTTGTGGTGAAGGGTTTACACCCTTTTGCCACAGTAGATGCCCCTGAATTTTGGTACGTTAATTTGTTGCATATTTTCTGTTATCTGCTCATGTGAAATCGAACACTGTCAAAGTTATAAATTGTTTTAATCAGTGTAGTTATGTATCATTATTCCCATGTTTTCTGTAGGGAGATGATAAAGACTCTCAACTCAAAATACCATGCCCCTAACAGAGACAGTTTAGCAATACATCTGATTCCTGCTTGGTATGGGGTTAAGAAAAGCGATGTGATCTCAGACCTGAAACATGTCACAAAAACAGCTATCACAGCTGATGGCTGGACCAGTTTTAGTCAAGATCATTGTATCTTCTGTCCAAAGTTGACAATATTAAAGAGTCAAAGCAAACAAACCCATCTGTATTTTTTCATGCCCTTACCCAATGAGAATCGATAAGGGAATCGGATCGATAAGCAGTATCGATAATGGAATCGGAATGGCTAAATTCTTATCAATTCCCATCCCCAGTCAGGTGCTCCCCTATATTAACAGGTTGTGTTCTATGAAGTTGCAAATCATAATATCAGCTCACATTTGTCAGATTTGGGGTCCCAAATCAGATGGATCGTCATCTATGGCTCGACTCTTTTCTTGCTATTTGGATTCAAAATGTTCCTTTGCACAAACTTACCAAGAGATACAATCTTGATGTCTCACACTCAAAGTGTTTTTTGTTTTATGTTAGAGTAATGATGCATTGCTTTTTGTTGTTGTTTTTAATTAAATGTCAATGTCTAATATATTTTGCTGCCATTTCTGTGGTTTGGATGATCAAACATCTTCTCTCAGACATGATTAAATTAGGAAATGGTTGATTCTGTACCATATATAGCATTTGGCTGAAGAACTGTTAAAGTTAGAGACAGGTTTTTAAAAATGTCTTACACCCTCTCTAATTTTATGACAGGCATGCTCTGCCCCTCTTCCACTTTTTATTTTCAGGCACTCCCTCGTCTGGATCACCCTTCACTTTCCTTTTTCTGTGTGCTATATTACTTATTTTATCCCATATCCAACCCCTGCACCCATCCTCTCGCCTTTCTTCCGTGTCACAGTAGAGAGTGAATAATTCATGTTCGGGCTGCTCGCTGGTGGAGATGAATCATGTGAGAAGAGCATGATACACGTGCTCATCTCAGAGCAACTCTTCTCTCCAAAGACCCAAACGGGGAGCTGCTCTGCCACGCTGCAGCTTACTGTACAGGCCACAACGACTCCGTCCTGCCTGCACGACTTTAACCATCCAAGCTTTCATGACAGCCACATGTGAGCTCAACACCAGTGTGAAGCCACCTAGAGAGACCATGCAGCAGCTTCTCACTACACATCTATGTATATTGTATGACGTTAACCATCCAAACGCTTACACCTTTTGGCGGAGTTTTAAAGGATGTTGGCTTTCAAAAATCAGCAAAATTGAACCATTTATCAAGGCCAGAAACTGCAAAAATTGCGTCTACTCTGAGATGTATGTCGCTTTGGATAACAGCATCTGCTGAATGAAATTGTAGAATAGTAAAATATGAGAAATTGTTTGAGTTTCGTTTTTCCAACACTCCATGAAATCCTCATCTATGATGTGTCTTTACTTTGGAGAACATCTCCAAATCTGAACATAAAATCGTGATGCTTCATCAAAATCTCTTCTCATTTTCACCAAAAATAAATGTTTCCACTAACCTGATTCTCCAAAAAGACAAACAAAAAATCCTGCGCTCCTCCCTAAACATTCATGTGACAAAAATTCTGGGATTTTTCAGTTGAACTGCAGGCTGTGCTTGCAAAGAGCAAATAGGAGAAAATATGGAAACAAATAAAAAATCTATGTAAGTAGGGAGATATTTATAATTTCAAGGGAAAAACTGGATGTAACCAACTGAAAGATGGTTCTTTAGTCTGATAAATTGAGGTTTTTGGCCACCAGATGGTATGTTAAGCAGATAACAAACACCAAACATCATCACAAATACACCATGCCCACCATGAAGCATGGTAGAGGCAGCATCATGATATGAGGATGCTTCTTGGCAGAACTCCCTGAAAGGCTGTTTGTTCAGCTGTGTTTTGCTATAAGGAGTATTGGTAGGACCTGTGGGAAAACCTTGCACATGTGTTTTTTTCAGTTTTTGTAAAATGAAAAATCAAGGAATGTCAACTTTTTTTTCTTTAACTGGGGATTTGTGTCATTATAACTTAGTTTTAGTGCACAAATATATTTTTAATTCGCTCTTCTGCCATGGTTGTGCTATTTCCATGAGCTTACAGGACTTCCTTTGAAAACTGAGACCACACTGAGTTTAAATGTGACAGCTTCAAAAAGCAGCCAGTTGGGATTGAGAGGGTTAAGACTTTATGAATTCACTGAAAATGATGTTTCCAGAACAGTTTTTACTTGCTTAGATTTTGTTGTCTTTTCAGAAGGAGTCCAGTGGCAGTTGTTGCTCATATAGCATTTCAAGCTTGACCAATTTGTCCTCAGGGTGCGATTAGTACATTTTTCAAGAGCTTTCAGCTGCATCTCATGGGTTTCGTCAGATGCAGTCCTTGTAGCTTCTTCTCTTTGATTGCTGCACATTCATCATGTTGCTATATGCTCTCTGTTGACCCCAGTTTAGTCACTTTATCAGGACTGTGATCAGTTCATTCATCACCTATTGTCTGCAAAACTAATGTTCATAGGGCTGGACCCGAATATCCCGAATAGCCGGATATTCGTTCACTACGGCACTATCCGGATATTAATTTGGTATCCGAATATTCGCCCCCCCCCCCGTCGGACGTTACTGGGCGGAAAGACTATGCCGTCTTCCCTCCGCCTTCGGCCCACATCAGCACTTATCAGCTCATCTCATCATGTGATCACATAAACATATACACATATGTCTATAACATATACACATATGTCTATGTGATCACTCCCTCCTCCCCCCGGACGAAAATATTCGGAGCTCGTCTCTTCCCTGCGCCTTCGGCCCATTTCGGCTCATCCCGCCGTGTTCTTCGGCTCATTTCGGCTCCTCCATTCGTGTTTGTAAACACCACCTGAATGGCTGGGTGGCTGCCGACTCTGACGTCGCGCTTCACTTCGTTGCATAAACACAAGACAAGATGCCGAAGACCTCTGCTGAAGACAAAACGAAGGCAACGAAGGTCGGTTTACACTGGGTTCAATCTGTCATAAGGAAATGTTGGCCAGAACTTTCTAAAAATGAAAAAGGATCCAAATTTTCGGGCCGTCTGTGTCACAAGCCGCCACTACCGCACCTCCGCCGTCGCGCCGAGCTGCGCTGCGCCCCCCCCTCCATCGGACGTTACGGGGCGGAACGAATATTCGGATATTCGTCTTTAATGGGGCCCGAATATTCGGAGGCCAGAAACCACTATTCGGGCCAGCCCTTTGGCTTGGTGATTGGCTGCTGACAGCCTTATTTAAAGCATATTTTTTGTTAGAACAATGATTTGATGCACATTTTACTTTTTTTAACCACTGTTGCTGGGGAATTTATTCCTAGTCAAAAGGTTTAAGTGCAAGTCGTTTTTCAGGCTTTCTGAAGTCAGTGGATTCATGATTTCCACTTCATGTAACTGAGATCCTCCACTCTGACAGCCAATTATTACTTAATGGCAGGTTTACACCTACTTGTCACACTTAAATACACTGTATGTCTGTAATTGTTCTTTAGCAGTGTCTAGAGACAATATATTGACCCTGTTGGCACGTTTGATATATGGAATAGAAAAACTTTGTTGCTCGCAGCTCAGTGTTCTGCAGACTCTGTCCCTGCACTCCCACACACACTTCTGTCTCTGGAGAAACTCTTGTCAAAGCCAAACTTAATGTGTGTTTGTGCCAGTCCTCATACTTTGTGTGTGTGTGTGTGTGTCTGTTATGTTGGCTCACACTCTGCAGTCCTCTCATGAAGCTTTCTATGTCCTGATGCACACGTGTATCTCACACGAAGGATAATCACGGTGGGATGGTGCAGGAACCAGACCAATAATTTTTCATATGAAGAGAATCTCACAGTTGTCGTGCTGCCACACCGTGTTATCAGACTGCATGGTTAAGCAGCAGGAACTGTGGACCGAAAAACTCAAGAGCCCAAAGTCAACTTTGGCTCGCTGTGATTTAATGTGTGTACCTGCTTGATAACTTGGGTATTTTACAGATGTGCAGGAGTGTTTTTTTGTGACACAGGTGGAATTTAATCTCAAGTAACCATAGCGATATAATGTCTCACATTTGGGTTTAATTTAGATTGCTTCTCGCAACAAACCTTACCTCGGGAAATTGTGATATATTACAACACAGGTTTTATTTCCGAAGTTCAATCCATCTGCTGGAATTATGTTTTTGCCGAAGATACATGTAAATGAATTCACTCAGAGAAACATGTTATGGATGACTATAGACATGCAGACTTGCACATCAAGCAACTTGACTGGCTGATTCAACTCCCATCAAGAGATGCAAGTAAAAATGCAAACATCTTACAAAAAAGTGCAAGAATCTCTATGTTTGTAGTTGTGTGTGTGTGTGTTCTCTGCCCTTCTTTATAACCGTCAATCCAATCCACCTCACACTTGACAGTTGTGTTGCCGGGTACCCGAGAAAGTGCAGTGACAAGTTTAAAGTCATTTAGAAGCGTGGTCCTCAAATTTTGGCAAAAAGTTTTTTTCTAATACGCCTTCACAACAGCACCCTCAGGGGCCTTCTGGCTGCACATGGCCGGAGCCTAAGTTGCCCCTGTTGCTAGGCAACATCACGAAAGGCATGATTGGAGATTTTAGACATGAATCCCAGTCTGTGCACTTTAACTTACTTCCCGCCGAGTTTAAACTGGATCTGACGAACAGTTGTTGAAATATGCGAAGAACACATACACTTAAAGATTTAGTAGAGAGATGCAATGAACAATCAGATCATGAAATCTGCTTAGCTGTATGCAGAATGGTCAACATGGCTGACAGCTGGTGGAGTCAAGGGAAGCAGCATTAAAGCCAGCTCCTCTATAATAACCGAATGCTTAAATGAGCCAAGATTTCAGCATAAGCCAGTTCTTCCAAATGCAAAAAATTACAAATGGATTCATGTTGGCTAATCTGAGTATATCTGAATGTCTCACTGTTTTGTTTTGACTTTATCTCACTTGTAAATGAAGAAATCTGTGTGTGTGTGTGTCTATCCCTTGCTTTTCTCGACAACTGTTCATCCGATCTAGTTCACACTTAGCCAGGTGTATCGATTGTGTTGTTTCGGGGACCCGAGGAAGGGCAGTGTTGAGTCTGAAGTTGTTTGGATGACTCCTCCTCATATTTTGGTGAAAGGTTGTTTTTTGTTGCTTCACAACAGTATGTTTTCAGTGACGATGTGTTCAGCAGACTTTAGTCATCGGTGGGTTTTGGCAGCAGGTTCACAACAGCTCACTGACTGCGGCTCATTCTGAACTCAGACTGTACACAAGCTTATTACCAGCCAGTGTGAGTTTGTTTTGGATGCTATCCTTAGTAACTATCAGCTGTCCCATGATCTGTTTTATGAGCTGGTTATGTCAAAGCAAACAATTAGTAAAGTTGGTGTTCATAATATTTTTTATTGTATCTCATACCTCACAATGGCTTCTGTCTTTCTACAGTGTTGGCTCTCAATTAAAGAATAGTTAAAGTTACAAAAAAAAAACTCTTAAATAATAGCTAAGGTTAACAGTCAGCTATTCACATCCAGCTTTATAGCATATAAATGATCCTAGCTTTTTTTTTTTTTTTGTTCTTCTCTTAGATCAGTCGCTGCTTGAAGCCTGGAGGACGGTTTGTCTCCGTTACCTTTGCGCAGCCCTTCTTTAGGAAACGCCTCTATGCTCGCACCGAGTACAACTGGTCGATCAAGCATCACAGTTACGGAGAAGGCTTTGAGTATTTCCTGTATGTGATGACCAAAGGAGAGGAGCTTAGTCCTGAAGATGCAGCTCTGGAGAAAAAACTGCTTGAAGACACTAAGTCTCCGCCTACCAGCATCACTACAACAGCAAATGAAGATAAAGAAGACTTCCTGTCTAACATTGACTTGTAAAGTGGCTGGATTTCATCAAGGAATCTTAGGATGATGTTATCCTAACACTTCCTTTATAAGGTGGCTCTATACTCTGATGATGACTTCAGAAACTCAAACAGATCATTTTATGTGTTTTAATACCTTCTAGATATACAGTAGATGTTTTTATGTCATGATTGTAATTCATACAGGCACACATTTTCTAATTTTTTAATTTAGAAAAATTAGACAAATGGATTAGAAACCATCTTAACTGAATAAATCTTTTAAATACATTTCAGAAATCAGGCTACCTCTCAACAGGGACACTCAGATTCATGTGCATGTTAGTGCAGGTGCTATATGGATTAGGAAATTGGAGAGAGCATCAAAAAAAGAAAGAATGTTTCCTGCAGCAGTGCCTGATCAAAAGTATTTTAGAAAATTTAAGCAGACAAACGTTTATTTTATATTTGGGAAAAAGGGGAAAGTGGTTGTGCCAAATATAAAAAATGAAGTAAAACAAACATTGATCCTTAAATAACAACAAAAAAACCTCTATAACTTATCCAATTTTAAATAACTTTTAAAACTACCCATGTTGCAGTGAGGCCAATGTACAGTAAATGTATTGTTGTTTTTTAAATTACCCACATGACCACCCACCTTATTGTGGGGTCTTAATTTTAGATTTTACACTTTTAACATTTACAACAAAGACAAACTATAAAATAAAATACCACATACAGAACACAGTACCCTTAAAGGTCCTATATTGTACCATTTTTAGCAATGTCCCCAGAATTTATCTTTGTTTTTAAGCTCAAAATACCACAAAAAAAGGGTATATTTTTACCAGGACTGTGTAACACCTGGTGTTAACTCTACTTTAAACAGGCTGTTTCAGTGTCTGTAGCTTTAAAAACAGTTAAACTACTAAAGATTCTTCTCTTGCAGCACTGGCAGTAAGGGCACTAGATTATGTCAATTATTAGCTCCATGATCATTGGTTCTTCAATTCCTTCTTACCGACTGATCAAAATTCTGACCAGCTTGTAAAGTGAGGAAGCTATCTAGCTTATAGGAGGATAGAGTAATGGCAGTAGCAAGGGTCTTCATATTCATATTTACTTTACTTCGTCACATTTCTAAGGTGTACAAAGCACAATAGAAATGGATTTTTACCACATGGGACCTTTAACACATAAGGCAATTCCAACACAAAATAATGCTCTTGCTTAAAGTCTCCAAGTACTGTATATATGCAGCTTCTTTGAACCTGGAAATCACCAGGATAATGACTCAGGCGCAGAACACCACAAATAACGTGCCTTTTACTGGCTCCTTACAGCAGTTGAGCCTGCAGTGGTCTAAAGTTACAGAAGCACATTGCATTCCTTGAACCATAAAAAAATGGGGGCCTCATTTCGTAATTTGGAATTCTGACTTATTATCGAGAAAATCTTTTGGAACAATACAGTCCTCATCTTGTAATGACGTGAAAATTGACAGATTTTGGACAACTGCTCTTCAATAGAGCAGGCAAAAGTGACTGGGGAAGATTGTTAGAATTTGAACCAGTTTTTGTACCAATATTGCAACTTCTACCAACTACATGTACTAGGGTACATGTAGGTTTACTTCTGTTCTCACATAGCCATACCTATCTTCAGAGCTCTGGAGAATGGTCTGACTGCACCAGTAAAATACTTTGGTTGGTTGCATTTGTTCAAAGATACCATTACTTTTGTTGTGATTATTAGATACAACGTCATGGTTTTTAGATACAGACGTCATGCTTCAAGATATAATACAGGCCTCCAGTTTTTTTTTTAATCTGGTGACTGCAGTGCACTCCTGTATAATACTGAAGGAAAACCTACCTCAGTAAACATGCCACAAGTGACTATTGGTTAACAAATAAATCACCATTTTGTTTTTTGTTTTTTTTGTTGTAATGTTCTCATGATTGTACAGTCGGTTAAATTGTAACAGCTCTGAGAGAAAATTGCAGCCAGGTTAACTCTGACTCATCCTGGCTCCTCTTTTGTCTGTATCATAGTTTTTCTTGCCTCTGCTACTATCAGCTTCTGTTCACGATTGAAACTTTTGTCATTTATAAACCAATTGTACCTTTCACTTCAAAGTAATGTTCTTGTCTCATTTCAGGACTTTTCTGCAGCCCCTGATTCTGTGGCAGTGCCGAGTCTGTCAGAGTTATGCAATTTGCAAGACAAACCGGCATGTCTAGACACAGTACATAACGGCAGCACCAGCCTGCATGTAAAGTCAGTGTGAAAGTCTATCAATATGTCAGTCAGACTCTCCCTTCTACTGGGGTTGTCTGCGTCTGTCCCAGGCCTGCTTCAGATTCCAGACAAAAGCTGCTAATGGAGACACGCTGTGTTTGACACACCTGTCAAGCATGCGACACTGCGTGTAAGCTCATACGCATGAACATACAAGCAGCAGCAGCTCAGCCGGTGTGTTATTTGTTGAGGACACATGAGATGAGTGTCGGGTCCTGTGCTGAGTCTCTGCTGCTTAAATATAGACCAGAGAGGGGAGAGAGAGCCGGGTGGTGCAGACAGGCAGGAAGGCTGGTGACTGGAGGGGGGACCACATTAATAAAGGAGAAATCATTTATTTTTAATTCTCCACTGAGATCTAATTACTGCCTATTTTTAAGACTTGGGGGGAAAAAAAAAAGGTGTGTGATTTTTCAGATGGCTCTTCTTTCTTTCCACGATTTTCCGCTGGAGTAACGTGATAGTTTGTTCCACTTTAACTTTGGTGTTGACAAAACAGTGTCACCACTAAGTCCGTTTCGTAGCTGGTCTGGAGACCTCGATCACATCACACATAATATATTAAAGAAACATTTTTTTTAAACTTTTTTCCATCAAAAAATGTTCCAAAATTTCCCCAAAAATTTTGAAAATGTGGAAGTTTTCACTGTGAAAATATATTTTTTACCCCCCACATTTTCAAACTTTAAAACGGGTCAGTTTGACCCGCAGGACAACAGGAGGGTTAAAACAAGATCATTTCAAGATTGTTTGACTTAACAAGATATTTAAGATGCGTTGTCTTAAAACAAGTCCCTCCATCTTGCTGAAATGTCTCTTGTTGAGTGAATTTATCTTAAATCAAATGGGATGAGACATTTTGACTAAAAACAAGACAAATAGACTTGGTAAGATTATGAGTTTTTGCAGTGTACTAGAGGCCATGGACACCACATCAAAGCTCGACAGTCTGTGTTTGAGGGATGAGTTTAGTGAGCAGTCAGTTATTGGCTTGCTAGCTGGGATTGGAACATTTTTTTTTCCATCTGATGAAATAATCTCCCCCAAAATGTTATGGAATTCCATGGTAACAGGACAAATCCATTGTGCTGAGGAATATACAGTGAAAAATCTCAAAACAGGTGAGACTGTTTTCCATCTACTGCGTGCAAAAAGTACAATTTTGATCACTGTGTGTCTTTTATACTGAACAAGAATGCAGCATTAGACACACCTGTACCATCTCCTACTGTAATTTGGATGTAATAAAGCATTACAGTATGTACACACACACTCAAACATGAATTTGGGTAAATCCCTGTCTGCTTCCTATCTGGTTTCCATGGTTACAAATAGGTGCAGTGCCCTGACTACCTGAGCAGGAGGGTTCAGGTACAGCCTGGCACCTATTTGACCCGGCAGGAGGCCGGTTATGCAATGCTGTAAATGGCAGTGGGTTTGATATTGAGTATAAAAGCTCGGGGCCGGGGGTGGACCGGCCACTTTGCAGCACTGGGACATAAAAACATTTGATGGACTCAGCACACTGTGGCTGGATGGAGGTTGACCCTGCTCATAGAGAGTCTCTGCTCACTCCCCCCCCCCACACACACACACACACACACACACACACAAAGGAAGATTCCGCTTTTCTCTCTTGTTTCTCCTTAGTTTCATTTTACTTCCGTCGATACATGACTATATTAAAATTCCTTTCCAGGCCTTAAATTTCATTTTCAGCTCACTTGCTCCCACTGACTGATGTGCAATGGCAGAGACTCCGACAGCGAGATTTAACTCGACTGGACTTCACTTATATAACCACTGAGCAGCACACAGGCCTCATGCAGGAGATTCTTTTGTCATAATTTTGCCTCAAACATAAACCCTGTCTTCCGGATAGTCTTTTTCGCTTCTTCAGCTGATCACCTGTGTTAGCCAGGTGTCTCGGCCCGTGATTTAGCGAGTATTTATATGTAAGAGAGTAAACGGAGCCAGAATTCTCTCTCCTGCTGTTAATTGTCCTCCATGCTCGGTCGCCCAAGGGCAGCAACAACACTAATCTACTGCATGCTCAGTGCCCCCCTCTCTCCTCTCTCTCTGTTGTCTGTCTCTCTTTTGCCGTCTCAATCTTCTCGCCACCACCTCCCTGCCCTCTCGAGGTGCAGCATTTAGCCCCGATTTCTTTGTGTGGGTGTTATGTGAGGGATCATGCAAATCAAAGGGTCTGCTGCATGCCGTTACAAAACATCTCTGGGTTTATTCGGCCTTATTTGTGTTTACACTGAGTCTCGACACGACACTACTGCCCGTGTGCATCCACTTGAATTGCACTGCTCAGATTTATCTGTGGTTCTTGAAGGGAATTTTCACTTTTCAACAACTGTGTTGCGCAGGTTTGTCCATCACTCCTGTTGGTTGTTAAAACACTCACCAGGTTAATTAGCTGAGATGTGGGACTGCAGCAGTGTTATTAAAAACAAGTGAGAGAGGGCAATAAGAGCAAATGTATTTTTAACAAACCCCAGGTTAACTCAGACTTACCTAGAAGATAAAACAAAAGCAGGCAGTAGTTATTACCAAAACTATCTGCGGAAAACTATAATGTCCAATATGACTGTTTATACAAGCATAATAAAATTTTGAAAGCCACATACTTGATTCTTTCAGTATATTGCCGTTTTACTGCCTCCTATCTTGCTGATCGTAATACGAGCTCAGCAACCCACATCAGTCACATGACCTTCAGCTTGTAGGTCAGAGTGGTCTGTCTGGTTCAATTGAACCTTTTGTTCTGGTTGTGTTTACGCTCAGTTTTCTTGTATAAGAAGGTTTTATTACCTGCGTTTCAGAAACACCCACTTTCGGCTTCAACTCCAAATAAAGGGGTTTAGATCTAGATCTGATTATCGGCATGAGAGAGGGATTATGTTTTCTTTTACATGCTAGGATTTACTTTTTCCAGCGTCCCAGTACCATGTACAATATTATCAGAACAAATTGTATAATACGGCCACATCTACCAAAGTGGAGCCCAATAAACTGGAATCTTCCTTTGACCTGTTTCAGATCAGTATAGACAGGACTGAGGGAATCACAGTTCTTGTTGCACTAAGAGCACTGCTGCTGCTTTCAACTGCGCTGTATATCTGCCTATGTCTCTTGGGGCAGCGTAATGGCATAATATATTGCATGGCAGGCTTATGTAACAGGAGGAGGAATATTAATGGATGTCCACTCAGGATGGGCTGAAAGTGGTGTTTGTGTATCTGAGAGACGACAGCGGACTGCAGAATGACATTTGCAGCGGTCTGTCTGTGCTGCACTTTAGGATTTGGTGTGTTTTTGCACATGCTGATGACTGCATGTTTGTCATGCCTGTATTTCCGTCCAGGCTTTCTGTGGTTACACGGTGGGTTGTTCGATGGGGAGGCGACTGCAGCATGTCTGTGTTGACCCCAGTGTGGGTTGAATTTCCAGACCATCTGCCAGGTCGGCCCCCATCAACTTGGGTTACATCTAAGAGTCAAATGACCTCTGACCTCTAGAGCTGCGAAATGATGATTCAATTTCAGTCTCATCAGAGGGCAGGAGCTCATTAATTGCTGACTTAAATGCTTCGAAGGGCTTCTCTTTTTTACTGTCGTCAACAAACCCTGTCAAAAAAACAAAACAAACACGGATTTTTGTCTTTGTTTCAGTCTTTGTTGGTAACAAAGACTGACCCACCATAGAAGTACATAACAAATGGATCCTTCCATAGTAAGTTTAAGGGTCTCTAAAAGGTTTGATTATAAAAGATGATGTGACTTGTACATAGAGATTGTTAAAAGCAATAGATGAGCTTGTTCAAAGGTATACTTTTCCAAGCGTACTTTAACTAAAAGACTGAACACTTGTAGCCTGTCTTTGCCCAAACTTGTATTTGGGGTCATTTACACACTTTACACTTAACATGTGAATAAGCAGATTTTGTTACTTTGGACAAAACCAAACTCACCGATTTCAGGATTTGTGCTGAACAGAGGTAACCACAGCTTCCTGTAGCTTCTTATTTACTGTACAGATCTGCAAGGTGAGATATTAGAGCCACAAGTTAAACACATTTTTTTAGTTGTTTTGCTTCGTGCATGATTTCTTTTCATCCAGATGGCTGGGAGAGACTTCGAGAAATGAGACTCGACTGTTGTTAACCTACCTTCTGCATCTTTTGAACCAACAGTGTGAAACTTGTATCTCCTTTTTTGTTTTCCACTGTAGTCTTGTGCTGAATGCTGAGTTACCAGTAACTTTTCTTCCATCTTTCCTAGACTTTTCTACCACATTCTCAGCTACTTTTGCTCCGATCTTCAGTGCCGGCAAACCAGTCGTTGCTAGTTAATGTATTCAGATTAAATAGTCTGGTTTACTGCAAAATAAAGCAACATTTACTTGGTGCTGATAGGCTTCATCGACCTTTTGTGAGCTCATCTCGCAAGTGCTAAAATGTTACTGATGTTCATTTAAATATAAAAATCCCTCACTCAAGTTTTAAAGGTTGCGGGGAAAATCATGTTTGGAAAATTGAAGGCTTCTTTGTATGACTCAAATCTATTGATGACACACTAGAAGCACAAAATTGTAGCTAATAAGCAGGTTTCTCAAAATGTCATAAGTACTTGTTGAAATTTCATTATCAAAGAACTGTTTGAATGGAATTACTGAGAGCTGAAAAATACACCTCCGAGTGCTTTGAGGTGGACAGAGCCTCCTACAGAGAATATCCATTCTGAAGTGCTGCATCTCGTCACTCATCACCAACAAATACTGGACGACTGCATTACATCAGCTGATATGTACACTGCTGTTCAAAAGTTTGGGGTCACACCGACAATTTCATGTTTTCTGTGAAAACTCACACTTATTCATGTGCTAGCATAATTGCACAAGGGTTTTCTAATCCTCAGTTAGCCTTTCAACACCGTTAGCTAACACAATGTAGCATTAGAACACAGGAGTGATGGTTGCTGGAAATGTTCCTTTGTACCCCTATAGAGATATTCCATTAATAATCAGCTTTCTCCCTATAATTCTCATTTACCACATTAATATTGTCTAGACTGCATTTCTGATCCATTTATTGTTCTCTTCATTGGAAAAAAAAAATGCTTTTCTTTCAAAAATAACAAGATTTCTGATTGACCTCAAACTTTTGAAAGATAGTGTAGATGCCGGGATCTAGTTGGAGAAGAGATTGCACTAAATGATCATAGTAATGAAGCAATATTTACCCGGTGAAACAGTTTCTTGCAAATTTTTATTAGGTAGTGGAGTTCTGAGGTGCTTTAGATTGCTTTGTTTGTAGCTTAAATCAGGAATGTTGGCTTTTAAGTCTATCAACTTTACATTTCTGCATAGATTTAACTTCCTTAGTGTGATTCCTGAGTGTTAAATGGTTGGACTGTTACACATTAGAATACAAATTTCATACCAGCAAAGCCAGCATTGAACTATTGCCCTATTGATAGTATGACTTAAGCAAATTACTCTAAAAGTCACATGTCCACAGACACGCACATGGCAGAGTGAGAGGTGTGAAGCAGAGCTGACACAATTCAATATCTGCCCAAATATGTCTGTCCGGTTCCAGCCTTCCAGGGCTGCCTATTACTGCGAAAAGTGTAATTGTCCATGGCTTCACACACACATACACACAGAGACACAACAACAATATGATCAATAACACTATGTGTTCATTCAGTGCTGTGCTGATGGTATCGGGACAGTCAATAATCCCGCTGATGGGACTGTGGATGGTTACACTTGTGACGCTTTGTTGATGTTCTTTTATTAGAGTGAAGTGCAGACCAAAATAACGGAAGGATCATGTGTTGTTGTCAGAATCATGTAACCTTTTTTTTATAGATTAGTCCTGCTACTGTAGATGTGTTTTGTTTTTTTAACAAATGAGACTGATAAAATCTATCATGATTTCCTGGAAAATAAATTCTAGTGTGATTACGAGGAAGTTCATCTTCACTGAGCTGGTATCAGAGCTGTTCCGGTTTGTGTATTATTGCTGGATGAGGGGTGACACAATTTCATTTTTTACCTGACACTGCTGGCACACAGTGTTCTGTACCCTTTCGTTCACGTGACAGTTTCTCCTAATTTCACAGATTTCTTTCCGTAAATCAACAGTTGTTCCCCTCCAGGGTTATCGCTAAAACATCTGGCAAAAATCCAACAAGGAGCTAAGAAGTTAATCAACAAATGGTTGAGTTTCTGCCACTCCAAATGGCTGTGGTATGAAGGCAAACTTGATACGAAGAAGGTAAAGAGGCCAAGATGTATCACAGATCCCAGGACAATAAAGTCTTGTATTGATTTGCCACAGATTCGCTGAAGCTACTGTGTTCTCTGTTCCATTAAATGCTGTTCAGCTGTAGATCGTCTCATCCATAAGAAGGCTGCAGTGACTGTTTGGGCTGTGAGGACATGTTGGGCGTAAAAGGTTAGAAAACACTAAACCACAGGATGTTTTCAGTGTTGATTTTAAGAGCTTTGCACATGATATAATCAGAATTGGTTTAACATCAGAGTGAAGCTAATGTGTGCACACCATCGCATGAGAGCGACTGTATGTGGACACTGTACAGACTGTGATAGATGATCGTGTGGCCAATCGTGGCTCCCCAGGGGTCCGTGATTTAATGGATTCACTAGTGTAGGCCAGCACAGAGCTGTTTAACAGCTTAAAAGATGGATCACTGTTTCTTCTCCGCTATTTAATTACGGTGCAGTATTTACTTTCAGTAAGGTGATGTCTACTGATTCCATAGGCTGCACAGGCTGTTTGTGTTCTGTTTGTTTAAAGGTGTATTTTTCATTGTTAAAGTGGTGACAGAATGTGCTCTCTATGTTCTCTCTTTTTCATTCTTCAGTTTCATTCACAGAAAAAGGTCCAGTACTGACTCAGTGTTTGTCATTCTGCTCACTGAGAGCATCTTGGGACAAAAGCCATATCAAGGAATCACATTAACATTTTCTTTCACCATTTATTAATTCACCAAATACAGTGAAAATGGCATCATAATATACAATGACTCATTCTTAGAATGTCATGACATTTTTGTTGCTTTTTTGCTTCATAAAACAATGTTTCATTATTGAAAATATTAAGGTTTCATGCACAACAAACCATATCCAGTTTCTTTAAAATAATGGTACAAAATAAACAAAATTAAAAAACAAAAACTGTAATGTCCAAAATCGGTCAAATAACAACGTGTTATTTGAGGATACTCGTAAACAGTGCAATATACTCTAAAACTGCCATTTTCTAACAAATTCATCAACGAAGCTCAAGTCACAGTATACGATTTCTTAATAATAGTTTAACATTGATGTGTGCAAAAACCCCAGACACATTCAGTTAGTCTTTAAAAAACGTCCGACATCTGATATAGAATGAGACCAGTCCACCGAAAAATCTTAGCTTCGCCTCCATGAAGCCTAGTCTCATTCTGTATATCCTCTCTGAAGTACAAATATTTTTGTTGATGAATTGTAAGACGATAGACTAGCATATAATTTAAATAACAAATATTTAGATATAAAAATACAAATATGACTTTTGTTTAAAAAGAAGCGTGCCAGGGTAAGAGTGGTGGCACCTGCGTTGGCACCGGAGTGACAGTTCATGCAAATAGATGGAGAAAAACTTTGAAATTCATAGAGGACGAAACACAAATAATCGCAAAATGAAAATATCCAAATTATAGAAAGCTATTTTTCCCATCAATTTCATGACTATTACTTAAAACATTTACTTATAATCTCCACATATTTCTGCTGGCCTCTGTAGATATCTGAGCATTTGAAAACGCAGGAAAAGAAACAAAAGAAACAAAAATAAAGATATGTGCAGGTGTAAATCAGCTACATGAAGGTGCCGGCCTGCACCTTGAACCACTGATGGGCAAGACAAGAAGTAGAATGTAGCCTGTTTTTCAGCTTAACATGAGGCCTAATGCTGTATAAGTGCCAAAACAAATGGGATTCTACTGCAGAAAATATTAACATTGCACCATCCTCGGATATATGTGTGTGTGTGTTTTTACATACAATGGGTCTCCTCTATTTATGGAGGGTTTGGTTGGTCTGTTTTTTTAAAAGCATTAGCAGCAACAGGAATGCATTGGATCAGTGCTGAAAGGACAGCTCCCTTGAATGCACCGTCGCTGACTGAATCAACAAAGCAAAGCCTAAAGGAGAGAGGAGGGGGGAGGCAAGGGGGGACGTCTGAGAGCTTAGCCTACCTACTGTACAACTTATTGAAATAGGGCTGGGATTTAACTTCACCCTCTAGTTGCAGTATTTTGTTGCTTACAGCGCTTTTTGGAAAAAGAAAAGAAACAAGAGAGATGGTCGTGGAGTAATGACAAGTTCATCCATCACTAAAGTCAGCAGAGGTTGAGATACAGAGCAGTGTCCGCCATCTCAACATCTTGCTGCGCAGCAGTAGTTAAAATCGGGATTCGTTTGGAGAATTGCCAGCAATCCCATGATAAATCTTGGTCTTTTTCCAGAGTCTCTTCCTCCTTCTCACTCTTTCTTCCTCCTCCTCCTCCTCCTCCTCCTCCTCCTCTTCACATCTCTTCATTTAAGCCATTTCCCCCTTTCTTCTTCTTTGCCATTTTCTTTTTCCCCCATTTCCCATTCACCATCATCCCGTCCTTTCGCTTCGTGCCGTCGATTTTTTTCTCCCCGCAATCCTCGAACATGCACAGCCGACAAGTGCTTCAAATCGGTGATCAAAATTAAAAAAGTCTGCAAGGCATCGCTCGTGTTTAAACGCCAGGTGAAGACTTGTCCGTCATCCCCTTCAGGACCTCATCTATCCGGTCGTCCTCGATGACCACTGTGGAGAAAGAGAGAGAGAGAGGGAAAGAGAGAGAGAAGGAGAAAGGGGGATGTTTACTGACACCATGACAACTAAGGACCCCAACACGGGCCCCACGTAGCATTATTTATATTCCAAGTCACGATTTCACCCCACGGCTGATTTTTGCGCACAGAATAAAAGGAACGTGTCGCACTAAATCACCAAACTAAGCGTGCGTAAATGTGGCTGTGGCGTGGCTGCAGGTGGACAAATAAATAAATAAATATCGAGCACTATTGCAAATCCTCCAGCATCGATCGTGCCATGGTGGAAAACAACTCGTTCCACTGTAATGGCGACCGGCCAGGCTTTTTATCTTATTGTTTGATGAGTGCAACGCGGGGTGTGTCCTTTTGCACGAAAGATCATTTTCTACTGCGTGAATATAAACAGTTTGTCGACGACAACCACATTGACCCTTGGAACACAGATATTAAACTGTAGTGCATTCTCAGAGCGAAAGATATGGTAATTTTATGGCATAAAATACAAGATGATGACAATATATTGACTGGCATCATCATTCATCTACTTAAAACATTGCAGGTTTTGCGTATTTGGTTCATTTTGCACAACACAATAACTCTGCTCCTGTTTCAGTTTGAATAAAAAAAGCCTTCTTAAGTGTCAATCTTCTATTGAAAACCATCCGTTACCTCGCTTGGCTCTGCCGATCTGTCCAAGCTTTGGGGGTCTCTTCGCCTGCGACGCAGCGAAAAAGGCGCTTGTGTCCTGCAGTCCGCAGCTAAAGGACATCTGACTGACCTCGCTGTCCGCCCCGTAGCCGTTCATTTTCCCCTCGTTATATGGCAGCACCTCGGACATTGTGGCACAACAGAGAAGGATCACCAGCCCTTTGGAAGGGTTTCTTTAAAGAAAAAAGTAGATAAAAGTCTTCCTCAGCGTGTGCGCAGTGCAGCCGTAGGTTCCTGTTTGTGCAGCGGTTGGTGCGTCTCCTGCTGGGATCCTCTTTGAGCGTAAGTGGATAAGGCGCCGCTGTGTGAGTGTGTGTGAGGTCCGACTGCTGCTGTTGTGGTCTCTCTGTGCTCTCTCGATGTGTTTGCAGCTGCAGAGAAAGTGTGTATGTATGTGTGTGCGTGAGAGAGAGGGAGAGAGAGAGAGAGAGGGAGAGAGAGAGAGCTGCGTTCGCCTGCGTTGCTGGCTGATGTCTGGCGAGGGAAGTGGGAGATCCCGGGATCATAAAGGAAACCCAGGCAGAACGGTGAAGTCATCCATCCGGGTTTGAAGCGCGACTGTGTGTTTGTGTGTGAATGTGTGTGAGTTAGGGGGACTCCGAGTGGAAGAGGAGCAAGAGCGACACCAACAGGAGAGAGACGGAAGCGATACTCACTGAAGCAACTTGAATACGCAGATTTTTCACTGTAGTGTGTGCACTAAACATCAGAGCATATCTCAGCTTCATATTTGAAGGCAAAAGTATCATAATGGGCAGTTTCTGGATCATGAGTTATGAACAGGCAGTTAGGGCTACAGCAAATTATTTTGTTGTTAATTTCTCGATCAGTCTCATAGTTGTTTGGTTTTGTACCAAACTGTCATAGTGAAGACAGAGCTGAGCTAGAAGGCAAAGTACCAGCTCTCACCTGTGGTCACAAGCTCTGGGTAGTGACTGAAGGAATGAGATTGTGGATACATGTGGTCGAAATGAGTTTCTGTTCTAGAGTGGCTGGGATTGTCCTTATGATTCAAGTCCACCAGATCCATCACTTCCCAAACATTGTCAGTGGTGCAATACATTCTGGTTGCACTGCAGTGTATTATAGAGATGGAGTGTTGTCCACACATGGACTGGCCTCCACAGAGTCCAGACCTCAGCTCCACTGAGAGTCTTTGGGATGTTCTGGAGGAGACTGCACAGAGGTCCAACTCTCCCATCATCAAAATAAGATCTTGTTAGAAAATGAATGCAACTATGGACAGAAATAAATGCTGTGACTTTGCAGAAGCTTATTGAAATGATGCCACAGCAAATGAGCTCCATACTCAAAGCTAAAGGCGGTCCAATGAAATATTAGAGTGTGCAACCTTTTTTTGGACGGACAGTGTACCATAGGTTGTACGACGTTATTCCTTACATAACATAACATAACGTATCATGACATGACATAACATGCTGTAATAGCACATTGAAATGAGCTATTCTGCAAAATGAGTACTTTTGAAACTTGAGTTAAACTTTTACTAAATATTTTTCGACTTGAATGTAAGACGTGAGCTGCTCTTCTACCACAATAGTACAGTGTTCTGACATATGAAGACTAAAACAGAAAGAGTCAGGGATAAAGACAGCTGTGGTTGCCATAAGAAAACTTAATAAGATTTAAAAAAAACAGATTAAAAATAAAATATATGCATTTAACACTTTATTAAAGTCATGCAGGGAAATTAAAAGGTCCCTCAGCTCTGATGATTAAGCACATACTGGAGAGTAAAGGTTGGGGCATGAAGTATTCTGTGGCTCCAGGAGAAAATCAACTAAAAATTACCTGATGGTGTCACCAGGCTTGTCTCCTTTTACCATTGGAGACTAAAACCTGCTTTATAAACTGAGATATTTTCCTGGGATAGAGAGTCTATGAAAGTGAAAGTACAGTTGGTTGCTTTTTGGGAAATGTTAGGATGTAAGAACTAAAGCTCAAGAAAGCTCAGCCTCTGTTTCCTTGATTATGATTATTATTTTTATAAATGTCTGATGTTTGTGTGTCAACTTTGAGTAAGTGCACAAGAATACCACTTTAATGTCCTCAGATAGCATGAAGAGCTTCAAATACAAATGCTTGAACAACAGAGGCAACCCAAAAAATTTTAAAAAAAATATTTTTTTAGAATGTTAAACTTTATTATACTCAAAAATACTCAAGTGTATACCTTTAGAAATCATGATATGGTCCTGGATGTATGTCCCCAGAGAATACATGGATGGCTCATTTAAGCACAGTGAAAAGAGTTTCTATCTTAGTTACATTTGTGAGGACATCATTCTTCCCTGTGTTTGTTTGTTCTGGCAGCATGCGTTACATTCTGCCCTCATAACATATGGTGTCTCATAAAAAGCTAAAATAATCTACCGTCAGACAGTCTATTATTGGACCAAACCTCTCCCAACAACTTGGGCCAGCTGACCTGTCTACAAACACATGAAAACCTTTCCATTGAAGCAGTGTTCCTCTGTTTTAGCAGCCAGTCTGCATAGCTGAACGGTGAAGCTGACAGTCTTGAGATCAAGGATGCTGGAAAAGCTCCTGGGTTTCCTGTAGGGACGAGTCGTGTGGTGAAAGTCTGTCTGCTTTCTGGGGTCACATTAAAAATATGAACCATAGCCCATAACCCCCAGTGAAGCAATGCTCAGAGTATCTCTGTTAACCACCAGTTTACCAACAAAAAATCTAGCCAACAGGCTTGGAAGCATATTGAACCCCAAGTCTTAATCTGTTCACAACAAAAAAACTCCCACCGCTTTAATAAGGATGCTGCTAGTTGTTTAAATTTAACTAAGGTGCACACAGCAACTAAATATCTTCAGGTACTCAGTAATGATAATTCTCTAACAGGGATTAACACTCTGTCTGTCATTAATCTGTCACTCTGTCTGAATATAATTCCCCTGGGATGACTCTCAAAGCTCCTCCTGCCCATTAAACTGCAGCCTCCAGCTGTCGATGGCCAGAGCTCTTGATTCATACATCCAGGTTCAAACGAGGGCCAGAGATTTCACATGAGGTCATCAGCTGGCGACAGAGTTGGACGGTTTGGGGAAAAAAATCTGATCTGATGCCCCACATGTTACCAGATGCTGCTTTATGTTCACTATTTAGGGCAGGAACATGCATATGTCATAGCAACGAGGCGCGTCTGCTCCTTACCTCCTCCCTTAATGAGGCACTGCTTGGTACTGAAGTGTATAACCCAGCTGGCTCAAGTGCAATAAGCCCTCATTTTGTCTGTCTCTGTTTGGTGCAGCTGATCCTTCTGCATGCTGTAATTTCTCCTCCTCTGTCCCATCCTTTCTCTTTCTCCTTCTCTGCCTTCTTAGCAGGCAGCAGTTCTTAATGATCAGGCTCACTCAATCAGTCCCATCATCTTTGACAAGGGCACCCACCCCGAAGAAATGTGTCTATGTGTATGTGTGTGTGTATGTGTGTGTGTGTGTGTGTGTGTGTGCTCCTGAAGCACTGCTTCCAATTACAAATGAATGACGGTGCTGAGTCACTCACCCTCCTCCCCATCTCTCCCCTTGAGCAGACCAAGCTCTGCTGAACTTGTACACACAGAAACACACGCACGCAAGCACGTGCACGCACACACACACACACACCCATGCGTGCACACGCACACTTTGTATATACACATTATGTTCCTCCTTGAGGAACACTAGCTGAGGAAAAACACCAATAACAAGCCTCGAGCTTAGAGCCAGGATCAATTCAGCTCTTAGGATTTGTGCGTGTGTGTGTGCATTTGTATTACTCCTGTTGTGGGGACATAAATGTGTTGAAACAGTCACACTGTGGGGATTTGCCTCCCTTTATCGTGCAAAAAGCAAGTATGTATAGTATAAATTATTGTAGGCTGAAGGCTTTGTTTGGGGTTAGGGAAACACTGATAATGCTTCGAGATAGGGTATGTTTCTAGTAAATAACTGTAAGTCAAAGTAATGACCTCTGAAGTGATGGAAACACATCTGTGTGTGTGTGAGAGAGAGAGAGCAGGTGTATATTTCAGGAAAACTAAAAATGTAGCTGCAGAAAGAGGAGACTCACAACACAATCTGCAGTCGCTGACCAAATCAAAGTACTGTTTGTATCTGGGTTTCTCGTCATGAAGATTAATGCTGTTTGTTTTCCTGCATAAACATCCTCCAATAGATTGTGGGAACATTGGCAGAGCTCCTGCCCTTGGATCAGTGAGAAACAGAAATGCTCACAGCTGTAGAGTGCAGCAGGCTGAGGCCATACTGTAAACTCTGCATTCCACACCTCATTCACATGGGAGGAAAAAGCTGTGATCAGAGGGGCAGGTTTCATGTTGTTGACTGTTGTATTGGTGAAATCTGTGGGTCATTTAAAAGTGAAACTTACCACCATGTTGTGTTATATGAGTCAAGTTCCTACATTTAGTGGATTTGGAACCAGTGTTATTTCTTGTTTCATACAAACTTTTTAGTTTTAGTGTGTCTCCTTGCAACCCAATCGCAACAACTGCAATAGTGGTCTTTCTCCCTTTTTTAAATTTCTTTTTTTTACTGTACACAAACTTTAACTAATCAATATTTTGTGTCATTAATGGAGTTAATGATGACATGTAATGTGAAAGGCACCCATAGTGACAATTAGACTTGGCTCTGCAGAGCCTTTTAGCATCTTTCACTACATTGTTTTGGCTTTATGACCCACAACTTCACTATTTAGTCTTTTGGTTCACTCTTATCTCTCTTTCCAGCATAATTTCCACTCATAACAGGCAGCATTGTGACAACAAAAGCATTTAAGGCAACAGTACATTACCTGTGCAACACCAAAGCTGGTGAACACAGTGCAGCATTTAGAAGGTAAAGTGTCTGATATTCAACAAAGTAGTTAGCAGAGAACAATAAGAAAATGGCTATTGGACTTACATTTGTCAGGTGGCCACAAAGAGAACTTTCAATAAATGCTAATGATGCTCCAGGTCTGCAGGATGTGTAACCAGGCAACAGCTCGCTAACACATTTTCAATAAGGTGATTGTTGTGTTTCTAGCTTTCTGTGCTGCTCCCAAGTGGCCATCATATAAATTAATGCAATTTAAATAAGTTTTTTTCCCACAACCGCCCTGTTGAGAACCACATGGACATGGCTTTTCTGAAACAATGTTCCAGTTCCTCTTGATGATCCGCAGACATCACTGTGAACACTTCAATTTAACACTTTGCTTAACTTGGGCACTGACATATATTTCATTATTAAACTTTTGGCTGCTGTTTGTACCACATTTAAAATTTGATTCTACTGAATTGGGTAAGCAGCAGAAATCACAAGCAATTAAAACCACAGCTGTCTGCATGGTTAGGAGATATGTTAATTTCTTCCAGTTTAAGGTCCTCTGTCCATTTATCTTTTGGTGTCAAATGCTGTAATTGTATAGTAAAGCCTGATTTCAGTGACTGAGCTGTATAAAACCAGTGTACTCTGCTTAAACTGAAAATTCAAAAAACAAAACTCTTTATTTCTGACCAGTATGTATTTCCCTGTGATACCATCCCGTGTTTTCTCCTCAGGGAGGGAGCACTCAGTTTGTTGATGAGCAGAGAAGCACTGCAGTCACACTCCTGTCAGAAAGTAGGTCACTTATCCCACATTTCACTGCTTGCCCAAAGCAGATGGGTGACAGCAGTAATTGGCATCAGGGACGATAGCACGGCGTGATGGTTCTCTCTCTCCTGAGGTGCCGCATCTCTACATTTTTCCCCTGCTGTCTGCTGGATTGTCTGCTAAAGCCGAGCTGGCAAACTGTGAGAGAGAAGAAAACAGCCCTCTGCCCCAACCCCTTCCTATTTGGAATACAAGTACATAAGGTCACGGCGTGTCAGGATTTCAGAGATCTATCAGGACTTTGTTTCTGCAGAGCTGGAGCTGCGCCATTTTCCTTTCACATTCTATTGTGCTAAATACAGCATTTTGTCTCCATCTGCTCTGGTTTGGCTGATCTGTGAGACTTTCTGGATGCAAGACTTTGACACACAAAATAATTCTGTGGCAAATTACCAAACAAATAAATAAATGCACCACAACATTTAATAACTTAGCAGTGCAACTATGATGCTTTTGCACCATTTGATTACATAATGCAATATTAAGTTTAGATTATTAAAATGTTAATTTTGGCTTGATGTTGAGGTGAGATGAAAAGTCAGGAGATCCCCAATGTTACGACAGTTCCTCCTGAGTGGAACACCTATGTCTGCTCTGATTATAAGGCAATCCATTGTCAAAACATTTGCCTCAAAATCACAGGTCAAGTAAACACCAGAGTCATTAGATACCATCATCTAGAATGTCTAAACTAGATTTTGTGAAAATCCATTGAAATATCTGAGACCTTTGGATCTGCACCAAAATAGAGACAAAGTTTTCCGAGTTTCCCACTCCTTACTCAATCATGGAAATACACTGATTATGTTAAAATTCCCTGTAATCATCGACTAAGGTAATGCTTAAAAGGGTTTCACTTAACTGGACTCTGCGCCCCTCATCATCACAAATCAGAGTCAACACCCATGAAGTACGGCCAATTAGAGAATAATCATATCATCTAAATTGTTTGTCAGCTATCAGAGTGGATTAAGCAGGATCTCACGGTGTACATTAATTGCTTGTGACTTGGAGACCATCTACTGGAATCAGTGTCTCTGCTCACTGTCAGTGCAGGATGTATTTCACCACCTCAAATGAAGAAAGAGGGACACCTAGTGGTGGAAGAAGCAGTAGGAGTTATGTCTCAAACAGGGGTGGACTGGAGCAAAAGAAAATCAGCTCTGGCATTTTTGGCCCAGACCGGCCCACAACATTATCAGTTGACTGAATCAAGCACTAATTTTTGAATGACAAAAAACCGACAGAGAGGTCGGATTTTCAGAACAAAAATTCAAAAACATTCCTAGAGACCGATACAAACTTTTTGACAAGTTGGAAAAAAACAATTGCAATCCAGGAGAGCAGGTAGTCTGGGAATACCCAGACTGCCTGTGCACTCATTGTCATTCAGGCTGGTGGTAGCCAGCCTAGAGAGCAGGGGTATTCAATTAAAATTCAAAGTGGTCCAGTCTCAGAAACTGTATTAAAGCAAATGTCCGGAACATCATAATGTCAAACCTGAATTAGTGCGATAGCTATATGCCTGTATAGCTATATGTCTCTTTTTGTATTCTTCATATGGGATGGAAATAAAGTAACGTTGGTTTAGCACGTAGATCAAAGGTCTGTAGGTGTAAAGCAGGAAGCCCTCCACAATGAGGATGTGAGTCACCTCCTCCTCCTCGTGGTCGGACTTCAGGACGATCTCTGTGTCCAGGGTCTTATTAATGCTGCGACACATACTGCCATAGTTGAGGTTTTAGGTGGAATATTCCTTTTAACCAGCCTCTCAGGTCTCTTTGGGAATTTTGGATGGAATACTCAGTTAAAACATAATTTTAGGTGCATGTCCAGGGATTTTTGGCGGAATGTTCCTTTAATGTGGATGTGTGAGGACCTTGTAGGTGGAATACTTCCTGAAACCAACCTTTTAGGTCAACATTCAAAGATTTAAGGTGGAATATTCCTTTAAGCCAACATAAATTTCATGTTTTGATCATTATCAAGTGAGAAACCTCAATCCAGACTCCTCATAAAGACGTTTGAGATTAATGCTGCTGTTATTTGTTTAGCCCAGACTAAAGGACAGAAATCCACAACTGTAATTTTATTTCAGGACTTGGTTATTAAATGTCAAAACAATCCATGTGGCTCTAAAAACTCAACAGCTTTACAAACGCAAACATTAAACTCTCCACAAGGATCCAAAATAAGTTGGACTTCTACATGAGAGCTTTAATTATTCTTCATCTACTTCTTGAAAAGTTTGGTCAATAAAAAAGACAAAGTCTAATATTTTCAGCTGAACTAAAGACAGACTTTGTGATTTTTCTGCTCACATGTTGTGTTGTTGTAAACTTCCTCTTTCAAATAAACAGCCTCCTAACCCCCTGGAAACCAGTGTTTGTCCTGTTTTTGTGTTGCTCCTCGGCGACCCAGACAGTTGTAATGTTTTTGGAGCAACACACCATACTATGACGTTTTTACAACGATGGTTCTACTATGAAAGCAGTTTGACATATTCAAGTGTTCTTTGTGTGAAAACTCAGATTTCAGGTGTCAGAAGGTGGTTTTCAACTTTCTTTGGTAACTTTCTGCTTCAACTTTAAACTAAATTTACTTCACTAAGCCTGCCCTCTGGACTTCCAGTAAGCTGTGTTCCTATTGGCTGTCCAGGTGGCTGCTTGGTGTTATCAGGAACACCTGAGCAGCTCAGTGTCTTCCTGCTTTATGGCTGCAGTCAAACATTTCCTCTGCTTCTCTTCACTGAACTGGGTTTGGTTCCGTTGCTTTAGTTTATTCTTTAGGTGTTGGCTTGCAGCTTCCAGCAGTAAAATCATCTTTAATGTGTTTCTTAGTGTGTTTTAGGGCTTTGTACTGGATAGTTTTCTTGGTAAATATGGTTCTTATTTTTTTTCTCTTTGCTTTAGTTTTGTCATCTGTGGAAGGTGTGAAACAAAGTTGAATTGATAAACTGAATAACTGACTAACTCATGATTGTGACAACAGAAGTATTTTCATTGTGATTTAAGGGTTTGTTTCATTTTTAAGGTTGGGGTTAAATTTTGACAAAAGAAAGATTAAAGAAATAAACTATGTTAAAAAAACAATTAAATCAAAGGAAAAAACATTTAATACAGTAAAACTTTTAAAAAGAAAATTAAACATTAAATATAATTAAATTACAGACAAAACTTAGATAATTAAGCAGAAGATACAAAACATGCAATTAAGAAATTAAACAAAATTTTTCAAGACAAAAATATTAAACATCAAAGATGAAATATTTTAGATAATTAAACATTTAAAAAATACAATTAAACAAGAATATTAAACATTTAAAAGAATACAAAACATTTAATTAGATTATTAAACCTTTGAAAAGACAAAACATTTAATTAAAAATTCAATGTTTAATTTGAAAATTAAATCTTAAAGACAATAAAACTGTAAATAGGAATTAAACAGAAAATACAATGAAGCATTTCAAAAGAAAATTACACATTAAAAGGTGGTAAAACCTTTAAAAATAAAAACCTTAAAGATTTAATCTAAAAATTAAACATTGGGAAAGAAAAGGAACTTTTTCAAACAAGCCGATAAAATATTTGAAAAAACAATTAAACATTAAAAAGACATAACATTTGAAAATCAGATCAGATATTAGAAAAGAATAAAAGTTGAGAAAAGAACAAAACTAAACATTTGAGAAGAATCAAACTAAAGACAAAACATTTGAAAAGACACCAGTTAGACTTTAGAAGATCAAATTAAACCGAAGAGACAATAAAATGATCAAAAAGAGCAAAAACAGATAAAGGTCTTAATGCGTTTTCTCGTCTGAAATGAAAACATCAAGTTGTTTCTTCAAACATTTCCTCTTTCTATGTCCTTGGTTTGATTGTGGACAGAGAGCTTGTTTAAGAAAACTGCTTTCCAGATAAAGTCTGATAAAGTGGAAGGTAGCAGGTTCAAGACTGATCACTGGCATTTTTCTTTCTTTGTCTTTGTCTAAGTTTTTCAAAAATTTAAGAAGAGTCTGGTCTTGAACCAGCAACCTAAGCAAACCCTTATCTCACTGAGCTACAGATCAGATAAAAACACATAATTTCGTCATCCCTTTGTTATCGTAGTTTCCAAGTGACCACACTGGTGGAACCAAGTCAGAGTCAGGGTGGAGTCAGGGCAGAGAGTAGGCGGGGAGGTGGGTGGCGGCCTCCCCTCTCTGCTCCCCCCTACTCCCCCACTGCCCACCACACCTTCCCCTGCCCGACGAGTTTCCACCAGGTCGGAGGCACAAGAACTTGTCATGAAGAGGTGTTGCAGTCGGTGAGGATGGAGTGACTTTTTACAGCGACTAGAAGGAAGACGACTAGAAGAGCAGGTCTTTAACCACCATCCCTAAAATTCATGGAGTTGGCTCCAGAGAAATGAAGGGAGGCCAACTTTTATCAACCTCCATCCAGGTGTTCAACTTGATATCTTTATTTTTAGATTTTTAGCGCCACAAACCTTTAGTATGACACTTTATGATCATTTATTAGGACTGTAATGGAATCCACCAGCAGATTTAGTTTTTGTTGACAAACTTTATTCTTGTAGTCGTGGGACTGCAGGATTTAAAACTGTTCCTTCTATTTGACGTCATGTTTATTAGTTTTAGTGAAGAAAGTTATTTTGTCAATTAGTCTCTTAAAAATCAGATAATAAATTGGATTAGTCAAGAGGTTTAAATTTCTTACTTTGTCATATTTTAAATATGACAACAAAAATATAAAGCGTCTTGAGACAATTTGATCTGTAATTGGCATTATATAAATAAAATGTAATTTAATTTGTATGTGTCTTGTAATGGTGGAGGAATTCAGCCATATATGTTGGAAAACACATTTTCTCTGTCCATTAATCTGTTGATTGTTTTCTGCAGTAAGTCGTTTTTTGTCTTGGTTTATAAAATGTCAACCCCAAATACAGTGTATTCAATTTACTGTCATAAAAACCAAAAAGATTTACATTCATGATGCAGGAATCAGGCAGTTTTTCACTTTTTAATCTTAGTTTAGTCAGAAAGATAGTTGATGTGTGAATTGTTTCAGCTTGTGAGCCGTAAAAGGTTTTAATATTTGGGGCCGAGTGTCAAAAAACATTTAGAAACCAACATCAACAAAACACTCAACAAAGATTTGAACATCATTCATTTCCTAACAGTCTAAGTAGATATTCTTTGGTTATTCACACCAACAGCATCATCAGCATTCTTTCACAGATGGACAGGCCAGATGTGATGACCCTGGTCTTGGGTGGTGACGCTTGGTCTGTGGTCATGTGACAGATTGTCAATCATACGCTGCTGCCTGAAACTATTTCTTAGATGACAAATGGTGGAGCTGTGGACATTCAGGTGCCTGGTTACAGCCCCGATAGTCTGTTCTGGTCTTTCTCTTGTCACGTGGAGCATTCTGCATTTTAAGGTGCAGTGACATTTATAGTCACTAGTCAAAGGAAAGTCTGTATTCTGGTCATAGGGTCTGATCTTGGTCCTTTAAATTTCAATCTGACTAGAGCGTAAATTAGCTCAGTGGACCAGTTGATCTACTCAAAAAGATTTTGTGCGCAATTTATGCACAATGCTAATTTAAACCCTTTTCTTCATCATTATTTGCCTGATGCATGTTACGTTAATAAATTTATGATTGAAAGTTAAACAATGTGGGGAAGTCTGCTTTTGAAACCTTTTCTTCATACCAACAGATATTAGATTTTTAACTTAGTTTCATGCTTTTGTTCAATATGTTTTGAGATTTTAATGTCATTTTACCGAGCCCGTCCCATTACTCCTATCGCTCTTTTTATCCTCAGTAGCAAACAAATACCAGTTTTTTTTCCATGCCCCAAGAGGTCTGCCAGTGCTACAGTAATAGTCTCTTCCCCCAGAGCCACAGCTGCTGTTCTGCTGAGAGAGCTCATGAAGAATTTGTCAAAGTGAACCCTTATGACTGCTGAGAAAGATTTATAGGATCCTGTGTCGCCCACCTGCTCCTTTTTCATCCCGACTCAGGCCTTATGCCGCACTCTTCACCTTGCACTGGCCCCCTCTACCTCCTATTAGCTTTTCCCTTTCTGTGCTACCACTGGAAAAAAAAAATCAGAGGCGGCTTTCCATCTATCCACTGTTCTCAGTGTCAACTCACAGCTGATAAGAGATGACAGAAATAGTACGCTTGATGACTCACTAGACCCGAGTCTTTTCAGACACCAGGTGCTGTCAACAAGCGTTTGTGTCTATGGAAAAATAAAAATAAAAAATACATGAATTCAGCTTGAGGGTCCTGAGAAACACGTGCGTCTTTTCAGGCGTAAACTACTTTGCTAATGTTTAAGAGGAGCAGCAGCCATTTGACATAACAACTGCTGCTCAGAGACACAGGTGGGTCGTACACCAAGTCTTAAACTATATGTAAAATGATCTCAGCTGTTCATACAGAATGAGTATAATATTGTAAAAACGGCTCTAGGCCAAATATTATCTTCCTCTAAACATTAGTAGTGCATGATTTGTACATTTCCTCTTACCAGGGCTCTTTAAAAATGCTAAAACGATCAGCACATACATATAGAAATTAGTTTAATATGCAAAACTCTGATTTAATGCATTTTGTCTAAACTTAGTAGGTCAGACATAGTACTTCATCACAAATAGTAATCCATGGAAGATTAGAAAACGGATTATTTGTATCACTGTTCACTCCAGGTTTCCGATCATCTGTGAGCAGTTGAGTCGAATAAAGTGTCCTGGATCCTGTCTCCCACCCGAAGTCTACACCTATGATAGTTATTTTCACACATTTTCTTTTTCCTTGTCAAATGCTGGAGCCCTCACTCCCTACAATCCTGGTAAACAGTTTGGTCTGAGATTCACATGAGCGTGAAGCAGCAAATTTATCCTCACCCCGCTAACCTCAAGAAAAGACAAAAAGCAAGCCACAGAGTTTTTGAGTCGACGCTATCATTTTTTACTTTCTAAATTTGTAGTGCATGCATGCATCTGAGCATCTTTGAGGTAATTTATCAGACTTCATTTTAGCTCGCTCAGGAGCCACAAAAGGCTTTATTCAACATTTTCTAAATTAACATGTCTTCACATGGAGTATGTGGCCAGACTCCTAAATATCTGTAAACACAACTGGACATGGATGTTTCACAGTAAGTGACACACACAACAGATATTACTTTCAAGAGTGATAATGTACTGAATTCTCATGTTTTTGTAGTGCATTAATGACACACACACTAAAACTGGCCGTAGGTGTGCTTTTGTTTCAGTAATTGAAACAAAACCTTACATACATCCAGTACAATCACTCTGAGGCTGCAGGAATCAGTATCATTTGTAAAATTAAGGCACAGAACCAGCATCTAGGAAAATAAACATCTTTCATCAATCATTTACTTTCCTACATATGCAATTTCAAATTTCAATTTAAAAGTCGTTCAGCTTTGTAATCAACAAAATGCTTGCCCAACATCCCTTTAACTCACACTTACTTCCAAGTCATTTAGCGCAGCGGTTTAGACTTCTGAGGTGTAATGCTGGTACAGTTTGAAAGTCCACTAAGGTCATACGGTCACATAGTCATACAGGCGCCTTAGGTGTGATATATTGGCACCACTCTGTTGATCCTCTGTCTGCAAATGGGGCATTTACGTTGTGGCAAGGCCTGGTAGCAGGTGTAGCAGCAGCATACGTGGCCGCAGTCCAACAGAATACAGTTACGTGGTTGAGTGAGGCAGATCACGCATATATTGTCCGTGTGATTGTCACCTACGGCTTCGGGACCCACAGTGACAAGCTGTCTTGGGGCTTCAGTCTGAAGTCTCTCAAATTCCCTTCTTTCCTTCTCCTGCTCCCAGCGAACTTGCAGACAGCGGTAGTAGCGTAAGCCGACCCAGACGAGGACTGCTGCCCCTGCCAAAGCAAAAGTAACAGCCAGCGTCTTCCAGCAAAAAACCTCGCTCTCTTTCTCTCCTCGCAGGGTGTCAAAGTCTCCCAAGGTCAAGAAATACTTTGAACCATTAGAAGGGGGTCGAAGATTCAGGGTGCCGTCGATGTCCAGTATCAATTCACCTACACCTGTAAGGGTTGTTCCCACCTGGAAAAGAGGTGTGTATTTACATAATTATCATTGGGATCATTTTTGGCTAATATTTGCAATAGTGGTGAGCAATAACAATATTTACATTTCGTGAACTGAATATGGATTAATTATTGAGCTACAAAAGGTAACAGTCTTAGTATCTTATCTAACAACTTACTTTGAGCATTTCTTCGATCTCCAGGTGGCCTTTGGGCTTCTGCCCACTGATGTATTGTCCCACAAGGTCAGCTAAACCAGAATTGTGCTGGTGAAACTTCTCGTAGATGACCTCCGTGTACCTTCCAGAGGCCTGCAGAGGGGACAGGACTTTGACTGCAGTTTTATCCGACCCCACTAAAAAAAGGGCGTCATGTTCACTTTTTCATGCAAGACTCGTTCATCGTCTGTCCTGCAACGGGTAGAGAGAAACAGTTAGTCCTTTTAATCTACACATATAATACAAGAAAAAGGCATTTTATCTCAAATTACTCAAGTAGCATCACTTGTACAATGGCTAATGGAAAACCTGCATTACAAACTGAGGGTTGTAGTTTGAACAGGCTACGTATGCCGTATTTATGTCATATGGAAGTAGTTAAATAGTAAATGCTAATCTGTGACTTTTCTGAAATGTTGACTGGAAAATGGAGATACTTCTGAATGCTTTGATATATCTATTTTGCTGCTGACTTATAATATGCACATGATGGAAAAGACAAACAAATATAGATACTTCCTAGCAGCCCAAGTTGAAGGTATTTAAATCTAAATTTTATTGATATGATACTGTAGTCACATTTTCAGAGACACAATCAGATTGCATTACTTTAATTGGAGCAGTTGTAGTTTATTTGTTTCCTGCACTACAGAATACCAAATAGGACATATCTGTCAATTAATAAATCAATATTTAGCATTATTTTGTTATCCTGACTTTACAGAAATTCGATATTAAATCACTTCAGTGTTCTTTTAAGTCAAAGCCACTTCAAGAACTCTGTTAAACATAAAGATTTTTGTTTGTGTAATTTACCTGAGCACACAAACACACTACAACAACAACAAAGTGTTGTTTTGCATGGCTTTGTAATACTGTAGAGTACCATTTTCTTGATCCAGTTCTCACCATCTGCGTGAATAGTCGTTCCACACCAGCCTGTGTTCTCTCAATAAAAATTTCTGTAACACGCCAGAAATTTCTTTGTGGAAGTCACTTTTCAGGGGCTCACCCTCTGGTTTAACAACTCCTACAATGTAAAAATAAACACATACAGTAAAAGAGAATAACAGGTCTGTGAAGAAATGTGCTATCAACTCTCGTCTATATTGGAAACAATGAAACTCTGATTTACCTTCGACGACGGCATACTGTAGAGACGCTCCTTGAGTCACTGTCAAAATGTCTTTAAGTTTTCTGTCTATGGTGAAGTGTGGAGCTTTCTGATAACATGACACAAAGACTGTTTGAATATTCAGTAGACAGAATTCAAGTTTTCAAATTACATGCTCGAAAGCATGTCTGTTACGGACAGCAGCCTACCAAAACAGTTGCAATGTTTTATGAGATGCAACTCAATCGCTGCAATATAACTATTCAGCCTATGATTTTTTTTAAAAAACTTTTCTTTAGCTTTTGATTTTTCTATCGAATTTTTACACAGTCTACATTTTCAGGCTTAATAAAGTCACTCTACTCAAATTATCTGAGAAGGGAAAACTGCTCTTTTTTCAAAAATCCCAATCAAAGGCATGCTGGGCACAACTTGTAATGAGGGTTTACAACTCTAATAGCTTGTAAACAACTGGGTCGGAAGATTCAGTTTTCAGAGACATTAGCACACTGAATTCTGTTCACATGTGAAAGCTAATTCCAATCCTATTTGTGGTCTTACACATCATGAAAAGCGCAAGCTGAATATGCACGATAACACTCTAAAAAGTAATTGTACAAAATTCACCACTCACGTCAATGTCTTCTACTGTCGTCCGGCTCTTCCTGTACATATAGTAGCAGATGCCTGAGAGGGCAAGGCTGGCCCCAAGACACATTGCATCTGATAAGTTCAATTCAAATCCCTCCATTTCCTCTGGATCTCCAGTCACAGCCCTGAGAGGAGACCTGAACAAACATCCAACATGTAAAAACGCCAATAAATCAACTGTCTGTAAAACTCATAGCTGGAGCCCCCTGACTGAGTGTGACGTGCTTTGATAGGTTAATAGAGTGTGTTTGGGAATGACACACAAATAACACAGAAATAGTGATACAGCTTCCAGCACTACACTGATTATCTGCCATAAATTTGCAATAAATTCTTATGTAATAATAAGGAACTGAAACATCTTTTCATTGCATTTCTGATGAAAAAAACATGCACTTTCATTTGATGCAATGTAACAGTATCATGTCAGTGATGTACGGTTTTGCTAATCAAGAGTCATTATTGTTCCCTATTTAAGTCAACACAATAACACTTAAGTCATGCTCATTGTCAATGACACAGTCCTGTGTTTAGTGAAGAAGAGACACTTACAAGCTGTGAAATACAGCAGTCTTGTCACAACTAAATTTAGAAAAAATACAGTGACTTTTACTGTCATGTTTTGTTTCGCCTAATGAGTCTGGACATACTACCAGGGCAGCAAGTCAAAAAACTTCTTGGGTTTTTCAAAAATGCCAGCCATTAATTTTTTTGAAGAAACCAATGTTAGATTTGTGGGTCAAACGTAAGCTAATGCTAATATATCAAAGGGCACAAACTGCGAGTAGGACTTGACCAAATAGAACAGCTAAAATAATTCCTAAATTTGAAACAAAAACTCCTTGATCAGTGTAACCGTAGACTGCAAACTCCAGTTAAAATAGATACCTAAATCCTTTAAGTCCAATTGCGTGTTTTGAACTGCCACAGAATATGTTCTGACATTATACTCCGATGAGATTGTTGCTGATGCCGATTGTTCATGATAAAGTTAGCAGGTAGTCGGCTAACGTTGCTAGGACAGTTGGAGACTAACAGTGACCTCTAAACGTTTTAACAAGCTAACGCTACCAAACGACATGGCCAGAAATAATATATGTATGAAGGCATATGCATCCTTATTATAAGGTACGATTAATACAAAGTCTGTTTTTTTACCTGCCAGAGAAAACAGAAAGAAAAACTAACCCTCAAGTTGACATGTTCCAGTTAACGGCGTCATCCATATCACGTGACGTAGGTGATAAAACTGTCACGTGACGAAGTGTCGGCGCATGTCAGTTGCGACCTCCGTCCAACCACGTCTACGCCGACGAGATGGCAGGAGGTGTGCGGAAAAAGTCTCCCGGTTCCCCGTCCCCGGTATGGGGAAAACTTCACACGCTGTGGCAAGACAAACATTTGGTCCTGTTCAAAACGGAATACACGTTACTGGTCGTATCGGTTTTGTGGTTCCTCGAGGTCGGGATCAATGTGTGGGTCATACAGAAAGTAGCGTGTAAGTAGCTGCGCGGCTAGTTAGCATGCTGTGGTGTTTTGTCGTTTGTCTGAACGAGTCCAAATGCTATGTGGCTAGCGTTAGCAAACCTTTAGCTTCCACTGCCACCTGTCAAAGGGAATTTACTGTCATTGCAAGACCCTTTCCGGGGTTAAATGGCATTCCTTGTTTTCAGCAACCGCTTGTTTTAAAACTGTATGCGGTTAATGGTGTGTTTTCTTTTTGGAAATACTGTTAGGAAACAATGACAACAACTTTAATATACTCACTTATACGTCTTCTATAGGGCTGCAACGTTAACAATAATACTGCCATTATCAGTTAATCATGATAGAAGTGAATTGTAATAATCATTTATACAGCACTTACCAAGAATTTTCAAATGAGGTTTTGCAAAGAACTGTTTTGCACAGGTGTAATAATGAAAGGAGTAAGAGTTTGGCTTTTTGGTTGTAGAATAATCAGTTATGTGACAACTGTTTGGACCCAGTAAAAATGTTTTTGTCATTAATTTAAAATAAGCGATACAATAAAGAATGGTATTCCATTTACAATAAGTTGAAAGATGTATGGTAAAATTATAAGCAAAGCAATATAAAAGTGACATTACTGACAGTAGTGAAAAGTAGTGAAGTAATCTTCATCATGTGTGATCGCTGTTTTATGTTGTTTACGGCAGACACTGAGATCGACTGGAAAGCCTACATGGATGAAGTGGAGGGAGTCATCAATGGTACCTACGACTACACGCAGCTTAAAGGAGACACAGGCCCTTTGGTGTGAGTTTCAAAGGCGTGTAGTGATGTAGGTCTTCCTGTCCCAGATTTCAGTGCAAGTCACCTGGATAATTTTTTGTTGTTGTTTCAGGTACCCAGCTGGATTTGTCTACATCTTCACAGCTCTCTACTACATTACCAGCCGAGGGGTTAACATCCGCCTTGGCCAGTACATATTTGCTGTTTTCTACCTCATTACACTGCTTCTTGTCTTCAGGATATATTACCGCACTAAGAAGGTCAGTTTGTTGTTAGGTGACAAATACCTCAGTATTATGAATTTTGCCACAATATACCATAAAACTGCAGCATCCTCTTGTGTGTAACTCTCCAGAAAACTTTCAATCCTGTATATACTGTACAAATGCTGTGTGCTGCCTCCTAAAGTTTACTTGTTAAAAAACTGAGCAGCATAACTTTCCTTTGTTGTCTAAATATTTCTGCATTTCCTTTTTCACAGGTTCCTCCTTATGTGTTTTTCTTTGTGTGCTGTGCATCCTATCGGATCCACTCCATCTTTGTGCTGCGACTTTTCAATGATCCAGTGGCCATGATGCTGCTGTTTGGAGCTATGAATCTTTTCATGGATGGATACTGGACCATGGGCTGCGGCCTTTACAGGCAAGTATGGACTCCTCCTTGACCCCAAAACCTGCCAGCAGGTTTGAAAGGTGTGGTGTTTATAGAATAGTCCCAAAATTACACCGCTTATCAGAACTAGAAACTGTAAAAACAGAAGGAATCCTTCTGACGATCTTTGAAGTACTCTTCTGTGACATGCTGTTCCATTAGAAACCTCAACCAAATCTAAGGTAACAATTGTGATATTTCATGAAACAGACTTTATACTAAATGTCTCATTTAAATATTTGCCAAAAATGAACAGTTTGGACCAGATTCTGTAAAAAACAAAACCTTCTGTGCTCCTTGGCACAGCAGTGGTGACATTAGAGGCTCAGCTTTGACTAACAGTCATGTGACAGAAATTTGGGGACTTTTCCGACTGACCTGAACTTCAGACTGTGCTGCTTACACAGAGCAGATAGGAAACAAATTAAAAATCTAAGTATTGAAATATGTATATATAAATTCTGTGTAAAGTAAAAAATGCTCAGAGACTGTTTGGAGTTCAGATTGTTGTTGCAACTTCTCATCTAATTGCTTCTTTAAACTAGAGTAATATATATGAAGATTTGATGTGTTTCTTTGTAAATCTTGATGCTTTACATGATGTAATTACAACTCAATCTTTCTCTCTTTCTGACAGTTTAGCAGTGTCTGTGAAAATGAACGTGCTTCTTTTTGCCCCTGGATTGCTTTTTCTCCTCCTGTCTGAGTTTGGTCTCATCAGGACAATCCCGAAGCTTTCGCTGTGTGCAGGCATACAGGTAACTATTCCCTATAATATCAAACCAGGCTCATTTGTACTGTGATGCTGTAATAATTCAGCAACGTTCATCTCTCTCTTTCTTTACCACAGCTTTTTCTGGGCCTGCCTTTCCTCCTGGAGAATCCCATCGGTTATGTGAGCCGCGCCTTTGATCTTGGCCGCCAGTTTATGTTCAAGTGGACAGTCAACTGGCGCTTCCTGCCAGAGTGGCTCTTCTTGAATCGTTACTTCCACTTACTGTTGCTGTCTGCTCACCTGCTCACACTGCTTCTGTTTGCTTTCCGCCGCTGGAAGAGGTGAGACTTTGGCGGTGCCCAGCTTATTTTGGCATTGTGACTAGAGACAAAGTGACTTAGTGCCTGCTAAAAAGGGGTTACAACCCCAACACCACAGGCTTTGGCTCAGTCAGTAGTTGATCTCGTGGACTTAAGTAAAGTTTTGTAGATTGTTGTTACTCCTTCAGGGCACCTTTTATGATTGGGTAATGGGAATATTTTAGTAGGCACTAAGTCAGTTTTTCAGTTATATACATTTTAGTCATTAAGATGCCTTTGCAAACTTTTAAAAATGAAACTTTGCTTCCCCCCCCCCCCCCTTCACAGACCACGAGAAAGCATCTTTGAGCTCCTCAAGGAACCAGGAAAGAGGAAAATCCCTGCTCAGAAAAACACTGTGGATCATATCCTTCTGTTGCATTTGAATCTTTTCCTCTCTGTAGAACATCAAGCGTAAAAGCATCCATCAGGGTTGAAAGGTGAAACTGTATGTTGTACCATTAGGTGTCAGATATAAATTTGGCTGAATTTGTCTACACAGTTTCAATCAGGGAGTCAGTGAATGTCAGTTCTGCCATCCTGGCACAATCGTTTTGTTTTGTTACACCTTAACAGATAATCTACAGATAGTGCTGGTTCTCTTCACCTCTAACTTCGTTGGGATGTGCTTCAGTCGTTCATTACATTACCAGTTCTACGTCTGGTACTTCCACACGCTGCCTTACCTGCTCTGGAGTGGGGGAGTCAAGAAGCTGGCCCACCTGCTCAGGTGAGGGGGAGGGTCAGTAGTAAACCACAAGTCCAATTTTTGATTAGCTTTAGACCTGCAGTGTTGCACATCCCTAAACACTCAATATTCCTGCATGCAGGGTCCTGATCCTAGGTCTGATCGAGCTTTCATGGAACACCTACCCCTCTACTAACAGCAGCTCAGCAGCCCTCCATGTCTGTCACTTCATCATCCTCCTTTGTCTTTGGCTGGCTCCACCTCTGCCGTCAGCTCCGACAGAAACACGGCAACAGACGCCTAACAAGGACAAACGCCACTGAGCCACAGCAGATCGGACCCAAAGTTGTATTTGGCCCTGTCAGCTGCAGATCAGCCTTCATCATCCTGCTCTCTTGGAGCTTCAGACCACTGGTACAAAGGGAGGTCACTGCGGTAGACTGTTTCAGTGAATATAATGAGCCATTCGACGCTTCTCATCTCTGCTAACTGATTAATAAGAAGGAAGCTCACAGGTGCATGCAGACATATACCTGCGTGATGAGGTGGTGTGTAGTTGTCACAAGTCATTGAAGAGATAAGAAGAGGATAATATGGATTCTCAGGTTTCATTTTCAGATATATAAAGCAAGAATGGAGCGCTAGGAGAGAGTTGCAAATGCTGTGCTGTGTGGAAAGAATTTGTTACAGGAACTATTTTCTACTTATGTTAAAACTACTCTCGTTCCATAATTGCTCCGGCCCTAATCATAATTCTTTTATATTCTGATATTGTCAAAATCTCATTTACTGGTGCTCAAATGATCTTATACATTGAACTAAGAAAGCATTGTATTAAAGAATGTGAATAATATCCCAAAGAACTAAAACCAGAAGCTTAAAATTAACTGAATATCAGACATATCCTTGATAAGCATATCTTCTGTGACATACAACAGAATTCTCCAGTACGAGGCCATTTTTTTTTAGTAGTTTTTCAATATTTTACCACAAATGTGTAAAAGTAAGCTGTAGACAATCGTGGTCACATACCTGTCTGATTTGATATGTAATTAATTCAACCTCTGGTTTGAGTGGATACACTTGTTGGCACATAAGTCGATTTAATGTGAAAATCATGCAGTAGACTGAAACAGCAAGTACTTTATGTTAAATATAGATGCCACTAAACTTTTATGTGGTGTTTCTTTCATTGTTACACATTACAACAAACAGTCAAATTCCACTGTTTATTTCCCTTTCAGTCATTTCATTAAGGTAATCTTTCATTAATTTATCAAATAATCACCCTGATTATTAAAATCCCCATCGTTAGATACTGTAATTAAATATTTGGCATAGTAGTATAATATACTGACTACAAGCTGAAACCTAGACTACAAAAAGCCCATTCAGATGGTCAAGGCATTCTTGTGATTGCATAAAGCATATTAATAATAAAAGGCCACTTGGTCTATGTCATGTAAATTTAGAATGAACTTGGCACTGGGTTACGGTATCAGTTAATAAAATACACTATTTACTTTTCCATGTCAAGGCGTTTGGAGTCACTATTATTGATAACAAGTGATGATGGTTATCAGTAGATCTGGCTCAATTTCCTCTGAGATGATTGTCTCACATATTATTGGGGTTATAACACAGCATGTTCAGTTTGATGTTTTCATCCCAGTGGCGTAGCAGCAGGAACAGTTGCCTGGCTGCCCCTTTGAGCCCTGCCAGGTCCACTCCCTCCGGCAGCTCCTGACAGCGCAGCCAGAAGTCGGCTTTTGCTGCCACGAGTTCCCACTCCATAAAGTAGCCGGCACACCGGTGCTCCAGCCAAGCGAGAGCCACAGCTGTGGCCCATGTCGAGCCTTCCAGATCCTCTTGAGCCAGCTGGCTGCTCCCCTGGAGGTCTGCTGGGTCTACTGAAGAGCCTTCACACACATCGGTTTCTGATCCACGACCACTGTCTGCCTGGCCCTGGTTCTGGCTCTGAGAGGGACCAACAGACAGCTCCAAGGAGCCCTCCTCAGAGCTGGGAAGGTCGGGAGGTGAGGTAACAGGGTCTCTGTCAGATAGGTGTCTTCGACGAAGCCTTGATTCTAGCATCAGGGGAGTGTCATCTGGAGTGTGGTGGAAAGGAGGAGCAGTTGGTTTGGAAAGGGAGCAGGAAGAAGGAGAAAAGGTGACATGGTGACTTGCAGGAACACAGAGAGGCTTAGCAGAGGTAGACAAAGATGGAGCACTGGGAGATATGCAGCGGAAAGCTGGGCTAAGACTGCGACGGTGGAGGCTGTATGGTGATGCTCTTTTAAGGCGGTCCAGGGGGATCTGGACACAGTCAGAGTAGACCTCTGTCAGTAGAAAAGCTCCCGATGCCAGCTGCAGACACACCTGAGGAGACATCATGGACCCACATAATAACATTAGTTGAGTTAAAAATACAGCACTTTGCACAAGTTTTAAACCAAATCAATCCACTGGTGTGAGCACCCTTTGCCTTTTAAACAGCACCCCTTCCATTTGGTACATTTGCACACAGTTTTACAAAGTTCTTGGCTGGTAAGTTGTCGTCTTCTGTTTCTTCATGTAATGTCACACTGACTCCATGATTTTGAGATCATGGCTCTCAAGGGGTCTAGATCATCTGTTCAAGGACTCTTTGCTGTATTGACTAAGGATAGTTCTTTATGACTGGCTGGATTTTGGGGTTAATGCCATGTAGAAGAATTATTTTGGATCCAGTCAGGTTGCTCCCTGTTGGTGAAAATCTATACATCTAAAGTGCTTAAACTTCTTTGCCTCGTACAGTATATGTGATCAGTGTTGGCACAGCTCACCAGTGGCAGGTAGTCTGGAGTCTCATTTTCAGGTTGTTTCTCAGTCTCTGCAGATAAACAGTGGGACTTGAGAGGCGCCTGCTTCCCTGATGAAACTGACGACCTGAGTCTGACCAGTGGGAACCTGGAATACATTAAAAAAAAAAAGGTGGGTTTTCAAATAGAGCAACTTATATGTGCCCACATCTTACTCCATAAATGTTTTTAGTTTCAGCTCTTCAATGTTTTTGCTTTTAATAGTCTTTTTCAATTCAATCATTTGAAAGTCTTGCCTGGTGCCAAAGAAGCTCTCCATTGACTTGCTCTCTATAGATCGCTGTGAACGAGTGCACGAGGCACCTGTTGTTGTGGGAGATGTTGCACAGTAGGCATTGCCTCCTCCACCTGAGACAACATTGTGGATAAAAACATTAGGCTTTATTGTTTCATCAGCACAGTGCAGAAGTGATGTTTACTCGCTATGTTTAAAGGCTCAGCTCACCCAAATTAGAAAGGAAAAATACAGTTGAACCTACAAAACGAACGTTGTTAAAATTGTTTACAATGTATTTTGTGGATTATTAATAGGACAGTGGGCCGAATTTGTTGCAATTAAAAATATTGAGATTTTCAATGCTGTGAATGCACAAACAAAACTCCATACACCTACACCAGGGGTGTCAAACTCCGTTCCTGGAGGGCCACTATCCTGCATGTTTTAGATGTTTCCCTCTTCCAACACACCTGATTCAAATGATCAGGCTCGTTATCAGGCTTCTGCTGAGCTTGATGATAAGCTGATCATTTGAATCAGGTGTGTTGGAAGAGGGAAACATCTAAAACATGCAGGATAGTGGCCCTCCAGGAACTGAGTTTGACACCCCTGACCTACACTGTAAGTGGGTAGAAGAAAAATGCAGAAATTTTGAATAAATCAAGATAAACTGGAATTACAGGAATGGTTGTATGCTGCTACCACCAAGTCAGGTTTCAGTTTAAAACCATCTGTTCCTCTGTTCCTTAGTTGTGGTGTGAAATAATGCCCAGAAATGTATTTTTCAGCCCTTTGTAATGCCCACAGTGAAGCTGACCTTTGAACTTTTGGATTTAAAACATCACCATTGTGAAATGTGGTCATAATTAGTGTATCAGTTATAGCCAAAACCGTGCTTTGTGAGATCACAGGGATCTTTGATGACCAAAATCAAATCAGTTAACTGGGCCAAGTGAATGTTTTTGCCAAATTTGAAGAAATTCACTCCAAACATGGCTGTTTCCAGTGTGAAGATATAATAATACCAGTTATCTGCATGACTGGATACCAGTACAGATATAGGACATTTTTTTGCAGATTGGCTGAAATGATCCTCTAAGAACTACTGTTCCTCGCTCTATACAGACTCACCAGTCTTGTACTAGCATTCTGGTCAGAAGCCTCTATCTCTGAGACTACGCTGACACTTGAGTGTTTTCGCAGAGTGAATGGACAGCAATACTTACTAGACTCCCAGGATGTAACGCTACATGGTGAAGCAGGAGTGTCATCTCTGTCTAAGAGATACAAAGATTGTTGATGACCTAAAGTGTTGACAGCAGAAATGGCTGATGGTATCATTCAGTCTGTCTACCTGTAGCGTTCCAGGTGTCTTCCACATCTTCGCTGTCTCTGCTGGTTCGTCGTCTGCCCAGACCTACAGAATAGGATCTCTGCCTGCGACTCCCTAATTGAGAAGTCTGCCTGTTCACCAAATGCACACCTGCACAACACACAGACAGAGTTGACATATAGACTAAAATACGGGATAGAAATTGCCTTAAATCTTTACCTATGCCTTTTACGACCATATAATACATTCTATGGCATACGTAGTCCTGCCAAATATATATTTGTCTCAATTAAAATAGATATAAAATGTGCATTCTTGAGATTATTTATTGAACAGATTTACAAGAGACAGTTCATTTTAATCACTGTCAATAAATGACTTAACTGCCCTAGTTTATAACCCAGACTATGGGTAAAATAGCAAAAACACTAAAACCGATAGACCCTTTTGTGCCTGTTAAGATGCCAACATATTTCAGAGTCCACATCCCAAGTTGTACATGCAAATGCAAAGGCCTCAAGTCCATTATTTAACTATAAATAAATGACTGAAGTAATTTTGATAGGCATTAATGAGCTTCCTTCAAAGCCACAAAGGACATTGGACAGTAATTGATTGAGTGGCTTTCTATCTATATGTGTGTTGGTTGGTAGCTCACCTGTGGTTTGGACGTCCATGCTGTCTGCTGCGCCTTTGTTAGGGTTGTGGTCAGTGGTAGTGAAGGCGGTGTACATACAGATGATGTTGCAGTGCTTACTTGTCTGGATAGCCTTCATACGGTGTCTCTTAGCTGAACCTAAGAAACCATCAAATACAACACGGAAACAGTAAAAGATGCATGCATAATAGTTCATCAGTAAGAAAAGTCATTGGTAAACCCTCACCATGTCCAATGTCACTCTCCTTCTCTGCCATTTTCTCAAAGTCTCTTATAACTGAACGAGCGGTCAGTTGGTGAATGATTTCCTCCCACGGTTTGCCTTCCTTTCCTTCTTCACCTCCTCCTCCACTTCCCTCATTCTCTATGATCTCCTGGTCCTCAGGGGTCCAGAGGTGTCCCAGGTCCACAGTGACCTCCCAGGAAACTGGCCTGCCACTCAATAGGCCGTGAATTAGGGAGCGGCACTGACCTGGTGGAGGATCTTCTAATGGAGCAGCAGTAAAGAGATACTCTGGGTCTGTAAAGCTGTCCCAGTCCAGAGGAGAGGCAGGGAAGAGGAGTCCATCTGAGGATCAGAGTTGGAAAGAAGACAGGAATTTGTTGAAGCTGAATTAAACGGACAGACTTGCTTTTCTTTGTAGTGAAGCTTACTGGAGTCAGTGAGGCTTCTGTGGGACGTTGTCCCTCTTGATGGGGGCTTTGTTTCCCCATCACTTTCATCCAGCCTCCCTCCTAATGTTTGGTCAAAGGAGACCCTCTCTAGAGCTCTTCTCAAGCGATGCATCTCCAGTTCACCCTGAGGGGAAGAGAAACTCCGGGCTGCCATGGTTGAACGGACCAGTGCTTTTTGTCTCCTACGAGACTCCTCGCATCCATCCAGACGAATGTTCTGGTTTTCAAAAAGAGACGACCAAACGGTAACAAAGTAAGCTGAAACATCATTTTATTTTTCTGTGCAACAAAATATGTCCAGAATTAAAAGATGTCAGGACAATCAGAGTGAAATATATAAGTATATTACATATTTTATTTAATGAACTAGTGTAATGTTTTTGATTGCTGTACTTAGCATCAACCTGGCTTACGTTCTTCATCAGTTAATGGTGTACAACCTTTATTAAACATAAACCCTCAATGATTATTGTCAAGTCAGAGAGGAAGAGATTTGCAACAATTTCACAATCATGTGATCTTATTGTTTTCCTTTTTTGATGTGGAGCTGCATAAATTTATTATATTCTAATTAATTTCTCCCAGCATTATTGCTGACTCAAGAGTTGTAGATGTCTTGTTCCATCTTTGTTTTTCAAATAAGTGCTAGAATACAAAAGTGTGCTTTTCAGGGTGAATTAGTTGCATTAGTTTTACCTTTTTTGTCTCATTGTCAGGGGTTTCAGCTGCGAGGTTTTGCTGCCATGTTGAGTCTGCCCAGCGAGACAAGGATGATCTCTGTTCCGGTGGGGGCATCTTCTCGAGGCCTTGGGGTAAAGAGCCTGTATCCAGCACTGAACCAGAGGAGTGAGGGTCAGGCAGAAAGGCTCCACCTGCTGAATCTGAGTTTGAGGCATGTATGTGTGAGTGGGACTGTGTTTGTAGGCTTCGCTCACTACTGAGGGAGCAGCGAGTGAGGACGTACTGCTCCTGAATATAAGAGCTCTCCTGGATCCTCCTCCTCACATCGCTGGACCAGTCCAGCTCTGCACCTACAGTGGGGAAAAACAGCTTTTAACCACTGTGGCAAAACCAGTTCAATAGGTAAATGTAAGTTTCAGTAATGAGCGACTCACCTGGACTGGTGCCAGGCTCTGCGTCTCTGGCACAAGAGAACTCAGAGGAGATTTCTCTGGAAATCTCCCTCAGTGCCTCCTCCAAGTCGGTGCCATCTGCACATGTTACCACAGGCATTAGCTCAGAAGCAGGAGGAGGTGAGAGCTCATCGTTTGATTGGCCAAAAACTGAACCAGTGGAGTCACGATGAAAATTAGAGCCCCGTCCTTGAGACTACAAAATACAATTTTAGAGATCTTTTTTCCTGTGCAGACACATACAAACTCTGTTTTTTAATGTAGTGAAATACAGTATACCTCTGTCTTTTTTGTTTTGAAAATTGTCATGTCATAAAGAGTGCAATATCCAATGAGGCGATTGCCAGGGTAGAGCGGAGGGATTTCATTGGGTGATAGAAGAGCCTCCATGTTTTCTGGAAGATACCAGTCAATCCGTACGTCAGTCAGCACAGGTTCAAAGGCCTTTTTCAGAGACTTGATTAACTGCAGCAGAGTCAGGGAATAAAGTGGTCACAAATTTTGGAACATGAGAGCTTTGTTTGTACAAAAGATTAGTCACAAGTGGTGGAAAAAGTATTACAATTCTTCTGCTCGGACTGCTATGAACACATCTGAAACTTGATAAGGGTTACGAAAAGGCACTTTTCTATGAATGACATAAAATCCCAAATACTACAAGCTCCTGGTTATTTTAACAATTCATTATATGTATGTTTATACCTAATAAAGGTTATGCAGTCAAACTATTAAATGGTATAAGAATAAAATACTAAATTTTTTCAAAACTGTACTTACTGCAAGTACTTCAATAAATGCAAGTTTTATAACTGTTAATTGTCTTTATTATGTTGAAAGGCAAATGTAAATTGCCACAGCATTCTAGATTTATCCCCTAAAGATGCCCATGACTGTTCTGTAATTCATATTGTCTCCAATAGGTGTCAGTGTTGTAGTGCTGCTGACCTTGGGCTGGAGTCTCTCCTCATCATCCAAGAACTCAGTAGTTCCTCCTGTCAATTTGGCAACGCCCTGAAGGAGTCTCCTGCAGGCTCGGGGACCAAGGCCCAGGCCAAAGCATCTGCAGAGGTGATACAATGTAGACATAAAATTTTTTTATCACATCCCAAGAGAAAATCTCAACAGAATGCTACAATTATTATGTGAGTGGTAACTGTCTTCAGTTACAGGGCGGTCTGCACTAGAAATAAAATGTTGCTTGCAGGTGTCTCCGACAAAGAGACCAAGAAAATGTGTGGTAGTCAGACAGATGGAACTGTTATTTGGGTACCATGAGGGATCACAAACCATTTGGCTAATTGAGAGTTTGAAAAAAGCAGGAGACAGAATAATTGAAAAGGCTGAGCAGGACTATGAGGCTGGTTAGATACTCTCAGCACTGCACAAATAACAGAGTCCACCAAGAGAAGAACACTGTTCCAGCTGCACCTGAAATTTAATTAACAACATAAGAAATAAAAACATGTATAGTTTTCAGAGGGACAGCCAAAAATACAGTGGAGAAAGTCAGTCTAACAGGAGAATACTAATGAGGCAAAAATGGAGTTATTCTGCATTGGTGAAGGGCCTGGGGGAAACCAGAGGGGCGTGACTCTTACTGCAGAGGAGAGCACTTAACGGGATTACTGGGCGGGGCTGAGAAATACTTCAACCTTTTCTGTCTTCCACAGTGCTTTGCTCTTAGTTGTTTAAAATCACTGTTTGCTTGCTTACCCTCTCTTTCTCTTCCTTTTCTCCCCCACATACACTCAACAAAAATATAAACACAACACTTGTTTTTGCTCCCATTTTTTATGAGATGAACTGAAAGATCTAAAACTTTTTCCACATACACAATATCACCATTTCTCTCAAATATTGTTCACAAATCTGCACAGGTGTGCCTTAGACTGCCCACAAAAAAAGGCCACTCTGAAAGGTGCAGTTTTATCACACAGCACTGCCACAGATGTTGCAAGATTTGAGGGATCGTGCAATTGGCATGCTGACAGCAGGAATGTCAATCAGAGCTGTTGCTCGTGTATTGAATGTTCATTTCTCTACCATAAGCCGTCTCCAAAGGCGTTTCAGAGAATTTGGCTGTCCGGTACCGGTCTGCGGACCGTAGGTGTGACCCCTCCGCACACAGGTTGAGAGTATTACTTGTAATTTATACTGTGTGCGGAGGGGTCACACCTACGGTCCGGTACCGGACCGCCAGGGGGGCCGACCCGCCCCGTAGAATACATCTAAAATATTCAAAAAATCATGACTTACATTACTACTGCATTTGTTTGATCAAACTGCAGATCCCACATTGTCTGCTAGGGGCGCTCTGTCTTATTCGGAGCCGACAACGTGACGCAGCACCGTGACTCGGCACTTATGGCAGATGGCAGCAATACGGGATCCAGGTCTGAAAGTGTCGTTTTGTCTATTTGAGTTTTACCTGCTTTTCTGCTGGCCCTGACACGCCCATCAGCAAGACGTCTTTGTCAACAAAGAAAAAGGTGGACATCGAGTGTAGGATATTCCAAGACAAATGGACCACTTCCTATTCGTTCACTGAGGGGAATGACAAACCTGTGTGCTTGGTGTGTATGCAAGCAAGGAATTTAATCTTCGGCGCCACTATGAGACTCAGCATGGCGAAAAAATACAACAGCTTGCAAGGAGAACTGAGAAGACAGAACATAAATGAATTGTTGGCGGGTTCGAGGGAACGACAATCTTTTTTCAGCCGTGAGGTCAGCGATGCTGCAGTGAAAGCCAGCTACCTAATTGCTAGCAAAACAGCATTAGCATCAAAGTAATCTGAGGGGGAGTTCGTTAAAACTTGCAGTCATTTCTGTTGCAACAGATGAGAGCACTGATATTACGGACGTAGCTCAGCTGGCCATATTCATTCGTGGAGTTGACGAGACTTTGAATGTCACAGAGGAGTTTCTTGAGTCAGTGCCGATGTCAGACACCATAACAGCTGAGGACATTTTCCGCGCTGTCGTTGGTCGCTGGACAGGGTCGGAATAGACTGGTCCCGCGCTGTCAGCGCACCATCAGTGATCGGGAAAAAGGCGGGTGTTGTGGCAAAGTTTAAAGACAAAGTCAAAGCCGCAAATGGAGGGAGTTGTTTTTGGACATTCCACTGTATTTTGCATCAGGAGGCGTTGTGTTGTAAGTCGTTAAAAATGGATCACGTCATGGAGGTGGTTGTCCGAATGCAGCTTGCGGTGACGCTGCTCATTCCCCCTGTTTAAGAGATGTATGCGCAGCCAGCGTCAATGCTGACATGAGCCAGTACAAAGACAAGATTACGGGATTGCTGTGGGAGTTGAGACACGATTTCAGGTCTTTAGCGAACTCGAGACAGAATTGGCAGTTTTTCGCTCACCATTCACAGTCGAAGCTTCTGATGTGCCCTCTGACATGCAACTTGAAATAATCGATTTGCAGTGTGATGTAGAACTGAAGGACAGATTTGCCTCTGTGGGCTTGGAAACATTTGATCAGCATCTCGGAAAAACTTAGACTTATTGTTACTTCTCGGTAATTATGCTATAAATTTACTGGTCTGGCCCCTTTGAGATCAAATTAGGCCGTATGCGGCCCCTGGACCAAAATGAGTTTAACACCCCTGCTGTACACCATTCATTTCTACCAACAGTGATTTAATGTCCTGTCACTTGCAAGCTATATAGTGCTTGTTTTATTAACCAGATGCATACATTAATGTCAGTGTTTTGCTTCATGTAGGACATCCACCTGATCTCTCTCTGTGCCACTGGACAGACATCATTTCCATACCTGCCAGCACATGTGTTTCTCCGTACAAGCTCCAGCACTTTAGCCACATTGCTGATGGATCCATCCGTGATTATGAAGACCTGCCGAGGATATGAGCGCTGCATGGGCTGGTGGTAGAGCCAAGACAGCGCCCCCAGAAGGTTGGTGCCTCGCATGTCAGCTCTCATCCTCTGGATGTACTCACAGGCCTGCTTCAGGGTTATCTAGATGCATACATGCAGTGGATTAAAGTAGAGATGCAATCAGATCTACAGTTTTAAAAAAAAGGGAGCAGCAAACAACACCTGTCCAACTGCAATGCCTGTGCAAACATCATGTGTGTTGTCAAGATAAGTTTACTATTTGATGTCAAATGCGCCAATTAGCCTGTGAGGGTTACAAAGAATTGAATCCTTCTGTAATAAAGACAGCACAAACACACACATGTTAGCACCTGCCTTAAAGCTACCTCATTTGGATAAACATGCCTGGCAGGACAGGAGATGGAAGGGCATCTCCTGCCAAAGTGAAAAAGCACGAAAGGCCACCATATGGTGAGGAGAATGTGCAAAGACTGTTTGTCCGTGCAGCTCCTGGTCTGGATAAAACCTGATACTCTGCTACTAAGGCAACCCAAGGAACTGACCTATTGCCTGATTAGAGAGTAGACATAATAGAACAGAAGGTCCTGCATGGCTGAAAAACATCTGTGTTCAGGAAACATGAACCAAATGCTATGCTTCTTTCACCTGAAAAAAATCCATACGCATTAAGAACAACATGATTTGGGAGTAAAATACGATTTCTTTCCATGATATCCAAACAAACAAGCCTGATTTAGCGAATTCTGTATTATCACAAAAGTCACTGGGTAAAACTAACATCAGTGCCGAGCTTGCTGGCGGTGAACAGAGGCTTGATGGTGGTACCAAAGCCCACAATGTTGAGCATAGTGCCAGAAGGTAGACTCTTCAAGGCCACCACCATTGCTTCCTGTTGAAACAAGAAAGCATAGACAGGATAGAGCCTGATTAATGATCAGTCAATCAAAATTTATCTATAGAGCACTTTACAACACTCAATGTGACCAAAGTGCTTTTCAGTCAAAATCAAACAGTAAAATTAGAATAAAAAGAAAGCAACAAGAAAATAAAATAAGACAAAACAAGATAAAATGTCACCACCACATTACTGAGTATTTAAAGCCAGTCTGAAAAAATGCGTTTTGAGCCGGGCTTTGAAAAGTCCAAAGTCATTGATGGTGTGCATGTCAGAGGGCAGTTTGTTCCAGAGTGTGGGCCCAGCGACTGAAAAGGCTCGGTCCCCCCAGTGTTTGTACTTGGCCTTAGGGACTGCCTTAGTCTAAAAACTGAAGTCCTTGGTTTTGACTGTAGCTCACCTTAACACGCTGGATGTTGGTGCCACTCATGCTGCCACTGCGATCAACAAGAACAGCAGCTCTCTGGTGGCTTTGTGCAGCTCCAGAGGATTAGACAGCAAGTCAGGACAGAAATTGAGCATCAGAACGGGGCTACTCAGAATGTCCTTGTGATGTCGCTTCCTCACAAACTCCAACTGCAGAGTGAGTGGAACATCAGCGTGTAAGATTTATCAATGATACAGTCAGGACAGAAATAAATAAATGCATCAGATATGAAAACAAATAAGAGTAAACCACCGAGTATTCACCAACCTTCCTCTCAGGATCTGAATCTTTACGGGTGCAGCGGATGAAATCCCGACGGGAGCTGATCTGCTGTTCGTACTGGTTGAAAGAGAGCCTGCCTCTCTCCAAGATGACTAGTGGGCTGTGAGGTTCTGTGGAAGTTTTGAGAATAAAAATTTGAAAAAGGTTTTAAAAAATCGGCAAAAGGAAAAAGTACAAACATTTTAGGGGAATTTTTTTCATTGCTCACCACTGAGGTGCAAAATGATCTCTATGTGTCTGTTGTATGGATGCTCCTGTGCCAAGGTGATGTAGGTGGCGGAGGCACTTTGGGCGCTAGGATCTGCATCTGCCCTCAGAGCGTGAGTGGGACTCTCTAGTCCTGGAAATAATTTAGGAGCAAATAAAGAGAAGCAAATAGGTTTTCACATTTTTTTTATAATGCTGGTTCTTCAAAGATACCTGAACGCCCAACATGCATGATGGATGTGATCTTTATCCATTTCTACAGCCAACACATAGATAATTCATCCTTCTATCATCTGTGAATTTTGTGTTCTGGCTAGACTCTGGCCCTCTCCGTGAACCCATTAAAGGTCAAATATTTCACAAGAACCAGTGAGTCACATTTATTTGGAGGCACAGTCAGTACCAGCCAGCAGACAGGCTCCTCTGACCAGCAGCTGGAAGTTGAGTTCATAAGGTGCCAGGTTGGCAGTTGGACTGGTGAAGATGGTGTGGGAACATTGCTGCTCGGAGTCTAAGACCCGATCTTGTTTTCCTGAAGTGGCACCAAAACAGCTGGTTGCTCTGGGGACAAGAGCAATGTAGAATATTTAGGAAAACAATACAGTTAGTCTAGGACATCTAATTTTTCAAACGTACAGTATTGCCACAGCTGCTATCATAAATACCCTGTTTCGTCAGATTTCCCTCCATTTTCACTCTTGCTTGGAGTCATCTGGCCTGTGACGATCGGGGTGAGCAGTGTGGGGTAGACAATGCGGATTGCTCCGTTTTCTAATGTGGGAAGTTCTAGTGTGGTGCTTATGATGATGGACACTATGTCCATGGGGCCGATGACCCCTGTGCCCACGATGAAGGTGGTTCTTTGAAGGTCCTCATCCAGGAGGAGATGTCCTGAAGCCGAAATACAACAGACACTCACATCAACAAAAGACATTTAAACAAATATAAAGAACTGTATGGAAATATTAGGGTGGGGAGGTGGTTTGAATGTTAACTTTAATTTTAACCAGAGCCAGATTGTGGCATTGTCAATATTTGTGAGGTGCAGTAGCCCCAACCTATATATTTAAAATATAATGTTTGGGCTCAACAACAAAGATTACCTCAACAGTTTGCATCCATTTTTTTAGTTATGATAACTTCTAATGCAATTATGTTAAACTAAAACATTACATTGAGATAGAGGACTTAGCTTTTCCAATACCATAAAAGTTACTGTTGGTTACCATTTACATTATGTTTGGTAGCATAAACATACTTAACCAAATTTAGGAATAAATAACTCAAATTAACTTGTTCCAACAGCATTTTCAAGGTTACTTAAATAAAACATTTTTAAGTTTTTTGTTATTAATTACCATAATTATGAATACTACTTCTAAGTTGGCGTCTTTAATAACAAAAGTTGCTCCAGTGTTAAGTGGGTCAGGGAGGGAACTGAAAAGACAAGGTGGAGAAAAAAATAAGTTATCTAGCCAATTTCATTAACTTACTTCAACTTGAATTTAATTTTAAATCAACACCAACATTTGAGTTTAAATTACACATAATATTAAGTTGATGCAATTGACAACATCATCATGTCAACCCAACCCTTCAAAATAAAGTATGCAATTTAGAAGGTTTTTCTAAATCATCAAATTAGATTTTTAATCCTGCAACTATGCTTTCAATTGAGTTACTTTTAAGACTGTATGTCAAACTTATCAAAATGGTGAAATATTCACTCTTTGTTTTCAGATACATAAATAAGGATGAATGTGAATTAGATCTTAAATACTGTAGTCCGATATGTTTGCGATGTGATGCCTGATTGTCCACTACAATTAAATCAATTTATGCTTACTGACCAGCATGTCCAGGCTTATTTGAAATGTTTGTTTGTGAAAAGAGTTAAATGTATACAACACAGAAGCATGTTAATTACTTTTAGATTTAAGTCCAGTACAGTAACAGTCATTCATGCTTTGCAGACTGTATCAAAGACATTACTCCACATTCATGATACCACCATTTCCAATTAATGCTGTGGACTTCAAGTTAATATATAGTGTATGTATTAGGTGAATGCAATTTCAGCATTAGGCAGGAAGCCAGGTTTATTTGTCCCCATCATCTGTCCTTTCTAGCTGCTAAGACTGGCTAGAGAAGAGGCTTGCTGTAAGTGTATTTGTATTCGTGCAGAGACCACATCGTTACAGCAGCACACAACACTCTGGCTGAAATGATTTGTGGTTCTGTGACAGTGGTGTAAAAAGCTTTTACTGCGAGTAAAATGCTGATTTTGCTTGCTATCTGCTTCTATCATTAATATGTATTGTGTCATGCGTCTTGGGTATTTCAAAATAATTATAGGCATTGACAATCATATAGAGTGCTTGTTCCGAAAGCCCTCATCTGGCTTTGCGAGGCGACACTGTCTGCAGAAGAGAGCACGGTGATTAATGTCTGCTGGAAAGACCCATAAATGAATTAGGTTGATTTGTGCTCAGTAGCTGTTAGACTCATTTATTAAAATGATGGTTGTAGATAACTGGTAGCCCCAAAAGCATGAGGAATGTAAACACTCAACATGAATACATACCTAAATTCTTAATCTTTAAAGACTATAAAATCAAACTAGATAAATATATGTGCATGTCATTGCATGATTTTTGTTTTTAACTGCATTGCTCCATCCTCTCTCCTCACCATTGGTGCACTGCATGTCTAGGCTGGAGCTCCCACAGCAGCCCCACTCCCGGCCGTTCCCGCAGTGTCCATCAAGACCAGACGCCGGGCAGCAATCCAAACAGCAGTCCTTCAGCTTCCCTCGGTTCTGGATCTGGACCCCCACCAACCGGCCCGCAATCACAGCTTCAAAGCCCACCACAACCTCCTTTTCCCCAAGAGGGTACACAAACACACCTAGATGAAGGGTTACAGAAAGACAAGGTTTTGCAAACAGTACCCAGGTGATGCTTCAGAACTAAACAGTTAAAATACTAAAATTAAAGCAGACTTTTGCTTCTACAAAAAAGTATTTTAAAGTACAACAGATATGCACATTCTCTCAGAACATGATAGAGATCTGCTATGTCAGCTTCACAGATCTCATATTTAAATGAATGTATCTTTTGCTTTTAGGCATAAGCATGTGCTAAATGATGTAATATAATGAGTGAGACAGGTGCTTTGCAATTTTCTGTCAATGACATACTTTAAGAGTTCATTATTTTTTAAAAGTTGCGTACATTTTTAAGTCACCGATAAATTTTGTTTACTGTTTATTTCTAGTTCTTGCATCTTGCTGATAGTCCTCTTTGTCTTATGTACGCATTCAGCAGATATTGTGTTGTTCACTAAAAGCAGGCTGATGTTACCCACCAGTTTTGGTCCTGTTACATTTAAATGCAACTTTTGATACCTTTGAAGCAAAGATTAAGGGATACATGATTAGGGTGGCGTGCAATCAGTAATGGCCAATAAAGTCTTTAAAAGGAAATATCAACATCTGCCCAAAATAAACAACGGCAAGCAGATACAACTTTTTCAGATTAAAAAAAAAAATACAGTTTTGTTTTTAAAATGTTGCAAAATAATTTGATGTTTTTTTAAGTAAGTTGAAGTAGTTTTCTTATTTCGACTAGTAAATGTGTACATTTGAAAAGCTTTGTTTTACATGCCAGTGAGCAGGTGCATTAGTAAAGGTACTACAGCAACAACAATCTGCTGAAAAGAGTTCTCAGATATGGGCACAATAGATATCAGCAGCATTTCAAATATTGTGCATCCTTAGTTCTTAAATCTATCCACCCACTTACATCATTTTCTTCCACCATGCTGACCAAAACATAAGGTTCTTTCTGTCAATACCCAGAGCTGACCAGCTGGTAAATTTAGTACTTCGCCTTTCCAGCTCAGCTCCTTCACCATGATGGTCCAGTGCAATGCCCACATCTCTGCTCACGCTGCTCCAGTCTGTCTGTCCATCTCATGTTCCGTTCTCCTGTCACCCATGAATCGGATCCCCAGATATGCAAAGTCCTTCACTTCTTCATACAGTCTTCATCAACCCAAGAAGCGATCTACTGGTTACTGACAGAAAGCCATGGCCTCAGACTTGGAGGTGCTGGTCTCATCTCATTCGCTTCACATTCAGCTACAAACTGCTGCATGCTGAAGGTCACAACTTGGTAAAGGAACAGAACTATGTATGTCATCTGCAAAGTGCAGAGACCCAACTGTGAGGTTCCCAAACTGGATGTCCTCCTTTTCTCGACTACACTTTGACATGTTTGACTTCATGCCAAGCATGCAGCACGAAGTCTATTACAGTCTTTGTTCCTTGTTTCCATATAAAATGGTACAACCTTTATTCCTCCAGCTCAGAGGATATGTGGTGTTCCTCATTTGTCGTCCCTTAATCTTTTTCATTTGGCAGCACAGTCTTCTAGATCTACATCATTCATATTCAACACTTATTGTTCTTGCTTTACTCAAAATAAGAAAGTACATCCAAATAAATCTACAAATGCTAAGTCCGTATTAAATCTATATCTAATGGTGTATGCTATCCTGTGCTATACTATAACATTTGATTTGATTACTGTGTATTGTAGGCTGTCTAGTTATTTCTTCCAGCTCAAAAATGTCTGTAAATATCTTAATTTTTCTAATTTGAAGACTCATTGAATTGAATTGCAGTTGTCATGATTGTTACTTACACACTTATGAAACAAGGCTGTATCATCTCACTACTCACCTTCTACAGACTCTACATCAGCATTGGCATATGTGAGGTGTGCAGTGATGCCCATGGAGCAGCCGTTGGCACAGGACTTGATGGAGGAGGCCTTGAGCAGCAACGGTTCCCATGTAGAGCGGTTCCTCAACCCGGCCATCTCTTCAGCACCAGCAAGCCTCTACTATGCTGCTTGCATAAAAACACGGGTACACAGTCCAGTGAGAAGCTCTGAACCGACAGGAAGAGGGATATGTGAGTGTGCATCTAAATTCTCTCATTTGCTATGCAGTGCACAATCACACTGATCTTTGTAAATCAGACCCGATTTTTGCTTCTTGCATTAACAGCAGGTGAAATGAAGGAGATCACATGTTTGTGAGGCCAGATATTTATTTTTATGTACACAGCAGGTATTAGACGTGTAACCAAGCTATCTCCAGTCCTCAGGCTCTTGGCAACCAACCGCGGTAGTTTGGTTATAACAGGCTTAGTCAATCATTAACATCGCAGGCCAGCACTTATTACACTATGCATCCTGGCTATCATCTGCAATCAGTGGCCAGCCTGTATGCAAATCCATGAGTACTCACGAATAAGGTCTAACCCTCACTTAACTGCATCCAAGCTAGCTGATAGACAAAGTAGACAGAGGTAATTATAGGATATCCTCTTTTGTTTCTGAGCATAAATTTTGTAAACAACCAACTAGTATCCTGCAACTTTCTGTTTTTGGAACTCAAACTGTCCTGCAATATTTCTTCATGACTGACCACTTAATAACTTGAAGTGCAACAGGTGCTGAGACCAGTTTGCAGATCACTTAGTGGATGGTAGACTGCACAAAACTGAGCGTGTGTCTATGTGACACAAGCAGCTGAGCATGAACACATGCGTGCATTTGTGTGCGCGTGTCTCTGTGTGTTTGCTGTGATCTAGGTAATGGTCTTTTCACATCTACCTTTCTAACAAGATCAACAGCCTCCATCTGGCTACTGTGCTCTCAGCTCATAACAGGCAAATAAATGCCTGGTTTGTTAAAGTAGAGCAAACTCATGCGGGCAGAGCACACACACAAGGAAAAGTACAACATTGTGACCTTCTATAGACTCAGGGATCAGGAAAAGCTGATGAATAATTCTGACAGACTCTCTGTTTAGCTTTATTAGTCAGAAAAAAAAACACATAGAAACTGATCCTGTGCAGGAAAAGTCTATCGTGTGTATGCATGTAGATTTAATTACAGTATATCATAAATGATGTACACATGTATATACTAATATTGGAAAGTTCTGTCTACAACTCAAACCCAGATATGTATTTTTAAAAAAATACTGCAACATTTGGTGACACATTTTGGTAAAAGGCAATGCTGTTAATCAGACATAAACATTAGAAATGAATTCACATCTCAAAAAGTTCAAAATTCTCTATTTGTTCTGTGAGGTTTAATTATTCTGTCTGTGTTTGCAGTAGCATAGCCGGCCAAGAGTTAGCTCTGAGCAATGCTGCAGTCCCCCTGTGGCAATTACAAACCCCAGATAACAAGCAAAATAATAATCATCCGGGAACACTTACTGTACTGTTCAGTCCGGTGTCTGGTAATTTGCCTCTGTGTCCAGTCTCTGCATCACTCCACCACCACATCTGCTCGCAGGTTTCCCAGTGATACGTTAGGAGTTTTCCTGGTAACAGATACTGCTCTCTCTCTCTCTCCCTCCCTCCTTCCTTCCCTCTCCCTCCTTCTCTGTCTCTCTCCACAGATCCACCAGTTGCCCTATAAAGAAGTCAATTCACAAAGCAGAATCATGTACCTGAATATATGTACAACTAGAACAACACCATCTCCATGCATAATATGATATTCTGCCAGTTTAGTATGGCAAATAAGGCATTCATCCATAATCTGTGCTATCTACATAAAATTTGCTTTTCAAATTCAGTGTCAGGCAGCGAGTATGTACAAATTTAAACATCCCTTTGAGAATACAAAGAAGTCTCACTGCCGAGATCAATCACCACGTTGCAGCTCTGCACAAACCTACACTTCTTGTTCCGTGAAATGTCATCCGCTTACCTGCTCTGACCCGACCCGCAGAGCCGATCACAAACTATGATCGTGGACCTGCTGTTCAGGCAAAAGCTAGCACACAACGGTAAGTGAGGCAGAGCCTGCTTTTCATCCAGACAATTGGCTGTGATGGTAGCAGCGCCATAATTCATGGCTAATGGCTTGGCTGCGGAGAGGAGGGGGATGATGTGTTCTGCCTTTCCCAACAGGTCAGTCAGACAGCAGCAGCAGCAGCAGCAGGCGTGGGTAGGTGAGACCAAAGAAGCTGCAGCTTTATGTCTTCTAGGATCCATTTTAATGGGTCCAACACACCAAAGTTAGAAATGAGAGAAAAATAAAGCTATATTGCAAAAAGAAAATAATGATAACTTATGGAGCAGCAAACAATAAGACATACATCCATGACTGAACTATTTGTCTGTATGTTCTTCTTATATTGCTTTTTCTGTCATTACAGTACCTCATTTTAATCTATATTATTTTTATTATTACAGTATTATTCCACTATATTCTTGGATTCTAAAAGAATTTGATAAAACTTTTGTGGATTAATTAAATCTTCAAGGTACGTTTCACATGATAAGACTTGCTTGTTTGCTGTATTAAGTTTTTTTTTTCAATATTGTTTTGCAGTTCCAGGAGCTGCAGGTGAAGACAGAAAGACTGATACAGACAATGAGAGAGCGCTAACCAAGGTCAGGATGATGGAATACCCCCTCCGATACTCCAGCTGGGAAGCACTTTGCTGTTTGTTTTGATGTTTGTGTTGTGACTTGAGCTGCAATTGCATGATCAGGTTTTTGCATAGCACTATGTTCTTCATTTCACATATTTTATATGATTTTTACAGTTTGAATTAGGTGAGCGGTATAAGCTATAATCAACTGAACACATATCAAACTACCACATATTGATTTGGGTATAAGAACTGAGTATATCACTAAAAGTGTGTGTGCGTGTGCGTGTGCGTGTGCGCGTGCGTGCGTGCGTGCGTGCGTGCGTGCGTGCGTGCGTGCGCGATAGAGGTTGAAGTAGTCACTATTTCCAATCAGTGTCCAATCCTGCCATCTTGTGGCCTGTTTCCATTTACATTGATCCACTTATGGTGTCCAAGGACACTAAATTCTGATTGTCTTTAATAGCACACAAGCACTTCAGCCTTGATAATACAAAGAATAAAAATTCATCAGCAATCTATGACTGCATGCTACTTTTTACCCCTTGAGAATTTTAATGCCATATAACCTTTATCGTTAGCAATTACAATAATAGTCTTACCTGGAAGAGCTTACAGAGAGGACAGGTCTCCACCTTAACGGGTACTTCTTACACCCATATTCCACCTCCCCACCAAGATTTATTAAAGGCAGCCTGGTAGTTTTTTCATAGTTTGCTGACAGTCAGTCAACTTTCACCTTGGTGGAAGAAGTAAATATTTAATTTTACCATCAAGCTTTGGTTGTGAACAGGGGCAGATCCAGATTAATTTTAGTGGAGGGGCACAGGGGTGCACAACAGATATTTGGGGGGGGCACCGAAAAGTTGTAAGAAAAAATTTAAGGTGCAACCGACCTCTCACTTTTACAAAGTATTTTTCATGTTTGTTTTTTTTGGCTCTTTAACCCAGTAGGAAAGCTGTATATGACCTTTTCATTTTGGACAGTTAACATTCAAATTATGACGGACTTGTTTCTTTGTTTATGTGAATTACAGCATCATTAGCTGCAACATCTGCCTGTTATGTAAAACTGGTAAGCTCTTGGACAGTATCCTGAATGCAATTAAGTGACAAATATTGTGCAAGAACAGCACTATATACAACCCAGTCAATTTCCACTTCTTAGAATGTTTACTGACAATTATCACACCTAAAATAAGAAATAATATTCTGTACTTTTAGCAACTAGTTCTCAGCTGTATACCATAAACATCATAGGGTTCTGTATGCTAATCAGTCTAAATCTAAATGAGTACTACCCAATACACAGTGAACAACAACAATCTGTACCCTTGATCAGTGGTAAAACAATCTTAAATATTCTGTGCAGTAATGTCAATTTTAAAATACAGTAATTAGCACTCTATACATTTAATACTAAACCTGAGAACAATAATAAACAGTAGCAATACTCCATATTCTTAAGTCATTTAATAGTTCACAGCTCAGCAAACATCATAGTGTTCTGCATAGAAATCACAAAAAACTGCTCTCAATAATCTTTCACAGTGAGCAGATGTTCTTGTGTTGCAGGTACATGGTACACGTGGACATCGAACAGGCCGGGGGGGGTCTGGTACCGTCTACTTCCTAGAGCACCTCCTCTTTTTGCATTCTTCATATGGGATGGAAATAAAGTAACGTTGGTTTAGCACGTCCATCAAAGGCCTGTAGGTGTGAAGCAGGAAGCCCTCCACAATGAGGATGTGAGTCTCCTCCTCCTCCTTGTGGTTCGACTTCGGGACGATCTCTGTGTCCAGGGTCTTATTAATGCCATGAGACTTCTCAAACTTCACCGGGTTCTCCAGCCATGCGTAGATCGTACTCTGAAAGCCATCTTCACCAACTTCAATCTGATCTTGGGGCTTGAAGTAGTCATCCTGATGGACCACACAGCAGTTGGGCAGGTTCTTGATCAGGCGGTTGGTGAGGGTGGTTTTCCCTCCATTGGTTACACCGCCGATGCCGATGATGTGCTTCATGTTCTCGGATTGGTCAAAGTTTGAAAAAAAGGTCTAAAACATCAACAGAAACCGGGTCGGGAGTGATCGGATGTGGAAAAAAGCTGAAAAAGAGAAGGTTGCAGCAGGAAACGTCAACCTCTCCAGTCCTCCATGGCACTTGAGTTTTGTGAGTAAGGTAAGAGCAGAAAGGGAGCTGCCACTCGGACGCTGTTCTTCCAGCCAGAGAGAACCTCTTTCGGTTGTCACTGCTACACATACTGCCTTAGTTGAGGTTTTAGGTGGAATATTCCTTTTAACCAGCCTCTCAGGTCTCTTTGAGAATTTTGGATGGAATACTCAGTTAAAACATAATTTTAGGTGCATGTCCAGGGATTTTTGGTGGAATGTTCCTTTAACGTGGATGTGTGAGGACCTTGTAGGTGGAATACTTCCTGAAACCAACCTTTTAGGTCAACATTCAAAGATTTAAGATGGAATATTCCTTTAAGCCAACCTAAATTTCATGTTTTGATCATTATCTAATGAGAAACCTCAATCCAGACTCCTCATAATAACATTTGAGATTAATGCTGCTGTTATTTGTTTAGCCCAGACTAAAGGACAGAAATCCACAACTGTAATTTTATTCCAGGACTCGGTTATTAAATGTCAAAACAATCCATGTGACTCTAAAAACTCAACAGCTTTACAAACGCAAACATTAAATTCTCCACAAGGATCCAAAATAAGTTGGACTTCTCCATGAGAGCTTTAGTTATTCTTCATCTACTTCTTGAAAAGTTTGGTCAATGAAAAAGACAAAGTCTAATATTTTCAGCTGAACGAAAGACAGACTTTGTGATTTTTCTGCTCACATGTTGTGTTGTTGTAAACTTCCTCTTTCAAATAAATAGCCTCCTAACCCCCTGGAAACCAGTGTTTGTCGTTTTTTTGTGTTGCTCCTCGGCGACCCAGACAGTTGTAATGTTTTTGGAGCAACACACCATACTATGACGTTTTTACAACGATGGTTCTACTATGAAAGCAGTTTGACATTTTCAAGTGTTCTTTGTGTGAAAACTCAGATTTCAGGTATCAGAAGGTGGTTTTCAACTTTCTTTGGTAACTTTCTGCTTCAACTTTAAACTAAATTTACTTCACTAAGCCAGCCCTCTGGACTTCCAGTAAGCTGTGTTCCTATTGGCTGTCCAGGTGGCTGCTTGGTGTTATCAGGAACACCTGAGCAGCTCAGTGTCTTCCTGCTTTATGGCTGCAGTCAAACATTTCCTCTGCTTCTCTTCACTGAACTGGGTTTGGTTCCGTTGCTTTAGTTTATTCTTTAGGTGTTGGCTTGCAGCTTCCAGCAGTAAAATCATCTTTAATGTGTTTCTTAGTGTGTTTTAGGGCTTTGTACTGGATAGTTTTCTTGGTAAATATGGTTCTTATTTTTTTCTCTTTGCTTTAGTTTTGTCATCTGTGGAAGGTGTGAAACAAATAAAGTTGAATTGATAAACTGAATAACTGACTAACTCATGATTGTGACAACAGAAGTATTTTCATTGTGATTTAAGGGTTTGTTTCATTTTTAAGGTTGGGGTTAAATTTTGACAAATTGATTAAAGAAATAAATTACATTAAAAAAGCAATTAAAGGAAAAAATATTTAATGCAGTAAAACTTTTTGAAAGAAAATTATACATTAAATACAATTAAATTAAACACACAATATTTAATTAGGTAATTAAACTGAAGTTACAAAAATTAATGAGATTAAACAATGTTTAAACAAAAATATTAAATGTCAGTAAATCAGTCAGCCCACAATTACTACAATTCTACAATGTATGTCTCTTTCCTTTGACTTATTTGTACAATTTACGACGTATATGATGGCGTTTTGTCATCCCAAAGGCTATACTATGATGTTTTCTAAGAGACATACTATGCTACTACTTATGTTTGTTCTGGCCCTGGGCCGCTGCATTCCTCCTCTGTTGTTTTCTTTATTGTTCTCAGCTGCATGCCTTTGTCCACCCGACCTCCGTTGACTCGTCCCATCTGCCGTCTCTGAAGCAGAAGCTGGATTGGAACAGATCAAACTACTGTCCAATCACGATGCCAGCTGCCTCTCAAAAGGCTTCTTCTTCTGAGGGGAAGCTGAGCTTCAGCAGAACTTTGGAGATGTGTTCCAGTGGTTGGTGGTTGTGTGGGGAGATAAACAGGGACCTTTGGATTGTTCAGAAAGGAAAACGGGGAACTCATTTGCAGTTTTAGTTTTGGGTGCTACTGCGGTGTGTTTTTGGGTTTTAAGAGGTGAACAGGAAGAGGGTTTTTTTTGTATTGATTGTCTTTTACTTTGTTCCTGGTTGAAATACCCATCAATGTCAATGTGAAGTTCACTTTTAGTTCTGTTTGTTTATTTTTATTTTACGAACACCCATTTGCTTTTAACCCCTTCACATGTTGTGTTGTTGTAAATTTACTCTTTCAAATAAATATTCGTTTAACTCTCTGGAAACCAGCGTTTGGACTGTTTTTGTGTTGCTCATCACCTACTTCAGACAGCCAGGCTATAACATTTTTTGGACTAAAAGCTGTTCGAGGACGTTTGTTGGACAACATGCTAAACTATGACGGTTTTTACACATTTTGGATGACATACTAAACTATGACAATTTTTACACATTTTGGAAGACAAACCAAACTATGATATTTTAATGATATTTTACTCCAACATACTAAAGTATGACATTTTATATGAAATCCTGGACGACATGCTAAACTACGACCTTTTTTGTCCATTTTCGAGCGACAGACTAAATTATGAAGTTTTTTGTCCATTTTCGCACGGCATACTAAACTATGACATTTTTGGACAAAAAATTACGTTTTTTTTAATCCATTTTCGGACGAAATACTAAACCATGACTTTTTGTCCATTTTCGGGCGAACTACTAAACTATGACGATTTTTACACATTTTGGACGACATACTAAAGTCAGACCTTTTTCCACATTTTGGAAGACAAACTAAGCTATGATATTTTGGACAACATTCAAAAGTGTGACATTTTTTCATATTATTTTTTTGACAGTAGAGATAGAGAGAAGACATGAAGCAAAGGGCCATGAGCAGGAATCGAAACCAGGCCACTGCGTCGGAGACAAGCCCCTATACATGGTTCACCTGCTTAACCCATTGAGCTATACAGGCGCCTAAAGTATAACATTTTGAATGAAAGTTTGGATGATGTGCTAAACTATAACCTTTTTGTCCACATTTTGGATGACATACTAAAGTATGACTTTTTTTTCAACATTTTGGACAACATACTAAACTATGACATTTTAGTGATTTTTCGAACGAAATCCTAAACTATGACGAATTTTATACATTTTGTACAACATACTTAACTGTGACGATTTTTGTCCATTTTAGGACAAAAACTGGCGTTTTTTTGTCCATTTTCGGACAAAATACTACACTAGAACATTTCTTTTCCATTTTTGGACGACATACTAAACTATGACGTTTTTTGTCCATTTTCAAGCGACATACTAAACTATAACAATTTTTACACATTTTGGATGACATACTAAACTGTGATATTTTGGACAACATTCTAAAGTACGACATTTTTTTGATAGTAGAGATAGACAGAGACAAGGAATGGGGAGAAGAAATGCAGCAAAGGGCCTTGAGCAGGAATCGAACCCTGGCCACTGCGTTGGAGAACAGCCCCAATATGTGGTTCACCTGCTTAACCCATTGAGCTATACAGGTATCTGAAATACAGTTTGAATGAAATTTTGGATGACATGCTAAACTATGACCTTTTTTTCACATTTTGGGTGACATACTAAAGTATGACTTTTTTCAACATTTTGGACGACATACTAAACTATGACATTATAGTCATATTTTCGAACGACATCCGAAACTATGACGAATTTTGCACATTTTTTACGACATACTTAACTGTGACGATTTTTGTCCATTTTTGGACGACATACTAAACTATGATGTTTTATGTCAGTTTTCGGATGACATACTAAACTATGACGTTTTTGTCCATTTTGAAGCGACATACGAAACTATGACGATTTTTCCACATTTTGGACGACATACTAAACTCATACCTTTTTCCACATTTTGGAAGACAAACTAAACTATGATATTTTGAACAACATTCTAAAGTATGAAATTTTTTTAATAGTAGAGACAGAGAGAGACAAGGAATGGGGAGAAGAAACGCAGCAAAGGGCCATGAGCAGGAATTGAACTCCGGCCACTGCGTTGGAGAACAGCCGCTATATATGGTTCACCTGCTTAACCCATTGAGCTATACAGACACCTGAAGTATAACATTTTGAATGAAATTTTGGATGGCATGCTAAACTATGACCTTTTTTTGATATTTTGGGCGACATACTAAAGTATGACGTTTTTTGTCAATTTTCGGACTACATATTAAACTGTGACGATTTTTTGTCCATTTTCGAGTGACATACTAAACTCTGACGTTTTTTTGTCCATTTTCGGACGACATCCGAAACTATGATGTTTTTTGTCCATTTTCAGACAAAAAAATGACGTTTTTTTGTCCATTTTCGGGTGACATACTAAACAATGATATTTTTGTCCATTTTCAGACAAAAAAATGACGTTTTTTTGTCCATTTTCGGGTGACATACTAAACTATGACGTTTTTGTCCATTTTTGGGCGACATACTAAACTATGACGTTTTTTGTCCATTTTCGGACGACATACTAAACAATGATATTTTTGTCCATTTTCAGACAAAAAAATGACGTTTTTTTGTCCATTTTCGGGTGACATACGAAACTATGACTTTTTTGTCCATTTTCGGGCGACATACTAAACTATGACTTTTTTGTCCATTTTCGGATGACATACTAAACTATGACGTTTATTTGTGCGTTTTCAGACGACATCCTAAACTATGACGTTTTTGTCCATTTTTGGACAAAAAATTACGTTTTTGTCCATTTGAGGACTACATACTGAACTATGACTTTTTTGTCCATTTTCGGGCGACATACTAAACTATGACTTTTTTGTCCATTTTCGGGCGACATACGAAACTATGACGTTTTTTGTCAGTTTTCAGACGACATACTAAACTATGACGTTTTGTCCATTTTTGGACAAAAAATTACGTTTTTGTCCATTTTCGGGCGACATACGAAACTATGACTTTTTGTCCATTTTGGGATGACATACTAATATATGACTTTTTTGTCCATTTTCGGACGACATACTAAACAATGACGTTTTTGTCCATTTTCGGATGACATACTAAACTTTGACATTTTTTTGTCAGTTTTCTGACAACATAATAAACTATGACGTTTTGTCCATTTTTGGACAAAAAATTATGTTTTTGTCCATTTTCGGGCGACATACTAAACTATGACGTTTTTTGTCCATTTTCGGGTGACATACTAATACATGACTTTTTTGTCCATTTTCGGATGACATACTAAATTATTACTTTTTTGTCCATTTTCGGATGACATACTAAACTATGACATTTTTGTCCATATTCGGACAAAAAATGATGTTTTTTGTGCATTTTCGGACGACATACTAAACTATGACGTTTTTGTCCATTTTCGGACAACATACTAAATTATGATGTTTTTTGTCCATTTTCGGACAACATACTAAACAATGACATTTTTGTCTATTTTCGGGCCACATACTAAACTATGACGTTTTTGTCAATTTTCAGACAAAAAAAATTACGTTTTTTGTCAGTTTTCAGACGACATACTAAACTATGACGTTTTTTTCCATTTTCGGACGACATACTAAACAATGACGTTTTTGTCCATTTTTGGATGACATACTAAACTATGACTTTTTGTCCATTTTCGGATGACATACTAAACTTTGACGTTTTTTTGTCAGTTTTCAGACAACATACTAAACTATGACTTTTTTGTCCATTTTCGGGCGACATACTAAACTATGACTTTTTTGTCCATTTTCGGGCGACATACGAAACTATGACCTTTTTTGTCAGTTTTCAGACGACATACTAAACTATGACGTTTTTGTCCATTTTTGGACAAAAAATTACGTTTTTGTCCATTTTCGGGCGACATACTAAACTATGACTTTTTTGTCCATTTTCGGGCGACATACGAAACTATGACCTTTTTTGTCAGTTTTCAGACGACATACTAAACTATGACGTTTTTGTCCATTTTTGGACAAAAAATTACGTTTTTGTCCATTTTCGGGCGACATACTAAACTATGACTTTTTTGTCCATTTTCGGACGACATACTAAACTATGACTTTTTTGTCCATTTTCGGATGACATACTAAACTATGACGTTTTTTTGTGAGTTTTCAGACGACATCCTAAACTATGACGTTTTGGTCCATTTTTGGACAAAAAATTACGTTTTTGTCCATTTTCGGGCGACATACTAAACTATGACTTTTTTGTCCATTTTCGGGCGACATACGAAACTATGACGTTTTATGTCAGTTTTCAGACGACATACTAAACTATGACGTTTTTGTCCATTTTTGGACAAAAAATTACGTTTTTGTCCATTTTCGGGCGACATACTAAACTATGACGTTTTTTCCATTTTCGGACGACATACTAAACAATGACGTTTTTGTCCATTTTCGGATGACATACTAAACTATGACGTTTTTTCCATTTTCGGACGACATACTAAACAATGACGTTTTTGTCCATTTTCGGATGACATACTAAACTATGACTTTTTGTCCATTTTCGGGCGACATACAAAACTATGGCCTTTTTTGTCAGTTTTCAGACGACATACTAAACTATGACGTTTTTGTCCATTTTTGGACAAAAAATTACGTTTTTGTCCATTTTCGGATGACATACTAAACTATGACTTTTTGTCCATTTTCGGGCGACATACAAAACTATGGCCTTTTTTGTCAGTTTTCAGACGACATACTAAACTATGACGTTTTTGTCCATTTTTGGACAAAAAATTACGTTTTTGTCCATTTTCGGGCGACATACTAAACTATGGCGTTTTTTCCATTTTCGGACGACATACTAAACAATGACGTTTTTGTCCATTTTCGGATGACATACTAAACTATGACGTTTTTTCCATTTTCGGACGACATACTAAACAATGGCGTTTTTTCCATTTTCGGATGACATACTAAACTATGACGTTTTTTGTCCATATTTAGACAAAAAATTATGTTTTTTGTCCATTTTCGGACGACATACTAAACGATGACGTTTTTTGTCCATTTTCGGACAACATACTAAATGATGATATTTTTTGTCCATTTTCGGACGACATACTAAACTATGACGTTTTTTGTCCATTTTCGGACTACATACTGAACTATGACTTTTTGTCCATTTTCGGATGACATACTAAATTATGACTTTTTTGTCCATTTTCGGATGACATACTAAACTATGACTTTTTGTCCATATTCGGACAAAAAATTATGTTTTTTGTCCATTTTCGGGCCACATACTAAACTATGACGTTTTTGTCCATTTTCAGACAAAAAAATGACGTTTTTTTTGTCCATTTTCGGGTGACATACTAAACTATGACTTTTTTGTCCATTTTCGGGCGACATACTAAACTATGACTTTTTTGTCCATTTTCGGATGACATACTAAACTATGACGTTTTTTTGTGAGTTTTCAGACGACATCCTAAACTATGACGTTTTGGTCCATTTTTGGACAAAAAATTACGTTTTTGTCCATTTTCGGGCGACATACTAAACAATGACATTTTTGTGCATTTTCGGGCCACATACTAAACTATGACGTTTTTGCCCATTTTCAGACAAAAAATGACGGTTTTTTGTCCATTTTCGGGTGACATACTAAACTATGACTTTTTTGTCCATTTTCGGGCAACATACTAAACTATGACGGTTTTTTGTCCATTTTCGGGTGACATACTAAACTATGACTTTTTTGTCCATTTTCGGGCGACATACTAAACTATGACGTTTTTTTGTCCATTTTCGGGTGACATACTAAACAATGACGTTTTTGTCCATTTTCGGATGACATACTAAACTTTGACGTTTTTTTGTCAGTTTTCAGACAACATAATAAACTATGACATTTTTGTCCATTTTTGGACAAAAAATTACGTTTTTGTCCATTTTCGGGCGACATACTAAACTCTGACGTTTTATGTCCATTTTCGGACGACATACTAATATATGACTTTTTTGTCCATTTTCGGACGACATACTAAACTATGACGCTTTTTGTCCATTTTCGGATGACATACTAAATTATGACTTTTTTGTCCATTTTCGGATGACATACTAAACTATGACATTTTTGTCCATATTCGGACAAAAAATGATGTTTTTGGTCCATTTTCGGACAACATACTAAATTATGATGTTTTTTGTCCATTTTCGGACGACATACTAAACAATGACATTTTTGTCCATTTTCGGGCCACATACTAAACTATGACGTTTTTGTCCATTTTCAGACAAAAAAATGACGTTTTTTTGTCCATTTTCGGGTGACATACTAAACTATGACTTTTTTGTCCATTTTCGGGCGACATACTAAACTATGACTTTTTTGTCCATTTTCGGATGACATACTAAACTATGACGTTTTTTTGTGAGTTTTCAGACGACATCCTAAACTATGACGTTTTTGTCCATTTTTGGACAAAAAATTACGTTTTTGTCCATTTTCGGGCGACATACTAAACAATGACATTTTTGTGCATTTTCGGGCCACATACTAAACTATGACGTTTTTGCCCATTTTCAGACAAAAAATGACGGTTTTTTGTCCATTTTCGGGTGACATACTAAACTATGACTTTTTTGTCCATTTTCGGGTGACATACTAAACTATGACTTTTTTGTCCATTTTCGGGTGACATACTAAACTATGACGTTTTTTTGTCCATTTTCGGGTGACATACTAAACTATGACTTTCTTGTCCATTTTCGGGCGACATACTAAACAATGACGTTTTTTTGTGAGTTTTCGGACGACATACTAAAGTATGACGTTTTTTCCATTTTCGGACGACATACTAAACAATGACGTTTTTGTCCATTTTCGGATGACATACTAAACTTTGACGTTTTTTTGTCAGTTTTCAGACAACATAATAAACTATGACGTTTTTGTCCATTTTTGGACAAAAAATTACGTTTTTGTCCATTTTCGGGCGACATACTAAACTCTGACGTTTTATGTCCATTTTCGGACGACATACTAATATATGACTTTTTTGTCCATTTTCGGACGACATACTAAACTATGACGTTTTTTGTCCATTTTCGGATGACATACTAAATTATGACTTTTTTGTCCATTTTCGGACGACATACTAAACTATGACGTTTTTTGTCCATTTTCGGATGACATACTAAATTATGACTTTTTTGTCCATTTTCGGATGACATACTAAATTATGACTTTTTTGTCCATTTTCGGATGACATACTAAACTATGACATTTTTGTCCATATTCGGACAAAAAATGATGTTTTTTGTCCATTTTCGGACGACATACTAAACTATGACGTTTTTGGTCCATTTTCGGACAACATACTAAATTATGATGTTTTTTGTCCATTTTCGGACGACATACTAAACAATGACATTTTTGTCCATTTTCGGGCCACATACTAAACTATGACGTTTTTGTCCATTTTCAGACAAAAAAATGACGTTTTTTTGTCCATTTTCGGGTGACATACTAAACTATGACTTTTTTGTCCATTTTCGGGCGACATACTAAACTATGACTTTTTTGTCCATTTTCGGATGACATACTAAACTATGACGTTTTTTTGTGAGTTTTCAGACGACATCCTAAACTATGACGTTTTTGTCCATTTTTGGACAAAAAATTACGTTTTTGTCCATTTTCGGGCGACATACTTAACAATGACATTTTTGTGCATTTTCGGGCCACATACTAAACTATGACGTTTTTGCCCATTTTCAGACAAAAAATGACGGTTTTTTGTCCATTTTCGGGTGACATACTAAACTATGACTTTTTTGTCCATTTTCGGGCGACATACTAAACTATGACGGTTTTTTGTCCATTTTCGGGTCACATACTAAACTATGACTTTTTTGTCCATTTTCGGGCGACATACTAAACTATGACATTTTTTTGTGAGTTTTCAGACGACATCCTAAACTATGACGTTTTTGTCCATTTTTGGACAAAAAATTACGTTTTTGTCCATTTTCGGGCGACATACTAAACTATGACGTTTTTTCCATTTTCGGACGACATACTAAACAATGACGTTTTTGTCCATTTTCGGATGACATACTAAACTATGACGTTTTGTCCATTTTCGGGCGACATACGAAACTCTGACGTTTTATGTCCATTTTCGGACGACATACTAATATATGACTTTTTTGTCCATTTTCGGACGACATACTAAACTATGACGTTTTTTGTCCATTTTCGGATGACATACTAAATTATGACTTTTTTGTCCATTTTCGGACGACATACTAAACTATGACGTTTTTTGTCCATTTTCGGATGACATACTAAATTATGACTTTTTTGTCCATTTTCGGACGACATACTAAACTATGACGTTTTTTGTCCATTTTCGGATGACATACTAAATTATGACGTTTTTGTCCATTTTCGGGCGACATACTAAACTATGACGTTTTTTCCATTTTCGGACGACATACTAAACAATGACGTTTTTGTCCATTTTCGGATGACATACTAAACTATGACGTTTTGTCCATTTTCGGGCGACATACGAAACTATGACGTTTTTTGTCAGTTTTCAGACGACATACTAAACTATGACGTTTTTGTCCATTTTTGGACAAAAAATTACGTTTTTGTCCATTTTCGGGCGACATACTAAACTATGACGTTTTTTCCATTTTCAGACGACATACTAAACAATGACGTTTTTGTCCATTTTCGGATGACATACTAAACTATGACTTTTTGTCCATTTTCGGATGACATACTAAACTATGACGTTTTTTTTGTCAGTTTTCAGACGACATACTAAACTATGACATTTTTTTCCATTTTCGGACGACATACTAAACAATGACGTTTTTGTCCATTTTCGGATGACATACTAAACTATGACTTTTTTGTCCATTTTCGGACCACATACTAAACTATGACTTTTTTGTCCATTTTCGGACGATATACTAAACTATGACAATTTCTGTGCATTTTCCGGCGACATACTAAGCTATGACGTTTCTTGTCCATTTTCGGATGACATACTAAACTATGACGTTTTTTGTCCATTTTTGAGCTACATATTAAACTATGACATTTTTTGTCCATTTTCGGATGACATAATAAACAATGATGTTTTGGTCCATTTTCAGAACAAAAATGATTTTTTTGTCCATTTTCGGACGACATCCTAAACTATGACGTTTTTTGTCCATTTTCGGACAACATACTAAATTATGATGTTTTTTGTCCATTTTCGGACGACATACTAAACAATGACATTTTTGTCCATTTTCGGGCCACATCCTAAACTATGACGTTTTTTGTCCATTTTCGGACAACATACTAAATTATGATGTTTTTTGTCCATTTTCGGACGACATACTAAACAATGACATTTTTGTCCATTTTCGGGCCACATCCTAAACTATGACGTTTTTTGTCCATTTTCGGACAACATACTAAACTATGACGGTTTTTTGTCCATTTTCGGGTGACATACTAAACAATGACGTTTTTTTGTCCATTTTTGGACAAAAAATTACGTTTTTGTCCATTTTCGGGCGACATACTAAACTCTGACGTTTTTTGTCCATTTTCGGACGACATACTAATATATGACTTTTTTGTCCATTTTCGGACGACATACTAAACTATGACGTTTTTTTGTGAGTTTTCAGACGACATCCTAAACTATGACGTTTTTGTCCATTTTTGGACAAAAAATTACGTTTTTGTCCATTTTCGGGCGACATACTACACTATGACGTTTTTTCCATTTTCGGACGACATACTAAACAATGACGTTTTTGTCCATTTTCGGATGACATACTAAACTATGACGTTTTGTCCATTTTCGGGCGACATACGAAACTATGACGTTTTTTGTCAGTTTTCAGACGACATACTAAACTATGACGTTTTTGTCCATTTTTGGACAAAAAATTACGTTTTTGTCCATTTTCGGGCGACATACTAAACTATGACGTTTTTTCCATTTTCGGACGACATACTAAACTATGACTTTTTGTCCATTTTCGGATGACATACTAAACTATGACGTTTTTTTTGTCAGTTTTCAGACGACATACTAAACTATGACATTTTTGTCCATTTTCGGACGACATACTAAACAATGATGTTTTTGTCCGTTTTCAGAACAAAAATGATGTTTGTTGTCCATTTTCGGACGACACACTAAACTATGACTTTTTTGTCCATTTTCGGACCACATACTAAACTATGACTTTTTTGTCCATTTTCGGACGACATACTAAACTATGACAATTTCTGTGCATTTTCCGGCGACATACTAAGCTATGACGTTTCTTGTCCATTTTCGGATGACATACTAAACTATGACGTTTTTTGTCCATTTTTGAGCTACATATTAAACTATGATATTTTTTGTCCATTTTCGGATGACATAAACAATGATGTTTTGGTCCATTTTCAGAACAAAAATGATTTTTTTGTCCATTTTCGGACGACATCCTAAACTATGACGTTTTTTATCCATTTTTGAGCTACATATTAAACTATGACATTTTTTGTCCACTTTCGGATGACATAATAAACGATGTTTTGGTCCATTTTCAGAACAAAAATGATTTTTTTGTCCATTTTCGGACGACATCCTAAACTATGACGTTTTTTGTCCATTTTCGGACAACATACTAAATTATGATGTTTTTTGTCCATTTTCGGACGACATACTAAACAATGACATTTTTGTCCATTTTCGGGCCACATCCTAAACTATGACGTTTTTTGTCCATTTTCGGACAACATACTAAATTATGATGTTTTTTGTCCATTTTCGGACGACATACTAAACAATGACATTTTTGTCCATTTTCGGGCCACATCCTAAACTATGACGTTTTTTGTCCATTTTCGGACAACATACTAAACTATGACGGTTTTTTGTCCATTTTCGGGTGACATACTAAACTATGACTTTTTTGTCCATTTTCGAGCGACATACTAAACTATGACGTTTTTTTGTCCATTTTTGGACAAAAAATTACGTTTTTGTCCATTTTCGGGCGACATACTAAACTCTGACGTTTTTTGTCCATTTTCGGACGACATACTAATATATGACTTTTTTGTCCATTTTCGGACGACATACTAAACTATGACGTTTTTTGTCCATTTTCGGACTACATACTGAAGTATGACTTTTTGTCCATTTTTGGATGACATACTAAATTATGACTTTTTTGTCCATTTTCGGATGACATACTAAATTATGACATTTTTGTCCATATTCGGACAAAAAATGATGTTTTGGTCCATTTTCAGAACAAAAATGATTTTTTTGTCCATTTTCGGACGACATCCTAAACTATGACGTTTTTTGTCCATTTTCGGACAACATACTAAATTATGATGTTTTTTGTCCATTTTCGGAAGACATACTAAACTATGACTCTTTTGTCCATTTTCGGGCGACAGAATAAACAATGATGTTTTTGTCCATTTTCAGACAAAAAAATGATGTTTGTTGTCCATTTTCGGGCGATGTAATAAACTATGACGTTTTTTGTCCATTTTTGAGCGACATACTAAACTATGACATTTTTTGTCCATTTTCGGACGACATACTAAACAATGACGTTTTTGTCCGTTTTCAGAACAAAAATTATGTTTGTTGTCCATTTTCGGGCGACACACTAAACTATGACTTTTTTTGTCCATTTTCGGACGACATACTAAACAATGATGTTTTTGTCCGTTTTCAGAACAAAAATTATGTTTGTTGTCCATTTTCGGGCGACACACTAAACTATGACTATTTTTGTCCATTTTCGGGAGACATACTAATCTATGATGTTTTTGTCCATTTTCTGATGACGTACTAAATCATGATGATTTTATCCATTTTTGGGCGATATGCTAAACTGTTACATTTTTAGATGACATACTGAACTATGACGTTTTTTGTCCATTTTCGGACGACATACTAAACTATGACGTTTTTTGTCTGTTGTCGGACGACGTACTAAGCTATGACGTCTTTTGTCCATTTTCGAGGGACATTGTAAATCACGACAATTTTTACACATTTTGGACAACATACTAAACTCAGACCTTTTTCCACATTTTGGAAGACAAACTACACTATGATATTTTTTAACAACATTCAGAAACACGGCATTTTATATTATTTATGGGCTTTATTTGATAGGAGAGAAGAGTTGGGGGAAGGCATGCAGCAACGGGCCAGGAGCTGGGATCGAACCCGGGCCGCTGCGTCAGAGATCAGCCCCTATACACGGTTCCCCTGCTTAACCCATTAAGCCATACAGGCGCCTAAAGTATGACATTTTAAATGAAATTTTGGATGACCTTTTTTTTTCCACATTTTGGACAACATACTAAACTTTGATGTTTTTTGCATATTTTGAACGTCATATTAAACTATGACAATTTTTCACATTTTGGATCACATCCTAAACTATGACTTTTTTCCATATTTTGGACAACATACTAAACTATGACATTTTAGTCATATTTTCGAACGCCATCCTAAACTATGACGAATTTCACACATTTTGTACGACATACTTAACTCTGACAATTTTTGTCCATTTTCAGACAAAAAATAACGTTTTTTGTCCATTCTCGGACATCATACTACACTAGGACATTTCTTTTCCATTTTTGGACAACATACTAAACTTTGACGTCTGGTGTCCATTTTCGGACGACATACTAAACTATGACGTTTTTTTGTCCATTTTCGGATGACATACGAAACTATGACGTTTTTTGTCCATTTTTGAGCGACATACTAAATTATGATGTTTTTGTCCATTTTCGGTCGACATACTAAACTACGACGTTTTTGTTCATTTTTGGGCAAAAATTTGTTTTTTTTTATCCATTTTCGGATTACATACTAAACTATGACATTTTTTGTCCATTTTCGGATGACATACGAAACTATGACGTTTTTTGTCCATTTTTGGACAAAAAAATTACTTTTTTTATTCATTTTCGGACAACATACTAAACTATGACATTTTAAATGAAATTTTGGATGACATGCTAAACTATGACCTTTTTTCCCACCTTTTGGACGACATACTAAAGTGTGACTTTTTTTCAACATTTTGGACGACATACTAAACTTTGACGTTTTTGTCATATTTTGAATCTCATTTTAAATTATGACTTTTTTCCACATTTTGGACAACATACTAAACTATGACATTTTAAATGAAATTTTGGACGACATGCTAAACTATGACCTTTTTTCCCACCTTTTGGACGACATACTAAAGTATGACTTTTTTCAACATTTTGGACGACATACTAAACTTTGACGTTTTTGTCATATTTTGAACCTCATTTTCAATTATGACTTTTTTCCACATTTTGGACAACATACTAAACTATGACATTTTTGTCATATTTTCGACAACATCCTAAACTATGACGATTTTTACACATTTTGTACAACATACTTAACTTGGACGATTTTTACACATTTTTGACGATATACTAAACTGACGTTTTAATGACATTGTGGACGACGTACTAAATTTTGACGATTTTCACAGAATTTGGACGACATACTAAAGTATGATGTTTTTTTACACAATTTGAACGATATACTGAACTATGGCGTTTCAACTGAGATTTTGGACAACCTTCTAAACTATGACGTTTTGTCATATTTTGGACAACATACTAAACTATGACTTTTTTTTCCACATTCATTCCTCATTTTGGATGACATACATGTCTTTTTTCCACATTTTGGACGACATACTAAACTATGAAATTTTAGTGATTTTTGGACGACATACTAAACTATGACTTTTTTTTCCACATTTTTGATGACATGTTAAACTGACGTTTTAATGACATTTTGGAGGACGTACTAAACTTTGACGATTTTCACATAATTTGGACGTCATATGAAACTATGACGTTGTTGTCATATTTTGGACGGCATACTAAAGTATGACATTTTTTACACAATTTGTACGACATACTGAACTACGGCGTTTCAAATGACATTTTGGACGACATACTGAACTATGACGATTTTTACACATTTTGGACAACATATTAAACTATGACGTTTTTTCCACATTTTCGATGACATACAACACTATGACATTTTTGTAATATTTTGGACAACATACTAAAGTATGACATTTTTTGAACTACATCCTATACTATGTCATTATACACAGAGTGCTTTGGTTATATGCTGATTTCTAATCTTGATTTTTTTCTGTTTGGTTTTTTGACGGGATTAGCACAGACCTGATCGTGTACACCATTGACACCCACCTGAGGGAGACGCTGCCTTCGATCTCCAGGCTGCTTGGTCGTGGCCTTTCTGGCCCTGCTCTAGAACGCCTTCATCAACGACATCTTCTTTTGAAGAGGCCCTCAGATGCTGCAATCTCTGACCTTAAGGAGGAACTGCTACTTATAATGAACACTTTAAAAATTCAAGTCTCAAAATAGAAAATAAAACAGACAAATCTTAAAATTATCAGATTTTCAAAGACAGATAATTGGTATATAAAAACTAATACAATGTTGGAAAAAGTCAGCATATTGCTGAAACAAATGAAGACAATTGAAGGGAAATTAAAACTCCAGTATGAATCAAGGTACGGTAATCAGTAAAATGGATTTCTAGATTACGCAGGTAGAAAGGCTGTTGCAGTAATCCAGATGTGATAACATAAAAGCATGTGAAATGATCTGTGTCTTTGTCCAGATTTTTCATTTACTTATTTTATCCCTTTTTTTGAATAATTTCTAAGGGAATAAAAATACAATTGCACAAGCTTTGTGATGGACTGCTCAGAGCTTAGATTCTTCTTTTTTTATGTGCTGCAAACCAAAGCCTAGAACTTCTGTTTTGACTGAGTTCAGCTGAAGTGAATTTTTTGACATCCAATTTTTAACATCACAAAGACAGTTCTCAGTCTGCCCCATCTGTGTCTCAGAGCTACTGTCAGTCCATGTCAGGATTTGTTATGTGACTGTCCTGTGACTCTTTGTGTCAGCTTCTCAGAGTTCACATTCTCATTGTCCTGATTTTTGTAAATCATGTCTACATAAAAGACATCATGACATGTCCATTCTGTCTAGCTTCTCCCAGTCAGGCTGTGTGATGGACATGGATCATACAAAAAACAATTTGATCAATTATCAATCTTTCTCTGACAGTCCACTTGTTGAGCCAAAAAGCTCTGTCCCTCTCAGTGTTACACATAAACCTTATCTTGTGTAATTTTTAAAATTTTGATTTCTTTTAATCATCTTTAACCACGCCTGACGTGTACGTCAGCGGGGTTACTGCATTCGCTTCGGTATCTGGCTGGCTGGGTAAGTATGTATGTGTGTGTGTATGTCCGTTCAGATATCTCTGCAAGTGCTGAAGTCAGGAAAATCAAACTTGGCACTGAAGATCGGTCTAAGGTCCCCTGCTCAGTTGTGGAGTTAGAGGTCAGCAGATCAAGGTCAAGGTCACAGGGGTCACTTAGCATATTTCTTGCATATTGCATCATTTGTATAGGAAGGGATATACGTAGGATGATCAAAATTGATACATAGTATCATGCATGGGCGTGGTTCTGCAATCTACTGAGGGCTCACCTAGTTTGTATTAATACATTTTAGCACATGTGATTGTGCATTTCTACATCTATATTCAACACATATAAACAAATTATTTAAATAGTCTTGTGTATAATTAGCTGTGCTAACTTGTTACTTAGGAATTCCCAACCTAATGCAGTTATATTGTTAAGTTAATTAGCCTTTAATTTAGCTGAGTTAAAGCAGCACAGAGAGTTAATTAAACCTTTACTGGTCTAAGCTAAACTGCTCAGAAACAAAGGCTGGAATGCCAAATGTAAAAATCCCTCCAAGAAAGTTTTAACCCATTTGCTAAATAAATGTGTATACATGTGGTTTACACCCCCCCCCCCCCCCCCCCCGTATATACTTACTTAAACTGGGAAAAGGTAATATACCAGTATAAATAATGTACTACAGCGCTCATTTGATTAGTTCAGATTAATAAATTATGGTACCATAAACATTTTGAGTCAAAACTGGAAATGCCTGACAGCAAAACAAAGATTATTTTGACAAGATAGAATACTCAGACAAAGGCTTGTTGCACTGATTTCTTATAAAATAAAAGAACAGGTGTATTGTTTTCAGTTTATTTTGTATAGTTTTAAAGTTAAACTTGCTCCTCAGGAGTTAACCCTACTGTATAAAATAAACTTAAATGATTAGATACATTTGCATAGGTTAAACATGTGATAGTCCTTTTGTTTATTTCTTAAAATTCCTATTAGATAAAATTCTTTAAGATTTTAGAAAATCCTGCATCAATAAAATGATCTTGAAACAATTCTAAACTATAAAAATCCCATTTAATCTTCAGGTAGCTTCCTTTTGTAACTCTAATTTTCCTGTGGAATCTTGAAAGGCGGTTTGACCAGGGCAGTCATGAGCTAATATAAACTTTGATTATGCAGTATAGTGCTGTCTCAACAGAGGATTATTCTCCACCAGACTGAACTATAGGCTTATTAAAAGATGTTTCAGTACTGGGACACTAGATGTCAGTCTTATCAAATCATCTGCAGGTTCTAATAGTGGACCGGAATCTCTTGGCATATTCATTTCCCTTTTCAGCTGACTGGTGATGTATACAGGAACTTTATTTAATTCCCAGTTTCTTCCTATGGTTCAGACCACGAATCCATCTCTGTTGCATTAGAATTGCATCTAAAGCATGTCTGCTGTTCTTTGCAGCTGTAAAAACATTCCATTGTTGACATGGCTGTAAAGGTATTGTTGGACAGAAGTATACACTGTAAACAATTTGTCATTGTGTGTGTGTGTGTGTGTGTGTGTGTGTGTGTGTGTGTGTGTGTGTGTGTGTGTGTGTGTGTGTGTGTGTGTGTGTGTGTGTGTAAGTTGTGGTCAAAAGTATACATTCACTTGTAAAGAACATAATGTCATGGCTCTCGTGAGTTCCCAGTTATTTCTAAAACTCTGATTTTTCTCTGATAGAGTGATTGGAACAGATACTTCTTTGTCACAAAAAATATTCATTAAGTTTTGTTCTTTTATGACTTTATAATGGGTTAACAGAAAAAATGACCAAATCTGCTGGGTCAAAAACATGCATACAGCAATGCTAATATTTGGTTACATGTCCCTTGGCCATTTTCACTTCAATTAGGCGCTTTTGGTAGCCATCCACAAGCTTCTGGTTGAATCTTTGACCACTCCTCCTGACAGAATTGGTGCAATTCAGTTAAATTTGTTGGCTTTCTGACGTGGACTTGTTTCTTCAGCACTGTCCACATGTTTTCAATGGGGTTTAAGTCAGGACTTTGGGAAGGCCATTATAAAACCTTAATTCTAGCCTGATTTAGCCATTCCATTACCATTTTTGATGTGTGTTTGGGTCATTGTCCTGTTGGAGCACCCAACTGCGCCCAAGACCCAACCATGGGGCTGATGATTTTAGGTTATCTTGAAGAATTTGAAGGTAATCCTCCTTCTTCATTATCCCATTTGCTCTCTGTAAAGCACCAGTTCCATGGGCAGCAAAACAACTCCACAGCATAATACTACCACCACCGTGCTTGACTGTAGGCATGGTGATCTTTGGGTTAAAGGCCTCACCTTTTCTCCTTCAAACATATGGCTGGGCATTGTGGCCAAACAGCTCGATTTTTGTTTTTTCTGACCACAGAACTTTCTTCCAGAAGGTCTTGTCTTACCAGGTGCCGCTTTTGGAGCAAGGGCTTCCTTCCTGCATGGCAGCCTCTCAGTCCATGGCGATGCAAAACACGCTTGATGTGGACACTGTGACACCTGTGTTCCAGCAGCTTCTAATTCTTGGCAGATCTGCTTTTTAGTGGTTCTTGGTTGTCTCTTCACCCTCCTGACCACTTTTCTCTCAGCAGCAGGTGATAGCTTGCATTTTCTTCCTGGTCGTGGCAGTGACAAAACAGTGCCATGCACTTTATACTTAAAAACAATTGTTTGCACTGTTGCTCTTGGGACCTGTAGCTGCTTTGAAATGGCTCCAAGTGACTTTCTTGACTTGTTCAAGTCAGTGATTCGCTTTTTCAGATCCGTGCTGAGCTCCTTTGACTTTCCCATTGTAGCGTTTGTATCCAATGAGTCCTATTTAAATGGCCTCAGAGAAGTCACCAGCTGTAGTCACTTACATGGCTTAAAGTATTCCGGCACCGTTCCGGATTTCCAGCGTCCGACGTCGGCGTTTGGCTCGACAAAAAAGAAAAAACGATAGGACAACATTGCCATTCGAGTTCGTCTACCAATGGAATGAAGGGAACACAGCTTTTGCTCTCAACCAAACAATATCACTAGCCAATGGGAAGTAGAGTGGGGGCGGGTCTTTAAAATATTTTGAGATCCAGCGACAGTTGAGAGTCCTTACAGGTGTTGTAGAATTTTTCTTCTCACGGAAAAATCTGTTTCCCCCTTCGCGTGAACGCGCGCGACTGACGTTTTACTCTGTGACCACTTGACGGGTTTTCTGTTGTACGTTTGCTGTTTTTGTTGTTGTTTTCTACAGGTTTTCGGGTTAAATGTGATTAAGTACCGAACTGCGGACATGTTTTCATGTTAAATATGATTAGGTGACATTTTTCTCCTCGTCTTCTCATCCGTACGTCCGCTCCACCAGTGTCTAAATGCCATCGGGGGAGATCCTACGCTACTCGTATGAGGACGTCAGGACAGGGTGTAATATTGTTCATATTCCATCAGTGTTATACACGTGTCAATATAATAATTGTTCACTGAGAAAACTTTATCTCCTTATTTAAAATTGGACTCCCCGAAGAATACAAGACGTGGCATATGTCTGGTATTTATGTATAAAGTATTTAATATAAGTAGAGTACTTAAGTATAAAGTCATTTGTTATTGTTGTTATTTTATTGGACCAGTTAAAAATAGAATAGAAATTCTTTATTTATCCCACACCTGGGAATGTATTTCCTACAACAGCTAAAACACCAAATCACAACAAGTTAAAAAAAAAAAAAGACATTGTCAATTACAGTCTGTAAAAACAGAATAATAAAATAAGGGGCTAAAGTGATCACAGTGTGGCAGATGAAGAACAAAATGGCTATTTCAAAACTAGGACTTTAACAGAGATATGCAGGTTGTGTTAACTGTGCAGACTGTATGATATGAAATAATAAAAATGGAGTCAGATTTTGTTGGGTCAGTTAACAAAATCTGACTCCTCCTTTATATTGTGAATGCAAGAAGTGACAACCTACATATTTTCTCAGCTGAAACATCTGGACCTCTGCTGCTGTTGTATACTAAAAAGTATCAAGTATGTAGTCATTATGGGGGGATGCTGTAGGGGGAGTCAGATTTTGTTGGGTCAGCTGACAATTGTGTGTGCGTCGCTTACCTGGGGAACACGACACCAGGTTGCACTATGGGAAGAAAGCAAGCCGGCGGAGGCAATGTGATACTTTAGATAAAGTTCTGATTAGCATTCATACCTAAGCATTGTTGCAGACCATGTACACCCTTTCATGGAAACAGTATTCCCTGATGGCTGTAGCCTCTTTCAGCAGAATAATGTGCCGTACTACAAAGCAAAAAATGGTTCAGGAATGGTTTGAGGAGCACAACGACAAATTTGAGGTGTTGACTTGGCCTCCAATTCCTCAGATCTCAATCCAACCAAGCATCTGTGGGATGTGCTGCACAAACAAGTCCAATCCATGGAAACCCCATTTTACAATTTACAGAACTTAAAGGATCTGCTGCTAACATCTTGGTGCCAGATACCACAGTCCATGGCTCGATGGGTCAGGAAAAAGGAGGACAACACAATATTAGGCAGGTGGTCATAATGTTATGTCTGATCTGTGCATATTATCGTGAAGCATGCACTTGGAGCTGGACAATTTCAAGAAACATCTAGTAAATACCTCATCTTACATAAGCTTCCTTGATAAGTAATACATTATCATTGCTGTACTTGAAGCATTAATTATCAGTAAGAAACAAATAGGTCATTCTGTTTATGTTCATTTTTGCTTTCAGTACAACCAGTATGGGGATTTGCTTTAACCTCCAGCAGGTTGACAGAGTGAAAATGTGCGAAGAAGGAAGTTCAAAAGAGCTGTAGCACATGCTTAAACTTGGGTCTTAGGGTAAAGATATGGCCTTCCAGTATTGCAAACCATCACAGCAAGCACCCCAAAACATGTTAAAGCTAGGCCAAATCAACAGAGGACGTCTATGACTTTAAAAAAAAAAAAGATCATTAAACAACAGCATTATAACCCTGTTGCAAACTTGATCTTATTTATAATTCCAAGAACTTACTTTTATATCTGCATGCCACTCCTAGAAAAAAATTAAAGCTGCGCTTTTATGTCTGTAAAAATACCACATTTTATAACAAGATCAAGGGCCTGTGTAGTTTAATTATTATCAGGGAAAATGCAGTGTTTCCCCATGAACCTAATCAGCCATACCATCATTCTCACTCAATTTAAGTAAATTGGATATTTCATTTTTGAACAGTTGGTGGTTAATGTGCATTTGATGGCAGTTAATGTGATCGTTGAGGTCATAATAGATCTAATTAACAACATGTCTAACAATGACCCAATACAGGCCTGTGCAGACGAGCTGCTTCTGCTTGACTATTGTCAGGGGGTTCAAGTGTCTGTCTGTGCTGAAATGTTGGGAACCTTCTCTCCCTTGCGTACCCCACTGACCTAGATTTCAATTGTTTTCTGCCTGAGACAATGGGAGAAATGGTTTCATAACTGAACACAATACCTGGGTGTTATTCAACACGATTGTTGTTAAGGTTCTCATTGTGGTGTGAGTTTGTGCTGTGCATTGTGTGTTTTCTTTATGTAACCTGCTCAAGCAGCCAGCCATTGACGAGCCTGTGTACAAGACAGCAAATCACTTGTAGATGGTTCAACAGATGATTGCGCATTCACATGAATTTCTACAGATCAACATGCACACCTCTTGTTTTTCTTACAGAAAATTTTGTGCATCTTAAATGTGTGCTCCTTTTAAAACCAACCTGGTAGTTTGTGCTTCAGTAAATATCAAGGATTACCATGCTGATCATTGAATACGTGCCACTTGGGCATAAAACTAGCTTGAGTTTAAGTGATTCACTGACTATTTAAGGTCCTCCCATCAACTGGGAAGGTTGCCAACTTAATCTGGAACTTGTGATTTAGGCACGAGGCTACAACTTTCTTTTTAACATCCTTTGTTCACTGATAAGCAATAGAATTGTTGATGGATTGTACAAAAATGGGCCTCTAAAACCCTCATATGTCACAGGTGTATGACAGCACAGTGAAATTTTAATGAGAGTGAAAACTGGGGTACAATATCTTGCTTATTGAAGTTAGAAAATTGATTTAGTGCCAGACGAATGAATCAATTACAGACATTCAGACTTATAATTGCTTAATGTTTGTTTTGTTTAAAATTTATGACTGACCTTTCCACAAGGACACCTGCTGAGTCATCAGGTTTTGATTCAGACAGTCTTGAGATGAACATGATGTACTGAGACGTGTAGATGTAAATGATTATAGGAATAGTTGTTCACCTCTCTTGTCGGCTAAGAATTTAACTTTGTCTTTTGTCAGATTGATGCATAATTGACTAAAGGCTGTGCACAGGTAAACTTAGCTGCTTATGTTGTCTGAATGGTGTGTAAATATGCTTATTAAGATTTATATTTACATGATTGAAAACAATTCCCATCTCATTTGTAGATCTCATCTCAGGAACATTCCCACTTATACAATTACACAGCTTCACAAGGTGCTGGAGTCTCGAAGGGGCTTTGAGGTTTGCCATATATGATAGTTATATGAAGCCACTATTACCCGAGAGAGTGTTGAACATCACTGGTTTTGGATTTAGAGACAGGCCAGCAGAGTGGAAAAAAGAGAGAGAGAGAACTCCATGCTTTATGGAGAGATGAAGGAAGAGTGAGCAGAAGGCAAATTAATCAAAGGACATCAAAGCAAATGGATGGAGGGAAGGGAGAAATGAAAGAGTGCCGCCCGTTTGTCCCATGCCGTTCCGGCTCTGCTCCGCCTGAGCCTGTTCTCAGATCTCAGGGCCATTGTGCCGCACGGGTGCATGGAGGGGGCTGGGGCACAATGCACATAACAGCACATACACACACTAACAAACGTCCCAAAGTACAGCCTGAAACTGAAGAAACTATCACTTTTATAGTCTGTCTAACTCAAACTCTGGCTTCTCGTTCTGTTTCTAAAAACCTGTCTTTGCTTCCCATCCTTCCATCCTAAGCCCCATCAGAGAACAAACCGAAGTTGGCTGCAGAAACTTTGACTGAAACATGAACACACAGTCACACGCTAACACATACTGTATGTTGTTGTCAGTGTGAACTCGGCTGTCCGAGCTGGCTTGTGGCAGCAGTGGACGGCTCTCTTTGACAATGCCCCGCTAGATTCAGCCGCCGCTCTTTTTATCGTTCAGCCAGTTAGTTGGCTCAAAGTTGACTCCAATTTGTACTCCTGCTTTGGATTTGTGGTCAGCACAGACTTCTTTCTGTGTCCATCCTGTGTGTTGTCTGTGAATGTACAGAACGTTTTGTTTTTACCCATCTTATCCATGGACCACTGTCTGCATTTTGACCATCCAGAGCAGTGGTATGCAGTCTTTGAAAAATGATTAAAATTAGTTCTCTTTTCTTAAACATTGTTTTATTGATGTTGAGGTGACATGCAGATGCTTTAACATACGTTTTTTTATATAGTGAGAGCACAAAACATTAAAGCCTGAGTTGACTGAAAGTTTCACAATTTGCATCGTCTCCTCCTAAATCTCTGTTCAGTGAGATACAGTGAAGAAGGAAGAGAAACTGAAAGCTTTATTGTCATTGTACCAAACACTACAATTAGATTTGCTGTGCAACGCCTAAAAAACACACTATACACACACACTTTCACACACTTCTATCCACATTCAATAAATAGTCAAATTTAAAAACAGAAAGAGCATCAGCACTAGCCTAGCCGCACTAGACAACCCACGGCAACGAATTGGGTCTAGCGCGGCTAGGCTAAGCTACATCAGCACTGTATAGGGTACTTTAACCTTTATTAATTTCTTCATTTTTGTCATATGCTTTTGACATTTAATATTTATGTATATGTTTTTGCTTAAACTATAAATTCTGAAGATAAGGTAAGCTATAGGAATCACACTTTACTTTAAGCGGTCAGACCCATCAACTCATGTGATTTGCCAGTTTTGTTCAGCGGCATGTCCACTTCTCGAGAAGAATTGTTATAAATTAGCATTATTTAGCAAGCACAACATACTTCATTTATGTAGCATTAAGGCAATGATTTTCTCTAAATGCATGCCCATTTAATTTCAATAGGTGCAGTGACATGACACATCCAAAAAGCTAAAAGCATGCACTACAACACACATGCAACATATACCATGTAAAAATGATGATTTCTTCTGGACTTTAAAAATACATCATGTTTATAAGCACTCTTTTACTGTATCTTTATGTAACAAAAAGCAGAGTTCAGCAGAGAAAGACAAAAGTGATGTGAACTGACAATATTTTAATGGGGGGGATAAAAGACTGTAAGTGATCAATGGAGGCGGCAGCCAAGTGATGCCCAGGGGACGGCTTTGATGTGGGCATCCTCAGAGGGACGCCGGGGACAATGCCCTCTTTGAGAGGCATGGAGAATGGCAGACACTTCCCTCTCCCTCGCTCCTGCTCTCTCACACTCTGTCACTCAGCCTCCCTCGGCCTCCCGCTCGCTGCCGCTCACGCTGCCACTCTTCTGTTCAGACGCTTGTTGACGTCCCGTTCACTCCACATTCCTGCACTCCAGTGTCACATCAGCACATATCCTTATCTGCACAACTTTCCCCCTTCTTCCTCTCACATTAATTAATTCAAACAACACCCCCTTCCCCGCCGCCCAGCCAATCCTCTCTGCTTTCCCCTTCTCTCTCTCCCCTCCTCCTCCCTGCATCTCTGTATCTCTCTCTCCCTCCCTCAGTCTCCTTTCATAGAACCAAACCTCTTTGTAATGTCCAGCCTTGGCAAGTTGCACCCGATTTGCTGTCACAGTCTTAATGAATTCATCTGTTTGTGTATTGGCCATGGGAGCATTTCTCCCTCCTCCCTCCCTCTCCCTCTCTCTTCCCTATCCTCTTCCCCTCCCTCTGACTGGTGTTCCCCTGGGGACTCTATATATACCGGGGACCACTCCAGGCATCTATTGTTCCTCTAAGTAAACTTACAGACAGATGCCCTGCACCACAGTGTGGGAGAGAGTCCAGAGAGTCAGGAGGAGGGAGACAGTTAGTGATTGCATAGAGCCACCAGACAATAAGGACCTGGAAACACTGTAGACCAGCCTCATCTCCAGCACCTCTGCATCTCCTCCAGTTGTCCCACGTGTCTCCTGCCTGTCTGCTTGTTGTTACTGTGGAGTGGAGGTCTGATGTTCTGACACCATGTCGCTGCTGATATCACTGCTGCTTATGGGGCTGGACTGCTTGCTGGGAGCCCCGACGGGTAGAGAGGTCTACAGGATGCCCCAGAGTGCACTCAAAGGTACATTCTTTAAACTTACAGCCGTTTGTTCACCGTGTCTCAGTTGTGGCAGTTTATGTAAAGAGTCATCATAGCAGTATCTGTTACTGACTGTGTTTGGGAAATCTGATCTCTTAAAGTTTTACAGACATCCTTAGAGGCAGAGCTAACTAAATGAAAACTGCTTCAGGAAATCTATGATGTCTACATGATTGCTTCTTAGATGTGTCATAACTAGAATCCTGCAAATACTGATAATGCTATAATGCTTCAAGTGTTATTTTTGCAGCCAAAACATCTGATGCTGCTACTAACATCAATAGCATAATCTTAAATGGGACTATCACAAACATCTCAGGTGCCATATGATAGTGGGCACATGTACAGAAAAATCTGGAGTTTTGCAACTATCTTCATATTATTTAAGCTGGATGATTGCCTGCATTTCTAGTGCTTCTACTGGACTGTTAGATGGAAGATCAACAGGTGTTCACTCATCAAAGTAGCAGTATAACACGCTATGATATGCCAAAACACATATGAGACCAATGAATTACAGCAGTGGGTCTCATAAACACAATAAGAATTTTATTTCTGGTTTCATTTACTGCAGAGAAACACATCAAATCCTGCAGTATAGCACAGTGTTGAGGGGCTTCTAGCCTTCTCTGGTTGAGGTGATGAGCATAGCAGAGCCTTCATACAGGCGGCTGGTGATGGCAGTGTGTTTGGAGTGTTTAGAACAAGGGACTCTAGTCCCAGCCGCCCCAGGGCTGCCAGCCCGTGCCCTTAGGGCCTGTCCCTGTGCACTAGCCTCTGCCCGCTCAGCCCTGGCCTTCTAATTAAGTCTTCAATCAGCATTGTTGTTGTTAGTGGCCCATCCTGTGATGTGGTGCGGCACAGAGGGGGGCTGCAGGGTCGGCGGCTCGATTGAAGTGTGTCTGTAGAAGCCTCACCAACGCGCTGAGCGTGAGCTGGCTCCCCCTAAAATGCTGCCAATGAGCTCAAAGAGCAGCATGAGAAAAAGGGGGCTACTCACACACATACCAGAAAGCTGCACCGGCTCATGCTGATGCTCACATAAACATAATGTTCCCACAGCAAAGGACAAATCTTCCATGTAATGGCCTCCCTTTGATCCTGTTGCCAAAATATTCCCTTTTAAATTTCTTAATTCTGTCCAAATTCAACAAATCTCTGTAGATATAATCATAAAAAATGTACTCCTCTGGATTTGTTAAGCTTGCCTTCAGATAAACAAGCATTTTTTTGCACAGATTCATTGAATATGAGTGTTAAGAAATGTGACTGAGATATCAACTGACTACCAACAAATTTGTTATGGAGACATTATCTTGAACATGTATGTGCCTCTTCTACGTATACTGCAGTCTCTGTATATCAGCTCTGCTGATAAATAAGTCTGGCTGTAGTATGTATTGCTGTTTGCTTTAGATTCTTATATATTTAAAGTTTATGTTCTTTTGCAGCTCTGTCAGATCGTGGCACTGTTGTTTTGGAAGCTGCCATGACTAGTGCCCTGTCCACTCTTGAGCGTGCATCATCTGAGAGGAGTCGGGCTGAAGCCGGCTGCCGAGGTTGTGTTCCTTGTCTGTTTCAGAACTGTGGACAGCTGTCAGGGTCCTGCTGTAAGTGCAGTATTACTGCTACTGCCATTTCATCCTTGACCATCTTTGGGTCACATTGAATCGACGCCAGATGCTTTCCTATTATATCCATGACACTCAGATGTTCCCTTCTTGTCCAACAGCCTCTCCTTCTAGTGCCTTATCTGAGCCCAGCTGTGATGTTGTCAGTAAGGCCCAGAAGCTTCAAGATGAAGCTGAGCGGAGCTGGGCTCTGAGTCAGGCCTGTGCCTACTATCAGCGTCGCTGTCCGCCTGGCGAGCTGGACAGCGAAAGCTGCATCAGGATCATGGGTGAGAGCTGCAGCGCCCGTGTCCTCCAGTGCAGCCTGCTTAACACAATGCAGAACCTGGAACCGACTATGCAGACACACGCACAGGGTGAGGGGATGCATGTTTTCACAGAACAGTAGCGAGACATTTTAACAGATTAGCCTGCTTTCTCTGTCAGTGAAGTCAATAACAAGGCGTGATGTTTATTTACAGCTCCAGAATTCTGTTTATCTACAAGAACCCAGCTTGGCTAATTTATTTTTTTTGCCTCTCTGTCCCAGCAGCAGTGTGTGGTCAGAGGTCATCCACGGTGCCAAACATTACTCAGCCTCGCTCCAGGATCGTGGGTGGCTCGCCTGCACCTCCAGGCAGCTGGCCCTGGCTGGTCAATCTGCAGCTAGATGGCGGCCTCATGTGTGGAGGGGTCCTGGTGGACAGCTCCTGGGTGGTCACTGCTGCACATTGTTTTGCTGGGTAAGAGTGCATGTGTCACTGTTTTTTTTTAAGAAGACAGACCTTTCTTTAGAACAGGGGTGTCAAACTCAGTTCCTGGAGGGCCACTATCCTGCATGTTTTAGATGTTTCCCTCTTCCAACACACCTGATTCAAATGATCAGCTTATCATCAAGCTCAGCAGAAGCCTAATAACGAGCCTGATCATTGGAATCAGCTGTGTTGGAAGAGGGAAACATCTAAAACATGCAGGATAGTGGCCCTCCAGGAACGGATCTTGACACCCCTGCTTTAGAAGCAACAGTTCTGATGTGTTGTTCCTTCTTTCTCCATAGCAGCCGCAGTGAGAGCTACTGGACAGCTGTAGTGGGCGAGTTTGACATCACCAAGACTGACCCGGATGAGCAGGTTCTTAAAGTCAACCGCATCATCCCCCATCCTAAGGTAAAAGTCCAAATATACTGCCACCCATCACAGCGCCCAAGCAGTTAAACAACAGACTAGTCATTTGAATCCTCAAGTTATTGATGAGCTCAGTCATGAATCAAACTCCCATCTGTCTGCAGTTTAACCCAAAGACATTTAACAACGATATAGCCCTGGTGGAACTGACGTCCCCGGTGGTCCTGTCTGAACATGTTACCCCGGTGTGCCTCCCCTCTGGCATGGAGCCCCCCACTGGTAGCCCATGTCTGGTGGCAGGCTGGGGGTCCCTCTATGAAGGTGAGTGGAAGATAAATGACATACACCTTCACCATGTCACAGCTAAAAATGGTTTGGCAAACTCATAGACTTCTATGAGTACTTTAATACCCTAATAAACCAATGACATAGTGTATATCCGTGTGTATCTTTCTCCACAGATGGCCCATCTGCTGATGTGGTGATGGAGGCCAAAGTGCCGCTGCTGCCTCAAAGCACCTGTAAAAGTGCCCTAGGCAAAGAACTGGTCACCAACACTATGCTTTGTGCTGGCTATCTCTCTGGAGGCATAGACTCCTGTCAGGTGGGTAAAACAGCATCATTTTCTAGGGTTAGTGTCCTTGTTTTCAGATCTTTCAGTCTCAAGTAACGAATTGAACTAACATACTCATAACACACAGTAAAAGATCTGAGGTGCGGTCCTTCTGATGCCCTGAAATCCTAGAAAGTAAACCATTTTCGGTAAGCAGACTTTAAATCTTTTGGGAATTTTCTGCCACCTGTAGGGAGATTCTGGAGGGCCCCTGATTTACCAGGACCGAATTTCAGGTCGATTCCAGCTCTATGGCATCACCTCCTGGGGAGATGGCTGTGGAGAGAAAGGCAAACCTGGAGTGTACACGCGGGTTTCTGCTTTCTCTGACTGGATTCAGGCTGAGATACAGAGTGAGTTTAAAGTAACAGCAAAATACTGCCCAAACTAAAATATTTTGTAAATCTTTCTTGTACAAAGTATTTTGAAATATATGTGTGTCAAAATAATGAAACCCTGAATCATCTCTGAAATCACCCGTACCATCGCTGTTTCTCCTGTTTAGAGTCTTTTGGGAGCCGGGAGCCAACTTGTCCAGAGCTTCTGAAGACAACTGAAATGACAGAAGAGGAACAGAGGTCAGAGTTCAGCTCTCTCTGTCGCTTCTATACCCTGACCTGTCCTCCTGGTCAGTCTGCCAGCACTTGCAGCCGAATGGCTGAGGAGAAATGCCTTACCCGCTTCAAGAAATGTCGTGAGTGCTCTTCTTCAAAGTCCAGCTTGATGGATGTAGAGCAAAATCTAAATCTACTGTTTAGATATTTTGGAATTTGCTTTGAGGTTTGTTTTCTGGAGAGGTTTCTGATCTTTTGTTCACTCCCTGTCATTTAGAGTTACGCTCGTTCCTGCAGACTCTTTTAGACCTGCTCCAGAGGGCTGAGGACTACATCAGGGACAAAGTGGACTTAACTTTCTTCACTCAGACTCTGCCTCAGCTTGTGGAGCACATCTACAGCACTGCTTTTATTCACACCAGAGAGAAGAGAGACCTGGGACAGAGCCATGATCTCACACAGATTAAAGGTATGTGATTGACAGATTATTCCAACATGTGTACTTAAACAAGAAAACAGTATAGACACAAATGCAATGGCTCATGTATTGTGTTGTAATTTTTTTTATTACTTGCAGAACAGCTAGGTGGAGCTGTGGTGCCAGCAGAGCAGAGTGCTTCTCCAGCTCCTCCACCCTTGTTCAGAGATGTGGGACCCTTGGTGGATGACTGGGAGAAATACCTGAGAAACATGGCTGATGATATGGATAAACAACCCTCTGATACATCCACATACATCTCTTCCCCAGCAAAAAGGCAGGAGGACAACCTCTTCTTACAGGTAAATTGTTTAATGATTTTTTAAATGACTTTTGGTTTGTTGAGGGGTCAGCAGATTGTTACATTCGGGAGAGGTAGACTAATAGCCTCAAATAATTGTACCAGTGGGAGAAGAACTGGATCAGGTAGCTTGCTATATTGTTAGAAAAAATAGAGACCACCTAAAAGAAATTAGTGTTTTACAGCGTACTGTTCATAATGACTTTTTAAAAAAATTCTGCATAACTTTTTTAGCTTTGGTTAGTTGTAAAAAATGTAGCCTGAAGCCCTGTAATGTAAAGGCTCAGTGGACTCTTAAAAACTGTGAGAAGCTTGTAACTGAAACAAATGCAAACATGCAGTAATTTACAAAACTTAAGAATTGGATCAATGATGCATACCAGTAAAAATGAAGCTATTAAAAACTGCACATGTTGGCTTCTTATTTTTGTCCACTTTCAGCATAGTTTTCTCTCATTTACAAAGAGGTCCTCTCATTGTTTTAATGTGGATTTATTGTAGCCTAATGTATATATGGAATTGTGTTCTGCAGACACAGGACTCCTCGGTACAACAGCTGGATAGAGAATATCGATCTGTTATCTCGGCTCTGCGCTCCAAACTGGACTTCAGAGCTGCTCCTCCTATCTTGCACTTGGGCACAGTCTACCTCCAGGAGGAGTCTCCCAACAAACAATCTGTTCTTATTTCTTCCACCGAAGCACCCATCCACACTGATCCATCCTCTTCACCCCAAGAACCCAAGGAGCCTTGGTCACTTCTGACAGATTTGATAAAAGAGATGCAAAATTTGAGTACGCAAGATGGGATTGAAGCAGAAGATAAATCCCAAAGTGAAACTTCATCCAGTAGAGACGATTCCCCTGATATAAATTGGAACCCCACCTCAGAGGATTTTACTTTTATTGAGAATGGAGTAGTAAAATTTTCCGTGTTACCACTCCCAGAAGAGTCAGTAACTGTCGTCCAGCCAGTCACTGAGAGTGCCCACGCAGAAACTGCTGAGACCAGACAGACTGCTGGCAAGCCTTTAAATCTTCACAGAAAATACAGGAGCCTTCTTCACAAGAGACAGATACCTGGTGTTAGTGGGAAAGGTATGAACCACACCCTGTCCTGTCAAAAGTTTAATTAAATAGCTTTACTAAATAATCCATGTAGTATCTATATGTGGGTGGATGTTATTTCTCAAGTGAAACCTTTTTCGTTTTTCTTTGTAGTTTGTCCTGGAGTGAGAGAAACTTCACAGCAAGTCAACAAAGTCAGAGACTCTTACAGTTGGGTTTTAAACATCCCGAGCAAGAATTTACGCATGAACTTCCAAGAGGTAAATAATTGAAAACAAAGATGCTGATCAGAGTAAATGTGCTTGCAACGTAATCATTTCAATAATTAAACTTGGGTTCACATTTTTTTAGGTATTAGTTGATCTGAGCTCCAAGAACGATCGAGGGCTTTATCAGGCTCGAGTCAGAGCTGTGGTGGGAGGACGACCTTTGACCTTCTACAGTCTCGTCGGCCTGGAGAATGAATCCTTCTACCGCAGTGTGCCGAGGATCATCGCTCTTGCACTGGAGGCACTCAAGTCTTGATTTGTGTGGCTGAAATGGAAATAAAGAACTTCAATGAGAGACGAAGGCACAAAGTCTCTTAAAGTGAACCGTCAAGGATCTAAAAAGAAACTCTGTCCTAACAGAGAGATGCATTGAAAGCGCACACTCACAAACTTTCCTCCTTCTGCATTGTTTTGCCTTCCCCATCCGAGAGCCTGACTTTGACTCTAAATGAAAACATGAATGTATCAATCCAGTTATGACCGCCAGTCACACCACAGGTTTATTTTATGTGGTGGGAGACGCAGCCTTGTCTAATTTATGAATCTGTACAAAATGCTAAATTATTCATATTGTCTTTTACAAAGGTTGAGCCTCTTGTGAAGCACACAGACTGTATATACTGTTGGTGTTATCTTTATTCTTGTAATATTTATTTGTATAGAAAAAAATCTTTGTATTTTTGTAAAAAAAAAAATCTATATAAATAAAATTGTTATTGTTGCTATGCCATGTTGTGTTAAATGCAATGCAGTTATCTCAAATTGAACATTTAATTTGAGATATTTAACATTAATGCTGCTAATCCTGTACTATTTTGCTGCTGTGGTTCTCTCTGCACCCAAACATAATTTCGCGACGACAGGTTCCAGCGCTTACAGACCCCTGTTTGTGGCCCCATGTTAACCTCAGTTCCAGTACGCTTTACCATCAACACAACAGCTGCTGTGTTATGACTAGTACCTCCATGTTTTCTCCCTTTATTTCCTGGATAAGGAATTGTAACTGGATCCAAAACTCCACTGACCTTTAGAGTCTCTTGTTGTCTGGCATGAGTCAGAATATTGCAAAATCAACAACATTTGTTTAAGGAAGTGATCCTCTTCTCTGTGTAGACCTCTGTCCGTCGTGTTTTGAGTCTCGGCCACTCTTTGAGTGATGACTGGCTGAACAAGACTTCATAATCAATCTCTGCCGTCTAATCTGTGGCACTTTTTATGCCAAGCTCAAATCCTACAAGAGGGATCTACAGGGGTATGAGTGTAACAGCTGAGTAAACACACAGACATACTCCTGTTACGACGCATCAGACTTGTGTTGATGTGTGTGTGGGGGAGGTAAATGCTTCCTATCACGGCAGGAGCAAGTATTCTTATGACTCACATGCAAGCACACTCACAATGTAATGACAGGCCACAAATGTTGCCGGCAACCTCCACATATCCCAGTCAGTCATCACAGAGAGTGTGCTGGAAATTAACAAGACCTGCCACCTGTTTTCTTATCCGCCGTCTGTGTTTTTTTTCTTTTTCTAATTCTCTGGCCCATAATGTTGCTGCAGGCTCCCTTTCTTTTTAATCTTCTGTCTAATCCTTTTACTGTAAAGAGCACATTTAACCATGACTTCTGATGGAAAAGTTGTTAACTGGCTTTTTATAGATCGCCGCTGTGCTAAATTTTGCCCTCAAAGACTCCCTGAGTTATATTCCATGTTCATGTGAACCTTAAATGACAATAGCCAGGTGCACTGAACCGAATTACAATACAGCATGTGCAACACTGGAGGGCAGCCATGCACAGAGCGGAGTGCCCAAACTACGTGGATGTCTTGTTCCCTAAGTGTTTGTGTGTGTTGGCGTGTTGTGACAGCTGACTATGCCATACTGGAAATACACTATTGGATTTAACCCCAACAATCATCAACTCCAACTCCCCCCCACCACCAACCACTCCACCAACCCTCAGCCCTCCCATCAACCCGAGCCCTGACCTCTGCAGAGAAACACACACACACACACACACACACACACACACACACACACACACACACACACACACACACACACACACACATTCATAAGAGAACGCAGGCCGAGTGCCAGCAGCTCCAACTACTTGTGTCCATGTGGATCAGATTAGTGATAGCAGCTTTGTCTCAAACAACTCTGCACTGATGGATTCTGGACCTCTTTGCTCTCTGGCACTCTTTGTAAGAGTGTTTATGATTTCTGCCACAGGTAGGGATGCTGTCTAACATACCCCCGACACAGTGTCTTGTTAGTTACAAGAGATTTGCATGGTGTGGGGTGAATTTGTTGATAATTTTCAGATTTTGCAAGACCAAAAACGAGTTAAACGACGGCGAAGCATTCTTCAGGTAGGCACCTTATTTCCACATAACTTCTGACTGATCCAAGTTATCAACAAAATTTATTTCTAGAGTTATTTACAAAATGCTTTTCGAGGTACAGTCCCTATTATTCATTAAGCTTACTTTAAAAAAGCTCTAACAAAACAGAATAATGAAGCATCACTGTTTACCGGACTGTTCAACACACGTGTCTTGATGAAAGGCTCTTTTTTTGGCCAAAAAAACACATTTGGCTACTGAATTTTATCTCATTATTTGACAGGACAGACATAGCTGTAAAATCAGACTTAACCTGCTGTGCTCATACTGTCTGTGCTGCACAGTCTTTATATAAGACAACCTCCATAGAAGATTTCATTTTTATCTGTTTTTAATTTTGCCTGTGGGGTCACTGGGTGTTTGTATTGATGTTCACCACAGAAGAGTTTAAAGTATTGTAATACTAGACACCAACAAAACAATAGACCAACTCTGCCAAAGATGAAACCCATACAGACAAGCAATCTGCCTGCTTGTTGTCTCTACTTTGTAGTTTTGTCTGTCACTTCATTTGCTATACATGTATTTTGCTGCATTGTATTGCAAAGTAATAATCTTTTATATCCTTACTCTTGCCAGTCCTGATGTGTTTTTATTCCAGTGAACACTCTACTTGAGATTTAATTGGAATTTTGTTTTCAAAAGCTTGGCTGTTACACGAGGACACTTTTGCAGTTTTCAATTATGCTTCCACAATGTTGGGGGACTGACAAGAGGAAGATTTTAAAGGTTATGGTTTAAGCTGAGGATGTTGAGATACTCTGAGTAACTAAACCAACATCTTACATTTCCTACGATGCAATTTAATAGCATATTTAATCAGATGTCCCTTCCTCCTAAGTGCCTCCTTCTTTTAAACCCCACACTGACATTTCTTAATGGAGGCTTTTTGTTCACATTGTTAAACTGCAAGCTCAGGATATTTTCTCAAACTTCATTATGCTTCTTCCAGAGTGCAGAAAATACCTGTTTTCACAGAGTAGTACTCCTCATGATGTACCAGTTGACCTTAACGGGATATTTTGGTTTCTTTGAAGTTGGGTTTTATGTGGTATTTACCCACAGTTAGTATATTACAGTAGATCATGGAGGACAGTTTGTAACAGCAGACAGGAGTATAAACATGGAAACTAAGCAATGAACAAAAACAAATTTAAATGACCTAATAAAAGGCCCTGCTAAAACAGTTCTTTACGCTTCATTTAGAATATAGCTATCATCTTGGCACCAGACAGCCCTGTTGGGTGTGGAACTGAAGCTTTTACATTGTTTTATGCTCCCATTAAAGCCGCCAGACTCTGCTGACATTGGTTTTCTTGTGTTATAACTTGACTCTGATGTTTCAGTATGTTAGGTTGGATGCAAACTAAAGCGTTAAAACATTAAAGTCTGGGGGGACCACAAACTAGAGGCAGGTCAGCTGACATCTGCTGGAGGAAATACAAAGAAATACCTCACTTTGAAAAGCCCAAAGTGTCTCTTTAATATGAAGTGACTCATTTTAAATAATTCCTCTTGCAGTCCTGATTTCAGGCGTTCATATTTCCCTGCTCCGTTCTCTGTGGTTTGTCTTCAGCATCAGCGCTCAACCTCGAAGGAGAACTTTTCAAAGACTTGATGAAGGGCTACAACAAGAACGTTCGGCCCATGGAGAACAGCGGAGACATCACCCAGGTCTTCATCAAGATGACACTCACCAACCTCATCTCTTTGGTGAGTGCAGCTCAGCTTTCCCACTAGTGCCAGTGGCTGCACAGGCCTTTGAGGTGACATTATTCACTAAACTGTCTCTCTTTAGAATGAAAAAGAGGAGGCCCTGACGACCAGCGTCTGGATAGAAATGGTAACTTCATACGCGCCTCATGTGATGTGTTTTTTCAGCTGCATCTCAGTGATGGTGAGTCAAAAGTCAAACCCACAGCATTTCTGTGTGTAGCAATGGTGTGACTACAGGCTCAGATGGGACCAGCTGCCCAGATCAGCTCTGTATGGAAACATCACCTCTGAGCTACGTGTTCCCTCTAAAAGCATCTGGCTGCCTGACGTCATACTGGAGAACAAGTGAGTGTGTCCACCTTAAACTGTGAATGTATGGACAGTAGGCCAAGTATTGATTAAGCCAGTGATGTTCTCTCTTTTCTTTTCTTGTCTGATTTATTTGGTTCCATAAATCGAAAACTGTGCATCGAGGCAAAGAAAGAAGTCAGTGAAGTTGACGATGAAGCACATTGTTAAAGCAAAACGTGAATCTGTATCTGTTTTCTTTAAGCCAAATCATACCACTAAATAAATAAGTAAAACAATATCTGGTCATATAAGGTCACAGAAGGGTTTTTTGTTCACTATAGGATTTGACTTATGAGCATTGTCACCCTAAATGTAAAGCTTTAAGTTAATGTGGCTTCTAATGATTATCCTCTTAATCCACCCAAATTGAAAGTTAAACATTACAGCATGTTTCCAAAAGCCCCTCCTCTAAGTCCAGTGTTAATGCCCTGTTTCCACAAATAGACACCAGCAGTAATTAGTTTGAGACACACTTGACGACGGGAGAATCATGACACACAATGTCAGTGAACTTCAGACAGTAAAATAGAAATGTTTTGAACACACAGAGACACACACACACTCACACACACACACACACACACACACACACACACACACACACACACACACACACACACACACACACACACACACACACACACACACACACACACACACGTGTGTGTATCTTGCTATCATTGTGGGAAGATACCATTGACTCCCATTCATATCTAACCCCTAACCCTTACCCTAACCCTAACCTTGACCAAACCCTAACCCTAACCAAAACAATGGCTAACCCTAAAGAAATGTTTTTGTACTTTTACTTTTTTCAGTAACAACAATATGGCCAAGAAAACACTGCTTAAACTTGTGGGGCCCGAAATGAGGTCCCCACAAGTGACATAGTTTTCGGTTTTCCTACCGTTGTGGGGACATTTGGTCCCCACAATATAGCAAAAACATGGACACACACACACACACACACACACGCACACACTGCAAAAAGAGATTTTCATTTGTCGTATTTTGAACATCCATATAATACAGATTTGGGAGCATTTCACATCTTCTGGAAGTTGTATACAAATAGAATATCAGTAAATCCCTATATAACAGCTGTATTTGATTCAAGGTAAGGCTAAATTGTGGTAATACGGTGACTATCAACAGATTGAATTTATAAATCTGAGCATATGAAACCTTCAACAATTTCTCTCTCGTCTTTCTTCTGGTCATCAGTGTGGATGGACAATTTGAGGTCGCACTTTACTGCAATGCCCTTGTGTCTCCTAATGGCTGTGTGTACTGGCTGCCTCCTGCCATTTACCGCAGTGCTTGTGCCATCACAGTTAACTACTTTCCCTTTGACTGGCAAAACTGCACTATGGTTTTCCGGTAAGTGGAGATGAAATCTGTTAAGGTTCGATCTGTCTGCGAGCAGTACAAAACACTGGCAACTGTCTCGACTCATCAGGCTTATTCATTATTTATTTACCTACAAAATGTGCTTGAATTTTGACCCCAAAACACTTTTTTCCTAATTTATTTCTTGTTTTTTAGTAAATATCTTCACATATAGATCAGGTAATTGGCATGTCTTTGCCCATTTTGGGGATTTAAATGATATGAGGGAGGATTTACATCATAAAATTATACACAAATGAATTATTACTCTAGGGTTTAAAAGATTGATTCAATACATTTTTAGCGTCTTTAAATTTGACTGGATTAACCTGAAACATTGAATTAAATTTAAAGTTCCTCTGTGGTCATTGATTAAGCCCTTAAAAGTAATTTTCTGTTTATCAGAATTGCATATTTAGAATTGTTTTCATGAAAACAATTCTTCCTGCTTTAAGATGCAATAAAATGTGCAGATCTGTGAAGTCTCTAATGTATTTGGCTCGTGCAGCTCGGAGCATGCCAGTTCACCTACAACTCTGGTCAAACACTGTAAATTACTCAAAGTTACAAAATGGCATGTTGTAAAACTGGAATGATTAAGTCATACATATTCAAACTGGAAACTGATTCTGAAAAGGACAACATTGCAAGTTGACAGGATTGGTTCTTTAGATTTGTTATATATGAAACCCTGAAAGTCTAAATCTGTGTTTTTGAGACTGTCATTAAAACACTGCAGTTTGAAGGTGGAAGTGCTCTGTCATGGTGTTGACTGCTTATGACAAGATTATAACTTGATTTCTACCTGAGAGTGCCCTTAAATGTAATGCATTGAGAATATGTAATTGAACTGTTTACATAATGATCAGAGAGTTCCACAGACCTTTGTTGACTTCCAGTTTGAATTCTAAGCCAGGTAGGGTTGAACTGGGGATATTTGGACTCATGGCTCTTAGTTAAGAGTCCAAATAGCCAGATTTCTTTGTGCTTAAATAGAATCCACTGTGTCCAAGCCAAGAGCAATCTTCTTCATTCACAGTCCCTTTTCGCTGTGCTGTCTTGTAAAGCATAATAGATGTCTGTGTTTGTTATGTAGACAGACTCTGTCTTCTCTCTGTGTTCAGCTCCCAGACTTACAGTGCCAATGAGATCGAGCTGGTTCTCAAAGAGGAAGAGAACCACACACTGGAGTGGGTGGATATCGACCCAGAGGCTTTTACAGGTAGAGCAACATTTGAAGAAAAGATTTTCAATAGTTGCACAGCATAAAAACATTCCTAGAGTTTTATGAAGTCTGGGTTCTTCTTGAGTTTAAACAGAATAAAAGGCTTTGATGTTTTTCAGAGAACGGAGAGTGGATCATCAAACACAGGCCAGCCAAGAAGGTGATCAACACTCAGTATACTAAAGATGAACTGGAGTACCAGGAGGTCGTCTTCTTCCTCATCATTCAGAGAAAGCCCCTCTTCTACATCATTAACATCATTGCTCCCTGTGTGCTCTTCTCTTCTCTCTGTCTGCTGGTCTACTACTTACCTGCCAAAGGTTCTTTTCTTCATATCTTACAGTTTGAGCCTACATAATTTAGATTTCTATAGACTATAACCTGTGAGTATGACAAGACAGTAATAGTCTAACTATTCAAGATTACAGCAAACTTACTGAACTTTCACCAGTTCAGACATTAATACAGCATATGCTTACGGTATTTAAGCCCCAAATCTCACCACTCTGACTAATGTTGGTTTGACTTCTGCAGCTGGTGGTCAGAAGTGCACCATGTCTATTGCCACTCTTCTGGGCCAGACTGTGTTCCTCTTCCTTATTGCAAAGAAGGTTCCAGAAACATCAAAAGCAGTGCCTCTCATTGGAAAGTAAGTTTACACGCATGACCCTGAGGTTTCAGCTCAAAATTTCTGTTCAACCAGAATTAATCTAAAACAGTTTTGAAATCGACGTGACTGATGACCTTTTGGCTGCAGGTATCTGATGTTTGTCATGTCAGTGACCACCATGGTGGTGATGAACTGTGTGATTGTCCTCAACGTCTCCCTGAGAACTCCAAACACTCACATAATGACAGACAAAGTCCGAAAGGTGAGCATCCGTCCAGATCTTTGTTTGAGGACGTTTCCAAGCTGCTGAGAAGTCAGCACAAGCCTATTTGCCCAAAACTCCCCTTTAACCCCGTGTCGCCCTCAGATCCTCCTGAACATCCTGCCTCGGCTGCTGAGGATGCGGATGCAGCCCTGGACACCAAACAGTGACAATATCTCAGAAGCTGAAAACAGTGAAACGCTTCCCACAGGCAGGGACGGTGTGTTTCTGGTCCCCTGTCGACGTCGCAGCTCTATAATTCTCATCAGCAAAGCAGAGGAATATGTGTTGAAAACAGCTCGATCCGAGCTCATGTTTTCCATCCTCAGAGAGAGAAACGGATTGATGAAATCTGCTTTAGAGAAGCTACGTAAGTATTTGAAAGAGTTTGAATGCTTAAGTGTGCTGGAAAGTCTTTCCTTTTGTAACCACATAAATATCTATCCCCAGATGAGGGATTGGAGGGCGGCACAGCGGAACAGCTCAGCACCAGTTTAGTAAAGGCTTCTCCAGAGCTAAGGCAGTGTGTGGCCTCCTGCAAACACATAGCAGAGACTGCACGACAGCAGAGCGACTTCCAGAATGTAAGTTTTTATTTTATTAACCCTAACCCTAACCCTCAATATAATTCAATTCAGTTCTGCTCAGTTCAATAATTCAATCCAAACACAAAGATTCCTTGTGAGCAAACCCTCCAACAACACTGAGAAGTAATACTCCCTTTTACCTCAAACAACTCCCAGCAGAACCACGTTCAGGGAGGGTGGCTATCTGTTGGTAACCAGTTAGGGTAGTGAGGGCAAAGGAAAGGAAGGATAGTTAATAAAAACAGACAAACAACACATAAAGGAACAATAGACACTCTGAAAGTTGGTGATTATCTACTGTAGAGCCAGAGATACGTCCTGGCAAAACACAAACCAAATGAGAGAGAAGACACAAAGTTAATGACATGCTATAGTGGCATATAAATGTATGGAAATAAAAGAGAGGAGAATAAAGGAATGGTGCTCAGTGCAGCAGGGGAGGCCCTTCAGTAGTCTAGGCCTGTAGCAGCATAACTAAGCGATGGTTCAGGTTGAGCTCAGCAGCTCCAACTATAAGTTTACCAAAACGCAACCTGTTTGTGACTCTTGAACCCAAACTGGAAGCTGATCCAGCAGCAGAGGAGCCTGAAAACTGAAGGATCTGCTTTCCATTCTACTTTCGGAATCTCTAGGAACCACAAGTAAGAGAGTAAAGTGTTTTACTGGGATGATGTCGTACAAGAAAGCCTTTAGGATATGAGGGAGCTTGGTCACAATGGGTTTTGTATACGGGTAGAAATTTGAATCTGTTTATTTGATAAATTGATTGGTAAATATGGTTTTTAAGGTAATAAAATAGGTTGCACGTAATACAACCAGTTGTAATCTATAATTTTTCAGGAGAATCAAGAGTGGTTCCTGGTCGCCCGGGTGATCGACAGGGTTTGCTTTATTGTCATGGCTTTGGTGTTTTTCATCGGCACTATTGGGATCTTCCTGATGGGACATTTCAACCAGCCGCCCTCGTCACCTTTCCTCGGGGATCCAAAGAAATATCTCCCTCCATTAAACAATCTTACTGTTGTAGCTGAGAATGGAGCCGACTTCCTGGGGTGAACCGAACGGAAGCTGTTGGAGCTCATCCTTACACCCCGAGTGAAAATCTGACAGCGTCTGTCCGTGAGGTGTCACCAATCACACACAGAGAATGGAGAAGATACAGCTGTATGTATGTTCTGTACTGATGCCAGTTGTGAGTCTGTGGATTTTCAAAGACATAAAGTGAAAAAATGCTTGTTCATGGTGATAAAGGATCCGTTGTGCAGTTGTGTGGATGCATACTTGTTTGAGCTGTAACTGACTGCTGAGGTTGTACAATAGTTTTGTGGCATATAATGCTGGAAAAGGTATGTTAAAAGTATTTGTTGTAAACGGTTTCATTTCATATAAATCTGAGGCCATCATGAGACAGTAGTTGAGACATGGTGTTGATCACACATGCAAGGAATTTACACCTAAATCTTCCAAATTATTGCTTTCTTCAATAAAAGTGTAATCTTCTTACTACTTGATTGACTATCCCAGGCTTTCCTTGACCCTCCCGTGTTTGACAACATTCTTGAGGCCAGTAGAGAACAGGGACACCCCCCATGCAACCACCAAAACACAAGCTTACTTGCACTGACCCCCACCTCTGGAAGCAGGATTTCAATTACATGGCTGAGTGGTGCCTTTCTAGCCCAACAAAAGGCAGATCCGGCTGGTTGGGATGGAAACGGAGTCGGGGTGAGACGGAGCTGGAGTGAGATGTCCAACAACACATTCACAGATCCCACTAACACACACACACACACACACACACACACACACACACACACACACACACACACACACACACACACACACACACACACACACACACACACACACACACACACACACACACAGGTGGGAAGAAGGCTGGCCTGGGCTCTTCTTTCTCACAGAAAGAAGATCCGAGTCAGTAGAAGCGTGGAGGTCGAACACTGATGGTAAGAAACAGACTTTTAATGCTCCATTGTGCTATTTTCTTTCTTTTATGTCCACTGTATGACTGTAAAGTCTGCAGGAACATTTCAGTCAGTTGAGCACCTTTTGTACTCTTTTAGTAATCACTGTTTTTATGAGGGAGCTGCACAGTTGGCACTGTTGTCCTACAGCTAGAAGATCCCCGGTTCTAAATCAGCTAGGATAGGCTCCAGCCTCCTAATGAGGATTAAGCAGTGTATAGATAATGTATAGATGAAGGACATATAGCAGAATGACGGTTTGGTGCTGTAACAGTGTAGCTGTAGACTGGGAAGCAACTGTCAGTGTGTGATGTGAATAAAGAAGAGGTTCAGGCCGGCTGCTATGGCAAGGAGGATGTTTATGCTGCTACCAGGGAACTGTACTGAGCTCGAAGAAACACAGTGCGGCAGGAGAGAAGTTGCTTTCCTTAAACTTTCAATTCAAACTTCTAGAATTCCCTCAAATTTTAAAAGGTAAGCCTTCTTTCTATAAAGCCACATATTTGTTTCAGAGGAGGGGCTAGTGCAAGTTGTCTTCTAGAGACTCCTAGGAACTTTTTTTAAAAAGCAACTGGATTTCTCTTTTCGGTTTTTGAAGATGTTTCACTTCTTATATAAGAGGCTTCTTCAGTTCTCTCTTAGATGAGAGGTGTAACGTCGTCAAGTACCGTCTTCAAGTACCTAAAAGACGAATTCAGTTGGTTTTTATTGAACTACAAAAACTATCAAAATCAGAATCAGCTTTAATGGCCAAGTACGTACGCAACGTACAAGAAATTTTGTTTCGGCTGTTGGTGCCACTCTAGGAATCAGGAAAAGAGAATAATAACCATAGAAAATTTAATAATATACACACTCTTGTTCAAAAGTTTGAAGTCACCCAGACAATTTCATGTTTTCCATGTAAACTCACACTTTTATTCATGTGCTAACATAATTCTACAAGGGTTTTCTAATCATCATTTAGCCTTTCAGCACCATTAGCTAACACAATAGCATTAGAACACAGGAACGATGGTTGCTGGAAATGTTTCTCTGTACCCCATGTAGACATTACATTAAAAATAATCCGTTTCCAGCTAGAATAGTCATTTACCACATTAACAACGACTAGACTGCATTTCTGATTAATTTAATGATATCTTCATTGGAAAAAAGCTGCTCTTCCTTCAAAAATAAGATTATAGAGTTGAAAAAATGCCTTCCATATTTCCATTTTTGAAATAAAATTCAGCTGCTTTTCATGATTTCTTCTAATAATTTCACTCTCAGTGGACTTTCCATGAGGTCAAATACTGAAAAGACTAAACTATGTAGCATTTACTCTTCAGATACTTAAATATTGTTTGTATTAACTGCTTGCAGCTCATATACTGTGATATTTTCAGTTTAACACCATGTCAGCGGTGACCAGTCAGCCTCTTCCCCTCGGTCAACTTGAGCGGGAGAAGCACATCCAGATGATCTTCAGAGCGTTTCACAACCGCTGTGCTCCCTCCTGTGAGTGCCACCATAAGCCTAATGACTGGGAATCTGAAGAGCAGCTGTCAGGCCTGACTCCTGAGAGGAAGATGGAGAATGGCTACATGCAGCCACCAGGAAAACTGAGGAGTCCAGGGGTGGAGGAACAGAAGGCTGAAGGGGCAACGGGTTCACATTTTATGTCTGTACTGGAAACACTCAGTCAGATTCATATCACTGCCAGACCAGAGCTGCAAGGTGACAATAGGAGGGATTACTGTTGCACATTTGTGGTTCTGTGTGTAAAAGGGGACACCTACATTGTACAGATTTGTCTGCTCTGCTTCCTGACTGCAGGTCCACAGTGTGTTTCTAGGAGGGTCTACAGCATCGCCTCAGGAGGCAGCAGGTCACAGCTGTTTGTGGCTGTGGAAGGTAATGTTGTTGTTCCTCATGTCTGCATCTTGTAAAGAAAGAGTGAATGATGATGTTCTCATGAGTTTGCTGATGTGAGCTGATCTGTGTTCTGTCAGAGAGTTCTTGTGTTTGCCTCCAGTGCTGTGGTCCAGCTCGGGCCTGTTCCTTAAAGGGCTTTGACTGTCACGGCCGCCAGGTCTTTTATTTTGAAAGGCCCTTCAGGGTGGACGCATGCTGCTTTGGTTGCTGCCTGATGGAGATGAGAGCTTACTCACCCCATAAACATCTCATTGGCACTGTTTGCCAGAGGTAAGCAAGTCTGAATATGTCCATGCGGTTACTAAGATGCTGACTTTTTCAGAAGAGAGATCTCTTTCTATATGGTTTTTGTCTGTGCTTCTCTCAGGGGTCTAACGTTGGCTGGTCCGCTTTTGTACGTTGCACCAATCATTATTTAACAACATTTGAATAAAAAGAATTGTGGGTTGTTTGCAAAAATTACCAGGCTGCTGTACTTCAAATCTGATGAAACCACACTAACACAAAGCTCCGTGTGTTACTTAGTCATGAATATTTATGCTATAGAGATATACTTAAAACAAAATCCAAAAATTAAAATACATTTTAGGACTCTGTTGAATGCAGTACAACATGTACCATTAAAATGTCTTCAGAAAAATACTATTGTACTAATATAACATATTTGATGCACGATTGAGTTGCCATAAATTACAAATTTCTACATCTTTTCTCTCTCACATACACAACAGTGGCATGTAGGCAGTTGGAGTTGCATTAAATTTTGCATGAAAGTTTTGACAATGCTTCATTACACTGGATCATGTGTGTGAAGCGTTTTCCTCTTGCAGAAATCATTCATGTAGAAGCTGTTGAGCTGATTAAGCGGAGCAACACAGTAACACTAAAATACAATTTTTCATGTTATTTTTAAATTTAGGTTGTCAGAATATTGCACTGGTTTACATTCTCAGACTGACCAATTCGTCACGTAAGCCTTTTTCCGTATCACTCCCAGCCTCTGGCCACCCTAGATGCCCAAACTAGTCTGTAAATAGCAGTGAGGGCCTTTGCTGTTCTATGCAGCCAGGGTCTAGTCTAAACCTGGGAGAGTTAATGCACAAAACAGCTGTCTGCACAGAGACACACCGACAAAGTAGCACTGGGCTCGGAGGGCAGGAATGCAACATCCTTCCTAATGGGAGGAATGGCAGCACCCGGTGCTCTGCAGTCAAACCAAAATACTTCCTTCTTCAACTGGCCTAAATCTGTCTCCAGGGTTAGTCGGGCTGCCTTTGTGTGTCGAATTTAGAGTTTTCCAGAAGCAGCACTCAATGAAGTTGTGTCCAATTAGGACTGGTCTGGCAAAGGTTTCGGTGACCAGAGATCGACTTGGTATAAATATTCTCTCAGTTGTGCTAGAATAAAGCATGCCCCAATTTGAACTCCTCTGACACCGAGCAAACAATGGTTTTGGTGCTGCAGAATCATGACAGCTGAAAATGTGGTCAACCAAGCATCAAGACTGAGCTTTGCCTCTGTGTGAAGTGCAGGCCAGTGTATCTGCCAGGTTGCTTATTGCACGGTTATGTAAGGAAGTGTGTTAAGTTGCTGTGTGTTGGCTGAGTGTGTTCTCAGGTGGAGCATGTTCACCCCTCTCCTGGAAGTCTGCGATTCAGAAGGAGCATCAACACTCAGAATCCAGGGCTCCTGCTGCCCGAGCCGGTGCTTCTCCAGCCAGCAGTTCCAAGTATTAATATTTATAACCCATTATCAAAGCATGCATGTAAAGATGTGTTCATTTGCAGCAGCGTTCTCACATGACTCTAAACTGTACTGCAGATTGTCTCCAACATTGGTGAGAAAATAGGCACAATATGGAAGAAATGGCCTGGCTTCAATGATGAGCGTAACATGGACCACGAATATTTTGGGTTGGAGGGTGAGTTCAACCTCAAGAACTGTTATTTCCAAATTCTTGTGAAGTAGCTCGTAAAAAATAATCCATCTTGTCTTAATTTGTACATCAAAGAAGCTGAAGAAAGACACTATCAAGATCACAAGGCACTTCATGTACCCAAACTATGCAAGACTTTCTCACGACACTGACAAGGATCTCTACAGAAAGATTCTTTTGGATTTCACGGATGTGTCGATCTTTTTCTTTAGATTTTCATGTCATCTCTCTTTCCAAATACAGTAACTCTTGCTAAACCAAATCTTGATTGCCTCACTAGTATCAAACCACTCTTGTTTCTTCAACATTCTCTTTATCTCAAGAGACATTTTAACTTGAATAGAAAGCAAAAGACGGATCGAGCTACTGATATTGACAACAGCTGTTTTGCAGCAATTGGTGCAAAGGAAGATAATCGACAAGTCTTAGTGTTTACTATGGACATCCACTTGGATGCCACTGTTGCAGCGTAGTTCTTAAATTTTAAGCAATGCCAGTCTTTAGGAGAACATAAAGGACTTTATATTTAGTAATCTGAAATCTCTAATCTTTCCATTTGTGGATCCATTTCCATCTTCCAGTGCCACCCAGTATGGAACCACACACCAAACTCCTGCTTCTGGCAGCCACCTTCTTACTGGTAAGCATGAGTTTCTCTGTCCTTTAGGATGAAATGTTGTTGTGGAACACTGAAAATAGTGGTAGAATTTATACATTAGATTAGAACATTTGAACTTTTTTACAGTTGCTGCTTTAATCACAACTAATTTAAAGTATCTGTATAGTTTAATGCATATAACCCTATGTCATAATGCATTCAATTTTGCTACTCGTTTTCAAATGCCAACTGAAAACTATTGATTTGGCCTTTTCTTTTTTAGCGGTTTAGAGGCAATTTTACTTTTATCTGAGTGTAGGGTACCAATAATACAATAACTTAATACACATTTGTAATTTTGATTGCCCAATTTGAAGATTGTCTCACACTTTGGCCCCAGTGTTTTGTTGTGTTCAAATATGATGTATAAATAGGCTGACATGACTTGACTTTGAAACATTTTAGTAAAGTACAATAATTAATGTTGAATTATTCCTCTGCAGAATCACATGTTCTTTGAGATGAGCTGAGTGATGGTGGCAGAGTGTTAGTGGACTACAACTACTGAGACACACCAGCGAAACAAGATACTGCAACACATACACCAAGTCTGCTGTGGTTTTGAGGGCCCCCTCTGGTGAAAAAATAAGTATCAAAAACATACCAAACCTAAGAAAACAACCCCACCAACCTGCAGTGTGAGACTTTGAATAGTTTTCTTCTTAACAATTGCTTTCCAGTTTTTAATATTTATGTGTATATATGTGTAATTACTCCTGCATTTCAACTTGCGACTGTGTAGCACAGAGTAGCTTTAGAACTATAGGTGTACTGTCAAACTGTAGGTGTGCTGGTGTGCTTGTGCTGCAGCGAATGGAGAAGCTGTGGGTGGATGGTGAGAGATGGTGACTTAATGGATCTGTACATTCTGGAAGCAGTAATGTAGGGTTATATAAAACCCATCTTATGTCAGGAAACGATTATATTTACATGAGGAAAAAAATATGTACATACATACATACATACATATATATATATATATAACTTTGATATATGGAGATGAGTTTTTAGAGGTTTAATGAGCGACCAGTAAAGGAATTTACCATAACAAAAAAGGCAGTTGTATCCTTAACACACTCCAAGACTTCTGCTCAGTTCCAGCATCCACTTCTAAAAGAACATGACAATGAATCACCTTTAGCAGCAGATGCATATTTAACATTTATTGCTATAATCCATCAGGTGTACATCCAACAGTGTTTCTTCACTTTTGACACACACACCTGCACCCATCACAACGCCACCACATATGGGCAGTATTACAGTTTTTCAACAAACTATAGGCGCTTTTCTCAACACGGGTCCAAAAAAATGCTCCCCAAGATAAAAACTGTAACAGGCCCTGCCCTTGGGCCCAGTTTCTTTTCTTTTACTACAAAATGGAAAAGGAGTGAAGGTCAGTGTTTCAGGAGTCCTATACACCTTTTGCTGAGGACGTTAAAGCAAAGCCCTTCCCTTGGATTCGTAGAAGGCGGGGGGAAAGACAGAACTGACAGAAGGGAAACCTGGTTCGGGTTGGGCTTGAGGCCAGGCACAGTGATTTAGGCAGCTTGGCAGTTCATTCGAAAGATGCCAGTTATACAACCTTCTGCCCAACACAGGATGGTCCTCATCCTTTGGGATTCAACTTCCATGTCAAAGATGGAGAATCGTCGCTGATTCAATTAAGCGATCTTTGAAGCGGATTGTATTTACAAATATATCATACACAATAATAGTATCCATTCTAGTTCAAAATGACCAGAGGACTTGTAGTTAAAATACAGCACTGTAATAAAATAACATCTACCTGCAACCCTGTTTGAGTCCCAATAAAACATATTAACACGAACTTTCAACAGCAGGTGTGATGTCATGGTAAGCAATAAAATCATATCTCGTGTTAGATTGGTTTTGTTGTATTTTGTCAAGTACACTTTGTCAACAGCTAATGACCAGATCAGCAGACACCAGTCGCATAGCCTCCCTCTGCTGGCAAGTTAACGGATGGTAAAACTTGCATTAAAAAAGACAAAAGTAAAAAAACGGGAGGCTTCACTCTTTCCTGGTTGATTAAAAATATTTCTCTTCGGCTTGGTTCTGTATTCCGTTGAAAGGCTTTTCTGTTCACTTCCAATTTGACACGAAGAAGGAATGGTCTTCTGGCCTCTGTTCCTGACTTCAGCTCTGTCTTCATATTACACAGTGCCAACCCACGCAGAGGTATCCTTCCACGGACTCGTCATCCTTCAACACATCTCATATACACACACCTGCACAACACACACAGCTTTTAGATTTTTTCCCCCCACATCTCGGCGTTGATTTTACAAAAAAATATACACAACATGCTATGGTACAATTAAATATCTGATGTATGGGTAGTAAAAATACAGACATTTATTACTTTGTCTATGGTTTCCTGCTGATTATATTAAATCTGCGATGAGGCTTAAGGACTCTGGCAGTAAGCAGTGCACACACGGTTTGACCTGAAATACTGTTCTGCTCATGGTAACTACTTGGGTAACTTTGCCTCTTCTGTTTTTTTTTTTGTTTTTTTTTACATTATCCAGGTTTTTTATGTGTGTGTCTTTATTTTCTTACACGGCTATGTTGTAAATGAAACCTTCATACCTTAAAGTACTCCCAAGTTTAAATGAAGGCAAAATTTTAAAAAAACCAAACCAACAGCTCTTACTCTTTGCTGAGTATCTTCTGTGTGAAGGGCTAACGTCCGCCACTAGCATTCACCAGACCATGGAAGTCTTCCCAGGCTCTGCGAACAGAGGACGCAGCACATCATCATTCACAATAAAAACTATATTCAAGTGCACAGTCAGACCTACATCCATTTACTGCAAAGTAACAATAAACATGATGGAGTTTTACTACATTTTGTTAATATAAGCCAACAAATATCAATTAAAATACAAAAAAACATGACTTTTTGTCTGTTTTTAATAGCTGTGAAACAAGCATTCAATTAGCAAATCATGACTCCAAAAGAAAAACGATAGCAGCAGTAGGAATAGTAATCGCAGTAAGTAGTCCAAAGGAGTACTATGACAATAATCTTAGTTCTTAACTTAAAAAAATACTGAGATAGCATCTTAAAATTGCAGGTTTTATCCCAAAAAGCAGTCCAAAACCCAAACATATCACATTTACAGCAAATCTATAAAACAGAGAAGGTGAAACAACCAAACAGTATTTTCAAAAATCTAATTTATCAAAACCACATCTGATTAGCTTTACATGCATGAAATGTGCATTAAATGTTTAAAAAAACATTTAATGCACAATGCAACAATGAAACATCACATTACATTCAATTTGTCTGTGAGCATGCAGATTTATGCAAGTGTGAAAAAGAGAGAAAAGGTGAAGAGAAAAATAATAAAACAAAGAGACATACATACTTAATGCTGTCTGTGTGTGTCTTGTACTCCATGATGGTGTTGGGAGGCAGGTTGAGGACTCTGCGTAGGGTGTCTCTGATGCGGGCGGTGGTCGCCTGGTCACTTGCTGTTTTGTTCCAGATGGAGATTATGTCCTCCTGAGCAAAGACATAAAGAAAAAGAATGTCTGAGTGTGATGAAATAAAGCAGATTATGACTTTATGAGACAGTTGTGTGTCTGTTTTACCTGGAAACGTACTGATACCACAGCCCCACAGATCTCCTCTCCTACCATGAACTGTTCACCCAGCATGGCCAGGATCAGGTTCTCCCAGCATCGAGACGCCAGGCCTTTCCTCAGACGAATGATCCACTTTCCACCCATCTTATTGGCATCATCCTAAAAACATGCAGGTTTTTTTTAGTTATGGAGCACAATACATTAAATGTACAATAGTGTCAACATGATACTGTCTATATACAGTATGTTAGAGCTGCTTTTAAAATTGAAATTCATGGGGTCTTTGATAAACTTTCCAGAAAAGTGTTTCACAAACTAGTGAGTAAGCTTAACTTTCAGGCACCATCTGCTCAACTGTGACACATACTTCCCTACATATGCTGCACACAGTGCTGAGTATTGCAAAATATGGTGTTGTAGTTTAACAAACTGTGTGATGACACCATTTCTAAATTACCCCAAGCATCTTTTTCTGTAGTATGTTCTGCAAAAGAAAATTCTGACATATGTTGTTTGATATACAAATACTGATATATCAGTGAGAGACCAACATTAATGGATAATAGCAGCCACTCAATTCACCAGTTAGGCTCTAATATGCAACAAAACATGCATTATTTTAGCGCACACATAGGATGAGAAAATGCAAGATGTCAGTAAATATACTCACCTCCCACATGGGTTTAATGCCTTCTTTGAAGAGGTGGAAATCACTATGACCCGTCAGGTCACCAGGTCGGATCATGTGACTATAAAAACGCCAAAACTGCTCCACCTTGGGAAGGAGAAAATGTTTACATTGACAGCTGTTACAGAATGAGTCAGCAAAGCTTGTATGTAGAGACTGTGTCTGGCTGAGGTGATAAACAAAAGCAGAAGGGTGTCCCCTCCCTATTTATGCCCTTTAAAGAGATTATGAGTAGTGACAGACCGAAGCGAAGCTGCCAATCTGTTTGATGTTCTGTTCGTAGCTCTGAGTGCTGGCCGGCCTCCCCGGGGTGCGTCTCGAGTACCAAAAGGTATAGTTGTACTGAAGAGGATGCTCTCCTGCCCCTGGAACCACCATCTGCCAAGGACAAGGAAGTCACTTAGTCATGTTATTAACGTACAAGCCGCAAATACATGTGTGACAGTCTTTAACAGTCCTCACTTTTTTCTTTGAAGTGTTCTGTTCTTTGTCTTCGTCTTCTGTTTTTTCCTTCTCACTGTCTTTCGGTGAGCCTTGGTCCTGGTCGTGATCTCCACTGTCATCATCTTTCAGACTGGGTTTAATGGAAACACAGGAGCCAATTTTTTTTTAAAAGAAAAAAAAAATCATGCATTTGCTAGTTTAAATATAGGGGGTCATACACTCTTTGACAGTTAATTAAAAGGGCTGCAATAGATTCTGCTTCCAATAAAGTACATTTTTATAGACGTCTTTAATCAACACTATGGTCAGTGGAAGCTGTCATTTGTGCTGCTGTGTTACAACGACTAGTATTTCTAATATTTAGTGTGGCGTCATTGAAATAAATAGGGCTATCATGACACAACAAAACAGAACATTAACTGTAATCCTGGTAAAGGGAGGATTTATAGCTCGGCTGCTGTACCGTGCTGCTTCAGTGTGAGGTGGGTGAACCTGATAAACTGGCAATTCAGAGTACTTTCCCCCTGTGGCCTGCAAGATGTACACCTATATTAAACCACATGCACAAAACTCCACTTAAACTATCTCCAGTATCGATAGCAGCTGTCTGTCCGTCAGTCACGGTGTCAGTTTATATCCGTATCTTTAGGGCCATGGGAGTCGAGTTTAAGCCGAGAATGCACGTACATTCCCCGGCCTCAGAACAATTACCACGCCGAGGCTTCGCGGCCTACCCGCCTTCCGCAAGGCTAAGCTACAGCTAACAACACACCTCATTCCGCAATGTAAACCACTATTTTCTCTTCGTTAGCGCTTCCTTTGGTTTTACATGCACCCGTGTGTGTGGACGTCGCTTTCTTGGTAGTTTAAAAGCGCACACGGTGCATGCAGGACCATGCAATAGAGCTGACACACCTCTCTCTTTTACACGCAAAGCAGCTTTCGTTAACGTTATGCTCCCCGGTGAATTTGCAGACCCCACGGAGAGCCCACTCCACTGCGCATATTCCACGGAAACTTTTGGGTTACTCACGCGTCAAATTTGTTGTTCATTATTTTCTAGGTGGGAGCCTTTCGGAGTCCGACCACAGCCTCCTGAATTCCGCAGGAACGGCGACGCGCACAGTACAGCCACGTGGGCGCGCATGCTGTGTGTTTGGTGGTGAGCGTGGAGAGGTCAGAGGTTACACACAGCTTTAATCCAATGCATTCATTTAACACTCGTAAATATGCATGAGCCCCAAAATATACACACATGAAGCTCATATTAAAATATGAAGCACCAAGTTGTGTTTGAACATTTTATTCATCAAATCTCATCATTTCCAGTCATAATAAATACACAACAGTACCATTCTGATCAGTTAATTATAGCTTTTCTAAAAGTCTGTTCTCTGTGGCTCCAGTGGAATAATCAGAAACCCTCAGCACACAGACACACATCACCACACATGCAGCCTCGACACAAAGAGGACCGGCGGCTTCTTCATACAAACCGTCTTCCTCTGATGTGCCGCATCCCTCGTTTCATCCCTTCCGTCCCTCCGCTTGTCATCTGTTCTTGCGGCCACTTCAAACGGCAGCTCTGTTCAGGTCCAAGCAGAGCCATGGACCGAGTCTGGGGGTACAGAAAGGGAGCCGGAGGGTGAGGATGGAGTTCGGGAGTGAGCAGACTTCTATTGGTCCGGCCTGACTTTTTTGTTCGTTGGGTAACTGTAGGCAGGTTTGTTAATAAAGACTGTGACAAACCTGGTGTTTGTGTGTAGGAGCAGACAGTGCAGGCTAGATAGGAAGAAGAGTGTCTGGGGGTGAGGGATGGGAGGAAAGCTCTGTGATGGTATGGCACGGTATGGTGTGGTGTGGTTTGGTTGGCTCTGCTGTGGCAGACCATCCCCTCGCCCCTTGCCCCCTAGCCTCTGTGAGGACCTTCATGAGAGGGCCCTTTGTTCCGGGCCGGCAGGCGCACCAGTGAGTGAATGAGTGAGAGCAGTGGCGGCCTTCTTCAGTGGCGGCTGTTTGTTTACACCAACCAGTCCCGTCATACTTCATTAGCAGCCCAACCCACCGACAACCTCTGATGTCCTAATCGCCAATGAGTGTGTAGCTGCCCATCAGCCCAGAGCCTCAGCGGTTCAGGATAAAGGGGTTTCTGGGATTCCCACTAAATCTGCCTGCCTTGTCAGCCACTCATGGTACACGTACATACATGCACACACAAACACACACAGACACACACATGTCCTCTGTGGCGAGGGTAGATGGTAGAGCTGGTTCTTTCATCGTGGGCCAAGAGGCACAGGGAGGTGAGTCAACGTCAGTGGAGCAGCAACAGTCCCAGAGAACTAGCTCCGCATCACAGAGATGTGAGAAACCTGCCGCCCAGAGACAAAGCAACACAGAGGGGTTATTCAGTGCTGCCATCTTCTGACCACAGTCACGAAAGAGAACGTTAAACATGTATATCTAAGCTATGCACATAAAAAATTAGTCTCCCTGAGCTGTCCTTGATACAGGACTTGCTGTTAACTATTTGATTTGTTGAGTCTGGTAGGAAGTAAAACACAGTAGGAGACAAGATGCTGCCTCAACAGTGAAGTTTTTGCTCACAATGTAGGAAAATCCATCCATCCATCCATTCTCTACACACCACTTTATCCTCACTAGGGTCGCGGGGGGTGCTGGAGCCTATCTCAGCTGACTCAGGCGAAGGCAATGTAGGAAAATACAGGTGCAATTATTTTGTAGATTGGTATGACTGTTGGCTTCAAACATTAGTGGGACATTGTCAAGCATATCTGACCTTAAAATGATGAGTTTAAATTGTTTGATTTGTCTTGACAGCTGTGCAAAACTCAAAACACTGGACTGGATATAAAGGGAACAACAAATCCTCACATTTGAGAAGCTGTGACTATATAAAGATGCATTTTTTTTTTGCTTGAATTCTGATCTCTACACAAGATCAACTGTTCAAATCAGTTTCTACAAACCAATCAATAAAGTGATTATGACAATGCTACATAATGCAACATGTACCCAAACTAACCCACCTCCTGGATGGCTTTCCCGAGCCTTTCCTGGCTTTTCACCACTTTCCTAAAAGAGACACAGATCCGCCATCATTCCTGACAGTAACACAACTCCTAGAACTGAAATGATTGCAATTACGTGTGAAATAACAGTTTGATGAATTGCAACATTAGCAGACCTCAGAGAAAGAGAGCTAACCTGTGTATTCTGCGAGCCAGACTGAGGGTGAAGTTTGCTGAGCAGTCGGGCTGATAGGTGGACGGCACTATGGTGTAAGGTCCAGCAGGAAGAGAGCAGGACAGACTGACGTCCTGCGTGTAACAGTGAGGGATGCAACTGGCCACCGGATCCTCATCTCTCGGTATCGTCTGCTCAGGATGCCCTTCTGGTACCTGGGTGCATTTGTTAAAATAAGATACTTAAAATCAAGATGGCAGCTTTGACTCATCCTCCATTAAGTGTGTGGAGAACAGCACAATACGGAAGTTCAGTGTTTTACAGAAGTTGTGGTGCTTACACAATCAGGAGAATATCAGTGCTTATTAATAAACTGACATTTTTCATAGACAAACCCTAATTTGCTTCTAATGTTTTGGAGCTATTTGACCTTGCCTTCATTCTTGTAGTTGGTGCATTGTTTTTGATATGATCTGTTTATTTGCAGTAGTGTCTATGGCAGGGCTAGATGAACTGCAGCATTTACACTTAATAATGCGGTCTTCTCGTGAAATGTGGAGCCAACTACATGTGACACGTGCGGCGACAAATACCGATCGAGCATCATCGTCCGGGGGGGAAGAATATTCAGATCTCAAAATAAATATTCGGATACCACTGTCACGGCCAAATATTCGAATATTTGGATATTCGGGTCCAGCCCTAGTAATGTGCACCACATAAACTGACTGATGCTTGATTTCTTGCTGTCACAGATGCCAGTCGACACTGTGTGGTATGAAAACCATCTTCACAAACATGAAAACAGCCTGAAAATAAATCCTCACAGTAATAATGAAGCTGAATTCAAGCTTGACAATGTTTCTGTTCTGTTGTGTCTGCTTGAATGCAAGTTATTTAACACCAAGGCTGCTTCGGTCCACTTAGTTACAGATGGAAATCTAAGTACTGCAAATTGTCTCTATTTAGCTTCAAGCTACCTCAAGCACCTTAAAGTGTAAAATTGCCAAAATAACAGTAGATGTTTCAAAGATCTAATTACAAACAGAGCAAACTGTCCATCAGGATGACTGATGTCCAAAAACTTTTAGCAAACACTGACATTTTCCCTGATTGTTTGACTGACCTTATAAATGTGAAAGCCGATAGGGTGCAGGTCAGTGTCGGGGCGGCTCTGCTGCAGGGTAATCCTGACATTAACTCCTGATGTCACTGCTGGGTTATCACACACTGTAAAAGGGAAGCAGGGGTTCTGCCAGTGCGACAGAAAGTTCCTGCTTCCTCCGGCCGTGCTTCCCTCCACCCACGAGCCCTGGAAGTAACTGGTCTCCCACTCACCATCTGTGGTCAACGGCAGTGAGGGTGCTGGGCTTTTCAGGGCACTGAGGATGACATTCACTCTGTTGTGTCATGAACAATACTATCACAAATATATTTTTTTAATTGAAGAGAAAGAAGCGGTGGGAAAATCCATGCTCAGTTAAAAACGTGAGATTTAACATCTGGGAGTGAATGCATTTAAAGCTGCTGTCCGGAGTTTCCGTTTGTTTTCAATTTATGTATCATGTATCATTTTTTAACAAAGCTTAAATGTGTTAGTCTAGTTCGATACTATAATATAAAGTTAGTATAACGCGATATGAAAATTTATTCCTGAGCTCCGCCTTCCTCTCATAGACCCTCATGTTATTCCAAAAAGCGCCGGTTGCTGCCGACCAATCAAGTTCGAGCTTCAGCTTTGTCATGCTGTCAATCAACGGTTACGCGCACAGCAAGCAAGCCCATGCAGAGGTGGGCGAGCTACGCACTACGCAACCACGCACACATTTGTTTTGCTTGTGGAGGAGAGAGCATCAGGGATCAGCAACTTCCAGAAAAGTTACCAATCCCACGGCTTGTCAGGCCAAGAGACTGCAGGACGTTTTTTGGCTTGGGGTGCTCGCGTCGCTCCCCGACCACGGCCTCCATAGCCCGCCTGCGGGCTTCGTTTAGATGCTGTGGTCGGGGTGCTCGCTTCGCTCCCCGACCACGGCCTCCATAGCCCGCCTGACGGCTTCGTTTAGATACCCGACCTCTGGAGGAAGATGTTGGGGCGTCTGGGACATACTCTTCGTCAGAGGAGTCATGCAATTCTGAACTCTAGATAGAAATAAATAAACAATCTAACACATATACATGTGTAAATGCACTAAGTTTGATAAACAACGTCATCGAGAGGGATACACGAGTGTAATCACATATTGAAACTTTACTCGTTCGTCCTAGCAGATTCATGTTATTTTGGTATTAGGACAAGTTAGACTCAATACAGAATTCTAACGTAATTCCTTTATTATTTACTAAATGTACTAAATGCAGAAGAGGGGAAAACAGCAAAACAGGCCATATGCTGCAGCACTCCGGGCACTTCTCTCATGTACTGCGCGCGTGCACAAATAAAGGGGCGAAATCAGAGGGAGGGAGGGTGGAACCAACAGCGTTTTGGGAGACGCTGCGATTCAAACTCCGGACAGCAGCTTTAATGTATTTGTTAATTGCTGTTGTGATCATTTGTGTATGATGTATCAATTCAAAGGCACAAATGAGTAATTTGAGCAGACATAGTCTTATTCCAATGATTTTTCAAGGACTATGTAGGGGAAAGCATTTATACACGTCTTTAAAAGTACAAATTCTACCATAAATTAGGAAACACAGTTTCAATCTAAAGCATGTTTTCAGTCATTTTAGCAGTGGTAACATGGACTTGCTGACTCTCTCTTCTCCTTACCTAAGGGATGTGGACGAGGAGGAAAAGACCCTGATGAGAAAGCGGGCCTCGGCTCCTGGCTGGTAGGTGCTGGGGATCAGAAGGTAGTATCCGGGATCCAGATGCTTGCAGAGAAGCACCTCTCTCTCATAGGCATGGCAGTGAGATGAAGCACAAGGAGGTTTGTTCAACATCCGGCTCAGATTAAAACGCTTCTTTTCCACCTGGTGAGAATTCCGTGTCAGTAACAAGCTGCAAAGCCTCACAGACACACACCGGCACTTGTTTTACATAAATAACAGCACAAACCTTCCACATGTGTAGAGCGATAGCCTGGTAGTGCTGGTGCTTTGTGTTCTTGCTGTCCTCCAGTGGTGTTTGTGCATATGTCTCTGTGTTTCTCCATTTTCGATGCTGCAGCAGGGATACCAGTACCTCTCCTCTCTCACACACTTTGAGCCAAAACTTTGGGTTGCTGCTGTAGCTGCTGCTGTTTCGGCTCCCACCAGCAGAGTGTCCTTTGATCCACCGACCAGCCAGCTGATGATTGTGCGTGAGCAGGTTTCCTGTCAGAGGAGAAGAGTCCTCAGGGTAAAAATAGGGTCAAAGTCAGAGCCTGAAAGTAGAAAACCCTCTTTTCTAGAATAAGGGACTTACCAGTGTGAATGCTTTTTAAATGTCCTTCTTCGCTGATGGGATATCCCACTGTGACATCATCAAAGTGGGACATAAATTCGGCCTCATCCAACCAAAATTCGCCCTCCGCAACTCTGGCTTGTAGCTCTGCAGCAAAATCAGGGTCAACAGAAGTCCAACCTTCGCCACTGCACAGAGAGAAATATCAAGTGAATCTGACTGTCTGGACTTCTCCGTGATTAGAAACTTGTTGACAATACAGGTATACAGCTGTGATCGTCTGTACAAATTCACAATAAACGAAGCCCACTGAAGTGTGCTTGATGATACTAGACTTGATGCACATGGTCATCAATGTAGGAAGCTTTGATATTTGCCAATACAAATCTCACTCAGAGCAATTTTGACACGAATAACACTGTCAATGTGCTGGTTCCTTGACACATTTAACTTTTTAAACCAATTCAGCAACAAATTTAACAATCTGGGTGAATCTTGATTTTTCTTCTCTGTGTGGAGTCAGTGAATTTCTCAATGAATATACTCTCACATAGCTGTGGCTTTTTGTACTGACCAAGTCCAGGGAGTGGTTAAAGAAGCCACACAGGAAAGGTAACAGTCACCATTGTTTATGTGGGAAATCGCTTCTCCTGTGTTTTAATTAATTAGCTTGACTATTTAAAATACACTGTTTTTCTTAAAATGCACAGAGTCTGCATGAGTGAAATCCTTAAAGTGCCTGGAACAATGAATGCTACTTTGGTAGTTTAATAAACCAGCCTTTATAAAATGTTTTTAAAATTAGAGATCAGATTTAGATGCATACTGATAAGATAACAACAACTTCAAACAGCTAATGACAGAGCTAGTTAGAGTCAGTTAGGTTTAGCGTGACTTGATGTTACAGTTGTAAACTCTGCTACACCCCCTGTCGAAAGTTTTGAGACACTTTCTCATCCAAATAAATTAGAACCCGTCTCAAAACTTTCGACAGGAGGTGTATTCCACAAGTCTGAACGGTCAGCATAACTCTTTCTAAATTACACACTTCTACAACAGATACAACTTCCTCATAACACACCAATCTACCTCCACATCCAGGCCCCTCCCCAGCAGCATCTTCCCCAGGGGTTTCTGATTCTGAGAAGCCGCACTTCACCCCCTGACACCTTCTTCACATCCAACCACTCTATGACGGTCATAGCGTGGTACTGATCAAGCTCGCTGACTCCTAGAACAGGCAAGAAGCTCAACAGGTGATGTGGTACAGAATCCCTGTTTGCTTTTATCTACAGAGGGACAGTTTTCTGACCTCCAGGGGTGCTGTGAGTGGAGCAGCTGAGTGCACAGTCGTCCTTCACGGCATACAGAAGGTTCAGGTCCAGCCTTCTCCTCCTGACCTGGTCGCTGTCCTGCTCTGTTTGCTGGTCTTCCTCTGAACCGGACTCTCCCAGGCTCCAGTGCTCAGCGAGGCCACCAGTCAAATCTACCAGGGCCTCAGACACCTGCCCTGCCCACAGCTGCTCATATGAACCGTGAAGCCTTGAGAGGACAAAAGGGACGGGAAGAGGAAATTTCAGCACCACAAGGTTACTATGTCAATGTTTATGTACAGTAGGTCCACGAGAAAGATAAGACATGGAATTTCCACATACTTGGCATAGGCCTTCTCCAACAGCGCTACCCAGAAGGCAGTGGGGGAGTGGCAGCGTGAGAAGCAGAGAGCAGAATTAATACAGGGCAAGCGGTCGTCAATAGTCACATCTGTCCAGTGTCCCTGCTGCCAAAAGCGAAACTGAAAGGAGCCCCTGTACCTGCTGTCACCCCACTGAGGCTGGTCTGGAGGAAATACCTACATAAGACAAACAGGATAAGTAAAGCAGTGCAAGAGATAAAAAATAAAAAAAAAACAGTTTGACTAGTTGGTTAGTGTCCTCCAGATTTAGTGCAAAGAGTTTACAAAGAGTACCTTGTTTAAAAGTTGTTTGTTCTTTAGCAGGACCGTGCACGCACAGAGAAACCAGCAGTCTCCCAATAAGCCTTGTTTTGCGTGACCCATGTTGATGTTGCTGGGGAAGAGAACTGGTGACTGGCAGATCTCCTGGAGGTGCGACATGGAAATAAAGTTGGATTAAGACATGTAGACTTGAAAAAGACTAATTGCTGTTGATTTCATAAATACAGTTCACAGGAATTGGAAAAAAAAAAACATATTACTCTATTATTTGCCATTTTATTACACATATCTGTTGGTTGTATCATAAAATTTTTAACCCTTAGGTACTATTTTACAACCAGGTGATGAAGGAAATTTGTCTCCAGCAGATCAACCTGTGACAGGTGATGCGAGTTGATGGGCCATGAACCAAAAAATGAATGGCAGCATATCAACATTTCACGCATGGCTTGAAAAAGCAAACAAAGGAATGTGCTGCAGCATTTCCAATTTCCTCCTGTGACGCGCTCACCTGCGGGCGTCGCCAGCTGATGTCTCCCTGCAGCCTGGCGATGGGTGTGGAGCTATCAGAGAACAGGGACGTGTCCTCGGCCCGGAAGTCCGGGTCCTCGAACAGAGCTGCACCTCCACACTCTGCTCTGGCCTCCTGATCTTTCATGGCTCCTGCTTCTTCCAGCCTGGATTGGGGTCAGTGGGTGAACCTCAGCCAGCTGCGACCATCTTCACTGCATTCATGTACATTAAACACATGCATTACACTTAATGCAAAACATCAGCCACATGACTGATTCATGAAATTCAGGCAGATTTGTGGTATTGTTATTATTAGGAAGCTGCTGCAGCTGCATGCAAAGGTTAATAAATAAGAATATCTGATCAAATATTTTATCTTATGTGACTGATTTACCACATAATGGGACGATATAGTGTTAAACCACATAGATATGATAGTAAAAGTGCATTATAGCTGGGAAACATGCTTTGTGGTTCATGTTTTAGCTAATACCTATTTAGTAACACAACTGCAATAACATTGGTATGCAAAAAAAAAAGCTGTAAGACTTGATTTCCAAATTGAACTGTGACTCTGTGACTCCTTTTTCTGTGCCTGTATCTTACCTGGCTCCTCTTTTAAGCACCTTCCCTCTCGTAGCTGTCATTACTCATGTTAGCACAGCTAGCACAGTTAGCTTCAGCTAGCTTGCACTGCTCACATCATATCCTCGCATCTCCGTGTCGCTTCATCTTATCACGGTTTCACACACAAAACCACAGCGACCCTGAAGCAGCATTTCGTTCTGAGTAACAATTATTTCCAGACCAAACGTTTCATATTGCTGAGAATAGAAACACGGTGAGCCACTTTAGCCTCCAACATCTCTTTGATGGAGTGAATCCTTCCTGTGCTGGAGGCCACCGCCGCCCACTGACGGAGCTCTGAACTACATGTTTGGGACCAGTGGAGGTTTTCACACTGTTTACTCAGCTAAAAGTGCAAATACCACAGTCTTTAAATGCTGCTACAAGTAGAACTTATGCATTAAGCTAAAGGTAAGCTAAAGGTTTTAGCAGAAAGGAGGAATCAAATGGACAGAGACAGAAAATCAACAGACATAGAGAAGCTAAACTTAGTATTTAGCTTTGTCTTTTGGTTATGCTGGCATAGTAGTAGGTTTTACAGTTAAAGTTACAAATATCTGGTGTGCACAGACTAGTACAAGTCCACTTAGCATTTGTGTCTTTTCTTTAAAATAGCCCATCTGCAGTGTATTTGAGGAAATAGTTCACCTGTAGGCCAAAATTCATGCTTCAGCACAAGGTCACAGAAACATATTTAACCTTGTGCTGAAGCATGAATTTTAATGTCCTATTTGAGTGGAAGATCCTGTCTAGTTTTAACTACTTCTGGATACATATGAAATATGCACATATATCATGAGGTTTATCTAATCATATGACCTGTTGATTGTGTTCATCTTTGTATATATATACATTTCTGAGCCTCTGAAGGATATTATAAAATTCTTTTAACAGTATTTCATGTTCCTTTGGGAGTTGGGCTTAGCCAGTCACTATGCTTGTTTGTTATTAATTGTTCTGTGTTTTGTATTAAATTAGGGCTAATGACTTTCATGTGTATGTGTGAATGGGATTGGCTGTGGAGGAACAACCACTCCCTATTTAAGATGGCTTCTCATGGACTTAAAATGTTTGTCTGATGAAGGTCTAGTACCGAAACGTCACTACTACAATAAAGGATATATTGCAAGTTGGACAGTGTGCGGGGGCCTCTTTTTGCAATCCTCATGGTCTGTTTTTCCCTCTTCGCACCTGTTTTTTGATAGATGTGCGAAGTGTTTACCTTTTTCTTAAGTTGAAATAATCATGACAGATATTTCTTTTTTGGCAATATATCAAATTTTATATGTAAGATAAAAAATCATATCTGTGTCTAAGAAATCACTTTCAACAAAGTTACCCATTACAAAAACACCTCTCAAGGAAGTGTGTTAATTCCAGATCACATGACCTGCTCCACATGATGTCATTTCCTCCTGAAGAAAAGACTGGAAGACTCCAAGGATTTCTTAGATATTTAATATAAAATACTGCGAGTCAAGTGTGAATTTGTTGCATAACAGGTTTACTACAAGATCCTTATAAATACATTTCAATTTCAATTTTACTTAATTGTATGTATAATGTTTAGAAGAATCTTTCTCTAAAAATACCATGTGGTGTTTGGTTATAGGCGGCCATGTTGATTTTAGGTCAACTCCGATACCTGCCAACTATGTTATAAAAAGTCCCACAATTATATATTGACCCAGCAGTTTTGTGGTGTTGGGGTTTGAACTCCCGACCTTTGCATTAGAAACCCTCAACCATCGAGCCACCGCCCCCAGTTATGATCTCAGGTTTGAAGAATTCTGTCACCGTGTGATGGAAATTTAATGAACTTCAGCAAATCACGGGACAATAAAATGTGTTTTCATTTTCACAAAGCCACCCACTGTACCCCTATTAGTCATTTAATACATCCACCCACAAAATGTTATCACAAACATCCTGAAGTGAAATGGAAAATTCTCCCAAACTAAAAAATAATGAAAAAAGGAAATCATAGTTGAATGAAATTACATCTGGCCTAGTCAATAAAATTTCAAAGTGATAGTGCACAAACTCACCCACACCTCTCAAAACCTAACTGAAATGAATTAGTGGAATGAATTATAATTTATCCTGAGTGCATAAGAGGGGATGAGTTGCCTTTTTGTCCCTTGTGATAAACAATATCGTTTACTTATGAATTATCGTCAATGCAGGATTGTGGTGTTGTACTTGGATGAGGTTAGAACTAATTAATTGATTAATCCAATAGTTGTCAGTTATAAAATTAATTTCTATTTTCATAATTGATGCATTTGTTTAACTCATTTTTCTATATCCTCTGATTCCAGCTTTATAAATTGGACATTTGCTGTTTTGCTTTCTATTATGACAATAAATTAAAAATGTTTGAGTTGTTGACAAAAGAAGACATCTGAGGACATCATTCGGAAAACAATGATCAACACTTTTCACCCTCTTCTGATATTTCACAGATCGAAATATTAATCAAGATAAGATTTATTGTCATTGGAAGTAATTTTTTGGAATCTCCATTGGGGTGGAGCTCAGTTTCGAATTATTTTGTATCCAACTGCATCTAATAATTAGTCTCATTATAGATTTATCTGCTGATTACTTTCTCAGTGAATCTCTTTTTTTTCTTTAAAGTGAGTACTTTTGCATCAGGTGCTGAGAGCTTTACTGCTGTTGTTCATGGATATACACAAATAAACACAGTAGATCCAAATTCCTTAAAAAATATATTGTCTTTATTGTTTTCAAATCGATACATTTTAGATGCTAAAAATAATATAGTAATTCAATTCCAAAAATTGAAAGTGATGCATTAAATTCATCTTGTACGTCTTTATGTCTTCAGGTTGATTTCTTCAGGTGACCTCTGTGATGCTGCTCAGTGCCTCCTGGTAGAAAGACAGCAGCAAAACATTAGATACAGTCGCACAAGACAGCCGAATCTTGACTCTGCGTTGTTGTCGTTGTTTTCTGTTTTGAGCACAGAGTTTGGTTAAGCAAAGAGAGTGTCATACCGAGAGATCAGCTCCATGGCTTTCTGCACCCACTCTTCCTCAGGATTGGCACATAAATCCTTGTTTTTCTTGGTCTTGAGACTGTTATCAGACAAGGGAAGAAGTTCAGAAATTAGTACAAAGGCAGAGCTGACAATTTGCACTTTAAGCATATAGTCTCATTAGCAGTTAATTTTTCTTACACTACTGCCTTGATGTTGCAGTGACCCAAGTCGTCTTGGAGTCTGTAGCTTTTCAGCATTTTAACTGGCACCTGAGTTTCTTGGTAGCGTGTGCAGCAAAACCTTGGGGGACCTTTAAAGAAAAGAAGCACAGACTCTGAGTAAAACCAGAGGCAGGTATCACATGCAATGACCCATTTTACTGTGAAACAAGTGCAGTGGATCAGTGGCAAAGTCATACTCACTGGTTTCACTTGGCGCCGCCAGCAGCAGCAGCAGAACAGCAGCACACACGGCGAGCTTCAGCATCATCTTCAGCGGTGGATCTGATCAGGATTCTCAGTTGGGATGAATTGGTGAAGTTTGTCTCTGGTCGTGAAGTTTAAATACTGTTAGATGTGAGGGAAAGGACCGACCGCACCCGAGGAACTTCGCTGGAAACACCTATGCCATTGTAAATTGGGTCGAACGGGAAATGTGACATAACCTTTACTATACCCAAAATCCCCTCATCACAAGAAAGACGATACATTTAAAAGTGGCATGATAATATGATTTAGGCTAATGACGAATATTATCTGACACCCACATTTATTCACATTTATTCAGGTTGTACGTAACTTGTACTACAAATACAAGACATTTCCACTTTTCCACTGTTATTATTATTATTATTATTATTATTATTATTATTATTATTATTATTATTATTATTATTATGTGTTACTTTCTGCTTCTCCTCCACTATGTTTCAGTATAGTATCAGTTAAAAAAAATAGGATTTTTTTGTTTGTTTTATACATTTAACTATTAACTCCATGTGAAGTGACTAAATTTTTTTTGCTTCCATCAACATTAAAATTCTTCTTTCACAGTTATAGATGAGTAATTATAATATAACAATACTATATTCAGTTCAGTACTACATTGACAGCATAATGGATACTTTATTACTTTTGCTTTATTAAGCTGCTTCTTCTGTATGTTTACTTTAGCAAGATTTAAGTAAGTTCTTGCTAAAATATTGCCAAATTTCAGGTACAATAAATGATTATTTCTTCCACTACTGTTTATAGAGTTGACTTGAGAGCAAGAAACAACATGCAGTAACCTCAAACCTCACAACAAAACATCCTGCTGACTTCATTGCTACGCAGATAGCACAACAGGGTAATTAGTTTGTATTACCACAAACCACTTTTAAAATCTTATTTATTGTTTTTGTATCAAAGTACAGAAGTTATAACTGGAAAGAGAATGGGAATTTGAATTCAACTCAACCATAATCATCGAACAGGAAAAGGCTCCGATGCACCGTACAGTCCTCAAGTGTTTTTCCTTTTTATTTCCAACATCCATTTCTTACTGATTGACTTAACAATGGCTATCCACTCCCACATCACTCACCTGACACTCTACACAGTAAGACAGTCTGGCTTCATGTCATTGTGGCTTCAGTCTTTTGGGGCGCCTGTGGTGGAGGTGGTTGTCCACTAACTGCAAGGTTGGTGTTAATGGACAAATGAGAAACACACTGTGAAGTGCTTTAAGTACTAACCATTTACCACTAGGATTACAGTCATGAAATAGGTATTTTACATTAAGATGCAACACATTTATCAGAACCATTACTTGGCAAAAACAACTGGGAAAGTCTTGTTTCAGTCTACATGTCACAGAATGAACAGCAGGTGAAATAATACAGTTAATGATGGCTTCAGTCCTCTGAGTTCCTTCTGTTTCAGTGTCCAGGTCTTGTGGGATCAAAGTCGACACCAGCCCAGGGCACAGTGAGACTCCATGTAATGATCTATGGTTGACTCCTAACTGGGATCAAGTATGACAGGTGGATGAGGCCCAATTTTTAAAATATTTCCTCCTGTCCATAATTCTTAATGGCTGTCCTGATTCTCTTGCTGTTATGTCTTACTGGGGCATTGTCAGAGAGCAGACAATGTTAATGATGGTAGTAATATGTGCACTTCTTCTATGTCTGTGACTAATCGAAACGTCTGCTGTTAAAAGCTTGCCACAGCTATGACTCTTTGTCAAGGGGAAGTTGTGCTTCTATTGTTAAACCATTAAAGGTCCTGGAAATATAACATGCTCAACCAACTTCCTAGAAGGAAATTTAACAGAATTTTATTACCTTTTCTCCCAAACTTTGGTTCGGGGTATGTCACTCGGTGGCTTTGAGTTGCCTGAGAAAAAGGCTTATTGAAAAACTACGTAAACTTTTGTATACTCTCAGTGATCACGTCTTCTTCTTACAGAAATTTAGTATGTTCTAAAGCAATGCTCCAATGCTACCAAAGTATGATAAAGCGAAACATATGTTGCAAAAAGGACTGTAACTTTCTAATCTGGAGATTTTGGCTTCCATCACTACCATCATTGAACACAAGGAACAGTTCCAACGACGAGGATCTCTTCAACAGGACTGTTAGCTCGTGATAAGAGTGTCACATTGACATAATCTTAAAGAATGTGCAGACTATTATTTAAATCTCATTGTAAGTGAAGCTTACTGTACTGCATTTGAGAGGGGAAGTTGTATTTTGAAAGGTAAAAAAAAAAAATTCTATTCAGTGGTCAGATCTGAAGTTGAATTCAGAGCAACGCCACTGTCTTACATCAATAATTAAATTTACTTATTCTGTGTGAGACAATGTGCTGCAGGAAATCAGAAACATTTGCTGTAGCTCAAGCATTGTGTGGTTTTCGTGGAAAGTTCGTGATATACAATTAGACTGACATTAACTGCATCGCGACCTATTTCACTGCTCCCAGTGCATATTTTTCCTTTGATGCATGAGTCTTGAGCGTCTAGTAAGTGTTCCTCTGACCTAGAAAAGAACCTCTGCACAACCTCAAAGCAACCCACTTGTAGCGCCCCACATCAAGCAGGAGCGAAGAGGTCTTCGTTCTCATCCTCCTTAAACTCTTTTAAAACTTGCTTCTAAATGTCACAGGGTTTTTAAACAAATATTTTCATGCCTTTTACGATTTATGTGCGTAGTAAGAGTCACAAAAGGAGCCACTCCTGGTACTGGCTCTGCAAAACTCTTTGTTTTGTGAAGGTGTGGTGATGCCAACACCTAATGTGTAACCCAACAGTGAACTGGCTTTTAATTATTGTATGTTCAAGTGCTTTTTTGCAAGCGTTTTCTATATTTGGTCTATGTGTGATGCAATGAGCAGTGGTGAAATGAAACAAAGTCAGATACTGTATAGAGTATTTACTTTACGGTTCTATTCAACTACAGTACTGTAGATTTTACATTTCTAGTTCCATCTGAACGTTTAGGTACTAATTACTGTACAAATTATTGATTTTGCAATTCATAAAAGAGGATATTTTGTTATAAATTAAACTAGTCCAACCTGTAAATCCAAGCAGAGCTGAAACAAAGACAGAAAGTGAACTGGCAACTATTTTGACAGTTGATTAAAAAAAAATCAGTCTAAAAATATCATATTTAATGTTTCCAGCTAAAACTTTCCTCAATTTAAAGACTTGCTTTTTTCAGATATTTTATTTTTTATAATTTGGAAATTTGCAGGACTAATTGGAGAGAACAAGAAATAATAATCTTTTTTTTAATTTTTAACAAAACACAAATTTAAAACTGTCAATAATATAATATAATATAATATAATATAATATAATATAATATAATATAATATAATATAATATAATAGTTGTATATATTTCATGGGACATTTTTCTGCAGTGGATACTTTCATTTTTAATATGGTAATTTGCTTGTCAGTGTCATGTGATGACAGCATTTCTTTCTTTACAGCTTGATCTTTAAACATAGTTGTATCATTTTTTTTCTACAACAAAACATGTCTATGTTGTTCATGATAAACATACCATCACTATCATACACACAGATGAATGACAGCACTGCTGCTGTGTGTGCATGCGATGTCCCCCTTTAATATTTTCTTTTCCTTTCACAGGGGAAAATTTTGGGGGGTTTTCTGTGATGGTGCAACACTTCTGTTGTGGGCAGAGCTCATGTTTTCCGACTTTCTCTAAAGAATATAAAGGGCTGCTGAGATCAGCAGCTTGCCACCACAACCTTTCTGACTCCACCTGAGGACAACAGGCGAGACAGCAGCTCAGCTCAGGATCACTGCTGCCAGCACGAAGGAAGACATGGTGTCAGTCAGACTCACGGTGATGGCGATCACACTCGTCACTCTTTGCCTCGTGGCCACAAACGAAGCAGGTGTGTACTCAAATTTAATCCTTGCATCTACCTCTCCAAGTCTTTCTTCATTTTAATTGTCATCTGATTTGTTTCTTTTTTTTTGTATGTATTCCACTACCTAGAGGATTTGAATATCACTGTCTTTTACTCCTCTGTCATCTAATTAAATTGTCTTTCCTCTTGTTTTACAGTAAGTTCCAGATGCTGTTCAAAATACATGACAGTCAAACTACCATTTCGTATTATCAAGGGATACTCAGTCCAGACTGTTACAGAGATGTGTCCTTTGGATGCAATCATGTGAGTATGAAACTAATACATGAGACAACATTAGTGTTTGTATTATTATTAGTAGTATTGTTTTTGTTGTTAATAACAATTATAAATATTAAATTTTCTTTCTTTTAATCCATAGTTTCCACACCAGCAAGGGTAAAGCATGTACTGATCCTGCTTTGAAGTGGGTGATCGACTATGTCGAAATTTTAAGGTAAGAACTTTATGAAACATAATACCGCAATTCCTCCAGAAAACAGCAAGTGAAGCAAGTCAACTCACTCAAATCAATTATCATTGCAGGGAAAAGGCCCAACTTGTGCACAAGACCTCACAAGCACTCAAATGAAGAAGTGACTCCAGCTACATCAAGCTACCCTCTATCTCAGCTTCGCCTGTTATCCGGTGACCAAAGATGTTTCACTGTTTTACACTTTAACTGCTGTCAATAAAAGCTGTGTTGCTGAGCCATGTGTATCAGCTCAGTTGTAAGAGCATTTTATAATATAATTTTCATATTTTTATGTTCTTTGTGAATGTAAAATGTTGTTGTTGCACTTGTTTTTATATCAAACATTAAAGTTTTGTTAAAGAAAGACTACCTGGCTCCACAATTGGTTTTGTGTTGTTATATCTAAATGTAGATACAATGAGTAACTTGGTTGGTGCTTACGTAAACAATCTTCTTCTGATAACATGTAGTAAAGCTGCTTTGGAGCTGTAACGTGATACCTCCCTGACAGCATGCCAGTGTTTTATCTAACTTCCCTGTCAACATTCTCACGGTGAAAAATTCCAGCTCTGGAATTTTCAAGCCTTGCGATCAAACCTAGAAAATAATTAAACGCGGAGGAGTGAGAGTCCTGTGTGACATCAGCAGGAGGAAGTTGTGATCGCTGTTGATTTAAAGCACTTTGGAGAACAGGTATTTCCATGTTGACAGTAGAACAATAGAATAGTTTCTTGAAAGTTTATCCATAACTTGCATGCATGATGCTGTAAATGGGACCATCATAACTCCATTAATAAAAATGTTTCACTTACTTTACAAGCTTGAAGCAAACCTACACTATGGTTTTGAAACATTCGAGCTTTGTGATAATGATGCAATAAAGAATGATGAAATCGTAGCACAAATAAAGCCACTCTGACGTCAGTTACAGACACAGTACAGCTATAACTATATCCTACAAATAATAACAAATGTTTGTAAATAGGGCTTATAGATTTAACACACAGAACATACATGTAGAAATGACATTTTTACCCACAATTGTAACATCTCATCAATGCCAGCTGTTATAAACAAAACCTACAGAGGAGAGCAGAGCAGAGCATTAACAGACTGCAGCGGTAAACCTGCGTGTTCATTACGCTCAGGAAAGGAGTTTATTACAGATCATGAATTTAACTTTCCATTTGGAAATAAAGCTCCCTTTAAATCCTGTTAATGGGGACAGGATTTGTAGATGATCCACTTCGCATGGGAAAACGGCTGTTTTTAGGTGATAAATTTGAAATATATATACTTTGAAGTCGACTTCCTCTCCTGTCACTGTATGTGCAGCTTCAGGTTGTATGAAAAGGAAGCTTATTTCTGCCTGCTGATGAGGCAGGAAACAGCCACAGTAAACTGCACGCAGAAATGATCAATCGTTGTCCTATTAGGTGTCTTCAGATGACTGTTGGAGTGCTGCTTATTATAGATGAGATGAAGCATTACAGCCCTGCTAGAACAAAACAGTAAAAATACTGATAAAAATAATAAGAATAATGATAACTCACAGGCCAGATGTAACAAAAAGTTCTCAGCACGTTGGGCCTATTAATGCTTCAACACAGCTGTCTGCCTTTGAGTGAATGAATATTTCTGACTAATGATAATGTGATGAATCAGTTTAGTTCTACAATCACTTTAACTGATCAAATTAGCAGTTTCTGTGCAATCGAGTCATTTTTGTCAGCTATATAGCATTTAAAGTATACCAAAGCTGTGCACACGTAAGTCCGAGGAAAGAGATGATTTACAGCATTTGTGAATTAAGACAAGAAAAAAAGTAGTCTAATTATGAAAAACCAAGATAATATAGTTTATCATATGACATTAAAGACTTGACTGCTGTAGATTTAGTTCCATAAACTATTTAATTATGTTATTTTCACAACAATTACACAATGAAGTTGTGTAGGAAAGAAATAAAAACCTCAACACTAGATGGAGGTAGTGTCACTTCAAAGTGGTGTGAAATGACATTTCAGCAGCCCTTGCATTAGTTTTGCTGTTGCAGTGGGATTTCTAAGTGAAAATGTTTTGGCACACAGCACGTTAATCTCCAGGCGCTGGTTCACACCATGATGTGGACCTTCAGCTGCATTTCCACACTGTTTCTTCACTTCTTTCAACACTTTCACATTTACACAGCGGGGCTCAGGAGTGCCTGTGAGGTCTCTGAAATGTAACTTTCTCAATTTAATTTCGGTGAAAGTCTCAAACGACTTTAAAAAGCAAAAACACTTTTATCATAGACGTGCATCGTGTCCGATCCCCAATCATCAGCTGTAGCTGTTGGCGATGCCAACAAAGGCGAACAAACTGAGCATTTTCTCCTGTCGCATGAGTCCATCCCAAATGACAGTCTGAAGCCACGCTCACAGCCACTATTACATCACCTCCACTCTTCTGCACCACTGCACAGAGTGCTTTTCTATGAATAATACAGAGAGACTTGGGAGAGGGGGACATGGACATGGGGCTTGGTTACTAAATGACAGGGGGAGTGAATTCTGTTAGAAATTCGGGGATGAAGACAAGGGGAAGATGTAGTCGGAAGGATAAGTGAATTATCTGTAAATAGGAGTTAATCTGCACAATAAATAATCATATCAGACACTAATGAATGGCTTTAGATTCAACTTTATTGAGTTAATGAATGAATCAGCGATAAAAACCTGCAGCAAACACCATGATCATAAAACGCATTCCTGGAGATTTAAATAAACTGCCTGAGCTGTGTGTTTACCTGGCATGAATTAGGGACACAGGACGCAGGGTGAAAGAGTTGTTACAGGAGGAGGACAATGAGAAATGGCAGCGGCGTGGCCGGTCAGACTGCGAAGGAAGACAAGGTTATACACTGCCTCTTCTCCCATGAGAGAACAGGCTTTAGTATAGAAGGAAAATAACATATTACACTGTGAGATCAGCAGACAGGTCCTCTATCACCGACACACACACACATTCAGAGGTAGACAGGAAACCAGACAGCCTCTCATGAAACTCAAACACAGATAATGAGACATCCACAGAAAGGTGAAAACAATCTTCTTCATTCTTTTTGAAAATTGCTCATATCCTTTGCAGCAGGCCCCAGGAAGAACATTATATAGAATATACCAAAAATTAGATAATAATTTCAACCTTCTTTTTTTTTTCTCCCTCCCCCCACCTCCCTTTCTGTCAATCCTCTTTCTTGCCAGCACAGTTAACACAGAGTTAACTGGGCTCAGTATATAATTAGACAAACAAAAAAGAGAGGGATGAAACATCTAAAGGAGAAGAGACTCCAAATGATTACACATTCACTCCGCTTCCTTCCCCCTTGCTGCACACATAACCATCAATTAGAGGAGAGGAGAGGAGGATGAGGACAAGCAAGCAGCCAGAAGTCTATTTGTGTCTCTATCTCTCTCCCCCTTCTCTCTCCCCCTTAAGACTCCCAGCACCGGGGAGGGAGGAAGAGAGGAGAAAATAGAAGTGAAAAACAAGAAGTATATAAATAAAGAAATCCGAGTGCTTCACATCCGGTCGGCTGATTGGCTGAGACGCGAGTCAGGCAGATCTGGGCCACAGTTGCACTCATTGTTCAGTGAGCTTTTCTACACAGTCCAACCCAGCGACAGCAATGAATGTTGATTGTGACCTTTGGTCTTTTGGGTACAGTGGAAACAGAGTGTCACTTTTTGTGCATGTACGCGTGCGTTTCTCGTCTACGGATTTGCATGCACCCGCTTGCCCTTTTGTCCGCTTTCCTTTTTTTTTTTCTTTCCCCCTTTCGCTCATTCCCTCACGTTGTCAGAGCGAGCCACGGGGCACAGTCAACGGTCGATGGTTTTTATGTGATCCATACCAAACTCACCGACAGCGTTGAATGTTCACCGAGGCAGGCAGGACGGCAGCTGTGACCGTGAGCCGAGCTGACAGAGGGAGGAAGAGGAGGGGAGGACAGGCGAAAGGGACGGGGGGGACTGAGGCGAGGAGGACGTCGCTCAAACCAGGTCAGGTTGCGCAACAAAGGGGGACGTAATGACACAAGACAGTGGCAGAATGAGTCCGCTGTCCGCAGGGCAATGACAGTTCCGGTTATGTTATACACAGAAGAAAACATCATCAAGTATGTTTAGGCTTCGACATAAGCCGAGTGGATGTGCTTTATTGCATTACTACCACCTCATTAATCAGACCAACTGGAAGCCTTGCATCTTCAGACGACCGGAACAGCATCTGAAACACAGATAAAGAGCAAGTTATTAGCACTTACACCACAGTATTTTTGTCTTTAATTGGCTATTTTACCCCCGGTTATAAAAACACATTTCCTCCCGTGGTGTGTAGCCACGAGCAAAAATTGGGCTTCCCTTGTGCAGATTTTAAGAGATCCGTGTCTGGGATTTCTGCGGTACTGAATGAAATTTGTTGTGGTTCCACCGCTGAGAAATAACATTTCAAATATTCAATAGCAACACGGCTTTCCAGAAACAACTCGGCTACTTTGAATAATCCACAAAACACTCTGTCGGCAGCGTTCATTAGGACGATTTCTTCAGTTGAAAGTAGTTCCAAGGAAAACGGAGGATTATCCAGCTTAAGTGTGACAGTGTGCCTAAGATGCAGCTCCATTCATCTGCATTGTTTTGGGGTAGAAACTGAGACAAATACCTTAAAATCTGGGCAAAACAAACAAACGTTGGAACTAATGGTCACAAGTACAAAGTGAGAGCGCACACTTTTATCACATAAATGTACGGTTGTGTGACAGTCCTGAAAAGCTCATTTGGTTTGACATTTCTCAGGACAAAATGACCGATCCACCTTCAAGTCTGCCATGGTTCTTATGGACATCTAGTCCAGAGAACAATGCTGGTATCCTACTGTGCAGCCATGCTTTTTATACCCCGTTCATCGCCCGGCTACAGACTGTGAGCTCCCATTGTCAGAAGCAGGCGAAAGCTGGGGAACAACCACCGACAGTGTCGCTGCGCCGCTGCACAGGCCAGGGGCTGACGTCAGGATGGCAAACGCTGATCTATGGTCATTCATCGGCCCATTTCATCGGCTTAGGCTGCTGATGTCATTGAGCGAGCGAAACCTGCATCCATTACTCTGCCGGGGCTGGGAGGGCCAACATCAGGCTAGCAATGATAACACGGCGGCTACAATGGATGAGTAATGCGTCACGTTATTGCAGCTATAATTCAGAAAGTCATAAAGTAGACAATTCGGTTTTTGTCTCGTGAGTATGCTGGATCTTTGAATTACCAGCTCCCAGTTTTCTCGTGACATGTTTCTTCTATTAATATGCAAAAATGTACAAATTATTCCCAGTGAGAGGAATGCGTTAGCCAGTAAATAACGTCATTTAATATTTACAGTCACTTTGCAAATGGCGGGGAAATCTATAAGCCGTCTGACGCAAAAATAAAAACACGTTGACAGTGACTGAGCAGCACGTGAAGTCTCTTTTCTCTCAGGGTGAAGCCGAGCAGCTTCAGATAAGAGACTAAATTCATATGCCATATTACATCTTCCCTACTCCATCACAGTCACAAACACACTTACACCTCGCCCCACAATGAGACCTAAAATGAAAAATGGGCGGAGGGTCGAGGGAGAGGAGAAAAGGGGGCTTTGCCATGGCAACCCCGGTGTCAGCCAGCCATTTCTTCTTAATCCCCCCCAGTTCAATGTCGCGCCCTCTGAGGAACCCCCTCTCTACAGCTGAATATTTCTTTTGTGTTGAGAGACTCTGAGCGTAGATGTGTGTGTGTGTGTGTGTGTGAGTGTGTGTGAGGGAGGGAGTGATCACGGTGGGGGGGGATTGGGGTTAAAGGGGGAGAGATCATAGCTAACCCAGCTTAAGTGGGGGGCCAAGCTGCAGGCCACAGAATCTCAACATTACACCGAGGGGTACAAACCAGAGATCAAATCACATACACAAACATATATATGTATGTCTATATACATATACATTTAAACACGCTGTTGATGGAGGTAGATAATCTTTTGAAATAGCAGATAATTACACCATATGGCAAACAGCCGGGCCTTTTCCTCCCCGAGCCTATCACCGTCAAACCCTACACTTTTTTTTTTCCTTTCTGCTCTCAAACTCTCTTGGTCTCTCGCTCTTGCCTGAGCAGGCCACTCTACATTACTGACAAAAGCGGTTTTGGAGGAGTGGGTGGGTAGAGGCGTCAGCTGCTAGACAAAATAAAAAGGCCTCTATTTGTTCCTGACAATAAACGTCCCCATCTTTGGAGCTCCTCCACAGCTGCAGCCAGATAGGCTTTCATTTCTAACTGCAGACTAATAGAGAGCAGTGTCTCCTTCCTCTACTGTAAGCGGATTTAGTCTGCAGGATAAAATTCTGGGGGTTTATAGTCATCTCTCTGCAATGCTATTCCACCAAGGAAAGGGACAAAAGAATGCGGCACATGGTAAATATTCAGTAATGAAATGAGCATTTTTATGAAGATGTTTTAATGATGTTGTGAAATATACCTCAGTGAAACGACGACAAAGTCAGCAGGGGCTGCGTGTGAAAGCCTAAAAGAAAACACAAGACAGTCAGACACACAGCGGATATCATTTTTTACAGCAAATAACTTCTTCTAGGAATGAGACCAACGATTTTCACTAGAAAGTTTCCTAATCAGCCGACGATTAATGTCCAGTGCATCCTCCGGAAATCCCAAAACACGCTTTCCTGAAGGTTGAGCTCGGATGGAGGCGGGTGGAGGAAGTGCCAGCGGAGTGTCTCTGGGGTGGTCTGATGTGGCCGTGGGTGAGGCTTTAATGTAGCTGCGTGTCCACTCCAGTGTATACTGTACATTCACTGGTAATGACTAACAGACCTGCAGTGTGCCTGTAGGGGCCTCACATGCCGCTCCATGCCTACACATGCATATGTTCCCTCAGCCTGCATTTGAAGTGTGCTGCGGTGTTCGCAAAAAAAAAAAACTGAGCTCACATTTTTTCATAAGGGAGGAAAAAATACGACTTTGAAGACCTCTGGTGCCCTGGTTGGACTAATAATTGACCCTCGTGGGCTGATTATATAAAACGGGCATAAATCAATTCAAAAATATGGACAGTAATTACAGTTTGTCTGCTTTGTGGCGGCTCTTTTTCTACCATATATAGACCTAGGCTTGCCAAACATCTGGCTGGGTTATTGTATGTGCCATAGCCTACAGACATAATTTGAAAAAGTGCATTGCCAAGAAAACCTTCTAATTCAATTTGCACTTTTTGAAGCTTCTCTCTAATTTATTTTCTGCCTCCTTTTCTGGTTCTATGTAGTATTTCCATCTCTGGACCCCAAAGCTTCAAGAATTAACTGAAAATATATTGTCCTTCCTTAAAACACCCTCACTGGATATTAAAACTATCGATGCCTGAGCCAAAACGGACTAAACCAACATTAGAAAAGCGTAAAGTGCTCCTGCCAATCTAGTCTATTAGAGAGCAAAGGGCACATTGTAACACAAGGTGCAGGGTCTGTTCAACAAGTGCACAGACACAGAGCAAAAACAAAAGCACTGAGTTAGTGCCCTGGAACTGATTGGCAGGGTGGGGTCATTGGGTGACCCATGACCTTTTTAACCTCGAGGAATGTTGTCATGCTGGTGCGTGTATTGTTCCAGCCTCCCTGAGGCCTGCCGGACTGAGCATCAAGTGAATGTGAACCCTGAATGTTCCTGAGGGTTCCTCTACCCCTCCAAAAAAAAAACCCTCCTCTTTCTTCCACTAATCCTTTCTTTTCTGCTCTTCATCCTCAGACTTCAGCCAACAAAAGGTATCAACAGGTTTGAGAGTAGTCCGTTGTTGTTGGTCTGAAGTGCACATGCACGCAGAAAGGCCTCCAGTGTGGGTGCCAGGCTGACTCTCCTCGCCGAGCTAAATTACCGAGAAAGATGCAGTACAAGATGAAGCTGCACTACGCTCGATCAGCCATCAAATAAAGCTACTGTTTGTATTGAGCCACTGTCCAGATCTAAGAGATACGTGTATCTCCAGGCAGTCTGAGAGTCTGGCTCAGGAGGAAGTCACCGGCAGTATAAGGAATCTGACAGATGAGAGGGCCAGACAGACAATTACTGGCCAGGTATGTCCTTTATACCCACCTAGTGCTGGTCAGAGGAAATGGAGGAATTTATGATGTCATAAAAAAGTGCCAGAAGAGAAGTGCCTGAGAACAGGTTGTCTCTGGAGATGGAGTCATAAAAGACTCCTGCGGCTTCCGCTCCCTCCCCCTGACTGCCACCCGAGATGATAACTCTAGACTGAGCACCGGTGGGTTCGAGCTGACACAGATATGCAGCAGAGACGCAGGAAACACCAGCGTTTGTGTATAATTAAACTCATTTGTAAGCATGCAGTAATGTGGTGTAATATTGGTAATGACTGACAGGCTAATCAATCAGAACTGTGGCACTGAAAATGAGGTGGAAAGAACCAAAACACTTTAACTCATGTCGTGTGCACTGATGTATTTTTAAAGACTTTTGTGGTGATTTATAATTATCCTCAGACACATTTAAAGAAAAAAACATCACTTTTTTCAGATTTGTAAAATATTACACAAAAGGTATTCCTCACACTAGGCAACAGTATATGTATTAAATAGCTTGGCTCACTTAAATCTCATCCATTATTTATAATATATGTGCATGAAGCATATTGAAAATGTCTAAAGAATTCATTGTGCTGAAGTATTACTAAAGGACACTATGCAGCTAATACTAGCTTGCTTCAATTTAAATTTTGAATACTGAATTATTTTAAAATTATGGTGATTTTACCATTATATTTAAATATTATATCAATTATTAATTTTAGCACTTATCCTGAAGAAAGTGGACCATGCTGGTAACATTTGCGTCAAAAAAACATTTCTTTTTTGCTTTGTCTCATGAAATTTCAATCCCTCTGTGAAGCACGACAAACACCGACCTGAACGTAGGAAACGTCTTTAACAAGGGAAGCGCCATCTGTCAGCTCAGACTAAACAGGTGTAAGGAAGAGAAGGCTCAGAAAAACATTCTATGTAGACATAAAGGATACCCCTTCCTCTCCGCACGCACACACAAACTCACATCTATGTACACAACGCTGCTTATCCCACTACAAAAAGATCGAGGCGCACTCTCACCGTCTCGGTGCTTGTTAAAAAAAGGAAGAGAGAAGGTGGTTATTTGCTCTGCAGCCTCACTAAGGAGGTTTCCCATTGTAAAAAGGAGTGGCTGCACAGCCCCGTTTCCTTTCATCCCTCTCCTTGAGGCACGCTGCCTTTGTCTCACAGAGGACAGAACAACCAGCCTCCCGGCTACGCTACACTGGTCAAATACCTGGGAACTACCACTGGCCTGGTGGGAAAAACAACAAGAGGAGGAGGAGGAGGAAGAGGGACAGAGAGAGAGACGTGGGGGGATAAGGTGTGAGTGTTAATCTGGAGTATGGCAGGACTGACCGGCTAAGAAAGCACATCCTGGTGAATAAAACCTGTTATTAAACGTCAAAAGGAGGGAGGACGAAGTTGCACAAAGAGAACTATGAACACCTGGTGATGAAGTACGCGTGAAAAAAAACTTGACATAAAAAGAAAAGTTCTGTATGATTTCAAACTTAATGAATCTGCACCTGCTTTTCATTTTCCTCCAGTTTTCGCTCCTTGCTCCCTATTAACCGAAGCAACTGTACGAGTGCAACTAAGACCTCTGAGGTTAAAGACAGCAGGTCTTTTTTCCCCTCTCCTCCTTTTCCCCTCCTTCCAATTCTGCACTTTCATGCCAGCTCAGCAGAAAGAAGGCAGTTCCTGTATACGAGGTACTGTATAGGGGTGAAGTGAGTTTAAGTCCTCCCCAAACCTGACTGCAGCCAGCTGAATGTAAAGCTTTACGTTCCAGTCCACACGGCCTGCCTCGGCAACCAGACCTCACTGTCACACCTCATAAAGCCGAGCCCGGGCAGTGGGGTTGTGTTTAAAGCCAGGGGAGGGAAGATAAGGCAAAATAAGGACAAATCAGGAGCAAAATAAGAATGCATCCATTCAAGAAACTGTAGAGAAAAGAGTGAAAAGCTCCAGACAAAAAGCTCTTTAGCCGAAACTCTGATGGCGTGCCTCCAGTATGCTGAATAAGAAAATATACTTTGGGGATAAATTGTAGCAGGAAACATAAGAAAGCGCAAATGCCACTGAGGAATTGTTAAGACCATAATCCTCTCTTCTAATTTCTACTTTTTGCTTAACTGTCGAGAGGAAAAGCGAGGACCCACAAGTTTATTTTCAAGTAGTCCACAAAGAATGCCTGTCATTTCCTGGCGTTCCCCACTTCCATATGAAAGCCCCCTTTCCTTTAGGAACAATGGGAAAGATTCCAAAATTTCCATGGGGAGTTTCTTGCACAGTGATACAATAGAGAGCATGTTGTGACAGAATCAAGACGGGCTGTTTCCTTCAGCTGTAACAAGATCGGGACCAGTTTGTGTCTCGCTATACTTTATGATTAAAGCAGCAACACAACAGCTGTAACGTCTCCAGCAGGAGCGGTGCGTGAAGTGTAATGGCAGACCTGTGTCTGGTTTTGACAACTCCAGGGAATATCTGCTATTTTTCATATCTATGCTGCTAAACCCTACTTTGAACTTCCAGATAAAAGTAGCTGAAGCATCAGACCGTTTCAAAAATGCCAGGCTTTGTTGAGCATAAAGGATGGCTAATATCAGATTATTCCACAGGGAAGATCTTCTGATCCTAACAAGCTTTCCAGAGTTTCTAATCAGTGCGTTCTGTTCTGTACGCTTACCTGTAACGCACACAGTTGCACATAAGCTGTGAGAGTTTCTTAATTAACCGAAAGGGTGCATTTGGTGCTCAAGTGGAAAGAGTTCAAATGTCATGTGCTTCTGATCGAACCAACAGGCCCTCGAAAGCCAACTGGGTTGATCCGAGTAGACCTGGGCCCTTGGCTAGACGAGAGGTCAGGGGTCATCCACTCATCCAAATAGGCAGTATGTCGCAATGCCTGAGGCAGGGGGCAGGGGTCTCCATTACCTAACCTCTCCATTTATCCATCACTGCAAACGCACATGAAGGGAAGCACAAACACACGATGAGCACAAGTTCCTGCTGATATGAACTCATTCAGACACACGAGCACATTGCAAATGTTTCTTCTAAGAAGCTGCGATAAGATTGCGACGCGCTAATAAAGTCTCACTTCACACAGACTCTTCTTCTGTAACAACATGTTCTGTAATTCATGAATTTAAGTGTCTGAATATTACATTTTAATTGAGAAGCATGATGGCAGCGAGCAGAGAGCTGCTGCTGATGGTGCTGAGATGTGTGATGGGACTCCCTGATGCTAACATTACATTTTCACTGACAAAGACAAACTGTGGCAACATTAGTTTTTAATTTGAATTGTTGTGTGCGTTCTGTTGCGGGAGCGACGCCGTGTAATGAAGGAACAACAGCGATCCGTGGCTGAGAGCCTCTCCGCTGTGATAGCAGGTTGCTCCTCCACATAATTGCAGAGTGCAGCTGATGAAACTCATCATATGTGATAATGAGCTACACAGGAATGATGATCACAGTTCCAGCAGGAGATAAGATAAACCAACATCCAACCACCTCTGTGTCCACATTACAGGAGCAGGGAGACACCGGCTCTGCTCTGTTCACTCATCCTGGCAAACTGTCTGAGAGCAACTGGAAACTGAATTAAACCGATATGCACTTGGATATTCGCTGCTCTTTAATGTGATGGAGGAGGTCTTTTGTTTTGTTTTTTCTAATCTTCATGAGGGACAAAGCTAAAGTGAATTATATGTAGCTCAGCCCTGAGAGGGACAGGAATGAGGCCATCACAGCTGATCACATCAGCATCCATCAGGACTGCACAGTCACACGCGGAAGCGGATATTTTCAATTCTTTTGTGTGAAAGAAATGGAGGTGCAAGAAGTTAAATGGTTGTCAGCATTGTGTAAGTTTTTCTAAGAGAGAGAAAAAACCCTTGAATGTACTTTTTTCACTAGAGCACGCTGTGTACAATCCATAGGCAGTAAACTGTAGTGCTGCTCTAAGCGTCTAGACCCACTACATCCAGATGGCAGAAGAATTTATGGAGACTGCCTCATTAAGCTTAAGGCATATTAGTGCTTGGCACTGCACGCCAAGAGAGACTGAGCAGGGCAGTTTCTAAAAGTCTCCGTTTTTCAGGATAAATCTGCATTAAACTACCTGGAGGCTAAAAGCTGAATGGCACGTTGGCCCACTGTGCGCCAAAACTGCGTGCGCAATGCACATGATGAAGTGCGTTTATTTGGTCAGCGTGCATCCTCCTCTCAGAGTGCCCACCCTGAAAATGGCAGTCTGGCTGTTCTTGCCATGTGCCGAAGGCCCAAATTCCGGCAGGAAGTCAGATGCGCAAAGACTGTTTCCGAGAATTCAGGATGCGCAAAAGCCACGAGTCTCCTCTCGCTGCCCTATTCCAAATCCCCAAAATACCACGGCAGACGTGCGCGCATTGTGTAGCATCTCTTTGCGGAACATCAAACGTTTGTAATTGCATCAGTTTCTTCCTGTGCCTGTTTATTTTCTGGCTACGTTACGCACCCATCCACACAGACGGATCATGAGTCACGGCTTGGCGAGAGACGGGGTGGCGGCTCTGAACGGTCGCTGTCTGTTTTCCGCTCTTCAGGTGTCTCTTTCGGATTCCTCGCCGGGGCAGGAGGGGTTGCTGTCATGTCGATATAATGACAGATGGTCCACACAAAGCCGGTGCGCATTGTTCAGCTGAAAAATAATAGCCACCATTTATCAGTGTTCGCCGACTTTCAGGGCCCAGCAGGAACAGGAGACTGTCTCGGTGAGTGAAATGAATCAAAGTTACATTGTTTTGGAGCCTCCTAGCAGGATTCCTTTGAGCTGCGTGAGCCCTTCACACATATCTTTGAAACTTTCCAAGAAATGAGAGGCAGCATTTATCTGTACACTGTGTACCATCGATGCGCGTAAAACGGAACGCGTTCTTTAAAATAAAAAAGTTGCAGCGTGCAAAAAAACGGCTTCACATCTCGAAAAGCACACATCACGTTTTGTCCTGGAGTCGTACGAATGCCCTTAAATAACTGGCATGTAGAGCAAATTCACATGCGCCGATTTTAAGACACGAGAAGCCGCCTGGTTCGTGCGGAGCGCCGAGCACATTACAGAGTTTCACACCGAGTCCATGCGCAAAAAATCACCACAGCAGTCACACTTTCTGTATTTGTCTCAGTCAAAAACACAACAAAGAAGCATCATCGTTTAACTAAAGCATCGGTAACTAAATCACTGCCTCCATATTTCAGTTTCTGCATTTGACATGACATACTTACAAGATTTTCCTCCACGCCCTGCTTTGTTTTTTTCTAAACAGCAGGATTTCAGTGTCCCGTCGAGGCGGACTGATGCGGTTTCTTCCTGCTTTTGCTCTGCTCTTGGTGAGTATTTTTTTTTCCACTCTCATCACCTCCATCCGAGTCCAACTCCACACCAACTGAGCGCCTGCCTCTCTGATCCACAGATTACGTCTGTTTGAGGGGCGGCAGGGAGGGGATCCGGTGCACAGGGATCACTGGGAGGACGGGGATTGGCTCCAAGGAGATAGCTTGATAAAAACGCACGGCTGCCATTGGACGAGAGCGCTTCTGGGAGGAGGAGGTGGATGAGGAAGAGGAGGAGGAGGAGGAGAGGGGTCTGTCGTGTATTATTCAGGAGAAACCGGGTGGGGAGTAGAAGAGGAGGAGGATACTCAGGGCAAAGCGGCATATGCAGACAATGCCCTGTGTCTCCAAAAATTCAGATTTCATTGGTGGACTTATCCTCCCTGCAGTTTGTATGGCTTCCGATAATCTCTTCATATGGACTCACAGTCAAATTGGAGCACTTATCCAAGTCTGTGGTTATTAGTTTCTAATGACCTCACTGCACTTAAAACAGGCTCTGGGATCTGTGTAATAACTCCATAAATGCAGTTTCCTATAGGAAAAATTATGTAGCATGGAGAAAAATCCCAAAACTGACACAGCTGCAGCGTGCCTTTCTTTATAGTCCTATTTTAAGATTAATTTGATGAAAAGACTGTGCCGGGCTATTCAGATGGAAGGGAGCGACTATAAATAAATCAAACAACTGTTATTTTGCAACATCAAACCTCAACACTAGTGTGTGTGTGTGTGACTTTCCTTGTGCAAGACTGTGCACAAGGCCCTGAGAGTGTCTCTGTGTGTGTTTTCTTCTGTATGTAGGCTACCAGAAAGCTGGAACTGCAGAATTTTCCACACAGGAGTAAGAGAGGAAATGGTGCATGGATAATTCTCTCTTCAGATCCTCTGGTACTCGCTCGGAGAGTACTCGGCTGAATCAATACTGCTCAAAGCTTTCTCATGTTCCCCCTTCTCACATCGGTGCTACTGTTGGGAGGCGGCGGAGTCCGGTGGTTGAACCGTTTTAGTTTTTTTTTTTTTTTTTTTCTGGAGATGATGCTGAAAAAAAAAAAAAAGTCCAGCTTTGGCTCTCTGTAGGGGCGATTACAATATTAAATCACCCTTGACCCACAGGCCTCCCGAACACACACAGATCCACGTCCACAATACAGACAGTGAGTTGTTAACCTGCATACTGAGCCGGTGGGAGCAGACAGAGAAAATCCTAATAACCACAGCGGGGGCTCTTCTCTGACCGGTAGCCATGGTGATTGAACACATTTCTCCACACAGCAGAAAGGCGGACCGTCTGTGCCGCACCACACAGGCCTTTATTAGGCCCAGACCCTTGGACTGGAAGGAAGGAAGCACCAAGTGGAGGATCACACCCATTTCATTGTGACTCTACAATTTTACGACAGTCAAGAGGCCGTCGACCATAAATCAGCTTTTTTTTTTTTTTGGAAGACAGTCTGCTCCTCTCTCCGTTAAACCGATAAAATAGCACGCTCAAACTCGGCGCATCATCTGATTATTGTGTAAATTTGAAGGCTCATTTGCATAACTGGTGAGAATGATGCTCTCAGAAGTATGGCACCTTAGATTTATTCAGTATTCAGTCTAATTTCAAACATCCAAATGAGAGCAACAGCCTTGGCTTGATTTCCTTTAAGCTTCTAATCTCTCTTTCCTCTTAATTTAGCCGCAGCTTCAATCACAGCTCTTTCACAAATCTAAACCGTGTGGGTGTTTATGTGTGCGACTACTATCATGTGAAAACCTTATAATTCCATATTCGGTGCAAATTCGTGCTTTTTCCTTTCAGCTGAGGGGTCATATCGCTCTGAGTGGGTTTAAAGGATTTGGTTTTTGATAAGGCCTCGTTTCAATCATTTATGAATGCTTAGTCAGGGATAAGGTATCGATACACAACAACTTTTGGGTTGACAAGTTAAGGAAAAGTCTGTCTTGTTTTGCTTTGAAACGACCATTTAACTTCTGGAACAGTGAATTCAAGCTTCTTACTTGATTGGTTTTCATAGCTTTCACCGTCTCACTAACATTCAGAACTTCAGACTTTAAGCCCTGTCAGAAAGAACACAACTCATCACCATGTACTGTTAACTCACTTTCTAACTCCAAACTTAACTGTTTGCAACAACCCGAGGAAACCAAAAGACATATCAAGTACATTTTTATACTTTTCTTTAGCATTTCCACTTTATGCTGTTTTATATGTCTGCTTCACTACATTTCACAAGGCAACATTGTACTTTTTACTCAGTTTAAACCATTTATTTTGACGACTTAAGGTTTAAATAATGTAGTAAATGTCAGTTTATTAGATATGACGGCACATCGGTAATGTCACACTGAGAGGGTCCGTTCTGTATATGATAATACTTGTTGCTAACATTTACATAATCTTACTTGAAGCTACTACGCAGAGTTTATCACGAACACATGTATGCAAACATTTGGAGGAGCATGATGTGTATTGTGGTTGCGGGTTTTACATTATTCCATATTGATATGATTTGCCACGACATGTGGAGATCTGCAAGTAGCAAAAGGTAACTAAACATGATGTAAACAACAAGCAATCTAAAATATACACGAATCAGATTTACATACGCTCTGCAAGGAAGTGCATTAAATAAGTTAAAGTAAATACATCTTCAAGGATTTTTTTCTTTTCTTGAAGTATTCTTACAGTTTGGTGTATTCTTCTTTTTTCACCACCTACCAAAGCAAATTTTCATAAAGTAAATGCTATTTCAGTTAATAATTTGGTAGATAAGCCATTAATTAAAATACATAAAACCATCAGTAACGACTTTTTTTTAAAGGCTGTATAACGATCACAAGAAACAGATAATTATTCCTCTGCTTTGGATGATTTAATCTCCTTCAAATCAATCTACTAGACTCCAAAATGTCTTTCCGTCTGTCTGAAAACCACATCTGTCTGCTCAGTTTATGAAAAGTTGACGTTTTGGGGCCGGGCTTCATTTGCAGCAGCGCCTGTGTAAGCTAGACGGATTCGCATATTTACTCTTATGTCCATGTGTGATCCAGACACAAGCCAACGCTGGACTCAACACAAGTGAAAAGTGTCCAATGTGTTACCGTTGATTTCCATGACAACGTATTAAGCTGAGGCTTAAAACCGTGGCTGTACCATACTGTGCCTAGTAAGAGTGAAATCTCCAACTGCTTCAGTAATGAGCTGTCTAACATGCTGTCATCCTCTGCAGATGGAGAACATACAGTAGGCCACTCTGCGCTTTTGATAATTATCCAGTCACAAATGATTTAAAGGAGTAGTTTGACAGTTGGTGGAATATGCTTATTTTTGCTTTCTTCACAGGGTTGGGTAAGAAGATTGATACCACTCTCATGTCTGCATGATTATTACGACTGGCTGTTAGCTTAGCTTAGCATGGAGGCTGCAAACAGATGCAAGAAAAAGCAAAAAGTGAGACGTAAAAACAACATGCAAGCTTACAGATTTGGCCACATTTGGACAGATCAAGCATTTATTTACTCCATGCGAAGATAAAATTCTGCAGGCTGCAGCTGTGCAGTTTCCACATGTGCATGGTATCAAGAAAACAAACGGATGCAATTCCTTTAAAGTTTAAGCTTTTGAATGTTACATATAAAATGCATTTATCTACAAGTGACCAACACATGAGGCTCCAGTGCTTTTCTGCAATTTGGGCAGCCAGATATCAACTGTTCCCTAAAGAGATCAGGGGATATTAGCAGCAGCAGTATCCGTAAGTAGCTATAAAATCTGGATTATCATTAGACACACACAGGTTTTGTTTACTTGATGGGTCAGAAAATCGTCCTATAGCTGTTGTATAGCAACTATTCTCATGCAGCTAATTGCGAACCGCAGTGTGAGCGCCTTATCTCGCACCATCTACAGTACGCCACAGTCCCCGCCAACTCTGGCCCACCTCTTCCAACCCTGCGCACGGCTCTGCCACCATGGATGCCTCCTGTTGGGTTTCATTCTTGCACGATGCCAGAAGCAAATTCTCCGTCTCAATTAATCACTGAGTTTCTAATGGAATGCTTCCCTTCAGGATGAGGCCCATCACAGAGGGGGCTGCAGTCAGTGCTGTCGGTGAAGCTGCTCTGATTGCCTGAATACACTCCCAGCTTTGGAATCACTGCAGATGTCTGCTAATTGTGGTGATTATGGTGAGCAGAGGGGGGTAGGAATATGTAATGAATTTCCCATTGCTTTCATGCCTCACATCCTTTGGTTCTGTGCATCTGCTATAAAAGCAGGGCATCCGCAGGGTTTGGAGACGGACAAAAGTGACATGGTGGATTGGGCATGGGCTTTTGGATGGGCAGCCATTCTGACACCAAGTGCAGCCAGATTGGGTCCATTTATTCTTTTAGTTCTGTTCATTGCCGATACAATGCAGGTTTTAATTCCTCTCGGCACCCACCTTGCTCTTATTCTCTCATTTCCTTTCTCCTCAGCTTTGGGTGGGTGACTTTAATAACCTTTAATAACCTTCTCCAGTGGCCAGAATTAGACGCATCAATTTGACCATCAATTTAAATAAGGAAAAACCCCACAATAAAAAGATGCTGAATGAGGGGAAAAAGAGAGAACTTTCTGGAAGACAAAAAGGTCCACTGTAGCAGGATCGACCGTACAAGTAGATGGTGTATATATATATATATATATATATATATATATATATATACACACACACACACACACACACACAAGGAGAAGTAGCAGTAGTAAAATCACAATATGTCAAAACACAGTATGAGGCTATTTAAAGTACGTATATTTTTGAAATGTGCTTTTTCACTTTCATGCCAAGAGTTATGTGACAAGTTTGCCATCACTCTCATATCCATATAGTCACACTTAGGCTGGCTCACTTTAAAATGTAAAATAAACCTGTATACCAGCATCTAAAGCTCAACATTATGTCTTGGTTGTTTAATCTGTACAAAAACTGTGGACTAAAAAAAATGAAAAGTTGTGTTTCAGAATGTTTCTAGCCTAAACTGTTTTTTTTAGTGTGAGAAAAAAGCAATTTGATTTATCCCTTGAAAATCAATATTCAGTGTAACACTGAGAAGTTCAAAGCAGAGAGAATGCAAATTTGGAGTGAATAATATTGATCAGACAAGAGTAATTTACAGGTGTCACCATACATATACGCACGTTTTCTAAAAAAAAAAAGTAATAATCAGTGCTATAACATTATTCACCCATTATCAAATATTCAAAATGCCAGAATTTATACATGTGTATATATTGTAGTAGGAGAAATAAAAGTGATGGTGGCGCTAATTTAAAAAGCAATATGTAAATTCCTTGTTCAGAATAACAGGCTGTTAAACTGAGCGGATTATACATGCAACCTGAATTTCTGCACATTCTGCTCTTTATGGTTATCATGCCACTCTGGACATGCTACTCTGGACGTTGAACTGGAACAAATCATATTCATACATTTAGCATATTAATGAAGCTAAATATCAGACATTCTCTCCCTTCTGTGGCAAATACAAGCATGCCTGATTTATTGTGGATGTGCTTTTGCAAGGCAAGAGTTAGCTAATTCCTTTGGGGCGAGTGCCCTTCCTGTCACACTGATCAAAGACTTTCTCTTGATATGAGCATAAACTGCTCCATGCCCCATCACCGTCAATGTCTGTGCATGCGTGCTAGTTCGTGTGTGTGTGCGTTTGTACAAGTGGATGTCTACGTGTGTGTGTGTGTGTGTGTGTGTGTGTGAGGTGAGGTGGAAGTGTTGTGTGTTCATATCCATCCCCCATCACCAGAGGCTGTATTATGCATTGTTGTTGGCATGGCCTACATGCTCACCCAAGCATGGTCCTGTGTGGTACAGTACACACGTCTTCCCATCCCCACTGCACTCCCCTGTCGTGTCCGCAGGCCCGCTTCATTTACTTTTGCTCCTGAATTAATGCTAGTTAACTGTCACATTAGCTTAGATCTGTTGGCCCGCTTTGTCAACAATGCAAACTAGCCTCAGTATGTGATAGTTTGGGTTATTTTTACTTTGATACAGCACACGCACGAATGTACCTACGGCTGCAACCGTCCACACATGACGTCTGAACAAAACGCACCGTCGTGTAGGCTTTTAAAGTCGTGTTTTCCCAGCAAAACTGTGGAGGATGCAGAAAAATGCGAAACTTCATTGCAGAGAGCTGCAGCAGCGACTACAGTGCAGGTGTTTCTTTCAGCGTTTCAGAAGAGGCCAAACTGTGGGCAGGGGCACCTGATTGAATGAGTGCACAGCCTCGTATCTGTGTATGTTTTCGCATGTACATGTGTGTGGAGCATATATTTGCTCGCCAGAAGCGAGTGTGTTAAATTCTCTTAGCATGTGTGACGAATCAAGTGGCTGGGAAAAGAGCAGTGCGTTGCATGGGCTCTCCTGGCCTCTCACAAACTGAATTCTAAAGAGCCTATCGATCTGTCAAGGTCTCACTCTTTCTTTTGCTCTCTTCCTATCTCACTGTCTTATCAATCTGGCTTTGCATCCCTCCCTCCCTCTCTTCTGCATCTTCCACTGTTCCCCTCTTTGCATCTCCTTTGATTTCCTGCACATTTTGAATAGACTCGATGCAGAACATGAGAGAGATGCAGCAAGTGGATGAGACAGATAAAAAAGAGAGTGCATCCCCCACTCATACGTCTTTCATCCTAATCCTTAGTCTCTGTCCAAGAAAGGGCCTCCTTTTCACTTGTCTGCCCTAAAGCCTCTTATATGTGACCCCTCTGTGTCTCCCTCGGGGCTTTCTCCCACGGCCAGAAACTGCACACACAAACGTGTAGACACACACATCTGTGCATTTGTAGCTCATAGTAACAAACCATACCGAGGGAGAGTTGCATGTGCTTGTGTTCAAACAATGTAATATTTCAGCCCAAAAAAACAAGCAGAGGTCAGAACATATTTGCTCAAATCACCGTTACAGAAGCTGTGCAATGCCGGGACCTGACACAGCCTCTTACTATATGTTCTGCTGGAAGGTGAAAGCAGATTTACCGCCAGGCTGACTAACACAGCTGCTGGGAGAGCGTGTCTCTCGTTAAAAGAATTGTCCTCAATAAAGATGGACGTTTGGCAGCATGTTACGTAACGGACTGAGGATGATCCCGAGGCTGTGTGGGTGTTGTCTTTTTTTGTGTGTGTGTGAGTGCTTCAGCGTTTGGGGCAGAACTTGTGTGCCACTGTTAGCATGTGTGAGCGAAGGAGGTATGCAAGGGCATTTATGGTGTGAGAGCGTTTATAAGCAAAAGCACTGTGTGTGCAAATCATGGCTACTTAGGGACCGTGTGAAAATCACTGGGGTGGGAAGAGGGGCTAAGTAGAGCTTTTGTGAAGACTGTCTTTGCAGTCTTTTTAAGAAAAAACTTCTGTTTAATATCTAAAAATAAATAAAGATATCGATTCTCCAGACACGAATCTCATCAATCAATGAAACAGGAAATGTCAGATTTCTTTGAAACACAAAATGTTGAATAATCCATCCAGGGCTGCAAATTACACCGTTTTTAATCACCTATGTGCATATATGTCATTTCTTCGTCAAATTAAGGGATGGGTTCTAAAAGATGCTTTCATTTCCAGTTCCAGGTTGCATTAATCTCTGTAACCAACAAATCCCTTATTCAATGTGTCATTCATGATCCCTCTTATGTAGTTTCCTTTGATTTTTTTTTAAATTTTTACTAGCACTATAGGCATCTGTAAAAACTCAAAGTATTCAAATGTACACTGCTGCACAGCTGTTAAAAAGACTGAAAAAAGACTGAACATGTGGAGTCACGCACTTCAAGTGAAAAAACAACTAGAATAGAGTCAAATTTCAATAAGCTCCGGCTGCACCTGCTCTGTTACCTAAGATATAGTCTCACATAGCTACAGCTACCTCCACTACCTCTACTGTCAGCCCTTGAAGAACAACTCAAAGTGAATATTCCACTTGCAGTCGACAGTCCATCACTACTTTTCACCTTTTGTTATTTCTATTTTCCATCATAACCGCTTTGTCGTATACTGAGAAGACAGCGAGGCAGGGAGGGATGGTGTGCTAATAGTTTTTGTGTGTGTGTGTGTGCATGATTATATCAGGTAACACCTGTTGTTGTTGCTTTGTTTTTCCTAGATTAAAGTGCTAAATTGTGCTTCTATCTCATAATCCTTCCTAAATAAACTCTACTTGCCAAAAAAAAAAAAAAGTTGGTACACTTAACCAAAGCCAGCTAAACAATTACCAAATGCCATGTTTTCAGGAACACAACACAGGGTGAAAGGACATTAAATATTTATCTGCTATCCTCTAGTTAAAGTAAGAATTTGGGGCATTTTTGACGATGCTCCACCTCCACCTGACCGCTGGTGTTACACATTATTCGGTGACCCATCAGATTCTGTGACCTGTAAAAGCGCAACAACCACTTTTGCCTTCAGGTAGCATAAAGTGCAGCGTGCATGCAGGGGGGAAAAAAAATCTGCAATTCAATCGGAATTCGCTCACTTGATATTTTGTGAATGATAAAGCGGAAAGAGCCAGCAGCAAAAAGAAAAATATGTCAGGGCAGGGCTAATGAATGCCACAGCATAGTGACAAAATATGAGGTGAGAGGCTACACCCTGAGAGCACAGCTGGATCTCTCTGGTTTAGGTACAGCAGTGAGTAAAATGCACAGTTGCTTGAAATAATTTACAAAGATGTATTTTTTTCCGACCAAAAAACTACCTAAAATAATTTTACCAGGGATTTGAAAGGATTCAGATTCAGTAAAATGCCATTAAACCTCCATTCTTGGTATATAACTAGTAGAATTGAGTCCCATTGAATCCGTTTTAACATACTCTAATGTTACAAAATAGCAGAAAATATCAATAATGAAAGGCCACCCATCACCATCTAATAATTTGGAAACAGTCCCTTGTTGGCTTGGTGTGCTGTCAGCTATAGATGGGGTTCTGCTTAAAACAACAGAGCTGTGGTCTTGGTGGCATGCGTTATATAGCTCAGCCGAATGGTGAAACTTTACTCTGTACGTGCCAGTCTTACAATAGTCATATACATGGAAGGCACAGAAACCACACTTCCTATAGAGTTACAGTAATCCCTCAGAAGTGGCCGTACAGTAAACATATCACACAGCACTCGGAACAGAGAGGCTCTCTGTCTGCACTGCATTGAGGGATTTGATGTTGGCCTGCAGTCTGCCTGGTGTGACCCCACCCCTGGTAAATACAGGGTTAGAGGTTTCCTCTGTGGATAAAAATACACTTGCCTCTCAGCAGAGAGGGAGAAAAGCCAAAATTCTTGCCTCTTGTGCGCCTATTGTGCTCGAGGAGTTAAAGACGTCCATGCTTCCACACTAAAAGACTTCTTTTTTGTTTTTAATGTTGTGAGATATTTACGTATTACGTTGACAGAAAGTCACAAAGTTCATGTTCAAGAAAAACATATTTGCACTCAGAATGGGTTAAGGATCACTTAGTACTGTGGAGATCTCTGCTCTTGGCTGCTATGGAAGCTTCTTCCTGTTTTTGTCTTTTGTACCTCCTGAGCTCCCGTACTTCACAACCTGTGACATCATCACTATGTTGTGCAAAAATTGCTTCAAGCTGTCAGAGGCCTACAGCTGCAGCAGGTACGGTTATTGATAAACTTGACTTGAAAAGTTTGGCAAGACTCAACGGAAACACTGATTTTCTGAAAGGTCAGTGTCAAATGTGAGCTAAGAGCTTCCGGTTGAGAGAAAAGTGTTTTCTACCGGTTGAAGTGAGCTCCAAGAGGCTCTCTGACTTACTTCCTCGTTAGAGCACATACACTAAATGAATTAGCATGGCTTCTGTGACACAGTGCCGGTGAGCCATTTATCAAGATTTTAAGTTTCTCACAGCTTAACAAAGCCTTATTTTGTGGAAGAATGGCATAATTCAAAGGTTGATCTATAAAAGTTAATCTGCTTATACAAACTAACTTTATAACATTCAGACAAAGTACAAACAGCACATCATGTTGTGAGCATACATGTTGACTTTGTTTTTTATTTCTACTTAAAGGAACAAGAATGGCCAGGAAATTGAGCGCCTCTCTCTTCATCAGTTCAAGTTTCTGAGGATTATGTCGGAAAATTGCATGTGATCCCATCAGCTTGTGTTAAACGCTGGATGTTGTTTAGCAAGTAAAACTGAAAATGAGTCACGAGGGACAGGAAAGTCAAGGAACGGGACTGGGAGACGTCTTTGATATTCTCCTTAAAGCACCTTCGGAGCGACTGCTAAGCCTGACTCTCCAGCTGGGTGAGAGTCCCGAAGACGGTATAATACAAGCCCTGTGTCTGATCGTTCTCCAGAGAAAGGCGCAGGCCCTGAACAAACTCCAGATGCTGGGGGACAACTCCCTCGCTAACCATCTGGCTGAAAAATGGCAGACGAGCGGCGGCAAATTACAAGATTTTGCAGTTCATTGTGGTCATTTTCAGGCCTTGACAGGGGACTCTTTGGCAGCGCTGGCTCGAATTTTTAAAGTTTTGTCAGAGCAGAGACTGTGCGACCCACTTTTAAGAAATCTTGCATATAAAAGAGCCATTTCCACTGATTGCCAAAGCACAAGCAACTGTGAGGATTTGCAATATGATCAATTCAGAGAGGAAGCCAAGGCTGTCTGTGGGCCTCAGGTTGCAGAGTGGATAAGCTCCTCCACCGAAGTCAAATCAGAGTCTTACACTGATCCCGACAGAAGCTTGAATGAAGGAAATACAACCTTAAAAGTTGCGATGTCCCAGGATCCATCTGCAAACACACACTGTCTTCCCAGTCCTCTGCAGGCCTGCCCCTCAATGTCCTCATACCCTACTCATCTAGAGATAAGTATTCCTCCAACAATCTCATTTCAGGGCGACAAAATAGCTCCAGCAACTTCAGGAAACGCCATACAAAACACTCCCACACTCCTCTTAAGTGAAAGTGGAACAAATATTGCACCTGGACAGTCTTTGTCATCTGAGCCTCGGTCTAAATCCATCAAATCTCTGTTGGGAGCAAAGAAAGACTCAAGGATGAGTGAAACATTAGCAGCAGTGAGCAGTAAGTCGGACAGTCAGAGTGCGACTCCAAGCCAAACAAACAAACCAAGCACTGAACCAAAATTTGCACTACCTTCTGCGACAAACATTTTTCTACCCAAGACGCCGTTTCCAAAAGAAATACACGAAAGCAGCAAAGTTCCAGAAGAGGAAGAAGAAGAAGTGTTTTATGCATTTGTGATCTTGCATGCTCCTGAGGATGTGGAAGTGGCTGAATGCATGAGGGAGAAGCTGGAAAAAGTCACAAGTAGTGAAGGTGCAACTTTCTCTGAGGACTTTGCCATCCCTGGAAAGAGCACTCTGAAGTGTGTGGAGGACGCTATCAACAACTCAGCCTTTACCTTCCTGCTGCTCACCCGTAACTTCAACACTCGCATGCTGGAGATGAAGACAAACTCTGCCCTTATCAACTCCATAAACAAGAAACACAAGTACAACACAGTTATCCCTCTGCTGCCGCGGGAGAACTGCATGCCCAGGCAGTGTATCCCTCTACCCCTGCAGACAATAGTTCCACTCGAGGAGAACAAGAGCTTTGAGAGAAAAATACAAAAGTCATTGACTCCAGCAAAAATTGAAAAGCAGAGACGAATCTGGACGGCGGAGCAGAGACTAAAAACTCAGATGGAGAGACAGGAAAAAGACAACTTGACCATTTTGATGGAACAACAACTTCTTCTCGGTCCTGGTGGGACAACAGAACAGGCGGGAGGTGACGGCAAAGCCTGGTGGCTGCAGCAACCGAGCATTCATATTGAGAATGCCAATTACATTATGATCGGTAATGACTCTCAGATGACTGTAGATTTAGGTGGAAACTCAGACAAAGATGATTCAATGTACACAGGAAAGGAGCAATGAATGTAAAGATGAACATCAGCATGCGTTTCTGATGTAGGATCAATGGATGTGTAAAGAATCAAAGAATGTTTACGTAACACTAAAATATAAAAGCTATCAGAACTGATCATTTCACTCTATTCAAACCTGCTGGTTAGAGTAATTTAGATTCGGTAAAACTGACAAAAGGGCAGTTAAGGACTATGCAAATGTTTTCACAAGACACTGCCACAAAAAGATGCATTGAGCAGAATATGATGTTTTTCAGTATTTTTAGTAGAGGACTGCCATCTACTGACTGATAGCGGATATAGATTTCATGACCTCTTCAGCTGTATAAACACACTGTGGGCACTAGAGAGCAACACTGCTACACGGTACTTCTTTCCCTGTATGGAACTTCCTGATGTACGGTAATATCCAATAGCCTTACTGTCCTTTGACTTTACATGGAATAATCATTAACGTCCAATATTTTCCATATCCAGTGGCCCATATGAGTGTATGCAGGTTTTAACAGTATCAGATTCGTTGATCAGATTGCATTTGTAGTGGTTGAAATGATCTGCAAAATATGATAATTTATAGCTACAGTTTTTTCTATCACATCATTTGGAATTATGTAGGTTTCTTCCTTCATATTTATAATTCACAGGACAACAGCACCAAGCTGTTAGAATTTACTAAACAGCTCAGGTTCATGCTCAACTAGGATCTAAACCACAAGCCAAACGGCACCCTGGAGTTCTCATATGAGCTGCTTTTAATAGTTCAGACAGAAAAAAAACAGGACAAGCAGTGAAACAAACTACCTAAGGAGATGAGGTGAACGTCTCCGGTGTCTTCCTTAAAACACACTTAAGAGACTTAATTTCTTACAAAGTTTGCTTACATGTTTACTGCTCGTGTCTGTTCAGTTTTGCTGTAATTTTGTCGTTTAGGTCGTTTCTTGTTTTTGTGTAACGTTCACTGATGCACTGTGTGAACAAGCATTGGATGGTACTGTAAGAATAATCTTTTGTCCCATCCACATGTTTTTCTGTGGATGTGCATTCATGCTCCTGATTTTATCTGTAACTGATCTGCAGTTGGTGGTGGAAGAAATATTCAATACTTTGGTGACGGACCAACATCAATAATGGAAAATAATCCATTGCAAATAAATAATTTTGTAATCAAACCTGGACTTAGGTTTTAGTGAAAAAGCATTTAAAGAAACTTCTACATGTGAGTAAGAAACTACATAATTGCTGAAAGTACTACATTAGGAGAAACCTACAAAATGTTTTATGATCTGAACAATTCTGTCAATCTATGTTTAAATAGTTCTACTATATAAACCCTGTGCCTCCACTATGTTGCTCATTCGCTTTTGTACACTTTCATTGAATTAGAAACACACTGATGCACAATAACCTACGATGACAAAGTGAATATTTTCTTCAGAATGTATTTAAAAAGTTAAAGGAAGTGAAAGCCTTCATTTACAGAACCATTCAGACTCTTTGCTGTGTCAAATGTGGTCAGGTGCTTCCTGTTTGATTTAATAATCCTCGAAATGTGTAAAGAGCATTACTGGAGTCCATGTGTGGCAAACTGAAAGGCACACACCTGTGTGTGTAAAAGTTAAACAATGCATGCTGCATGCCAGGACAAAAATCAAACCATGAAGTCAAAGGAACTTTCTGTACACCTTTAGTGACGCCAAACTAAAAACGACTCACTGAGAGGCTAAGTTAAGGAGCATTGTTCTGCTGATTCGCTGCACAACACAGCCATTTCCGAGTTTCCGACTGTCGTATTTAAAAAAAAAAAAAAAAAACAACACCGAACAAACCAGCAAAACAAGACAAGGTCAGGCAATATGTTCAAATGCTCAATTTGCAGCAAGATTCAGCGGTCAACAAAAAAAATACGACCTCCCTACTCACCCCCTCTCCATGCGGTCGCCGCTGTGAACAGGTGAACATTAAGCCATTCGTTCAATCACATCACTGCACCTTCGACCACACCCCCCGTGAGGTGTCAAACAGCTGATGCCAATACAAATATAAACACATCTACACAAATGGCACCTACAATACCATTATGATCCAAATGAGGCGAGACATAAATCAAAGCAATGGTATAAAGCACACTGGTCTAAATAAATGTGAAATGGAAGAAATTTGGAACCACTAAGAGCTGGTCATCTAGCAAAACAAAGTGGCTGAGCAAGGAGGTGCTAGAATCCAACAATCACTGTAACAGAACCTTTGAAGTCCTTTGCAGAGATAAGAGAATAAGGGACAGTCATCTAAGCCATACTTCATCGGTCACAACCTTATGGCAGAGCAGCTAATGTTAGCCACTCTGAGTAAAAGACACAAAACAGCTCACTTGGTGTTCTGCCAAACTGCAAATAAAGGCACTAAAGTGTCAAAAATGTAACTATTTGGGCAAAACTCCGTCAACAGCAGGCATTACTTACCGCCTGATAACATCCCACTTATGGTGAAGCATGGTGGTGGCAGCATCATGCTATTAGGGAGTTTGTCAGGGACAGGGAGACTCATCAGAAATGAGGAAACAAATGAATGCACCCAAATACAGAGATTTGCTTGAGTAGAGCAAAAACTGCAGCCACTACAGTGCTGGACTGGTTTCAGAACATTTCTCTTATTGTCCTTGGTTCAGCAAAAGCCCAGACTTAAATCCCAAAGAACATCCGTGAGGAGATCTGAAGACAGCAGGTCACAGAAACATATCCAATCTGAGAAAGATTGAGAGGATCTGCCAGGAAGAATGGGATAAACTACCCAAATCCAGGTTTGCAAAGCTTGTATAGACTTACGGAGGATGACGAGAAGCTGCACTGGCTGCCAAAGAGGCTTCTACAAAGTCCTAAATAAAGGGTCTGTACACTTTTATGAATGAGGCATTTCAGTTTTAGAATTTAGTTCTGAAAACATTGTTCTATTTTGTCATAAGTTTTCTAAAGAATACATGGTGTGGATGATCAGGTTTTATCTGTGCCCAAATAGCATGTCCATACTTCATTTTATTGTCACATAAGAAGAACAGCCCAAGTGTCATTCTGACACAACATAAGGAAAAAAAACTAAAACAAAACAAAACAAGAGGCAAGTTGTTTTTCGTACTACCCAACATATTTCCTACATATTTCTGATTGTCACAACAAGGTGGTGCTACTTTTCCTCTCTTCACACTGTCTCTCTTGCTGTTTTGAAGAGTGTTGAAGCATGTTTCTGTACTTGACCTAATTCAGAATAAGCTCAGTTGTATTTCAGGACAGAACTATTTTAGCATGCGCACATAATGATTTCACAGGACATCTTTTAATGAGTTAAATAATCTTTAGCCTGGTGCGCCTCTTGATCTTTCAAATACTGCAAATATTGTTTGACACTGGACATGCAGGGACATTTTTTGCAGGAGAAATGACTCAAACAGTTATCATCATTGTTGGTAATTTCTGGTTGATGGACTAATGGCAGCAGCAATTTCTACAAACAAATTTTGATCTTTAAACAACTGAATTCCAGCAGAAATGAAGTAAACAGAATCGTATCTAAAGTTTATTGGTGTAAAACTCCCAAATACAAATATTTTAGGAAGTTTTGGCACTTGTATTTTATTTTACTGGTTGTTTATATATATATATATATATATATATATATATATATATATATATATATATATATATATATATATATAGGTTAAATTTAAAAAAGAATATCATCTAAATTGTCTAAGATTTTTGAATGATTTCATGTAGACTGTAAGAAAAGAAGTAGCATCTGTAAAAAATTAAAAAATCTGGCAGCAAAGGTGCCAGAAAAAAGACACTCAAAAATTATGGACTGTTAGAATGTTAAAAAAAAAAAACTGTAAAAACTGTGACAATAACAGCAAATATCTATAAAATAATACACATTTTAGCTTATTTAAATACAGTATATCAGTCATTTCTATGTCATATTGTATACTATAAAAAAGCAAATTACTATCTGCGAAAATATTGTGTTTTGAAGTAGACACTTTCTGCAGTTTTAGCCTGTTGTTTTAGAGAAAGTTAACATTTTGAATACCTTTTCTGTGATTTCAGTAGATATTATTCTTAAATTAACAACACAGAAAGTCAATAAAATAACTGCTAAAAAATGCACTATTTTTTTTCAATCTTTAGCATATCGTTGAATTGTTTTTCTCTCATATATTGGTAAATACACGTAAAATGTCTATTTCTTTGCTGAGTATGATATGGTTAATAATATAGTGTCATTATTGTAAAAGATTAAATCACCATTTATAAAAACACAGATTTTTGACATTGATGACGTAAACTTTTAGCCTGTTTTTTTTAGAGTTAATATGTAAATACTTTTTTTTGCAATTTTACTAAAGTTACCTGTAATTTAACAAACCAGGGAAAGTCTTTAAATAAAAGTAAATACTTTTTGTTTTTTTAAGGAAACATTATGTATGTTATAGTGTTTGTAGAATTTGTCTAAGAGTTTAAATATCTTTTTAGGTGGGAGAGTTTCACTGAATGTAAGAAATTATGTAAGTTCTGATCTAAATCACCTAAATATTGCTTAAAATCTCCTCAAAAACTTCAGTGAACTGTTGAATAAATGTTTTTAAAGCTATTTTTATGAACTGTACATCAAATTTGCCAGTGACAGCGTTACAAGGACACACTGTGTGAATGTTTTCAATGTATTTCTCCATGGAAACAACATCTGGGAGTTAGTCAGTGATCCTGCTTGCAGTGAACTCCACCTCAGCTTGTGTTTCACTCCTGTCAGGATTCAACAAACTGGGTGGGTGGATCGCGCATGCGCACTGCGGCCCATCCTCCGATCAGTGCGGCAGGAAAAGCGCAGAGGAGACACGGCGGAGATAGCGGGAGAGAGGAAAACAGAGGCGAAAAACGAGAACAACATGGACTCAAACAGTCTGATCGGATCATCTGTGAAACTGTCCTCCTGTGTTGGACTGTAGATCTCTTCCTCACAGCGGCTCCGTTATGTCGGCCAGCCTGAGGATAATAATACTGACAGGGAATGGAGGAAACCTTCAGAAATCCTGCCACTAAACTGCGCCTTGCTGTCAGGCTTTAAGGCTTTTTTTTATTAAACTGAAACAGAAGGACATAAAGCTGAGGATGGTGCTGCTGCTTTAACCAAGGGGCGCCTTTTGGTTTCCAACTCGTCGTGCTCTCCAACATCAGGCCACGCTCAAAGTTTTTTTTTTTTCTTCAGCAGAAGGGGAAAATTTGCTGCATTGAATTCCTCTGGACGGGATGTCATCCGCAGTCAGGAGCAACTCCTCCGGCTGACTGATCCTCCAGCGGCGAGCAGCGGGACGCACACAGAGGAAACGATGGGAGATGCGGCAGATGACAGAGGGATGAGACGCACCTTCATCGTCCCCTCCATCAAGAGCTTCGATCACTACGACTTCACCAGGGCCAAGATCTCCTGCAGCCTGACGTGGCTGGTGGCCAAAGCTTTCGGATCGGGTAGGTGACGCCTCCTTATTTCAAATGAGTGGAGAAGGTGGTGTGTGGAATAATGGGGCCTGATGTTGTGTTGAACCAAATCACAACAAAGTCCTGTGATCAGATTCTCACTGTGGCAGATAATTAGATAATTAAACTCTAATGTTCCTATTTCCAAAGAAGTAGGCCCTGTGGTGTGTTTGCTTTTTCTGCTCTAGGGAGTAGAAGACAATAATACTAACTGATCACTACAAACAGCATCCTGTCATATATTAGTCTCTACTTAGAGGTCATAGGTCACCACATCTTGACAGAGGGGTTATTGGTTTAACCTTTTGCTTACCTCCTGCTAATTATTCTCCACAGCACAAGTCAGGCCAAACATTATGTAACACTCTTGACTCCAGATCTTTACAGTCTGATGGCTCATCAACAGATGCAAAGGCTTCACTTCTATCCAACAGTTAGACTTTAGGACTGTAACTGACTGTAGTCTGTTGCAAAATAGGGGGTCGGAGTGTGAAATCTAAGAAAATTCTGTTTGCAAAACTCCCATTTGTCTCTCAAGAGGCAATTTGAAGCAAGGGAGTTAGGAAATATGACACGGTCACACACATAATGATGTCTAAAGGTACAAAATGTAATAATGGAAGACAAGAGTTCAGATACATAAGGTTTAAACAGTGATCATCCAGTACAGCAAAGACATGACAAGTAAAACAAAGTGCATTATTTAATCTATATACACTTGTGCTGTTGCTTCTCTTTGTTTTTACTGAACATCAGACAATCTCATCTATAATCAAAACCCAAAATGACATCTTGGATGCAGTCATTACACACAAAAACAGACAGGAAATCCTCACAACTCAGAATTTGCAAAAGTTCAGTATGTTTGCTTGAAAATTGACTTGAATTGATGCATATTTTGGTGTAAAACTCCATGAAATAGTTCGGAAGCCGAATGTAGCTTGTTGGAGTTGCTTATTTTATTGAAAACTCAAAAAAAAAATCACACAAAGCAAAGAAAAAAGAACCATATTTGGGATTTTTCCTGAAATGTAGTTGCCATCTAAGTTCCAGTTGATCAGCCTGTTGCTAAGCATTTCATCTCGACTGAGGTTATTCTCAGCTTTATATCAGCTTTAAGGCAGCCAATTGTTATGTATCCTGACAGTAGTAATGATGATGTTTTCATATGGACGTGTGCGTGTGTGTGTGTGTGTGTGTGTGTGTGTGTAGTATTTCTTCATACGTGACCGTATGTATGTAGCAGCTTTGGCCTCTTAAAGACTGAGTAATTCCAGCCTTTTCTGAGCCCAGAGGTTTATTCCAGCTCCTAATAAAAGCTTTTTAACACTGCCCCCCTTCAGTTCTCAGTCTGAGTGGACACCAGGCCGACAGACAAACCTAGACAGAGCGAGAGATGAAAAGACAGACCTCTGATTCACACCTATCGATCGGATGGCGTGTGCCAAATTGAGCTCCACACGACTCGACCTCAGAGAGCATGAAATGAAACATACAATATAGCAACATGTGAGAGCAGCAGGCTGGATTCTACGAGACCTGCGGCTGTTAGCATGCTGCCGCCGCCTGGTTTTTTTCCCCTGTCCCTTCAGTGACACACTTTCAGCTCCCAGCACCGCCGAGAACTGTGGCCCAATTCATAACCAGTCCTCAGAGTCTTGTTTGGCCTAGATAGGAGCGATGAGCTACGGTTTCAGTCTGCTGATGCTCTGGACGTACAGCAACAACTTTCAAAGCAACTCTCAAAGTTTCGACTGAAACATCCGAGTGACGGATTCGCATGTGTGTGTTCTGCAGTGGAGTGAGCAGTAGCAAGACAAACACAACTTACTCGATGATAATTAAAGAGAGAAAGTGAGTAAAGGGTGCAACTCCTAAAAGTTGTGCTTTTTAAAGATGCAGACTGAGGGCTAGAGTGTGCATTTGTGTATGTAGAGTTACACTTTTGACCTGGTGTTTCTGCATGTTGGCATCATGTGGACTTTAAACACATGGAGCTAAAGGATCAGCGAAGGTCAGCTTAGATTTTAACAGCACCTGGACCTGAACTAGAACTCCTAGTCTGACTTACTAAATGCAGACCGCGGGTATAATCCTGACATTGACCTCTCCTGTTGACCGGCTTTCTTTTCTCCATCCGCTTACTGTTTTCAAAACCCACTTTACTACAGGAAACGACTTCCCAGCAACCTAACGCGCTGAAATTTGTAAGTTTTGGTGAGGATTTGAATTGTGCAGTCGTTTTTTTCAGTGGATTATCCATTTCCGTGCATGCAAATGTCCCACAAAAACAACTGTTTTGATTGAAGCTCAAAGCTTGATTGACGACTTTGATTGGTTTAAAGAAATACAAACAAGTCAGGTCATTTTTTCTGGAGAGCAGCCAGATCATTATGTTCTACCAAATGGGGCGGTTAAGTGAAACTACCTGAGTGCTAGCTATTAATCACATAAACTGTTGCTTGATACTTGCTTACTGCACTGATTTTTGCTCTCCAATGGCTCATGTACCTGATTGCTGCTGGTTATTCTCGAATCTACAATTTGAAAATGATGTCTGACACTTGAAATGACCAACAAGTGGCTCCATTTAAAGTTAAAAGGATGGGTCAGATTGTTGACATGATGTGATATGAGGTATTTATTCAGTCTTGTCAGCAGTAACTCTCATAAATCACAGCTTCCCACTGGCTTGTCAGACAGAGATCTGAACTGTCATTCAAAGGTGAGTTTCCACCATCACATCTATCAGCCGCTGCCCAGACGTCTCCACGATGCTGCGGCTAAATCATTCAGGAGCAGCCTCGCCACAGGTCGCCGTCATCAACTTTTCACTCAGCTCAATCAGCAGATGCAGTTCGATGGCTAAAAATGCAATTCGTCGCTTTGTATCACTGAAGAGATTACATAAAATATTTCCAGCCCGCTACTTTACTGCTTTGGTTCACCACTCTGAGTAGAAGTAGTGTCGTTTTTGGCTGCAGGAGTCGACTGTTTTCAGTGGAAAAGCTGTAAAATCCCACCGCACGCTATCTGCTCAGCACCAAACAGCAGACACACACAACTGGAGACTCGCTGCTGAACATAGCGGAGCATTTAGCAGCACAAAGATGTTTACAGGAGAGAGACAGTGACAATAAATGCTGAAGTTACATTCACCAGGTGGCCAGAAGCACAACTCCAAATGCATGACTACGACTTTTGTCAATGGTTTCCTAAAATGTTGTCAGAATTGTGTGAACAGCTTATTTCCGCTGCACCCACATAACCCAAAAAATATACTAGTGATTCATCTAATAATAATCTGCAGCAAGTCTGAGCTCAGCCTCATTTCATGAAGAGTGAACCAGAACCACACCAGCCAGAGCAAATTCATTAGCTGTGTTCTTTTTATGAGAACGTCAGAGATAACTTTCAATCAGCAGCTCACATTATTAACTGAAATAATTTCATTTTGAACAAAGAGCGGTGGGGCAGCACAGATAAGCCCTGCTGACTGTTGGGCTGTGTATGCTGAGCTGTGATCCAGGGGTCTCAGGGGGGAGCAGTCTTCTCCATGCCTGGGCTTCCTGTGGCAGCTACTTCCCGTCAGTTTCCTCTTTGATGGCCGACACAAAGGAGAGGGCTTTTTACTTGACGAGGCAGATTTTCATGAACTCTGCAAAAGCTCTCTGTGCTGTTGTGGTCAGCTGCAGCATGCTGTTTTTCAAATTAGTTTTCAAGTGCATCTGATTTCATCTAAGAACTTCACATGTCCGTGCCAGTTTATGCCTCTTTGTGACTTTTTAAAAGAGTATCTGGCCTGTATTTGAGCATGTCTAACAAGCGTATCATCATTTCCTGACAACAGAGTCACTTTAGGTAGCAAATTTATGAGCTTGAAGGCCAAATCATGAAAGCGCAGCTCCACTAATCAGCTTTATAGACGTTGTGAGAGTTGGATCGATTTGAACATTGTGACTAGATGCAGGAGGCCTTGTTATGAAGTGGTTTAACATCTGCCTGTTGCTTTAAATATCTCTTTTCATCACCCTCTGCCGGGCCATGGGAAGGCTGCGCTAACCGCAGTCACTGGAAAACTGCCGAGGTTTGATCACAAGCTTAATGGATTGTGTTTTATGGATTGATTTTTACATGTTTGTTTCATTTTGTTGTTTAGATTAGCTCTCTTTTTTTGCTTCTAGTGAAGAGAACATCTGTACCTTTAAGATGAATTCCTTCAGTGTTCTTTGTTTTCCTCAGTGTGATTCAGAGGCAGGCAGAGAGGAAATGACCCGACACACCAGGAATACACACTCATACCAGAGCACAGTTTCATAGAAGCGTGTCACCACACACACACATTCTTTTACAAGGGTCTTGTCTGAAAGTGATGCACATGGGTTAGAAGTGCATACATACAGTATGTATGTCACTCAGTAAAGGAATAGTGACTAGTTTAGCTTCACCTTGAGTCACCACATGTGGTTAACAACAGCATTAAAAGATACAAAGAACACAGAGTTTTTCCCGGAACAGTAGCTGTGTATGCATGTACTTATGTTGCTCATGTTTTTGGGACATAAACCTGCTTCAAATCGCAGGAAATGTTCATATGAAAACTTGCTTTAAGCTATAAAGGTAGGTTACGGTTAAGTAGTAGTGGTAGTTATCGTTCAGGTAAGTCTGAAATCAACTTAATGTCCCTTGAAGTGATAGAAACACAAGCGTGTGTCTGTGTCTGCTCAGCTATTTTCTTCAAATCAGATTTAGCGGATGAGGTAACAGGATTAGAAGGTGCTCCGTGCTTTGTAACATACACTACAGGCTCCAGTGTGCTTGGCTCACAAACACCGCGGCTTTGTGCTCGCAAGATAGTCTGTCCTGTCTGGATCTACAGTAAGATAAGCGGTAGGAGAGGTAAAAACTCCTCCTCTGTCTTGTAGTAACTCATTTCCATCTGAATTTAAATGTGCTACAGCTATATGTATACTGAAATAAATTTTTCAGTGAAGATATTCTGCAGGTTTTGCACAGTCAATGTGCGCGATTGTTTGAGTGCAACAAGCTTTTTGTTGGGGGTTCAATATAGAGTTCAACAGTCTGGTTGATTATTGGATCTGATAACCATTACTTTTAGGTTTATCAGTGCCACTGGTGTACGATAAATTACATTAAGAGTGTGCTACTGTGATGCAGCATTCTCTTTTTATCTGTTGTCACTACTCTGTTATCTGGAGCAATGTCCCGCCCACAGTACTTTCTGATTGGTTACATGCCACAAGCAACAGCCTGTCAACACTACAGAAAAGACATTAAACATTTCTCCTATAATTTAGCACATGTGGAGCATTATTTAGCAATATAATGACAATGAAGTTTCATGCTGGAGTTTGTCCTTATCAGAATTTTACCAGCAAGATTTTCATTTTTGCGACAAATGTGTATCAGTTCCTTGCTTACTAATAATCAGTTTCTGAGCTGAAATTAAAAAAAAAAAAAAACACGTCAGTTTATCCCTAGTAGTCATGAAGACAACGCTCTGAGCTTTAGAGGAGGGGCGCATAGCAACAACAACAGAGACAGTAAAGTGTATCCCCCTTCTCATTTCTCAGATTTTACATCCTCAGCTTTTCTCTTTGCACCTTTGTCCTCCCACCTGAGATGTGAGTGGAGGAGGTGAGAAAGAGACAAGGGGTGAGAGGAGTCAAGGCATTCAACAAAATTAGAAATTGTTGCTTGCGAGATGTTATTTAAAAGCAGCATCAATTAAATACGATGTGAGGCACAGCAATAGTATCTGTGCATTGTTTTGTTACAGCCTGATTTCTGTCCGATGAGCAGAACGGTGTTCATGATAACTGACAGTAGGCTGTATATTTATTAATTCAGTTCACATGTGGCAGAATGTGACAAGAGTCTATAGATGTCTTGCATATTTCTTTTTCATTTAACACGTGTACAGTGAAGTATAAAAGAGGTGTGACATATAAAAGTGTGATACAAATAAAGGGAAACATACACCGATGAGGCATAACACTATGAGCACCTGCCTAATATTGTGTTTGTTTCCTTTATGCTGCTAAAACTCCTCTGACCCAGTAGGGCATGGACACAGGACCTCTGAGGACGTCCTATTGCACCGGGATGGGGAGAGTGAATTGTATGGGTCCTGTGGGTTGCAGGGTGGAACCTACCTGGATCATTATTATCCCGGAGCATCCCACAGATGCTTAATAAGAGGGTCACAAGTGGGTGGCAACTGGCATTAAGGACTGCTGTTGCTATGAGGGGGTGGAGGGGCGGGGAGTCAAGGGGTTGCTTGACCTGCAATGTCTAGGTGGGTGGTGCATGTCAAACATCCACATGAATGTCAGGACTCAAGATTTCCAAGCAGAATGTTGCATTATAACTAGATGGTCGACGTTATTCACTTCCCATCGGTGATCGTAATGTTGTGGCTGATCCGTGTATATAATAATTCAGTGCTATATCCCAACATTTGTCCATCCTGCTTGTGACATGCTTTGTATATTTAAAAAGTCTTCATAAAGGATACAACTGTGCATCACACTCAAAGCTCTTCCAAAAAAAAAACTCCTCGATCTTCTGTCCTCAAGATGCACTGTAGGAACCGAGACCTTCTTCATGATGGCACGCAAGGATTGATTTCCAGGTCGTGGGCTGGAGGACAGAGGAGACAAGGAGGTTGAAATAACTGGGAGGTGATTCTAGACAAAGCAAAGTTTTCTAACCCATTTCCTGTCTCCTTTTGTGTGTGTGTCTCCCCGCTTAGATGCAGTGCCAGAGGAGCTGGTTGAGCCTTTCTACAGGGACCAGTACAACCAGGAGCACCTGAAGCCTCCAGTTGCCTGCCTGCTTCAGTCTGCAGAGCTCTACTGCCGGGCAGGAAGCCTGATCCTCCGCAGCGATGCCGTCAAACCTTTACTGGGACACAACGCTGTCATTCAGGCCCTGGCGCAGAAAGGCCTGTACGTCACGGATCAGGACAGACTGGTCACCGAGAGAGATCTGACCAGTACGCCCATACACATGGTGAGTGGAGATACACCTATATTTATACCTTTATGGGAGTACAATCACCACAGAATATATACAGCACCAATTAACTAGAAAACCGACAACAAAATAGAGTTAAAAACAGTAAAAGTTAAGAGTGGAGTGGTTTGCAATCATGGTCTCAAATTGACCCACATGTACAGTTGTGTTAAATTTTAATGTTCCAGGTGTGTGCAGCACAAAAAGTAAAAGCAGTTTTCCTAAATTCAGCGTGTGCACACAGGACTTCAAGTATTAGCCAATCGATCGCTTCAATGAGTTGAGTAATGACTCTAGGATTAGTCTAATAGAGAAGTTAAGTATGTGCATCTTCATCTTAAATGTGTCATTAGTGTACTTACTCACATTTAAAATGCCTATATGATTGTAATGCAACTGTGAAGACGTGTGAAATGTGATGACGTGCTTTAGAATTTAGTCTGCTGATGTGAAAATTCACACTTTCTGACACGTATTTAAGAGGGTGTGAAATTATATGTGTATTAATGATATATTCCACGGATACTACTAAAGATTATTTTAAATAATCATCCATGAAATGCTCTAAACAAGACAGAAATGCTGTTAGTATTACCCAGAGCCCAATATTATGTCTTCATATTCCTTGATTTAACTGACCGACAGTTCAACACAAAAAAGCAGCATATTCATACAGAAAAGTGCAACAAACTCTCACATCTGGGTAGTAGGAACCAGTAGATATGTGATAACTTAACCTGATAAATCACTTTAATCAACTGTCCAGATCACAAACAGTCGTATTGATTATACAATTAGATTAATTGTTTCAGCACTAACACGCCCGTGTCTGTTACTGTTGTCTTGCTCTCATGTGGAAGGAGTGTGTTATGTGATATTGTGCTTGTGTGTGCTTCTCCATGAGTCCTCCTGTTCGACCGCCCTCCGAGATCTGTCCTGTTGAGAGAAAAACAACCGCTAATGACGGGTTTCCTATAGCAACCCATTACTCACTGTTCAGCCTCTGTGTCATTAGACAGCAGGGCAAACATGCCTGAGCTCACACCACTTCGAGATGCTGTAGATGTACAGTAATAGTGTGTTGTCAAAGCCACATCCAGCGCCGCATGGAAGAACATAATAAGGCTGCTGCTAACATGCTGTACATTTACATTGTTGGATATTGTGCTTGTTAGTTTTGGAATCAGGCTAAAACAATGTCAGAAAATGATGAGGATGATGCTGATGGATTCATATTGCTTGTTCTGTCCAACCAAAAGACCAAAACTCAGAGATATTCCGTAGAATGAGCACATTTTTTGCTTGAGTAATGACTAAAGTGGGATCATAACTGTTGATTTTCTGGCTGAGTGACTAATTGATCATCTGGGTAGTTGTATAAGCACTTAAACATAATACTGTCTGATGCTAAAATTGCTCATTTAGTCATAAAGAAGGCTGTCTGTGGCTTTGGATTGAGGCACGCTGCTAGCACATGCATGGCTGGAGAGCGGGCACTTCTGCTGACGCCAAAAGGTGTCTGCATTGCAGTGCACTCTTCCCTCCCTCCCTCCCTCCCTCCCTCCCTCCCTCCCTCTGTCTCTTTCTTTGACTCTTGTCTTTCCCTCTGCTGCCTTTTTCTTTTTTGACTGTAGTCTTTTCCACTCCCTCTTTCTCAACTCTTCTTTGCTGATTAAATGAGGCTGGAAAAACTGTTATCTCCTGAATATGTATGCATTAAGCATATTTCAATCAGCCTGCCTTTGCCTCCACATCTCCTCTCCTATTGTGGCTGTATTTTACTTCCCCTCCCCTCCTGCTCTCCTTCTCTTTACAGCTCCAGTGGATAATTCAAAGTCAGTGACATTTTTATCCTTACGTTTGATTGTACTCACGGCGTCTTTCATTGATCGCGGCTGCCACCAAGGTGGGAAAGACGGGAGGCGATTTGATGCAAAGCTAAATGATCCTTTCACACTTGGAAAATTACATGTGCAGTTCAGGGTATGTCTGTGCTTTTGTGTGTGTGTTTCAGGTGATTTAGCGAAGGTGTTAAGTAGACAAATAGCCCATCTACTCTCTAACAGATTGACCTTCATTTGTGTAACTCAGAGCAGGCTATTAGTTAATCTGTCCGTCCTTATTGTTACTTCGTGCCCTTGTGAAGTCATTAGATTGGTCCCGCAAAGCAGAGCGACTGTGTGTATTTGTGGACTCAGCAGGATAATTTCAGTCATGCTGAAGTTGAGGCTTTTCATTTTGGGTTATGGTATATCTGCGGAGAAAATGATGACCTCATGGTTTTCCAAATCCTCTGCTACAGAAGAATAACTCATGTCAGGGGGGCGGGGAAGGAGGAGCATGGCAGTCTGTCAGAGGGCGAATGGATATACTATGGAGAGAAAGCGAGGCGAAGGGGGAAAGATGGAGTTTAGGGGGCTGCCATTTGGCTCCGATCCAGGAGGAAGCAGGAAAGTAGAGCAAGAGAAAAGAGGAAAGGGTGAGTTAGAACATCTACTGGAAGGCAAATGGAAAAGGAGGGGGATAGAGCTGTGGAAAGGCGGGAAGGAAAGATGTAAAGGAGAGGAGGTATTGCCTTTTTGGCGGTCGGGAGGACATTTACGTGCCAGAGAACGAGTGGAAAAGGCCCACTGTTAATATGACCATCTGGAAAGAGGGGAGAGGAGGGGGAAAAAAGGGACATGATGGAGGAGGAGGAGGAGAGCGGAGCGGGGAGTAGGGAGGGCTGAAGGAGAGGAGAGGAGGAAGACGTGATGTGCACTACTGCAGCACCGTGGAGGGTGGGGTCTCCCAGTGAGTCAAAGCACGTCTGGTGCACAAATACGAGCTCCCTTCTGCAAGCACACACACATGAACACACACCTTTATAGAAGTGTCAGACCTCCTGTGGGGTGTGCACGACCTTACTTTCCTTTCCTGATCCTCTTTGACTTTTATTTTGCGTGTCTTGTGCGTGCTTCGCTCTGCCCACTGAGTGTTAAAACACTGAGACGAGACAGAACCGGAGCGGTAATTGAATTTGCCTGCAGAGGGGTGTGTTCCGTGATCTAAAAACTCTCTGATAAAAAAATGTACAAAGATTTGGAGGATTTCACGGATGTGTGTGTGTGCAAAAGATAGCGGGAGAAGTCATTATTTTTTAGTGGACGTTTAATACAAACTAATATCTCGACAAAGTCAGACACGCAGGTGGAAAGTTGTGCAATAAAAATATTTGTGTGTCGCTCAGATGTCGGATGTTTTTGAGCGTGAACCTGCACTGAACGGACACTTGTGAGGTTTGTGGGGAATGAGGCTACTTTGATTATCTGTTTGCTCAGCTGTATTGTCCTTTCCTATAGACGCCTTTGATCAAGGGCACACACACACACACACACACACTTGCAGCCATACAACAGTAGTGAGACCGAATACTGATGCTCCTGTGAGATGGTGTGCATGAGTGTGCTGCAGCTCTGTACCTCTTTATGACCACTGTCTGCCATTTCTGGAGCCTTATAAGGCGTGTCTGACACCATGAGGGGTTTTGACTCGCTTCTCTACACACACACACGCACACACGCACACACACACACACACACACACACACCAGATTTCTTTGTGAAAGTATAATAGACAGCACATGGCTTTTAAATTCATGCCGCACTGTCAACAATGGTGTTTTTCTCTCCGCTGATACGTGAACAATCTGAAGTTATTTAAGCAGAGGATCTGGATCCTGTCTGTCTTTTTCTTCTCTATTTCTTGGGATCACACCCATATGTACATTTGTACTCCAACATACATGCACATGGACAAACATGTGCATCTAAGCTCTCAATGAAATGTCACGGGACAAAGAGTGCAACAATTAGACTGGGACACAGGCATATACACAGACTATGAGAATGTAAACAATGCTTTTGTTTAACTTAGGGCCTGTTATTGAAGACGAGTTAAATCTTATGACTCACTTTTAAATGCTCCTGTGTTATTCAAGCTGTAGTTTGATATTTGAGCACAATGCACTTATTGGCTCTTCTTGCAGTATTTAAAGAGCATTTGGACCAAAACAAGTCCTGTGTTAAAGGTCCTGTATTGGGCCCCGTTTTAGCAATTTAATAAAAATCTCTCATGTGTGCCTTTTCAGCTCAAAGTACTTCCCTGATGGTTCATTCTACAATGACGTGTAAATCCTGGTTTTAGCCCTGTTTTGAACGGGCTGTTTCAGGTTCTGCAGCTTTAAATGCAGTTTTGTCCACGCCCACTTCAGGAAGAAGACGCTCTCTGAGTCTGTGATTGAACAGCTTTGAGCAAAACTGTTGGCCGCACAGTAGCTGAAATGAGTGTGTGGGACCAGGCCTTTCTATCACTTCTAAATCTCTCTGAGCTATGGTTTTACATGGAAATGCCACAGTTTTTATGTCATGTGTATGGTGAGTTGTCAGACAGCTTTACAGTTATAAAATCAGTAGTTTAGCGGCGCACAGCAGCATATTGATTAATGTGTATTCCTAGTGGGCTGCGTTTCAGTCAATATTTTACATGTGTTCCATGGTCTGACAAGAGAAAGTGAAAAATCTGTAAATGACAACAGCTTTACTGGGAAATGAAATGAAAATGTATTGTCTATAAATATATGTATGAGCACAGAGAGCAGAAGTGGCTGAACTTAGGCTGCTGGTAGGCTGCCTAGCTAGTTGTGTAGAGGCTTTAGGAGCGGCAGAATAAACTTCTTTATATCTTAACAGCCTTTTATTTACACCACAAAGTTTATAACAACCACAAAATACAATAAAAATGGATTTTCACCATCATGGGACCTTTAAAACAGTAATAAGTGGCTCTGCTGGTGACAGTGTGGTCCTTCAGGTACAATGACATACTATCTAGTCCATTTTTAGGACCATATCCATGAATTTGAACGCTTATGGGATGTCAAGACGCTGCACAGGGTTTACTGTATAATAGCCAGAGTCAGATTTTACAACTCCGGCTTTCATTGCAACCAGGATTGTGTCTTGGCAGGTACCAATGTGCATGAACAAGAGAGCTGTATTAGGATGCAACTGCCTCAACTTAACATGACGGCTGGAGGGGCAGCTGGCTTTACTGTGTCTGCCAAACCTCTAAAGCTCACTAATTATAATTGTCATAACTCGTTTGTTTAATTTGTACACAAACCAACAGACTGCAGTTCACAGTCTGATAATTATTATACTTTACCAGTATACAATAGTTTAAAAAAACAACAACAATATATAGGTAATACTTTAAAAAATTCCTGTTCTGCCAAAATAAGTTCCTTTCCTTTAATACATTTTTTGCAATTTGTTTTATTATTTCTTGACCATTTTTTTTTGTTTTCATTAGATACAGTGGAAAGAGACAGGAAATGAAGGGAAAAAGAATCAGGAAATGACATGCAGCAAATTTTCTTGCCGGACATAAATCGAACCGATGACTTACTGTTTACAGTTTTCGTGCCCAAGTGGTATGTGCCCCAATCACTCCGCTATCTGGTCGACCCCTGCAGCTATTACTGTTAATAAAATCCCTTCAGACACACACAAAACATGCAGTCTTGTCAAGTGAGAGCCAAACTTTTACATTCCTCAGTACAAGCATGGAAAGACCGTGATCCATGCATTTTTTTTTCTGTGTTTAAACTGCGGTGTTAATTTACAAATATCCTGCTGAAAAAGAAATGAACGCAGGTGATTTGTCGCAATCAATCTCTTATCATTTAAATTCATGTGGCTTCTCCGCCCAGAGCTCTGAACAGACACACACGTGCATGTGCATGTGCGTGCACACACCTACACAAGCTTCTTAACAACATTAAAGATTTAGGAGTTTTATGCAAATGAGTTGAGAAAAAGCTTCAATCACAGGAAAAGCTCAGTGGGTTTTCATGAAAATCGTGGTCTGTGGATCTACGGCTTCAGTCTAAGCTGCTTGGCCTGCCTTCCTCTCTCTCTCTCTGTCTGTCAGTCAGTCCAGCTGTCAGCCAGACGTGGTACCTCTGGAGGGGAATGTACACAATGTGAAGTATCTGCCAATATCCTGAAGGTGCATGAATTGAAAACAGTTTCCACAGACTGTGTCACGGACAGTCCAGTATTAGACTTACCGTATGTGCTTTAATGCCAAAGCAAACAGTTCTGTTGTTTACCCATATAATAAGCTATAGATGTGTAACATTCAGTGTAACATACTGGATGTCAGCCAGCATCACTGTACAGATCAGCTAACAGTAATGCTTTATAGCTGCTTTTTTGTTGATAGGATATTTTTCTGTTACATCTGCACCAATCAGCTGATAAGCTCCTTACATTTGTCAATCAGCAATAATTTTAATAACTGATATATTTTTAAGTTAACTATCATGAAAAAATTGAATATTCTTTGTTTGCAGCTCATCAAATGTGACAATTTTCTGCCTCTCTCTGTTTTTATATTACACTGATTAGATAGCTTTTTGTTTTGATATGCAGATAATACATCACTTTTGACTCCTCTGGTTGATTTTTTTTATTATTATATGAAAATTGATGGATTAAACAATAAAAATGAAAAAGATAAATGAGGCGGACGTGGCTTAAAACCAAGATAATGTTTAATTCCTGTAAGATAAATTGAAACTTTGGTTGACTTTTATGTTTTCTATTTAATCTAATATGACTTAAGGTTATAAGAGCAGTTGTTGGCATTTTATTTAATGTTTTCCACACTTATTTCCATGAGAACTTTGTTTCCAATAGTCCTTTTATGTCCGTACACTGTGTGTGTTTACACTGGCTGTATGACACGTGGTGATGGTGTTGAGCTCCAGTGGCAGCTCAAAATCGTACCATTGGACCTGCAGTTTGTTTCTTGGGGAAACACTTGGTCACACTGGCTGCTGCGTGGGGATCTGTGGTTATGAATAGAGGCCTTGACAGCTCGACTGGCTGTAGCTGTACAACGTGTCACTGCCTGTTTGTGTCCGTTTGAGTCACCTGGATCTCAGAGAACCAGACTTCAGATGTTTGTTCAGTTAGGTTGGACACACAGATAGATGCTTAGGTAAGCAACACACACACACACACACACACACACACACACACACACACACACACACACACACACACACACACACACACACACACGTACGGTGTAAATGTTTTTGAGTGGATCTGTAGTGGGACAGGAAAGGGAAGGGGAGGTCTGTTGGTTTGACCGGCCTGGAATGGGATTAGAAAGGCCAGGAGAATGTCAAGCTTTGTGTAGGTGTTGATGGCTGGTAAAACCACTCCACAAGTACATGACTCAACATTAGGCAAAGCGTGCACAATAAAACTAGCTCCGCAGACCTGTAACAGTGTGACATGATCTCAAATTTCAAAAGGCTGCAGTGCTGGTGAAATGTTTATAAGAGAGGAGAAGGAACTTCACAGGATTCAATGTCCAGGTTTGACATGTTTCATGATGGAGCGGCAACAATTAATCAATTAGTTGTTAACTATTAAACTCATTGCAAATTATTTTCATAATCAACTAAAGTTTGAGTAATATTTAAAAACAATTTAAACAAGATTCTCAGATTCCAGCTTCTTGAATTACATGACAGAAAGCTAAAAGTCTTGTGGTTGTGGACAAAACAAGACATTTGAGGACGATAGCTTGGGCTTTGGGTTTTGACATTTTTTTTAACCGTTTTATAATATTTTAAAAAGCAATCAATGATTAGATTCATTAAGCAAACAATTGATGGATTAATCAGGAGTCAAAATAAAAGTTAGTTGCTGCCTACTGCATAACATTGATGTGGCTCCGTAGTGGATCGTTGAAAAGACAGAGATGTTTGCATCCAGAGGGTTCGAACTAAATTTCTGATCATTTCATTGAATTTGTCGAATGAAAACCCCAACAGTTAACAACTTTCCATCTCTAAAATACCCGGAAAATGTATTCCATCTGACACTACATGTGATGCGTCTACAGAAACTCTAACATGTAAATAGGAACTCGAATTGTGCATTAATGCGTTTGGAAAAAGCGGGAAACTAAAAGTAAATTCAAACTCTGCATTTGAAATTGTCTTTCTAACACACTCTTGCCGCTGTGTTGGTACAGAGTTCCCACCTGGCGCTCATCGACACCCTGATGATGGCGTACACGGTGGAGATGGTGAGCGTGGAGCGGGTGATGTCCTGCATCAACAGATACTCCTCGGCTGAACCCTCCCACACCGACGGACACATCCAGGAGCTGCCTTATGACACCGAGGACGCCATCACCACCTGGATCAACAAGGTACACACAAGAAGAGCATGAAACCACAAGGACATGTGGTGTCTCCTTACAGAGGGCAACCACTGCACACATGCTAGAGCCTTTTACAAAGGTTGCTCTTTGCCTGACACACTGCTCTTTGTTTTCCTGCGGATTTAGCAGACACGAAAGCATGGCGGAGCGATTCCTCCACTGCTGGCTTAAAATCAAATAAGAAACTAGATGAAAAACAAGCACCAACTGCATGTAATGATGTCAGGAAAGATTACAAAGGGATAACTCACTCAATTCAACCACTTCAGGTCTGTTAAAGCAGGACTGAGGGAGTAAAGTCGGACCTCGAGTGAGCTTTGCGCTTTTAGAGGACAGCAGTTAAATCTCTGTTACTGCATCTTTAGTTGGCTTGACCATGCTTATTGGTTACTTGAATTAGTACCTAAATTGGTTAGTTTGGAAATGTTTTCTTCGTTGAAAATTAATCAGAAACAAACCTCAGTATGGCATAAATTAAACAAACAAGAAGCTCATGTGCTTTCTGCTCTGTTTTCCCGACTGAAGACAGGAAGATGCACACATGCAGGATTCATTTATACACACACACATTAAAACATGGGTCGCTGTCTCTGTATAGACATAGCATGCCGTAGATGGCTGCTGTGACCTTGTGTCTCCTCAGGCCAGAATGTTACGTCAGTGTTTTTACGGAGACTTTGAAAGCAGAAACATCATAAAAAACAGACGGGTCTTTTTAAGAACAAATACGCACAGTAGAGTAATCTTTGAAGTTCTTTTAACATTGTGTTTGAGCTAGAAATCACCTCAGAGTTGTGTATCGTCTGACAGTAATATTTAGCATCGGTAGTTAATGAGTAGCAATGGTGGTGAAAAGTTTGTCTTTGATGTGTGGAGCCTCTCATTCTCATGTTCAAGTTTCTCAGCACAGATGCACCATTCAGCCTCAGCGTGCACCAAAAGTTTGGGTGAAATCTGACCTCCGGCTCTCTCTCTCTCTCTCACTCTTTCTTCTTCGCTCTTTTTCCTGTCTCCAAAGGTGAATGAACACCTGCGGGACATTCTCGTGGAAGAGCAGAAGCTGAGAGAGGCTTCTTTCCTGGAGTCAAACGCCACAGCACACAAAGTAAGAAGACACACAAACCAACTCTGCCATGGGACATTCAGATGACAGGAGTAATATTCAATCTACTCTGCTTTTTTCCTTCAAGTTAATATTAATGGATTTTCAACTTTTACTCAAAGGTGTGAGCACATGTTAGGACACAGACGTTGCAGTACACAGCGCTCTGTAAATCAGAGGAACAGATGAGCTCAGTCTCAGGCCAGCTGCAGGGAAATGTTGGCAAGAGTCGCCACGCTGCTGTTAGAGAGGACAAAGAAATGTGCAGAGGGCAGAGGAGGAGAGACAGTGACAGACAGAAGAGAGAAGAAAGAGTGAAGAGGAATAATCAGAGATAGAGGAAAGGGAGAAATGACACCACGACGGGGAGGCATGGAGAGAAAAACTCAGGAACTTTGTCAGCTGTAGCCAAACAGAGTCATGCAGACAGACAGGCAGCGTCATCCTGCAGGCCTCGTAGTTATGTAAGTCCTCTGTGACACAACCAGGCAGTCTGCTGGCACAAACGCAGCAGTCAGCTACCATCCTCTTCTACTCACTTAACCCTCTAAACCCCCAAACCCGGGTTTAAAAGGCGAGCAAATTTTAGAAAATGGAAAAATGTTCTTAATCTACGCTTCAAACTGAGATATTTCATTTTACATGCCATTTTAAAATTGGCTAAAAAGAAACAATTTGCAAGAACCAGATTCTGTAAAAAACTAAAAATTCCGTACTACTCGACACAACGGTGAAGCTATTAGCGATTCAGCTGTGACAAACGTTCTCATGACAAAAATTGAAGGACTTTTTAGCCGAGCTGCAGGCTGTGTTTTCTCCAACGAGCATGAAAACAAAATAAAAATGCAAACAGTAATCTCTTTTTTTTAAGGAGTTCCTGTAACCCTCTGAAACCCCATTTGCCAAAGTTGCGCTCTTTGTCAAAGCCAGAGACCATGAAAACAGAAAATATTGCTGGGTTGTCAACTTTCTTACAATCCCTGAACTACTCATCTGTAGAATGGGTTTCAGAAAAACAGCCTAATCTATTTGTTAAAAGCACTTCTTTCTACATATCTCATTTGAAAAAAAAAATCAAAAATATACCGCTTCCTATTACCAGACTGCAAAAAAAAAAAAAAAAGAAAAACGAGTGCAGCAGTCGTATGACAAAAATTTCGAGACTTGTTGGCTGAACTGCAGGCAGTGCAATATAAATCTGGAAACACATTACATTTATTTTTGCAGTATTGCTAATACTTTTGGAACATGGAAAATTGCTAAATATGTTGATTCCAGTTCAATAATTTGTATAATTCCTCTTTTTTATAATGACTTATAGCATTATACTGTGTCACACTGTGAAAAATGAGCCTGCATGAGTCAAAATGTGACAAGAGCAAAGAACACCCAGAAACTGTCTGTGGTTTAGAGAGTTAAAGTACAAAATGTCATGCTTTTTTTTTTTTAAAGGCATTTCACTCACAGCAACAAATGCAGTCTTGTAGTTGTACTGGGAGAAAAGGTCATCAGGATTTCTCCTCTGGGGAACATGAACGTCTCAATGAGATATTTCCATCTGGTGGACCGAGTGATGAAGTGACGTTAAAGCGGCACAGAAAGCCACGAGCATGCCTACCCACACATGCTATCATGAGCTAAAGTGTTTACATACAACAGGTTGTAAAATGGCAGCACGGTGTCACGAGTGAGTCTGTGAACCCTTATATGAAACAAAATTAACTCTGTCTTCAAAGAGCTGCAGGAAGTCACGAGCGGCTAAGTCAGTCGGAGAGAGCTTTTATCTGCTGTGGGAGTTTATTGGCAAATTTTCTCCTCCCTCCCTCACTGTCTGTTTTTGTTTTAGTATAGTGAGAGAGATCACGGCTTGACTGCGATTGCTCCGTAAGCGGATAACATGTGACCTCTCCCGCCCTCACTCACATTTACAGACTCAGGCTTTGTCCAAGCAACAAGTTAAAACAAGGGAGGAAGACGGTTTTTTAAAGAATGTGAGGAATAACTGGATGATCATTGTCAGTCAGCTGCTTCTCCTGCTCCACGCTCCAATCACACAGCTCCTTCTCTGCATTATCAGCCCCAACAGAAGTCTATTGACTGATTAAGACATACTGAGAGAAGATCATTTCACACACACACACACACACACACACCAGTGGATGAGCACAAGACACCTCTCAGTGAGTCTCGTCTATTCTGGGACAGTGTGAAAACTCTTTAGCTGCGGTCTTATGACTAAGCACTCAGCATTTTTGCGTGTGTGGATATTGAGAGTGTTTGTGCTGCACATACTGTCAGTGCTTTTAAATATGACTGAGAGGAAGTTAAAAAACACACCCATGCTGGATCATTATTAGGGGATTGGGAACTTCAAAAATCTGGTTATGTTTGTAGCTCGAAGAAGGAGGTCAAGTTGTAGATCGTGTTTTTTGGACTGTTGATTAGTTCACAGCGTATCTCAAGAACTTTTCAGCAGATTTCAATAAAATCAATGGAATGTTTGCAAGAAATGATGGTGTGATGAGGTTAGATTTGTTGAAGATCGCACCATAGGACAGTTCTGTGAATGTCAGCAGAAAGATTAGTCTTAAATTAAGCTAGAAAGTTTTGAATGAACATTCCTGAAATGGAATTTGCGCTTGTATGTCACGTATCAGACACACGGTGCTTAACATTGTTGCTTTATCAGTCTGTGGAAGTGATGACAGTTTGTCATGCAGATTTAAGTCACTTTTATCTTAATGTTTCAGATAATAATGCCTTCATTCAGACTCTTCCACAACAGTTTCAGAGTGAGCTACACGATACAGATATATTTAGGTATTTGATAAAATACTTAAATGTACTGATACAAATATTCAAACAATACCACAGGGACAGCCTGAAACATCAGTAAAAGTAATCTAAATATCTAATAGGTCACACTTTAGTCACACAGTTTGACTCTTTTGCAGGGATTTAAGTTACTTAAATCAATTCAAACTATTTTTGATGGAGTTTGTTCATTAATTTTCACTTCTAAATGTACTCAGACTGAATAGAAAACTATAAAATATGCTCAGAGTGCAGACCTCAGCTGAGGACGTCTGTCGACTTGAGTCATTTGTCTTTAGTTGACTTTAGAGAACAACTGTATTGAGCCGACCAATAATCCTGGATTTGAACTGAATCACCATAAAGTCTCAGTTAGTCATTTGTGTTTATTGTTTTCATGCTCATGTGCTGTTAAGTGTTAATTGTTAAATGTAGGTATGTTTTGACTGAATAGTTTTTGAATTAATAGTGTTATTCAAACTTCTACATGGTGTACCATAATCTGATCTTCATTGACATTATGCAACTTATTTGATAGTTTGTTTTATATTTGCAACCAAATATCACTTATTATACAGCATTTAATAGATTATTGTATCCGTTGGATCAAGTGATATATATCGCATAATAATGCATTAATGAACAAAATACACATTTTTTCTGTCCGTGGACTCATGTTTCACTGCAATATAAAGTCCACCAGCTCTATAGAAAGGGCACAGTTGTGGCTAGAAGTGGAGAGAACTTAAAAATGTCCCCAATGCAGAATAACACAGTAATGATGCCATGAATCATAAAAAGATAGAAATAATAATAGTTGAATTTCTTTGATCATTTATTTTATTAAAATTTGAAAAAGCCTGGAATCACCTTTTTTTTTCAAACCCCCACATGTGCAGCCAACCCTCAAAAAACTGGTGACTCTACATACTATAGATAATTGCTGCTTACATTTTGAATTTGATTCAATGCCCGTCTTCTATCTGCTCTGTGCAAACACAGCCTGCAGTTCAGCCCAGCACACCTGAAAAGTCCCCAAATATTTATTGCCTGTCTGTTGGTTGCAGCTGCATCATTTGCAGCTGAGTTTAGTAAAATCATTATAATTCTTAGAGGCAGATGAATATAAACACACATTGATTTGTTTTTAGTTAGAGAACCATTTAGTTTGATTTACAGAACCTAGCAGGGGACACAGGGAAGCTCTTTCTATTGTTATCACTATTAGAACTGTAACGCTACAACCTCATGACAAAACTCAACAACAACTACAGTTTTAACTCCAGAACTTGCATTTCCTCATTGTCTGTTACTGTGTATTTCTGATGCAGATTTTTCATGTCTGGGTAAATACATTGGACATATTTTGTGGATTGTGTAGCTTGTGCAGAGGTGCAACATGCATCCTTGCAGTAGTTGTTCCCCGCTGTTAGCCTAATGCCTATCCCACTCTCTCCTGTTGTTGTCCAACCATCATCCAACCATCAAGTCTCCTAGCAAATGGTACTGGAGATTAGTACCTGTAAGTCCATCCATTGTAAAGAACACCTCCTCGACAACCATCCCCCTCTACTACCTCCTCTCCCCTGATCCCACCCTTCACATTTGTCCCTCCGGCTGCCTTGTTTATCATTGCATGTGGCCCTGAACCCTGTCATAGTTTGATCAGACCCCTCCCAGCCCGACCCTCGTCCTCACATAGGGACCATTTTTAACCTACATCCCTCTTAGAAAAGGGATCTCTACATTTAATAGTGTATATTCCAGTAGCATGATCACATGAACACTAGATGCTCTGTTGAAAAGCATATTTGAACCGAATGACCCTGCCTCAGTAGTGTCTCATTTTCTGGTTTGATTTGCCTTTCCTATTGTGTGAACTGTGCCGTGAAAACAGTTTGAATTGGCTGTGAAGGATGTGCCGTATTAAATGATCATACGGCACAGTTTGTTCCTCACAGCCCGACGCACGGACTCAGTCAGACAGCGAGCTCTGCTGCGATCGAACCTTTCATCGTATCTATTGTAAAGATGCAGATGTGGCGAAACTTTAGTGTGTTTATGGGCAAACTGGGGGCGCTGATGCCCTGAAGACACGCAGCATTATTGTCTCCGTGGGTTTTACAGGCCCCAAGAGACAAAGAAAATCTACAGGCGGGAAGGATGCACTGACACAGATGATTATTAAACTCTAAATCACATGCATTGTCTGCTACAACACCACACCAGACTGCCACAGTGCCAATGAATTCTCAACAGATGTATGATGGCAGAAAGCATTCATTTGCCAGCATGCATTCTTGCTCCTTAGAGAACTAACCATTCCTCACAACCAGAGAGCAGAATTATGTTACACCTTACAATATAAGGTGTTAATTCTAATTATAGGTTTGTTTCTTTTTTTTTACTGTATGCCACTGTCTGACTATTTGCATGATCAGTTCAATCTGCTTGAAATTCCTCAGATTAACACTTTTACACCTTTTGTACAAGTGTGATTGAACGGTGTATGCAGATGACCGAGTGTGTTGATGTGTGTGTGTGTCCCAATAATCAGAGAGCAAACTGTACATACCCGCCCCGATGACACATATAGGTGATGTCTTTGCGCCGTTGCCATGGTTTCAGGCTCGCTACAGGAGGGAGCATGCCCAGAGGAGCGCTCCGTCGCTCCCCCTGGTGGACAACCTGCTGAAGGACAACACGGACGGCTGCGCCCTTACCGCCCTGCTGCACTTCTACTGCCCACAGGCCGTCAGGCTGGAAGGTGGGGTCCGTTTGCAACCACACCCGCTGTTACTCACCAGCTGCACTTTCTCCAATGCACTAATGCCAAAAAACAAACACACAAGACCAAAGTCAGTTCAGTTGTACACTGTGGCATACAGTGAGCAAACCATTTTTAGTCTCAGCTGGACAACACAAAGGACTCTGTCTTGTTCTGTCACTGCTGCTGTCATCAGCCATTTGAATGGACTACTTGAAACAAAGAGTGTATTTATCATGCATTTGTCCTCGTCCTCTGAGGTTTTCTTTTTTTTTTCAAATTAATTCTATTTGGCAGCATTATGCAGAGGGGAAAGTGTTCTCCAGGCAGCAGAGACAAACTCTCATCCAAATCCTAAAGTACGAGTAAAGTGAAGGCCCCGTTTGTGCTTACTGTATTTACTGTAAGTGGTATAAATAAAGGACTATTTCAAGGATGATGACTCAAGAAAAGAGACTGTAAAGGCAGATAGGATTCAGAACAGACATAGAGAACGAGACAAAGCCAAACAAAGGCTTGTTTCCTCTCAGCCTGCCTCCGCAGTCGTTTCTTAAAATGCCCTGAGCCGGGATGTGATTGGTCACGAGGGGGACGTGACGGAGGAGCTAGCTGCTATTTCAAAGATAAACAGCTCTTGTGTCGACACTCTGAGACCCTCAGGATCAAATGCAGTTCACAGGGAGCTCATGCACATGTGAACCAGATGTGGGAGCAAGCTGTGCTTCATTAAGGTTTCTTGCACGGCAGCTTGATTTCCTCTTGAAGGAAAAGAAATTGAAAAGTTCAGACTGACTTTGCTCCAGAGAAATCAGCTGCTGTAACGCTGCGCTGCCTGAGACATCCTACACATGCATGGGCCGTCCTTATGGTAACGTCAGGGGAAAAAAATCCTGATGATTAATTTAGAAGGGGTAGAGGACGGTTTGAAAACTTGCGTCATGAGTTGTTCCAAGGGTTTCAAGTGATTCAAATCAGCATACATAAATAGTAGCAGGAAAAGCAGGGTAATTTTCTTCTCATGTGCTCTTTTTTTTCAAACATAAACTGGGTCTTATCTCTTCCTTGTCTTCCTGTCTGGCCTTTGCCGTTACCCCTCCCTTGTGTGTTTGTGTTTGACCCCTCCCCTGGTGGTGCAGATATCTGCCTCAAGGAGACCATGTCTCTAGCTGACAGTCTGTACAACCTCCAGCTGGTGCAGGAGTTTTGCAGGAACAACCTCAACCACTGCTGCCACTTCAGCCTGGAGGATTTGCTCTACGCACATGCATCCGTAAAGGTAGGGACGCCTGAATTCAGATATTGCAGTAAATGTACGTGGAAGGTGTGGAAAATGTTGCTTTCATGATGAGGGTTCAGTTAAAGAAAGGATAAAAAAGTGAGTTTTTTGAGGTAATAGCTGAAGGGGAAGGGTGGGAAATTACAAAGAGGCAAAAATGAGTCATTCAAGGAAAAGTTTTGTAACGAGTGTGAGTCGGCTTGACTCTCACAGGGATTGTTATTGTGTGTCTGTGTCTGCACGAATTAGGAACATAAAGAGCATTTTGCTACATTGAACATTGCTTAGCAGCCAGATTATATTTCTATATTTGTCATGACAGCCTGCGTGTGTGTGTTGGTGCTTTTTGAATATAACGCTCCGCCCCAACCCACTGCCTGCTCAGACAGAGGACAGATTCAGCTTAGAGGAGATTCACAATCCCGACCCGTCTCTGCCTGCCTCCCTTGTTCTCGTCTCTTCAAATCCCTTCTGTTCTGATCAAAACAACAACAAAATCTGTGAATTCTACAGACAAAACAACAACCAGATTCACTCCATCCTCAGACAGAGATCTCATACTTCACACACGTTTGCTTCTGCTTGATAAAAGTGTGTAACTTTAAGAGCAGCTCTGTGCCATCCGGACGTCAGAGGCAGCTCAGCCAGTGTGGGTAAACAGTATGCGGAGAGTGTGGGTAGAAGCATTCGGATTCAAGTCACGGTCGGAGCTGACTGGGACTTTCCATTCTTCAAAACAACACGAGGAACAGTTTTCACACTTGTGCACTCTTTGCTGTGTTTCTCTCCTTATTTCTCATTCACTATATTGTTTATAGTGTGAGTGCAATGTCTGTGTAGTGGTAAAATAACAGTACATGAAGAACAGTTAAAGACTCACTGGCACATCGCCCATTCACCACAGACTCACTGCCCACAGAATCTTAACCAGTGTTTCTGTATCTGTTCATTTAATGCGTTACATAGAGAGGAATGTTGTCGATGTTATTCAGCAGCTCACTCAGCTCTGCCTGTAAAGATCCATGATGAGTAAGTGCAGTTCAGAGGAGTAGTAATAACAGCTTTGGTTGGTCTTGCTGCCCTTGTTAGAGTTGGAATAAACTGATCAGACCAAGTGGTTTCCTACAGATGAAATCATCAGCCACTCTGTTTGAATGCATTTATCATTGATGGCGGTTTGTCACTCGCTACTTGGTGCATCCATCTGTGCATGTGTGACATATTTAAACTGAACTCCAGATGGTGTTTTTTGGCAGTTTTCGCAGTCTAGGTTTGACATTAAATAAGTCAGACAATGAAACATGCACAGATATTCAAGTACGTACACACACACACACCCCTGAGCCAGTTACCTAGCAACAGTTGGCTGGCTGTGACCTCATTGATCTGTCAAAAAGCTGTATAATATGGTGATTGTAAGTCATTTAGCACATTTACAGAGACGTTTTAAGAGGAGATAGGACTGCAAAAAAACAAAGATTGTGCTAATGATGATGAATAACTATGTGTGTGACTGCAGCATTAACCACTAAGGTGTGTGTGGTCTTGCAGAGTAACTACCTGGTGTTTATGGCAGAGCTTTTCTGGTGGTTTGAAGTGGTTAAACCCTCATTTGTACAGCCCAGAGTGTTCGATCCAAACGGTACAGTACGACTTCACAATAATATTAGCGTGATATTGTTACCTGTGGTGATAATATTTGCTATTTCTGCATGCTAATTATTAAATCTCTAGTAATTACCTCAATGCTGCTGTTGCATACTAACGATATGTTTTCTCCTGCAGCCTGTGAACCTGTATCATCCTGTAGAAATATGGCACCTGTGTCCAGTCCAGTTAAACAGAGCTATGCAGACAGACCCTCCAGCCCAGAGAACATCTCTACTGAAGGTAAATACCTGTTATCAGTGTGGATGCATGTGCTCCCATGCATCTTTTACTATTCTGTTGTGGTCCAAAAAAATATGTTGCGAAGACAAAAAACAGCGATCACAAGGGCAGAGGCGTCAAAATGATTGTTTGATCCACTAAAGCTCAAGCAGTTTTTCCCATTTTTGCTCCTGTCACATTTTTACCCACTGTGGGCTTTTTTAAAGTCCTGCATGGATGCAACACAGCCATGGCCGCAAGTAAAGAGACAGACTGCAGTGTGACACAGTTATAATACCATAAATTATACTTGAATTTCTTTGATTATTTGAAAACAAAACTTACAGGTGTTACCAATACTGGATAAAATGTGCAAAAAAAAAAAAAAGACATTATCACCTCACAGCTGTTGTTTTAAAGAGACGTCAGTTAAATATGACGTTTGTCGCAGCTGCATCACCCTTCCATAGTTTTGTTATAATCTTTCACTGTGTTTTATGATGGGCAGAACAGTGTTCATGAGAACTTTCAGTAAATATTTGCTTATAAATTAATGCAAAATGTGGCAGAATGAGACAACATACAAATGCCATGTTTTTTTTTCTTTTTAGTACAAAAAGTACGTTTTTTGACACTTTAGAATGAAGTAATTTCAGTGAAACATCACAATGTTCAGCTTAGATTTGATAAATTTCACCAGCAGAATGGTGAATCAAAGATGAGTAGTTCAAGGAGTGTTAAAAAGTGGAAAAATCCAACAATTCTTTCTGTTTCTTGCTGTAATAAATTGTCACTTTGATGATTTACCAGAGCAGTCAAACCCAGTGGTGGGTTTCCAGGGTTCAGAAGGTTATATAGATACATTTTCTTGCAAATCATAACACAATCATGTTGAACACACTTTTTGCATGATAAAATGTGCAGCTTCTCTTTAAATAACTGCTTCTTAAAGTGGCTACTTGGCCATGAAACATAAACAGTGGAATTTTTTGCATTGAATCCAGAGGCCCCCTAGTGACTGGTTTACAGAGATGCAGCAGCTCTGATGCTCATAAATAATTGTTCAGCACTCTAATTTAATGTTTATCCATTACAATTCAATTATAGAATTTAAATTATTTAAAAAATATATCTGACTTGCCATTAGCAGCTAAAAGATCAGCTCTACAGACTACTATGGACAATCTAAGCCTTGTATATTTGCACACAGTAGATCCTGTAGTTCTACTTTATGTAATTATCTAACCTCTCCTCTTCCTCTACCAAACACTCCACTGCTGCATTTGTTATACAGTATTTCATACATCACATGAGCGACTTAAACAAACCACTTTGCATCTCCAATAGGTGTAATGAAGAGATCTACCTCCATGTCCTACGTAGATGGCTGCGTCGGGACATGGCCCAAAGAAAAACAGTGAGTACTGCAAGGACATGGCTTCATTGACCTACATTTCTTAAGTGGTTTGTTGTTTCTCTATTAAACAAAACATTTCCTCCCCTCTTCCTTCTTCAGGTCCTCCTCTCGGGGAATCTCCTTTGAGATTCCTCTGGACGGAGACCCAACCTTGCCGTCCTGTGAGGCTCCGTCTCTCCGTGGTATGACCCGCTCAGCCAGCAGTGACGGTCTTGGGTTCAAAATTCACTATGCATCCCGAGGAGGGATTAAACGTCACGTGTCCCTCACGCCTGTCAGTGTAAACGGGCAGAGCAGACACATACCCGAGGAGGATGAGGACTTCACCTCCCACAAACCCTTGGGGCGGAACAACACATTCTCAGTCAAGAACCAAAGCAGGTACTGCAGACGAATGTGTCAGTAATAGCCAGTGTGAGCTGATTAGTCTCAGTAACAAGAGTGTAAACACTATTTATACAACTGAACCTAAGAAAACTTTAATTCATTGTACTGTAGTAGTGAAGCTGAGAGCGTGACATCTTGTGGGTGACCAACAAACACAGTAAAACGTCTTCCTACTGTCCATTGATTTACCTGGATCTCTCCTTAGGTACTCTAATGGAGTCCTACCAGACAGCAACAGCCCCAGCCATCACCATGGCAACCACACTGGTCACATCAGCCCTACGACCCCTCCAAGCATTGAAGAGGCTCTGAAGATTATCCACGACACTGAAAGGCCCCACGCTAGCTTGGGTGTCGGGGACGCAGACAATGGCTTCTTTCTCCACGGTGCAGAACCTTCAGACCCACCAGGGGCCCAAGGTCAAGGAGACGACCTTGGCTCGGCTAAGGCACGGCTGAATGACCACGAACCCAACTCTGTATCCACGGATGAAGTGGACACGGGCATCCATGTGCGGACTGATGACATCCAGAGCCTGGATGAGGACTCCTCCTCCCTGAGAGACTATTCAGACATAGACCCAGACTGTGAGGCCATGACCCGGTCGTGTCCTCTGCCTGACAGGCCGGAGAGGGTGAAAAGCAGGGAAGGAGGACACAAAGGGGTCGCCGACGCTGACCCCGCGGGTGAAAGGAGAGACGGAGCTGACAGAAGCAGCCCCTGCCCCAGTTCTGCACCCACAATCCCCAGATCACACACAATGAGTCCGGCTTCATCCTCCGGTGGGTCCACCGGTGGTTTGGTGCGGATGACGAGCTTCGCTGAGCAGAAGTTCAGGAAGTTAGAGGGAAGGAGCAGCGGAGGAACCACACCAGAGAGCTCAGATCTCAATGTGCCATATACACACCCAACAAGAAACAGTCCTTCTCAGGTTTGTGGGTTATTCTGTCACCCATGTTAAGTTGCAGAGGCAGAAATGCAGTTTGAAGTTATGTCTATGTTCCTTGCGCTTGTTTTATTTCTAGATCTCTACACCTCCCCTGCCAATCACATCGCCCTCTCCGATAACTACTTCACCCAGAGACCCCTCCAACCTCATCGCCTCAGAGATGATTCAGCTGAGGATGAAGCTGGAGGAGAAACGTAGAGCCATTGAAGCCCAAAAGAAGAAGGTAAACAGCCGTGCAGCAGGAGAGGTGCCCAGCAGTGCATCTTCAAATATGAGGGTAAACATCGTGCTGCTCTCTTCACATTTCTCAGGTGGAAGCAGCTTTTACTCGGCATCGCCAGAGAATGGGAAGGACTGCCTTTCTCAATGTAGTGAGAAGGAAAGGAGTGACAGCACCCGTCAGCCCCGGCTCAGGAGCCGAGACGCCTTCACCAGAACCTCTCACCTCCTCAAAGGACAACAGCCAGAGCGGCATGGAGCGGGCGGAGAGGTGCAAGCCAGACGGAGCAGCTCCCAAAACCCCCTGTGAAGATGGTGGAGGTGAGCAATCATAACACAGCTCAAACAAAATAGCACTGTTTTCTCATCAATTCAGTATTTTATATCTAAAATTTCAGAAAATTGTAAAATATCCCTGTTATTGTTTGGCAGAGCCCGACTTTGCATCATATTTCATTTTTTGTCTGTCCTGCAGTAGAAAATGATTATTGTTTCTCTCCATTTTTTTAATACAGCTTCACCTGCACTTTGAGGTTAGCAAATGTTTGGATGCTAACACGTTACACTGATAAAATAAATGCAGAAAACATGACACCTGCTAAACGCTTCAGCAGGTGTCGTGTTTTCTACATTTATTTTATCAGTTTAGCCTAAACTGGAGTTAGTTCATTAGTTTTGCATATTTGTCTGACTTAAAGCATCTATGTACCTAAATATAAACTCACAGAGCCTGTAGCAGGGAAGGAAACCAACAGCGGTGAAGAGTAACTAAGTACATTTACTCAAGTACTGTAGTTTAATAAAATGTTAAAGTTCTTGTAGTTACCTATTTCCATTTTATGCTACCTCAAACTAAACTACACTAAATTGCAGAAGAAAATATTGTACTTTCTTTAATGAACTTTGAAATGAAGGTTTTACACTATGAATAATAAAGCAGGTCTTTAGAGTACATTAATAAAGGTTAAACCACTGCTTTCCAATCATTTTCTTTGCTGTTTTACTAAAAGCAGTGTGTCATTGAGGTCACCTTTCAGATGTCTCTAAGTTGTTAAGAGCTCCACCAAACAGTGATTTTTCTGTCTAAACTACTCACATGGTTTTATTCAAATAATAAAAAAAGCTCCAACGTCTCACCAGAAATCAAGAATTAGAGAAAATGTTCAAAAACTGAAAACAGATTTGTGTGTCAGAACTTGTTTTTATCTTCTTCTCTCTCTCCCATTAATCATCTGATGACCCCTCAGGTTTTCCTATAAATTAGCTCCACCTGCAGCAGCTACAATAACACACTGATGCTTCACTATGAATAATTTGCTTACATCATGTTTTTATGTATACTTTAGTTAAAAATCTCACATTACTATTGCTCATGTTTGGGTGTGTAGCAGGAGTAATAATGGAAAAATGCAGTGATTATTTTATGTTTATATTATTCAGCCTTCATTGCCCAGTCATTTAATTTCCATGTAGGAAATGCTCAAAGGTCAGTATCACTCTGCAGCCCAGGGCTTAGGAAATAACCACAAACTAATCTAGTAATTGTTTCAGCACCGAGCCACACAATTAGAAATCCCACAACAGAGACTTTTTCAGAGTGTATATTCTACTGTGCTTGTAGCCATTGTGAATGATTGTGCTCACAGTCATTGAATAACCAACTTGTTTATGTTGGTGGTGATGCAGGTGTAGCCCCTGGAGAGATCGACCTCGCAGAATACACTCGTTCCATCGAGAGGCTGAACACGTCGCTGGGCTTCCTGCAGACGGAGATGCAGCGTTTGGCTCAGCAGCAGGAGAAGATCATGGCCATGAGAGAGCAGCATCAGCAAGCCTGGGTCATACCGCCTCCTGCACCGTCTCCTCACAGGTATCATTTCATTCTTTTAACCCTCCTGTTGTCCTCATTTAAAGCCACCAAAACATGTTGTTTCCTTGTCTGGAAAAAAAAATCCAAAAATTCAGCAAAAAAATCCCCCAAATTTCTGAAAATTTGCAAAACCTTCAGGAAGAAAATTCCAATAGTTCTTTAAAAAAAATTCCCTTAAATGTTTTATTTAAAAAAAATCCCCCAAATTTGGCAAGAAAATTCTTGTAAATATTTTCAAAAAATGAGTAAAAATCTTCCAAAAAAATCCTAAAAATATCTAAATTGATTACATGTATATCAGTAAAACTTCTAGTATTTTCTTTAAGAACATTCACAGAAAAATGAACCAAAATCCAGCGAAATTCGCTGGATTTTGGTTGATTTTTATATGAATGTTCTTAAAGAAACATTTTTAACATTTGTTTTTTTCCGCCAAAAATATTCAAAGATTTCCCAAAAATGTTGAAAAGGTGGACATCAGAAGTTTCACTGTGAAAATATATTTTTTTTCTACATTTTCAAACTTTAAATAGGTCAATTTTGACCCGCAGGAGGACACGAGGGTTAACTAATGAGGCCGTTAGAAAATTTTCTTTTCCATCATCCTGTGAACATTTGTACGTATTTCTGGGCGTTCTGTCACACAGGCAGCTCCGTGAGTTGCGTAGCAGCAGCGTAACGGGCCGAGGATCAGGCCGAGGCTCCGTGGGGTCCTTATCCCCCATCCTGTCTTCTTCTGGTTCTCCTCGCGCTCCCAATCGTTCCCCTGCTGGCATTAAGCGACGACCGGCCTCCTTCCACGCCAGAACACCCCGGACACCACGTCCAAATGATCTGAAGGTCACCCCCTTCAGCCGGATGCTCAACACCCCCACTTCAGTGGACAGCCTGCCCAGACTGAGGCGCTTCACTCCCAGCCAAACCCAGCTCAGTTCGTTTGCCTACTTGGGCCACGACGCCGGCACTGTAGAAACCACGGACCAAGACACTAAGGACAACACTAAGAACAAAGAAGTGGCAGTGGAGAAGAAGAGTGCTGGCACTCCTCGGCCTCCGACTAAAGAAGCAGCCAAAGAGAAGGAAGACAAAGACGAGAGGAGAGAGACGGAGATGAAGGGAGATGTCAAACAATCAAGGACGTTGGAGGTGTTGTGTCAGCCGGTGTCTGAGATCCAAGGAGCCGCAGGCAGCCGGGTGAAGGAAGAAAGCCAGGACAGGAGAGACCTGGTGGAGGTGCCTCTGTCTGGGCTGAAGCCTCCAGATGGACGAGGTCAGGAGGTACCAGGAGGGGAGGGAGAGACAGGTGGAGATATTTATGGAGAAGACCAGAAGATGTGCTGTGGATTCTTCTTTAAGGTGAGTTGAGCTACAGAAACTCAATATTTAGAGTGTTTCCCTCAATATTATCTGCACTTAAGCTGGACAAACACACCAGAAGTTGATGAAAAAGTTCTTCTCCTTCTATTATTTTTCAGGTGAACAGAAGCAATCATTCAATATTCAAACACTCAATTTATATTTATTTGAGTCTCTTTTCAAACAAAAGTTTCAAACAGGGAGAGACTTTATTCTGAAATTTGACTAATGTCTGATTTTCTTCTTGTGTTTGGCTTTCAGACTATTGATTGGGCAAATAAAGATGTCACATTTTAGGATATAAAACTGTTAAGGCAGTTGACTGACAAATTAATCATTGCAATCGAAGTTTTTACCCCCACAATGCTTGTAGTAACTTTTATCTGGAAACACAGGCTGAAATGTTCCTGTTTTTAACCATATTGGAAATGGGTTTTTTTTACATTACAGAAAATAAGTGTTCCCAAACAGTTATTGCAATGCACTGCAGAAATACATAATGTTGTTTGCAGCTACTCACATTCATTGGGTCAGAATCTGCTGGGAAAAAAGGGCTATTCTTCTTTGATTACACATTATTCTCACTGCTGACCCATTTCTTGAAGTTAGGAATCACTGCAGCAACCACAACTGATGCACATTTCAATACCTTCTCATTAAAAGCCCCGCCTATAGTCTTGTAGACACTACATGCAGGGGGTTGCAACAGAAACAATCTCACACTGTGAGAGTCTGGAACAACATGTGCAGTGTTGAGCCTGTTGAGCCATGAGCTCATTGGAGCTCATATGGGTGAATCTGGGCCAAAAAAATAGCCAGAAACCAAACTCATGGTAGTTCAGTGCACTGTGATTGTAGACTTATACGGTGGTCGGTGTAAGGTACTAAGTGCCGCATTAAACCAGTGTACAATCTACTGAATAAGCATTCAAAATTATCAAATGATAAGGCTGCCAGCTTGTCATGAAGGTAATAAAGGTGTAGACTAAGTGTGTCTTCTGCATAGTCTTAGTCCCAGTATTTATTTGTGTGTTCTTGTCCATCAAAACTAGGATGATGTGAAAGGGGAGGAGGACATGGCAGCAAAGAAAGCAGCTCTGTTGGAGAAAAGACTGCGAAGGGAGAAGGAGGCTCAGGAGAGGAAGCAACAACAGGAGCTGGACCAGGAGCAGAAGAGGGAGGCTGCCCGGTACGTACAGTGTCCCTGTTTATGGATTTGGCATTAGTCCTCTGAACCCTATGCAGTTTATGGGCACCTTTTCTGCTCCTGTCACCTTTTTACTCACAGTGGGGTCATTTCTGACCACAATATCAAGTCCTGTGCCTCTATGGAAACGACGACCATGGCTAGTAACTTAGCAAGTTAAATTGGCATAAAATATTTTGAAAAAAGAAACATTTTAAATAGAATTTGTTTCATTACTGAATTCAGAAAAAATGAAAAAAATGTTTACAACATCTTTCAGGTGCCTCTGATGTTACTAAAAGTGGAAAAGAAATGGTGGATATACATACCAGAGATATTTTACTCCTTTGTTCATTTGTTTCCATGCACACAGCCTGCAGTTCATCCCAGTTTGGCTGAAAGGCTCAGTATTTTTGCCACATGACTCTCAGATGCAGCTGAGTCACTGATGGCTTCTCATTTGTGTCAAAGAACTTGAAATCTTTAAAAAAAAAAAGTGGATCCAGACTCTAACCTGTATCACTGCCAAAATCTAATCAGCTGGTCCTTGTGTCATTTCAGACCTTCCCTGAAAATTTCACCCAAATCCATTTAACAGAGAGGCAAACCAACACTAATCGTCACATAACTCCACCTCTTTGGGAGAGTAATAAAAACATGTTTAGGAAATATGACAAATTTAATGGCATGTTAAAGATGACTAGTTGAATATCTGACAATTCTTTCTGTTTTTACAATTTGAAGCTATCATAAATTGTGTAGTTTGGGCAACCTTTTGTAAGATAACATGCCATTCAAACCTGCTGTTAATGTATTTGCAGACATATTGTAGCTTTTGAATCTGCAATCACACAATAATCTTACCTTGGCCCCTGTCTTTAGGTTAAAAGCAGAGGAGGACCAGCAGAAGAAGGATGAGGAGAAGGCGAGGAGAGATTACATCAAGAATGAATATATGAGGAGGAAGCAGCTTAAACTGATGGAGGACATGGACGAAGTCATCAAGCCTCGATCTGGAAGTCTCAAGAAGAAGCCACGGCCAAAGTCCATCCACAGGGACGTCATGGAGTCATCTACTCCACCTGTGAGGAACACAGGTGAGCCCCACGCAAACAACACGTAAAAACACACGCTGTGACCGTAGAACACACACTGATCCATACTGTGTGCTGTTGTGGTGCAGGTGTGCGTCCTCGAGGATTCTCTGTGTCCAGCGTTTCTCTGGCGTCTCTCAATCTGGCTGACAACTACAGAGACCAGGCAGATAACAGGAAGAACAACAGGTAGGAGTCACACTCTGCCTACAGGCTGAAGTTAAAAATCTCTCGTTTTGCCCTTCAGTCACAAATGTAAGGAGAAGAAAAGCAGATATCTGTCAGCACCTGTCTGTATCAATAAAATCATGCTAACTTACTTTAACAAATAATAACACATCTCAGTTTCAAATGCAGCTTATTAATCGGTTTGTATTCAACTTTGAAAATGTCACAACTTCCATGTCGTATTTCCCTGAACGCATCACGAACCCAGCTGTGTTTTCACTTGATGGGATGTTTGTTGATAAGGTTTTATTCTGAACCTATGACTCTATGATTCGTGGAGGCCTGTGAGGTCTGCACTCTGCAGCTTGACTCTTTTTTATCCCCTCTCTTCTTTTTCCCCTCTGTTTTGCATGCACCCTTCAGAGGCAACAAACTAGCTTCTGCCCATATCCCGTTTTATTTAAGCTCCCCCAAAGAAAGAAAGGGAAGGTTAGTAAAGAAGCACTGTAGATGTGGCTTTCTGTTGATACACTGTAGCTTCATGTAATTTTTGGTGTAGCTTTCATTTCATTAGACGTTCCTTCAGCACAGACAAACACCGAAAAGTAGACGGATGTGTCAGCTGACAAATAGTTGAACTTATTCCATCGCTGCTGTTTTTGCTTCTGCATTAAAGTTGGTGAGACTTGCGTGGCTGAGCTGTTTCCGCCTCTCTTTCCTCCTCCTGTCTCTTGCAGTATTGCTCTCAGGCTGTTGTTCGCTCTCTCCTCTATGCTGGCTGCTCTGTGCTTCACCACTGTATTCGCTGTTTCCTTCATAAGCACTCGAGTTCATCGCTCACAGTATCCATACAGACAGCGCCGAGGCTTTACTTTGCTTGGCTGAACATGCCTTTTCTGACCCTCGCTGCGCAGCTCCGTCGGAGTATTGCAATATGATGTAATACAAGACAACAGGCCGGGTTTGGAGAATGGTGTCACAGTGTCTGACCTTGTTTCACCACATCTCTCTGTGTGCATGTCTGTGTGTGTAATTTGTCGTTTTATGTGTTACTACCTCGTACACGTTGCGTCTGCCGTCATGTGGTTGTTTTAATGTTTGTGTGTGTCATTTTTTGTTTGGTATTTCGTCGTCTCCAGGCCGGACTCTGCAGAAGGTTTCTCTTCTTGTCCTTCGGCTGGTAGTCGTAACGGAGAGAAGGACTGGGAAAATGATTCGACCACGTCATCCACTCCCTCCAACACTGAGTACACAGGTAGACGCAGAGAAAACACACTGCTTACACAGGTCCTGGACATTTACATAGCCACTGGCAGCGTCAGAAATCAGTCACTACTACACACGTGGACAAAATTGTTGGTACCCCTCAGTTAAAGAAGGAAAAACCCACAATTCTCACTGAAATCACTTGAAACTCACAAAAGTAACAATAAATAAAAATTTATTGAAAATTAAATAATCAAAATCAGCCATCACTTTTGAATTGTTGATTAACATAATTATTTAAAAAAACAAACTAATGAAATAGGGCTGGACAAAAATGATGGTACCCATAACTTAATATTTTGTTGCACAACCTTTTGAGGCAATCACTGCAATTAAACGATTTCTGTATTTGTCAATGAGCGTTCTGCAGCTGTCAACAGGTATTTTGGCCCACTCCTCATGAGCAAACAGCTCCAGTTGTCTCAGGTTTGATGGGTGTCTTCTCCAAATGGCATGTTTCAGCTCCTTCCACAGATGTTCAATGGGATTCAGATCTGGGCTCATAGAAGGCCACTTTAGAATAGTCCAACGCTTTTCTCTCAGCCGTTCTTGGGTGTTTTTGGCTGTGTGTTTTGGATCGTTGTCCTGTTGGAAGACCCATGACCTGCGACTGAGACCAAGCTTTCTGACACTAGGCAGCACATTTCTCTCCAGAATGCCTTGATAGTCTTCAGATTTCATCGTACCTTGCACACTTTCAAGACACCCTGTGCCAGATGCAGCAAAGCAGCCCCAAAACATTACTGAGCCTCCTCCATGTTTCACCGTAGGGACAGTGTTCTTTTCTTCGTATGCTTGCTTTTTGAGTCTATGAACATAGAGTTGATGTGCCTTACCAAAAAGCTCCAGTTTGGTCTCATCTGTCCAAAGGACATTCTCCCAGAAGCTTTGTGGCTTGTCAACATGCATTTTTGCAAATTCCAGTCTGGCTTTTTTATGAGTTTTTTTCAGCAGTGGTGTCCTCCTTGGTCGTCTCCCATGAAGTCCACTTTGGCTCAAACGACGACGAATGGTGCGATCTGACACTGATGTACCTTGGCCTTGGAGTTCACCTTTAATTTCTTTGGAGGTTGCTCTGGGCTGTTTGGATACAATTCCAACGATCCGTCTCTTCAATTTGTCATCAATTTTCCTCTTGCGGCCACGTCCAGGGAGGTTGGCTACTGTCCCGTGGGTCTTGAACTTCTGAATAATATGAGCCACTGTTGTCACAGGAACTTCAAGCTGTTTAGAGATGGTCTTATAGCCTTTACCTTTAAGATGTTTGTCTATCATTTTTTTTCGGATGTCCTGGGACAATTCTCTCCTTCGCTTTCTGTTGTCCATGTTCAGTGCGGTACACACCTTTTCACCAAACAGCAGGGTGACTACTTGTCTCCCTTTAAATAGGCAGACTGACTGATTATGAGTTTGGAAACACCTGTGATGTCAATTAAATGACACACCTGAGTTAATCATGCCACTCTGGTCAAATAGTTTTCAATCTTTTATAGAGGTACCATCATTTTTGTCCAGGCCTGTTTCATTAGTTTGTTTTTTTAAATAATTATGTTAATCAACAATTCAAAAGTAATGGCTGTTATTGATTATTTAATTTTCAATAAATTTTTATTTATTGTTACTTTTGTGAGTTTCAAGTGATTTCAGTGAGAATTGTGGGTTTTTCCTTCTTTAACTGAGGGGTACCAACAATTTTGTCCACGTGTGTATATAGTGCACCATGCAGTTTTTGTTGTGTCTTCCGAATGTTAAGCCACAATTGTTACACCCTATATAGTGCACTCAAAGTATCCCACAGTACGCAGTGAAAAGTAGTGTACAGTGATATGTGCAATCATGTATTACGTCGAAGGAGAATGGCAGACTGAGGGGCAGCTGGACGAAGGAGCCAATTAAGGATTGGTGGCATTTCCACAGCTTTCTGATGGCTTTTGTTATCGTGTTTGGATGTATTTTCTACTTAGTATGTGTTTACTGTATGTGTAGTTTGCCGAATTGACAACAAGCACGAGACAAATCCATGAGTTATTACATGAAAATATTAAACTAAACAAAAATAGTAAATGCAGATTGATGTATCACAATACAAAAAGAGGAAAAAATTATTTTCATTTGTTAGGTTTACACAGGCGTAAACTAACCGTGACGTCACCCGTTGGTTTCAACGCCGAGAAAATGAAGCCCGGATTTTGCTACTTCCTGGTCGCCATTTTGGATTTTTTGGAGCCAGTGACGTAAAAAGCGTCATCAAACAGACTGGACCGGAGAGTAACTAGGGGCAGGATTGGCTGAGAACTCTCTTATCCCGCCCACGTTTTGCCGCAGAGGCTTCTGTTGCTGTCTATCAAGTATAGCCACGCCCCCTGGCTCCGCCAACTTTAACGATTTATTTAAAATTCAGTATTGATTTATTTTAAGATCGGCCACCTGATCTCTCATTTTGACCATGAAAACTAACGGGTAAAAAATCCTGAGCTGTAGAAAATCAGTCTATCAAATTTTATTTTTTCCAAAAATGAATTGGGGTCTATGGAGAAAAAGCTTTTTGGAGCCAACCCTAGCAGACGGTGTGATATTGCAAGTTTTTGACACTTCCGGGTTGGCTTCAATTCTGGAGCCAGATGCTACGTCCATTATATATACAGTCTATGGGTTTACAAAATATGTCAGCAGTCTCATCTTTTGTGTATGATGTTTCTCTGCAATTTCTGTACGATTTACAGCGTGTCCCAAAAGATTTGACCTAATTTCATCACCTAATAATTTGCTTCAAATTTGTTTGCTCTTTTTGCTGAAAAAATTGTAATAATTTTATTTCTCTGCTTTCAGGAATAGACATAGCGTTTACTGCAACAGAAAAGGTGCTCTGTGTATTGAAGTACACCCAAACTCAGTCAAATGTGAATGCGCAACATGAATTTGTTAGAAAATTTCAGAAACAAACACCAACAGGAAAGCAGATTTAATAAAACTAACGTCCTCCAGAATTTTTCATTTAAAATTTGTAAAATAAAACATTTTATGTCCACTATAAATCCTATTAAATACATTTCTCCTGATCATGGAGTCACATCGATATGGACATCCCAAATGATGTCAGTTTTTTTGGGACACCCTTATGCAATATGATCTTAAACTTCCCTTATACCCCACTGTGGGACCAATAAAGCGTATCTTATCTTATCTTAGCATGTCATGAATTTATCAGAAAACTGTCAGTTCACTACCATTACTAATTAATAGGACCGAGAGTAGCATCTGAAAGTGTTACTTTGCTGAGGAGCCTCCTACATAGTTCACTTTGTAGTAGCCCTACATAGGGAGTAGAGAATGAGTAGATCGATTTTACAGTCTCATGCTTGTATTTTCTTCCCACAGGACCCAAACTGTACAAGGAGCCCAGTGCCAAGTCCAACAAGCACATTATCCAGAATGCTCTGGCTCACTGCTGCCTGGCTGGCAAAGTCAATGAAGGACAGAAAAACAAGATACTTGATGTATGTTTTGTGTCCTTCCGTGTATAAATATATTAGTCTTTATAATAAAAGAACACAATGCACTGAACGATTTTTTTTTCTGTTATTCTGCTGCAGGAAATGGAGAAATCCGAAGCCAATAACTTCCTTGTGTTGTTTCGTGACGCCGGATGCCAGTTCAGGTCCGTTTACGCCTACTGCCCCGAGACCGAGGAGATCACCAAACTGGCCGGCATCGGCCCAAAGAGCGTCACAAATAAGATGATCGACGCTCTGTACAAGTACAACTCGGATAGGAAGCAGTTCAGCCAGATCCCAGCCAAAACCATGTCTGCTAGCGTGGACGCCATCACCATCGCCAGCCATCTGTGGCAGACCAAGAAGCAGGGGACGCCCAAAAAACACCCCAAGTAGTGCCAGATGGTTGGGCAACATTTGGACACGCTTCATTGGATGCACACAAGAATTTGTGGATTTTACTTTTTCATTAAAAGGGACACACGTTTCCACTGGTGAAAATCACAACTGGAATGTAGAACACACGCGGGCCTCACAGATGTTGTTACAAATACAGAGCTGGCTGTGTCCCTCTGGACTGCTACAATGAGGCACAAGTGTGTACTCATCAGCATGTGTATCTATGTTCTCATGTGCCAAAAAAAGAGAAGAAAATAATAGGCGAACCAATGCCTTACCTAGTTGAACCACTGAAGCACTGAATGTCACGCCTCTGACTGGGGCAGTTTGGTTTCTCTAAGTTGATCATGTGTGGCCTTATGCTTGTTTTGTGTCATATGGATGCGCTGTGAGTGTCATTTTGTCAGCGCCTGTTGAGTCTGTTTGTTGTGTGTACTCACAGATCTGAGATCAGCTTACGCCACCTTTGCGGTCATTTAAAGGGCGACCTGTCTGTGGTCAGAGGCAGCATTTTTGATGAGAGTTTTGCGCCATACAGGCATGAATTCCTGTTGTTTTTTTGTTGTTGTTTTTTTACACGTGACTGAAAAACTTATAAACAGTTCGAGTTTGTGTATGTGTGTATAGTGAAGTGCCAAGAAGAGCGAGGAAAATACCTCAGCTGGTGATTGCAATTACTTTCCAAAAGTGTAAAATGATGAGATTGTTGAGCATCTGGAGGAACATCGAACAATTCTGGAAAGCACCTGCAATAGACTCTTAATTTATTTCATTTTGATAATGCTTTGAAGATATTTTAAAAAAGCGTCTTAGATTTTATTCAGAGAAACATAATATACTATGCGCATATAAGTTAAAATTAGTTTGTATATAATGGCAGTTCCATTCAAAATAAACAAGTCAGCTTGTAGTAGCTTTTTGAGTAGCTTTTATAATTTATCATGTACGTGTATCAGTATGTTGTCGTTTTTGGGGCCTTTTTATTGTGCTACAGATGCAAAAAGTGTGATCACTCAACAGTATCACCGATAAGACTATCATGAGTAGTAGACTAGATGGAAATCCCACACTGTGTCATCAAGTCTGTGCAGTTTAAGAGTAAGTTAAATAATCACCATTGACCATGTCGCAGTTAGAACTAACAAATACTGAAAATGTCACTTTAATGTGGTTATTGTCTGAGCTAGTAGATCGGGGTTACCTTCAAAGCAGTCCACAATTGTAAATAAAAATGAATTCACCTATGCTAGCACTTAAAGACCCTGTCCACTGTTGTCCAGTCTGATCAAAGATGTTCCCACTTCAGGACTGTCATGCTTTTTACTTTACTTTTACATTACTGTTACTTCTTTTTATTATTATCATACATTCCTTCAATATGTGTTGACACTGTACAGATATATTTTGGCATATAGAAGTATTTTTTGTAACAACATTTACCTGTCGGAAGCAAGTACTAATGAAGCAGTGCAGCTGTTAGGAAGCGTGTTGAGTCAAAGTGTAGCTGAGGAGGCGAAGTGTATGAGGTCTTATCGAGGCTTTAGTGTGGTGGTGTGTGAAATGCAGTAAGTGTGCTGAGAAATTCATAGTATTTTTTTTCAACTCCGAGTTCATTTTCTTTTCGATTAACAAAATATGCCCGAGTCTTCATGGATTTTTGTTGTTTTTCTATTCCTTTGAGCTTTATTAAAATGCCAGCTATCAATAGCACTCGCTGTGTCTCATTTCACACCAGTGTCTTTATGGAATCAGTATGCTTTCTTTTAAACTGATATTAATGCTAACTGACATGAAATCAGCTTGTCTTTCTCTTTTTGGAGCTAAGTAAATAGCAGGGACATAAATATCATCCAAAGCCCATCATCATCACCATCGTCTCCTCTTTAAGATATGAAATCATATTTATTTATGTTGCTCAATATCAAAAATATTACATTACATAGATACATTTTACAATCCACACAGCATACAACATCCTCTACTGTTTCCCCTCACAAAAAATGTGGAAAAAAGAGGCATAAACTTCAGAAAGAGCCCCAGAAGTTGTGTCCTTCTTCTAGGACAGACAGATGAGCATGCAGAAAATGTTATGAATAGCAAAATTACAATATAGAATATCAGGAAGCGAATAGAATGTAGATGTTCTTGTTACTGTGTAGGAACAGATAGACGTCTTTATTGTCATTGTCATAGTTGATGTGAACTTCTGTCTGGACCAAAACAGAAGAAAGCATTACTCTGACAGAGAGTAGGCGACTATAAACTCTTCTTTTTAATAAAACATGCAGTTATTCAGAACATAGGCATGTTCTATATCTATAGATCTATATAACATTGGAGGTTTAATCTGACTTGTGCATTTATGAAAAGGACCTTCGACTGCTGTAATGCAAGGTAAAAACTGACACAATATGACTGGATTTTGCTCCTGTAAATGTATTATAATACTGTCATATTCTATATTAATTATTTTATTCACTATTTTTGCATACACTGATTAGATTTGGTATTTAATGACTGAGACCTGACCCTTCATTGTGCACATACTGTACAATTTGTGGCAATCGTTTAAGAAGTCACCTACCTTTTCTTTGAAGGTGCTGGAAGCTGACAGTGGATGGATGCATTATGGGGTCATAGAGAGCTGGTCCTAAGAAGGGAGGACACAGCTAGTTCAGAAATCACCGATTAGCTTATTATCGTGGCAACATACCAGATTAATTACAAAACTCAAACAGACAGGGCAGTTAAAAGCCACCTTTGATACATTAGAGTTAAACTGATGGCAAGAGAAAGCCTTTCATAGTGCTTTAATCAAATGTATGGAGCACGTTGCTGGAATGTGAGCAGACAAGTTCCTTTATTCTTTTTTATTCATCAGAGATGATGACTGAGGAAGGCAAGTTGAAAAGGACACTTAGGCACTTAGAATGAAAACGTCCATGGTTTTATCCATTGTTCATGTCACTGTCTGTGCAGTGCTTCTAAGAAAAGTTGTCAGCCCTCTTGGAAATATTCCAGATGTTTGACTTTTCAGCACTAAGTAATGTAGTATTAGTACAGTATTAATTTGCCGTTTTGGACAAGAATTTACAAAAACAACAAAAAAAACTAACAATAAAAAAGAAACTTTCCTGTCAAATGAAATCAGATTTCTAGAAAGTAATGGCAATTAAAAATAGAAAATGGAAAATAATTGCCTGTATAAGTATGCACCTTTTTAATGATTCCTGAAATAGAAAGTCATTGCTGAGAAAAGCTAAGAGTAGGATTCACTTGAAGGCATGTGGGGGGACTCTCATAAGACCAAATTTTTTTCTTTCTGACCATCAGACTAGACATTATGTGTGACAGACAGCAAACAATACACATCATCATAAACACACCATTCCCACAGTAAAGCATGGTGGTGGCAGCATCATGATATGGGGATGCTACATGGCAGCAGGAGCTGGAAGGCTTGTGAAGGTAAATTCATAAACTATAGGCAGCGAAGTCGTGGGAAATTCTGGTGGACAACCTGATGCAGTCTACAAGGGAACTGTGACTTCGGAGAAAACTTGGTTTGACGGCTGTGGCTCAGACAGCAGATAGGGTTGTTCACTAATCACAAGGTTGGTGGTTTGATCCTCCCCTGCTCCCCTTCGGCAAGACACTGAACTCAGCTCTGTCATCATTAGTGTGTGAATGAGAATCACATTGTAAAGGAATCCGAGCACCACAAAAGCAGAAAAGTGCGACCATGAAGTGTCCACCGTTTTCTAGCAAGACAGTGACCTGAAGCATAAAGCCAAAGCTACACAGAAATGGTTTAAAGACAGCAAGATGAATGTTCTGGAGTGGTCGGAGCCCAGACCTTCAGTCCAATTCAGATTTTGTGGCAGAACTTGAAAAGGACTGTTCCCTAGTGATCCCAATTCAACCTAACACAAGCTAATCAGTTTGATAAAGAAAAACTGAGTAAAATTGCAGTATCCAGAAGAGATTGAGACCTGTCCACACAGGTTCAATACTATAACTGTGGGCAAAGATGTATCTATTTGACAGGGGTAAATACTGAACAAGATGTTTGCACACAGTCTCTTTGCAGTTTGAGCAATTTTTCAAAGAAGCTATGCGGAAACGGGTTAAAGACAGCAAGATGAATGTTCTGGAGAGGTCGGAGCCCAGACCTCACTCCAATTCAGAGTTTGTAGCAGAATTTGAAAAGGATTGTTCACTAATGATCAGTGGCAAGCACAGACATTTTGGGGAGCAGGTGCTCAGTGGAAAAAAAGGGCACCTTGTGCAGCATGTAGAACCACTGGCTGCCTTAATATAACAGCGTGAGATTTGACAAAATAAAAAAAATCAGGAACACACTTTCTGTAACGGCATTTGTTTTAACATCTTAATAATAACACACAAATGGTCAATGAAACATTGTTCCATAACAATTGTAAATGACATGTAGCTCCCTTTCTTTGTCTCTCGTGATACTTTCCCTTTTGGGCATGCTGCAATTGGTAAATTAACAGAGACTGACAATATCAAGACTGATTCATGACATCAGGCTACAACAAGGCAGAAAGCTACTTTTTCTTTTTGTCATTTAGCAAATAAATCACTGCAAGTGTTACCTCTACCTAATGTAGGCTAATAGTACCTACACAAACTAAATATTCAGTTACAGTATGCTGATCATATGCTGTACCAATTCACCAAATAACATTGGTTGTGTGGTCATCGTCGGCACATTATGTCGATTAATTGATTATTATTATGGGGAGTGCCCAGCTTGTTAAGCAGGCGGGCTAAAAAGGAGTGAGGGTCTCCAGGTGGGTAGTTTCAAAGTAGCACAAGGTATGTGCTCCGGTTAGAGAACAGGCTGCTAGACTTTCCAGGTTATTGGTATTTTTTGCTGGATAACTCAAAAGGCTGCAGATAGCCGTGCCTCTGAAATACTACAAACAGGAATAATAAAACAGTGACACATTTGCCATAAGTACAGGCACAAATAGTAATAATTAAACTGAGAAATAACATAAAATGCACATAAACACGATAGCATAAACTGCAAAATATTGCGTATGGCTTAGCATTTCAATCACATTAACTCACAAAACATTAGCAAGGCAACCAAACACACGCTGACAACGTGATAGGCTAATAGCTAAGCTAATGTCCGTCACATAAAGTATCAATAACAATCAACAGGTAACAGTGAACAGCGTATAATCACGCTCTACACTGGGGGAACACAAAACCACTCACCTTTGGTCATTTACACACAGCAAGTAAAAGAAAAATGCAACATGTATTCAGTTCGAACATGTACACGGGAGAAACTAGTCAACAAACTGCAAACTGATATATAGAGAAAAACACAGCACTCGACGTGCGTTCAGGAACATGACGGAAAAAACATTAACATTCGATTAACTCAGCAAAGGAAGAAATCCACACATATAACACAACCCAGACAATATTCCAAACGAAATGTGAAGGCTTTCTAACATGGGCAGTTGGCTAATTTAGGCACGGTTGTGAAGCGCTGCATGAGACAGGCTACTTCATGGTAAATGGTCTGAAAATCTGAAAATATCTGTACCTGAAAGATAACCCAAAGCACATTACATTATACCTCCGGCAACCCTCCAGCTACAAGACGGCCACTCTATACTCACTGAGCCATTTCGACCCCCCACCCCCTCTTCACAACAGAGGCACATAAATGCACCTTGGGGCAACCAAAGCTTATGAACAATACACTTGCGAGTCTCGGCACGGCACAGCACGAATGTGTGTGTTGAACGTTTACATTTTTTTTTCTTTTTATAAAGTTGAGAAGCAGAGGGCACCTGCTTGATCCTGAGGGCAAGGGGCAGGTGCTGTAGCACCACCTGGTGTCTATCTGTGTACGCCACTGCTAATGAGCCCAACTCAATCGAGCAAAAACATACTCAGTTTTGCAAAGAAGAATGGGGTAAAATTGCAGTATCTAGATGTGCAAGGCTTACTGAGACCTATCCACACAGACCCAGTGCTGTAATTGGAGACAAATGTGCATCTACTAAATGCTGACTTGAAGGGGGTGAACACTTATGCAAATGCTTGTTTTATATTTTTAAACAACAGACACGACTTTGTAGAAATCTGTTTCCACTTTGACATGAAAGAGTCTTTTTTGTAAATTATTGTCAAATATCCAAAATGTAGTATCCTTTTTTTCATTTCCCCTTCACAGAAACATATTTCTGTACGATGCTGGTGTGAGGTTTGGGTGTGTGGAGGCTGGATGGAGGCGGTGCCCCTGCAGGCAGCAGCAGCAGGGCTGGGCATCAGCAGCAGACCGCAGCGGAGAAAGATCCAGCAAGGAGGGACTCAGTCAGACGGGGAGGAGGGACCGTCAGCCGGAGAGACGAGCGGAGCTGACAATACCGAGCGGTACCGTCGTGACAGCGTCTGTCATCAGCACGGAGACTCTGCTAGGACAGCGTTTTCGTCCCATGTATTTTTAGACCCAGGTGAGCTTTTATGGAGGCACATTTGCGTCGCTGGAGGGTGGGAAAAGCTGTCAGTGCGCACCCCGCCCGTCCAGCTAACTAGCGGATGATGCCTCTCTCCCCTCGGCCTGGCTAGCTAGTCTGTCTCCTTCCTAGCGCCGGAGAAATTAGTCAGCTTTGTATGAGCCCTGACAGTAACTAGCTATTTGGTGGTTTTGCTTTAATCCGGCGGCTAAATTCGGCAACTATATAAAGCTAACAAGTAGCTTAAGCTTCTTATACTGTTTGACTTGTGGCTTAGTGCCAGTGTTATTAGCTAACCATCTCATGCTAGCTTAGCAGGACTGCAGTGCCCTGTGTGGTGCTTCTCTGTGATCATTTGGAAGCTCGGAAAAAATAGGTTTCTTGCTATTTTTAAAGCTGTGCAACTGGGAAACATCCGGAGAGATAAACGTGAACGCATCAGAGGCTGTTTACTGCAAAGACATTCACACATGAAGCTTTTATCTCCTCTGTAAACACAACATGTGGAGGAGTGTCAGGCTAACTTAGATGTCATTAAACACATCTGGAACATCTGTCAAATCATACCTTCATCATTTGGCATAATTACTGCATTAGAAATGTAGTTCAGTGACCTCAGGGTTTTGTTTTGCCTGTTGCCTGAAATAACATAGACAATGGAAACTGTTGTAATTGCATTTTTTTTTGTGCTTTTTGTGTTTAGCTTCGTTGCTCTCGTCATTGGCTGCCCATCGTCACCATGACAGCAGAAGAAACCATAAATGTGAAGGAGGTGGAGATCATCAAGGTGATCCTGGATTTTCTTAACTCCAGAAAGTTGCACATCAGCATGCTGGCTCTGGAAAAGGAGAGTGGCGTCATCAATGGACTCTATTCAGACGATATGCTCTTCCTCAGGTAAATGATCTCAACAGTAGCAATCAAAACAATTGTCTTATGTTGCATCTCTCACAACGATTTCTTGCTATAAGGCCAAAACAAACAGGGAATAATTCCAGTTGTGAGTTTAGTGTTTCTGATAGTGTCCTCTACATTGGAGGTTGTGTAACACCACACGCCTGCCTTTGATGTGAGTCTTCCCTTGAAAGTCAGCCAACAGTGTCATCTCCAAGTTTACTCAGCCTCAGTATTAAATACATTCTGATATTTCATCTTCTGGTGTGACGTTTTCATTAACAGGCTGTCTCATCTAGTCATGGTGCACATTTATATTAAAACAAAAACACAAGCAAGGAGAAAATCTTCAGTAAATGTTTGCTTTCTTTATATAGTCCTGTTTTACTCAGAAAACACGGTAATTCAATCTTCCACACCTTTGTGGGACATTTTTGTTTAGGCAACTGGTCCTCGATGGCCAGTGGGACGAGGTCTTGCAGTTCATTCAGCCTTTGGAGTGCATGGACAAGTTTGACAGAAAAAGGTGAGTTCATGTCTGGATCACTTTGATATTTTGTGTAAACCAAAATTAACTTATTATTTTATAAAGGACAGATATAGTGTGGAACCCTATGTGAAATATAATGGAAGCAAAAGATGGAGATCCCTGTGTGCATAGTTACGCTCAGGAACATTACCATTAGCTTTAGAAACTGGGAGGTTTAATGCTTCTACGGAGAAGGACAGACCTTGTTTGCTGTGTAATTTAGGTAAAGATGAGAATGAGGTTCATTTTATGTTTTACTGTCCTGTATACGAAGATGTAAGTTCCAGACAAATATAATGATTTTAGATATTTGCAATATCAACTGTAAAAACAAGAATACTGATTATTGTCCTCAGGTTTCGTTACATCATCCTTAAGCAGAAGTTTCTGGAGGCTCTGTGTGTGAACAACGCCATGTCTGCAGAAGACGAGCCACAACATGTAAGTTGAAGCACTATATTTAGCTAATTTTCAGCATTTTTTTGTGTTCTCTAAGCCTTGAATTTCCTTCCTAATGAACAGACTAATGAAAAGTGCTGCTTTATCTTCCCACCAACTGTCCCTGGTTGTCATGGCAGTAAGAAGAAGGCTCAGTCTTAAAGATGAAAAGAGACACAAACAGTGTTTTTTAGTACCTGTAGCTTGAAACAGCAGCTCTGTGAGAGCAATCTAAACATGTCCCACAGCTTTCTGTTCATAAGTGTAGCAGTTTATGCGTGTTTGTGGCAGTGGCTGCGTTTACATGGATGGAGCAACGGGACTATCGGCCACACTGCGGTTAAGGACTTATACGGATTAAGCTGTTCCTGTGGGCCTTTGATTCCGTGTGATTGATTATCAATGATGTTGTGGATTTCACATAAAAATCTACTCACTGGTGACATCCCAACATGTCTGACAAAAAAAAATGTGCAGCCAGCAGCTACTGTGTTTGTAGCTGAATTAGTAGTATCCCACAAACAGCTGTAGTAGAATATCAGCATTTAGAGTTGGCACTGGATAGATATCAATACATACCTTTATCGTAACGCAGGGCTGAGTCTCAAACTAAAAGGAAGATATTAAAAGCCACAGTTACTCATTTAATGTCTAAGTAACTGACATGTTAAGTGGTATGTTCTGGGTATTTTCTGTGCTCCATGCCAATTCAAAACCTCCTCACCAAACAGTCACTAAGAAGTCATTTTTAATCAAAAATATCGCTTGGGTCCAGGCTCTCAAATGTGACAATTTATGTTTGTATGTTGTATGTTTTTCTTTGTTTTATCACACTAATATATATTTTTCAAAGCATTTCAAATCCTATTCAATATTCTGGTTATTGATGATCATAAATTAAATATCAGAGTTAAAATACTTCATCAATCCTCAAGGATTGTGTTACAGTTGCTCACATTTACAAAAAGAAAATGTATGCGCATAAGTAAAATTAAAGAAAGAAATAAGATAGATTTACAAATATATATATACATAATTATGCAAGAGCAAGTAATTCTATAAATGTGCTAGAGTGCAAAAATAGTAAAAACAGAGATAGTAGTTGACATGCAGTTGAAAACATACGTTGGACTATTGCAATATAAATATAACTCTTGAGTATTGTACAGTTAAAAGATATTTTTCACGTTTCACTATTTTCTGATATTTTATAGACCAGCAGATGAATCAGTAATAAAATCATCATCAGCTGTGTTAATAAATTGTTGCTATAACAACCTGAAGGTGTGGTATGAAAAGTAATTTTTACCTGAAGTCAAAATTCAAGAGTTGTTACCAGCTTTTATGATAACGTTTTCACTTTTGTATCATTTGTTATAATTTGTGGAACAAAATGCCAATTGAAATATTTCATTCATTCTGATGATCGCCTTGTGATAAATTCTTCTAGAAGGCTACAGAGATTCTTAGAAATAACGAGAAACGGCTCCAAATTTTCTGTAATTTCTAATTGGTAATAATTTACCAACAAAATCAGTGAATCTGACACACTCTTACATATAATCACACATGCAGGGACACTTACTTCTCTGTTTGGGCTCTTAGTGTGGCCGTGCAGCTTGTGACGCTGTGCCAGAGCTGCCTAGTGCTATTAACTGGATTAGCTCAGATTTCTTTGGACATCTGTGGAAGCGTTGTATTGCTCACCGGAACTAGTGAGCACAGGGGGTAACGATTTTTTTGGCTTGTGCAGGAGAAAATTTAAGAAGGATAAAGCGTCTTGCTTCTTCTGTCTGTGGCTCATTAGTATTGAAGCTAACATGCACAAGAAATCAGACTGACCTTTAAAAGTCATCCGTGCCTCCGGTCTGCTCCTGAAGACAGAGCTGCTTCAAAAAGCATCACGCTTCTCTGCTTTCTTTTGAGAGAGAAACGTATCCTCGGTTATCGGTTACAGATAGAGACGCATATATTTCATGTTTTTCAGCTGGAGTTCACCATGCAGGAAGCAGTGAAGTGCCTCCATGCCCTGGAGGAGTTCTGTTCCTCTAAAGACGACTACAGCAAACTGTGTCTGCTGCTCACACTGCCACGCCTCACAAACCATGCTGAGTTCAAGGCAAGAATTTAGCTGCTGTAAAATCAGACTTGCACATTATTTAGGCTATAATTTGTGCACTTTTGTCTTTTTTTAACCATTTATTTGCAATGTGACTCTCCTCTGCCGTCTTCTGCCAGTTAAAATCCCAATTTCACAACTTTAATTGATTGTTTTGTTTAAGTTTTTGCTTTGGTCGGTCTTGAGGTTTGATTTCTCTGTTCGTGTCCATCAGGACTGGAACCCGAGCACGGCCAGGGTTCAGTGTTTTGAGGAGGCCTGCACCATGGTGGCAGAGTTCATCCCTGCAGACAGGAAGCTGAGTGAAGCCGGATTCAAGGCCAGCAGGGATCGACTCTTTCAGCTGCTGCTCAAGGGAGTCATCTATGAGTGCTGTGTGGAGTTCTGCCAGGTTTGAACTGCTAAAACTAAACATAAATCTGACTGGTTTGTTCCTCTAGCTGCTAAATAACTAACTTACAGAAGAGCATTAAAGATAATTAGTTGGTTGTGTTTGTGTGCAGAGCAAGGCAACAGGTGAGGAGATCACAGAGAGCGAGGTCCTCCTGGGTGTCGACATGCTCTGCGGTAATGGCTGCGATGACCTGGACCTGTCTCTGCTGTCCTGGATGCAGAACCTCGCCCACACCGTCTTCTCCTGCGCCTTCGAGCAGAAGCAGCTCAACATTCACGTAGACCGCTTGGTGAAGCCTGCTAAGACCGGCTACGCTGACCTCCTCACCCCGCTCATCAGCAAACTGTCACCCTACCCCTCCTCCCCGCTCCGCCGTCCCCAGTCCGCTGATACCTACATGTCGCGCTCACTGAACCCAGCGCTGGACGGGTTGTCCTACGGGCTCTCTGGCCAGGATAAGAGGGCAAGCGGTGGGGAGGTAGCGCCGGGTAAAGGAGTCTCCCCCATGTCCCACTCGTTCGCCAATTTCCATTACCCTGGAACAGCAGGGCAGAGCCTGAGCAGGAGTCTCATGATGGAGAGCTCCGACTGCCACAGCATCTTTGAGGAATCCCCTGAAACGTGAGGGCTCAGATTGGAACATAAGCATGTTTTTGTATGTCTTAAAATTGATCTCTGTTTTGTGTAAGGCCTTGTCACATGTCTTAGAAGATCTGTTTTCTTTGTGAAGGTCAAGGACAGACACGCCCGTGGATAAAATGATGAGCTCAGGTGGAGCTCAGAACATGCGTCCTGCCTCGGCTCCGGGCGAGGACGCACCATCAGCTGGCTCTGCTGATAGGAATGAGGTAAACACCGTTGGCCTTTGCTTTTTAGCTCGTTAGACCTGTTTTACGTCACACATTACTGAGCAAGTGTGAGATTCTTTTATGTGCTGACATAGTTTTTTTCCCCCTATATGGGTGTTGCCTACAGAACGCTGCCAGTTCTGCTGAATCTTTTTTTAGTTTGTAGTGTGTGCATCCTCCTCATGTACGTCTGACTTACAGCCCAGCCGCTGTCAAGGCTGTCATGGCAGCTCAGAGTGATGCTTTGACTGGCTTAGTGCATTATAGCTGTGCTGACAGACGCATTGTTGTTGACACATAAACGTCGGGGAAATACACAGTAGACACCTCACACTCAGTCAAAGTTTGTGCTTCCTCTCTGAGTCATAACTCAGCCATATCTAGAAACACAGACACAATGGACATAATTTTAGGTTCAGAGTGAGTTATTCTGTCCAAAGCTATTATTATCTTAATAAAAATCCACAAATCTACACCAAAGCTAGTGTCCCGCTATTAACAAGTGAGTGACTGGGAAAAGCAGGTGCAGACTCATGGCTGAGAACCCAGGAGCTCAACCACAAAAATGAGTCATTACTGCCCTCATGTTGCCTGTAAACAGAGTGTTAACACACTATCTGTGTCCGTCTGTCTCATGGTTTCTATTCTGGGCCTGTTGTGCAGCTCACTGTGAAGCTGGTGCTTTGCTCTGCCTTCCCCGTCACCCGGGAGACACATAAAGAGGCCAGAAACAGAAGCGGGCTTTGGGGCCTCTGTGATCTCACTGTCATATCCCTGCCCTCTCTTTCTTGTTTTCCTCCCTACACTCCACTCCTCTTCCAGTCCTCTGGCACAAAGCCAAGGCCTCTCCCCTCCCCAAACATACCGTAGGTTTGTTCCCATCAGATTGTCATGGCAGGAAGCAGAGGGCAGAGGGGGGAAGTGACCTGTCCTCGGCTCTCAGTCTCACCCTCCTTCCTCCTCTAATACCTGAGCTGACAGGAGACGGGGAGGAGCAGGTTCACATGGTCACAATGCTGCCTTTGAATAGTGTTGAAGCTGCTCGTGTAGGCTGTCTCATTTGGAATTTCAGATGTGTATGTTTCCTTTACGCTGTTTCCTAAACTGAATGAATGACCAAAATAACTAAATCCATCAGAAGCACTTGTTAGATAGCCTCGGAAACCCCTCATTATCCCTGCTTCTGAGCAATAATGTGTGCTTCCTTTATGATAGCAAGCTTTTCACTCATCTCCTTTGATTGTAGCCACTCGGATCACTTGATTTCTCACTTGTTTTCTAGTATAACCCCACCATTCTGTACAATACAAAGAACGTTTACTGGTATTCTACTAGCATATAAAATCCCTCATGTGCTCCATTCTTCCGTGTGCCTCCCTCAGCTGCGTGACTCAACGGAGAAGTATGAGGAGTTTTACCGGCAGCGTCTTCGCGTTCAGCAGCACCTGGAGCAGAAGCAGCAGCAGAGGCAGATGTACCAACAGATGCTGCTGGAGGGTGGGGTCCAGCAGGAGCCGCCACCCAGCGACATGCAGCACAGCCTCACCGAGAAGTTCCTGAACAGGTACAGACACAGCCAGAGAGGCTTTACATGCACTTTGTAAGATAGTGAATGTGCTTAAGGACATTGGGTGAAACTCTTCCACGTCAGGGTGGCTGTTGCACAGCTTGCTTGAATCAAATCCGCCATTTACTCTGTGGCCTTTAATATCCTCAAACAATAGAGGAGCAGCTGTCAGGAAAGGTGAAAAAGACGTGTTACAGCCCTGAAAGTGATGAATCCCATGTGGCTTTCTCTTGCGTGACACCCCCCTTCTAAAGTCTATGTAGTACCATCTGTTCTGATCAGCTGCATCACATCACATTGAACCATCACCTCATATTAATATTAGACCCCACAAAAACTAGGATTATCTTACAGGTATCTTGCCACCGTAGCACACCCTTAAAACTTCACATTAGTACATTTAGACTCCAGTCTGTGGTAAAAATGAAGTGGGAAAATTATCTATTTTTTGCTCTGTCAGCAGGACAAAGGCCCTTTGATTTGCCCCCAGAGACTTCCACCCATTCCTCCCTCACCCTGTCTCTGTTGTCCTCTACATTATTCACAAGGGTAGCTCTGCATAATGACATCATTACTTCAGTTTTCTTTTGTCCTCTTCCCTTTGTAGTTTTAACTAGATTTAACTAGCCTGTCAGCGTACTCGCAGCCTGTAGGGAAAAGTAAAAATGCAAGGAAGCGCCCCTCATTTTGCAAATGACTTCAAATAATAGGAAGGAAGGGACAGACTTGGGGAAAAATAAAGTTATGGAGACAGAACTAATGAACATGTCTGTGGTTCTTGCAGGTCCATCCAGAAGCTGGAAGAGCTCAATGTGGGGATGGAGAATTTAGGAGAAGAGGTGAAGTCTCTGGCTCAGCAGTGCAATGGCAACGGGAACACGCCCGCCTCCGAGGACAATAACAATCCTCCATCTGTGACCCCGGAGCAAAGCCGGACCCAAGGGGGAGGGCTGCTCAGCAGCACCCCACAGCACACCGTGGGAGGCCGTGCAGTCCCGCCTCCAAATGAGTCCCCAGTCCGTTCGCAGAGGTGGGTTTAATTCTTTTGCTTTTACGCCACAGTTTTCTGATTTAATTGATCATGATTAAATGTCTTTTTGTGGTTGTTGACAGTGGGCAGAAACCAAAAGGAGGTCAACAAGGTGACTCTCCAGGCTCCTTATCCCGAAGTAAAGAGGTAGATACGCACACAAACATGTTTATATAGCAGAAATACACTTAGAAACAGCATTCACACAATTCCCAGAGTTTCAATTTGTCGCTCAAACATCATCTGTTATCGCTGCTTCAGTGCAGATCTTGTATTACCTCAAGTCATCGTCATACTATAAGACGACACGGTCTAATGCTAATTTGGCATTTGACTAATCAGATTAAACGAGTTCCTTCTGAACAGCAGTCATATCACAGTATCACGATGGTACGCACGTCATAGCATAGAGAAGACCAAAGAAGATTACAGTGTAAATGACATGTAATCTGTGTGTTCATGTGTTTCCATATGTGTTGATGTGTTTTCAGGATGATAAACCAAAAAGCCTGTTTGTACCAGTGCACTCTCTGGAAGATACTCAGGCTGTTCGAGCTGTTGCCTTTCACCCGTCTGGATCTCTGTATGCTGTAGGATCCAACTCCAAAACTCTACGTGTGTGCGCTTATCCAGAAACACTGGACACGAGGTAACAGGCAACAGTCAGCTGAATATCTGCATTAAAAAAAAAATGGAACCAAAAAGGAAACCTCACACATTACGGTTAACAGTGTTAAATATTGAAACAAATACTGTTTGTGATAATCAACCAATAAGAATGTTAAATGTCTCTCTATATATATATTGTCATTTTTATGATTAGATCTCTGTTATTTAAGAAATATTGATATGATAGCATGATGTGAAAAGACTTCACTTTGCCTTTGGGGAAGAAATTTTGCTTCTAATTCTATGAAAAATTTCAGTTTTTTTATTGCACAAGCTTCATTACTTCAGAGAGCTGAGTAAATTTAACTCTTGAGCTTAGAAACAACAGTGAACAAATCTCACCACAAGGTCACCACAGTGTTTGTCTATGGATAAAGATGAAGAATTTCTTTTTTGTTACTATCATTATTACTTCAAGGACTCCATGTCTATGCTGGTTTGAAAGTTCATTCTGTAAACTGCAGAGAACTTGAAACAAATCGAGCAATTTAAAAAAAACTGAAACAAGGGCTGCATGATATTGAACAAAACTGACGTTGCTATATTGTGTTACCTGCAGTTTATATTGTGTGATGAAAAGCATTCAGACATTTTTACCAGATGACTTTAATAACTCAATTTGGAAAGATTAATTATTCTAGAATGATTAGAGTAATTTGTAAGGGAGCACAGACAACAAAACAAAACATAGGTTATGTAAGTCTGTCAGAGGCCTGGAAGTTTTTTTTTGTTTTGTTTTTTTGCTTTGGATAGCATTCAGCTCTGCTGTTGCTCTCATCATGCAGAGCTTTGTGGTGCTGATTTTAATGCTAAACATCATTCTTTCTGTGGCCAAACTGTTTTTCTACAGCTGACTACATTATTGCCAAAATGATCGCCTCAATAACTGTGATCAATACTGAGATCACAATTATTAATCGTGCATTTGTACATTTTAAAAGACAGAACTCGGCTTTTAATTTAATGTGGTGCAACATTCTTGCTAATATGCGTATCTGCCTCAGAGTAAGACTGAAAATAAAGTTCTTCTTCAGTGCATCTTCTGGAGGCCAAATAAAAAATTAATTTTAGCCAAAATACCTCAAAGGCTGAACATCTGCTTATCGATAGACACTACAATTTACCGTTATGCCCTGCAATGCCTCTCATGCAGACTATGATAGGCGCAGTATTGCGCATGCATGCAGCGGTATTTCACCTCCTTATTTGCATTTTTTTTCTTTTTATCTTTTCTTCACTTCTCCACTCTTTCTCTTCTTAGCGGCTCAAGTCCAACCAAACAGCCGGTCGTTCGCTTCAAGAGGAACAAACACCACAAAGGGTCCATCTACTGCGTGGCCTGGAGCCACTGTGGGCAGCTGCTGGCTACTGGCTCCAACGACAAATATGTCAAAGTCCTGCCTTTCAGCGCAGAGACGTGCAACGCTACAGGTGAGCGTCTTTCGTGTAAACGCATGACGGCAGTCTCGTTTGATGTCATCAGCATTCTCAGTTGTGCAATGTGTCTTCACGTGTTTCAGGCCCAGACCTGGAGTTCAGCATGCATGACGGCACCATCAGAGACCTGGCCTTCATGGAGGGTCCAGAGAGTGGAGGAGCGATCTTGATCAGCGCCGGAGCAGGAGACTGCAACATCTACACCACAGACTGCCAGAGAGGACAGGGTCTACACGCCCTCAGTGGACACACAGGTACAACGACTGCTTCTTCTGTCCACCTGAATACGGAAATATTGCCCCTGAGACGTGCTTACTGTGTCATTTCTGTCCAGGTCACATTCTGTCTCTGTACACATGGGGAGGCTGGATGATTGCTTCTGGCTCTCAAGACAAGACAGTGCGTTTCTGGGACCTCAGGGTGCCCAGCTGTGTGCGAGTGGTGGGAACTGCTTTCCATGGCTCAGGTACGGCTCCATGAGTTTCACCTCCATGTTGCTCTTAATACAGCAAAGCAGTGATACCAGAGGTAGCACTGATTATAAGGAGATCGTAATGGGATGATTATATTGGTATTCATTCATCTCCACCCCTCTGCTTTACCACACAGGCAGTCCTGTTGCCTCGGTAGCAGTCGATCCTAGTGGCCGTCTCCTAGCAACAGGACAGGAAGACAGTGCCTGCATGCTGTATGACATCAGAGGAGGGCGCATCGTCCAAGTGTACCGGCCACACACCAGCGACGTTCGATCTGTTAGGTTTTCTCCTGGAGCTCACTACCTGCTCACTGGCTCCTATGACACAAAGGTCATGGTCACCAACCTCCAAGGTACGTCTGACCTTTAGTAAATTGTCTGCTATCAGAAGCGTACGGTAGTTACAGGCTTTATCCTGCATTTGGGTCTTTATGTGGGACATCCTGTGGTACTTAGGAGCGGAGGACATGGATAGAATATTTTGTGGCGGTATACCTCATTACAAGTTATGTGATGATTAGCGTTGGATTGTCTGTCTCTCTGTCAGCAACATTATTCAAAAATGGATTAACGGATTTCGGTGAAATTTACAGAGAATGTCAGAAATGGCACAAAGACTAAGTGATTAGATTTTGGCAGTGATGCAGCTTATAGTCTGGATCCATGAGTTCTTTGAAGATTTCTGTATCATTGATAACCCTGTAACTATGATGACAAGTGCACACTACGTCAGCTGCCTGCTTACAGTCACATGATCCTACTACAAATCGACTGCTGCGGGATTATCAGGACTTATCCATTCGAAAATGATGCAAGGAATGAATAGCCTTGGCAGAGTACTGCGCTCTCTGAGTGCTTTTCTACTTTAATATTGCAATATATATATAAAAAAAATGTCATTTGGTAAAGTCGGTTGATAAGTGTAATGGATAACATGATGAAAGGAAAGGTCTGTTGTTGGCTAAACCAAAAAAATACACAGGCTGAAAAATGAAGCCAACAGGGAAATGCCATATACTGCAATTCCTCTGGTGTCCACTTGAGGCTGACCCCAAAGCGAGTCAGACTGCATGGGGTAAAATATGGTACAATAGCCTAATATATAACAGAAATAAACATGTTTGTAGACTAATAAAAGAAATATTTTTGGTCGCTATAGCTAAGTTCCATGTTTGTCACGACTGTAAGAGGGGAGAATATTTATAGAGCTTGCCCATTTTGATTGTATTTAGGCTTACGTTATGCATAATTAAAGGCATGGCTGCTTTTAGTGACAGGTGGAAGGTGTCATAGAACAGTGTATGGTCCTGTGATGTTGAGGATTTCTATGGTTGGTGTCACAGATGACTCATCTGTCTTTATATAGATGGATGAACTGCATAAACGGCCGGTATATGATAAACATGTTTTTTGCTAACTGTAATGCAAAGCTTCTCTCATGGGGCTGCAGAATAAACACATAAAGCTAAAAATGAGCAGAGTGGGCCCCCTAACGAAATAAGGTACTGAAGCACGTTGATGTAGAAAGTCCAGTAAATATTCTTGTATTTAAAATGCTTGTGCTCTGACAGATGGGTAACTTTGTGCAGGTTGCATCTTCTGAAGGATCGTTAATTCATTAGCAGACAATTGCAATCTGTCGTAAAGCTTTTAGCTCCTTGGATTATCTCCTTACACTTAACATTCAGTGACTCATTAAGAGATGCCTCAACCTGCTTTTTTTTTTTTTTATAAATGGTTCTCTGATGCAGTCATCAGTTATTGTGTCTTGTGACTCCTAAGCAGATTGTGTGTGATGGTTTTCTGTGTCCTTACTTCTATTTCCAGGGGATCTGACCAAACAGTTGCCTCAAACTGTGGTGGGAGAACACGGCGACAAGGTTATCCAGTGTCGATGGCACACACAAGACCTGTCCTTCCTGTCGTCCTCGGCTGACCGCACTGTCACACTCTGGACGCACAACCCTTAACACACACACACACACACATATATATACATACAAACGCGCACACAGACCACCGGTTACGCTAATCTGAAAGACATACATTCGCCTGAAACTACACTGCTCCTCGTGCACTGTAAACACCGTCACACCCTTTCAACACACTGTCTGAAAACACACATGCGGGTACACAAACAGGTGAATGAGCCTTTCCCTCCTGTCTGTAGAAACCAAATGGAAACAAACCGGGGACACGTCTAAAGCACACATCTTGCATGTTGTTCTTTCTTCTTTTTCATCTCCCATATTTAGCCCCTGATAGTCGTCATACTGAGGTGTAAAGCTTAATGCCGTCACTTCATCCCCTCATCCACGTGGTGTCGTCCTACATTCTCACTCCCTATACACACACACACACACACACACACCGGTCAGTTGCTGCATGTTCTTTTTACTGCAGAGTTGTTGCCGTTAGACAGGAGTGCTTTGTTCATGATGGTGCCTTCCTTGAGTTCTCAATTTCCATAAGAAAAATGTAAAAAGAAATGATGATGTGGTCATTTTTTTCAAAGATCAAATTTTGTTAAGTCATTTTGAGAGATCGTACATTCCTCCTTTTTGCATATCATGTTCTTACAGCTGGTGTCATGCTGCTATTGTTTAGGAAAAACAAAAGTCGATGTAAAGTGTATTTTTCCGCGTATCAGTAGTGAGCCGTTCCCTTTCGGAGGCCGAATCTGTGGAAGTCATACCATCTGTTGCTTCCCCGTGGGATGTACTGAAGTCTAATGTTACTGTATCCACTGCATTACTACAACTCAAAATGTGTAAATTATTGTAGCTAGCGCATTTGTTTTGAATCTGAAGTCAGTGTTTTCGCGCTGAAGCTGTTTGACGCTGTCTTGAAATGGCTTGCTTGCAACGGAAGATCGTTATTGTGTCAACATCAAAGGGAAATACAACTTTGTCATTTGTTTTGGTTGGCTGCCCTCGCATTCAGCTTGGATTTTTTAGTGTTCAGTGTCTCCTGCTGTATTAGTAAAATAACAGTAGGTGGCAGTCTTTGCCCATAACAAGGGTCGAACCATATGCACAATGAAATGTGGATGGAAGCACGGGTGTTTTGATATTTATTTAGAAGCAGTATTTGGGGCATATGCATTGTGTTATTTTCTTGTATTTTCCATGCGCACTTTGTCTTTTAACATTGTCCTCTTACATTAATTTACTTACAAAGATGCATATTTAAGGTTTTTCGTTAATGTATAGTGTATATTGTTTTAACAAATAAGGCCAAACTAATACATAGATGTATTTATTTCAGGTTGTGTTCATGTATGTACAGTCATTAGTTTGTTTCTGAAATGCTAGCGGCTCTTGTATTAAGCCTTTGTAATTCTCGTTTTTAAAAGTGACTTTAATTCAAGCTAACTGAAGTCTGATTGCTGGTACGTTCAATAAAGTGTCTTTTACACAAAATGGGTGCTTTGTGTTTAGTTGAAGTTGATGCTCAACAGTCAGCGTTTTTAAAAAATCTAAGCAAGATGCATATATGAATGAAGTTTTATTTCCCTGACCTCATTAGAAACATGTAGTACAAAAGAACAAAGGGCTGTACGTGGGTTAAATTCATTCTTTTACAAGTTTGCTTAAAATACCTTTTTGTTATTTTTCCTTTGCCTGACTCTGGAATTCTTGAACCAAACAAAAACCTCGCATACAGACAAAATACATGAAAAGAGTGCTGTACCTCGGTCAGTCTCCACACTGACTCATACAAGACTGTGACTATAATAATTTTACTTCATAGTGGTGGGACGGCAGTGACCACAATTATAGTCGCAAAAAGTACAATAAATACAAACATAACTGCAGTTGTGTATTGAAAAATACATGTGGGGTGAAATGAAATGTGCAGCAGTACAGAAAGATTAAAAACAACACTTTTGTCCCTGATACTACTGTGAGTTTGTCGGTGTATAAAAGTTGTGCGTCCTTGTTGTCTGAGATGCTTCCATAGTGAGTACTACATATAATGCTGACAGTGCTTTGTTTTGTCCACAAAGACGAGGGCTTTTTTTTTTTTTTTTTTTTTTGAGTGACCACCACTCATTTATAATTCTGAAATAAAAACACCACCTGTCTTTCCGTTTAGTGTTTAGCTCAGTTGGAGCTGGTGCTGGGCCTGGCTGTAGTGTTTGCAGCAGAAGGCAAAGTGACACGTTGCTCGTCCATCCGTTTGGCCTGAGAGCGCATGATGAGGCTGAAGAAGTCCTCATCCGGTACAGTGGGCCCTCGGACCGGAGGAGGGGGAGGAGCACAGCGCTGGTCATCCAAACGGGATCCCTGGAAAGAAAAATAAAGTCAAGATACGATAAAGAGACTTCATTGTCATTGTGCAGAAGTACAACGAAATTTGTTTGGAAGAACACGACAATTAGCAGCAGTCCAAATAAGAATAAAAATAGATTTTAAAAAATACCCTTAAAAAATAAAAACAAAAAGAAACAAAGTACTATATACAAAGTAAAGTGGTCAAATGTTGCAGGACTGAGAATACAAAACAGTGCAAATAGTGGAAGTACAGCACTAAGGTAAGATTGTTGTTGCACAGATGACAGTATTAAGTAGAGTTCTTATTGCACAGATGAGCTGGGTGGTGGTGGTGGGGGGGATGTCTGGGTGGTGGGGCAATGAGTGGGGGGTGTGATGGAGGCAACAACTCTGGGGAAGAAGCCGTTCCACAGTCTGTCTGTTCTTCTTTGTAATGTCCGGAACCTTTTCCCTGATTGAAGGGGGAAAAACCGACTGTGTCCAGGATGGGTGGGATCTCTGGTGGGATCTGTGTTCTTGCATTTAAATGCAGTGTACATTTACTAAGGTGCAGGAAATAGCACTGCTAGCCGTTTTCTTGAAACGCCGTCTATTTGGATGAGGTACCTGGCACTTGACAAGCATATCAAAGAAGTCATCATCAGGCTCAGCGTTGTCAGCGCTGGCCATCAGGTGGCTGAGCACGGCCTGGCTGCTGTTCTGATTGAGCCTGAGGCCGGGCAGGCTTCCCCCCGCTGCTGACGACTCCTCTAACCGCCTGCCTTGGGCGCTCGAGACATTGACGGACTCTGACACAGCTACAATCAGATGAGAGGACAACAAAGTCAGCATGCAAATAAATTCACTGGAAAATGCCCCTCTCAAAACAAGAAAAAAAAATTATTTCAGGCAACTTTTACCTTGAAATAAGTGAAAAAAATCCGCCAATAGAACAAGTGAAAAATGGCTTGGTCAGATTCCTTGAAATAAGATATATTTAGAATATTGAGATCTCAAAATTAGCTGGGAAAACTTATTTGAAGCCATATTTTACCAGGATTGTCAAGCTTTGGTGTCTTAAAATAATAATAGTGTTTTTTCACACAAAAATAGATTTTTGCCATGATGTAATCACCGAATTTGAGATGCATTAACCCTTCTGTTGTCTTCGTTTACGGGCACCAAAATATATTGTTTCCTTGTCTGAAAAAAACAGCAAAAAATTCCCCAAATTTCTGAAAATTTGCAAAATCTTTAGGAAGAAAATTCCAATAATTCCTTAAAAGTTTCCCTTAAAGTTAAATTTTTTTTTAAAAATCCCTCAAATTTGGCAAGAAAATTCTTGTGAATATTTTCAAAAAATCAGTAAAAATCTTCCAAAAAATCCAAAAAATATCTAAAGTGATTACATATATATCAGTAAAATTTGTAATATTTTGCTTAAGAGCATTCACAAAAAATTTACTAAAATCCACCGAAATTCGCTGCATTTTGGTTGAATTTTTTGTGAATGTTCTTAAACATTTTTAACATTTCTTTTTTTCCACCAAAAAATGTTCAAAGATTTCCCAAAAATGTTGAGAATGTGGACATCAGAAGTTTCACTATGAAAATATTTTTTTCCTACATTTTCAAACTTTAAAACGGCTCAATTTTGACCCACAGGACGACATGAAGGTTAAACTTATTTTGAGTTTTCTTGTAATATAAGATAATTTCAGGATTGTTTGACTTAACAAGACATCCTTTAAGCTTCAGTCAATTCCAGCCATTTTCAGTACAAAAAATCGCTAATATTCTATTTGTAAATAAAAAACATGACGAGAAATACAGGGAATATTGGACGCGCATCGCGAGGTGCATTTCCTTGAAAACGGCCTATTCGTGGATTATATACCGACTTCAGGACATGTTTTGGACAAAATATGTTACTAGCTTGTGTCGTCTGGATGTCCAAGGTTGGATTATGGCCGTTTTTTGAGGAATATTTTCATCTGTGTGTAATAATGAACCCGGAAATGTGAGTCGCGCTGTGTATGTTGAAGCCGTGTACAGAGAAAGGATGGATGGATATTTGTTGTTTGTCGGACAAATGTGCTTTTCTCACCCGCTGTGGTAATCACATCTGAAAGTGGTTTATACCAGCGGATTCATGAGAATCTAAGCTTTCCATCGGCGTATAGTGTTTGTATAATCGCGTTTGCAGCCTTCGGACATTCTTTAAATTCCTATGCAAATTAGTAGGTGTACTGCCGACGGTACACTGAAGTTTAACGGGTTAAGATGCATTGTCTTACAACAAGTCCCTCCATCTTGCTGAAATGTCACTTGTTTAGTGAATTTATCTTGAATCGAGTGGGATGAGACATTTTGACTAAAAATAAGACAAATAGACTTGGTAAGATTTTGAGTTTTTGCCGTGTTCTTACTGTAGGGACTGGTTGAATTTTGTGTGCTTGTGAACTGTGTGGACTCACATTTCCTGATGGCTCGGGGAGGCGACTCTGGACCGCTGTTCAACGACAACCTGCTGCCTCTATCCTGTATCGAACAACGCTGGTCGTCCATACGGTTGCTCTGGAAACGGCTCAGCAGGTCAAAGAAGCCCTCGTCTCCGAGCATATCAGGACTGAGCCGCTAACAAAGAAAGAACAACAAACATGAAGAACAGCGGAATAGAACAGACCGTGTAGCTATCAGGTGAATGCACCCTAGACTGCGTACTTTCTGTGGTCCCTGTGCAGAACTCTGGCTGCTGTCCAGGGTGTTGCTCGTGTCTTGGAGGACCTTACTGCTGCCACCAGCCTTGTACTTCTTCCCACGCAGGCGGCTGACAAAGAACAGCTTGGAGGAGCTTTTAGCCAGGGAGGGTTTGGACTGTTTGGTCAGAATGTCACTGTTCCACTTTTGGCCCTTCAATGGATAGAAAGGGACTGGTTATCACAATGAAGAGAGGAAACAGCAGGAAGGAGCTGATAGGAAGAAACAAAACTGGGAGAAGATAAATGATGACATTATCTGGGGCGGTAAAACATTTAGAAAAATCACGTTCACCGACAAGAAGCTGTGCTGGTGCGTGATGTGAAAGTGGATTGGTACAGGTGAGCAGTTCTTACATTTATCTTATCTGGAGTGAGCTTCATCAGCTCCAGGTTCTCCATGCTGTGTCGTCTGCTCATCCTGGGCCTCGCTCCTGAAACACACACAATATTACAACCACTAAAACCATAAAGCATCAGAAATGACTTACAGAGTGCAAGCAGTGTGATTATGCAGTTTTTACCGTGTACGTTGTAGTCTATGTCCTTGTTTTCAGACAGAGTGGAGTTATTGGTGCTGTAGCTCAGACCCAGAACCATCTGGAGATCTGAAACGTTCATACGAGCCGTCAGCTCCCCGCTCCTGTCTCCAGTCTGGAAGAAACCACACGAAATGAAAAAAAATCAAATGAAGGTAAGTTCATTTCTGTTGAAAAATTTATTTACAAAGTGCATCAACTTTTTTTTTGCACCATGTTATTGTGCTTTAAGTTGTTTAGGGCATTTCTTGTACCTCTTTGCAGATTTCCAAGTGTTTCTCAGCAAAGTGCATGGCTTGGTCATGGTTTCCGAGTGCAGTGTGAGCATTTCCAAGACTCCAGCATGCACGGCCCTCCCCAATCCTACAGAAAGAAAACATACATAAGACCACGGCAGGCTGAAAATATAAGAAACATTATTAAAATGTGTTTGTACCTGTCATTGAGGTCCTGAGCTATGATGAGGTGTTTGAGGTGATAGTCGATGGCTCGCTCATAGTCCTGTAGAAGTGTGTAGGTGTTGCCCAAACTGTAGCAGGCCTGGGCCTCCACGGCGCGGTCTTTCAACTGCCTCGCCAGCTGCAGCGTCCTCCTGACAAACATGCAGACAACCGAGTTCAAAACACTGAAGAGAGGCTTGAAAATCTGCCTCCTAGTTTCTCACTGTGTTGTGGAAGGCAGCACTTAATGTGATATATAAGGGAAGGTTACACTTCTAGACTTTTTAGATGTCACGCCACATTCAATACATGTCCTGGAGCAGTAAGAAGACAAAAAGAAAAATGAAGAACTGCACACAAATAAACAAAAAAAATCCAAATCAAACACTTTGACATCAATTCTGAAAAGAAACACAAGTGAGAAAACATTTTTGTCACAGAAATTGAACCACTCCAAAGCGTATCCAGTGTGTAACTACTTTCATACCGTCTGTGTCTTCTACATGCATGTATGCCTTGTTATACGTGTTTACATGGACTGTGGCTTACTTGTAATGCTCAGCTGCTATTTCAAATTCCCCCAAAAAGATGTAGGCGTTCCCCAGGTTGCAGTAAGCCCGTCTCTCTGCTGAGCGGTCCCCAAACTCCTTCGCAATAAGCAAACGCTGAAACAGAAACAGAAAAAGCGCTGTAAAAATTCACCTCTTTACTGAGGCATGCTGAGCTTGTGATACAAAGAAAGGTATTTTTTAGGGTTCACACCTGTTCGTGAGAAGACACGGCTTTGCGAAAGTTGCCCAGCAAGTAATGCGTGTTGCCGAGGTTGCCGTAAGTTCGGCCCTGGGCGGCTCGATCTCCGAGCTCCTTCACTATCGCCAAGTTTGCCCTGAAAAGTCGCATACAAACAATCAGTCAGCAACTCGGTTTGTAATGGAGATATGTGTTAAGAGTAAAAAAAAATGATGCCCACACACTCTGTGACTTACTCATAATACTCTGCTGCCTTCCTCAGTGCTGTCATCACCTCTTCTGGAAAATCTCCAGGCTCAGCTCCACTCCAACAGATGCTTTTCCCTTTGGCATGGTATACGTTCCCAAAGTTATAGAGAGCTCGCGCCTGCCCCACCTAACACAGAAAACAAAAAAATGTGGGAGATGAAGGTGGATTTCTTCAGAAGTCCCTACATCTGTTTAAGACTATCTATTCTCTCTAACTGCTGCTTTCTTTCTGTATGTTTTTGTATCTCTATGTATGATTTTTTTATCTTTTTGTATGTTTTTATCTGTTCTGCTGTATTTGTTTTTCCTGTAAAGCAACCTTGGGTGTCCAGAAAGGCGCTTACAAATAAAATGTATTATTATCATTATTATTACAGTACATCTGTCTGCATACATGATCAGTTATGCAGTAGACCATTTTGCCTCACCTTGTCATTAATGTCCCTGGCGATGTCCAAGTGCCTCTGACAGCAAACCACAGCCTCATCAAATCGCCCCAGAACCTTTAACGTGTTACCAAGGTTTCCACTTGCTTTGGCTTCTCCAAGCAGGTCACCGATTGTCCTAACAAACACACATTATGTCAGTCATGACAGCAGAAATGATATCTGCAGGCTGTGAGTTTCTTGCGTATCTCCAACCTGGTCAAGGTGAGATCGTGTCGATGGAACTCCAGGGCCTTGGCGTAGTCGTGCAGGTGGAAGTAGGCATTGCCAAGCTGGCTGTAGATAGCGCTGAGCACCTGTAGGTCCTCTGTGCCCACTTGGATGGCGGCTTCAAAGAAGGAGACGCCTGCTCTGTAGTCGCCCACCTTACAGAGCCGCTCACCCTCCAACGCCAGCTCCAGGCAGGAGACCTCCATCCTGCAGCAGACAGAAGCTCAGTCAGTCCCTCCAAACGCTGAACTTCTGTTTGAAGTGGCTAAGCCTCAATAGAAATACATACAGTGTGTAGAATAAAGAAATACAACAGTGGAAACAAAGCTGAAGAGAAAGGGGGAAAACAAATCTTCATCTGCTGTAACCTACAGCCAAATGACCGGACTGCACTCGCGACTGAATGTCTTTCGAAGCTTTCGGCAGGGAATGTTGTTTTGCTACTTCCTTCCACCTCCAGAGAACAATGGTTCGAACTGGGGGTTGTTTATGATGGTAGATCTCACATCCTTTTAACACGCCACAGAAAGTAAAGTTTTCTCTTTTTACAGTGAAGCAAAGTCGAACCCTCAGTGTTCATCATTCTCCTGTTTACTAATGCTGCTTCAGATTTAAAAACAGTTTTTAAAGTTTGTGTTGTGGCTGAAAAGATTCATGCTTGTGGATCTGTATGTTTTAACTACAAGCTGTGTATGCTTTACAGGACTTCCAACCGTTCTTAATTGTGCTACAAATGTATAATCACAGATGTCACAGCTACAGTGATTTGTGATTTGCTTCTTAAGAATTAATCTTATTAATCTCCACAAAACAGCTTGTGACATCAGCATTCTTGCTTTCTAACATTAAAGTAAGTAAAAAAAAAAAGTCAGGTTCAAGGTTACATTTCAAAACATAATGACATGGCTTTCTCTAGCCCATCAAATCAATAACAAATATCATTTTAACGAGCACTTTGAAGTGGCTCCTCTAACAACCGAATGATCTCGCTTCAAGATGCTGTGTATGAGGCAGGGCTTTGGCGTTTTAAAGCCAGATGAAAGCAGCATCAGACAATGGCTGCTGTCTTATCTGTGGATGAAAGACTGAGCAACATATCCGAGCATAGCAAAAGCTCGTCCACATTCCACTTTTGTTTTTCAGGAAACCGTTTCATTGGGTAGAGATTAGCTTCACACAAAATCTATTCAGCTTGTTTATCTCAAGTGTTCCTTTTGTTCCCACCCAGTAGTTATCTAAAAGCTCGCAAAAACAGCCCAAGAAAGAATCACAATCTAGTTTGGATTCCTCACATGAAGCAACAGCTTACATAGTCTATTGTGTGCCGCTGAAATGACGCACAAACACCAAACACAGTAGCTTGTCTCACCGTACCGGTAGGCTATAATTTCTGAACAAAGGCAAACATGGTGTCCTCAACAGCCAATAAAGCTCAGCTCAGCAGTGTTAGGCTTTAAATTAGAAGCGTCTGCTTTTTGTTTATTAACACTATACCATTTGAAGCTACAGCTGTGGTAAATGCTAGCCTACCTGCTGGGTTTTCGTGTCTTACAACAACAACAAAAGCACATGGAGCATCTGAGAGGCATCTACTGATGTTTCCTCTGGAAAAACTTCTAGGCTGCAGCACCTTCTCTTTCTCTGAAGCATGGAGAGATTTCCTTAGACCTACTTAGTCGCCTACAGCTGATGAAAAGCTTGGCTGGTGCTTATTCAAGTCTTTAAGAAAAAACGCAAAAGCAAAACAAACAAAAAAAACCATTCCTTTTCTGTGATATCAAAGCCACTAGCGATCTGACGTCACACAGGTATTTTAGCATCACGCATTGGAAAACGTTCAGGGAGACGCATGTGATGTTGTCACAGTATTAACTTCCAATGCATGGCAGCGAGGAAACTGCTCCGTCAACATTTTCTCAGCTAATCTGCTTGTCTTTTCTCCAAGCTCTCTCCTCCGCTGACCTGGTCACCTGAGATTACATCTGTAGCGTATGCACCTGGCAGATTACGGAGCTTGTGAGTCCTAAGTATCTTGATTAGATGTGGCAGTCACAAGCAGACTATGAAGCGTAGTTAATAAAATCAATACACTGACTGTAACCATCCGGCTCCTATTGGGGGAAAAAAATCTGCTGTCCTGTCACTAAGAGCGCACCTTCACTGTCTAAATAACTTGGACACACGTGTGCCCATAAACAAAGCCAGCAGTGATGAATTATTCAGTGGTTGCTTAAATATTTAAGCTAGCTGAAGCAGGCCCTTCTGTGGCTGCAGGTCACACCTGCTGTCAGAGCCCTTTATCTGGGTGTATAAGGACAGTTGGCTGATGAGTTTCTATAGAAAACTGGCCGACAAAGGAAAAGACTCTTCCAGCCCATAATGTAATGAAACTTTAAATCCCCAACTTTAAATTCATATTACATAGAGCATCACTTTTCAACAAGGGTACTAAATAGACAGATAATCAGCTACATAACACTGACACACCATAAATATAAAGAGCATTTATTCTCTTAACTATCCACACATAATTTCACTAGTGGCACCATCAAAATCTAGTGATGGATAAAAGGTCACAAGCTAAAAAAGCAAGCCACACTGAGTCTACACTACAAGAACACTTCAGAGGAGAAACGAGAGACTCCTACCTGTAGCGGACATGAAAGGATGGCTCCTCCGCTCGCATACTAACCACTGAGCCACCGGTATCCATTGAAGTGCATAATATGAGGGAAAATCCCAGTTTCGTTCCCGAAAAAATGATTGCGTTTAAAAACAAGAATTAGTGAGAAAGAAAAAAAATCTTGGGTCAAAAGGAGTCGGGCAAGAAGAGGCGGACCAAGTAAAAAGTCATCCAATGTGGTCTGCCTCTGCTGAATGTTGACAGGGGAAGGTAAACCCACAAGTGTCAGAGCTGCAGAGTCCAGAGCGTCAGTCCACACGGCTGCTTTCGTATATTGTGCGTTTTGCGTCACTGCCCCTCAATCTCTTGCTAGCGGCCCTCTGTAAAGAGAACACAAGATGCTGTATGTGAAGCCTCTTTCGGGCTACTCGGTGCCATGGCAACACCAACCAAACAGCAGTGTGCACGAGCAGAGCAGGCAGGAAGCGAGAGAGAGCGGGGCAGGAATGAACAGCAAGAGGGCAATACAGGCGAGCTGTCAGTCTAAGACGGTGACTCAGTTCATCCGAGCCAGGACAGTCTGTGTGCTCTGAAGTTGCAACAAGGTGAGAAAGCTACGAATGGAACCTATGCAAACAGAGACGGCAGGGAAAAAAATACTCTGAGAGGGCAAATGCAAATCATGGGTTAGGTAGGCACAGAAAAGAAAGAGCAACCAGAAACCTGTCGCATGAGGTGTCAAAATATTGAAATGGAATCTCTGAAAATGAAAAAGCAAAACAGATGAACCTACTTTGCGACTTCCACCAGAGGAAAGGAGAGTGATAAAGCAAGCTACATGGACATGAGAGGCTGCACCGAATAAAGACCAGGGCCAGCCATTGCCTAATTCCTCCATGATCTCATACTAGTCACACCCATTGGTCCCCAGAATTTAAACCATAAGCCCCTCCTCACCACACACATGCACACAAACTGGGAAATGGGGCAGACCAGTTATTTGCAAACTAGGTTAAATCTGTATGCTAGACAACAGCTGAACTGCAACACAGACACAGCAGAAACAAACAGTTTTTAGAAACATGTTCTCTGAATCAGGGCATCGCAGTTCATATACACTGACAGCTCAAACACACTTTCATAGAATTGCAAATCATTTTTATAAAGTAGGCGACAACCTTCTTGGCCTTCTTTTTTTAAAATATTGACATGCTGAGACCTACATGTAGTCAACTCATTTGTGGCCTATTTCAGTTTTTTAGCCAATGGAAATATGGCAAAACTACATCAAAACCAAGCAGGAAAGGCTCAAGTAAAGGGCCTCGATATGATGTACTGATCAGATGGGGCAGTTCAAGTATGCTGGATTTTTTAAATAAAGTCTGAATAATCATGATTATTACTTAATTAGCCAATTCAATATTATTTAAAAAATCAAAACATTGTCAGACAAAATTGCATGCAAAATGCATCCATCGTGTAGAGTTCAACATACAGAGCAAAGACACAAAAATATCTTCATTTAAGGTTTTTGATGTAAAATACAATTGCTGAGCTGCACCTTCATATTTTGTTTAGTGCTACAGGTTATACTGCAGTAACACAGCAAATCTTACAAACAAATAGGGCCCCAACAACAACAAAGAAACATGAAGTGTTTTGACAGCATAAAAATCATATTCTTGTTTTGATAATGTCATGAAAACAAATACAATCCACTCCCGAAGACAGAACACAGTAGAAACTCTACACTAAATGTTTGACAGTTTAGGATCAATTATTTCCAGAGAGATCCAAAGATTTCCAGAGAAGGCACTTGGACTTCAATCTGCAAAACCACTAAACCAGAAGAAGCTCCATAAAATCGATGAGCACTTGTGTGTTACAAAAAATCAGACTTGGTACTAAAACCAGTTATCTTTCTGACTATCCTGTTATTCCTGCTGCTGCTTGATTGTGAACGGTTATGACACAAATTTAAGCTCAGGGCTTCAGGAGCCTTACACTACATGTTCCTGTACATGAATAAAAGCACTGATTGATGTGTGCCAGTGTTCACGCAGCCTTTTCCACCATTGTATGCCAGCTGGGTGTGTTTCTGAGCAAACTGCCCTGCTCACAAAGCTACAGAGTGCACAAACTAGAGGAAAGGTGCATGACGAGAGGTGCATCAAAATATTTAAAAAAAAAAAGAGGTTGTTTTTAATGACAGCTTCACAGGAGGTAATCACCAACCCTTTTTTTGAGCCACAAACAGGACATGATTTCATCTCAAAAACACAGCAGATGTGGTGTATTTTCTTTGTGCTTTGATGCGCTCAAATGACTACTGCCTCTGACTGCAAGCTCTAAATATGGTAACACCGCTAAGTATTACACCATGAGGCAGCAAAAGCCTGCACCAAAACAAAAGAAAGAAACAGCCCAGTTATTACTGGGATACTGACCGGTAATTCTTCCGCACAGGAACAGGAAATCTGCGAAGCCTGGAAGAAACAATATTGTGACAATGAATAACGATAGTTATTATAATGATAATTCCTTTAATTAACTTGTGTCACAATACTTGGTTATAGAAGGTTAGGTATTTTTCCTTGTATTTCCACAGACATGGATTAAGCATAGTTTTATACTAAAAACTATTTAGAAATTAAGATTTTTTATTTCACTCTGGGACTATTCATATGCTGTTAAAGCTTTGTGATTTAGCACTCCAGATGACATAAACACACACAGCTGCCAGTTTACTGGGTACACCTATGTAAAGGATAGACATAAAATTAGAAAAACCTTTCAATAAAAGCAATAAAGTTGTCACATCAATTTAAATCAACATCTTTCCAAAGCAGCTGCAACAAATTCGAACTGTTGTATTAGTTTTATCACGTGTACTGGTAAATAAACAGGCAGCTGACTGTATATCTGTCTATATACAATACAATCACGTGTACACATAGTAGATTGTGTGTTGTGTGTCTGTGTGTCTGTGTGTACTTTGCATGCTTTTACAACTGTGTGATACAGAACTAGCATGGGTGCAAATATGACGTGTAATAAAATCTGTCATAACTGTTCAATAGAACATTTGCAAATCCACTCAAAGTATAAACTATAAACAATATACAAACTGTAAACTGTAAAGTAAGCGTAATAATCCTACATGTTTCATTCAAGTCGATTTACTCAATGAGTGTTGTACCAAACAGTAAACCAACTGATTGCACTCTGTGTGACTTGCATCTCCTTCAATATTAGCTAAATTATGACATATTTACTCTTCAAAAAGTATGCCTGATTGAGGGAAAGAATGGAAACTCCAGATTTGAATTGCGGGTCCTGCTGTCTGCCAACCCAAATAATTCAACATATGAATGCAAGCTCATTGCCGATAAGGACAGTAAATCCACCCCACTCGTCACATTCAGCTAACGATTAGCCCCGTTAGCTTGTTAGCTGCTAAACTTACGTTAGGCGATCCAGCTCGAACAATGGTAACTTCTCTTCTTCGTTTCTCTACTTTCTCACACGATTAAAAACATAGGTCCGCTCAAAAAAATGGACGGCTGTATATCATAATAAAACAAACTGTACTGCTTTTACACCTATATTACATTGTCCTTTAACTTTTGTAAAACTCCGATTTAACTTTGATAGGAAAGAAAAAAAATTGTACTGCGTTTTCGACAAATAGCCAATCAGAAGGCGGCATTCAAAGTTAGCCACGCCCCGAATAACAGTCATTGGACCAATCGATTTGAATAGAAAAGAGGTGACGTATACTTGAGCTGTCAGCGTCAGACAAACACAACTTTAATTGTGTTTGACACACCTTTGCTTTTTAAATTCACAATGGCTCCTGTGTGTTGCTTATTGACGGTTTAAAAGACACAAGCAATATCTCAATAAACACCTAATGCACTGAGGCTGACAGTCCAAAACTGCTAAACTTGCTAAAGCTAACTTCTTCACTGGTCTTTTGTGAGGGGTTTCAGCGCCGTTACCAAGCAACCAGCACCGCTTCTTCACGCTGCCAGGCCGGGTCCAGACGGTCAGCGCTGCCGTGTAAACTACATTATTAATGATGCCGCAGAAACTAAACCTGTCTGTGAAGCCATATGTCAAGAAAGAAAGAGGGAGAAATGCTGTAGCTGGTTTCAAGATGATGTCAGGAGCAGGAGGACGGCTGTGGACCGGATCAACTTAGAACTAAAGAGCCGAAGGACCAGTTTACAACCACAGTAAGTTACTGCAGCCGACATTAAATATCACACCATGACATAGAAAATATTACATAGACTTGAACACTGCACCTGAGTAGCTTGTATTACTTTCTAGTAGAGCTGTCACAGTACTCACACGTGTGATCTCTCACCCATGGGAGGTACATTTACTCAAACACTACACCTGACAAATAGAATTTTATCACTCTTTGCATGAATGTTTCCAGGTTTTGCAACTTTATACTATTTTTCCTGTACTTCAAATATATAAATTAATTTGCTTTATGACATTTGACAGATATAGTAATTAGTGCTGAAAAATGCATAAAAAATAATATGAAAACATCAATGTAGACAAGCACAAAATAAATGTTGGTGAGACTGTCCTAACATATTTTATAAATGAAGCATTGCATTGTGTTGTTACAGACTTGCCTCCTATAAATTATGTTCTCCAAAGGCAGAAGAGGATGCTTCTTTGGTACAGACTGCAAGAAAAGTGGCATCATAATTTCAGTATATGCTGATTTTTATTTTATTTTTTGTGGAAAATAAATCACAATTGCAATGGGATTTTTCTTACATGTTCTTCAGCCCCACCAGTTAATATACTCTCCAGATTTTACACGCACAGCATGTGTTTTTCAAAATTTCTTTACTATCGAGATATTAAATATGTATTGATGAATTCTGTTCTGATGACCTACAACATTAAATGCTGCTCACATGTTGTAAAACACATGTATGAGAACATATTTTAGCTAAAATATTTCTGTTATGCTATTACTGCTTTGTTTTTACTATAGGAATTCGTTAGAAATCCTCTGCTGTTGTCTCTCTCTAAAGTCACGCAACCCCTTTCACCCACACTCATAATTCACACACACCTTAAACACTTTATACACTCAGGTCACACAAACATCTGCGTGCACAACGCGTTAATTGTTGAATAATTGACAGCTTAGCACATTTTCATCCAGTGTTGTCAGTTCATATGTTACGTTGCTAAGTGATGAACCTAGTGCTCCATCCTCCTTTCTTGAATGGAGTGTCCACTTACGTTTTGTGTTGTAGAGAAAGTGTCCATGGAGGGAGACCCAGAGGAATCACATGAGGATGTTCAGGGCGATGACAAGCCCACTGTGCTCTGGGAGAAGCACTTTGAGCAGAGCATCTTTGTGGACCTCAGTGAGGATGAAAGTCTGCACTTCAGTGATCTGGAGAGTTCTTTAGCTTTACAACTGTCCCAAGCAGAGTCTGCTGCCTCTGAAGCCAGCATCCATCTCAGTGGTAAGTTTAAGCTTTATAAGGATTTTTTTTTTGTATCTGTCAAAGATTACATCATGTTCTCTGAATGTAAAGTTTCAGAACAAGTCACAGTTTTTTGGAAATTTAATAAAATTTAGTTCAAAAGTGACTTCTATTCCAAACAATGGAAAGTGATGTGGCTCACTTCTGATATGTTGCAATAGCAGTAAGTGAAATATTTTATTTGTTGTTTGGTTACTTGAAATATAACAAACCTAAAGGTGTTGAAATGGAGATAAATGTATTGACATACTTCATATTCAGAGCCACAGACTAAATGATCACTCTCATTGTTAATGGTTGGCAATCTTTTTTTAAAAAAAGAAAGCCATAGCAAACAGGCTTCAATAATTCACTGTCACCCTCTAATTAGGTATTTATGTAATTTGCGTCCTTTAATTTGCAGGGAGCGCAGAGCTGTCGCCCTTAAATGACACCTCCTCAGAGATCAGCAGCGTTAGCAATCAGAGTGTGAGCGTGGAAAAGAGCAAAACTAGAAGCAGCAAACTGCATGTGTCTGTTCAAAGACCAAACACCATGAATGACCAGGGGTATGAGGACACGGGGCAAAATACCAGCGATGAGGATCAGGAGGACCTGCCTTTTGATGGTGACCTGGGAAGCCCCTACTTCAACCAGACAGGAAGCTCCGAGGAAAATGAAAACTCGGATGGAAGATGCACTGTTCATGCAAGCCCTGAGCTTCCTGGTGTGTTTGAATTGCTGCCAGAAGATGCCAGCTGCAAACAGGAGAACGTTTTAGAAGCTGCCCAGCCAAGTGTGGTTGCTCTACCGTGCCCTGGTCCTGCAGACATTAACCAGGTGTTGCTGCGACACTTTTCCCAGGAGGAGCTGCTGCGACCGGGCAGACTGATTGAGGCAGAGACCCTGCCGGAGGTGTCTCTGCTGGAGAGCGTGGACGACACTCTCTTTAGCTCGGCTCCAACATACAACAGTGCAGCTGTTCGTAGTAACCACACAGACAGCTATCATGAAGAGAGTAATATTGCATCACAAAATGCAAGTTTAAAAGAGGAGACACAAAAGAAAACTGATCATTTTACATCTGCTGCTGCTGACAACGATATGTCGGAGTCTGTAAGTACAGAGTCAAACCAGTGTAGTGGGGATGTCAGTGCTGGAGCAGTGAAGGAAGAAGGGGCGGAAGAGGATGAGGAGGTGCAGAGAGTCCCTCTGCTGCGAACAAGATCCTTCATTGAGATGAAGTACGGCCAAGGCCAAGTTCACTACCCCCTTCCTGACTTCTCCAAGGTGGCCCCTAAGGTAAAAATCCCCAAAACTCCAAGTGGACCAACTAGATCTGTACCTCAGTGCCAGAGCACCATGCACAGAGCCCAGTCTTCTCCAATGATGCTAGATGTGATCAGTAGAGTCCTGGAGGATTCAGTCCAGCCATCAGAGAAGCCATATGTCTTCAGAGATGATGACAAACAGTCTCCTCCAGCGCTGGTGCATCACCTGCAGGTAGAAACCGTCAGAATCGACTTTCTCTTGCTTGTATTTCCTCATACCATGACATAGCAGTGCTTTTACACACAAGGCTAACATAGAATTTGTCTCTGATTTCCTAAGACTGAATATGATAAATTACTAACCAAGTACGCCGAGGCAGAGAACCTCATAGACCAAATGAGACTGGGAACCAGTGTAAGTTATCTCTTCTCTTTCCTTTTCTTTTTTATTTGGTGTGAATCACATGTACTTTTAGAAATCCAAATGAGTTCAAAATCAGTTTCTCAGTACAAGTTACCAAATTATGGATCTCTTCATACAGGCTCAGCCCTCCTCAGACCTGATGCTTGATTTAGAGCACGATGCTGACGACCTTGATGCTGATCAGGGCGAGTTAGTGGATGGAAGCCATCTTGGAGCTCCTCACCTTTCACCGCCAGGTACATTTCAGTGTCTGACATTTGATATTATGACAAGCCAACGCTTTGCTGCCCGACCTGAAAATTATGCAGTGAAGTGCAACTGGTATCCATAGAGAGAAATGAAGCCAGATGACATTATTCAAGCGACACAAACAGCTTTAGACATGGAAATAATAATCTGAATTTGCCACAGTTGATGTATCTGATTACTAATAAAATGATTACTGTAAGATTCGAATCATCCTAAAATAAGATATTGTGGCAGTAAAAATCCCAGAGGAGGAAAGTAGAAGTTTATAAATTACGTGTTGCTTTAAACTTGTTTGTCTATTTTGGTGCAGCGTTCGAGGTAAATCATTACAAAGTAATGCACAACTGTAATTTCATTACATTTGTCTGTAATGCAACAATCTAATGAATTACAGCTCCTAAACTCATAATCAGTAACGAACAGTTACCAATCAGCTAGTTACAACTTTTTATGTTGAGGCAGTACAGTCAACTGCTTGTACCATTTTGACTCTCTGAGATATGCCATTGAGCCTTTTTCTTGTTTCAAAGAAAAGAATTAAAGTAATGCCTTAGTTTCTGAAAATGTGACATGTGCGGTGTAATAAAATGCTTTCTTTGAGTAATGAAGGGTGTGCTGTATCACTCTCATGTTGGTTTGTTTTCAGAAAACTTAAGTAAAAAGGTAGAAACAGCTCTCAGCAGCGCTGTTAAGGAGGCGACCACAGCTTCCTCAAGCCAGCCTCAAGATGATCCCAGTGACGGGGAGAGAATGACCTCTGAGCTAAGAGACATCATCAGCCAGTTTATGCAAAAGGTGAGTTTGAAAGTGTTGCATTGTCATTAATTAATAAAAAATCCTGAACCATTTCTAAACCTTCTTCTATTCAGGTGCAAGAGTTCAAATTCAGTGTAAGCACCAAGTCTACAAGCACAGAAGAACAGCAAATGGTGAAAACTGTTACATCACACATGTACTAGTGGTAGTCCAAATAAAAGACCACCACTAGTAAAAAAAAATGTCTTTTGCCAGATGCTGAGGAGCATGATGGAGGCTCAGGACCAGCTAGAAAGGAAATACATGAGTAAGAAGGATGAGCACAGAGCTCTGGAGATGCAGAACTACATGGGCCTGTCCAGGAACACTGGAACCTTCGACCCAAACAGGTTAAAGAAACTACAACTGTGTCATGCCGATGTATCCTTTCATGTGTGTGGATATTCATGTGTGTGTGTGTTGTCGTGTGTGCAGACTAGTGGAGGGAGACATATTCAGGATAGGGATGCACCTTGAAGACATAAAGGAGATGATAGACAAAAACGTGTGTGAGCAAATTTCTCCACCCCACTCATCGTCCACTCCCACACCTGTAACAGCGTCACAGCACGTGAAGTCCAGTCCTCTCTGCATGCCCATGTTTTTATCTCCGCCATCCCTGCATGAGGTAAAAGACTCACAGACACATCATTACCCTCAACACACTCACTGCTTTTAGCTGCTTCAGCACCAGAGCTCGAAGAATTGCATGTTTCGTCACAGCTCAGTAAAAAATATTGGATGCTTTACCATGAAATGTAAGACTATTGTGACTGGTAAAGATGCAACGTAGTTAAAGAAACTCACTACTGTATTTCAAAATTATGTTATTTACTGTGGGAAGAACTGAACTTCAAACATCCACAACGCATATCCACTCAGATTTTTAAATATCGGCCACACTGAGCTTTTAAAATGTCTTAAATTTAATTGATTTGTACGATCCAAGTTATACTTACCTTGAAATACATCTTGTATCAATAAGAAAGTTATTGTACAGGTCAGTCCGTGTCCTTTCTCCGTCGCCTCAGATTTTCTACTTAACTAAAACACATAAAATTCTTCTAATGTTAGAGAAAACAAAAGTTGGTCAAATTTCATCTACAGACTGTTTTAGTAGGAAATATAGACACTTTCACTGAACGTTCCGTTTGAAAATTCTGCCATTTTTTATATTTTCAAAGGTCGGTAATTTTTTTTAAAAAATCCTCTGTAGGAGCCTTTAAATCATCTTGATCTGCTGTAGACAATGTCAGCGTCACCAGATTTCATGGCTCTGTGAGTGATTTTTTTTTTTTTGAGATAATGAATCCTTAAATTAGCTTTCCAGGGAAGATTTTTTTTCCAATTTTGTTTAAAGGTAAAAATTCCCAGATCTGAAAACATGAAATTCTCCAAATTCTGCCAAAATATTTTATAGAACTTAGTGTTGGGACCCAAATAACAAAGAAGTGAACTCAAACTCTGAGATGATGCAGCAACATAAACCCCATAAACTACTGAATAAACTCTTGTTGACCACTAATTTTATTAATCCCTGTTATTGTATAGCAGTGTGTGGTGACGCTTTGACACTACTAGTAAATTAGCACTTTTGGTTTAATCCTCTGCACCCCAAAAACCCACAAAACGGTCTGAACAAAATGTTCTATTTTAAAAGCTCACCAGTATTACACAATTTATCAGAGCCAGAAAAATAAGAAAGTCAGCTCTAATCATTATTACAGTTATCAGCATGTGACAAAAATTCAAGGACTTCTCATCTAAACTGGAGTGTGCTTACACAGAGCAGAAAGGAGGCAAATAAGGGGGGAAATATTTAAACGGTAAAATATTAAAATTATGTTGAGTCCCCATATTTTTCTCAAGTACTGGTAACACCCGTAGGTGCCTAGAAATATGTTGATTCAAGTTTTTTTTTCCAATTTTTAAAAATAAATAATCAAAGAAATTCAGCTTTTGTTTCTTCCAAACATCCAGAAACTTAACAAAATGAAAAGTAAAATGACTTTATATAGAGCAACACTGTAAATTCTGTTCATCCAAAACTGACCAAATACCTGCAAACCTAATGACAACCCTTCAGCCTCAGCTGCACTAGCTGTGCTAATTACCAAATGTTTTGCAATCTAACACTCTACTAGTTGGCGATGGTAAACTTTACACCTGGTAAACATGAGCAAATCCCTACGGTGATCTTATCAAACTGAAACTAATTTTACAATCCGCAAAGATGACGATTTCTCTATGATAAAACACAGAAGCATATTTTCAGCTTCATTTGTGATAAATCCTCTCCTGGAGGAGATGCTGAGTGTGTTCTGATGTTGACACTAACTGTAAATTATCTCACTGGGTTTCATGTTTCAGGGGCCAAGTGCAGGTTTTTCCACTGTGAGTGATGAGGTGGACGTACAGAGAGAAGAAAAAGGAGAAGAGGAAGAGGCCAGTGAGGTCCATATAAATGGTGGACTAGACCAAAGAAGTGAATTCGTCACTGATGACCTCTTAATGAACAATTCTGGACGTAACAACCATCATTCACGGTACCAATAATATTTATCTTCATACTTTTGAAGCAATGTTTAGCATATAAATTCCTAAAATAGATATTTCTCTTGTTGAATACTATCTCATAATTGGGAATAATGAATGTTTTTAAGTTTCAAATATACAAGTAGGTCAACAGAATGAAACAAACAGTGAATATAGGAAGTAACTATTCACCAGTGTTTATTGTACACAGAAAAATGAAAGTAGTTCTCCACCACTTTATTGTGTCCAGCTATTGATGCTTTGAGACGTGCTTACGTATGTGTTTGAGCTCATACAATGGACACGTTCTCAGCCTTCCTGTGAGCAGATACCGTTTCAGGTACGGTGTTGGTGTCAGGTGCCAATGGGCAGGAGGAACACAGTGTTTGGATCTGGGTGTGCAGGTTCTCCTCTCTGTCCTTTTTCAGGGTCTCACTGGACTCTCTGGAGGGACTGAGCGTCCACACAGCTGAAGATGAGGAAGGCAATGAAGAGAAGAGGAGCTCTGTTCTGTCAGAGGTGATCGATCACAGGGGCGTCTTAGCAAAGCGGGATGGAACCAGTTCAGCATCGAGACAGAGGCAGCAGACAGTCGGCAGCTCAGTGTTGTGGTATGATGGTGTCCATGACCATAGAAAACAGCTGCCTGTGACTCAACTGTGTTGTAGTTTCTCTATGCTGGTTTTCCTTTAAATTAATGTGTGACTTGTGCATGTAATCTATTACAATATGAGGCAGCTGTTTCCCATACAGTCTGTATTGTCATTCTAGAATAAGAAGATATATTTATTATCATACAATACTTTTCATGTCCCACTCTAAAATACTACTTTTCCCAACAAAACATTCAGTTTTCACTCTCTTCTACAGATTCTATATGTTTAAATATCTCATGTGTTGTTTCTGCAGTTGTAGCACCCTGGATGGTGTCCTGAACCTAAAGGGTGAATGTGATCTGGGTGATTGTGTGAGTCTGGCAGTGGAGGTTTCCAGCTCGTCTGATGCACTCAGAGACTCAGACAGCCTCTCAGAGCCTCCTCTCAACACCTCACAGGTCAGTCACAGATGTGTGTTGGCTTCTACCAGGCCTTAGAATTAAAGTTTAATACCACACAACATGTTTTTTTGGATGCTGTCTAAGCGTAGTAGTGTGTAGGATGCACATGCTACAGTATTCTAAATAATGTTGTGTTTTTTGGGGTGCAGAGGATTGTGAGTCCAGAGACAGACAGTGGATTTGGGAGCTCCTACTTGAATCAATCGGCCTCTGGATCATTTCAACCAAATCTCCTCTCACAAAGGTACAAATCAGAGTATTTTAGTGGCTGATCCACAGTCACTATTTAGATATCATGTTAATTTAACTTCAGAATCTTAAGCTTGATCTCTTCTACAGCGGGCACTCCCAGAATGAAAGTGTAAGCATCTCAGACAGTGAGGGCTCCTGCTCCAACCTGCAGACGACCATCCATTCAGCTGCCCTGCCCGGCCACCAGTGGGCCGACACCCACCCTTCTGTCCAAACACAGCACTGTGAAGCAGCAGCTGCAGTGGAGCTGTGGGTGGAGAGCACCACTAAGGAGCCTTCAGGCTGCCTGCAGGGTGACTAAACCAATCTTCAAGTTCACTTTTTTTGCCATCTTGTCTGGTTAAAACTGAATTCAGGAACTCTTCTCCACCTCTAAAAAAAAAAACAGGATCTGACCAAAATCTGCCTGCCCAGCTTCATCTATCTCAGCCTCTACTCAGCTCAGCCATGGATACTGAAGACAGAAGCAACCCGCTGTACTCCTGCTCTTGTAATAAGTCAGTATGTTTAGGACTGCAGCACTGCTAAAAACTTTAAGCATCTTTTTCACTAACACGGATAAAGACTCATCTAAGCATGTCTGTGTGTTCATGTGTAACCAGTGAGGCTATCCTGGCCTTACAGTCAGAGGTCTCCAGGCTAAAGAAGGACCTGGAGGTGGGCTTAGTCCAGCTACCGCATTTAGAACAAAAGATGGACTACCTCACCTCAAAATACAAACAGGAGCGTCAGGAGCGCAGGTCTAAAACTAGAATTCACCAGAAACCAGGATGTAACAGGTGAGTATCTGATCCTCCTCGTTAGGATGCATTTATGGGATGTTTTGGTTGACTCCCACAAACCCTACCTATCAATGATGTGCATGTTTTAGGACAATAATGTATGAGGCAGGACGAACCCATAATGACCATTTTATTATAACCTCTAGTGCGGGGAAGTCAAGCAGCAGAAGTGTGAGTAACTTCAGATCCAGTCAGGTGAAGATAGAAGACTGGATCTCATCAGATATGGATCCCAGCAAGAGCAAAGGTACTCCACCACCGTCTAACAAATTTAAAATACTGCTCTGTTTCTAAGTCAGTTTCTCAACTTCTGTTTATGTGTTTGAGGTAGGTCTTCCCCTGTGTAATTAGTTTTGGTCTTTTTCTCTCCAGGTACAGGCAGTGGCAACACGAGCTGCTCTGAAATAATGTCACAGGAAATAAACTCACCTGTAGGGAGCAGGAGAGGTGGTAGAAGTTTGTGCTCAACAACTGAGTTTCAATATAAACTTCAGGAGACGACACAATCCAACACAGGTCAGAGCTGTAGTTACAGCAGAGACTGAACTGAGCATCATGTTTGTCCTCCCATAGGGAGGGGAAGAAACATTGGTTTTAAATTAGAAAATAGTGGAACGTCTGAAAGCAAGGTCAAGAAAGGAGCACACAGTAAGCAATCTTTTCATGTGGTTTTTAGAATAGCAAAATGAAACCAATAGCAGCTTTTATGGAGAACTACACTCAAGTAACATCAAGAAACTTAATCCAGGAAAGCATGTAAAATAGAATAAATGTATTTTCTGAGCTGCACTATTCAACACATCATAACTGCTGTGGGAGAATAGCGCACCGGAATTAATAATGCAGCTTAAAATGCAAACACCATGACTGTCAATGCGTATAGTACTGGGTATTATTAGGGTGGACACAACTGAATTTTTCATGTTTCTGTAATCAGCAGCCATCATGAAGAGTTTTTACTCCAAGGACAGATGGGATCTTCTCTCCTCTCCGTCCCTCCAGAAGCCTCTCCTTCAGGTCAGCTACAGTTCCTCCAGCAGTTTGCCAGCCAGGTAAAATTCATATCATCTGTGCAATGCAAGCTCCAGCTGCAAGGTTACAAATAACTAGTTTCACATGAACTTAATAAATTACAGTGCCTTTGAAAAGTATACATACCATTGAATCATGGTCTATATAATTTGGCTTTTTGGACAAAAATATACAAAATCTCGACTGTAGTTCACCTGAGGCCAACTGAAGTCAACTAAAGGACAGGTTTTTTTTTGTCTGATGACACCGAAATGGAGCTATGTTTGGCAGACACTGTACATCATCACACCATCCCCACTGTGAAGCACGGTGGTAGCAGCAACATTATGTACTGATGCAGGCCCCAAACAGCTTGTAAAAGTAAAGGGTAGCATGAATGCAGTAAACTATAGTGAAATCCTAGAGGTCAACAAGTCTCCAAGAGAACTGCGACTTGGGAGAAGATTTTTTTAGACAACAAGATGAATGGTCTAGAGTAGCCAAGTCAGAGCTCAGACCTCAATGTAATGAAGAACTTGTGGCTGGACTTGAAAAGGATTGCTCCCTCAGGACCCCTGTGCCACCTGACAGAGCTGGAGAAGTTTTGCAAAGAAGAATGGGGTAAAACTGCAGCATCCAGATGCACAAGGCTGATTGAGACCTATCTATACAGGCTTAGTGCTGTAATTGCATTCAAAGATGCATCTATTAAATACTGACCTAAAGAAGGTCAATATTTCTGCGGTCACTTATTATATATTTGCATTTTTAATTAATTGACATTATTTCCTAGAAATCTGTTTTCACTTTGACATAATATATTCTTTTTTGGTAAATTTTTGTCAAAAAGGCCAGAGTAAATTGACTGTGATTCGATGTTGAGGGGGACAATAAAAGGGGAAAACATCCAAAGTCAATACTTTTTTTAGGCACTTTATATAACTCTGTTTTTCTTCTTATCCATTCATCTATCTTCAAGCTACAAAATGAGGGAGCCACCACTGCAGCCAACGTCCCACTATAGAAAACGTTCCACTCAGTCAGACTCAGCGCTCCTGCCCAGCAACGTCTACTTCCAGCGGACACTGTCTCCAGCGTCAGTGGCCTCCAAGACCGGCAGCAGGACGAGCCGACGCAGCAGGAGCAAGGTCTTTGAATATGTGTGTCTGCTGTTTTCTCCACATACAAGAACATCAGTTGTTCATCTCAAAACAGAGGAACAAGTAATTGCTGTGACGTATATTCATGCTGTTCAGCTTAAAGGAGACTTTCCTTTGGTTTCCCAGGAGGAAGACATGAACAAGACTCTGGATCAGGCTATCGAGGTGGCTCGCAGCATGAAGAGGACCACTGACCGCATGGCCAGGAGACTGTCTGCTGACCTGGCTAAAGCTCAGCTACACAGAAAACTGCACAACATGCAGCCACTGGGGGGCAGAAAACACCAGGATTTATAAAACGCAGAGAACTGATCAGTTTAAACCGTTATCAGAATTCCATACACAGCCTGGGGCTCATGTAGCATATATTTTAATAATAATTACATCTCTGATTTTGAGTTATTTAAGGACATACATCTGTACTCAGTTTGTTAGGGTCCGAGCACCGATGGTGTTGAAGGACCCTATTGAAACTGTAGGGTTTCTTTTTCTTCTTCCTCACTCTTTTCCCATCTTTTCAAACTCCACTTTGGCAGCTCAAATGTGTCAAACTTTGCACGCACATCAGGACTGGTGAAAAATTTGATATTTTATGGGATTTGCACGTGTGTGGCAAAATGGCTCCATAGCGTCCCCTGTAAAATTGAAAAAGTGGTCATTAGGCCAACTGCCACAATGTTTCATTTACAGCCACAATATTTAGGGGGCATATGCAGCACATCAAGACACACGAAAAAGTCAATCACGTCCACACCCTAAACCCAACAGGAAGTCGGCCATCTTGAATTAGCTGTAAATTTTTTCTGATTAATAACTCATCGGGGGTAAGTCCGAGACACCTTAAATTTGGCCAGTATATGCAACAGTCCTTCCTGATGAAAATTTATCAAAATGCTCTGCAAAAGTTTTAGGGAGTGGCCATGGCGACTCCCAAAAATATTGTTCCTTTGCCATCAAACAGGAAGTGGTGTCTAATTCGCCTGAACATGCTCCAATCTGCCTGAAATTTTACATGTATGATCAGAGTCCTGCCTTGACGACATCCATGTAGTTATATACAGTCACAGTCATAGAGCCACCTTGTGACATCAGTAAATACACATTTTTTTACACTTTGATGTACTATTGTCAGCAAGTTGATCAGATTCACCTTAAATTTGGTGACATAAGCCTAAACACATTGATGATGATTCCCAGAGAAAATGGTGACTCGTCATCAAAGGGCGTGTCTGTGGTGGCGCGGCGAATTTCGATGTTTCGCCATGAAAATTGAATTATTTATATCTCAGCTGCACATGGTTCAATCTGGACCAAACTTCATATGATGGACATCAGTCCGGGTCTGAACCCATCCACAGGTGTGTTTGTTTACAGTATTTCTAAGCTTCTGTTGAAGAGCAGCAACGGGACTTTATTCCAAATATTGGCAGCCATCGACTATGTGCTGAAAATAAGGCTGCTGCATTGAGCAGTAAAGCCAAGAGCAGGGTCAAATGCTAAATAAGAGGAAGCTGGCACTGGAGACACCCAGGGGAAGCTTTCTCCTCTGTGTCCTCACCCCACCCCACCTTCATGCCAAACCTCCATGACCTAGGCCAAGATCAATAACGCAGTTGGACGGATGGACTGTAAATAGAGACGATGGATCCTGCAGAGGAGGAAGCTTTGACCACTGATGGCCTCCGACTGGAGCGGCAGCATCTGATCCAAGTTGAACGTCGATGGCTGTCAGTTCGCTCATGACAGATTTTTAGATCGTGTTGTTGGAACTGTTGTGGAAATCTTGATGAGTCGCAGAAAAAACAGTCGAGGTGCAACAGTATTTGTAGATAGATAGATAGATAGCTAGATAGATACTTTATTAATCCCGATGTAAATTCAACGGAGATCAAACCTTAGCTGGTTTGTTTCACTGGCAAGACTGCTGAAAAAAAATGCATGTGAAAGAAAAACTGCTGAGCTGATACACTGATTGAATGGGTGAAGTCTCAATATAATCCATCCCTGCAGCGTAAATCTGAGCAAGATTTATATGTTTTTTTGAATGAGGAAACCAACAAGTTTTACACTTTTGTATAAACCAAATCCGCAGATAGTATCTTGTCACTCGAGTTAATATATCTTTGGTGAAAACAAAAGCATTACTCACCCACATTTACACAGCGTGCATATCAAACACAGCACTTGGGGTAAATGCAGGATGTGTTAGTCAAAATTCTGCTCATCTCTCATGTGTGACAGATCACATTTTAGTATATAAACCGGCCCATTACCACCTCTAAGTTACATACATCAAGCTTCAGAATGTACTGAACCTGGAACCGGCCAGCTGCTCATATTAATCAAACAGCCCACTTCCCTTTATGACACCAAGCAAATAGTCATAAATGCTCTTATCGGCCTTTCTAATAGTGTGGACGTTACAATCAGATTCATGGTGGCATAAACTATTACATTTCATCTTTATAACATCCAGCGATCACTTCTTTTTCACGGGCCTCGTTTATAACGGCCGGACAGCTTGTTACATAATGAAATTCAAAGCACTCTATCGACCAGGGAGATCTCGCACTCCGTTTACTTATATTTACATATATTTTGTATTCCCACTACGGGCAAACAGGCATAATGAATGTATGGCCCTGCTGGGACACAGAGCTGGTCTGAGATCAGGCAACTTCCAGGCTCTACTGTAAAGTCTGGAGAGGGAACATTTTATTCCATTTTATCTCAACGTGACAAATAAGGTACCTAGCTAGCTGTACAACTCAGTACCTGAAGCTTTACATGTGTGATCAGAGTTCTGCCTTGATGACAATCACATGCAGATATTCAGCCAAAGTCATAGCGCCACCTGGTGGATGGAAGGAAATGCTCTATAACTAGCTGTACATGCTCCGATCTGCCTGAAGCTTTACATGTGTGATCATAGTCCAGTCCTGATGGCATCAATTGGCCCAAATACACTCTTAGTCACAACGCCACCTGGTGGACATGCATGGATTCGCCGACCAGCAAGGATACGAGGACCCGTCCATCGCTGCTTGCAGCTTTAATTTTGTTTTGTTTTTCTGCATGTTTCTATATTTATTAAAGACACAGAAGCCTAAAATTGCTTGAAGCACTCTGAAAAATTCACATTTTGGTACAATATTGCCTGTGTATTTTGAGGTTTGAGTTGATATTTTTTTGCTAATGAACAGTATTTTGTTTGTATGTTACCAAAAAAATTCAATACATCCACTGTATCCACTACAGTAGGCTAAATGACTAAGTCAGTAATGTATGCATTTCAACGAGGCTAAATTCTGTCCACTTGAGAGCAACAGTAACCATTACAGTACAATGTGACTCAGCAATAAACCTAAACTTGATGTTTTTATGGAGGTCTCTGTCAGTACTCGAGTGTCACCTAACACTTTTGCCTTTTTAAAAAAAATGTACTTATGTCCAAACTGTTAGTCATCCAAAACACACAAAGAGCCACTTTCAAAAGGAGATAGAGTTAAATCACATTACATGTAGGTCATATTGGTAATATTGTGTTTCAGGAAAAACCCTCGATTGACTATCATCTTCTGTCCTTGTAGCTACTGTACTCATTCGACACCTCTGATGCCCATCCCTGCTGACCTGTGCCAGCTACTCTAACAGTGTCTTCTTACTGAGTTTCTGTCGGGCAGCTTTGTGGCTCCGTTTCCGTCACCATCGTAGCCGTCCGGCGCTGGGCTGCACTCAGGGTTTGTTGTGGAGTGTTGGGTTCCTCTGTTGTTCTAAAGGAGGTATCAGGACAAAATTCTTGGTCATTATTAGGCCACCAACAGGGCAGATTGGTCAGTGTGAAATAACATTCTCAATCAGTGCAGTTTGTCACATTTAAACACAAATAGAGAATTACCCCCACACACCAGCTCACGCCCTAAGAGAGTGCACTACATTCTATCTACATAGATAGGTCATTTTATATATGATGAATGTACATTACATCAGATGTACAGTACAATGGTGTTATTATTTAAGGAATTCACATTAAATTATTGACTGCACAGCGGCTCAGTGGTTAGCACTTTCACCTTGCAGCTAGAGGATCCCTGGTTCACATCCCTGCTTTGCTGGAAATCTTTCTGCATAGAGTTTGCATGTTCTCCCTGTGCATGTGTGGGTTTTCTGCAGGTTCTCCGGCTTCCTTCTACATTCCAAAAACATGCTGAGGTTAATTGTAATTCTAAATTGTCTGTAGGTGTGAATGTGAGAGTTCTTATTTGTCTGTATATGTAGGAGTAAAGGATATTGTGCAGTAAAATACCTTTTTGAAATACTGTATTACTGAAAAATGCTCATAGTCAACCTGGGAGGGTGTTTCCTTTTCTTGGTTCTCCCTAAGGTGTCTTAAATTTCTCTCTTTAAACCACTTTATTGTTTAGTTTTGGAGGTTAAGGTTGGGATGTTTTTGTAATTCAATTCCCTTTCTTTTTCTCTTGAATCAGGATCAGCAGCTTCCCAAACAAAACTAGAATATGTTTTCTCTTTTTCCTTACATTTTTTTCACATTTATAAAGATCCCCTTTATCACAATGTAAGCTCAGAGGTCTTTTCCACACACACATACATACATACACTCACACTCACACATATATACTGTATATATATATATATATATATATATATATATATATATATATATATACACTGTACAACATAACATAGAGACCCTTTAAACTTAGGTTCTGTATGTTAAAAAGAGTTCCACCATTAATGCTAACCTACTCTCACTAAACCTAAAACTTGATACTTTAATGTCGCATCCATCATTTTATTTCAAATAGAATGTCACAGTCTTAAATTAAGTCTTAAAGGTGCATCACATGCTGATGAACCATGATGATCATCTGTACTGAAGGTAATTTATGAGGTAAAACCGACTCTGTTGCTTTTCTGTTCTCTTTAACTCTTTCAAAGCGCTCATCATCTCATTTCTGTGAAGTCGAACTTGATCAGCATTCTCCTCTTGGCTTTTGTGCACAAAGGAGTTCGTCCGTCGCTGCACCTTTGGGATCCACTGAGCACCTTTTCATAACACACACCTGACGCAGATACTCAGCCACTGGGGAGTAGAGAAGCTATTATTCTAGTGTTGTCTTTGTCGCTTTAGCTGAAACTAGTTGCCCATACAGTGATTCTATAGAGCACAGAAAGGTTTGCTGTAGTTTAAGTTTCTAAATGTTCTCCAAATCCAAATGTACCAAACCAGTTTTCTATGTGGTTACTTAAGCCAGTTTGTTTCTGCTTATTTGTTCGTTAGAGAGTGGCAGTGAATCCTAGCCTCAGGTGACTCTGAAGCGGGAAAATTTACTGCACTTAAGGGATGACCTGATAGCTGGGTGGTTCTGGTTGATCTCAGATGGTTGTGTATGTCCTGAGTAGTGAGTCCCTGCTTTGATTTCCTGTCGCCTTGTCATTCCTTTACTTTTTAGTCCACATTTCCTACCTCTGTCCACTGTCTGATTCAAGTCAGCACAAAAACACTCCAGAAATCAAAAATAACTTTAAAAATATACAATTAACAACACGTGTGTTAGAGAAAATAAATGTGTTGTATACTGTAGAGCAACAGTCTTCCAAAATGAACTAAACCACAATGCCTATATTTACAGTAATCAAATCATCAGCGCTCTTGATGACCTGATAAATCTGTGTAAACTCAGACATTGACAAATTGAGGACAGCATGACCAGTTACTCAAAAGCAGGTGTCATCGATCACGAGATATCACAAGACAGAAAATCAGGAGAAATCAAATACTGTCCTGCTGAAACCTTAACCAGCCAATAAGCTTTAACTTCCTTCCAGTCACCAAACAACAGAAGCAGGTCATCACTTGTATCAAGTTGTTTCTTTATATAACACGTTCATATTTCTCAGCTGGGATGCTAGCAGAATTTCACTGGTGAATGCAAAACATTTAACTTGCAGAATGTAATTCACACCAATTAATGTATTTCAATTGAATGGTTGCACAAACAAAGCATGAACAGCTTTTAATGTAAATCTTTCTCTTTATCAAAGTCCTAATCTCACAAAGGTGAGCTCCCATCTCGCGCTCTGATAGGCCACCCAAACACCCCTGAGGGGAGGAGTTACAGCCTTTGGGCTCTTTGGTATTTTGCTGAAACAATAAAGCACCTGTCGCTTCATCTGAGAGAGGAAGGGAGAGAGGAGGGGGAGAAAAAAAAAGTTAAATCTAAGCCTGAGCTGCTGCCCTGAAGTCACTTTGAGAAACAGCATCACACGTCTGGCCTCCAGGCTCAGCAGGACAACAGAGGAAGGCATGGGGACAATGCAGTTAAAGATGCTGAAACTTTTGCTTTTATTAACTATCACAGAGGTAGGTGATGATTAATTTGAGTAACAATGCACCACAAAGAGCAATCTTAACATACTAAATGTGAAGCAGTTGCATGTTTCTCTTTCTTCGATGTTAAGGAAATTTTACATCTGACTAAACCATGTTTAAAGGACGAAATATACGAACACTGGCTCTTTTGAGTGTCGCTGCTTTCAACAAGTGCGCGTGGCATGCCCAACCTTAGCTCAATAGACAAATTCATTCCGACCTGAAAGAAATACCTGCGCTGACCAGTCCTGAAATCTGTGTTGAGTGAAGGTAATGTGCAGCCTGCTGCCTCTCGTGCTCTGAGAATATGATACAGGGCATAATTTGCCTCAGGATATAATGTGAAATACCAACAGCTTGCTACCCTTGGAATGATGTCCTTGTCTTGAAAACAGTGTATTTCCTGTCAGTTGTCATCAAGGTATTTCCACGTTTCATTCATTAACCTGCCATGTTTTGTGGTTTTCAGATATGCACAGCTCAGAATGGTAAGTGATCTTCTTTCATATTTTCTTTTACATGCAGAAATGATCAACAGTATTTTGTAAATGCAACACCAGACATTTCATGTAGCCAAAAGTTTGGACACACCCTGTCATTCAATGCTTTTTATTTATTTGTATTATTTTCTACCTTATACTTAAGATTAACGCTATTTGTCTTCAACATAATTCCACATGTATTCTTTTATAGTTTTGATGTCTTCATTATTAATCTAAAATGTAGAAAATAATTAAATAAAAACCACTGAAAGAGAAAGTGTGTCCAAAAATTGACCAGTAGTGTATATCTAACAGCACCTCTAAGTCGTTTTGAATCCATTCCAGTCTTTCTTTTCTTCTTCATCTCATTCAGACATCACGCTGTCGGTGTTTACGGTGACATCAAAGAGTTTAGCCGTGCAGTGGAGCTTCCCCGCCGGTGCCAACTCCTACAAGATCACAGTGATCCCCAAGAACTCTCCAGGACAACTGGTGTTCGCCCAGTTCAGTGGCAACACGGTGTTAGGCTCAGTTAACTCTATGTCACCAAACACAGTATACACTGTGATGCTGGAGGCCATGGACAATGACGGCAATGTCCTCAGCAGTGCAGACATTGAGGTGACAACAGGTCAGTAGCTGCAGCAGAGAGAGTGAAACTGACTCCTGGTGGCAATGCAGGTTCTTTATAACACATGAAAGTACAAATGTGGACACACTCAAACTTCATGGGAAATTTTTAGTGGTGGAAGAAGTAAAAGAGGCTATTCCACGTTACAGAAATGCTCCACTATGAGTAAAAGTCCAGCATTCTAAGTTATACATGGCAGTTCTAACTATGGAGGGACTTGATTTTGAAGGTTTAATGCATTGTTTGGCAGTTTTATTCAAAGACAAGCCTCATATTTATAATAGAGCTAAAACACTTGATCAGAATGTTGCAGTGAATCATAGCAGGATAATTTAAAAGTGCACCAGCTTCTCCAATTGTTTTTTGTTACACATCATTAAACTGAATATGTTTGGGTGCAGACTTCACTGGAGATTTTTTTCCTTTTTTTGACAGACCAAAAAATTAATAATGAGATGGGTTCAACACATATTTATAAAATATTCTCTTATTTTGCAAATAAAATTGTAATCTGTAAACTAACTACAAATGATTATTATTTAACAATATGAAAAAATCTGGTAAAAAAAAAACCCACTTAAAATCAGGCAGCAAGGATTCCAGAAAAAATGCAACAGAAAACGGTGTAATACTGCAAAGCTCAAAAACTGTGAAAATAATTTAATTTTATGTAGTTTTAAAGCCAAGAATAGTAAAAAAAAAAAATTACTTTTTGTCAAATACATATATTTTTATGTGTACATTATGTACAGTTTTGATCTGATTTTTTGAGGCAACATCTACATCAATACTTTTTTTCTGTAATTTTTCTATTTATGTGTACATTCACAATATTTTTTCAGATTTTTATAATAGTAAAAAAATAGTGTTTTAATTTTAAGTTTTTTTTAAATGGATGTTATTTACAGTTTTGGCCAATCTTTTATGGTGAACATCTGAATACAACTTGCAAATAGTTACTCCAGGAAATCTGTAAAACAACTGCAGATAATTTCAAAATTACAGTTAAAAAATTTTCAGTCATGTGAGCTATAATAAAAGTATGAGAAATACTAATAAAATAACATATATACATTCTTTATAACTGTGTAAATAGAGTAGGCCTGTAAATGTTCTCTGTTACATTCGACCATTTATAATATCATATAAGGGCATAACAGCACTCTATTAACGTAACTTAACTCTGTTTTAAAGGCTTTTATTTTGCCATTCATCTGTCTGTCATGTGCTCTTTAGCTCCTGAGGTACCGAGCATTGAGGAGGCCTACTCCAAAAAAAGCGACAGCATCACTGTTGAGTTCACAGAGGTTGCCGGGGCGACCAACTACCTCCTGAGGGCAGAGTCGAGGTCAGGTGATTTCTTCTCTGAGACCAATGTGAGTAGTTCTCCGGGCACCATTCGGCAGCTTCAGCCCTACACAGACTACATCCTGAGAGTCATTTCCGTCAACTCTGGAAGGAGGAGTCAGCCGTCACTCGCCACTGAGAACAGGACAGGTACGAGAGAACGTGTTGTACCACACCACACACCATGACCTGAGCGTTCCCAACACCGATAGAAGACCTCTTTTATTGTTGTTACTATTGACAAAATTTCTTACTAAATCTTCATCCCCTTTCACTTGTCTAGACACTACAGGTTAGTAGGAGTTTACTGAAGATGCTAATCAGTGTCTGAAGAGTGAAACGCTGTCTTTCTGTTGTTCCTTTATAACAATAAGTTGTTATCTTACTCCGCCGGCCATAACGGCTTGTCATTTCACTGTCCATTGTCACTGGGTCTCTACGCTTTGCAGCCAAAGCAGGACGGTGGAAACTGTATCCATCCCTCTGCACTACAGCATTTTCAGAAAATGAAAAGAGAAACCATGAGAACTAGGCTGTCTCCCTTCCTGAAGGAGAACTGATTGTAATATGACCCCAGCAAAATTGTTTCCATTTCACACATACTAAAAAAAACGGCAAAGGGAGGGCTGAAGTAAGACATTGTGTTTGTCAATTCCTTCCCTTTTTGTTTTTTAATTCCACTTATTCCCCTCTGACTCTGTAGTTGTGATGGCGCCAGAATTGGAGACGGACGCCCCCACCAACAACACCATCAATGTGACCTGGCCACGTGTGGAGCACGCCGTTTTCTACACGCTCTGCCTCTTCCAGCAAGGCTCCAGCACCCGCCTCAAGCGCAACACCACCGACACCATGGTGGTTTTTGACAACCTCACACCAGGAACTCTGTACTGCATCAAGGGCACGGCCTGGGATGCCGAGGGCCGCACCGGTGACGACCTCACCGTCTGCCAGATCACACGTAAGATGAAGAATAACAACAAGAACCCGCAGCAGCATCAGCTCGGTGGTCACATGGTTGTAGCAGACGGTGTCGCTTGTCATTTCCAGGTCCTTCAACCCCAGATGTGACCCACGTCCAGATGACGCAGGGTCGGTCTCTTGGCATCGCTGTGTACTGGTTGTCCGTGCAGGGCGCGAGGATCTACGTGGCCTTGACGTCCAACGGCAAAAACTGTTCTAGCCAAAGCAATCACTGTTTCATTATACCTGCGGAATGCGGCCAGAATCGCTCCGTCACTGTCGTAGCGTATAATGACGCTGGACCCAGCAGCCCTTCACAACCGGTTACCTACATTACATGTGGGTACATCACACAGACACTTGTAGCACACTTATATACAGCTGTGCTCATAAGTTTACATACCCTCATGTTTTCATTAAAGAATGCTACATATTACAGATTCTGCCAGTACATTTACCACATAATTTATGTTTAACCTTTGAGTTGTGCTGCGGGTCAAAATTGACCCGTTTTAAAGCTTGAAAATGTGGGCAAAATATATATTTTGATAGTGAACTTCTGATGTCCACATTTTCAACATTTTTGGGAAACATTTTTTGGTGGAAAAAAAGAAATGTTAAAAATGTTACTTAAGAACATTCACAAAAAAAAATCAACCAAAATCCAGAGAAATTCGCTGGATTTTGGTTGATTTTTATGTGAATGTTCTTAAGAAAATATTAGAAGTTTTACAGATATATATGTGATCACTTTAGATATGTTTAGGATTTTTTTGGGGAAGATTTTTACTCATTTTTTGAGAACATTCACAAGAGTTTTATAGCTAAATTTTTATTTTTTTAAAATACATTTTTAAGGGAACCTTTTAAGGAATTACTGGAATTTTCTTCCTGAAGGTTTTGCAAATTTTCAGAAATTCTGGGAATCTTTTTGCTGATTTTTTTCAGACAAGGAAACAACATTTTTTGGTGCCCGTAAATGAGGACAACAGGAGGGTCAAAAGAGAGTTTCGGCTTATTGGGAAATGTCTTTCTCTCACAGATCCATGTCCTCCAGAGAACATCTGGGTGGAGGAGCCCACAGCTGGTAACTGCTCAGTGATGTGGGACAGTGTACCGCTGGTGGAGCACTACATCACTTACATAAAAAGGGACGACGGGGCGGAGCACTCATGCAACACCACCGAAACCACCTGTCAATTCTTCTGCATGTGTGGCTACACCTACCTCACCAGCGTGTTCCCCCACAACCAGGCCGGATCCAGCCTTTTCGCACACGTCCGCAACTACACCACCAGTAGGAGCATCACACAGAAGCGCCTGCGTATACAGTAGCACAACAGATACAGTCATACAACTGTATAGCATCTACTAACAACCATCCATCCATCTAATATCTTTACAGGATTCAAAGAAGTATTCTGTGTACTTTACATTAATGGCAACCATTTTGTAAAACATACTTAAACATCTAAAATTTCACTTGTAGTTACTGAACAACCCCTTTAATTGAAGAAACCCTAAAAGCTACATTGCCCCTTTCGGATTCTAACATTTCTGGTTTGTTATCTGACATAGCTTATGGCTCAAGGGCTTTTTCGAAAATCTACAATCTTCACTGACATCTCCACCTTGGCATTGTTGCAAAAATATACCGTTTTAACTCAGATATTTTTAAATGTCACGATGGGAAAAGTTTTATATATATATAGATATTTTTTTTGTTAGTTATATTTTTCACCTTTCTTTGCATTTCTCCTCTCCTCCAGTTCCTTGTTGTCCACATGATGTTACCATAAAGCTGGTTTCTACCGAGACCCTGGAGATCATGTGGTCGCCTGTCAAAGGGTCCGAGCTGTACAAGACGACAGCAGCAGAGACTCACGAGGTCATCCACTGCAACGACACATCACCAGTGTGTGCTCTGTCAGATCTGAAGTGCAACACAGGTTACGCCGTGACAGTGACGTCGTGCTGCGAGTTACGAGGATGCAACACCACCTGCAAAGCACAGATACATGAAACGGGTACAGATTGGAGATATTTTGTAGTGACATCCTTCACTATGAACACACATTTGCCTGGACACACACTTATAAGAGAAGAAGGGAAGATAATCCTTTGAAATAAGCTAATAAAGTTACAATATCCAAGACAGTAAGGCATGAAATTATCCCTTTCTTGCTGAGCATTACAGTGCCTAAAAACGCTTTTCATCTTTGAGCCAAAGTACGGTAAATAAGACTGGGCTTTTTATGTCAAGAATTTACAACAAAAAGACTCTTTATTGTCAAAGTGAAGACAGATGATACCAAGTTTGAATGCTTCATGGTGGGAGTTCTGTGTTTGTGATGATGTGCAGAGTTTGTTGTCTGCCTAACACAGCATCTGGTGTGATGTCTCAACATACCAAAAAAGACGTCTTCCAATTGAATTTAGTCCCTAACATTCCTTCCAGTGAACTCTAGTTGGGCTTTTTTCAACAGTGATTGTCTCTTTGCCACCCTCCCATAAAGTTTTGACTGGTGAAATCCAGTTTTCCATCTCCTATAACTCATTGAGAGGAGTCATAGGTGTCTTGGTGTCCTTCCTCACTAGTCACTTTTTAGTTTTTGAGGACAGCCTGCTATATATTCCTTCCATTTGCTAATGGTACCTTTAATTGTACTCCAAGGGATTTTCCATATCATTCCCTGACTAATGCTTTTCTATAACCTTTTTATGGTGTTACTTTGAGTGTTTTCTTGTCATCATGGTGTAGTTAAAACTAAGACTACTGATTGGTCAAAGACTGGATCTCCCAGATTCAGGTTTCTTCATAATACAGTCACATGAGACACATTCGCTGCTCTCACATAATCTTCATCTCACTAAGTTGTGTCACTTCTCGATCCAACTGGCTACACCTGTGTTTAAAAAAAGAGCATACATACTTGTGAAATCACTTATTTTACTGTTTATATTTGAAATGAATGTACATTATTTTGTAAAAATCCATTTCACTTTGACGTAAAATAATCTTTTTTAAAAAATTCCTGTCAAAAAAGCCTAAATTTGCCATGATTCAGTGTTGAAAATCAATAGGAAGGAAAAGCTTCGAAGAAAGTGAAGACTTTCTACAGACACTGTAGCTATGATGACTGATACCTCTCTCCTGTTGGCATTCAAATGCTACCTCACTAGAGAGGCAAGAGTGGAAATGGAGGGAGAAGAACCCTGTAAAAGTTGTTTCTATTTATTTCTTTTTGTACAGATTTAGAGGTAATATGTTAATTAGAGAGCTTTCAAAGTTTGCTGCCTGTGAAGAGAGCCAGACTAGATTTTCTAATGTTCTGTTTCCAGCATTTATGCTAAGCTAAGCTAACCTGCTACACAGGGTGACTTCAAATTGACCATACAAATGTAGGAGGGGTATTGATTTTGTCAAACGCTCTTTCTACAGAGCGAATCAGTGTATTTCCCAAATTGTGAAAGTATTAATTTAACATAATTTCTCTCTCTACAATAACGTATTTTTGATTTCTTTCTTGCAGCTCCATGCACTCCAGAGATCATGAGTTTGGCTCAGGTCAACAACTCCACATACAAAGTCCTTATCACAAACCCCAACACAGGCGATACAAATTACACCGTCACAGCCACCGGACGCTATGACAGACACACTTGCCACTCGACAAATGACTACTGTGAGCTCACACAGCTGCCCTGTGGCAAGACCTATGAAGTGACAGTGGTGGCCACCTCGGCAGCGGGGAAAAGTCTGCCTGGGTTCAGTAAAATTCTGGAAACAGGTACCACCTCATGACTGGTTATTACTGCATTTAAATGTTACGTTTATATGGCCCATATTCAGATTTACACAAACACCCCTTATTTATATGTTAATGATTGATATATGATTAGTTTTTTATATGTTTTCTCATTTACAGAAAACAAAGCGTATGTCTTTCAGGTTACAGGTGTAGGCTGCTTTCAATAGTGCAATATGTTTGAGTGCTACATAAGCAGTGTAAAAAAACACATAAAAGTCAGGTCCTTATGGGCAATGGGGTTCCAATCTGTAGAAGTCCTTTTCTAACAGTATGAAATGAAGACTTTCAAAGACACCCAGCCCTCTTAAATGATTTTTTTCTCTTAATTTAAAAAAAAATGATGACTACAGGTTGGAAGACTTTTATTCTTTACTCGAAATAGTATTTCTAATGTTTTTAAGTACACAATATCTAAAAACTTTTAAGGTTCAAGACTCTATAAATACCTTACTAGTAGTTTCATGATAGGAAGCTTTATTTATTATTCTAATAACTCTTTTCTAGAGTTCAATTATAGGGTCTATATTTGTTCTGTATGTCTTTCCCCAAACCTCAACACAATTAATCATAGCTCTGTATATCTCTTCCCCAGGTCCTTGCTGTCCCATGTATGTGAATGTGACCCAGGTCACCCAGGCTATGACCAACGTGACGTGGTCTGCTGGCCACGGGGCTCGCTCCTACGTTGTTGCCCTGACGTCCCTTCGAGGACACGCCTCATGCCACACTCTGGACACACACTGCCTGATGGGCTGCATCACTTGTGGCACCAACTACAGCGTTTACCTGGAAGCCATCAGCAGCTCAGGGCACAAGTCAGAGTGCTTGTATAAAGGATTCTCATCCAGTGAGGACAAATACATACTTGTATATTTGTAACATAAATACAGTGGAGGAGAAAAGTTCATACATTAGATAACATGGCATAAAGTAGAATCTGCTCACTGTTAGCAACCCTATGAAAGTAAAATATATTTTACATATTGAAGTAAATAATACTTTCTCTTTGTTCTAGGTGCCTGCTGTCCAACAGGCGTCAAGCTCTATCGCAGGAGCAACAACACCCTCAGAGTATACTGGCGTTCTTTGGGCACTCAGGTCTACAATCACACAGTACAGCTGTCTGGAACCAGAGCCAACAACACCTGCACGGCAGCTGCAGGCAGCATGTACTGTGACATGGAGGAGGGCCCGTGTGGAGACGTCTACACCGTGGTGGTGGCACCGGTGGGTCATGACGGGACCATAGTGGTCTTCTGTCAGGCCAGGTGGTACTCAGGTGGGTCACAGTGGAGATGATTTATATGACACATTTAAATTAGTGTAGAAAATGCAAGAGTCTGTTGTAAACGCTGCTCATGAGCTTGTCTTATTTCTATTCTCAGTTCCCTGCCCAGGAAGTAATGCGGGTATGAGTAAGTATCACTCAAACTATCAGCTTCTGATTCTGGTTTGCTGCAGTTAATGGCGTACTGTACATGTTATGTCATGGGCACTCTTATTGCTGTATAGTGAAGGAGCTGTTTAGCTTAGCTTAGCATAAAGACTAAAAAATAGGCAAACAGCTAGCCTGATAGCATAGGAGCAACTTCAAATGTTACTTATTAACATGTTGTAACTGGTTTAGGGGTCTCATGATGTCCCGGCACTGATGATGACTAATCAACTAAGAAACTTTTATATCATGTCAATAATACACATATATTATTAAAAATCCAGCAACATAGCAACAACATACCACACAGTTATAGTTATAGGCTTTCCTCACGTCCCTACACTCATGTCTTGAGTGTATTTCATTATTTAATTTGCCAAAAAAGCAACAAAACACACAATAAGCATATAAACATGACTGATTTCATTGTTATTATTGGCTTTTTCAAATTTTCTATACATAGTATAATAGTATTTTTACTGTGATTTTTTTCTTATTTGAATTTTTCTTATTACATCTGATATAACAAAATGAATTTATTTTAAATGTAATATTATCAATTAAATTATGCAGAAAGATCCCATGATTATTATTATTATCGTGATTATTACATCATAAAAATCTCATACTGTGACGGCCCTATTTTTGTTAGCTGAATCCTTACAGAAACAGAAAGAAGAAAAACATCATATAGTTTTGTTTATAATGAATATGGACATCAAAATTCAGACATTTTGTCATCACTTTGATGTTTCCAAGTTAATCAGCTGTTGGCTGGAGCTTCATATTCACCGTACAGACTTGAGATTGATATCAGTCATTTAATTGTTAGCAAGGAAAGGAAGCAGCAGATTTCTTATTTATGAAATGCTTGAAAATACCTACTGCACTGACATGTCATCTCCCTCTTCCTTAAGTGATCTCTCATGGCAAACGAAGAATGAATTAAACGTGGTGAGTTCATTTTTCTATCCAGATCGCCGATCATTTTACCTTAGGTCACACGAAAACATCATTATGTAACAGCCTGAGGGAAAAAAGTAATCCATGTGCTTTCCTGTAAACTAGGGTATTAAATGTGAACACGTGAAAGAAATTGATAAAAGTTGCTTTCACATCCATTGTCACAGCTTGAAGGGTATCTTGTGACAGCATGTCAGGGCTCATAAAGTGATTGTACCACAGATAGAATAGAAGGGAATGTTTAAATGGAACAAGAGGGAGCAGCACCGGTTAGACTGATCTTTATCAGTCATCGCCTTTGACTTCTATGGATGCACGTCTGTCTCTAAAACATGAACAAGAATGAGAAGAACGTGACTCGGGTAAATGTAGATGAAAATCTGCTGCTGGAACATTATTGTGTCCGTGATAAGCGGCTGTAAGATGATATTTAACAGCCCTTTACTCTGTACTCAGTGTCTCTAGTTTATAAAGTTTCTCCAAGGACATGATAGGATTCTTGTTTGCACAAAACAGCCATTAGTATGATGGATTAGTTTGGAGCATACTGGAGGTACTAACCCTGTTTAGTTTGATTTTTTCTCTCATCTTTCTTGCCCTACAGTGAACACCTGCCACCACTGACACAAGAGGAAGAAGAGGAACGTGTTTACAATAATGAAACTAAAGGTTTAATATACCCAAATATTTAGGAATTGCTCTGCTATGTTGAACTGTTCGCAAGAAAAAAACTCTAAGAAATATGAAAAGCAAAGCTAAAGCTATACAATTCAACGTGAAATGAGGGTTTTGGGGAATTATAATAACTGTGGGTGTTTATTCGAGATTTTGCTACTTGATAAAGAAGAGATGCATGCCTGATTGTTTTTGCTTTCAGTTGTGCTGGATGTAATTTTAATGAGATTTACTGAAAATGAAAAAGAAACAGAACTTTAAACTTTACACTAAGACCCCTCATTCACATAAATAAAATCATGGCAGTGATCATTAAATGGCAAAATACAAACAATACCTTAGGACTTCTCCAAGTAGAAGACCTCCATACGGCTGCAGTCTGAAACCGTATGACTCCTGGCTGTGAAGCTGACTCTCGGTGACTCAGATCGGGGTCAGTCTGAAAGCGGGGCAGCAGGAATCCATCTCGTTCGCCTGGAGTCATGCGTGGCAAGTCCTGTGGATGATACATCTGATCATAATGCTGGAAATAGGTTCAGTGTTGCTTGCATTGGATTTGTTTGCTCCAAGTTGACAGATGAGAACAATAAAGCACAATGTTTTGGCATTTCAATGCGGTGTGCAGCCAGTCGTCTTCATAGAGGACAGATGTTTTGTTGTGGTGTGGGTGGTTTGATTAGTGAGCTCAGTCCTCCAAAATAATCCAGTGATCAGAGAGGCTTCCTAAGATGGATCTTACTCATACAGCAAACCGGTTACAGAGCCAACTGTCCTTGACCTTAAAAGTTGTGTACCTGACCCAAGTGTCTCTGTCTGAACTTACTGTCACTGTGTTTTATTCGAAGTTTGAATTCAGGTAAAGACATACCCAGCTGAATAATTAAATATTAATGTGAAATACCAGTTTTGTTTGCATTTAAGCACAAAAATGGATAATAATGTCTGCTGCATCAATGGCAGGCAGATTGGTGAGATGACAGGAAACCTTAGGATCAAATTAAGAAGCACAAACTCAAGTGACCATAATATCAAAATATTAAAAAACACAACATCAAAACTGTTCAGTCGTGATGAAATAAACATAAATTCTCTCTTACATTATTGCAAGCTCTTAATAATATGGGCAGAATGAATCTGAGAATGGCATTTGCAGGATTAATTATGTGATTGAATTCATTTGAATTAAAAACCTTTAAAGTGAGCACACTTTAGCACAGCAAACAGACACACTCATCATACATTCATATTACGATGCTTTACAGGGTGAGGTTACAAAAAAAGGAAAATGTACAAGATAAAATACAAAATACAGCAGAATAAAATAAAATAATTAAAATTTTGAGTTCAATAAAGTGTATATTTTTTTAAAGAATAAGTAAAAGTGATTGAATAAAGCAGTAGCGTCCAGTTGGTTGGGCGTTTCAAACAATGGCTTTCTCAAGGCATCACAGTGTATTGTCTTATCTCTGATAAAGGGAGACGAGACAGTTTTCAAAAATTTAAAGATAACTACAACTTAGAAAACGAAGACTTCTTCAGATACCTTCAAGTTAGAACCCATTCTAACCGTGATATAAAGACAACAGAGGAAGGAAATTTTGATTTAGTGAATATTTTGATCGACGCATACAAATCTAAATTAAACCGGAAACTGACTACTCGAATCTACTCCTGTTTACAATCACTTAATGACTCCTCCACTCTTTACATTAAATCCAAATGGGAAAGAGAAGCACAAACAACAATTTCAGAAGAGGAATGGCTAAACATTTGTAAATTCGATTTTTTTATCACTCCAAAAATTAAACAGCTTCAGAAAGGTCAGCCAAGTTATGGTAGGTGCTGGAGAGAATGTGGAAACGTTCAAGCGGATCACTTCCATGTTTTTTGGGATTGTCCGATTATACGATCTTATTGGAGGGATGTAGTAGAGGAAATTAAATTGATTATAGGCTTTGAGATAAAACTTGATTTCTGTACAGTCTACCTCGGTAATATCTCTCCTACAATCAGCGTTCCTGATAAATATCTGGTTAAGATAATGTTAGTAGCCAGTAAAAAAGCTATCGCACGAAGATGGCTATTAAAGGACCCTCTGTCAAAAGAGGAGTGGATTGGAATTGTCAAAGAAATATATGACATGGAAAGACTGACTTTCTCCTTGAACCTGTGCATGGACAAATTTAATTCGTATTGGAGGAAATGGACAGCTAATATCGAGTGACTGCCCCTTCATCACAACAAGATCCGGTAACAGCTGCTGGATAGGACTAACCTCACGTACTGCTGGATATACTCTTTAGGTACTGATTAAGTGCCTAAGTAGGGAGACTTTTGCCTCACCTCGAGGTAGTGAAGAGATTGTGATCGGAGGGAGCTGCAAGAGTCGATATACTTATCTATCTATATTCACCTGGCTCTGGACTTGGCCCTGCCTCTTAATGTGTACACATGTCATCGTGATTTGCCTCACCCCCCTCCTTCTTCCCATCTGTGCCTTTTGTGGGTTTTTTTGTGTTTTTTATATATATTGTAAAATAACTGATTCTATAAAAATAAAGTATAAAAAAAAGAATGAAACAGTAGCAAAACAACATGCAAAAGATAACACACACAACACAATAGAAAAAATAAATAAAAAATAGTGAATTAAAGTGCATACAAAACTGATAACTTAAAAGCAGTGGGGAAAAGATGTTTTTAGCTTACTTAAAATGACTAATTGGAGCAAATATAGGTTCCAGAGAGAGCTGGTTCCAGCAGCATAATGATTAAACACCATTTCATCATGTCTTGTCTAAACTCCACTGACTCGTTCCTGCACATCTTGAAGACCTACAAAGCTTCAGCAAGCATATTTCAGAGACTATAGATAATAAGTAGGTTGCTTAAATTTAGTGGTTTTGAGCAGGGACCTAAGAATCAGAGTTATGCGTGTCTTTGTTGGTGTCCGTCAGAATTCTGAAAGCAGCATTTAGAATGAGTTGCAATTGTCTGTTGTTCCTATCAGTGAGGGATTTAAGGAGAGTGTTACAGTCCACTCTAAAAGTAATAAAAACGTGAATAAGTTTTATTAAATCTTACCTGGAAACCTGTATGGACACTAACATGTAAGGTGAATCAATAAATCAAAGTACAACACAGAACTAATATGAAAACATAAGCACAGCATGAAAATGATCTCGTTTTCTGACTTAGGGTAAAAGTTAAAAATCTCATTATTATTGCTCCTTTTAGAAAAGGGTTCACTTTAGCCAATTGTGAATAAAAAGGGAAAAGATCTGATAGTGTGACCAGTACAAAGCCAAAAGTCCAATCAGATTTATTTAGATGGCCTGATGCTACAGATGACAAGAGAAAGAAGAAAAAGGTTTCTTGGCTACAGGATGCTGCATGTCAGTTAGGCACTTGAATGTCCACACCTCATCATTTGTCACGTAAGGAGATGTTTCAAAGAGCATGATACGATGGAGAATCTGCCACAAAATGTTCTGAAAGTGTCCAACAATGTGATTCTGTTCCTCAAAATGTCCCACTCAGCTTCACCAAGTAAAGATGAGCAAGACAACAGGCCACAAGCAGCATCAAGAATCCCATTAAGTCTTTGTGTCTCAGATGTCTGACCATTACTAACTTGTGATTTCCGCACATTATCATTTCCATTATAGTAGTACTTTGTTGTTTCATCATGTCCACTCTGTTGTAGGGATGCTGTGTGGTGGAACAGAAAATGCCTTTTCTTGTATTCTTAAAAATAATAGGTCGAATTTAATAAAATATTCCATGTTGCGTTTATGTTTTTCTGTAGTACAATAATCACATGGCGTTGCTGTACCCCTGTGACAGTGGAGATACAAGAGTGGTGTTGATGTTATCATCTCATTATCAGCAAACAGTTGGGTTGGATTATCTTCTTTACAGCATACACCACAATGTGCTTATATTCCTCCACATAAACGTGTTCTTATGTCTAAACGCGCACGTGTCAGCATACTGTACTGATTCTGTGTTTTTCCCACCAGAACTAAACAAGGTCATCACAAATCCCAAAGGTGGACTTCCAAAAACAATTAACTGGCTGAATTCGCAAAACGTGCTTACTTGTCTGCACGCATGTGGCAGACACAAGCTGCTCGACACTCTGAGAGATCCATTTCAACGTTGTGACTTTAACGCTCACAATGGGAGGTTTAGCACCGAAGGCAGAGACAGTTCAGGGTGGAGGCAGAGGTGTGGACCTTTTGTCAACAACTGTCTTAGTTACACACTGCAACACGCAACAAGCTATCATGTTCATTTACGTAACGCCCTCACAAAGATACACTGAATTTAAAAATGGGATGCTGTACGTGTTATGAACCCCTCTAGCAATGCATTTTTGGTGGAACAAAGTTATGAGTTCATCATGATCTGGTTCACAAACACCACCTTCATTTACAAGATATTGAGATGTCTGATTGATTGATTTAGAAAATCGAATGAGTCAGAGTTAAAGGACTTAAGTTCATGCTTGTAACAAGTTCCTTTTGTTACATCGTCAAATAGTTTTTTATAATAGATTTAGATTACATGTGTGCAGGAAATGAGGTTTTCGCAGGAATACTAGACGATAGCTGGTGACTTTTGACAGGATATGAAACCTGATTCAAAACTCCTCACTGAAGTGTCCATTCAATTCAGTTTCTACTTGTGTGGCACAGTCAGTCATCAGATCTCTGTCATTCTGTATCTGTAAGCTCCATGCACATTAAAAAATAAAAATTATGTGAGGTTAAAACTTTATGCTGATGACACCTTTCTTTAGTTACATGCTTGTATTTTCAGAGACCTTCTAAAATGTTCGGGTACCCATCAGGATTTCGATCTTATAGATGCTCTCTGGCACAATATTTTTTTAAAGTTTCACTTTTTTAACATTCATTTGTGTCCTCTGTACTCGACATTTGTTTTTTTTTAATCAATACCTGCTGACTCATTTGAGCTACCGTATGAAATCCTGATGTGCTCAGGACATCCTGGCCTTTCTAATCAAAGCTCTTATGATTGGGTGGATCGAGGGGAACTTTGTTTTCATGCTGAGACAAAACAGAGACTGAAGCAAAATGCAGGCCTCCTGATTGTTGAGTATAACTTATGTTCATGTTCACTTTAATTAAGTTGCTTCAAGTTTCATTTAAAAATGGATTGACATTCGTGTTTTTTTGTCAGCCTGCTTTGACTTCAACGTGTCATGTCTTTTTCCTCTCGTTCTGTTGTCTACTACAGAGGATGTGCTGTAAAATCTAAATTAAACACATTTTTCTTCATTCTAAATTGTAAGTTGTTTTAGCTCCAAAAAGGAAGAAAATCCAACAAAAGGTTAAACTGAATGATACATTTTTTCCTCGGTCCTCAGGAGGTTATAGCGGAGGATACATCATGAGTGAAACAAGCAGCCACTGCCATAGCTAAGCCACAGCGTGTCAATGATGATCTCAAAAACAGACTCAGACTTCCAGGGATTCATACATGAGAATTCTAAGGAATCATTTTTGCTTTTTCAAAATCGGTTTCCAGTTCAAACACATATACCTGAATTACTCCAGTATTTCTACTTGCCATTGTGTCGTGTAGAGTAGTTTCAGAGTGGTTCAGCAGAGTCGTAGGTGAGCTGGTGTGCCTGAGCTGCAGTAAGTATGGGAAGGTGCATGTAGAGAGAGTTATATGGATTTCATAGGTCCTCATATTTTAAAAGAAGTAGAGTATGGTGTAGTTCGATTATTTTCATGGAAACGCTTCTAAATGCTGATTTAGTTTATTATTTGTTTATGCAGACAGATGTGAAATAGTTTCTTTCTTTGTACCTTTTCCACTCTCTGCTATAAAGAGATTTTGTTTTGGCTACAGAATTATTTTAATAACATCCAGTATATCTGTATGGCACTACGCTGTCTCTAGCATTTCATTTTTGAGAAATGCTTGTCAATGGGGCTGCACAGTGGAGTAGTGGTTAGCACTTCTGCCTTGCAGCAAGAAGATCCCCGGTTCAAACCCCAGGGTGAGCCTGGGATCTTTCTGCATGGAGTTTGCATGTTCTCCCTGTGCATGCGACCTTCTGGTTGCAAGACGGCTGCTCCACTCATTGAGCCATGCTGCCCCTCACCCTCCCATGCTTTCACTTATTACATTAAATAAGTGAAAGCATTTCCGTTGTACGCTGTATGACAATAAAGTGCATTCTTTTTCTAGTGCCACCAGCTGATGCTTTCACTTATTCCATTAAATAAGTAAGGCACTATAAAAAGAATGCACTTTATTGTCATTATACAGCGTACAATGGAATTGCTATCACATACTGATGGGGGAAGCTGCCATGCAAGGCGCTAACCACAGCTCATCAGGAGCAGCAGTTAGGAGTTTGGCATCTTGCTCAGTGAAACCTCGACATGAGCTCTCCAGGCCAAGGACTGAACCAGCGACCTTCTGGTTGCAAGATGGCTGCTCTACTCATTGACCCTCCCAACTACCAGAAATCAGTATGTTCATCCTCTGTTGACCACCAAATGACAGCACTGTCATCCCTGGAGCTAAGGATGAAATGTTAGAAGTGTTTTCTGAAGGGATGTTGATTTCAAATGCACTATGAGTTGAGTAAGGAGAATGACCTTTTAATGGTCATTGATTAAACCCCTAAAGACTCATCTCCGTCTATCAAAATTCCATATTTAAAAGATTTGTTCCATTAAAACAATCCTCTCCTGCTTGAAGTGGCTCAGTGGAGTAAGTCAGGCAAACATGTTTAAAGCAGACACCTATTCTGAGGAAGAGAAATGATCCACAATGATTGGTTTCTTGGGTTAATTATGTATGAAACGCTGGCCGTCGGAATCTGCATATTTGAGACATTAAGTGATGGCTCTAAATTGCCCATAGGTGTGAATGTGAGTGTGATTGTTTGTCTGTATATGTAGCCCTGTGACAGACTGGCGACCTGTCCAGGGTGTCCCCTGCCTTCGCCTGAGTCAGCTGGGATAGGCTCCAGCACCCCCCATGACCCTAGTGAGGATAAAGCGGTGTATAGAGAATGGATGGCTGCTTTGTCAATGATGTTTACTGGCCTATTTGTTGGCTCTAATCTGCTCTTAAGTTTCGTCTGATATTTTATATAATTTTATTGGTTATTTTAGGTGATTTTTATCTGTTTTTATTCTTCTGAAATCCATTTTTGTGTTGTTGCAGTGAAGTGCATTTTTATTGTCAGTGCTATAACATATAATTCTATATCAAAATTAACTAAAACATGGCAAGACACGACCACAGGATATGTTTTCGTGTATACCTGTTTTTGCCAACCAGGGTGTCCTTTAGATAAGAATGCCTTATGACAGAGAATTTACTAGAAAATGACATCAATCCAGGAAGGACGTATCATGAATCAATTCACCTTTCAGTCAATGTCAGACAAAAGAGTTCAGATTACTTTACAGTCGGCTGATCCTCTTTTCTATAGGAAGGTTATAAAAGAAATATTGAAAAAAAGAGAGTTAAAGCTTCTGTTTTTTGCCTTCAAAACTAAGTTGGTTGGGTTCAGATTAGGTTATAAGTCACATAAATGAAATGGAGGAAGTGCAGTTTGACTGTAATGGGATGGGGGAATGAACGCGACCCCACCTCCAAACCACACACTTGTTTCCTTCTCATGATGACAGGCAGCCCACGGGCATCTACCTGTCCTAATTTCGGACGTCCTGATTGGTTCCCATGAACTTGATCTACAGCACTCAGGCTGTAAAGATTTCAGAAGAGCTGCTGAGTGCAGTAACCACGTATAGATGTAACTTACTGGAGCCCTCACACTGAGAACAGAAAAGATGTGGACGTTTTATTTATCAGTTACCCTACTGTCTGTCATACAGGTAACTACACAATTTAAACATTTCATTTTATTATTCTTTTTATCTGTGTTTTGTAATAGTTCTGCAATTCACTTTGATTTGATTTCTTTGGTTCATTTGTAGATACAACATGTCGTGGCTACAGGTAAGTTTGTATTTTTGATATTTTGCATTTTATGTTTTTATTAGTTTTCATTTTCTTAACTATCTTGAACAATATATAACATTCAGTGTCTTAACCACAGTCTCAGTAGATGCAGAAATAGGAAATACCATAGCAAGTAAAGAAAAAAGATTTATGAATGGCAGTTCAGATGAGGCTTTCCTAGATGACCAGCGTCTTGAGCCAAGAAACACTGACAGAAAACTGAAGGATTGAACTGGATGAGACTTAAGATTAAAAAAAAGATATTTTCCAATATATATATATATATATATATATATATATATATATATATATATATATATTTTTTTTTTTTTTTTTAGTTTGAGCTCATCAAAATCCATTATCCATCATTTGAATACACCCAACAATATTTTAGTCTAACTGTTCCATGACCTAATTAGAATTAATTTGCACATATCTGTTTGGTCTTTTGTCTTTATTAATTTCATTATTTCTTTTTAATGTTCCTTGCAAAACAAAATATCTATTTTCTCTTTTCTTTACTGTACAAAAACATATCAAATGTCTTCTCTCTCTCTTTTTTAGGATGTAATATTGTGTCAGTGACATCTCCTTCAGCATCAACACTGAAAATCGTATGGAGCAGCTTCAGTGGACCTTCTGTTTACTGTCTCGACTTGAGAGTCGTGAACTCTACCACTGTTTCCCCAATAGTGGTGATGCAGTCAGCGCCTAGCACACAGAGAATGATACAGGGTTTAAGACCCGGACACGTCTATGAAGTCACACTGAAGGTCCTTCAGTTTTTTAATGTCACATGTACAGTTTCTGAAATAACCAAGACAGGTAAAGATGCAACAAAAAAAAATTACCAGCTAGCAGAGGTGGACAGAGTAGCCAAAAAAAAAAATCGCACTCAAGTAAGAGTAATGTTACTTCAGAATAATATTGCTCAAGTAGAAGTAAAAAGTAGTCATTCAAAAAATTACTCGAGTAAAAAAGTATTTGGTGGAAAGACTACTCAAGTACTGAAAGTACTGAGTAACTGTTTGACTGTAATGTCTGATTTATATCTTTAGAAATGATGTGATCAGACAGACAAAAATGTAAAATAATGTGCAAATTCTGGTATTTCCAAATAATAAAATAAAAAATAGCAAAATTAAATAACATCTTTAAAAAATGACGAGTTCAGGCACAAGAAACACAAATTTCCAAATCTTGGTTTTTCATAGCATACAGCCAGTCAAACAGTTACTCAGTACTTTCAGTACTTGAGTAGTCTTTCCACCAAATACTTTTTAACTCTTACTTGAGTAATTTTTGAATGACTACTTTTTACTTCTACTTGAGCAATATTATTCTGAAGTAACATTACTCTTACTTGAGTACGATTTTTTGGCTACTCTGTCCACCTCTGCCAACTAGATACAGAATCTTTTTGATAAATGATGCTGATTGTATTCTCTCACATCCCCACAGTGCCTGCTACATCTCAGATCACATTTTCCAAAGCTATTTCAAGCACATCTTTAAAGTTTGAGTGGTCCAGTGTGATAGGGGCGGACAGCTATATCTTGTTTGTGGAGGAGTTGTTTAGTCAGCCCGTAAAGCGATTCAACCAGACCTTGACATCCCTCAGTGGACAAATGGATGGTCTGACTCCCGCCACAACTTACAACTGCTTCGTTTACTCCTCCAATAGCGCAGGAAGAGGCGCCAGGAGTAATATAAGGACAATCACGACATGTAAGTACACAGAAGACGCTGGTCTACAAGGCATCTTTTACTGCCAGTATTTATGAAATCGTGCATAGTGATCTGTCAGTGCATTACATTAATGCCTATATTTTCTGTTGGAAGTGGTGCAGCCACCGACGGGTGTGGCTCTAGTCATAACAGGAAAGAGCACAGCCACAGTGACATGGAATGAAGTGAATAAAGTCCTGCTTTACCAAGTGGCTGTGAGGGATAATGACAACCCCAGCAACCCTCCAGTCATCAGAAACACCTCAGGTACATCCATGGACATCAGTAATCTGGAGCCCTGCTCCACCTACACAGTGGGAGTATCATCAGTCAACGTCTTCCTGATGCCTGGAGAGCCGTCCAATGTTACACACACTACCTCCAGTGAGTATCTGAGTGATAAAATTCATTTTTCAGACTCAGTATAATCCTACTGTTTTGCTGGTGTTGCCTTTACTTCTGGGCCCTGCACGCCTCAGTTTTCTATGTGCGAAAATAATTATCAGAAATTTATATCGGTCAACACATACAGAAGTACTGAAAGTAACATCAGCCGAAGTAATGAAATATGGAAATTCGCCTAAAGCATGATGATACAAAAGCCCTATTCCTATTGTTTCCCAAAAGTGAGTTACAGACAAAGAAGAGTACGGTTATTCTACACAGTGTTGTTCTTTGTGTGGGTCAGTCTGACTAACAGGATGTAGACCGTGGGTATAAACTTGCCACTGGCCATGTTTTTTTACACGATATTCTCTGTTGCACTATCCACATTACAACCTCTGGGCCAGACACCAATCACACAGAAAATGTCAAGTTTTGTAGAGGATTGAAATTGTTCACTAAGGCAGCCATGCTAGTTTTTTTTTCTTTTTTTTTGGTGGATTAGCCATTTATTGACAGTGCTCGCTTGGCTGTCTGCAAATGTAAGAAAAAAAAATCTAAAATTACAATAATTTTGCAGGAAAACTGTCAGTGTATAACACTTGACCTCAGCTATGTTCACTACAATAGCGTTGCAATGCTAATGCTAAACTGCATTTCATTGTTCTATAACAGTGCGATAAGGATCTATTCGATTCTATGCTTTGCTTTGCTCCACCTGGGATGATTGTGATTGGTTGCAATAAAAACAAACAAGCCACAGTGTTTTTTCCATTATAGCAGAATGATACTGAGGTGCAGCTAGACCATATGCGATACTAGTATATTATACTGTATAGTTAAGATTTTTAGATAGATATAAATGAAAATTCATTTGTAGCATACCTGGGTCATCTTCACCCCTCTGCATCACACTCTCCATGTTGTAGATACAGACATGTCCTTTGTTACTGGAAGTGAAAAACAATAAAATGCTTGTTATTAAGAGCATCTAATAATATCACATTTTGATTGGTTTGAGTTTAATCTGATGCCAGACAGATCTAACTCCTTTTCTGGCTGCTGTTACAAAACTCAAACAGAAATCCTAACAGGATGAGCAGGATTTATGACGATAGTGTTACTCCTATCACATACATATATAATATAAAAAACACTGTATTTACACCCTGTGCCAAATTATTAGGCAAGTAGGTTTTTTGGCCAAAACATAGTCTTAGAAATAAGTCCATTCCTTACTACTTTTAAATAGTCTTCTCCTACGCTAACTTTGCATTTGTCAGACATCATTTCAAATTATATTACATTTAACGCAAGAAAATCACCACATATGTCAAAAGTGCATGTGCCAAATTATTAGGCAAGTTTTAGCTTTCATCAAAATGGGACAAAAAAAAAAAAAAAAAGGACTTAACGGCTACAGAAAAGAGCCAAATAGTTCAGTTGCTGTAAGAAAAACTTACTCCCAATAAAATTGCCAAGAAATTGGAAAGACATACTAGGACCAAGAAAAAGTATATCAAAAACAGTCAAGATGACAGAAAAAAGCGAGTTGAAAAGAAAAGAAGAATGTTATCATCAAAGGATCTGAGAAGAATTAAGCAAGAAGCAGCCAGACGACCACTGGCATCAAGTTCTACCATCTTTAAAAGCTGTGACTTACCTGAAGTTCCTAGAAGTACCAGATGCCGCATCCTAAGAGAGTACGGAACAGTCAAGAAATCACCCAAACAGCCTCCACTCAAGAAAAACCACAAAGAAAAACGGTTGGAATGGGCAAAACAACATCTAAAGACCAACTTCACGCATGTTTTATGGACAGACGAGATGAGTCACCTTGGATGGCCCTGATGGCTGGGCAAGAGGACGGGTGGCCAATGGACAGGAAACCCCACGACGTTTACAGCGGCAGCAAGGTGGCGGTTGTGTCATGGTTTGGGCAGGACTTATTAAATATGAAGTTGTGGGTACCTTTCGAGCTCCAGAAGGGGTAAAAATGAACTCTGAGACATACTGCGAGCTACTAAGCAACGCCCTGTTCAAACAATGGTTCAACAAGAAGCCTGCTTCTTTCAAAAAGGCTGTCATTCTGATGCAGGACAACGCACCATCCCAGAAGTTGGTATTTAGATGTTGTTTTGCCCATTCCAACCATTTTTCTTTGTGGTTCTTGTTGAGTGGAGGCTGTTTGGGTGATTTCTTGACTGTTCCGTATTCTCTTAGGATGCGGCATCTGGTACTTCTAGGAACTTCAGGTAAGTCACAGCTTTTAAAGATGGTAGAACTTGATGCCAGTGATCGTCTGGCTGCTTCTCGCTTAATTCTTCTCAGATCCTTTGACGATAATGTTCTTCTTTTCTTTTCAACTCGCTTTTTTCTGCCATCTTGACTGTTTTTGATATATTTTTTGATGGTCCTAGTATCTCTTCCCAATTTCTTGGCAGTTTTATTGGGAGTAAGTTTTTCTGACAGCAACTGAACTATTTGGCTCTTTTCTGTAGCCGTTAAGTCCTTTTTCTTGTCCCATTTTGATGAAAGCTAAAACTTGCCTAATAATTTGGCACATGCACTTTTGACATATGTGGTGATTTTCTTGCTTTAAATGGAATATAATTTGAAATGATGTCTGACAAATGCAAAGTCAGCGTTTTTAAAAGTGGGAAGGCCCAGACCTATTTCTAAGACTATGTTTTGGCCAAAAAAAACCTACTTGCCTAATAATTTGGCACAGGGTGTACATATGGCTTACAGCTGTAGCAGACTTCTGACACCTTATAAACACATAAAATGAGGAAAAGTCATGAATTATTACATTTATAGAGGAAAGTTAAATTTAGTTTTGTGATGCATTAACAAGAATTTTGAGTTACGCTGAATTAATCTGAATATCTTCATCATGTGTTTACATTTTTCCAATCTTTTCTCCAGCTATTAACCCGGTGACGACAGTCTCTGTGGATTACAGCTGCTCCAACGGCATGGTGACAGTAACTTGGGATCTGGTGTTTGGGGCCAACATGTACAGGGCGACGGCTGTTGATGGCACCGGCGCGTCCCTTAACTGTACATCAGCGTCCACCAGGTGCCAGATCACCATGTTGAAATGTGGCGAGAAGTACCAAGTCCACGTTACAGCCATCTCTGATGACTGTGAGAGCACCTCCAACACCTCCGCCGTGTTCGAGACAGGTGAGAGCAGCACTTGCACACGTGAAAACAAAAGTATTAGTGTGCCGCTCCCGTTTTACTGCTCGCATTGTCTGCAGCTCATCCCCTGTCTGTATGTATCCACCTTCTCAGTTTACCTCTTATTTCCACACACACACACACACACTTCTGGACATCCTCTAAGCTGTTTATCATAAACTGCACCATGGCTCTCCCCCGTGGGAGGCTGTATAGGTTCTTCCCATGGTGTCCTGTGCGCTTTTCTCATGCTTTGCTGCCTAACACACCCTCACATTAAATCTGCCATCCAACACCAGCCAATTTGAAGCCCTTTACACTCTATTGAACTCAGGGAATTATCTCAAAGGTCAGCTATAGTATCAGTCTAAAGAGTGAAAAGCTGCTGGAGACACAGAGGCTAGCTAAGGAACTGATCCAGAAACGAACACACACACCGAGCACACAGGTCTTTCTGTGATGATGAATGTCATGCAGGCATAGATGGAAAAAGGAGGTGATCAGAGGGCATTAATGAACAATAGAAAGTGAATTCATAGTCTGTGAAATACACAAACACTGCATCACAAAATTCACTGGTCAATACAAACTTCTATGATGTGGAACTAGTCATATCTTCTCCACCATACAGCCATATTTTTGCTCAGATTTCATGCCACTCTTTGCTTTTATTTCCTCCCATTAACTGTGTTTTAATGTCTAATTCTTCATCTCGTTCCCTTCAGTCCCCTGCGCTCCAGCTAGTCCTCAGACCATCCACACCTGCTCCAGCAATGTGATCGTCTTCAGCTGGCAGCCCACCAACAACACTCTGTACTACGTGGCCAAGGCTGTGGACAAAACTGGCAAAGTGACTGAGTGCAGGACACTAGACAACACGTGTTTCTTCACCAATACGGGCTGCGGTCAGTTCTACACCTATAATGTGTACGCCGTCAGCTCTGGATGCAACAGCGAAGTCAGCCAGTCTGAGTTTGTCCGGACCTGTGAGTAGAATTTGTTTTGGTTTGCTGACTTAGATGGATGAAAAGGAGTCTTTGTTGTGGTTTGTCTGAAACTTTAATGAAGTAGTGTGTCACTATTTTTTCAGTTATTCTTTTGTTCCATAGTGCTTAATTGTTATTCCAAAACTGTTGTAAACAATTAATGAGCCACAGTGGGTGACAATTCCCTTCACAATAAGATAAACACTTTGGAATTATTATCACATACCGCATCCACTTTTAAATTGCCAAAAAAACTACTAATGAAGTGTATTAATCCACAGCTGATAATAGTCCAACAAGTGCAGCTTCGGAAAAATTACACTTCTGTTGAGCTTTTTCTAATAATTAAACAGTATGTTTGTGAACCATTATTTGTACCGAATGAAACAGACTCACACACTGTTAGTTTCTGTCTTTTCATGATATATTCTCACTCAGTAAATAAAGGAAAACATCAACTTTGTCCTGTAACTTATAAATCAGTACTGTTCAGGATCTTGTTGAATAGAATTTACAGTAATTTAAAGGTATTTGAAAGTTTCGTTGTAGGATGTATCAATAACTGTGATATTTTTTTAAATAAGACATTTCGGTCATGTTATAATAATAATCTTTTTTTCAACAATACAAATTCTTTTGTTATAGCTAAAATCTGATATCATGACAGGCCTATTTCAAAGTTTTGTAGAATTAATAAGACAGTAAAACTGATAAAAATGATAACAATAAAACAAGTGTAAATTGATCTGCATCATCATTGTAATATATTAAAATTAGTTTGACTGATTACTTATTTGGTCACTTAAGTGGCTGAATTAGTGACCAGCTTTCAGGAATTTAAGTAGCTTAAAAAAAGAAAAAAACAAATGTTTAATAAATCAGAGACAGGAGCATGCAGCTAATAGTGTTCTATGTTCCTCCTCCAGCTCCTTGTCTACCAACAAATGTGACGACAGGAGCCGGGTGTCACTCCGACATGCTGATCACAACCTGGGACTCTGCTGCTGGAGCTCTTTCTTACACTGTAGAAGCTCAGGGGAACACTGGGGAAACCTACAACTGCACCTCCTCCTCCAACAGTTGTGCACTTACCGGTGTGCCGTGTGGTGAACACCTCAGTGTGTGGATTGTCGCCTCCAATGACAACTGCTCCACTGAAAGGGTGTTGGGAGACATTGCTCAGACTGGTATGTACTGGGAGCCATTACTTGATATTTTTCCTAGTTCCTGTTACTGCTGGAGTGATGGCAGGGATTACACTGTTATTCTGAGCTACTGCCAAGAAGATGTGGTCTTAGACTCTAACCCTTCTTCTCTGTTTAGTTCCATGCAACCCCAAAAATGTGTCCGCATCAGTGGAGTGCAGTCAAGATACCGCAAGAATTAACTGGATGACGAGTATCGGGGCCATTTTCTACATTGCTGTTGCTCGGGATGCAAATGGAAATTCACACAGCTGTATTTCAATGGGGACCAGCTGCTTGATTGAAGGCCTGGCATGTGGACAGAATTACACAGCCACCGTTGTTGGGACTAACTTTAATTGCAACAGCACCACCAATCAGGAGATTTCCTTTAGGACAGGTAGGTCAGAGGGTTGGTCACATGATTGTGTCACTTCACAGGATGAAGACTCAAACACACTTGCTTTAAAAAAAAAAAAAAAAACAATACCTGGCTCCTCCTTCTCCTCTCCAGCACCTTGTCCTCCCACCAACATCGAGGCATTCAGAGACTGCGATGCCAATCATGCTCTGATAGTGTGGCAGAACCATCAGCCCACAGGCCGCTACACAGCCACCATAGAGGATCAGAACGGGACTCAGCTCTCCTGCACCAACAACACAGCCAACTACTGTAAAATCAGCTCCCTGCCTTGTGGAAGGAAATACAACGTCACCGTCACCTACAACGATGGAAACTGTCCGTCCACCTCTACACCGATCAGCATGTACTCAGGTATTTACAGCATTACATTAACTGTGTTTTAAAACAACATTTAAGCAAAGGAGCATTCATTCATTCATTTTACGAGAACACTAATCTCAACCAGGAAGTGGACCTTGTATCAAACAATGATTATTAATCAAAGCACAATAGAACCAAAAGAATGAAACACTTGAATTAAACATCATACCAATACTGAAAAAAGACTGTAACTCTATATACTATCGATATTTTACTTATATTTATAATAAGTTCCTGTACTTTATCCTGTTTGCTCAGTGTAAACACAGCATGCAGTTCAGCCTAGTTTACCTGAAAAGTCACTGAACCTTTATTACGTGACTTTTGTCCACAGCTGAGTCACTAATGAATTTGCCAAGAAGTGCAGAATTTTTAGGTTTTCGACAGAATCTGGTCAAAGACAAAAATGTATTTTTGCCCTGATTTTAAATGAGACATGTAGAATAAAGTGATTTGGATGAAATATCCGAATTTTATATGTTCTGCTTAGATTTGATTTTTCCTGCTGGAATCACATAAATGTTACAATCAAGGACTTTTTTTTTTTTTTTTACAGTTTCTAGCTCCTATAAATGGCCTGATTGGACTAATGTGTAATTAAAATATGCCTTTGAAGCTCAACAACAGGTTTTGGGGGTCAGTGTTAAATAGACCAAATGAATGCATCAGCTAAACTACATGCAAAGGTTATATCAGTTACATATTACATAATCAGATATCAATCTTGTGTCTCCCTGTTTCAGTGCCATGTGGTCCTGAGGATGTGAGGGCCAGTGTTACGTGCGTTACCGGAGAGCTGACGGTCACCTGGAACATCTCCATTCCTTCAGAGAACTACACCACCATCATCTCCAATGGGATGGGCCAGCCTCTGCACTGTAACTCTACAGAGACCCAGTGCACCAGGGGAGGGTTGTTATGTGGAAGCTCCTACGTGGTGACGGTCTTCTCTGTCACCGGGACGTGCTTTAGTCTGCCGAGCCCTGAGGTCACAGTGCAAGCATGTGAGAATCTCATGATTAGTGACGTAGATACAGCATTAGGACCTAAAACACCCTCAAACCTCTGCTTCATCTTTCTGTCCCTTCAGTGCCGTGTCCTCCAACGAACATCACAGCAGCTCACACATGTGCCCCACATCCTGTCCCTGTGTCATGGGTGCCCAGTGGCGGCGCCAAACGCTACACTGCAGTCGCTGTGAGCAGCAGAGGTCACAGGTCTGAATGCATGAGCAATCAAACTTCCTGCAGCCTTCCTGGGCTCCAGTGTGGGGAAGTTTACACTATTGGCGTTTCAGGAGCTGATGACTACTGTACAGGTCAACAGAGCGACACTGTTTCTCTGAATACAGGTAACACAACACACACCAACACTGACATCACTAATGTGTGGCTCAGTTAGATTCCTGCAAGAGCATTCAATGTATTTAAAAAAAGGCCTCTCTACCAGCAAATGTTTTATTCCTTTTCACCTCCAGCGCCTTGCACTCCATCTAATGTGTCCAGTCAGCTGATCTGTAGCGCCAGAGCTGCTCAGGTGTTCTGGGCCTCCAGTACCAACGCAGTGAGCTACTCTGTAAAAGCCACCAGTAATGGACAGACTCTCACCTGCAACAGCTCCAGCTCCAACTGCACCCTGAGCAACCTGGTCTGCGGTCAAGCTTATGATGTTCTCGTAGCATCTTCTGATGGCACCTGTGTTAGCAACTACAGCGCTCCCTTCAGGCAAGGCCAAGGTACTGAGCGGGAAGTTGGACCGCATCTTTCCAGATCTGGCATCGTCTGTGACCGGCTTTTACTCTGATGGAGAAAAGAACATTAATGTTTTATGCAGCAAGTTCAACTGCCATTTTAATTATTTAAAATGGCTTTAGATCAGTGTCTCCAGTAGGGATTCCCAGAACATCCTCACCAAGTTTTCTCAATAAAGTGGCACTGTTTCTTTCCTTTTCTGTTTCAATTTTCACTTGCACGAACACTTTGGAAACCAAAAGGGCAGGAGATTTATTTCATAAATTAAATGAAAACGCTCACTCAGACAGTAGGGAATGATGATGAAAGTTGTGGCGAGTGGTGCTTCCACTCTGCATAGATCCATATCATTAAAAAAAATCACTGTGGTTATACAAAGTGCTGCTGTCACTTTTTATTCTGTCTTAATTCTGTCTGACATAATATGCATGTAAAATCACACAACTAAATACAGTGCATCAAAGGAATAGTTTGAAATTCTGAGAGACTGGCAAATGAAAGGATTAAACAGCATAAGGGACTACAACTATCCCAAGCAAGCAGTATCGCGCATATCTGAATGTTCCTGCACTAAAGAAGAGAAATTCAAAAATTTTAGAAACTTACATCACATTTTACCCATTAAGTAACTGGATCCCACCAAGAAATTGCACGACATGTTCATTAGTGAGCTTCAGAGGTGTTGACAGGTGGTCAGGCAGATTACAGATTCACATTCAAACTGAAATCTTCTCATTTAAGTCAGCAAGTTTTGATTTATGAATTTGTTTTCCAAATATTCCCACTATGTTCTGTCTCCTGTAGTACCGTGCGCTCCAGGAAACGTCACTACAAACCTCATATGTGGCACCACTGACTTAAACGTCACCTGGATCCCTGCTGCTGAGCCCCTCAACTACAGCGTCATTGCTCAGCCACTGACTGGAAATCTTAGCTCAGTCACCTGCCACAGTAACAGTGCCGACTGTGTTCTGAGTGGCCTTCAGTGTGGACATGCTTATAACGTTTCTGTCAAAGCCTCCTCTGGCAGCTGCAGTGGACCATACAGCCCCCCACAGACTGTTCAGACAGGTAATAACAATACTGATTCTAGAAGTAAAATGACATCCATGAACCATATTCTATTACTGTGATTAATTTCACATGCTGTGGTGTCTTCTTCCAGCTGCCTGCTCCCCTCAGAGCTTGACAGCAGTGACAGAATGTGACACAAACGCTCTTCTGGTCTCCTGGAACGCCTCTCTTGGTGCTACCACGTACGCAGTGACAGTAACAGGCCCAAATGGCTACTCTGACACCTGCTACTCAGCCAATCTCACATGTTCTTTTGCCGGCCTGCAGTGTGCCGGTCAGTACAACGTCACATTAACATCGCAGGACAGCCACTGCACCAGCTCTCCCAGTCAAACTGCTGTGATCACAGGTGGTGTTTGTACATTTTGAGGCATTTATGAATCACAGAATAGTTTTCTTCATTTGGAACACATCATGTGACACCTCATTTTAATCCTGCAGGACCCTGTGACCCCGTCAGTGTGACCGGCGTCCTGCAGTGTGGTTCAGACATGGCCACAGTGTCCTGGGCTGCAGCTCCCGGGGCTGTGGCTTACACCGCGATCGCTCGACAAGGCAGCTCTCATCTTTATGCTTCCTGCAGGAGCAACACGACTTCATGTCAGCTGAATCCCCTACAGTGTGGAAAAGTTTACAACCTGACTGTGATGGCCGAGGACGCCACCTGTAACAGCACTGGAGCAACTACAGGAGTCCTAATGACCGGTAAAAGATGAGAAGGGCTGAAAAGAGCAGGAAAAATTAACACATTTACGCCAAACACTTCTAATCCCTGCTCATTTTTCTCTCACACTCAGCTCCGTGCTCTCCCTCCATCCAGAGCAGCACTCTGATCTGTGGCACAAATTCCTCTTTTCTGTCTTGGTTGCCGATGGCCGATGCCACAGGTTACACGGTGAATGCAACAGCTGCAAACAGACATAAAGTCTCATGCAGCTCAGCCACTGCTTCATGCAACCTAACAGATCTGCTGTGTAGTGAAACCTACACGACCACAGTCACTGCGAGAGGAAACCAGTGTGACAGTTTACCTGGAACCAGCACCAACATTACTACAGGTGAGTGTCTTCCAAAAACAAATATAGTCATTTATGCAAAAGTATCTCCTGCCTGGTAAACACACAAACTGTCTTTTCCATTCTTTGCAGCTCCCTGTCCTCCAGTTATCACATCTAAGCAGTATAACTGTGGCACTAACACAGCAGTGCTTGGTTGGACTGCCCCGGTGGGAAGCCTCAGCTTCATTGCTCAGGTAGCAGGAGAAGGATATCAGGACAGCTGCCGCACTCCAAATACCACCTGCATGTTCCAAAATCTTCCCTGTGGCCTGGATGTTAATGTAACCGTCGAGGCTCAGGGAGCGCAGTGCAACAGCGGCCTCAGCGTCAGCGAATCCATGGAAACAGGTAAATGTAGTTCAATAACACTCTCATAACTGTCCAGTATGTGCTATATGGTATAAGGCCAGTTTAGCTTGTCGTAATAAATGGAAACAACAACCAGCCAGCCCTCAGAAATTAGCATGTTTTATCTTATTTTAAATTAATCTGTATAAAAACTCGTCAGGTAACCAACACAGACTTCAGCTCAGAAATCTGTTATATGTTCCACCTTAAAATCCAGATTTGAAGGTGATATGCTTTTGGGTTTGTTAGGGTTAAACAACAAAGATTACTGCGCTTAATAGGTGCCATTAGGGGATTTTTGCCATCTATGGACAGGAACTAGACTTGTTTCTCTCTTTTTCTGAATCTTTCTACATATATCCACAGTGGTTTCAATCTTCTCATCTGTTTTCCTCCAAGTGAAGGAAGGTTTGGCCTCTCTGAAAAAGGCACGAGCACCACTGAAAACATTGAAATTTTAGGAGGTCTTTAAAATGTTGACAGTACCCAATTTTTTGTCATGCATTTCAATTTTTCTATATCGCCATCATCATGGATCCTGTGTAAAATGAGGCTGTTATTGATGTATGATTCATGCTCAAGAGTGAATCATCACTGATTCACTTTAACAAAGACATGCTGTTGTTGTCATCACCATCGAAGCATCAGCTAATACTTAAATCATTTGCTCACTCACTGCAGTACACACACAGGCTGTTCCATCCATCCTTCCTTTATCTATACACCACACAGAAAAATCCCAGGCCCAAGCCAGGATACAAACCGGGGATCTTCTAGCTGTTAACCACTGATCCACTGCGCAGCCCTATATAGTCGCTGAAGTTCAGAAAATCACAACTAATTCCTTATGTATGTATTTAATTTTTGTCTCCTCAGTCCCGTGTGCCCCTCGGAATGTGAGTGCCACGCTGATGTGTTCCAATCACTCAGCCATGGTGATGTGGATGGAAAGCCCCAGTGCTGTAGGATACAACGTGACAGCAACAGGCCAGGACGGACACACACACCACTGTCACACAAACTCCACCAGATGTGAAATCTCTGACATCCACTGTGGTGAAACCTACAGCGTCACAGTCACACCATACTCTCAGACCTGCACAGGAAACCCAAGTGCAGCTTACAGCTTTAGTGCAGGTGCGTGAAAACTTCAAGTTGCATATTCTACCTGTGGAAAAATATCCCCACAATTCAAACCAGAGAGACAACATTAAACCTTTTCTCCCATCAGGTCTCTGTGCTCCCACTAACGTCACAGCGTCTGCAGCTTGTGAGGACAGCACCGTCTCTTGGTCTCATGTGACGGGGGCTGATATGTACATAGCAACAGCAACTGCAGCTGATGGACACACTCATACTTGCAGCTCTAACATTTCAAACTCATGCAATTTCACTGACCTCCACTGTGGGGAAACCTACACTGTCACTGTGGTAACTGTGGACAGGGGCTGCTGGAGTGACCCCAGCTCAGCAGCAGTGCTGAAAACAGGTGAGAGAAAAGTGAAATGAGGATATTTAAACATTGCAACACAGATGTAATAACTCACCTTTCTAATTTCATGTATCATTGTAGCTCTATGTCCACCCACTAACCTGACGGGCCACGTCAGTTGTGATGCCAACACACTGACCCTCACATGGACTCCAGTGACCGGAGCCACCTATGTTTTACATACCGAGTGGATCGGTGGCACACTCCCTCCTGTAGAGCACATAACCCCAAACACTTCAATCGTGTTGTCCAACCTGCTGTGCGGACAGAGGTATGCTCACCGCATTGCAGCCCAGGATGGACAGTGCCGCAGCAGCTACAGTCGGCCCATAGAAATAAGTACAGGTGGGGTGTGTTTCTATAGCAACAGCTGCAAGAGCTTTTCGTGCCGCAGTGGAGTAAAAAATTGATCATAATTTAAAATCAGCATACATAACGTATCCATTTCCCTTTTCTCTATCAGCTCCCTGTCAGCCCACTAACTTGACGGCTCGTGTGAACTGTGGGACCAACATGGGGAATTTCTCCTGGGATGAAAGCAGCGAAGCAGGTTTCTACATTGTCGAGGTGACAGGGGAGCACGGCCATGTGGCTTCCTGCTCCTCCAATGAAACCTACTGTGCTGTCAAACTTCAGTGTGGTCGCTCGTACTCTGCTACACTGGTGGCCTCCACAGAGAGTTGCAACAGCAGCAAACACACCGATATTAATTTTGAATCTGGTGAGAAACAAGAACAGGCTCAAGTTTCTATATATGTTTGTAACTGACAGATGCACATGAATACCTGTTGCAGTAGTAGTCCCATGTAAATTATATATGCACACGTATGAGTCTGTTTACTGATATCAATGCAGTCCACATGTCTACAAAAGAACCAGAATAGGTCTCAAACTTTGTATTTTCTTTTTGAGTAAGTAGTTCATAACTTTTAAAGCAATATACAGTTGTGTGTAAAAATGTGAGATTTAACAGAAAGTTTTGAACAAACTAAATATATTTTGTGTATATCACACACAACACACATCATTTTACTAGATATAAAACACTTCACACATTTTTTTTTGCACACTCATGGTTGAACCTGTGACATTGCACTGATGAAATTTGACTCCAGTGTATGACTCAGAATTGCAGTTATTCATCTTTCTTGGTAGACAAACAACCAGACGTGCTCAGCTAAACATCTGCCCACACATTATTTCAAAAGGTTTGGCCTGAGTCAGCCTCCCAAAGACACTTAAGTTGACCTGTGCTCTGTTGGAATGAACAGAACATTTTAAAAATCCAGTAATGTGGCAGCATGAGAACGCAACCTAAGTTTAAGAAAAAAAGAAAAGAAGTCTGGAGATACATACATATGTATGTATGTATGCATCTCCAAATTTTAATATTTGCTTAATATTAAATGAATTGCTTTATTCATTGGGAGGATTAATCTGTATAACTCTGTGCAGATCAAGAGTGACTGACTAATCAAATTTAACAGTGTCACAATGTCTTCCCCTTTATGCAGTTGAGCTTAGTGCTGGGCAATATGAAAAAAAAAAATCATATATCACGATAACAATATGCATCACGAAATACCACAAGTTTTTCGTTGACCTTCTTTAGGCGATAGAAGAGGTTTGTTGTCTTGGCATCGGGCGTGGGAATAGTCTTGTAGCATAGTTTGCATATGGCCGTCTTTTGCTCCATGTCCGACTTCTTGAACCTCAAAAAAAAGTCAATGACCGCTTGAAGTCTTTTGTGACAACTGTGGATGAGGGTCTTTATTTTCTCAGATGGTAAAGCTATCCATTCTTCTTGGGGAAAAAGTCTCCAGTTCCTGTAAATTCCTGGGCTGTCTTGCAGAGTAAACACAGTTGTTTGACAATAAATGGCTTCACCCAATCACTAACCATGAGTGAAAGAAGTTTGTGTTATCAGTCATATACTCTGAAAGATGGTCAAAGAAATCATAAATTCTGGGTATGTAAACTTATGAGCACAACTGTATGTATACCAAGTTCTTATCTGTAATCAAACTGTGTCCTGCAGCTCCATGTCTACCAGAAGATGTCCTAGCAGAGTTAGATTGTAACACCAACGTGATGAATGTGAGCTGGACTCTGGGATCAGATGACTACACCGCCTGGGCCATCAGCACAGACGGACACAGAGCCTCCTGCAACTCAACATCCGACTACTGCTTCATCCACGATCTAAAGTGTGGCAAAATCTACGAGGTGGCTGTCACCTCCTCCTCCATCCACTGCCAACGCATAGCTGGATCTGACTACAAGATTCAGTCTGGTGGGTGCAGCTCCTTTTATTACAACACAATGCATGATGTAGAATTAATAATCTGATTCTGAAGAACATTTTTCTTCTTTTCTACCACTTGTAGCTCCGTGTAAACCTGAGAACACGTCTGTGGACCAGAACTGTTGCTCCAACGCCGTCACAGTTAAGTGGAACCAGGACAGCACAGCACAGAACTACACTGTTAAAGCCATGTCTGCCTCAGGTGTAAACTTCACCTGCGACTCCAGTGTGAGCAACTGCTCCTTCCTGGACCTGAGCTGTGGTCAGCGCTACACTTTCAGTGTGATGGGACACACCAACGTGTGCATGAGCGAGATGAGCACTCCTGTAGAGATCATCACCGGTACATTAACTTTTCTTTCCAGAACTTTCTACTTTTACTTCACTATTTATCAGGTGGAAATATTGAGTTTTATTTTATTACATGATTCTAAAAGCTTTGAAAACTAGTTACTATGCAAATTAAGATTTTTGCATGCAAAAACATACAAAGATCTTAGAAAATAATTTTGTTTTAATGAATATAACAACCCAACTAACCCAACTGCAGCTAAAATTATTCATTGATTTATCAATTGTGATCAATTAGTCAACTGACAGAAAAGTTGATTGTTTCGAATACTTGTGATGGAATTTGTTACAATTTTTAAGATTTCTTACAAACCAAATAATACATTGAAAATGAATGGAGAAAATAATCAGCAGATTAATACATCATGAACCAAATCATTAGATGCAGCATTTTACAAAATAGTTCAACTACAACAATAATATCCTGTTCTTTATATGTAATAGTATAAAAGTTATCGGACATATTTTTTGCATTCAGTACTTTTAATTTTAATACTTTAATGTACATTTTAAGGATAACTTACATACTTTTACTTGCACTGTTACAGTTCGAGTGGGGTTTGGACCCAAAGTGAGAGCAGCAGAGCAGACAGCAGGCAGGAATGTTTGTACAGAGTTTCATTCACAAAATTTCACAAAAATACTAACAAAAACTATTCACACCACTTATGGCAAAACTCACTACGAGCCGGTTCTTGGACAGGGCCGGGTCGACCGGAGCAGGCTGAAGGTTCATGCCCTCTCTTCACTAGAGCGGCAGGGGAAAAATGGCGGGTTGCTCCGGTAGTTCTATACTGTGTCACGCACCGTTGTCTCTCTGTGACTAGCAGTAGAATCCCATGCTGAACGGGGTGAGGAGACGGTCTTTTTACCGGAGGTGATTAGGGTGAGCTGCAGCTGTGCGCACCAGCAGCTGCTCTCCATCAGCGCTAATTACCTCCACCGGCTGTGACACAAACATTTTTAAGGCAGGACTCTCACTTGTAGCAGAGTACTTTAAGAATGTGGAATACGTTTTTTTTTTAAATTTAAAATTAAGGATGTTAATATTTGTTCCACCACTGCAGGTTTTGTATGAATTAAACAAACATGATAGTGGAATCAGTCTTATTGACAAGAAAGCAAATGACATATTTCCCAAAAACTAAAACACTTTCTCGAACTTTCATGTATTCTTTTGATCTCCCTCCTTTTTGCAGTCTTTTCTTCTAAACCTCTACCTCTCTCCTTTCTCATCCAGCCCCATGTCCTCCAGTCAATGTGTCGGCTAAACTAAACTGTACTACACGTAACGGACTGGTCAGTTGGAGTAACACTGCTGCAGCTGCAGCTACAGCCTATAGCGTTCAGGCAACCTCTACTAATGGACACAACTCCTCCTGCAGCAAGATGGGCACATTCTGTACTCTGAACAACCTGGTGTGTGGACAGGAATACTCTGTAGTTGTGGAGGCTATGCATAGTGGCTGTCCTGGACCTGCCAGTGCCCCTGTCACACTCACGACAGGTGAGTGTAACTCAAATGTTTGGACTCCCAATAGCTTTCAAACAGGAACAAATCTGAGGGAGTCCCTTCAATCCTAATCTAATGGACTTTGTCTCCCTCCAGAGCCCTGTGTTCCAATGAATGTGTCTGTTTACTACAACGTGAGCACTGCCCAGGTGATGTGGAGCGCAGCAAGCGGAGCCACATCGTACTCTGTTGAGGCTGTGACGGACCAGGGACTGACGGTCACCTGTAACAACACCAACACCAGCTGTTACCTGAATGGTTTACAGTGTGGTCACATCTACAACGTCACTGTGAGGGCACGTAACCAGGCCTGTGACAGCGTGACGTCTGAAACCTCCCGCCTCATGACAGGTCAGTTAAGGGATTCCTGCAGCTACAGCCCGGTGTGGTTATAGAAATGTCTTTTTTTTTAATATTCACCTGCTTGTTTCCTCTGCTTCAGAGCCCTGCCCACCAACGAATGTTCGAGCCAGTTTTGCATGCAAGGAACTAACTGCGACTGTGTCCTGGCAGCTCAGTGACCTCGCTGTTGGTTATGTTGCCTACTTTGAAAACCAAAATGGCCACTCCACTTCCTGTGTCGGCACAAACATAGATACAAGTTGTGTCGTCTCAGGGCTGATGTGTGGAACAGTGTACAGCGTCTGGGTGAAGGCGACAGGACAGAAGTACAACAGCTCTGACAGCTCTGTGGTCTCTCTCGCATCAGGTAAAGAAATACTCTCTATACTGTGGCCACTGCAACATCTGTGGCATGTTACTGCTTATTTATGCACAGATGTTGTTGACTTTTGGTGTTTGGTAAGATCTGTCAATCTACTTAAAGCTCAAAGATTCACTTTAATGTTGTCAACCCTCATTTCAAAAAAGGTTCATCCGATTGACAAAGATATTTGCAGCAAAAATTGCTACAAAATTAGTACATATTTATAGTATTTTGCACTTTAGCTGAGTTAAATCTATTAACTAACTTCAGTCCTGATTATAACTGTGAAATATGTGTTTTGAATTCATAATTTGAACCTTTTAAATGCCTGTTTGTTTACAGAGGATTTAAAATAGGAATGAAAATCACACAAATTAATATATTGAATATTATACATTATGTCAACAACAACATTGATTTTGATGCATTTTTGTATTGTTTAATTTTTGTGCAGTGTCAGTTTTAAAAAATCCTACTTGTTACCTTAGAGGACAAAAGTTATAAAAATATTATATATTAATTTAATTTTCCACTTTCACCTAGTCAACTAACTTCAGTCCGTCCTGATTTCATTTCCAAATATTCCTTCAGTTTCCAAATTTTAACTCTTTACATACCTTTTTTCTGTTTTACACAATCCCATTATGTTCCAAATTGGAAGAAATCACAAAAAAATTAAACTTTCAACATACTAAATGTTAGATGGATTTTTTTGTTTCACCATCACAGTGAATTTTTCAATGATTAACAACATTAATTTAAAATTTTGTGCATTTTAAACAACAGTATTGCCATATTCTTATTAACCCCACAGGACCTTGCCCACCGAGCAGCATCGAAGTCGTTGTGGACTGTGAGGGTGGCTCTGCTATCGTATCCTGGCAGCCCAGCGTTGGAGCCCGGTTTTATGTTACAGTACTTACAGCCTCGTCAGGCCACACCGCCAGCTGCACCACCAACCACACCAACTGTGAGCCGAGGCCCCTACAGTGTGGAGAAAAATACAACGTCACTGTAATGGCTCTCGGAGACGCTTGTAACAGCAGTGCCACGATGACCGGATACCTCAGCACAGGTACAGTACAGTATGTTCAGCTTGTTCCACGATGATGCGCTGCACAAACAGAAATACCTCCCCTCAAATGCACAAACCATAGACGTACACGATCACTATATACAGCAAATATAAGTGTCAAAACCTTATTTCGACTCCATTAACATGTTATTTCATAAGCTAAAACTTGCTTTTTTTTTACCAGACGGTTACAAGCCCTGACTGAGCTTTCGCGCGTGCATGCCAGAACAAGTCTGCCATTACTTAGCCTTTACTTTGTCGCAAACTAGCTAGCTAGCAAATAGGTAACTGTCAGCCAGCAGGTGATTGCAGACTAATGTTTAGTTCAAACTTCTTTTCGTTTTTTGGGTTTTTTTTTGCTCCTGTCACGTCTGAAGCATTTGTAATCTAAATAAACTTCCGCCGACGAAAATCTTCCTTATGGACAACAGCAGTGCAATAAACTAATTCGCCATTTCAAACTTCCATAAACATAATGGATAGCATAGAGAAAAACACGGTAATGTAGTCATATTCACAAAGCTTTGTCAATATGCTGATTTTATTTCATTTTATCACAGAAGAAACTGACATTGTTATTAAATTTTATCTACACAAAGTTAAAAGCACTTTTAAAAGATAACTTGAGTTTTTACCTTCTTGCTGCGTCTGCTCCGCCCTGCTCAGTTGCACTCAGCCTGTGTTAAATTGCAGCTAGCTTGAAAAGTGCCTCCCTCCGCAGCTGGAAGTAGTCCACTGCTGTTTTCTCTGTTGTTGCGTCAACCACTAAGATTTGGTTGAAGTACTATGGTTTATCCAATTGAGAGAACTGGTGAGCACCATAGCTCTTCGGTATCATAGCTTTTATTTTTGACTAACCCCAAAACTGTGGTGTTTCTTCAGCAACCTCCCTTCTTCCTCCCCATTTATTTTTTCAAGATACAACTTACAGAAATAAGTTAAATCAGTCCTGACAAAACTTACAAATAGTCAAGACAATAAATTACTTTAAGTTTAATTTTCTAAATCTTATAAACTTGATATTCAAATCTTACTACGAGAATTTGAGTTAAAGAAAACAAACAAGTTCACATAACTGAATGGAGCTCTCATGTTTTACAGTGTAGCATCTCAGTCATTGTGTTTACATCAGAGAAAGCAGAAACTCTCATATTACTGTTTGTCCCTCCAGAGCCCTGTGTTCCTATGAATCTCTCTGTTCACTACAACGTGAGCACTGCCCAGGTGATGTGGAGCGCAGCACGAGGCGGCAGTTCGTACTCTGTAGAGGCTGTAACAGACCAGGGCCTGACGGTCACCTGTAACTCCACCAACACCAGCTGTTACCTGAATGGTCTGCAGTGTGGTCAGATCTACAACGTCACTGTGAAGGCACAAAACCAGGCCTGCAACAACACCGTGGTCTCTGCACCCTCCCGCCTCATGACAGGTCAGATTAGAAATGATGTGGAATAACTATGTAATGTCTCAGTGGAAAAAACACCCCTCTCAAAACAAGAAAAAAAAGTTATTTCAAGGAACCTTTACCTTGAAATATGTGAAAAAATCTGCCAATAGAACAAGTGCAAAATAGTTTGGTAAGATTTCTTGAAATAAGATATATTTAGAATATTGAGATCTCAAAATTCGCTGGGAAAACTTATTTGAAGCTATATTTTACCAGGATTGTCAAGCTTAGGTGTCTTAAAATAAGCCAGACATGCTAAAAAAATAGCAGTTTTTTACTCAAAATTAGATTTTTGCTTTCATGTAACCTCCTAATTTGAGATGTATTAACCCTCCTGTTGTCTTTATTTACGGGCACCAAAAAATATTGTTTCCTTGTCTGAAAAAAATCTGAAAAATCAGCAAAAAACATTCCCCAAATTTCTGAAAAATTGCAAAAATTTCAGGAAGAAAATTCAATAATTCCTTAAAAGTTTCCCTTAAAAGTTTTACTTTTAAAAAATCCCCCCAATTTGGCAAAAAAAATTCTTGTAAATATTTTTTTTAAAAATGAGTAAAAGTCTTCCAAAAAAATCCTAAAAATATCTAACGTGATCGCATATATATCAGTAAAACCTCTAATAATTTCTTTAAGAACATCCACCAAAAAAATCAACCAAAATCCAGCGAAATTCGCTGGATTTATTTTATTTGTGAATATTCTTAAGAAACATTTTTAACATTTCTTTTTTTTCACCAAAAAATGTTCAAAGATTTCCCAAAAATGTTGAGAATGTGGACATCAGAAGTTTGACTGTAAAAATGTTTTTTTTCCCCACAGTTTCCAACTTTAAAACAGGTCACGAGGGTTAAACTTATTTTGAGTTTTCTTGTAAAATTCAACTCAATGCAAGATAATTTCAAGATTGTTTGACTTAACAAGATATTTAAGCTGCGTTGCCTTGAAACGAGTCCCTCCATCTTGCTGAAATGTCACTTGTTAAGTGAATTTATGTTAAATCAAGTGGAATGAGACATTTTGACTAAAATACGATAAACAGACTTGGTAAGATTTTGAGTTTTTGCCGTGCTCTGTATTTCTGTCATGCATGTTTCCGCTTCATTCAGAACCGTGTCCACCTACTAACGTTCAGCCCAGTTTGATGTGTGAGCTGCTCACTGCGACTGTCTCCTGGGAGCAGAGTGACCTCGCTGTGGGTTACGTCGCCTACCTTGACAACCAAAACGGGCACTCCGCTTCCTGTGTTAGCACAAGCCCACACACCTTCTGCACCGTCTCAGGGCTGATGTGTGGAACAGTGTACAGCGTCTGGGTGAAGGCGACAGGACAGAAGTACAACAGCTCTGACAGCTCCGTGGTCTCTCTTTTATCTGGTATGGAAATACTCAATGTGTGATTTTCTGTCGGTTTTGGGGTTTCCATTCATTATTTTCCTGTTTCCTCAGCTCCATGTCTGCCCCAGCAGACAGTGGTAGATGTTGACTGTAACTCTAACGGTGCCGCCGTGGTGTCCTGGAATTCCACTGACGCCGCAGCAAACTTTTCCCTGATGGCTGTCGTTGGTGGAAACCTTCAAACTCTGTGCAGAACTCAGCACGGCACCTGTAATGTAACAGGCTTAAGCTGTGGGGAAACTTACAATCTCAGCCTCACGGCCAGCAATGAGCAGTGCAGCGTCACAGCACAGACACACACGAACCTCACCACACGTGAGTTTGTACGCTTAATCCCTGTACAGTTATTCTGTGTTTCATTTATTCACAATTTAACTCGTCCTTCCTTCAACACCTTGTCTAGGACCTTGCCCTCTGCAGCGTGTAGCTTCCAACCTGCAGTGTGGCTCCAGCACTGCTGTCCTGTCTTGGGAAGAGAGTTCTGATGTCGAACTGTACATTGGAACTGCCATCAAGGCGTCTGGAGGGGAAGTGAAAACATGTAACTCTACAGGCTCTACCTGTCAGTTCCCTGGTCTGGACTGTGGAGAGATGTATAATTTAACTGTCATGGCACACATTCAGGGCTGTGGAAGTGAGGCCAGCAGAACTGTGTTCATCCAAACAGGTACTTTTAAAGCTAAAGTGTGTTTGTAGACCATACTCAGCCATATAAAGTAACAGGTGCACATATTCCAGCATCATTTTACTCGACTTGAGTGCACTTTTGAACATTTAATTTTAAGTATTTCCAACTTATAGCAAAATAAATAAATAAAACTAATAATAAAACTAATAATAATAATAATAAAGTATATAAGGAAGCCCAAATATAGAAAAAAATGAAGCTAAAAATAAAAAAGTTTTTTTTCTGCTCATTTCTTTCTATATTTGAGTTTATATATATATATATATATATATATATATATATATATATATAATAGAAAATAATAATAAAAATAAACTGTTGTGTTTTTTGTATTTTTGCAGTGTGTTTTACTGATCAGAGTATCTTTATTTAATTCCTAATAATTATTTTAATACATATTTTTGTCATTTAATGTGGAGAGTGTATAACATGTCCGCAAAAAATACAATATGTTTAGTCTCACTAAGAGTCCAAAAAAATAACATACTTTATTTACTGTAATTGAAATGAGCAAAAGCAGAAAATCCTTATAATGGATTAATTTTCCTGCAACTATTATCTAAACAACAAGTTGATTATTAAAGTACAAACTGGTCAACAACAAGTGCTGTAATACGAAGAGAGATGTGTTCAAGAAAACTAAACAGATAAATCAGACTATAATGAAGCAATTAGAAAACATCTTTGGTTTCCAACGCTGCCAGAATTTGTCTAATTTACAATGAAAAATACACTTTTTAACCAGAAATAAAAGAATTGCTAACTGAAGTTTAGTATTTGTGGTTAAAAAAATGAAGGTCAAATATCAACAATAAAAGCATGTGAGCTCTAACAGTAGTTAAGTCAAGGATCTGAACAATGCTGCCACTAGTTGCCCTCCTCCTCTCTGCTAATCATCTTCATGGGTATATCTCTCTCTCTTTTCTGTCTCTTGTTCCTCTCAGAGCCTTGCCAGCCTGTGATAGTTTCAGCTCAGGCGCTCTGTCAGAATGAGGAGGTCCAGATCTCCTGGAGCAAAACAAACGGCGTATTGATCTACTTAGTTACAGCCTCAGGGAGCCTCGGATATGTGGAGATCCACAACACAACCCAAACCCTTCTGACAGCCACTTTACCGTGTGGACAGCATTACAGCGTCACTGTACAAGGACGGGGCAGCGAGTGTGACAGCATCCCCAGCAGTCCCGCCTTCTTCAGAACCAGTAAGACTTTTGATTTTACATCACGCACACATTACATCTGAGCTCATATGTAAGTTTTAAATATGCTTTCCTGTCCGTCACTTTTCCACAGCCCCTTGCATCCCCTGGGATGTGTCGACCTACGTGGAGTGTGAGTTTAATGTGGGCTCAGTCAGCTGGGGGCCCAGCGATGGTGCTGAAGAGTACGTTGCCATGGCGACGGGCCTCGACGGCCACACCCACCAGTGTCTCACCAACACCACCTCCTGCACCTGGAGCGACCTGCACTGTGGGGACGAGTACACTGTTGTGGTGAAAGCCAAGGGAGACAACTGCACCAGCCGGCCCAGCAACAGCTCAGTCATACATATGGGTACGTGATGGAGAATTTACAGGAACACATCACAACACTTTGCTTTATAGGTCTGTAATTGACAGATAATGTCTACGATGTAGACTTATTTAACCATCCTGCTGTCTACATTTACTGGCACCAAATAATGTTGTTTCTTTGTCTGAAAAAATCCAAACATTCAGCACAAAAATTCCCCCAAATTTCTGAAAATTTGCAAAAACCTTCAGGAAGAAAATTCCAATAATTCCTTAAAAGTTTTATTTTCAAAAATCCCCCAAGTTTGGGAAGAAAATTCTTGCAAATATTTTTTTTAAAAATGCTATAATCTTCCAAAAAAAATCCTAAAAATATCTAAAGTGATTACAGATATATCATAAAAACTTCTAATATTTTCTTTAAGAAAATTCACAAAAAATCAACCAAAATCGAGCAAAATTCATTGGCTTTTGGTTCATTTTTCTATGAATGTTCTTAAACATTTCTTTTTAACATTTTTTTTCCACCACAAGTTGTTGAAAAATTTCCCAAATATGTTGAAAATGTGGACATCAGAAGTTTCACTGTGAAATTTTTCATTTTTTTCCCACATTTTCCAACTTTAAAATGGCCTGCAGGACAACATGACAGTTAAATGTAGAAAAAATGGGGCAAAATAAAGGGAAAAGAGAGACTGCGTTTATTCATAATAAGTGGATATAGCATAAGAAACCTCTGTTGCATCCTCTCCATCATCTTTTTTTCCTCCCAGATCCCTGTGTGCCGCAGAATTTAACCGCCACTGTGAACTGTGATTCTGAAGACATTTCTCTGAGCTGGGACGCCAGCGACAGGACAAAGACCTACATGGTGTCAGCTGAGGCAGGAGACAAATCGGTCTATTTCAGTACTAACGTCACCACAGCCCGCCTCTCCGAACTTACCTGTGGACAAAGCTACAACCTCACAGTCACACCTCACAATCGGCACTGTCCTGGAAACCACAGCGCATCGGCATTCGTACAGACCTGTGTGTACACTTCATATATGATTACTACAACTTACTATAATAGAACAGCAGAAGTGAGCTCTGGATTTAATTTGTGTCTTTTATCCAGGGCCGTGTCTTCCCATGGGAGTCTCTACCATGCAGGACTGTCTCTCTGGCATCGTCATGGCAACCTGGCAGCCCAGCAACGGGTCCAACTACTATACAGCCACCATGCAGAGCGACTCAGGCATCTCTGAAATGTGCATGTCAGAAACGAGTCAGTGCAGCGTCCCTGGGCTGATGTGTGGACACAACTTCTCCGTCTTAGTCACAGCTTCCAATCAGCAGTGTAACGTCACCTCTAGTCAGACCACAACTCTGCAGTCAGGTGAGCGTTACAGGACTGTTGGGAAGAAAAAAAATGTGGTGTTCTTAACACAGCTTACGTTTAATAACATACAAGCAATCTGATAATAAACTGATCCTGAACTTCTCATCTGCCGTTATTTGAAATCACTCTCTTTTGTTTTTTTTTGCTATTCCAATGAGTTTTTTTTTCCTTGAAATTTACAGACTGAGTGGAAAATCAGTTGAACTGAGCTAAACATTCGACAGAGGCAGCCTTTAAGACACAAATAAGCATTTCGATATGAACATGAAATTCATCCAACAAACCTTCAGCACAAAGATGGTGCAGTGCAGCCAATTGTACTCGGTAAAATTATATGGTTGTGTAATTTATTTTGGTGACCAATTGTGTAAAAGGAACTATTTTTGTATGGGATGCCTTTATTTTACTTTTGAAGAGATTTCCTGTAACACTTTTGTTGAAGTTATATTGTTTCAATACATTTATGGAAAGTTTCATTTCAACGAATAATTCTTGTACTAAACTGTAAAGAAAAAAATGTAAAATAGTTGAACCATCACATAATAATTTACCATAATTAAATAGTTTTAAATTTTTATGTGATAAAAGGTCATATATATTATTTTTGTTTTACTTAATAATGTAATCTAGAGGATATTTGCATGTGTAAAACAAATTATCTGAAATTATGGTCAAACACTACTATAATGCAAATAATCAGGTATAAAATCACAGAAAAGTGTTATTATTCATTATATCATATTTTTTAATGAAAAATGTCAGAATACTGTTTCAGAACTGGTAATGTGGGCTTTAATTGCCACAATACAGTATTATTTTTTAAAATAATTAATTAACTGAATTAAAATGGAATGGGTGTTTTTACATATAACTTTACATTAAAGTGGTGTGCTTTTTAATATGTGCTTTAATGTGATAACGTACGTCCACTTTTAGAATTATTGGATTTAAGTTTTTAAAAAATGTAAAACATTTTAATTACATAAATAACTTGATCTATAGTTACAATAATATATTGTAAACTTTACATCATAACAATAGTATAATGTAACGGATGCAGTAGAATATTGATAAATTCATGTTCCATACTGTGTTAGAGTGTGTGTGTGTTATAGAGATCATTAATTATGCATCGTGTAATGAATAAATACATTGTTGCAGCATGTTCTTCTCACACTGTGTTATTTATACTTTATCTGCAGTGCCGTGTGTTCCCACTAATGTCTCCGTGGTGATGGACTGTCTGAACAACACTGTCCTTGTGTCCTGGTCTGCCAGTCGCGGTGCTGTACAGTACTCGGTGACAGCTCACAGTAGTCATGGCAACGACAGCTGTCAGACCCCCGGTCTCAGCTGCACCCTCAGAAGCCTCACATGTGGAAACAGCTACACTGTTCAGGTAGTTGCCACGGACGACGACTGCTCCAGTATCCCCAGTCAGCCTCTGATATTCAGCTCAGGTGAGAGATACAAAACCAGTGAAGGGACTTTACTACACAATACCAAACATTTTCAATTTAAAACTTGTAGCTGAGGTATCAAGCTGTCTTTGTTTTCTCAGGCCCCTGCCCGCCTCAGAACGTGAGCGCCCGGGTCAGCTGTTCATCCAATGACATAACAGTTTCCTGGGATGCCATCAGAGATGCTGACCACTTTTTGGTTTCATTAACTGGGGAGAACGGAGGAACCAGCGAAATATACAACACCACAAACACTGCATGGTCCTTCAGCAATGCCACATGTGGAAATACGTTCACAGTTTACGTCACATCTGTCAGAGGCAGCTGCCACAGCAGACACAGTCAGACCCGGAGCATCCAGTCAGGTATGAACATTTCAAAACCCCTCCATTTTTTTGCATAAATCGTTCCATCCAGCCTCCAGTTTAACTTTGATGTTTACCTTCTAGCTCCCTGCCAGCCTCAGGGAATCACAGGCCGCCTCGACTGTGTGACCAATTCTGCCTGGATAACGTGGGACACTCCTCCTGGGGTAGACAGCTACTTCGTATCAGCTGCAGGTGGAGACGAGCATACAGCCAACTGCACCACGTCAAGCAACACTCCATGTGAGGTGGAGGACCTGGCCTGTGGTGTGCTTTATAACTTCACTGTCACTGCTAAGAACAGCCAGTGTGAGAGTCCGCCTAGTGCTGCCATCGAGCTGCAGACCGGTATGTCAGTCCTAGTGGAAGTCATGTTAAGGATTCCTTCATGCTGCAGTGTTGAACTAATCAAACCTGTGTCTTCTCCAGCTCCCTGCTCCCTGTCCAGCATCACCGCCTTCACTCAGTGTCACAACTCCACCATCCTCGTGATGTGGGAGCTCATGGAGGGCAGCGAGGGGAGCACGCAGTACGTCGCCACAGCAGAAGCCAGCAACCAAACCTACCTGTGGTGCCACAGCACAGGCACCAGCTGCTACCTCCAGGGAGCACAGTGTGGCCTCCGTTACACCATCATCGTAGCTACTTCTTCAGACCGCTGCAGCAGCATGAGGAGTCCACCCTACAGAGTCAGCATGGGTGTGTCGACCAGATCCGTACATTTTGGGAAATACACCAAAGATCAGTGCCACTCGAACACAAAGGCAATTCAAAGTGCTTTAGACATCTAATAACAGAGGCATAAATACAGGAAAGGAGGGCGAGATGTTTATCAGAAGTATGTAGGGTTCAACAAAACATGTAAAACTATTTTTAACCTGGATTTAAAGGTGGCCAGTTGGATCGGGTCTGATTTGCTCTGGAAGTTTCTTCTAGTTTTATGGTGCTCAGTAACTAAATTATGAAAAACTACATTTCTATGTTGTTGTTGAGACAGAACAGCTACTCTGATTCTGTCCAAAGGCAACAAAATCTGCCTGCGAGAGACTGCACAGCTCCCCAAGTAAAGTATTAAAGTGTGAAAATACCACTTTGTGGTTTTAGGAGAGGTTATGTGGAGGACTTTAAAATTCTCTTTAAAATTACCGAAAAAACTTTAACTTATGACTGATATCTTCAACTAGGATTCTTTTTCTGATTCTCATCAATAGTAGCCACCATGAGCCATCATTTGTAGTAGCTACATCCATCAGAGGATTTTTAATCATGTAACTGTACCTAGCTGGCACCTTTGTACCTCTTTGATGATTATGAAAATATTTTATACTTTGCAACAGAGAAAGAAAAAACAAAACATATTTTTCCATCTCACCAGTAATAGGATCTGAGGTCAGTGGGTGTTTCAGGTCTTTTATCTTCATGCTGTGGTACTCTGGTGACCCGACTGAGACTGATCAGCCTGTCAAGAGGTGTTAGTCCTGATTCGCCCTTTCTGATCTACAACTGTTCAGCAAAGTTCAGAAACTTACATTTATCATGTGATGCACTGGAGGAGTCCCTAACCCTGGATCAAGGAACACTAGATAATTAAAAGCTCCTTTAAAATTGTGGCCTAATTGGAAAATCTGTAACCCAAACTTCAGGATAAGAACTTCATATCCAAATCTACTAGTTCAGACTGGAAAACACTTCTCTTTTTTCCTTTTTTTTTTTTAAAATCACAGAGCCTTGTCCGCCCGGAGACGTGATGGTTAACTCCTCCTGTGAGGACCACAGTGTGCTGGTGTCCTGGACTCCCTCTCCAGTTGCTGAAATGTACCACGTGGTTGCTGTAGCTGCAGATGGACACGTGCACACCTGCAACACCTCCTCCAGTAACTGCAGCGTATCAGAGCTCCACTGTGACCAGCAGTACACGGTGTCTGTGACTGCTAGCCACGAAAACTGCTCCAGCAAAGCCAGTCAGAACACGACAGTGCACACAGGTGTGTGTTTTCAGACACGCAGGACATCAGTGCAAGCACTTAAGAGATACAATCAATGTTTTAAAGTTACACCTTCTTAATCATGTTTCTCTTTAGGTCCTTGCCAGCCAAGTGAACTCTCAGTTATTTTGCACTGCACCAATCAATCTGCGATGCTGACATGGACTCCCAGTGATAATGCTGTACAGTATTATGGCTGTGCTCAGACTGGAAATGGAGACATGCTCTGCTGTCACGGCACAAACCCCACCTGTACTATCAACAACCTGGACTGTGGCACCGTTTACAACTTCTCTGTGCAGGCCTCAGATGGAACATGCAACAGCTCCTTCAGTGTCCCTGAGCAGAGAGGAGCAGGTACAAAGATCAGCATGAAACTCACCAAACGCTCCAAAACTTTGTAATATTAACACTTAAATAACTCGTCATCACACTCGTGTCTCTCCCTCAGCTCCTTGTCCTCCAGAAGCTGTCGAGGTGAAGCTGCTGCCGATGCAGATGGAGATCCAAGTGATGCAGTTCAACTGGACAGCGGTCAGCTGTGGAGACACTGAGTACCTGCTGGCTTTAACAGGAAGTCTGCTGGGAGACAGCCAGGCCCTCTTTGAGATCACTTCCTACTGGACAAACAGGACCAACTTTGAGATTCCCCTCCCCTGTGGTTCATCCTATAATGCCACAGTGCAGAGCAGAAACACTGGAGGCACCAGCAGTAAATCTGTTCCTCTCAGTGGAACAACAGGTAGACTACACTTAAACGAGAGCTATTATTCAGACACATCTTTACATTTACAAGCAAGCCCGAAATTATTCAAATTATGACTTAAAGTTATTTTGCTTGGAAATGACAAAGGTGTTTCCCAAAAGATAATAAGATGATGTACAAGATGCATCATTGTGGAAAAAATAATTTCTCAGCTTTTATTCACATTTAAAAGTAACTTTAAGTTAAAATTTGTTGAATAATTTTGGACATGACTGTATTTCTGGGCTAAATATAAATGTCTTTAATTTAGCAAAGTATTTATTTATTACACATAAGTCTGCACTTACCTCACTGCCACCTTTATTATAGCTGCCATTTTCACTTCTCATACATAGAAGTCAGTAGTAATAAAACTAAATCATACCTTACATTAATGATAATATGATGTTACTGGAGCTAAGAAAAGCCAGACTAAAGAAGATATCAGTAGTGCAAAGTAATGGAGTATATTTATCTGTTACTTAAGTACAATTTTCAAGTACTAGAACTTTCCTTGAGTATTTCCATGTTATGCTACTTTATACTTGCAATCCACTAAATTTGAATGAAAATTGTACTTTTTACTTAACTGTTTTATCACACTGTCAAAGATAAAATCAGTGGTTTCCAAACGTTTTGCAGCTTATAAAAAGCAGTGTATTCAGAGTCACATTTTGGTTAGCAGCTCCACCAAATAGTTACTTTCCCTTCTAAACTTCTCATTTGATTTCATTTCAATATATGTTCAAAAAAATATTGCAGCAAAAAAAACAACAAAGATTAGAGAAGACGAACAACCAGAACTTATTTTTTTCCTCTTTCCTCTTACATTAACCATCTTACCAACTGTGTATAAAGTGGTTCAACCTGATGCTTCGCTGTAAATAATCTAATGAAATCCTAACAATATAGCATTCAGGAGAGCCAAGCTAATACTGCTATTTTAATCATTTAACTACATTTTGCTGCTGCTTTTGTACTTTTACTTATGTAGGCTTTTTTACACGGCAGTATTGGTTCTTTTACTTTAGTAAATGATCTGTAGGACATTCAAAGGAAAAGAAAACCATCAGTTTAAACTCCTATCTCTCCTCTCCCAGCTCCTTGTCCACCATCAGGAGCGGTCTACAGCGGTAACAGCTCCTTTGCAACAGTTTCATGGAACACTTCAGTGTTTGCCACCAGGTACACTGTATTTGACAACAGTGTCACACCAAAGAGGCGGCTGTGCAGTGTACCAGGACTCTCCTGCTCTCTGTCCAACATCTCTTCCAACAATCTGGTGATCACAGCCAGCAACACAGCCGGAGAGAGCGAACAAACAAATGTCACAACTGGTAAGAAGTGATGTGTCTGAGTGCACATGGAGAGGATATACAACAGGGATGTCAAACTGTTTAGTTCAGGAGCCACATTCAGACCAGTTTGATCTCAAGTGGGCCGGACCAGTAAAATCATAACATAATAATCTACAAATAACCACAACTCCAAATTTTTTCTTTGTTTTAGTGCAAAAATGTTCACATTTAAGGAATGATCTTTTCACTAAACATTATGAACAACCTAAATGCAAGTTTACCATTTACACATTACGACCTACAGATCTAAAGGCACAAAACATTTAGTCACAGGTATCAGGAACTGAAAATGATTTAGTATTTTACTTTGTGATCAAAACGACAAAAGTAAGACAAAAACAAGACAAAATATTACAAAAATGAGACACAAAATGACAAAAGAGAAACAAAATGACAAGCATCAAATGACACAAAACAAGAGACACAAAAAATTAGACCAAAAAGTGACAAAGTGACAGAAACATGGACAATCAACACAAATGAGACAAAAAAATACACAAAACGACAAAAATAAGACAAAAAACACAAATGAGACAAAAAAATACACAAAACGACAAAAATAAGACAAAAACCACAAGTGAGACAAAAAGGAAACACAAAACGGCAAAAACAAGAGACAGGGGACAAAAGTTGGACAAAAAAATATAAGAAAACAACAAACACAAGACAAAATGTTACAAACATGAGACACAAAATGACAAAATATCATTGAACAAGCTCGTATTTTACTTTATGGTCAAAAGAACTTGTCATGGTCTGGAAATTATTTTAAATTTACGGTTTGACAAATTTGCAGTTGAGGTCTTCTCTGTAATTTTTACACTTTACAAAGTCGTCCTGTGGGCCGGATTGGACCCTTTGGAGGGCCGGTTTTGACCCACGGGCCACATGTTTTACACCCGATATATAAGGATTGTGGGGTGGGGAGTAAACACGTTTTATTGGCTTTTTAAACATTTAAACTTTGCTCTTTAGTGGTGGCACAAGGACGGAGGAGGAGAGATCTACAAATGGATGGTAAGTTTGAATTTGTAAGAATAAAAATGTAGCATTTTTAATTTTCAGTTTATATTGTAAGATGTTAAAATAAAACAGTCATTGAAAGCTAAGAGGGTTCAGACAGCCTTTACTTTCAAAGCTATACTATTTTCTAAATATATTATCTTTCATACAGTCTGTATTCATCAATAGTGTAAAGGAAAAACCTCGTTCTCAACTCTGGCTCGTTTCTCCCGTCAGCTCCCTTGCTGGATGTCACACAACCATCAGCGACTGTTGTTTCCATTGAGTGGTCTGAAGTGGAGGCTGCTTCCTATTACAGCCTGTTAATATACAAGCAGGACAACTCCAATACCCAGGAACAATACACAGTGTACGGGGAAAGCATCATCCTCACCGATCTGAGCACAAACACGGCCTACTGTTTCTCTGTGTTGGCTGTTTTCTCTGTTGCTAGTGGACCAGAGTCAGAGCGAGTGTGTGTTCAAACAGGATGAGCCATTTCACAATTAAATGGGAAAACACTTCGGTGAACTGAGCTACAGGTTTCTACACCCCCTCATAAAAATGTGAAGGTCTTACTCAGTCAAACAGCAGCACTGTTGAGCGACTCGTAATACACCAGAACGTTAGATCTGGAAGAAAACGGGAATTATTGTGAGAAGCTGCACAATTTGATTTTAGTGCATCCTTGCTAAATGTAAAGACTTTCATGATTTTAAAATGACTATAAAACCCTTCATAGAAATAGGTTTTGTCTGATGTTGGTTAAGGTTGCATATTCTATTTTGGAGCTTCGGTCCTGCTGTTTTTTTATACCCACTTTTGTAAATTATATATTAGGTCTCTCAAAGGTAATATATCAGGAAGTGTTTTAACATGTCCAGTGTATTTACTTTTTGCCATTTCTAAATGTATATTTAATATTGAAGGTATTTTCAGACTGCATTGTAATAAAATTAAAATATCTGCATTCAACCTTCATATTTCCAAACAATGACTGATGTAGTTGGTTTTTTTTACATTTTCATGGTGTTTTACGTCAAAACAACGTATCATTTGTAAAAGTGTTTTATTAGAAAACAAAATGCAACAGAGCAAGAACCCAAACACAACACAAGCAGGACTCAAGTGTGTGTGGTAAAAAAAATTACCCTTTGCAGACTGCCCTTTAGAGGATTAAAACATTCTCAGACCGTCTACACATGATCCTGGACAGAGTTATGTTTGTGCCGGTTGAGCCGCATCGCCACAATACTCAGATCTGAACGTTAACCGTTCACATACACACTGCAACTTTAGACTTTTTTTTCCTCATTTTAAAGTGTGTATTGACTTTTGCACAGCCAGAAAATAATAATCGCTATTCCTGTAGTCCATTACGACTGTGGAGCTGAACCTTCAGCAGCGACTGCACCCAACCCAGCAGGAAATCCAACTCCACCCATTTACCGCGTGTAGTCAGCCTCCAAACATTATGTACAAACCCATGTCTTCCAGGGGCAAAAAACACGAACCATAGAAAATTAAAATGCCATTTTTACCACTTTTCAGATTTAAAGTGGAGACTAACAATGGTCTAACAGGGAGTGAAATAGCAGGAAAACATAAACGTAAAGCAACATTACATTGGCCAAAAGACGAGAACTCCAAAGGTCCGACGTGCTAACATTCCTTCTCTTTAGCACAAGTGACAGACTGGGTAGAAAACAGGAAGAAAAACACAGGAGTAGAAGAAGTAATATTGCTGCGAGGCAACATTTACTCAGTGCTGTGACTCCTTCTGCGTTCGCTGTGTTTACTGTGGTCGTTGCTGGACTCTCGCTGATGGTGGCTCCTCTCTTTGCTACGACTACGTTTGTGAGAACGCTGCTCTCCGTCTCTCTCTCGATCCCTCTCTCTGCTGTGGCTTCGATCTCTTTTCCTGCTCTTTTCTTCTCCTCCACTTTTGTGCCTCCTGTCTCTGCTTCGACTCCGGCTCGACCTTTTGGCCTTCCTCTCCTCCCTGTGCCTTTCCCTGTCTTCTTTGTGCCTCCGCTCGTCAGTCTCTCCTCTGCTCTTCTTGTCCCTGGACCTCTCCCTCTCAGTGCCTCTATCTTTATGGTGATCCCTGTCCTTCCTCCTGCTCCTGTCATCCCCTCCTTCTCTTTCCTTCTCTCTGCGTTCGCTTCTTCGCTCCCGGCTGCCGCTGCGACTTCTTCTGCGTTCTCGCCGCTCCTGGTTTCTGTCTGCGCTACGAGATCGCCGCCTTTCCCTTTCCCCTCGGTCCCCTCTATTATCCCTGTCTCGGTCCCTGCCCTCCCTCTCCTTCCTCTGACGGTCACGCTCTCTCTCTAGCTCTCGGTCAAAGCTGGGGCCGTGCCGGTCTCTCTCGCGATGGTGGCTCCTGCTTCTGGACCGCTTGGGCGACCGTCGGGGGCTCGGCGTCCGTCTAGGTGTCCTGGCAAGAATAATACTATTAGCTTAAAATCAAACAATCTCAATTACAAACACACATACCAGTGCATCGATTCTTATGATTGAATTTCAAATCAATATAACAGATATCCACACAGACATTTTTATAAAGACAAATGACGCCACTTCTGCCAGTTTCGAAATGCAAAGAGACACTTTTTCTAATCATAGTGAATTTTGGTGATGTTTTGGTAATTCATATATCTGAAATTAAAATTACTAATAACTGAATTGAGGACATCTGAAATCTAAGCTTTTCTTATTGAGTATTCTGTTAAGAAATCCTAAAATTTCACACTGGATATCCGACATTGAAAGTTCGATGCACATGAAAGGCAAAAATAACATGATTGATCCTAAGAAGAATGACATTTTGAAGAATAACAACTAAACAGTTCATTCTGACAAGGAAGAACTGAATTATGGATATCTGGAATATCCACACTAGCCTGAAAATGATAAAATGGCTTTCTATGCAGCACTTAAATCACACGTAGTTTATCACAACATGGATCAAATATGACAACACACTTATATAAAGTGTAGCATTAAATGTGTTATGGTTCCCAGCCTTAACAGAAGAAAGTGATCAGCAGAATTGTCCTGCGCACTTCATAGAAAAGATGCAATTGGGCAGAACAACTGACAAAATCTTAGTAGGTATGCAATGAGTGTATGGACCAGTCAATTAATAAACTGTTAAAGCACTGAGAGAAACATCCAGGATACAGCTAATTCAATGCGTCTTCATTCTAATTAGCTACACAAAAGAACGGCAAAAAATAAGCAAACACAAAATATGTTGAATCATGAGCTGTGTCACCTCGAGCGCCGCCGTTCCCCTTGCCTCCCCGACTCTGTAAAAGTGGCCTCCTCCTCCTCCTGTGTCTCCTTTTGAGCTACCTTACGCGGCCTCGCTTTTATCTGCTGGTCAATAATCTTTTGCACAGGCACTGGGATACGAGGGAACAGAGTGGAGAACCACTCGAGTTTGGTCAGGAAGGAGCGCAGCATTTCTCCGACGGTCATAACACAGCCGCCTCCCGCTTTCACGTCAAGCTCCTAGAACCAAACGGTAGGAAAAAACACATAAGAAAACTTAATTAGTACACATGGTTAGGACACAAATAAATGTAATTGCTTTTTCAATCTTGCCTCACATCAAAAAGCAATTTGTGATGACCAAGTACTGAACCTTCACCTCTGTTCATCTAGCTTAATCTCTTATATCAATCAAATGTGTCTGGCTTTACTTCTGCTAATTGTTAATAGGAAACAAAACTATAAATATCACAAAAGGTTTGCCTCATCTAACCTGTCTGGCAGTTTCTGGGATCTGTATTTACAGTGTGAGCTTTAACAATTAAGCAAAAGTTTTGGCATCTGAAGAGCCAACACCCTTCCTTCCCACCATCTGTTCAAAACGGTATCTTTAAAAAGTGGCTGCTTTCATTCTACAGACAAAAGGTGAAGGGAAGGGAGAGCAAAACACAGAGGCACATCCTCATCATGCTGAGGGGACGAAGAGAGAGCAGCCTTGGCTTCCTTCTTCCGTCTCCCAAAAGCAAAATGAACTCTAAGCAAAGATTTTAAAAAAACTGCCCACAGTGTAAGCACAGATCAGAGCAGGCAGGTAAGTGCACACCAGTTGAATAGTTATCAACTTTATATGGTAGAGAACAGCCGCTTTGCACTCACGCAAACCAACAGTGCTGAGATACAATATCCAATTCACCTGCTGCACAATGGGCATCTAAAGAAAAAAACAGGGGAATTAACCAGTTGGGTAGGATTTCATAATGATCAATTCAAATATATTGCAACAGAACATCAAATTAGGCCTGGTTGCACAGCCTGGGATCAAATTATATTTTATGTCAATATGGAAAAAAAAGAAAATCACAAGAGACTTATGCAAGATTTGAAGAGTTATACATTAGTGGTTGTGTTTGTGTGAGTATACATGTGAATGTTCCAAATGCCATCTATCCCAAATTTAGTTTTGTGCAACAAGTCCTGACAAAAGCTTGTCCAAAAAAAAAAAACAAAAAAAAAAAACAAAACAAAGGGCATGCCTTAATATTTACAATGACTAAAAGATTTACTCAGCATCACACATGGTACTTACCCTGATACAAATCAGCAGCAGAGCAGTGAGCAAGTAACCTAGCTACTCAGGTTTAGAGGACAAAAAACTGGGGACAATTAAGCCAAATGAAGGCAAAGGTGAAAAATCAGCTATGAGCATCACAAGGGGGGGGTTAACGGATGGCTTTTAACGTGTGCGGTTTAAGTGTGCATTTCATGGAGAGAAAAAAAACATCAAATTATTACCCGGGCTGACATACCTCCTCATCATCCAGGAAGCCATCGTACCATTCTATCAAGTCTGTAGGGGGCTGAGTGTATCTGCGACACAATGAACAGAGAGCACAGTGATCAGATGTCACACAGATATTTGTTCTTGATTTGTTTCATAATCAGCCTTCAAACATGTCAGGCTAATACAGGCAATAGCTTAAACAAAACTTTCTATGATCTAAAACCTCTACATGTAAGATCTAGAGTAACCAAATCTGTTCATACCTTATGTACATGAAGCCAAGTGCTCTGATGTATGGAGAGTCTGTGTGAGTGATCAGACCCATCAGCTGTTTGCGAGTCAGCTTGAGAGTAAACAGTTTGTATAGAAGACAGAAAGCAGTAGATACAATCCCACCAGTCCCAACTCCACGCACCTAGTAAGGATGAAGAACACATATTCATAAAGCACATCACTGAACAATGTTTACCGCTAACCTTTCATAACTAACTATCAGACTTAAGTACAATAATTGGAACATTATTTGACCAAGTACCAGTAAATTGGTCTCACTCGTAAATCATTTGTTTTCAACAGACTGGTACCTCCACACTAGTACAGAAAACACAGAGGGGGGAAGAGATGGGGAATATAAAAAGCACGTACTTCTCACTTACCCCTCCGCACATTCCAGTCTGACCGGCAGTCTTTCTGCTTCCCTTTTCCCAGGGCTCAACGTGAGTCACCTGTGGACAGAATGAGAACATGAAGGTAGTTCACACACACCTGTCCGCAAGACACGTTCTGAGTCGCCTCCATTCACACCACAAATAGAATGATCCCACCCGTCATCCAGACGCTTCATGAGAAATGCCAAGAAGAATCATCTCAGCCATTAACAACACAGCTTTACTGATATCTTTTCAACTTAAGAGGTACAAAAATCAACTATCAAATTGTTGACTATTCCAAATATTTTACTCCTTTATGACAGTAAAGTATTTGTAACTTTGCTGTAGACAAAACCAGACACCTGAGGACGTCACCTTGGGCTTTGGAAAAACACTGATGGACATTTTTCACAATTTTCTTATAGATTACAGACCAACCAATTTATCTAGCAAATAACTTAAGTGCCTCAATACTTCTTTCTCTTACTACTCACTACTTTCTCTATAATTTTGTAAGGTTTTCATCTTTCTACGTGAAGTGCCTTGAGATGGCATGTGATGTGAATTGGCGCTACAGAAATCACACCGAATTGAATGAAAAGGCAGACCAGCATTGACGAAAAACTAACAACATATGGTAACAAACAAAGTCTGATTAAACGTACCGTTAAAATGCTGTCTATTGTATAAGAGAAGCCCACTGATTGGACCTAACTGATCCAACTTAGCTTAGACGCTATTCTGTGTAATTAATGATACCTTGAAGTTACTAGTTAGCACTCAGTGGTTTAAAATATTCGGTGCGCAGTTACATGAAAACAGCAAATATCTCCCCGTTTCTTAAACTATAAGTTAGTTAAATCCAGCGCAACCTGACCCCAGTTTAACTTGTTACCTGACCAATACTGTACATTATCACCACAATAACGCTAGCTTGACTGGACGTGCTTATCTAACTAGCATGCGGGTTAGCATAAGCTAACATTACCTTGAAATAGATTTCGTCCACAACTTCGTGGTAGGTCTTTAGTTCATAAAGCTGAACTTTGAAATACGGCGAGGACAGTACATTGGTAAGAATCATTGGGTTGAGGTTCATAGTCTTTTCGTTACCCCACAGGGGCAGTACATTTCCATGTTTCCCTGCTGGAGGCTTGCTAACGGCCTGTGCTGGTAGTTGGTTTCCGACGTTAGCCATGTTAGCTGAATCCCACGCCGCTAAACTCAGGTTACCGTTATCGTACCTCCGTCTACACAGCCATCAATTACGGATAGTCAACTGTCGACCGTCAACAATTTCGTCCGTTTAGTTATTGCAGAATTTTGGTTTAACTGATGATAATAACTTCCCGCCGTTGTTTTCGCTGTAGTGTCGTTGTGAGGTGGAACCGGAACTGTAGTGGTGCAGTGTGAACGGATTTCTGCCGGGACTGACGGTGCGTCAACACGGCGAAGGTCTCTTTTCAAAATAAAAGCATGGGCGCTTTACAGCGCAAACAAATGCACATAACACTTGTAAACAGATAAGGTGTAATTATAATTTACTAAAATAATTATGCATTAAACATTTCTGGGATTTTCTGACTTTTCATTTTAAATTAATTGGTACTTTGATTTATTTTTTTCAAAAAAATATTGACCACAATATTATTGATACATGAATGGTTTCATGGTGTCTTTGTCAGGACTTTAAAGGTCCCATATTGTGCATTTTTCCCAAAAAATTAGTCACCCTCTCCACTAAATGTGTCTTTGAATTTTCAGCTTAAAATACTGCAAAGTGGGTTTATTTTTATCATGACTATATCACCCCTAGTTTTAGTCCTGTGATTTTTTTAAAAATAAATTTGCAAGGTGACTTTGTCAGATAATGTTGTGGTTATAAAATCAGTAGTGTAGTAGTGCATAGCATAATATTGTAAATAACTCTTAAGTGAGTGTTGATTGAGATGCAGTGCTAATAGGCTGCAGTTAAGTCAATATTTCATAGTCATTCCATTACGTGAAAACAGAACAGAACTTATTTCCTTGTGAATGTTTATGTCCCGACAGTAGAAAAATCTTATAATTCAAACCATCGTTACACTTAGCCTAAACAACTTTTAGTAAAAAGACAAATGAAGTGCAGCAAAAATAGTGGTCCGAGTGGATGTTCTTTTCTTTATTTAAAAATTTGGCCATGAATACAAATAAATATCAACACATGGAACGTAGTGTATGTACTAAAAAAAATGTAAATAAAGTCTCCACCATCCGTTTTCTATCATTTTAAATATATGGACAGGAGGGACAGACACTGTTCTCTCTCCAGCCACTTATGCTATTATAAATTATCACTGATAGAGAAATTAACCAGTGATTGCCTGAGACTCTCTCCTTGCATAAAATCCTGCGTCCTTCATCCTCCAAAACCCTCCATTAGAACGTCAATAAGCAAAATACTAATACAAAAATGTGTGGTACATAAGGCCTTTACAGTACAGACATTTGACTTTTTGTCTCTAACAATGAAACAAAATCACATTCATACCACAGTGGGTGAACAGAGAAGTGGGATACTTATACCTACTTTTGAAAAACATGGGGCAAGCCTGGCAGCTCAAATGGCACCAAAAGGGCTGAGCAGACTTACAGTAGGCATCCCATGTCCTACCATTTTTCACACAGCTGAAGAAGACCAAGAGATATGTCATCTTAGGAGACACAATGTTTCAGTAACTTGGCCTTCAGCTCCACTTCTTGAACACTAGAGGGCTGTCCCGGCCAACAGAAGCTGCAGGTCAGATGGGAAGGGATTGCATAAGAGAAATTAAATCTCCTGGAGTGAAATGGGAGCAAGTTCCAGCGGCACATCCACTGTTCAGACTTGCGGCCCTTACATCAGTGTAATACGGCACCCTTTGTGAGAGACACATGCTTCCCAAAGCCTAGCGGTTGATCACCACCTGCTCGAAAGCTCCAGTTGCGACCCTGAAAGAGAATGTCACAATGTGTTAGGTGACGGGAAATGAGGGTGGTTATCCGACCTGGCCGAGTGACATTCTTTTATGTGCAAAACTACCACAATGGTGTGAAATTTAAATAGTTTGGACATGGAAATAAACATACAGCATAAAGACAACATACTGTACATGGTTAACTTAAAAGCTCCTCATTTAGCATAATTGTAATGCCCCATATTTGTAGGAAATGCCTGGTGTGTGGCACCCACGATACACAGTTACATAATCAAACCCACCTTGTGTGCTGACTTCCCAAGGCTGTACTCCCACCAGGACCCACAAACAAGCTGAGCCCCTCCTCTGCAACAACACACACACATACAATAGAGAAATGAGAAAACTGGCACACAGTTAGGGTTTGAAAACGCCTTGCTGACACTTTGTAGTTTGTCGGCCTTCAAAAATAAATGACTGGTAACTGGGGGATGTTATAGGGAGCTGGTGAGACAGCTGACAACAAACCAAACAGTCTTAAAACTTTAAATATTTTGAAGGAACATTCAGGGAGGTAGTTTATATTTGAGGGTAGAAGACGACGTTTTGTTCTAAAATGTGTGCACCGTTGCTGAACACAGTAAATGTCTGTCTTCTAGAAACACGACGGCCTTGGTTGAGGACAGAGTTTGTAATAGGACAGCTATCCATCCATGAGGTTAAACTGCCCTTGTGGTATTCATAGAACAGATAACCTAAGCTCTGTAATCAGCAATGAAATACAGTTTACATTTCTGTTAAACTACCATCATAATAAAATCTTTTTTTGCCTTGGGATGTCGCACTGAGCACTTAAGAGACACTGTGTTGTTGCATTGCAATGCCTTCAAGTAATTTGATCTCATCTGCAAGATGGTGGGCAACTTTCCACATCAGGATTAGGTGTACACACCCTCTGCACTGGAGTCCAAGAAGCCATGGCTGAAATCCTGGCTCTGTAGAATTTTCTCTATTATGTCATCAGCATCCACCCTGGTGGCATCAACTCTCTTCAGCTGATTCTCCATAGAGTTCTGCTTTACTGGGTGTCTAAGGGGGGAAAAGAAACAGGATTCAGTGCTACAGATACTGACAAAACATGACATGACCAAACATAAGTAACCAAACTCGGACACACTAGTCTATTCATGAGTTTGTTTCCAACCAAATAAATATGCAATGCTTCAAAACTCCAGAGAAAATATGTGAGAAAGAAAGCTCACAAGGGAAGAAAAACATGTATATTAATGTTATTATTGCATAGTTTGATTATTTCTGGTCATTATAAAGTGTAGCTGAGTCAGACAATAAATTACAAATACAAAGTTTCATTGTTCTGGATTTTGTACATGATGGGAACTATGTGCTCCAAATGCAGTACAACTTGTTAATCGAGAACTATTTTCTTGTAAAGTTGCAACATGCTGCGTTTCCAGCAGCTTGCCCATAACTGATAAACTGTGAGTTTCAGAGTATTGTGGATATTTTAAACTCCAGTCAGAAAACAGGCAAAGACATACATTTTTGGATGTCACTGAGAGAACCAGGCATTACCTTAGAACTTTGGTAGGAGTGGAGGGGTTTTCAGATGCATGATGGCAGATTGCAGAGACTGGAGGAGTGCTCCTAAACTCCTTCTCTCCTCTCTCCGTGTGATCACTGGGTTCAAGGATGCTGCCGATGCCTGTAGAGGCAGAACCTCCTGACCCGCTCCGTCGATGGCTCAGATCTGTTAAACTGGAGTGATTCGAGCTGTAACCTTCAGGGCAAAAGAAAGAAATCTCCACAGTGTTAGTTGAAATGTTTATGATTTGTGTTTAGAAAGTGTGGTAAAATGGTTGCATTTGTTTAAAAGGAATGTGTTGCTGTGTTTGTACCTGAAATTTTTGACAGCTGACTTGCATAGCTGGATGTTCTAGAGTGACCATACATTATAAGCTCATCTGGGACTGACACTGACTTTCCTGGATGGTCTAAAAAAGAAAGACAAGACACTCAGTGATTCACTATGCAAATCACAGGCTTTATGACAACTTTTGTTGTGATCATTTACAAAGACAATTCTCATGCCGCGACTGCAAAACTTGCCAGGATTTTAACCTTTTAATGTTGATTTTTGAATTATAACAGAAGCTACTACCATCTCCCACAAAATTTGTGCTTTTTATGTAAAAGTATTTAAAAATAAAGGTTATATACTGTAAACAACAAAGCGCTCTTTAAAGCCACAGTGTACATATACATACATGTGAACGAATGGGCTATGTGGATGTCCCCTCCTTTCCTGTCCTCAAGGAGACACTCTGCTTCAGACTGTGGAATTCCCAGAGTCATGGCTGTAGATGGGGGACTAGAATGTAGAAACAAATCAAATTATCTAAAGACAGGATCATGCCACTGGAAAATATTAACCCTACAATTGTCAGTTGTTGTAAAATAATTTTAAAGATGTTACAATCACATAAAATGCACACATAAAATAAGTAATTAGTCTATGCCAATTGGGTTTCTGATGCAACAGTCACTAACACAGGAAACTCCACTCCACTTCTGCTGAGGTAATATATTTAACTCGGTAATGAGGACAGAGATGCAGACACAGAATTTAAAAGAAAACAACAAAACAAGTACAACGTCATCTTTCCTCTGTGTACAGTTGAAATTACTCCACACACACACAATGAGTAACACTGTGTGGGATGAATGACTAAGTTTTAGAAATCTCCAAGGCAGCCGCCTGTGTATTATTACACAAAGCAGAGTTGGAAGAGGAATGAATATAAAGGCGCTTGTTGGCTGAAGAAAGCTTAGTGTTTGCACATGGAACAGGCTTTGCCAGGAGTGTGACGTTACATCACATCCTTTGTGACAAACAGCTCTACATACAGCTCTTGATTTTCCTGAAAATGTGTCCTCTGGGCTGAGCTGATCTCATATCAGCTGTTGCTCACTGCTGACGTTGGACAGATGAATGTCTGGGTGAGGTGCTGTTAGCGCTTCGATAAGAAAGATAAGCTCTGAGCTCTAAAATTGATCTTAATTTTAAACTCTGTGGCTGTTGCTAACAGCAGACGAGTGACAGTTTTCAGTTTAGTAACAGGATGTGATGAAGACATTGTCCTCTGTGGTTCAATGCAGACTTTCGGACTTTTTTTTGGTAACCACAACCTTAAGGTTTTGCAGTTGAACAGAGTTGAATGTAACAAACAGTTTACCAGTCCCTTAGTTTCAACGTGAATTCATATTCAGTTGAAATGAACAAATGAATGAGGTCAGGAAGAGCTCTTACGTTTTAAAGCAGGGGTCCCCAGACATAAGTTGTGTGGTGATGACAACCTGTAAACAGACACAACAACAATATTACAATCAGTTTTAGGTAGGCAGGCAACTGTGTATATGAGATCCGGCTTCCTGTGCAGTGTGGTTTCACAGGGTTGCTTTTAATGATGGTTTAGAATAAGATCTTTCAAAGAAATATATGGCGATTGTAGGTATGTGCCCCAAGAAAAATATGCACATTTGAAATACATTCCCATGGTTCAGGCAGGTTGCACACCACAGGCTCAGACATGTCTTGTATCAATCATCGTTAGGTGTTCAACTTTTCCATCTATGTCATCCTTTAAACTTTCTCAAACAGAGAACTCAACAACTGGGGATTTGCTTGGGGGCAATGAGGTCTTGCAAGACTGGGTGGTGTACTAATCTCTGCAATTCTACCATTGTTATTCCTGCATTCAAATTCAGTTACTGCTATTAAAATGTACAAACAATTAAGAGTGAATCATTCAGTGTGCTAGACACTCCTAAGGACATTTAGCACACTGCTTAAAGAGGTCTGTTGAGCTGTGCTTCATTAACATACCTTGAGTATTGAGTTGTCCTGTCTGGTGTTCTTTGTGTCATATCCTTCGAGGAGACATCGTCGAATAGTGCTGCCAGACCCAGCAAACTCTGACAGGTTCAAATCAGCAAAGCCCAGCTGCACAGGGTTAGAATGGATTCAGAACTAAATTTAAACAGCTTAAATATAGATTGTACTAATTAGCCATTTGTGTGCATTTCTTTAATCAAGTGTTTTTGACCGTGAAATCACAATTGAAAATTTATTTTCCATTAAGAATCGTGTTATGGGAATGTGTTGTTAAAAGAGACAGTCTACAAATGATAGGAAATCATGCATATGTGTGAGATGGGACCTTCTAAAATACATTGGCCCCATTCTCTGACCACCGTTAAAGTTAGTGGTTAACATGAGGTATGTTTTACTGCTTTTTCAATCAGTAACCAAAGCCGGAAACTACAACAAAAACATTCTTAGTCATTAGACTCGCCCAACTATAAAGTTCTCTAAGGACGTCTGAAGGACTGCTATCATCTACATTTTTGATAAGACTGTTTAACTGATCTCTTGAACTTAAGCTGCTTTGTTTGCAACATATCTACAGATTTTAATAGAGAAGTATTACCTTTGCAAAAGTCTTTCCACCCTTTAATTCCTGAAATGACAAAAACAAGTGTTATTACATTTCTTTGTTTGTTTTGTTACTATCTTGCACAGTATATTGATTAAAACATTGGTAACTCTTTGCAGTATGATAAAAGTCTACACAAAACCCTTCACTGTAGTGGTGAGGTTACAAATTAACAGCTCCTCTGGTATTATGTAGACTTTCTTCGCACATTCAAGTCTTTATTAACTGCCTGTATTCCGCTATGGGAAACTGCTACTGTGCATTTTTGTAGTGCCAACAAAGCAGAACTTGATGTCAGAGAAAAATGTCCTGTACCTTGCGCACAGACACCCGGCACATACAGGGGTCCAGCACACCTGTCCCAGCACTGGCACTCATCTTACACATGAAGGAGAATCTCTTCTTCCAGTGAACACAGTTGGCTTGGACGGGTTCCCTGTGACACGAGTACAATATTAAGGTGCACTGCTTCATACAGAAACACACAGGCATGCTGGATACTGAAAGAATAGATATTAATCCCAAGTCTGCATCTACATTAGCCTTAAATTATATCAGAAAGATGTGTCTCATACCATTAAGTTGATGAAGAAATGTGAAGTCTATGTTTCAAACAACCCCTCACAAGTTTTATTAGATGACAAACTTTTGCTAACTGATGCTGGGTTATGTCTAATCTCAGATTATTTAAATTAACTAGTGTTATTGCAGATTGACATAACTTCTAAGATGAGATGTTCACAATAATTTTCATACAGCCCTTTGAAACAAATTTGTGATTTTGGGCTACATGCGCAGTCCTTGAACTCTGGGGAGTGTTAGTTAGAAAATGCAGAGGCAACTCCCAGAGCAAAAAAGAAAGAAATGAGATTAAAGTTACAGGAAAAAATTATTTTGAATAATGTAGCATTGTTTATGATGCGGCATTTCTTCTTTTTGCAACATGCCTGCTGAATAATAGATATCATAATAGAATAATAGAGTCATGTTGTGGCCAAAGGAAGAATAATGTTACTTCAGTGCATTCATTCTTCACTGTTGTTGAAGAGCAGGAATTTAGATGAGTTTCAGGCAAACTATAACCCCATACAGGTCCTGCTGGTCACTGTATTTTAATGGCTTAGCTTTTTGATTGCAGAAAACTTTGGTGAATGTTTTTTAAGTGTGCTTTGGAGATAAATCTGGCCTGACTTGGCTGGTAAAATTGACTTGTTAGGGAACATGACGAATGTACACAGTGGACAATGCTAGTCATTGGAAAGACAATAAGGGGATGTAGGTTTGTAGTACATATTTTCCACATGGACAGGGAAAAATGTAGGGATTATTTTTAAAATAACACTGCAATAAATAGAGATAATAACAGTGTCTTGACCCCATATGTCATAAACAAAATTGTCACTATGCTTGTATTAGGAAAAAAAAAGAATAAAAGCAGTGGCTGGACCAGGACAAAAACTAAGAACACAGTGTTTATAGTTTTTAGTGGCTGACAGTTACCATGGTAATGAGGGCCAGCGGTTGACATGTGCTAGCGGTGTCCGTTTTTCCACAGTGACTCATTTAAGTTCTACAAGCAGTTATAATTATGGCTCCACGGAGGAGACTGGCATCATATGCTCCTTTTGCCATGGAAGAAAATCACGTTTTTGAATGTCACTGTCAGAAATCTAAAAATGAGACGGTAGCATAAATGTATAAAATGATCCATCATAATTATTATTATTATCATCATCATTATTATCACCATTATTATTATTATTATCGTTATTATAGTTATTATCATTATTATTGTTATTATTAGCTGGTGTTTTATTGTTTATATTTTATTGTTTAATATCTGACTAAAAAGACGTTCCAGTAAAACCCACCATTAACAGTACTTGTTGCCTATGGACACCAGTATAAACATAGGTTACCGATTTTTGAAAACTCTAATTTCTATCAGTATCTGTGTTTCAATGATAAAACAGACGTCTCTGGCTCTTAAAATCACTTGAAATCACTGTAGCCCTAACTTTTATCGTCTTCTTGCATACAAGTCTTGAACTGCTGGCTGGTAAGTAAAGTTAGCGGACAGCTGGTGTAAGCTAGCTACACGTTAACTAGTGTACACATTACTCTGAAAGCTGTGCACTGTTGTACTTATTGAACTTTAAAAATGCTAAACAGGTGCTTAATAAAAACAAAAACGAATATGGACTTTTAAAGCGGTCATAAGTTTCGCTTCAGTTTAACGCTAGCTTGTTGGGGCAACATGCTATAAATATTAACCTCGCCAAAAATAGAAAAAAATCTTACCGACTCGATTCCTCGCCAAATCCTCCATCCAGGAGCCTCACTTTACAGAACAGTACTTCGTTCACGAAGGGAATCGATGACAACTCCTCCAAGTCGAAATCTACTCTGAATTTGAATCTCTTCTTCTTCATAAGAATGAACGACATGGTCCTAGAAAGTTGTGTGAGGGCAGCGGGTCCTGGCTGACAGACAGCTGGACACTTTCTCTGCTGTCACTGCTGCTCTCTCAGCTGTTCAAACTGCTGCTGCTGCTGCTGCTGCTGTGGACACGATTCAAAGTTCAAACCTCTTCCTTCACACCCACTGAAAAATACCAGCCGTGACGTGGCGGACATTCCGTGGTTTCATTGGACAACTGGGGGGAAAAAAAGGGAAATATCACGACCGATTGTAGTGGCTGCACTGTGGGTTGGATAAGGCACGTTACAGTCTGGCTGAAATTTATTATAAGCGCCTGCTGAAAGGAGAAACAGGGTCTTCTGCAAAAGTGAATGCACTGAAGTACCTTTCTGCTCCCGTGACAACAACATGACTGTACAAAAAGAAATAGGGATAAAAGGAGAAGGAAGAATATCTATTAATCAGCAGGCATGTGACAAAAAGAAGAAATGTTACATCATGAAAGAAATGCAGTTTCCTATTTTAAATCTGCAGTTGTTAGTTTGATTAACAATTAAAGCAATATATGGATGGAAAAATTGCCCACAACCAAAGCTAATATATACCTTAAGTGCTGCATTGTTTTAACATATTGAGCAAAAGATACTTGGAATTTTTCTGGCAAACAGTGGTGGAAGAAGTATTCTCATCTTTTCCTTTCAGTCAAAGAAAATTAAAATTTCTATAATGACAAATTGCATTAATGTGCTGTTATACAAGGTGTCCCATGAAATTTGACATCATTTCGCAGGCCAATAATTTGGCAATTCTTGTTGAAATAACCTCAAATTTTCACAGAATATATAGAAACAGATCAAGATTTTATGTTTAATGTTCAGTTTTTGTTCTGTTTTCAGGTTGAGCCATGCCGTTCAGTCCCAAAGAGAAGTCATTTTGCATCTTGGAATATGCTGATGTTGATGATGGTCAACCAGATCCTTTAGCCCTGCACAAGCAGCCTTCCTCTTTAAATTTTTGGCACCAAGCCCAAATTCGTTTGCCAGTTGGTGAAGTTTTGGTGATTGTGATTGTGTGCGAGCATATTCCAAGACGCAAAATGACTTCTCTTTGGGAATGAATGGCTGTGAAAATTTGAGGTTATTTCAACAAGAATTGACAAAATTATTGGCCTGCGAAATGATGTCAGTTTTTTTTGGGACACCCTGTATTTTTACTGCATTCAACTGTTTCTTCAAAAGTACAAGTATTCACCAAAAATGTGCCTTAATAGCAAAAGTTCCCAATCATTGCCGATTTCATAGAAGATATGTTATATCAATGCTGTATGCCCAGTGTTTTTATATTACTAATGAATCCAGATATCAGTGTCATTTAGTCGTATATCGGATAAGGTGGGGGTTCTATTATCTGTTATATAGACTGATTGATAATTTGACCAAATCAACACCAGTCCAACAATTTAGAAGCAGATCAGGTGTTGTATGTAAAATCAGTTGTTGGAGAAATGTAATAGAGTATTACAGTGCAGCATTTTCTGTGTCTATGACATGAAGTTAAATACCAAAAGTGAAAATACTCCAAAAAAAAGAAAAAAAAGCAGAACTTAAGCACACTTGAGGTAACTGAGTTCAAGTCAGTTCAGATTAATGTGACATCAAACAAAACACACAGAGCAGTATCCACATGAATTTCCTTTCTGACTTAGAGAAAAGTGTTAAAACCTCATTTCTGTTGTTAGAAAATAGTTAAATATAGCCAGCTGTATGCAAAACGTTTCTGAGCTGTTCCACTGGTGGCAAAGTTTTGATCACTGATTTTATCCACATCCTAGTCAGGTATGGCTTGAAAGGATCAGACACTGTGACAGGTACACAGACACTCCTTTGACCAGTGACTATAAAACAGCACTTTAAAACATAGGGCTATTCGTATGTTGATTTACGGCATGACAGTTAGTGAGGTACTTGAATGTCCACAACTCCACCTTTTGTTATCTATGAAATCTCCTTTATACAGCACGATACAACAGACAGTCTGTCACATTATATTCTTGACTGGCATGTACAACAATGTGATCCTGTTGCTTGAAATGTCTGCTGACTTCACCCAGCACTTACAATTCCACCGGCCAGTATGATAACCTCAATAACACTATCCCTCACAGATAAGTGACTCATTACTCATTGCTCTATGAACCCACTCTTCTTATTATCATTTCCCATATAGCGCCTACTTGGTTGCCTCATGATGTCCATTCTGTTGTACGGTAGAATAGAATAGAATAGAATAGAATAGAATAGAATAGAATAGCCTTTATTAGTCCCACAAGGGGAAATTTGCAATGTCACAGCAGCAAAGTGACAGTAAGAAAAATCAAGAGAACACATCTATGAATTAAAGACATACGATATATCCACTATATATACCATATAAATAAGAAAAAAATACACATTAGGATACTAACAACACAATATTTAAGAATATATATACATAGTAAATACACAAAGGAATTGAATTTGGTTTTATTACACATGGCAGTTTGCTAAATGTCATCAAGATAAGTCTTTTATTTCTCCCCACGCCAGAGGAAATTCACATTGTTACAGCAGCTTATGTAGCAATACACATAGTAATAGTAATAAAATAATAATAAAATAGCAGTACTACTATTTATAATATGTACAGGGATGAGAAATGAGAAGGAAAGACACTAAAATAAAAAAAGGAAATGATAATGAAGATTGAAGTAGTATTACACTTTATTATGGAATATTGCCCTTGAAAAAAAGAAACCAAACAAATCTAAACCATTTCCTTGAAGTTTCTTTCAAACATTGTGCCTAAAGCCCGGAATATATATTACATTTTTTAGAAAATATATACTGTCACATTTATTTTGCTCTGTACAGCCTCAAACATCCGGTGGTTTGTCTTTATTAAAATCCAAATAACTTGACCTGAGTGTGGTCCTGTTGTGGTGAAACGTCGCCCCCTGCTGGTGAGCAGCGGCGCTGTGTGAAACTCTACTCTGTGTTTCTCTACTGACACGTTCTGCTAGATGAAGAGATTACATTTCCCCTGCAATGCACCGTCACGATCACAGGAGGGGGGTGGGACGGGCAAAAAGGGATGATAAAGTTAGCTCTGATAACCCTAATCCGGATTATGCATATGGTTAATCCAGGGAGTGTTTCATTTCTGCTCTTCTCTGACCATCCTTCCCGCTTTTCCGTATCGTGCAGCTACGTCGCCCTCCTCGCTCCGCCCTGGACTGCTGCAGTTCCCCCTGAATCGCTACGGAGTACACCTCTCACCAGGGCAGCAGCTTGATCATTTAACTGTCTGAAAGCATATTTTTTTAATCGACAACGCAGAGCTCATGTGTGGATTTTTTGGATTCATGCCTGATGACCATTATGGATTAATAATCGGACCCTGAGCGCAGGACGGCTCGTCTGGACGCTGCTTCACATTAGCTCCACCATGTATCAGACCTTACGGACGCTCTTACTATCAAATGCCCGGTGCTGGGATTCCGACAGTCAGAGGTCATACCAGGACCTGTTCGAGAGGCTTGACACCAACAAAGATGGCAAAGTGGATGTGGCTGAATTACGAGCGGGCCTCAAGGCGATGGGCATATTCCGTCAGGGCGCAGCACAGGTACCTGGGGGGGCCAAAGGGATCCTATATGAGTTTCAAGTCCTGGCCTGCTCGGTTTTGCATGAAATTCCGGAGTAGCACAACTGATCCTCTCCCACACTGATATCACCCCCAGGACGCCAACGTGAACCATAAGATTGTGTGTTCTCTCTGCAGAAAATCGTGTCGTCTGGTGACCAAAACAAGGACGGCTGTCTGGACTTCAACGAGTTTACCAAATATCTGAAGGAACACGAGAAGAAGCTGCGGCTGACATTCAAGAGTCTGGACAGAAACAACGATGGTAGGAGATGCGTGAAGTTGTAGGAGCAGCTGACACATGCCAATGAATGTTTACACTGTCACATATCCGCTGTTTACACTGCACCATATCTCAACAGAGTGTGTTTTTTTCCTGTGTCAGGACGCATTGATGCCTCAGAGATCCAGCAGTCCCTTGCAGAGCTGGGCATAGATGTCAGCAGGGAGGATGCACTGAAAATCCTGCAGAGGTTTGACCTCCATTTCTCAGTTTGTTTACAATCTGACCAAGCATATTGCATGTGCACAGTGCAGCTTAATTGTCCATCATTTGACAGGTGAGAAGTTGTGTGTGTATGTGTGTTTCCTCAGTATGGACATTGATGGGACCATGATGGTGGACTGGAATGAGTGGAGAGAACACTTCCTGTTGTACCCCGGCCACAACCTGGAACAGATCATCCGCTACTGGAAGCACTCCTCGGTATGAGTCACATCACTGTGCAACACTCTGGAATGAATCACATGCAGCAGCGTCCTCATGTGTTAGATATTATGGATTTTCTGGGCAGCTCACACCGAGGCAGCAGCTTTCAAAGTCCAAACCGGTCGAGATAATTGGGTCACAGCAGTGTGCTTGCTCCTACACCTCTTCCTTGTGCAAAGAAAGACACAATTGACTGGTTTGTTGCTTGTGGAGCACGAGATGTTTTGCTCCATCTTGAGCAGAACAGTGGCTCACTTGACAGACCTTCTTTCTGCTGAACCAAACAATACACGTGTCATGGTAGTGACTGCAGGACAACTTGGGTGTCACTGCAGTGTTGTGCTAAATTGCCATGTGTGTCACAGACGGCTTCATGCTTTTGGAAAAACATTGGTTTTGTTTATCTGAAACAGCTTAGGTGTGTGAGACGAGGGCGCATTCAGCTCAGTGATTATGATTTCACAAGCAGTTCTTGCAAAAGGTTAAGGAGCTCAGACCTAATTGGTAAAAGAGAAAATATACTTAGGACTTTCCGCAATCACCTTTTTTACATTTTCAGGTGTACAGTAGAAAAAGTCTGCTATTATCTTGATTTCTGAGATTTTTGGCTGAAAATGTATGTTGCAGGTTGTGTAAATGTTGCTGCTGTGTGCAATTGGTGAATTTGTCAAGGTTGAAAAGAAAGTAGTTGCTGCACGACAAGTAAAAATACCTCAAAAGGAGAAGTTCTTACACGGAAGTTTGTGGGGTTTTTCGTCACGGAGATATATTATCTAAGCCAAAGTAACCTGATCTATGATAATACTCTATTTACCATTATTTACTATACACAGACAGGCATACCATGTGTTTGTGTTTTAAGTGAGAGGAATTACTGAGACAGACAATTCAAATGTACGAGACTCCATGGTTTCAAGTGATTTGAATAAGTGATTTTAAATACTGTGTTTGTGCAATCACTAGGTGCTGGACATAGGTGACAGTCTTGCCATCCCAGATGAGTTTACAGAAGAAGAGAAGAGCTCAGGCGTCTGGTGGAAGCAGCTTGTTTCAGGTGCAGTGGCGGGGGCTGTTTCTCGCACCGGTACTGCCCCACTGGACAGAGTGAAAGTCTTCATGCAGGTGAGTAACATGAAAGAAAAGATGAATAGATGTGTGTATGAAGCTGTCCTGCTGAATGCTTTTATTTGTTCTGAAGGTTCACTCTTCAAAGAGCAACCGGATAAGTCTGGTAGGGGGCTTCAAGCAGATGATTGTAGAAGGAGGTCCGGCTTCACTGTGGAGGGGGAACGGAATCAATGTTTTGAAGATCGCACCTGAGACAGCAATCAAATTCATGGCGTATGAACAAGTAAGGAACTCCACCTCTAAAATGTCCAAGTTTGTAGACGGTGTTCATAAGAAACACTGTGACTACATGTTATTTTCTCTGTGTTTTTCTAATCCAGTATAAAAAGTTGTTAACATCAGAAGGAAAGAAGATTGAGACACACAAGAGGTTTATGGCTGGATCTCTGGCCGGGGCCACAGCACAAACAGCCATCTACCCAATGGAGGTAAGATTAGTCGTCTTACAACATACCTATGTGGCATAGCCGCATGGGATGTAATGATACCACATTAAAGCTCTTTAAAGGACTCAGTGTGCTCTTTGTCAGCATATTAATAAATGTTCCACATGTCCCTAGATGCCCACGAGATCTTTCAGTTCAGTTTCTCAGATCAAAACACTGTAAAGGTGGATTGCGTCCTCATGACTGTTTAACTCTCAGTTGCAGCCCTGGTCTAAATGGGCTGCTTTAGTGTCCATAGCTTTAAATGCAGCTGATCTGCTGCTGTCCAGACAGTCTTCAGGAAGAAGGCTCTCTCTGTAAATGACAGCACAGAGAACAACAATTGCCGCAGGGGAGCCAACACAGATATGAATGAATGTGAGATCAGAAGTGACAATTCCTTTTAGCTTGGGATGTCAATATTATCGGCCCAATATTGGCATAAAAGCGTAATATTGGGTAATATCGTTATCGTTTTTTGCCTATCATGAAAACAGATAAAATAAAGCCTGTATTTCGCCAGCATTTACCGGACTTGTAGAAGGAGGGAAAGTATGAACTGTTGTTTGAATCAATTAAAAAAATAAAAATCATGAATATGGCATTTATTCTATAACTTACGTCGAAGTAGTTTTCTTATTTTGCACAAACAATGTTTAATTTTGGAAAGCCGTTTAGCATTTTAGAGTGCATCCAGTGGGGCATCACAATGAAATTATGCATTATGTGTTCATTCCACGACAGAAGATATGTGATGTCACCTGAAATTAGTTAAATAGTCCACATATGTCGGTATTGGTTGATGTCAGAATTGGAAATTAGGAGTTGGACAATATCAGCATATCGGTTATTGGCAAAAAAGCCGATATTAGACATCCCTACTTTTAGCTTTCTTTCTGAGTAACCATTTTATGCGGAAATATCATCAAATTCACAAAACAGCTGTTATCTTTACCTCATATTTATGGTGAGTTTGTCACACAACTTTGTGAGTATAAAGTCAGTATTTTAGTGGTGCAAAGCAGCTGCTTGGAAATGAGTCTGAACTGACTGCAGATTAATATATGATCTCCATGGGCTGCATTTCAGTCACTGTTTCTTACTCGTTCCATTGTCTGACAACAGAAACAGAAAATACGTAAATGACAAGAGTTTTATTTGGGAATTCAGCTGTATTAAAATTCAGTACATGTGAGCATGAGAGAGGCCACCACAAAACACAATAACAGTTGATTTTCTTATTATGGGACTTCTGCAGTTTCTTCTTTGAAGCAAAACACCACAGAAACCGAAAGTTCAGAATTTGACCTCTTTTGTGTTGTTTGTCTCTCAGGTATTAAAAACTCGACTGACCCTGAGAAAAACAGGCCAATACACAGGAATGTTTGATTGTGCCAAAAAGATCCTAAGGAATGAGGGCGTCAAAGCTTTCTACAAGGGCTACATTCCCAATTTACTGGGCATCATTCCCTACGCCGGGATAGACCTTGCTGTTTACGAGGTATGCAGGCACTTGTGATGTATGCTGCAGCTTTTAGTGCACTTTGTTTAATTACCTCATTTATATGCTCGATTCGTCTTGTACTGCAGGGTTACATTAAATTTAATCAGGGGAATTCATTACAGTAGTTGAGCTCTCAGTTCTCGTATCGTCTCTCTCGTGTGTCTCAGAGTCTGAAGAACACCTGGTTGTCGTACCACGCAAAAGACTCGGCTAACCCTGGGGTTCTGGTGTTGCTGTGCTGCGGGACCATCTCTAGTACCTGTGGGCAGCTGGCCAGCTATCCTCTCGCACTCGTACGCACACGGATGCAGGCACAAGGTAAACTCAGTCTGGCATTTGATAACAGTGATGACAAAAATGAAATGGCACATGATTACACTGTGCAGAATATTTGCCAAGAAAGACAAGATGTTTATGTGGTAGCAAAGGTATACTATTTATTTATTTACTTGATAGGGAGAGTGCACGTTAATGAACGTCTATTTAGACAGCAATGGATGTGGTTATGCCGGATTATAGCAACAATGCTAATTTACATCTGCAGTTCCTAGGCAGATTTAAAAAAAAACAGAAAAAGACATAACAGTGATACATAAGACATTAAGTCACAATAAAAGCACATTGCACAAAGTACACAAAGAAAACATAACAGTAAAACATGCAAGAAAACATAGAACAATAGGTCTCAAAAAAGGACAATATATTACAATAAAAGCATGTTGCAAAAAGTACACAAAGAAGTAGAAGGTCAGTGTTCACAAGACTGATTCACTTTCAGCCACTGTTTAAGGTAACTTTTACAGGTTGGTAACGTTGGACACTCCCTCATGGAGAGTGGAAGACTGTTCCAGATCTTACTGGCCTTCACAGAAAGAACATTTTGTCCTGAGGCTGTTTTTCTGTGTGGGACCTCACAGTCCTCTCCAGAGGAGGCCCTGGTCCTAAAACCGCTGTGAACCATTAATAAAGTCAGACATGGGGATTACAATCTTTGGTGTACAATACAATGTTTGTGTTAGAGCAGATATGTAGAGGAGCATCCTCCAGAGAAGGGCATCCTGTTTTATTTTCACGTAGCTTCTTAGATGAAATCATGGTTTTTAAGTACTTGCTGGTGTAAAGTAAAAATGACTGAAACCAAAAATTGACATTTGAAAACAAAACAAGATGTAATATTTAACTGACACCAATTTGCAAGCGTTCAGGGGATCAGTATTATTACTCCACCAAGGAATGTGGGGGAGTTATGTGATGACATTGCTCAAAAACGGACTAACAAATTTTGACGACATTTTCAGGGAAGGTCAGAAATGAGGCAAGGAGCAATTGAGTAGATTTTGGCAGTGATCCGGCTTATAGTCTGGATCCATGGATTTGTTATTTCTGTATCATTGTGAGGTAGCAGCACAACGTTACTGTAACTGTGACAACAAGTGACACTATGTCAGCTGCCTGCTGATGATCACATGATGGCAGTCCTACTAAAAATCAAGTAAATTGTGGACTTTTAAGGACTTATCCGTCGGAAATGATGCAAGGAACAATTTATTGAATTGTGGGGGTGTTTCTGAGTCCTATCACTTCCTGCCGCACGCTAAATATTTAGGTCACATGATTCAGCATCCCTGCAAAACGTACGCATGGATAACACACGCCTGTGCTCAGCGCAAGTTGATTTTGTTTGTGGGTACATCTATATTAAATGGTCACATTCTATGTCGCCGTGATTTCCGATCATCAGTAACTAATAAACAAATGCTGCATTTATTTTAAAAAGGCTACATTTCCGACAATGCCATATTGGGGAATAAACAGCTTTGGCGGAGTACTGTGCTCTCTGAGTGCTTTTTTTATTAGTTATTAGTATTTCATTTGTGTTACAGACAGCACCGGAATAAATAGTGTGTCTTCAGATACAGCATGACCTCCCTAATTTAATATTTCTTTGCAGCGTCTCTGGATGCATCAGACCAGCCTACCATGACTTCCCTGATGAAGAAAATTGTAGCCAAAGATGGTTTTTTTGGACTTTACCGGGGTATCCTGCCGAACTTCATGAAAGTCATTCCTGCTGTCAGCATTAGCTACGTGGTTTATGAGTACATGAAGACTGGCTTAGGAATCTCCAAATGATGCTGTGAGCCAATGGCGAAGAGAACTTCCTGACTGAAATCACTCCAAATAGACCAACAGACATCAAGCAAACAGAGCATGACTTCCATCAGTTGACAGAAGTTCATCGCATGGAAACCTGTGTGTCACAAAAGCTGTCTGCCAGTACCTAGAGCATTAATCAGTTATGGTGTGCATGCTTTAAATTTTGTCCTAATGCTATACACTCCTCTCATTTACACTCTCCAAAGCAAAGCTTGTCACAAAGACAGTTCTGCACGTATAAAAAATGGTAAGTATATTTTGTTGGTTAATTTATGTCACTGTCATTCCTTGAAACTGTGATGAAATACAAACGGGGCGCAATGAAGGAAGATTTATTTTTTTCTGGAGAAAAATGGAATTTATCCCATGCCATGTTTGTGGTTTTAGAATGAGAGAAATAACACTATGTCAGTTTAAATGTTCACACGCTGTAGTGGTAATCCAACACTTCTGTAGCTTGTAAACACTTGTCCCTGGAGTGACATCAGCTCCTGGCAAACAACACTCCACACGCAGCTGTCAACTAAAAATAAGTGGTCCTCAAAAATCAATACTTTAAAACACTGGACTAGAGTGTGTATGAAGACACACATCTTGTGCAATGTGAAAACCACTAATCCCACATTCTGTATTTGATAGCTATGTGCCTTATAGCCTCTTGGTGTGAACCTTATAACATCAGGAGATTCATTTTGTAGCAATATATATACTGTATTTATGTACTGTATATACATAAACATGTTTGCAGTTATTCATGGGTTCAATAATGAAAACTATAATACGTGATCACTGGACTGAAATACTTGCAAGGAACATATTTTTGTCACATGTCACTTCTCATTTCAACACAACAAACTGCCTTCTACATGCACAGACATTTTGTTACCTGTTCTGTCATACAGCCAAGCGGTGAGGCATGCAAGATGACAATCAGCCTTTTGTGTTCACAAAAATTTAACGTTCATGGGGATTTTAAGAGGCTGAAAGTGATCTTTAGTTATTGTTCCACCTTCATATCAATGGTCTTTTCAGTGCCAGCTTTTCAAATATTGTGGGGATCAGTGGTTTGAAGATCACTGAGATGTGTTGAACGGTCCACCTGATGGTCAATAAAGACAAAACGCGTGGGCGCATTTCCACGCAGAACTGGAATTTGATCTGTTGGCATCCGTACTGGTGTTAAACTTCAGTTATCCAAGTAGCATCCGGTGGAGATACCGTAGTGCAGAGGTGGAAGAAGTAATCAGATTCTTTGCTGAGGTAAAAATATCACGACAGTGATGTAATATACTCCATTACAGTTAAAGCTCTACATAGAATATCTCACATAGCATAAATACTAGAAGCAAGATGTAATAAAGTGCTGATTTGGTCTCTCTGACTGATATATTTTTTGATGTCATTAGATCATAAATGCTGGCGCATGACGATGTGTTTCAGCAGCATGCTACTGTTGTAGCTGCTGCAGGTGCTAGTTTGAATCACTTGATGTACAGTTTTATATACAAGGACTGCAGATTAATGGGCTCAGATGAAAAATGGGGAGAGGAAAAAAGAAAAATAAAGTTCTGAAACATAAAACTAAATTCAGTTTTTTGTAATTTTTCACTAATCTTATGTTTTTTGTGAGAAATTAGATAATTTAAACAATATCATTGGGTAATCATCACTATCTGTTGGAATTATTAATGGCATCTGAAATAAGTCCCTGAGTAAGATATCAGAAGCTAAACAAAAATGGAAGCCACTGGTCTAATCTTTAACAATGTATCTTAATAACTTATCCTCTGTGTAAAATATTTATTTTATTCACAACTAAACTAAAATGTTGTGTAGTGCAATAGTAGAAGTACAATACTTCCCAATGATGCAAAAAAAGGGGAAATACTCAAGGAAAGAACATTCCCTCAAAATTGTCCTTAGATACAATACTTCAATAGATGTACTCAGTTTCTTTTCAGCCCTGGTGCTGTAAGGAAACAGATAAAACAGAAGAGGAAGAAAAGAACAAACAATTCGTTCCATCAGCTTTTAATTGCAGTAGAGTAAAATTCTCCAGTGTAAAATAAAAGATCAGTCATATAGCCTCAATCGACCTAATAAATCACATTTCTTTCTGATCTACCACAGTAGTAATTTTTTCATAACAGGCACTAATTTTATTGTTAATATCTTTATCCATATTACTATTCATATTCGGTTTAGATACAACAGAACAACTGTCGCCCTATACTTACTCTGCTCTAAAATAATATATTTTAATCCGGTATTTCCTCAAAAAAACGTGTATTTTTTTATATATATTTGTGGCCAAACTTTCCCACAGACGACCTCGTAGTCCTTCACCCCATGCTTCACCCTGCTGATAGCAGCTTGTCAAACACAGTTTTGTCCTCACGGCTCGCCGTACTTGAGACTCCACGGCGCTGCAGTTGTGAAGAGGTGGGCTCAGACACACGGAGGAGGGCCCTCCGCTAACTCACAAACCACTGACAGAACAACCAGCTGCTGTCGGTGAGTTTCTTCGTTTTATCGTTCCTACAGGGTCATTAACTGTGGTTTCTGTCGCTTTGCATTAATCGACACTGGAGTCTTAAATGCGTCAAACAACTTGTTAGTTTTCAGACAGCGCCGCTAGCAGCCAGCTAACTTTAACAGCAAGCAGCAGCTAAAAATATTCTGCTGTCGAAGTGACCTGAAGTGGACACAGCGGAACTGCCAGCGGGGATACGGTAGGATACAGCTAGCAAGCTATGGACAATTACAACTATACATTTGTGGCGTAATTTTACCAATTATTTAGTTTGGGAAGTGCGGACTTGTTGATCGTGAAGATGCTAAGCTAGTGGGCGTTTACTGCAGTCTGACAGATGATCGATGAGAGTTAAGCAGTTGTTGTAGTCTGATCTGTTCTGGCCAGTCCAGGTTCACAGACAGTAACAGCCAAGACTTCAGTTGCCTTTCTTTACCTGTCTAGCCTGCTGATAAGCCCTTTAGCCTCTCTGGAAAGCCGTTTAGCACTTTGCATGGATCTGGCAGCTGCTCGCCGAGCTAACGATGCTGTTTGTCACATTAAATGTGGTTTAAATGAACCGTTGACCATGTAAATTATGATAGATGACACAACAAACTGTGGCTAGCCTCAGTATGTGCCTGTCATGTATTGTCATCACGCTGTACTAATAATACATGAGGGGTAAGCCAAGGGAAGTATGGCCGTCATTCACTGTAACTGATCTTAATGATTATCTGCTTGTAATCTGTTGTCAATAATATCTACAGGTTTGTCTTGGTTCAGATGGTCTGACATGAAATAAAGTAGACTTAAAATAAAACAGCACGGCATTAATTCTGCTGCTTTATTAAGTGACAGAGAGAGTCAGCAGGTCCGATTTGTGGCACTGGCAGCGAGCAGTGACACTTATTGTGGCACCACCGTGGTGCCACGGTTAATGCCACTGTTTGGGCAAGATACCACTGCCGCAGCGGCATTTCCAGTGGCCTCTGGAGATGCCAGCAGAGATGCCACGGTTAATGCCACTGTTTAGGGAACATGCCATGGTTAATGCCAGTACTTTTCCCGCTGTTTGGGCGAGATGCCATGGTTTATTCCGCTGTCTGAGGGAGATGCCACCAGGGGTGAAAGTAAGCCGGAACGGTCCGGAACTGCGTACCGGCAAAAGATCTGGTGGCAGAACGCAGTTCCGGGAAAAGATCTGCTGGCGGTACGCCGCTCTTCCACCGGTATCTATGGGTACGCCGGTACCTTAGACTGTATATATAGTGGACGTAGCATCTGGCTCCAGAATTGAAGCCAACCCAGAAGTGTCAAAAAATTGCAATATCACGCCATCCGCTAGGGTTGGCTCCAAAAAGCTTTTTCTCCATAGACCCCAATTCATTTTTGGAAAAAATAAAATTTGATAGACTGATTTTCTACAGCTCAGGATTTTTTACCCGTTAGTTTTCATGGTCAAAATGAGAGATCAGGTGGCCGATCTTAAAATAAATCAATACTGAATTTTAAATAAATGGTTAAATTTGGCTGAGCCAGGGGGCGTGGCTATACTTGATAGACAGCAACAGAAGCCTCTGCGGTAAAATGTGGGCGGGATAAGAGAGTCCTCAGCCAATCCTGCCCCTAGTTGCTCTCCGGTCCAGCCTGTTTGATGACGCTTTTTACGTCACTGGCTCCAAAAAATCCAAAACGGCGACCAGGAAGTAGCAAAATCCGGGCTTCATTTTCTCGGCGTTGAAACCAACGGGTGACGTCACGGTTAGTTTACGCCTGGTCCCAGTGCAATAAATCAAGCGCACATATTTGCTATTGGCTGCTACTGGCCATAACAATTGCTGTGTTACGGAAGTAGACACGCATGCGCACTCACGTACTGCTGAGTGAACTCCGGTCGATATCTATGGATAGGAGGCAGGCCGGGCAGCGTACCGCCGTACCCATAGATACCGGTGGAAGAGCGGCGTACCGCCAGCAGATCTTTTACCGGAACTGCGTTCCGCCACCAGATCTTTATACAGTCTATGACTGGGACGAGCAATAAATTACACGTGAAATTCCACACGTTCTTGTGATTGGCTGAAAAACTTTCAACAGGATTTACAATGGTTAGCATCGACGGAATGGGGTGAAAGTAAGCCGGAATGGTCCGGAACTATGACTAATAGTTCCGGCAAGAATTTAAAACTACTTTCACCCCTGACTGAAGATGAATTTGTTTCACATTACTCCAGTCTGCCAGCATTTGGCAGCAGTTTCTTCCCTGAAATAACTAGTGTCTTTAGCGCCCCTAGGGGCAACGACCACTAGTTCGTTCAGGTTAATACGGTCACCGGACAAACAACAGAATCGGATAACCCCATCCAGATAGTAGTAGTAGTAGTAGTAGTGGCATCTCCCCAAAAGAGTGACATTAACCGTAGCATCTCGTCCAAACAGCGGTAAAAGTAGCCTACTGGCTTAAAATGTGGCATCTGTACCAGACCGTGGCATTAACCGTGATATCCCCTAAACCAGTGGTCGGCAACTCTGGGCCAAGGTGTTATGGTTCATGAGTTGAGGAGTTGGACCGCCCTAGTTACTGGATTAGTTTTGTATAATAGCAATGGCAAGAACAGCATTTCCAAAATTGAAAAATATACTGACAAATAAGAAAATAGCAATTAGCATCTGTATGAGGATGCTCAGCTGTTACATCCTACCAGTTCTGATGTACGGATGTGAGTCTTGGAACATAAATAATAAATGTCAAACAAAATCACAGCAACAGAGATGTGATTTTACAGACACATGCTGCGTATATCTTACATGGACAGAGTAACCAATGAAGATGTTTTAAAAACACTAAACACAAATTATACGCTACTGAGCAAAATTAGGAAACGGCAAGCAAGATTTTTTGGACACATCTTAAGGAAAGAGACCCTGGAATATATTGTCACAACTGGAAAAATTAATGGGAAGAGAGGACGAGGCAGACAGAGAATGAAAATGATAGAAGGACTGACATCATGGTGACACATGGAACGGGCAACGTCACAGTTCAGAGAGCAAAAGATCGGAGGAGCTGGAGAGAAATGATCGCCTACGCTGAACGGCATGGCACTTGATCGATTGAACACCCAGGTACTTGTAAGACATATAAGATGTCCTTTTTTCCCTAGTGACACCGTACATAGTGAGGCATTATGGGTAACACAAGCGACAGGGTGTCTGGAGATCGTCATGGAGGCAAGGCCCACCGCTCAGACAGCAGCGGGAGTCACAAAGACCAAGAGCAAAGCAGCAAGATGGTGGACAGCACAGACGACCCCAACATCTTCAACACCCACGGACCAGATTCCAAGGTACACATACTGATCTACAGATGTCCCATAACATCCTTAGATTTCAAACAGTTACTCGCAAAATGGCTTGCAGCTGACATTTGCATATTTTTTGCTTCCAGGCATCAGGAGAGAAAGAATTCACGCCAGATCTGGATGACCTGGTTAAAACTGGCCCTCAGGCTCGACCCACTGTGATCCGCTGGGCTGGAGGGGGGAAGGAGGTCTACATAGCCGGCTCCTTCAATAACTGGAGCACAAAAATACCACTAAATAAGAGGTAAACACAATTTTTTTTTGTCGCAAATTTAATTACATTCTTCTATTTAATTTCTTGTGTGAGTGAATCCTTTGGTAAATCTATTTACTACTTTGTGCTGACTGCAAGCATGAGTGGAAGTTGTAGGGTTGCAGATTATCATCCTGATGTTGCACCAATACCCTTTCTCTTTCTCTCTCCAAAGCCACAATGACTTTGTTGCAATTCTGGACCTGCCTGAAGGAGAGCACCAGTACAAGTTTTTTGTAGATGGGCAGTGGGTCAATGATCCCTCAGAGGTACAGCAGTGTTAATATTATTTCCATTTTTGCCATTTTCATGAGCATGCACACGAAAGCTGAAAGTATTCCCTGGATGTGAACGGTCAAATTCAACTTACTCATTGTTGCAAACCTCTATGATGGTATAAAAAATAAAACTTAAATGGCATCCATCCATCCAAACTGTGATGTGTCATACTAGTAGACTTTAGCCAGCAAAAAAACATATAAGAACTTTAAAAGCTGTGCTGTGTGAAGGGCTTCTGCAGTAACTGTGTGAAAGTGGTTTCACTCACAGTGTTGTTCTCTAAACCTCTTTATAAACCCAGTGAGATGTGTGCAGTTTCATACAAATGCTTGATCCTTACCTCTGGGATTGTTGCTTTTTTTTTTTTTTTTTTTTTTTGTAGCCGGTGGTAACCAGTCAGCTTGGCACCATCAACAACCTGATCCAGGTGAAGAAGTCCGACTTTGAGGTGTTTGACGCCCTACAGGTCGACTCTCTGGAGTGCTCCGACACATCAGGTCAGACTGCTGTTGCTCTGCTTTTTGTTCAGACAAATAAATGTCATCAGTGATGTAAAAGCCTGGATTAAACATCCAACATTTTCCCAAGTGGCCACAGGTGTCACTGATACTGAGATTAAACAGAGACTGTACAGATATTTTATTAGTATTTTATTTGAATTTGGTACCATACATGTCTCCTGTCTGCTGTGTGTGAACACAACTTGCAGTTCTCCTAAAGAGTCCTTGAATTTATGTCACATGACGGTTGTTTGCCCCTGAATGGCTTCCCAGTGTTGCTACAGATGGCGGGATCTTTTGTTTTTACAGAGCCTTGTTGGAGCAAACTGCTTTTTTTTGGCAAAATTGTCAGACAGAACGTCACAGACGAGTAGGTCGATGACCGTCAGAACATTAATAACCCACTGAGTCCTTCTGTTTGTGGCTCTGATGTTATTTTGGTTTTTGCTGTTTTTTTAAAGACAACATGCATTTTAAAACTGCTAGCAAGTTTTATGGTTCACTGGAGGAATGAAAGCTTTAGATTAGTCTGCAGCTATCAAATCATAAGCAGCAGTTCACATGCGTAGAAGTGTCAGTAGTGTAACTGAGCCTGTTGCGTCTTCACAGATCTGTCCAGCTCTCCTCCGGGTCCATACGGGCAGGAGCAGTATGTCTTCAGACCTGAGGAGCACTTCAAAGCTCCACCGATACTCCCGCCTCACCTGCTTCAAGTCATTCTCAACAAGGACACCAATATATCTGTCAGTGTCCCCACCTTTCACAGTTTACATTTCACATTGATGCTCTGTGATCCCTGACATGCCTGGTGTTTGTTGTCTCTGACTGTTCTCTCTGTGGTTTGTTCTATCTGTTGACAGTGTGACCCTGCCCTGCTGCCTGAACCCAACCATGTCATGCTAAACCACCTTTACGCTCTTTCAATAAAGGTAGGTTCACTGACAGAAGGACTCTTTCCCATAATTTGCAGATGTGATCGACGGAGTATGTGACATTTTTACTTTTATGTTATCGGTGGTTTCATCCGCTATTATCTTCAGTAGTTTAAGAGCTTATTTAAAGTTTTGTATTTATCCATCATTTTAATTATTTTGCTTATCATTTCTTCCAATAAATGTTACCTTTTATTTTATTGGAGCGATTAAACCACAGTCCTTATAGGCAGCCCCCTGCAGTTATTTCAGGTCATAACTGCATTTTCATTTATTGTCATGACAAAAAAAAAAGTCAAATCTTATAAAAATGCTTGAAAACTTTGGCGCAAAATAAGGTTTAAGAAGCTTTTTCCTTACAGCTTTTACTTCTACTGTTTCATCATATTACACAGTGCAACAACATGATTGGCCAGATGTTTCCTAGTTACACAGCAGATGGCTGGCTTTAGTGTCACAGAAAAAATCTCTCACTTAAGCAGAGCTGGGCAAGTTAAGGCGTTATTAATTAACATCGACAACTGTTTCAGTTTTTTTTTTTAAATTACTATTATTGTGAAAGTCCATTGCTCATTGGCTCTGAATAAACAGACAAACCATGGGTGGCAGGAGGGCTGGATGTTGATCAGGACTCAGGATGGGCGTCTCACCCAAACTAACAGTGGAGGGAGGATTCAGCAGACTGGTTGAGAAGTAGAGATAAACTAAAACAAGAAAAGCAAACAAATGCCACAGCGAAGTAGTTATCTATAAACTGTTTTCTGATTAGCATTGTGGAAGATGTCAATCTGAGGAACGTTCCTAGGACCGCAACGTATGAGCCTCATCCTGCATCACTGGAAGGTTTTTTTTTGTGTGTGTGACGATATATACCAGCTATTTGCTCTTTTCCCCGCGTTTCCTGTCTCTCTCTCTCTGTCCTATATATTAAAGCCGAAAAAAGGAAAAAAAGAAAAAGAAGTGCAAACATTGACTAAAGAATAAAAAGTCTTCTGTCACAGTTTGTGTTGGACCACTTCACCTCACTCTAACAGGGACAGCTGCTCCTGAACATAAACTGTTTCTGCTGCTCCCTGATAAAGAAAAATGTGTCTGCCTGTTCCTGTTAAGAAAAAAAGTAAGATTACAGATGTATAAATGTTAGCTTGCTGTTGCTGGGAAGCTTCCTGTTACAATGTTATGATCTGGACTCTGAGGGTAACTTGTTTTTCTATAACAAAAAAGATAAAAAGTTGAGGCCCTTGCCATGACAATTAAATTTGGTTTGATTTGATTACAGTAATGTTTGAATTGAGATTTTAACTGCTACTGTGTAAAGGGAAGACTGCTGTTCAAAAGCGTTTCATTTGTTTAAAGTTTTTAACAAACCAAATGCGATTGCATTTTTGTTCATATAGCAATACTTTTAAAATAAAAGTGCAGAATAGACTTCTAGCAATGAGATCATTCAAAATAAAAATGATTAAATTAACCTTCTTGTCATGCTGCAGGTCAAAGTAACTTTAAAGTTTGAAAATGTGGAGAAAAATAATTTCACTGTGAAACTTCAGATGTCGACATTTTCAACATTCTTGGGAAATGTTTGAGCATTTTTTGGTGGGAAGAAAAAGTTTCTTTTCAAAATCAACCAAAATCTAGTGAATTTCGCTGGATTTTGGTTGATTTTTTTTTGTGAATGTTCTTAAAGAAAATACTAGAAATTTTCCTGATATATATGGAATCATTTTAGATATTTTTTAGGATTTTTTGGAAGATTTTTACTCATTTTTTTGAAAATAATTGCAAGAATTTTCTTGCTAAATTTGGTGGATTAAAAAAAACGTTTAAGGGAAACTTTTAAGGAATTATTAAATTTTCTTCCTGAAAGTTTTGCAAATTTTCAGAAATTTGAGGAATTTTTTGCAGAATTTTAGGATTTTTTTTCAGACAAGGAAACAATATTTTTTAGTGCCCGTAAATGAGGACAACAGGAGGGTTAAAAATTTTAATCGTTGATCAGCACTACTTTTAACGTCTTCTTGTCAAATTGTGTTCAGAAACACTGTGCTGAATATGCTAATATACAAATATTATTATGATTGTTATTCTCTTTTATACTATATGCGGACTAGTTGGCATTATCAAAATTGTGAGCATCTGTTTTTATTTGCTCTATGGATGTAGATCTCACTTATAGCAGCTTGTCTTTGTGTTGTCTTTTCATCTCTGTAGGACGGGGTAATGGTGCTGAGCGCGACTCACAGATACAAGAAGAAATACGTCACTTCTCTGCTTTACAAGCCTATTTAAACCTCAACCTGGGTGCTCCACAGTGCTTTTAGAGAGCAGCATGTTTGTCTTCTGCTGGTTTTTGTGCGTGTGTGTCATCACATTTAGCCAAATCTTGCACTGAAACAAGTTTACAGGAGAGCTGAAGGCCAGCGGCTGTGGCTGAGGTCTGGGTTTTAAAGAGGTTCCACTTCTGACTACATAGGGCTCTGAACAAAAGTAGTGAAGTGTGTGTGTGAGAGACGACAATCATCCTGTGGCTTTTACCTGTGACGTCAACAGATCGACAAGAGACTGACTAAATCACTGTGTGTATTTAAGTGTTTGGTGCACCTTGCGATTATATTCATGTTGGTGTTAAAAAATATATTTTTGTGGTGCACATCCACATCATGTTTGGCCCCGTACGGTAGAGGAGCTGTGGGATTTTAAGTGTTACTGGTGTGGAGCAACAGTTTGACTTTGATACGTGTTGTGTTGTCACATCGTCTCTGATTCTGTTCAGTTTTTAAACTAATTGACTTGAGTGCAGAATAACTTAATCTGGCCTGTATTTATGGTCGAGGTGCTGAAGAGGGCACCAGACTTGCTTGAACTTAAAGTGCAATAATGTGCTGTAAAAAAAAAAGGACTGAATTTTGCCTGTTGGTAGACCCTGAAGCTTGATGTCCTGTTCTTCAGTGTTCACATTGCTTATTACACAAGTTAAAGAGCCCATATTATACACATTTTAATTTTATTTTTGGGCCTGCTAGGGTATGTTTACAAACTTTAATGTTCAAATACTTTTTTTTTTTAATACTGTACATTGCTGCAGCACCTCTTAAAGGCCCCTCTGCTGAAAATCCCAATCTGGTCTGATTGGTCTGACAAAAGCAAGGTAATGACTGTGACTTGCCATAACCCAAGATCTTTCAGTACAGGGATGCATGACTGGGAGGAACAATAATAGTGAAGAAGTAAAAGCAGAATATGAGGCAGCTGGACGTTTTGAAGGCGCACCAAACCTTTGGTGTTGCGGGATGATGTAGACAAGTAACAGGAGAAAAGCTCAGACCTCAAACGAAGCATTTTGAGTGGTGATAAACTGTTTTCTGTGGGGGGAGAATGACTCGGTTTGGAATCGGGCATTCACATGCAGAAAAATGCAGCTACACTGTACACTTTCGAAACCCCAAATAGCACAATATGGGCTCTTTATTTTTCTCCCAGTGGAATCTGCCCCATGAACTGAACTACAATGGAAGTTGTTGGTTTCAGCTTTGTTAATGTAACGGTCACTATAGACAGAGTGCTGCTTCAACAGGGAAACTGGTGTTCAAAGCTCAGTGTTTAAGCTCAGTGTTTAGTTCTGCTGTTGCCTTTATCTTGATGTAAGTTTGTGAGCACTTTACCGTTGTGTGAGCAGGAGTGTTGATGTAAGCTTTTAACTATGCAGCAGACAACTCTGGTACTGTAGCTTCTCTGGACTACAGGCTCTAATTTACACTTTTAGATCTGGTGAACTTGCTGTGCTTCGTGCGTCTGCATCTGTATTGAGATCAGCTGATCAAACAGAAATGTACTGTATTTATCTGTCATGTAGATAGCTACACACAGAGGCCTGTACACTTAAACAGTTTCAACTCGCTGCTGCTTTGCATGCACTGAATGTCTGCAGCTTGTGACGAAATATGGACGCATTTACAGAATGTAGTTGTAGTTTAGAAGATGAATGACAGCACACACCTCAAAAAGTGATCAGAGGCACATTACCAGATAAATTATAGGGCTATGAGGGTGAACAGCTGCCATGAATTTAAATGTTGTACAAAGTTTGCTCACGTGTGTATTCATGGAAACCATTCTGTATTTTTTGGTGTGATGGTTTTATGTTGTTGTTGTCACTTGAAAGCGTGCTGTTGAGTCTTCTTCACTTACAGGACAGTATATGCTCACAGTTGATGCACTCTACAGGCGTATAAAGGGGCTTTCATTAATCCTGTTGGTGTTCAACTAGACAACCTGAAAGTATTTTGTGAATGTTCAGCCTCGCTGTGCCGTTTTGTCCAAAGAATTTTTAAAACGTACAGATATGATAAGGGATTATGGACATGAAAAGTGGCTCGGACAAGGAGTTTCAAGGCTAAAACCAAAACTTGAATTTTACAGCGGTTTTGTGAATGTTTTAAAATGCTTTGCAGAAGCAGTGTGAAGATTCACTGTACAAGGGTTTACTTGTTTGCAAATAAAGAGAGGACGTGTTGGTCCTACTTCCTGTCTGGTTGTCTTCTGTTCTGAAGCTCATAACCTGTATTCTGGATCAAAATCACTCTTCTGGGCTCATGATTAAGGATTCAAGTACAAAAAACAAAAAAAAAAACATAGTGTAGTGATGTGTTGCATTAGTACTTTTACTTAACTATCTCTTTACTACTTCCTCCACCACTGGCCTGTTCTGATGTTCCTCTAATGGATTTGGCACCAGTAAATAGCGGAGTAAACAGTGAAACCACAGGCTCATTTGAAGTGTTTTATTAATTCATTCTCAAAATCCTTCAGCGATAATACTTTTGCCAACACAACACACGGTTAGCTGTCATCAGAGACAGGATCCATACGAGTCCTGTATCGGCTTTCTAGTTCATTATGCACAAACTCAGAAGAAAAGCTGCACCAATCTGATAGCACTATATACATATGCAAGTCAACAACACGTTGGTTCAAACCGACGTTTGATTCCCTTCTTAAATACAAATAGCAAAAAGGCTTTGTTTACGCTCTAACAAGGTGCTCTGTGAAGTCAACGTTTCACAATCTTTCCAGTCATTGGCTTTTTTTTATAGTACACAATTTCCTTAAAAATTTTCCCTTTAACTTTTTACTCATCGAAATACTTGGCAACTTTTGTCCTTTTTCTGAAGACTCAAGCGCAAACAAAACCTCATTTGGCAGAACTCAGGTAGACGCTTGTTCAAGGCCATTTCTACCACTGAGAGCAGACTGAAGAGGCTCTCCAGCTAAATTTAAAGGCAAGCGAAGCAAATACTAATCAGAGCTTTGTTATAGGTGGATGATGTGATCAGTGTCTTAAATATGATGAAGGCATAGTTTGTGGTTACTTATCAGACAGTCTATGTGACTAATTCCTCTAACATACACTGCATATGAACCATACACAGCAGGACGTGAATGAAGCAAATGGACTCGTAATACAACGATGTTTAACATCAAAATAAAAGATATCAAGCTATTGCACAGCTACCCAGATAATCAACTTTGCAAAAAGCAAATGTTGGATGTTTTCACACACATGGACACTCACACACAAGTGAAGTTCATACAGAAAAGCAGGTTATTTACAGCAAAGAAATGGCAAATGTACAGCTGGAAAACACACATTAACCGTAAGGTCGGTCTGCTCTAAATGAGTGAATTATGGAACGATAACCCAACCAGCAACCTGCCAAAGTTTGTATCATCTGTACGGATTTAATAATCCATATTGCCATTGCCGTGGGAATGCTGAGATGGCCTGAACCAAGAGAAATAACAAAAAGACACTAGCATATGGCACTGTGGGAAAAATCCACTTTGCAGAGTTTTGGTCCAAAAAAAGGAGCTAATTTCTGTCGCACTTTGAATAAACTGAACCAGCTGTCTAACGGTTACCGTCTCTGTGGTTCTGAAGGGCCTTTAAAAAAAAGACACCGTGGCAACCCTGCGGTCTGATCCGACCGGGGTTTTGTCATTCGCATGGATAAGGCAAGTCAGAGAGTTCAAAGTTCAAACTTTGGCAAGTATTGGCACTCCTCTGTTCCATAGCTTCGATTTTTTTTACCATTTTACAATCTCTGTCATGCATCAACACTCAAGAAAAAAAAGTAGAACCGCAACACTGGCTGTGTCCTAACATTAGTATGAGTGTGAATAATAATCCAGTGTCACGCAAAGAAATAATAACCCGGTGCAGCATTCAAGAAACATCATTATTGCACATGCTCGTATGAGAACTCCTACAGAGGAGTGAGTACGCGTGTTTAGTCTGGTTCCATTTGAGTACTTGAACCTCTTTGTACATATTGTCGTGAACACAAAGCTTGTGAATCAAAATCAACCGCACGGATAGACCCAGCTTCTACGTCTTTAACCCTCGTGTTGTCCTGCAGGTCAAGTTGACGCGATTTAAAAGTTGGAAAATGTGGAAAAAAAAATATATTTTCACAGTGAAATTTCTGATGGCCACATTTTCAACATTTTTGAATGTTTGTTGGAAAAAAAGAAATGTTAAAAAAACAATTTTTAAGAACATTGACCAAAAAAAATCAACCAAAATCCAGCGAAATTCGCTGGATTTTGGTTGATTTTTTTTGTCAATGTTCTTAAAGAAAATATTAGAAGTTTTACCGAAATATATGTAATCACTTTAGATATTTTAGGATTTTTTTGCAAGATTTTTACTCATCTTTTGGAAATATTTACAAGAATTGTCTTGCCAATTTGCAGGATTTTTTTTTTTTAAATGAAACTTTTAAGGGAAACTTTTCAGGAATTTTTGGAATTTTCTTCCTGAAGGTTTTGCAAATTTTCAGAAATTTGGGGAATTTTTTTGCTGAATTTTTGGATTTTTTTCAGACAAGGGAACAATATTTTTGGGGCTCGTAAATGAGGACAACAGGAGGATTAATTTAAGTTTGCAGTTTAATGCCAATAAAGCATCCATTGGGACCTTAAAGAGGAGGACTTTTTGAGACATTAATGGAACCTTCCTCTGGCTTTTTTTTTTTTTCTGTTATTAATAACGCTTGGCTAATGGCTCATCCAGACGCCTCCCTCCACAAACACAGATACAGCTAGTGCATGACTACTTAGCAGGGATCACCTACCTACTGTACATTCCTCCACTGTGTGTAATTGTTGGTAGGTGTCGGTTTCTTTGCATTGCGTTTGCAAAAAGATGTCCTTGTTAATAAAAGGGCCACGAAAAGTAAACTTGCATTTCTGTGGCAGTCAGAGTTGAGACTGTCTTTGAGTGAGCTGTGCTCAATCACACACATGTATGTGTGTGTACATGTGTGCAGAATTCCTTTCACATACCATTTTCAACATGCATGAACATCTTCTCCGTCCACAGGCTGTCTGGTTCTCAGGAGAGGATGCCCTTAGATGCAGATGGAAGGCTGCATTCGAGAACTTTTGGATGAATTTTTAAAGTTTCCAATGTTACTTTTTCGCCCAAACTTCTAAAAATACAACCTTCTGTGATAAAAACTTCAAACCTACTAGTTTTAGATCTGCATCTGAGGGCATCTTCAACCAGTTCCATCAGTAGGACGCTCATCACTGAAACCACCAGAGGCACATTTCAAATACCTTCTTCTGTCACACACATGACAAGGCAACCTACTGACAGTCACTCAAAGACAATAATAAGTGTGGCGGTGGGGGAGAGAGAGTCAGAAACAGGGGAGAGAGTGTCGGGAGTTGGTAAGGCTCAAGGTGCAGATTACACTGTGCACATGTTGCCTGGAGGAGAGGAGGGTGGAACGGGGTTACAGGCGGAGCTTTGGGACGTTGGATGGGACAGGGGGAGGCTGGTGAGGGACGGGCAGGAGGGTCAGTCTTGGCTGTTTCAGCATAGAGGTCAGAGGTGGTAGCGTTGAGGCTGGTTCTTTTAAAAGTCTAAAGCAGGCATTGGCTGCTGCGCTTCCTTGCTGCTGGACGCTGATTGGCTGCAGCTCCAGCGCCTCCAGAAGCACCGCTGGTCTTCAGGAAACCGTGATCAGCAGGCCGCTCTCTTGCAGCACCTCCGGATTCCTCAGCTGGATTTTGGAGAACGAGATGGAAGTTATTATTCAACAATCCTGGGGAGTTATATGGAATAGTTTGACATTTTAGGGAACACGCTTGTTTGCCTTCTTAGCAAGGGTTAGATGAGAAGATTGACACCAGTCTTATGTCTGTAGGTTAATATAAAGCAGAAACGGTCAAACAGCTGTCCTGCCTCGGCCTAACACTGCAAAAAAAGTCTATTGGTCTTATTTTTAGTTAAAATGCCTCATCCCGCTTGATTTAAGATAAATTCACTTAGCAAGAGACATTTCAGCAAGATAGAGGGATTTGTTTTAAGATAATGCATTGTAAATATCTTAAGTCAAACAATCTTGAAATGATCTTGTTTTAACCCTCCTGTCATCCTGCGGGTCAAATTGACCTGTTTACAGCTTGAAAATGTGGGAAAAACATGTTTTCAAAGTGACAACTTCCACATTTTCAATTTTTTTTCGGAATTTTTTGAACATTTTTTGATGGAAAAAAGAAATGTTAAAAGAAGGTTTCTTTAGGAACATTCAGGGAAAAAATCAACCAAAAACCAGCAAAATTTGCTGGATTTTGGTTGATTTTTGTGAATGGGCTTAAAGAAAATATTCGACATTTTACTGATATATACGGAATCACTTAAGATATTTTTAGGACTTTTTTGGAAGAATTTTATTCATTTTTTGAAAATATTTACAATTTTTATATATTTTTTAAATTTTTAAAAGAATATTTTCTTTCTTTCTTTCTATGTAAGTAATAACCCACATTATTGCATGTGCTTGTATGAGGTCGATGCTAGCAGTTTCCCTTTGCTTCTAGTCTTTATGCTAAGCTAGGCTAATTGTCTCCTGTCTCATTCGTCAAATATTTTTTTTGCATTTAGCCAGAAATGTTACCTATATCAATCCTCTCATCTAACTCTCAGCAACAAGGCGAACCCATGTGTTTCTCAAAATGTCACAGTATTCATGTAAAAACAACCACGGCGAGAAGAAGTCTGCTGTGCAAAGCGTTAGTCGTAATAAAATTCCCAAAACACAACACTTTGCAGATGAAAAGCCGAGTATGAGTGATTAAAGAATAAGTCACACAGACACACACTCATTTGCAGTGTTTCTGCTGTCTACTACGATGTGTGTTGTGGATGAATCCTGGTGTTTATTGCACCACTCGCTCCTCAGCCTAAAGGTCAGCAGTCTGAACTTTCCTAAAGCGGTCACTAGTTTGTGCGTACATCCTTCAGCGATACTGTGACAGCAACCATACAGAATGGAAACTATGCTGCAGGCGGTTATTTTGGCCTCGCTGTCGGGGGTCTGAAGCTGTAAATAGACTCAGCCATAATACAGGAGACGTGTTGGAAGTAAACAGTAAATGGGTGTGTATGTAATTTAGGGTTAGTGTTGTGGCTTCAGGGACAACTTGTGGCCTTTTAGAGCCTCTATTCAACCAGCGTTGGTCTAAAAATACAGGCGTTTACAAGCGCAGAATATCCCTCCTGTTGTCCTCATTTACAGGCGCCAAAAAATATTGTTTCCTCATCTGAAAAAAAATCCCGAAATTGAGCAAAAAAATTCCTCAAATTTCTGAAAATTTGCAAAACCTTCAGGAAGAAAATTCAATAATTCCTTAAAAGTTTCCACTAAAAGTTTGCTTTTTTAAAAATCCACCAAATTTGGCAAGGAAACTCTTGTCAAATATTTTCATAAAGCGAGTAAAAATCTTCCAAAATAATCCTAAAAATATCAAAAATGATTCCATATATATATCAGGAAAATTTCTAATATTTTCTTTAAGAACATTCATTCATGAATGTTCTTAAAGAAACATTTTTTTCCACCATCAGTAAAACTTCTAATATTTTATTTAAGAAAATTCACAAAATAATGAACAAAATTTGGCCAGAAAATTCTTGTAAATATTTTCAAAAATGAGTAAAAATCTTCCAATAAACCCTAAAAATATCTAAACTGATTACATATATATCTGTAAAACGTGGTTGATTTTTTGTGAATGTTCTTAAATGATTTTTTTAATTTGTTTTTTCACCAAAAAATGTTAAAAAATTTCCCAAAAATGTTGAAAATGTGGACATCAGAAATTTCACTGTGAAAATATTTTTTTTTCCACATTTTCAAACTTCAAAACGAGATGACGAAACAAAAAATTTGTAAAAATCTTCCAAAAAATCCTAAAAATATCTAAAGTGATTATAGATATATCAGTAAAACTTCTAATATTTTATTTAAGAAAATTCACAAAAAAATCAACCAAAATCCAGCGAATTTTGGTTGATTTTTTTGTGAATATTCTTAAGAAACATTTTTAACATTTCTTTTTTTCCAACATAAAAAAAATGTTGAAAATGTGGACATCAGAAGTTTCACTGTGAAAATACGTTTTATTTCTCCTTAAACTTTAAAACGGGTCAATTTGACCCGCAGGACAACACGAGGGATACTTGCAGAAGAATATCTAGATCTGTTAATACACACTTTGTGGTTATAACAGTGTCTTGTGCAGGAAGCAAGGTGATTTTATCAATCTTTTAACCACACTTCATCAGGAGAAAGGCAAAGAGTGGTATCATGACATTATTTCATGGAGCTCTATCTGAGTGGTTAGCTTGTGTTCTGCTCCACAATAGTAGCATGCCATCTAATAATAATAATAATAATAATAATACACTCAAAGTAAAAACCAAGACGGATGTCGCTGTTAGACGAGATGGAAAAGCAGTGATGTTCACAGGATTAGACAAGGCAAAAATCCACACGAAGGTAAAAGCTGCCTCAGATTACAGAATCGCATTTATTTTAACTCCTAGTTTAGGAGGGTTAAATTATACAGCCAGGTAATGTAAAAGACCACCTGGGGCAGCAGCTACCTCTGTGCAAGGCCGCACGATGTCAGACAATTACCAGCATAAGGAGAGGAAGAGGAGGAGCTTAGAGAGGAAAGTCTCAGCTCATTCTTCTGGAGGTTGTGAAGGAGACAAATTAAGGACGAAGGAACAAGTGAGACAGAAAAGCCAACGGTGGAGAATTTACAACAGACATCTGGGACACGAGAGACATCACAACATACAGTATAATCCTGATCAACATAGAACCTATGGAATATGAACACAGATTTAGAATATGTAAGCTGCTTACCTCTAAATTTGTCCTCGCTTTTTTCAGCACATCACGAGTCCTTGACACTGAAAAGCAAAAAAAAAAATATTGTTGCTGCATGACTTTCATATGTTACTACAGAAGCTCAAATGAGTAAAAACGCCTTTTTTTTTTTTGTTGCCTGAGTACCTGAGATACGCGAGGCAATCTTGTGTGTTTATGTAATATCATCAGAGGTCTGTGTATTCAGCCTGAGACGTGACAAATCACAAAGTTTATAGTTCCTGTCTAAACCCCAAGATCAAGTTTCTCAGTTCCAAGAAGGGACATGCAGTGTTGTCTGCTGAGAATCTCTCTTTCTGTCTTACCTTACTCGGTCATTTGTTTAACACTCATCCCTCTTACATTTTTTTCACCCTCGCACACTCAGAAACACTCACGCTGGTTGACTATGAAGTGCTCCATGCTCTCCTTGGTGCGGCTGGTGCTCCTCAGTCTTTGTATCGTCCCTTTAAGAACCTCCTCCTGCTCAGAAATTCGCAGCTTCAGGGACAAGATCTCCTCTTGCATACACTGCTCCTATAAACATACATATGTTGAGATTTAGTTCAACGTAAAGTGTTCAACTGAAGCCGTGTGATGTCATTCAATGTCATATCGTGTTCTTCAAACCTTCTTAAGGTTCTGGATGGAGGGGTCAGAGTTCGGAAGAGCTGCTCTCCAGAACATCTTCAGCAGAGACATCGCCTCCTCCAGGATCTGCCTCAGAGTCTTGGTGTTGGACACAAGACTCTTCACACATGAATAGTCCAGACCCTGCCAACAGAGCTCAGTTAGATGCGTGAGTTATTGCTTTTACTATCATTTGTCATTGCTGATGTTCGGACACTGGTAACAGACCAGCTCGCTGCTCTGTCTCTGGCTGTCCTCCAGCAGCGGTGGGCCGAGGCAGGCCTGCAGGGTTGCCTCCATGCGCTGGATGAGACTCCGGCCTTCCAGAACCTGCTGCTGCAAAGCACTGAAATCATCCACATGACCGATGGCGTGGCGACCATTACGGTTCGCAAAGGATCCGTCAGGAGCCTCTCCCTCGAGTTCAGAGTGCGGATCAAGAGGGTCTGTTGGAGATAAAAGAGCTGGAATGTAGTTTGGAAGGACTTCTTTTTTATAATTATGAACCGTGTTGTGTTTAGTGGTTAAACTATGAGGTCACATTACAATCAAAACAAGATGTTATTACTGTTACAAGGCATTCCTTTCTCTTTATAACAAGCCAACAAGTAAAACTTAGATTAAGAAGCAGTGATGAAGTTGCAGTTAAAGTCACACCATTGGCAGTGCTATGGCTGTCATCCAGGTCTGAGTATGGAGGACCAGGAGATCCACAGTTAAACAGACCAATGTCCCTGACTGGTGGAGATGGAGCTGGGTCTGTGGAGCACACAGATACACAAACCAGGCTTGGATACACAGCAAACCACACCACAGCACACCGAGCCTCTCAGACATTTCAGTTGTAGTACGCCGGGGTCATGTTCACAGGTTTCTGACTCACCATGAAGCAGCTGTCGCCTGTAGAAGTTTTCTCTCTGAGGACTGGCAGTGAGGGCGGAGAGAGAAGGAGTCCGAGGCGACCCGACACCCAGCTTCTGTTCCAGCTGTTTATGGAGCTCCAGCTGTTTGAGGGCGCTGTTCTCCTGGACGCTGTTCTGCAGCTGGGCCCGCAGACTCCTCACCTCCCCCAGCAGCTCGCCCAGCTCCACCGGTAGACCTGGGACCTCACACAGATACCCTGAAGGTAAAAAAACACAATAGCTGGAGAATGATGGACATGCCTCTGCTAACACAGTGTGCATTAACTTTCTAAATCCCCAAATTTTCCAGCAGGTTTCAAAGAAATGTTATCTGTACAAAAAAATGGCCAAAGTGACAACATTTATCAGCCAGAAATTGCAAAAACTGAAAGAGTCAATTCATTTTTGACTTTCCACCACTCATCTGTGAAGTACTGCTCCATCGAAAACTTAAAATCTGAAGCTTAATGTTGTGATATTTAAACAAAATCACTTAATTCTACGAGTCACATTTAAAAAATTAAACAATAAAGTTTGCTTTTTACTGCCACTATTTTTTTCCAGTATTGGCAACACTTACTGCCACTTTGAAAATGTTGTGCATTTAATTTAATGTTATAATCAGAGAAATTACACTTTAAAAAAAATAAAAAAAATTTGTAATACTGCATAAAAGGTATTTTTACATTCTCTCTACTTCTAGCAGTGGTTGTGTTGTTTCCATAGAAAGGGAGGATTTTATATTACAGTGAAAATAACTGTGTGAAAACAAGAGGGTTAAAGCTTTGATTTAGTTTGCTGTGAAAACCTGGGTATATATGTGTAGAATTTGTAATTAGATCACCTTTCAAACTCAAAATAACTGAGGGGTCGGTTTACTTCAATCCTGAATTTCTATCCGTTCATCTGCCAGCAGATGGTGCCAAAGTAAGGAATTCTACAGAAAAACTGCACATTGTGACTTTAACCCTCCTGTCGCCCTATGGGTCAAATTTGACCCGTATCACAGTTTGAAAATGTGATTTAAAACATTTATTTTCACAGTGACATTTCTGATGCCCACATTTTCAACATTTTTGAATTTTTTTTGGGTGGGAAAAAAAGCTTCTTAAGAACGTTCACAAAAAATCAACCAAAAAAGCGAAATTCTGATTTTTTTTTGCCTAATTTGGGGGATTTTTCTTATTTTCTAAATAAAACTTTTAACAGAAACTTTTAAGGAATTATTGGAATTTTCTTCCTGAAGTTTTTGCAAATTTTCAGAACTGTGGGGATTTTGTTTTTGCTGAAAGTTTTAGATTTTTTTCAGACAAGGCAACACTATTTTTTGGTGCCCATAAATGAAGACAACAGGAGGGTATGTTTTTATATTTAAAGAAATTCATATATTGTGCGCATCTGGTTGACAATGAATAGACTGACCTTTGTTGGCCTTTGTGCTGGAACACACTCGATCATAAACATGCAGTTCACTCTGCAGAGAGTGGATGAGTTCTCTGCTCTCACACAGCTGCTGCTGCAGCAGAGAAACTTCGTGCTGGAGCCTGAAAAAGCAAACATGCATTATAAGAAATTATAATCAGAGAGCAAACATGTAAACACACATTCAGAAATAGCTTCTATCTGAAAGCCAGTGATGATCTGGTTGAAGCTGGACACAATTCAGACACACCAACCTGTTGGTTTTCTCCTGACCAGCCTGTCTCTCCTGCCTCAGTGTGTGAATCTGCTGCCCTTGTTCCTGACTGTGAGCCTGAAGACGTCTTAGCTCTTCCTTCCACTGCTCAGCTTCCAGCTCTGATTGCTTCAGTCGGGCCCGGGCTGTGAAGACGGCCTCCCGCAGCTGCACCACTTCCTCATTAGAGTCTAAAGGAAATGGAGAGACTAAAGAGAGTCACATAAATATCCCCTAAATCGACATCCTTTCATTGTCTGTTAGGTTTAAAGTGAAGTACTGTACCTGTGCTGGCTTGCAGCCGTGACTGCAGACCCAGGTTTTCCTCCTTCAGGACTCTGATCTCATTGGACAGTTGAGTGACTGTGTCCAGTCCCTGAATATAGATGTTTGTTGGGGCTCCTGGACAAAAAAATCGACATCATGTAATTTCTTACAAAGAAAGAACTGTTGCTTTTTGGTGTAACTCAAGTGTAAGAGGTAACCACACCTCCATCACGCCCAGTGGTGGCCAGTTTCTCTTCCAGCTGCTGTCGGAGTCTCTCATTGGTCCTAATTGACTCCTCCAGGCGCTGACGGAGACACCTCACCTCCCGTAGGTGCTCCTCTATCAAATTTACCCCTAGAGACAAACAATAATACATCAATATATTGTAATATTCACCGACTCTACTGAGACTGCTTGTTCTAGGATTTTCAAATAAGTGTGGGTTACATCTTCAAAATATGTGAAAAACACTTCATGGATGTTGTTGGTCTGTAATGTTAAACATTATATAGGATAATATCATGATAGTTCGTTCTCACCTGCTTGGCTGCTCCCTGGTTGGTGCCCCGATGATCCAGAATAGCCTCCAGCTGGCTGAACCAAGTTCTCCACATCCCACAAAGGCCCTCCTGTCATCAGACCTGAGTCAGAGTTCAACGAGTGGCCTTCAGGGATGCCACCCAGCTGGTATTGTTGAAAGGCATGATGGGATAGCTGGCTGTAGCTTGAGAGGTCATGCTGGTTGTGGGCACCAGGTGAGACGGTGAACAGTGTCTTGTCATGGGGGACTGTAAAGCCTGTAACCACACGCACAACGGGAAGAGACAGGTAAACATGACGCGAAAACACTCGCAGTACAGCAGAGGAAATTAATTTACAACTGAGAAAGTAGAAACAGGCTTTTTCTCCACACACTGCACACTCCCTGGCCCCTCACCCCTGTTCTGCTCATTCATCTGTTTGTATAGCGTGTCCAGCTCTGGGCGAACAGCGATCACAGACAGGGCCCTGGGCCGGGGGTCAGAAGTGACTTCGTAACCCCAGACGTCAGGGCCAGAGGGGACAGAGAGGGAGGAGACAGGTGCACTGAGGAGGGCTGGAGGAGAATGACAGGAAGTGTCACATAAAGGACATGAAGGATGAGTGAAATAAAGAAAACCAGATTTTTTTTCGATGCTTTGCAGCCGTCTGTGGGCTCCGTACCTCTGGAGGACTGACTGGTCAGAGACACAGTGGCTGAGCAAAGCATGTTGGGACAACTGCTGGAAGACTTGAGGAGGCGATGAGGAGGAGGAGGAGGAGGGACAAATAGACAGACTAGAAGAGGGGAATGGAAGGTGAGAGGATAGACTGATATAGATCACAGGCAGACAGAGAGATTAAAGGCAACAATACCATCTGGTTCTGATCCAAGTCCTGTCTGCCGCAGCCGGTGCTCCTCATGATATTCCCTGGCATCTAAATCCGAGCACAGCTCCAAGTCCTCATTGGTCTGGTACTCGTCAGAGACCAGGGAGGTCCTGTCTGAATGGTCGGTAGTCTCAGAGAGAGCGTGGCAGCTGGACGGGGTCTCAGGACGCTGCTGCAGCTTAGTGTGGAGCGACTCAATGATTTTATCTTTCTGCTGTAACTCCTTACTCAACCTGCACGTGCAAACAAGGAAGAGAATCAACTGTTACATTCTGAGCTGATGGTACTGATGAAAAATGTCTGCACTGCTTAGCACAGTTTCTAGCGGAGGTCTTTGTTAGGTTTAAATTACATTATTGTCAATAATAACAAGAATAAGAATTTTTGAAATTTCTAAGGGAAGAAATAAATAAGAAATTTTTCAGTTCCTGCTTCCTCAATTAAAATTTGACGCATACACGATGACTGAATTTCCCTTCGGGGATGAATAAAGTGATTCTATTCTATTCTATTCTATTCTATTCTATTCTATTCTATTCTATTCTACAAAGTAAACACCTTTTGTTATTTATAATTATTTATTGATTGTTGAGCAGTCAAAACTAGTCATTTCAAGACATGATCTTGTTTTTTTTTGTTTTTTTTTTACTATTTTCTGGTATTTAATAAACAAAGCAAATATTAAAGAAAATAGCTCGAAGAGTAATCCACAACAAAAATAACTGTAAACAAGTGCAGCCCTAAAAGAATGGAATTAAATTTTGTAAAGGTGAGAGGAAAACCAGCTGCTATTTTCGGCATTCAAAGAACATATAATACCTGTTGCCCTTTTTGTCACGATGAACAATTAAGAATAGTACATGTGCACAATTTGCAATTTTAAAAATAAAACTGAACTTTCTGTCTCATGAGACTTTGTGATTATTTTAAGCAAACCTTCTGCAGCCATGTAATGACAGAGCACTTCAAACACCCATAAAGTCTAAATTGTAGTGGAGGTTCAGGTTCTGCCAGGCTGGACGACGCACAAACATGAAGAGTATGATCATTTGGCAGAATAAAAAGTAGGTTTGACCATTTGAACACTGAGTGAAAACTATTTTTACAAGTTCAAAGCTGCTTAAAGGGAACACAAAAGGGAAAGCCAAATGCTAAATGGTTTATACGCCTGTGTAACTACGTGCTAGTTTCTCTTACTGTTTCAGCTGTCGAAGCAGGAGCTCCCTGTCTCTTTCCAGCAGCATTTTTAAAAAGCCTTGCTCTCTCGCTTGACCCCGAGCAGTAGAAAAAGACCACAAAGAGTCTCTGTATATGGAGCTGTTCTTAGAAATCATAGTTTTCCACAGAGGAGCCATATGAGAGTCAGTCGACGAATGAAAACAAAGACCAAGACTTGATGCGGTACAGCCTGAGCCAAGCGCGGTTAAATGTAGTGAGAGAAAATCCAACAAAAAATTCTCTGCTATCTTTGGTTCTTCTTTCACGTCTGGAAAATGTTCTGACGAGCCATTAAACAATGAATTCAGGACAGAAAAATACGAGCATGAACAGATGTCAAAAGAAAACTACAAGTAAGTGATTTTAACTAAATCCACCAGAAACAGTCTGCTGCCCAGCGGGGAACGACTGAACGAGGATCCGCAGTTAAAGAAAACAGTAAGACTGAGCGTCTTAAGCCCGCCTGGCAGGACACCTGCAAGTTGACTATTTTGCTAAAGCGACTTAAAGCGCAGGCCTGTGTGCGGATTAACAGCAACCTTCTGTCTCCTACCTACCATAAGCAGACATGTGGACAGCTCCTCGCATGCAGCAGCGGGTCACGTGACCGAGTAAACTAATTAGAGAACAGAGTCTGCAAAGTAAGCTAATAACTTACAAGCAGGGTCCACAGATTACAGTGCTGAGAGTGACACTGCAGTCTTTTCTTGATGAAGTTTGTACAGTTTTTCTGTGGAGGTAATTGTGCGCTTTGTGGGTAACTCGCGAGGAAGATTCTAAATTAGTTGTGGGTCTGAATGCGTACTTCTCATCTGTAAACTGGTATCAATGCTCAGTTGACAAAAGCGTAATGTGTGATTAGACTATGGTACATTACAGTTCATGCCAGCAGCTACAGTGAACTCTGCATGCTGATATCTAGTGCAAATCTTTGAAACGGCCATATGTGCATGTGAGGGGGGTCTCAGAATGTTTTGATGTGCACAAATTACTTTTTTGCACATCATGCTCGCACCCTAAGTCGTGGTAAAAATGCTGCATCTTACATGTTACATTCACACACACAAACATTTAACTGACTCACCTTAAGGCAAGCAGCTCATGGCCTGTCTTGTCATCATGGCTCTCTGCACGTTCTCCTGTGGAAATAATAAAACAGGAAATAGACTAGAGGGAAAAGGACAGAAATACTGTGACAAATTGAAAAACAAAGTCAGTTTCGTGTGTTCGGCTGTGATGGGAAGACGCTCCTTACGTCCACTAATCTTGGTGACCACTCTTTGTGCCAGTGCAGTGCTCTGTGCCAGCTGTTCCCTAAAGCTCTGACCCATGTAGTAATCGATGTCGTTGGCCCGCAGGAGCTCCTCGAAGGCCTGAAAGTTGTTGAGAGTTAGTGTGAGTATGACAATATGAACTTTAAAGCTTCTCAATCTTTGCTAAAATTAAGAAATGAATGAATGAAGATGCATTTGCAGCACCTTGGTGGTGTCTCCCAGGTGTTGGGTCAGGATGTGACAGACTCCTTGCCCTTCTCTCATCCTCTGCCTCAGGTGGGAAAGCTCACGAGCTTGTGCCTGGATCAGAGTGTTGTACTTCCTACAAAGAGAGGAAGGAAACAGCCACAGTTGTTAACAGAGACTGTGGACTATTTGCTGACTAAATACTCCATGTGCATCTGTGGACAGATTCTAGATAAATAAATGATTCTTGAGAGGAGATTGGAATTATGGATAATTCAGGTGTAATAACTAGAGTAAAAGCCCTTCCCAACCCACTCTTTCACTTCTTTATTCTTTCCACTTACCCGGGCCAGGTGGCACATTTTCCCTCTTCGGCTTGGCCTTTACCCTCCAGCCTGGTGCTCTTCAACTGAGCCTCCAGTGACGCAACCCGTTCCATCAGTTCTTTCAGCTCCCTGCTGGGCTTCGACCCAGAGCGAATCCCTTGGTTGTCAGACATCCAACCTTCATCCTCTTCCACACCGCTGGGGGCTGGTGATCTTTCAAATGCCCAGTTTACCTAGAAGATGAAGATAAAACAGAAAAACATGTATAACGGGTACTGCTCTGAACCTGAAGTAAACCTAAAAGTCAGCAGATAATGCAGCAGTCAGTGAGTACTTTGCGCGGTGTCCGCTCCAGGCTGGAGGCATAGTCGCTGGTGGCAGACAAGGATCGAACACGTAGCTGCAGCCCACGAATCACTTTGTGGCAGCGGGTCAGCTGTGAGCGCAGATCCTGGACCAGATGCTGGAGAGACGCTGACTCATCGCCCATTTCATAAGCACCTCTGCAGCTTCCAGCGTACCAACCTCCACCGTCACAGTCCTGATGATGGGACAGTGATGTGCACATCTCCAAGTCGTCAAACTCTGAAGGAGGGAGAGATGAGGACATACCGATGAATGACGAATAAAGATTAGTGAGTGTTATAGAAGAGAAATAATATGATCTGTTTTGATACATCTGATCTGCGTTGATCACCTGGGCTGCTGGTGTCTTCTCTCTCAGCTTCGTTTTCACTGCGGCCACAAGTCTCATAACCCAGATCCTGCAGATCCACCTGCACCTGCTTATTGGCCTGCTGGACAGACGTCTCCGCTGCAGGGACACGAGACAGAAGTTTCTTCAGTCATGTATCGTGTATATCAACAACTACTTTTTGGTTGATGGTAGCTGCATGCCAGCCTTCCTTCATATATGTTCAGAGCGACTCACTGAGCAGATCCCTGTAGTCCTTCAGCTGTTCAGCCTGAGCGTGCACCGTAGCCTCAGACACCATCAGTCTCTCCTGCAGCTCTCTGTTCTCCTGGTGGCTCAGAGCCAGATCAGAGCGAAGACGAGTCGCCTGCTCATGGAGACCCTCCTCTATACCCTGCCACAGCGCTCCCACCTCACTGCTGGAAGGTCCCACCTCCTGCAACAGCAAAGTGTTTAACCAACACCGATACATAAGGAGGATTCACAGGTATATTATTAAATGATTTTAACTTATGGGAGCTCGTGTTTTAATTCACATGAATTAACTGCATTAATATTATGACATGGAAAATCAGGCACACAAACAAGGTATTTATATAAAGAATCATGAGACTAAAAGTGAGGTCAAGAGGAAGGGCCCACAGGCGAAGCTGCTTTAGAAGAGCTCTGCTTTACAAGCAGCAAACTGAGGTTTTATACTGAATTAACACTCACAGAGAACAAATCAACAAACCACCTTGTGCTCTTAAATTTCTCTCTGGATTAATAAAGTATCTATCTATCTATCTATCTGTCTATCTATTAAAATAAACAGCTGCAATTCTTTCAGAGTTTAAAAATTTTGTTCATTTATAAATGATTCAATACAGCAGTAACCTTGATTATTGATGTTATAATGTTACTTCATGACAGGTACACAAATAGCTAGTAATACTTGGCTTCCAATACATTTATAACTTTACCTGTCTTTATTTATGAATTTAATTAGGAGATTTATTGCCCCTTCCATCCAGCTGTTACATCTCTGTCAACTCTGTAAATAATTTGAGGACTCTCTCCATCACCATGCATTAAATCATCTGCTCATTTCTTGCCTTAACAACTTTTTCTGAATAGCAACTGTCACATAAATGTAGAATGTTTTACCGTCTGAAGCTGGTGTGTGCGATGGTGTGAGCTCCGTGTGCCCAGATCCAGAGTGTTTGGCCTCATGCAGTGCCTCTTCCCAGATTCCTCACTCAGAGTAACACTAGGAGCGCCTCGCTTCCCCACCGGCATCGGAGTTGTTTCCACTTCCTCATCTTCTTCCTCAATACCCTGATCCTCTTCTTCTTCCTCCTCCTCCTCCTCTTCATCTTCTTCCTCTTCTCGGTTCAGACTCCGGTGATTCTTCCCTCCAGCTCGTTCCTGGTGTTCTTTTAAAGTCTGGTTCTCCTGCTGCAGCCTCTCCAGGGCGCTCCTAGCAAGAAAACAGATAGAACCATAAGCACAGCAATAACGCTGAATCCAACAACATTAAAACAAATGTGTCACATATTTACCTCATCTGAGCCACAGAGGTGTATCCATCCCTCTCCAGTTGTGACTTTACTTCTTCAAGCTCGACTTCAAGTCTCTTCTTTGCTTCTTCAAGCTGCTTTACATCAGCTCTCTGGGACAAGAACCCCCTCCCCAGCTGTCCGGTAACACTATTAAGTCCACGAGCCTTCATAGGTGCCTGAAAAGTCATGGGAAAAATTCTTCTATTTAAGTCACGAGGTTTTCTGAACGCTCTTCACAGTCACTAACTGCATGAATTTAAAGGAATACACGAAGGAAAGTAGTATTTTACCTGAACAGTGGTCAAGCTTCTGGTCGTCACGTTGTCGTCATCCTCCTCTATGCTGTCTGTGAACTCGTCACTGCTGCCATCTTCATCGTCTCCCTCCTCCTCTTCTTCCTCTGTGCTGAGCTCTGGAAACACAATAACCATTTAAGGTCAATATCTGTAGATCTTTTCTTTAAATCTTAAGCCGTTCGTCTTCCTATTCTTCCACTTTAAACGTCTCTCCCGCCCTAGTATCCACTCTATATGCCATTCTTTCCATAGTTCTGCCTCTGCACTGAATCACCACTTTGGCAGTCATGGGACTGAAGGGAAACGTTATGTCATACAGACCCTGGCAGCCAAAAACACACTCAAGCTGGTGGTGCAGCCCACTACGAATGAGTATACATATTAACTTTGAGCACTTAAAAGTCATACAAATGTAATTAATCCTGGGTAATTCATATTCAAACACATTAAAGGAGATAGTAGTGATTGTGCAACATGAATCATCTGTGTTTTGTGTTACTAAAATAAGATAAACACACACTCTCACACACACAAAGAACAAGGGAGGGACACATAAATACATGTTGGTTTGGAGACGCCAGAAGTTCAGTGGAAAATGACTTAGAGGAATTTTTAAAGGGAAGCTGCTTAAGGCCTCATGATACACAACAGACACACACCACATAGCACACATGTATGTGCAGTGTTGTGCCTGAAGCAAAGCTGTGGGTGTGTAGCTACAGTTCCTCACTGCATTGCTGGGGCTTATTATAGGATTATATCAGTAGGAGGGAAAGTTCAATGGCACCTAATTACTGAAATGTCTCCACCCAGGTATGAAAGTTAAATGTACTTAATGTCTTTGTGCCGCTAGAGAGAGGGCAGGGAATTCATGGAGCGAAACCGTTGGGCTATTATTGATTGAACAATGTGCTCTGTAAGCTAAACTGGTGATTGTGGGGCCCTGTTTACACTCTGTGGCACTACATAATGTCACCACTTATACTTGGGTCATGTGGAAAGAGGTTTTTTTTTTAAACCAGTGTTCTCATTTTGTGTCCTCAAAAATATCAGGGATATTGAGAGAAAGGACACCCAAGCGTCCCTATTTGTTGAGCTGTGAATAACTGACTGGGCATTGCAGCAGAACAGCCATGCAAACATGAAAATCATGCCACAATCTCATGCATGAGGGACCAGGAACATGAAGATAAACTCATTTGGACTGGATATGTCTTGTAATATGCATTATTATTTGATGCTGATGTTTACATGTTGTTCACATTTGAATTTGTGGCATTTCAACACATTTATAGGATGTGTTCTTATACAGTTGTACATTGGGACAAACAAGACAAACTCAAGACTTTGGTAATGGTTCGGAAATATAAAACAGACTGTGGGTTAATATCTGGGGAAAGGAAGGAAGGAGTATTAAGGACCAAGTGGGGAATTTCACACTTGGGACATTTTTAAAGCAAAATTCCCAATTAAACACAATAAAGAGAAATCCATACCAGAAGTGCTTTTGACAAAAAGCCAGCACATGTTTATTTGTGATGCATTTAAAATACAAAAAAGAAGTGTTGACAACGACTCCATCTCTGAGGCTAGGTGAAAGATTGGGGCACAAATCCCTGGAAAATGTATTCTACCCAACATAAATATTTAATGTGCACGTATTACTTCTGGCATTCACATCTCCAGTGATTAATAGAGAGCACTGTGCAGACTGCAAAATGGCTTAACATTATATTTTCCTGCTCAACTGACAAGCAGATCTACTGAAAATTATGCAAATATTAAGTCAGCATAGCGTTAATTTAAAGTAATCAGCGTGCACCTACCAGTGTACATCTACTGTGGCTCTGCTTCTGTTTCATGCATATCTGTTAGACTAAAACTAGAGCAGAACAGGTTCATAAAACTGTGTATAAAGGCTGAAGCTCAAGGCTAACACCGAACTAAAGGAAAGTAACGTGGCCATCTTTTAAAATCAGTATCTTGGGCCCTTGTTAAGTGTGTACATCCTCTTGACAAACAGATGATATAAAACAAAAGATGGATGGTGAGACGTTTCACTGTAAGGCATGAGCTTGAGTTTCTCCACAAGACGTAACTTCACTGTGACAGTAAGGCTGGAAGAGTGACACTGGTGAGAGACGGTACACAGAAATGGCAATACAGAACAATCAAACTACAAAGCAATTTGCAGGCAGTTTTCAAAAATAATATAAAACCTTTTTCACACCACGCTCACAAAATATATTAATAAATAAAACTCTGCGTTGCGCATTTCCACTTCACACCGTTAAGGTTAATCTGAACACTGAGTCGTGCTTGAGCTATCTGGACGAAGCTGCCTGCAGACTGAAGGTCAGATTATGGTTAAAATTCATACTTCAAATGGACTGCATGTCATTGAATTCACTTTAAGACCCTAACTCTTTACAAACCTGACCATTAGTGGTTACAGACAGCTTCATCTCACATTAAGAGTGTCAGTGTGACTCAGTGGTGCCATGTTCAGACAGAGCATCAAGGAGCGTTAGTGACAAGTGCTGCTTGCAGCCCTGGAGGCTGGACCCTGCCCATTCCCACCTCCAAAGTCAGTCTGCCTTTTAGCTGCCCTTTCCAGCACCAGGGTCATGTTACGGGTCCTGGCCAGGACCTCCTCCAGCTGCCCACGGAGTGCCTGAACAGAATCTAGTTCAGTGTGGAGGGCCTGGGTCTTCTCTGAGCTGCTGCAAAGTCAAAAAGAGGGAAACAAAAAGGGTTTCTTTATAGCAAACACACAAAAAAAATTCTAACTTGGTGTATTGACAGGATTCTGGGCTTCACAAAAGACCTGGGTGCAACATTCCTACCTGTCACTCTTGTGAATGTGAGTGAGATTTTGGTATAATCTCTTCTCTGCCCTCAGGGCCTCATTCAGCTTGTTGTACTCTGACACTAGCTGCTCCAGCACACACTGGTATCACAGTGGCAGGTATGGTTGAGAAGGACAGAGATATATATTAAAATTAGTCATTCTTAATTAGCACAAAGGCCTAAACATTGTCTCAGTGACACAGAAGAAGCAAAGCCCTACTTGGTAATCAGTGTTGTCTTCTTTGGCAACTCCCTCCGACTGAGTTAAAGATAAACGCAGAGCAGAGATTTCTTTCTGCAAGGAGAGAAAACAAACTTATGACTTGAAATTAAAAAATAAAAACTGTTTTGTGTATGATCTGAATGTCCACACAGATACCTGAGCCTCTATCTCCTTCTTCAGAACCAGCTGCATCTCCTCCTTCAGAGTCTTCATTTCTGCCTCATACTCCTTAGAGAGCGGCTGCATGGCCTCTTCCTGGGCCTGCATCAGCTCCTGTACAGTGATGCAATATTATATGAAGATCAGGTGACAGGAGACACAGACTCAAAGGCCAAGGGATATGCACTGTCACCTACCTTGATAAACGCTTCCTTCTCTTTGAGCAGACATCGCAGTTTTTCCGCCTCTCCTTCGGTCTCCCTCTCTTTGTCTCGTCTCAGTTCACTCAGTTCCTGCTCTTTCAGTGACAGCTGTCTGCGGAGCTCCTGCAGCTGTCCTGTCCGCTCATTAATTACTAAGGAAAGCCTGTAGGAGTAGTCCTGACAGAGAAAGAGCAAAGAGATTGAAGGCATATAGTTGGGCACAAATCTATTAGCTAATAGATGCAGTCCCATATCGACTTCCATGCCAGGCACACGGCCTACCTGCAGATACTGATCTTTGGAGCTGAGAGTACTGAGCAGATCGTGGATCTGTGCTTGGTGTTCATTAGACTGGCGGCTGCGATCTGACAACAGCTCCTGGAAGAGCTTCTCTTTCAGAGCCAGCCGAGCCTTCAGCTCCTCTACAACCTCAGAGGGACTGGCCTGAACTCTGGCAACAAGGGCGGCTGTCAGATCCTGCACGCAAACACAAATCATCAGACACCCAGAAAGAGCAGTGTCAGCGCACCTGTTGTATTTGTGAAACAAGTAACACAGGTTTGCCTACATGGGCATGGCTTTTCATTTGAAGCCGTGAAAACAGAGGCCTGTATGTGTGTGTTACCTGTGTCTCCTGACTGCGTGTCTGCAGAGCTGCCTGTAGCTGGTTAATGATGCCGTCTTTCTCTCTCAGAGTGCTTCTCTCCTTCTCTTCAACCTGCTGTTTCAGCCACTGGAGGTTCCTGTAGGCCTCTGCTGCTTGCTCCAGCTCCAGCTCTTTGCTTCGCCCCAAACCATCCAGGCTCTGTTGGTCCAAATCACAGGTGTAACCAAAAGGACAAATATACCACCACATTTACTGTTAACAAGATGCACCCACCACACCACCTGTCTATTTCTGACCAGAATCGGGTGACAAAGCGACTCTTATCTGGTCTTTTCTTCTCAAACAATCGTACTTCATGGATGGGCAGTTCTGATATGTTTGTAAGGAGCGTACCGTGATGGTCTCCTCATTGTTGGACAGAATGCAGCGGAGTCTCTCCAGGTCTCGCTCCTTTTCCCTAAGGGCCAGCTGCAGCGTCCTCACCTGCCCCTCACGTTCCTCCAGACAGTGGAACTTTTCATCGATGGAGCGCTGTGGGCAGCAGAGGGGGAGGAAATCACACTTCATCATGTTCTCGACAGCATACTGTATTGTGGTTAACAGCAAAAATAAGGACATTTGCGGTGCTTAATTCCTTATAGAGAAAATAAATCAAATGTATTAGATTATGGAATTTGTATTATGTAAATTAAACTTCATTTATGAAGAAGCTACTGTAAAATCAGAGCTTTTTATGCTTACTGCTGCACAGTAACAACTCCCAAGATATTTTACTATAACGGTGATGAAACTTTATTGTATGCTGACTTATTGGTTTATGAGGAGCTTGCATTATTGTGCAGCACTGGATCCTGACTGCTGCAACATGCACACTTAGCTATTTTATGATAAAAAGCCTGTCTACTATCCCTGCACCAAATGCACTGCAGTTTGTACTGTCCCACGTAAGCGGTACAGTGAAGCAGCTGGAGCAGTGGCTGAGAAACAATGTTTTCAGCATTAAAAGCATTTTTGGGTTGTACCATTATTTCTACCAAGCTGCCACAAATCCCTGGTGTATATATGAATGTACAGTACATGTGTTTTACCTCCAGAGCTCTGTCTCGGTCTTTAATTCGCTCCCTTAGTTTTTCCAGCAGGGCATCTCTTGGTTTGGAGCTTCCTGCTGACTCCAACATGTCTGAGTACTCCTACAGATATGAACATTTTTAGTCAGGATCAGAAATCTCTGCATGTATGTATATCTGCGTATATGTATGCAAAGTGTGTGGGATTATGCTTGTCACCTGTAACTGTTGCTCCTTGTCCTGCAGAGAGCGCTTGAGCTGTGCGATGCTGCTGTCTTTTCCCTGCACCACAGTGTGTTTCTCAGCCTCGCTCTCCTTCAGAGCTGCTTCTTTAGCCTGAAGCTCAGAGCGCATTTTCTGCAGGGTGCAGCGCAGGTCCTGCAGCAGAAAGACTAGAGGTTAAACGTGCTGCCTCATTCCTGCTTACAAGAGTTCTTTCAGTTGTTTGGTTTGCTCACCCATTTACAACCACCCTAACTAACCTGGTTGTGTTTTTCGGTGACCTCCCTGTGCTGTAGCGCCTCCTGCAGATCAGAGTTGAGTCTGTCTTTAAACCTCAACAGGTCGTCTCCTTGTCTCTGGCTCTGTCTCTGGCTCCTCTGGCTGGACTCCAGCTCCAGGCCGAGGGAGAACAGGGAGCTCTGCACTGCCACCAGCTCGCCTTGCAGCTGGGCCAGCGACAAGGACTCACTCACTCCCACTGGAGGCTGCAGAAGGAATGACCACAGACCAAGGTCAGACAGACAGTATGACTTCACCTTGAAGACAGGATTTCTGATAAGGAATGATTCTGTATCAAGGTTTCCACCACTACTGTGTCCATCAGGTCTCACCTTGCATTGAGAAAGCTGGTTGCGATGGGCCAGTTCTTGCAGCTTACATAGTGTGGTGTTCTGCCCTTCAATCAGCTGGTACAGCTCCTGGGCCTTTGAGCAGAATGAATCACAGGTGTCAGCACATTTAGAACAGGTTCAGATATAATCATGCTGAGTATTCAACAAATACACACCTCACTGTCTTTGGTGCTAATGGACTCAGTGAGGCCCTGAATGGTTCTCTCCTGGCTCTGAGCAGCCTCGCGGAGTGAACGCAGCTCACACTCCATCTCATTCAGCTTCTCCTGCAGCTTCTACAAGATGGAGACAAACATGATAGACTAGCATCAGGCCTCAAACGCACAATAATAAAGTCAACCAGCCAATCTGAGGCGACTTGATGCGGCGTACCATATTGTTGGCCTCGCTCTCATGGATTTTGGCCTGCAAAGATTGCACCTGAAGCTGGGCCTTCTGTAGCTCGCTGACACACTGACCAGCCGCACACTCATACTGGTTCAGTTGACTCTGCTGCTCTTCGACGAGGCTCTGTAAGAAGTAAAGAAAAGAAAATATGAGAGTTTCAACTTTTCAACCCCTGCTTACTCTCCTGACCAAATCCAGCAACTGAATTATTTCTAACTTTTCTTTTGCTTAAATTCATAAAAAATACAGAGGCTGCAGGCTGCATAACCACCACAGTGGATTGTGTAATACTCTGTGTGTACAAAATACACATCTGCTCATTCATGTGTGTAATTTGTAAAAAGCTATGAGAAGGTAAGAGCTGCTGGAGTGGTTTGTGAGCATCTGTATGCATGAGTGAATGTGCTAAAGTGCTCTGTGCTCTGGTTATCTTTACATAACCAGAGCGCTTCCAACTTTCACTAACTAGAGGAAAATCTCCTCACGTGTTTGCCCATGCACTCATTTACACTAAAATTAGCTTGTAGTATAGTGCAGTTAAAAAGATTCATTTAATAAATGTTTGTTGTTTCGGTTTTTCTTTTTCTTTCCAGATCAAAATGACACTGTTAACACATCATAAAATAGTGTTACTGTAGTAGCCAACCAGTGGTGAGGCGACTGGGTGGTCTGACATTGCGTGGATCACTTTGCCTCAAGGGCTCAGAGTGAAAATAGGCCAGTAGGGGAGTCACTCTGTCTTAATATCTCCCCACATCTAACCTACTTCAGTCCGTGCACAAAGATCACATGCTCTTATTATGGAAAAATATCTAATTCAGAGAGAAACACCTACACTATGTACTGCAGAGGAATATTACTATTGCAAACCTACACTTGACCTTTCATAAAGGGGCAGTAAATCTTGCGCACAACGCTCGAGAAACTGTGAGACTCATCTGTATGAAGGCTGTGCTCGGGATAAAGTATTTAGCAGCTCTAATGCTATAAATCCTCAGCTTCCTTCAATGCTAATCTAACATTAATGATTTCGATTAGAAATTACATATTAACTGTTGATCTGTTGATAATATTACAATATTTACAGCTACTACATATAAAAAAACAAAACTGTGCTTTCATGCTCTGCTGTCAGCTGTATTGACATTACTAATAGGCTCTTTGTATGTGCAGACTCACGCCCACTCACTAGCTAATTAGGCCATGTCGTGTGTCACCGCTTATGCACACCTGACTGCTGTTCTAATACGCGGCATCTCCACACCACCGTAGCTCACATCCTCCTAAGTAAAAGCTAGTTGGTGCAGCTGTGGCTAGAATATAAGTGACTGACAGCAGGATTATGTGGCTAGCTGAGCTTAAAAAAGCGGTGAGAATAATCGTTTTGTGGGCAGGCTTCACTGTCAAACATCAGAGGCTGTTGGGTTGCTTTGCTCAGGGTAGCAGCTGCAGACGCTGCAAAATGCACTACTACACTAAGTAGCATCATCCTGCAGTGGTGAAACACCTCTTTTCCATTCTCATCGAGGTCGTATACCTGGTGGGGAGGTGGGGGAGGATACTCTTTGTACAAATCTTCCAAATAATCCTCCATGTCAGCCATGTTCAGGTCATGGTCCACCTCAACATCCAACCTGATCAGAGGGGTCTCGAGCTCAGGTGTTGGCATGTGGTTGTCTCTTTCGACGTATGGGGTACCATAAGACAGTCCCAGAACGGGATCAGGGAAGGCCAGCCTCGAGCCTCCGTTACGGGGGCTCTGTCGGTGCAAGACTGGCAGCTTGCTCCCCTTGTTGCTCCGGACGGGTCTGTAGACAGCGTAGCTTTGGAGCAAACAGAGGGCCAGAGAGAGGCTGGGTCCAGGTGACGCTTGGCCGTGTGAAGTTCCCATGTGCTCCTCAGACATGGAGTCAGATATCCGGTCTTCTATGGCTTCCTGGGGGGAGCTCAGTGGTCCATCTGTTACTGCTCCAGGCCGCATGTATTCCTCTGCTGTCTCCAAGGATGCGACAGAGGGGCTGGAGCTAGCTCGTCCGGCCAGCGTGCGATCGCTGTCGGATGTCCTCGATGGGTCCTGAGATCCAGGGACCAGAGTTAAAGAGGAGGGGGGTTCTTCTGAATCATCCACAGTTTTTCTCTCTCCTTCACCACCTCCTCCAGTCACGCTCCCTCCAATAATGCTGGCTGAATACCTGGTTGACGGTCCGCAAGAGATGCTCCGTGCCACCTTTCTGGGCACCTTACAGACAGCTTCATAGTCAGAGTCAGCCACCCTCCAATGGGAACATCCCAGACACCTCCTGGGAGTGCTGGGTGCACAGCGCTGAGAGCCTGTGACCTCTGACCCTGGACCAGCAGGACACTGAGGGTGGTGGTGATGCTGGCAGTCCAGGCCATCTTCTGCCCACGACTCATACAAAGAGTAGACCAGATCGTCCTGGAGCAGGGCGCAGTACTTAGCATGGGTAAGACCAGAAATATCCACCATCCCATCTCCTCGTCCTTCATTCGGTCCAGTTACTGTCACAGCTCCCTCCTCTGAGTTGGTTTTCCGGTAGAGCCCGCCGATACACTGCCTCAGCCGGTGTTTCTCCTGCAGGAGCCGCTGCAACCTTTCGATGGACAGGGCCTCCACCCGGGCGATGACCGTGTCGAAGCGGTACATGCGGTCCAGCATGAAGATGCACTTTGAGCAGGCAAACTCCCCCCTGCCGTCTCGGGTCAGCTCCTGGCCCAGAGCGTGAGACAGCAGCACCTGCAGGTTGAGCTTGGCAGTCGGGTGGAAGATCCATCGCCTCTGGTTACCGCAGAGCTCCCGTCCACAGATGCGACACGCCTCCTTCATCCTGACATCAAGCATTCCCCCCAAGCTTGTAATTATCAAGGAGTGGCTGAATCTACTACTGACTCTAACGTGAGGGTGTAAGAATACCTGGATCCTTATAATGAATCTGATCCTTTAGAAATAAGAAGCAAAAAATGTCCAGCTGCATCAGATTTCACAATAAAAGAAACAGTGTGATGCTCTTAAGGACACCACATTAAATAAAGTGAGATGAGGTAGAAGAAAGAGCAGTCTTGGCTTGTAGAGGATGGTTGCACTTGTGGTTCTTGGCAGGACAGAAAACCAGGCAATGAAAGCGGATCAATAGATAATGTGACTATAATTGAAGGTTTCCTTCAGCTCAGGACCATTTGTTTTAGGAGCAGGTGCACTGGGAATATGGCGCACACCGCTCATGTTATGTCCCTTCAGTCAGATGTTGGGTTTAGAAGTAAAATGTCACCAAACCACCGTTTCGCATTTTCCAACACCACCGCACGCGCCTCTGCACCATCACTCTGCTGTCACGGACACGCGAACCGCACCGCGCGCCGCCGGGCTCATCATGAGGAGGGAGGAACCGATAATCCACCGGCCTGCACGCGGACACGCAGCGGTAACACGCGTCCCGGGACGATCCTCTTCCGTCGGTGTCTGCGTCCGACGGAAAGACGGTCCGTTCATCTCAGGGCTGTTACTGACCGCTACACAGACACACGCCGGTGCGCGGTGCTCCGCTCAGACGGGGATCCTCCGGGCAGATAACGATGTGGCTGCCCGAGTCAGACCTGCAGCGGCGGAGCGCACCATTCTGGGCAAACGGAGGGGTGGAGAAGCCCGGTGCAGTCACACAGAGCTAATCATAGACTGATATTTAATGTGACACTGACTCAAAACCGCTATTCCCCTTCTGAAACACACACACAAATTCAATCCTAGAAAAAAACACTCCTTATTTTGTGTCTATTGGTAAAAAAGACAAAATGTGGTTCCCCTGGGAAACTGTTACTTCCTCCTGCCCGGTTTACTAAGCTCTGTTCGCCTGACTGAACAGGTGAAATGATCAGCAGCACGACGCTGGGAAAAATTGAATATCGCTGAGACTCTATTCATTTGAGCAATTATTTACTTGCAAATTAAAATTAGCTTTATTTACACAGCCACAGAGCTGACACACTGTCACACCATGCCATGCAAAGCCCAATTAGGCAAGAAGTAATTAAAAATGCACGTTTATTCAATAATAAAATTACTGAATGTGTCAAAATATGCGATTTAATAGCAAATTTATTCTGCTATCTCTTCCATTCTATTGTATATTATGTGTTAAAGCAGGTCAAGGAGGGGGAGCCAAATACTATAACATAGATATATATATAGGCCAGCAGAGCAGTTCAGTAACAATGCCACAGCTTCTCTCCCTCAGTCACAACCACACAATAGGTTCTGCACAAAGTCAGCAACAATTGTACAACCTTTACAAGTCATCAGGTCACTACACACAATTATAAAGTACAGAATCAATTTCATGCTTTTCTATTAACGAGCCCTGAGTCATGCCCCAGACCTTTAGTCCTTCATTTCATCAGCTAAAGAGGCAGATTAAAGGCAAAGAGGATGCGTCCTCTACTACACACATGATGATCAGTGAGCGATAAACATAACAAAATGATGTATATATTGAGGTTAAACAAGGCTTCTATTCAGTGATCAACGACGTTGTCTGAGGCCCCATGTTGTGCTAAACTCTCAGTAGAGGTCATTGTCAAAGTAGCCGCATATTAAAGTCACTGCTTGACAGATATTCATTTTGATATCAATAAATCACTTGAGTCAGTTGTCATCAAATACTTTTAGCTGCAGGTTTATAATGCGATTTCTGTTCTCTATAAAGCAAGCAACAGTAGTGGCATTAAGCATGTTTGTGACAGCTCTGGAGGCACGGCTTACTTGTAGAATTTGTAAATATGTAAATATGTTGGTAAATGTTACATGTTCATTTGTTGACTGTATTAAACATTATAGTAAAGGTATAATCTAACTGTTGTAGCGAGTTTTGCATCTTAATAGCACCCCCGTCACACCAAACAGAAGCGTCCAAAACATGTTGTTGCCTCAAGGTTATTATTGTTTTTACTTCCTGTTGCCATGGCGCTGATACTCAAACAATGATTTCAATGTGATGTACAAATAACCAAACCTTTATCCTGCATTTGACTGTGTTAGTTCATCTCCACAGTGACCATCGCTTTAATTTTGACAAGGGAGCACAAACAGATGGTCACGCTGTCACGCTGTGACTTCCAAACTGATACGTAATGTAAAATCCCGTCGGCCATTTATAGACTTTCATCCTCAAAGCTACGTCAACGTCTTTGATTGCTGAATATTTGAAGGTTAATTACTGCGGCTGAGTCATTTTATCAAACACAGATGTTTTTGCTGCAGACAGCCACATGTGAAAAAGATGCAGTTGGATATTCTTTCTGGTTTCACTGAGAAATCTAATACTAACAAATACAACCATATTTCATGCTTTAGAGTTTCTCAGTGTATGAGTTACTATGATATATTCTTTTAAAAAAAAGAACCCTCGGAAATAAAGGTTTCAGATTAGATTTATTTCCAGCTTCCTCCTCTCTGTGGTCATATATTGACTAAATGTCTGTGGTGTCTGGGGAACTAATTAAGAGCTCTTATGGCGGGTGCCTGTCTGAAACAACACAACTTGATATCAGTGTCGGGATCCCTGAGCACTCAAAGGTCACTCTGACCTATCGACAACCCGACTGAAACCAGAGCTGCTAAACTGCCAACCAGAGAGATGAACTCACGCACATATGAAAGGAGGCACCTCGTGAAAATGTACAAACTCACACACATGCACATGCCAGACCCCAGCTACAATGATCCATGCATTACGTGTTTTGAACTCTGCGAGGAGATGCACATGTAGCTCTGAACAGACACACTGCATCAGTTTCTGTCACTGATTTTAAAGACAACAATATTAGAACCTTTTAAATCTATAAGATACAACTATGTTTCCTAAATTCAGTATCCAGCTATGCCCTGTAGGATGCACAGAAATGCAGAGAAGTTCATTTTGATTTAGCATTAAGATAAGAAAGGAAAAAAGTCTGACTGGCTCAAAAGAGGGTTCATTATCGGGGCACAGATGGCAGGAGCTTTAGCTACAAAGATTGCTCATTTGATTATTGTTTGAATAGGAACAGCAAACAGAGTCACATCTGCAATTTGGTCAGTAAATATGAAAGTTGTGGCAGACATCTGATGACTGTGGTGCTCATGCATTTGTGCAGCATGCAAGAAAGAACAGAAGAGCAACTTTTCCACAGGAGAACGAGAATGTAAGGACGCAATCACCACGATTACAAACAATAATGCACATTTGAGAGGTCAGTGTTGAAAAAAAACCCAGAGGAACTGGAGATGTGGAAAATAGTAATACGATCAGAGTTATCCTTCCTTTAATTTTGACTAGTGGGTGAGTGCAAGTGTGGCACACACCATGAGACCGGTTCAAGCCTGAATGTTTGACTTCGACAGTGAGGGGATCTGGTGGCTCTGTTATGCTGTGGAGGGCATTTTGCTGGCATGGTTTGGATCCACCTGTCCCCTTAGAGGGAAAGGTCACTGCTAGTCAGTACAAAGTTCTTCTAAGTGATTGACTTTATCTTGTGATTAAATATTTCTATTCTGATGGGAGTGGCCTCCTTCAGCTATACTGCACAAGGGGTCACTGAATGGACAGAATATGAAAATGATGTAAATTGTACGCTATGGCCTTTACAGTCACCAGATATCAATCCAGCTGACACACATGGAAGATTTTGGACCAATGAGACGTCTTACGCTGGTGTTTGCTGTAATCTGTCACTCATCTGTGCTCTTCTAATGCTATACAGTGCCTCACATGCACATTTTAACCACTTACACAACAAACAACTTTCATTTCCTTCCAGTTCTGCAAGTCAAACATCCTCTGCACGCACCCAATGTTATGCATTTCCTCATGCAACAGCTGTGCTCATACTGGTTCTTTATCTTTTCTTATGTGTACCTAGTAAATACTCAGACACAAAATACTGATTATCCTATGTAAATTGTACAGGTTCTCTAGTGACTAATGCTTTGTACATACAGTGTAGTTGTCCATCAACGAACATTCAGCTTTGTTTATTTTCTCAGTGCACACAGAGAGGCTCACATTCACACACTTTTATGCATACATGCATACAGTGTGAAATCTGAGCAGAGAGCCTGCTTGGCAGCTCCATTTGCATCCTTCATTCAAAACTGATTTACAAGTTAAAACTCCTGTAGAGGCACCGTGAAAACAAAATGCTGCTGAAAATCAGCCAACAAGTATGTTTGCAGCAACGCTGACACATGAATGCTATAGCCAAAAGCCAAGAAGCAACACAGCACAGACCTATAAGATAAATCTGACTCAAACGACACTATGATTACGATTATTAACTTATAGAACTAACAAGATAAAGATTGCATCAGGATTAGTGTGAGCTACTGTTAAAGTAATGGTCTCTCTACATTTTCAGTTTCGTTATGAATCAGGACAGAAATGTGTCCTTGGGGATGTCACTGTTGTTAGCGCCTGTAAATGTAATGAGATTCTGGCACTTAATGTGATGAGATAAGCCCTTTATAAGAATGCCTGTACTTTCAATGGAAGCCAAACATATTGCATCATCCACTGCAGGTTTCATAAGCACACACTTCCTGTTGTTTCTCCTCCATTCTATTTTGTTTGTTACCTTTGTTGAAATGAACTAATCCACTGGCAAATAACTATCATTTGCCAGTCTGGCTTGGAATAATCCATAAAACTAATGATTCATTGAACATCCAGAGTTATACTGCACAAAGATAAGCAAAATTTAGCTTCCCAGATGATGTTTCACTGGATGGTGGATGATAAATTATTTTTTGCCACAGCGTTGGTAACAGTCGGTTCTTTCAGCTAGGGTATAAGGATGCCTTTGCTCTGGCATTACAGAGAGCGTATTGATTTGATTATGGTGATTTCTGCACAAAACATTCTACAGAGCCAGAAGGCACTTTGGGAGCATTTAAATGCTGCACCTTTTTCAGGGGCAAAAAATTAGGAAAAATGTTCAATTTTTGTAAGGATTTGTTGGTTCTGTACAAAAACTCTTGAAACTAGCAGTGAATGCAAATCTATTCATCACAATATAAAACTTTTTATCTGACTCCATCTTAATTACTATAGATAGATTCTGTAAAATGACATGGAATCTAAAAATTATTCAAATATATTTCATGTTTTATCTCCAGATGTCAGCTCTTGTGTGAAAATGCTATGTGTCATTTCTCCATGAGGAGGCAGAGTCAGTCTGACATAACACGCTGCACTCAAATAATGAGAACTGTGATGCTGCTCTGACACTTAGTGGAGAACTTAAACATAACAAGTTGAGGCGAATGACACAAAGCTCTTGTCAAGTGATTCACCCAAATTCAGCTACAATGTTCCACATACCTGCATCTCCTGTTCGATGCGTAGCCTCTCTTGGCCAAGTTCCTCCTGGTAGAACTGTGAAACGGAGAAGACGTATTATAAACCTACTGTATGTGCTCTTAAATTTCAGAATTGAAAAGTCAATATTTATATTCAGTTGTAAGATTTATGAAGAGCAGGAACACATACATCTGCACAGAAATTGTAAATTGTTATTTTGATCACATAATCTTATGTGTGTGTGTGTGTGTGTGTGTGTGTGTGTGTGTGTGTGTGTGTGTGTGTGTGTGTGTGTGTGTGTGTGTGTGTGTGTGTGTGTGTGTGTGTGGTTGTTAAAGTAGTGTTTGCCGGATGCAGACAGCTCCTGCAACCTACAAGAACAGCTGTTAAAATAAGACAGAGGAATGCCACATATGCCGCTTCAGGAGCCCCTTTCTTAAATAGAAGTGTGGTGGTCCAGTAGCCTAGCCGCGCTAGACCCAGCTCTTAAGACACAAGGGTCTAGGAACGCTCGACAGGGAGGGAGGTGGGCTAAAAGGTTGTCTTTCAAATCACTCTGCAGCAATTGGGTAGGTATACAACCAATCAGCGCACTGAATAGGCTGACGTAGTTCCTAAGAGCGCCGGATTGTGGCTAAGTCCCATTAGCTTCCCAACCAGCGGAGCCAACTGGTATATTAAGGATTTGCCATATCCCGTCGGCATAAGTCCAAATACGTCTTTCTTTTCAATGAAACACTTCAGTGCTGTCCTTTGTTTATCTTACAAGTTGAATTTTAGCTTCAAATCTTTAAGGGCTGTGGTCAAAGCCGAGTTGAAAGATAACTGTTTATTGTGCGCCGGTTGTTTCTGTCAGAATCGTCGCGCCTCTGTCGTCACTTCGTTACGCCCGCCTTCTGACTCTACACTTCATGGTGATTCGTCCAGCCAGTTTTAGGAGCATCCAACCTCGAGCCTTATGGAGGGTAACTAGACCCACCCTGGCAGAGAATTAAATTTGTTGCCGTGGGCTGTCTAGCGCGGCTAGGCTAGTGGTCCATAGGAATGCAGTAAAACTAGAAGCTCAATATAAATTGTTCCAGGTGTGACCAAAACAGGTCAAACTCTGCACCAAGATAAAAAACGTTTACTGAAAGGTCCTACATTTCCTCAGATTAGAGAAAAGAAACACAAAACAATGAGGACTCGGCTGCAATGAGGTGACACAAAACAATTTCTGGAACAAAATAAAAGCCATATTTACCTCTACATCCTTGTCCTTCTGTAGCAGAGATGAAGACAGCTCCTGAACTTGTCCCTCCAGCTCTCCCACCCTGAGTGTGAGTGTTGTCTTCTCTCCACACAGTTCAGTGATGAGGGCCTCTTTGGAACAAAGCTCTTTAGTCAGCTCCTCTATTAACCTGAACATAGACAGACAGAGGCTCAGCGGTCAATGACAGAGAACAATCGATTTAGTTTGGTGTTCATGATGATTGAGGGGATTTTTTTTAGTGTTTTGTACCTGTCTTTATTGGTGTTTGATGGGGACAGGATGCTAGGAGGCCTCTCATCCTCAGGGATATCCTCCATGGCGGTGTCTAAGGACAGGAGGGAAGCATGGGAGTGTGATCCAGCCAGCGAGGCCATCCGCTCGGCCTCGCTGCGTGCAAGCTGGGCCTCCTGCAATGCACACGCAGCGGTTATGATTTGAAAAAGCAGGGACACTTAAGTGCTGGTATCACTAGATGACAGGATGAGTAGACCAACCTCCTGCAGGAGCTGAATCTTTGTTTCAAGCACCTGCTGCATATGGTCAATTTCCTGCTGTCTCTCCTGACATCGCCTCTGTAGCTCTGCTTCATTGTGGTTGGTCAAGCTCTCTGCTGTTGTGCTGAGCAAGACAAAAAGTCAGAATTAATCACCACATCTGATCAGATGTCAAACTAAACTGGATGAACTTAGCTTATTTTAGGGTGGTAAGCACAGGGGAATCCTGGTTAAACTTTCTGTGCAGATCAAAACAATATTTTGCACTCATTAAGGCTGTGGTGATGGATCAGGACTTCCATAACTTTAGTTAAGGTGTAGAAGTTGGCATGTTACCACTCTATTTCCATCAAAATAATGAATATCAATCAACATTTCAGATTTTCTGTTCTTCATCTTACGTTCAAGTTGTGAACATTACCTAAACTAGCTAAATCATATTTATACTGATTAATTAGTAGCTACCAATTCTGAATGTTAAATTTATTTCAAATCTATAAGAGATCTGAAAGGTTTCAGATTTGAAAAGTACATTTGGATCCAATAAAATTATTTCAAACCACAGCACTGGTTTATATTCACAACCAAATGTAGTCAGAGGGGTCAGTTTTAGGATACGATGGAGACATTAGCGAGAGCCAAGAAATAATATGATGTCATCACCTTTCTGTCTGGTACAGTGCTCATGGGATTCCCTTACACCTTCCACTTATAGCAGAGATTAAGTAAGTGCCCCACCCGTGGTGTGTTTTGTTTTTTTTTTGGTCTTATATCTCTACAGAAGTGATATTCAGACAGTCCTTGGCTGAAGGCTTGATTTTATACAAGAGTAAATGCAATTTAGATATCTATCTAGACATATTAGATACGTCCATTCCCACTGATAATAACCCGGATTTTGGTAATTATGCATTGTCTTCAAACCAATGCTTATGTGCTATAAATGTGATGGTTTCCTGTCAGAATGTGGTGAAACACTCTGCTGATACACACAGGTAAAGGTGTACTGGATATACATGAAAAGCACATTATTTCAAACGTTGACATTTCTTACAAACATCTTCTTTTGTGTTCTTCTACAAACATGCCACGTAGCTCCTGGTGTGTTTCCCTCATTTCTTTGGACTCCAACTGTGCAAGCATCTGTCTGTATCACTTAGTCAGTCAACGAATGTATCCCAGAATTCCTGCTCCCAGAATGGCACACGCCGGCCTGTCGCCATGAGTCCTGTTCTGGACCCTCTCTACATACATTTTTAACTCTATCTACCAAATGCAGCAGCTCAGATAACAGGGATATTTTGAACCAGTCTGAGTATTGTAGGTGTCTGTCTCGTGGACAAGTGTCCTTCATCAGAAGTGGAAGACCTTCAGACTACGTGGACAGTCCAAAAACCACACATTCTATTTAGTCATCTTTATCTGTCCACACTGTAAACATTTTGAACACCCATCACACCTGTACCTGAAGCAGTTGAGTCAACTAAAACAAAGAACGAGTAGAAATGATAAAACGGCAGTAGCAAGGCAAAATCAATGTGAGACTCCAACAACCGCCGTCTAAAACATCTCACACAGAACAGTGGTTCACATCATATTTTTATACTGCTACTAATACCGCAGAGAAGGAGGCCAGTAATTAAATATAGTTTATCTGCTCCAAGAGTATCAACAGCTGGCCAGTGATGCAGCATACTGATTTAAAGGGCAACAACCATGACCTTAAAGCAGCAACTCATCAAAGCAATATAAGGCCTAACAATTTTGAAATGTAAGTACTAGACTGTGGCAGCTGCAGTGGCACCAGGGTAACAACTCAATAGGACTTTTGCTTACATTGGCAATTTAATCTACAAAGTCACTGCATCAGTTTCAAGCTACATCCTAGAAACAAGCCTGTCACAGTTACTAAGGTATCCCCTAATCATTATATAAGCTAACCATGATCATTATGTACTATCCTAACATGTGTGAAAAGAGCTATATGAAAACTAAAAGAAATGCCATTTTTATTCAAATTTCCACATTGTTTTCCACCATTAGTGACCCCTTCTTTTGCACCAATTGTGTATTTCGAGGTACTTAGCTTGTAATATTTGACGAGCTGCATTACAATGAGCATGCACTGACATTAATGTCACCGATTTTGATCAAACACCATAGCAGCACTGTGAGCACATTTTGGTTTTCAGTCAAATGAAAAAGCAACAGTGCAATGACTTGTCAGAGGTGATTTGATAGATTCAAAGCAAAAAGTTGGTGGGCAATGGCGCTAATGCCAATACCTGAAATAATCTGAAATTTTATGGTTGTGACAAGCCTACCGCCACCATGACCAGCAGGTAGTGGAGAACAACTGTTCTACAAAATAGTGGTGTCAAAAACAGAAATAATTTTCTTCAAATCCCATTCACTGGTCGCCCTGTCTGTTAAACTACACATAAAGTCGATCAAATCAGCCAAGTTACTCTTTATACACCACTTCAGTTTAAACAGAAACTCCACTGTTAAAAGTAATGACATTTCCAAAATACCGAGATATTTTTTATGTGAAACTGATCATCATATTTAACTAAATTTGGCACTGTATTGCTGAAAGGCACTTATCAGGGTGGATACTTGCAACCAAAGCTGGAAAACCTGGATTTTACAAATTTTCTGAGAGAGGTTTATGCAACACGTTGGAGGCTGACACTGCAGGTTGCATAAACATATTGTGTGTGTATGTGTGTTTGCATATGCGTGTGTGTTAAATCTCTATCAGCAGCTGCATGGCATATGAGCTGTTAGAGGTATGAAGTGTTACAAGAGGAGTATGTAGAGAATCACAGCTAATCTCTGGCAAGAACACACTCTAACACCCGTACATGGAATTGCACAACCACATATAAACACACATGCATCACTTTCATCAGCCACAAAGTCCAACAGATGAATAACAGAGTTGATCTGTTGTATCAAAGGCAAAGCCTACCAGAAAGGAAAGCTAAACAATTCCTGAAGCAACTTTTCTGTCAGCGCAGCAGCACACAATGCATTATATTTATTAAAGACTACAAGTACATTATTATGTCACACAGTTGATAACAGTCTGTCTTAGCTATGAATCATTACTAATGTTAAAGAGCAGGAAAGACCTTTCACAGTGTGCTAATTCCAAAGCTAAGCATTGATCTCTACCTTTTAGTTACGGAAAAGTCATCTTTGGTGTGAAGAATCCTTATAACTTTGAAGAGAAACTGTTTGGATACCAAGATATTATTTGTAGACTTACAGTGCTTTGTCCAGAAGGTCCTGTTTCTCTTGGAGCTCCTGCTTCAAGCTCTCTACTTCCACCTTCAGCTCGATGTTCTGCAACAGATGAAGAGCAAAGAGGTGATCAATTACTCAACAGTGTAGTCAGACCATTAGCAGAATTACTTAGCATGATCTTCACCACCAACAACAACATTTCAGGAACATAAATAATGTAATTATATTGACTTGTAATTATATAGCCATGTGTCCTGGTCATGATAATCTTAAGAGCTTCAGAAGTAGTCAACTGGATTTCTCTTTAAGGTTTCAACCCTCATCCAAGAGGCTTCCTTGGTTTTGGGTAAGACTTTCATTCCACTTATCGTGAATGTTTCAAACGTGGAGTCATTTTGTTTCTGTTTCTCTGGTTGTGATGTTGCTTTGGCGTTATTTGTCCTTGACTGCAATGTTAAGAATTTCTATTACTGCTATGACTGTGCTGAGTTCATGTACTGTCATTTCAGGGTCTGATCACTCCTGTCCCTAAATGCATCAGTTGTAAAATAAAGTCATTTTATTGTCTTGATCAGCTACTGGTTCTGTATCTTTACTAGATCCTGTTCTGCTATATGTGTAGTTAAGGATAAGTCTGTGTTTTTCTGCATCTCAGTATGAAACAGAGGTGATTCCTGTAGACTGAGTCTCCTTGATATCAAATCATACTCTGCACCATAGGAGGAGTGTTCGTCCCAAAGTGTAAAACAGCACGTATCTTGAATGAGAAACATTTTCAAGAACCAAAAAAAGAGCCTGGTTGCCTTCAGCTGAAGCACTTACAATAAACTGCTACACCAATGACAATGATTAGTGGATATTTGAACCTTTAAAAAACAAACTACCAAAAAAAAACCCTGATGACACCTATTAGGGTAAAACCAATAATAAAATGATAAGCAGTTTCCCAGTGGAAAAACAACAAAAACCTCAGAAGTCAAAGCTTTCGAAATCATGTAAAGCTTCATTATGATGCTCTAAAAACACAATATGAAGTCATTTTCATCGGCTATTTTGTCTTAAACAGTTAAAGATTAACCATGTCTACAGAGAAACATACAGACACGTAATCACTTTAACAGCTTATCATACATGGCAGATACAAATGGAAGATCATGTGGTTTATATATTATTAATACAATATATTAATAGCTCATCACTTTTTGTAGATTGCATCTGTATGTCTGATATATATCAATGCTTATATGTTTCCTGGGTTTGTCTGATTGTCAAGGTTACCTCCTCTACCTCTCACACGTTCAGCTCTTTTTTGTCTTGTTCCCTGCTCGGTTTTTCTCAGCCACCACATCTCCCCATCTCACTGTAATCTCTCTGTTCCTGCCGTGTGGGTGTTGAGTGTCATCAGTGCAGAGCATCTGACTGTGCTGTCATGGCTGATCTATTTAGAGCTGCAGAATTCAGGGCAGCTCAAATACTCACTCATGGTGCCAAAGGCTGAACGCTACAGTTTGTTTACCTGCAGGTATCTACAGGGGAGAATTCAGGGGGCAATCAGTGCTCATTTACTGGGCGAGGGGATTTAAACAGCGGGAACGGTGGGGATCATTCTTTCCATTCTGACCTTAGACAGGCAAGAGAGGACAGTTTATCAGTCTGTCAGAGTCTGTCTGGTGGAGTCAGATCAGATGCTGATGGTGCTCTCATGGGTCTTTTTTTTTTTTGACAATGTCAATTTTTAATTTCACTTCCTCTACATGCAGCCTGCTGACCTTCACTTGTCCCTGCCAGAGAGCTGCATGTCCATTATACTCACAACAAGCAGTTCCACACATGCAGCAATGATTGCAGCCTGAAACCTACCAACAAACATTTTTCTTAACAGGAAACATGAGCGTTCACATACCTCTGGTCGCCAAACACACATACACATCCATTCTACACATATGAACAGTGTACAGGATAATCACAGCGTTTAGTGAGATCTGAGCAGTACAGACACTTAACTATCACACATATTATACCAATACGACAAGAAGAGCTGCAGTGATTAGTTGTCAACAATTAAACGAATCGCTTTGGTAAACAATGAATCGACCAAATAATTTTTCCATTAGTTAATTGATTAATTCAACAGATAAAACAACAATGACAATAACTGTTATTTGCATCCTTATGGACAAGTATTATACTGTGATTTTTGTTTGCATTGTCAGACACGAAATAATTTGATTTTTACCATAAAATAACTGTAAATAATATGATATAAAAGTTAATAGAAAACTGATTAGCAATGTAGTAGTAGTAAAGTAATTCTCCAATAAGACGTTTTTCTGCATTTCTTACATCACTGCAGATTTTTGAAGACACCGATTCTTAGATAGGCATTTTTCTTTCACTGTTTTTGGCATTTTGTAGAGAAAATAATGAATGAAAATGAGTAGAGCCACTGAAGAAGACAATAATTGTAACTGCAGCCCTACGGAGGTGAAAACACTTTTTGGATTTCAAGTAGTTTCAGTATTGTGGAAGACAAACAGTAAGAAAAGAAGGACGATAGCAGTTTCTTTTGAAGGACGTTAAGGTGGGTGGTGTTTAGTGAGACAAACAAGATGCGTGCTTCATCACTAAATATTTCCTAATCAGACTGAGCAGTGTTCAATGCAAAGAAATCTGTAACTATAATAATAATAACATGACTCACAGATGTGTGCTTCTACTGATACTGATCATTTAAGTTGCTCCAATCCATTCATCTCTATGGACTCCACCACATGTATGGTACTAAGCAATGCAGTCGTACCTACAGCTTATGCAACACCTGATCAGACACATGAACTGCACAGCTATGGACAGTAAATCACTCGACTAAATGCTCTGAAAATAAATGAAGTACCACACATGCGAGGAGAACAAGTATTCCTGCGCGTGTCAACAACATGGTTTACAGTAAGAGAGATGTTTCCCAGCTTGAAAAGAGCTCTATATATAGACACCATCACTGTGCACCTGCTATTCTGGCCTCTCCTGGGCGGTCGGACCTCAGCAACAGATCCGCTTTTAACTAAAGGAGCGGGCTGCATTTGAAACACTGACGGGACGACCACACATAAAGAAGCACACCTGCACCATTGTGAATGAACACCCACTAGTCAAATATTATCACAGAAGTTCATTTAGCTTAAATTCATATAATAATAATCCTGCTCATTGTGCACTAATCCACTGTAAAGATTCATATAATTACAAAGTATGATCTCCAACATTTTAGCAATTTAGAATTATAATTTTTGTAGTATAAACAAACACATTCACAGGATCCAGTTTCTTAAATATGAAGATTTGCTGCTTTTCATTGACAATTTGACTTTTTTGAGTTGTTGACTGTTAGATTGACAAAACAAGACATTTGGCTCTTCAATCAAATTTATTAGGAAGAACAGTGAAACACATAATTCCACATTTAAGCTGCAGCTCTAGATATAAACATATTCTGCTTCTGTAATAATATATGTGAATCATAACATGATAAATGGCATTACATGACTAAAAGAGAAACAAACATACAAACATGCACGTGTTATAATGCATGAGTTGTGTCCTACGGCAAACCAGCGCACTGAAGGGTGCTCTATAAATAGAGGTTCTCGAGCGCTCTGAGAGATCACTATGTGCCCAGGACCAACACACTTAGTCTGCACTGTATTACATGCAATACCTCAGAGAGAGGATGGGAACACTGGTGCTCCATCACGATACTTGATGGGAGCAGCTCAGGTCGGGTCACTTTCATGGAACAAAGATTTAGTCTCCAATAAAAAGTGATTCGACTGATTAATCTTCAGCCACACGGAGTGAGAGATCTTTAAATTAAACTCCAGCTGCATGTCTGTGCAACGTGAGAGCAGTTTACTCAATCAGCGCTGGTATGCAGTAATAGTGGAAGAACGCTCAGGTCTTGTTTGGCCGGATCAAACCATCACATATCGACTAATTGTTGGTGATCAGAAGGGCTTTAACACAAAGCGAGGAAAACAGAGTTGAGTTCTAAATGCTGGCTGGGTTGTGCAAACAGACAACAGCTGAAGTGGGTCACCTTATTGTAGGTGCATGTTTCACACACACACACACACACACACACACACACACACACACACACACACACACACACACACACACACACACACACACACACAGATGGATGCAGACACATTTAGAAACAAGCAGAGGAAAACAACACATTTTAAAAACAGCAGACTCACAGAGGCCCAGAGAGAGACAAGTAGGATAAAAAATAGTGCAATTTCAAGGCTGCAATTAATGTTTAATCTGACTGGTTTCTGATTCATCAGTCAGTAATTATGTAATCTAGCAAATGTCAAAAAACATCGTGGTGAATTTGTTTTGTTTAACAAAAAAGCTCAAAGCCCTAAGACATTCAAAAAGCAGAAAACAGTCACTTTATTAATCCAAAAAAGCACATTTGCTGTCCATTTTGCATAATTTTGAATCCCAGCGACGAAACAGCAACAAACTACAATAGAAAAACATTTGGCACTGAGCATTAGTGACAATATGATTGGTGACTGGAGGGACAAATAGGAAAACAATACTTTTTGACACTTTACTGTGTTGTAGACCTTCAAACTCAATAATATACTGTATGACTCAGCCATCCTAAGGAAACAACAGGTGAAAAAAATCAAAACCCTATTTTTAATTTGTTATCAAGCAGCAGATTGTATCAGCTAAGGTATCTCATGCTCTCACACGTCTCGAACACGTGCCCGGTGTGATAAAATGTTTGCCTGGGAGCGTTTAAAGCCCGTATTTCCAAAAATGGCCTTTCATGGCTAAAGCGGCACAGAAGAATAACAGGTCTGAACATCTCAGTCTGTGGAAATATTGCATAACGTTGGCACTGTTCTGTATGATTTTTTTTAATAATCTGGGCAGAAAGTTGATGCCTGCAGGATCGTGAAAAGACATCTCAATGAGCAACATTATGTTAAAACAGGCAAAAAATATATATAAATAGGTTAGAATTTTACATATCTGAAGTCATTAAAGGTGGGAAAATTTTGAAGAGGATGAATGTGAAAAAAAATATTGTCTGAGCTCAAGCAAATATAAGAAAAACGTCTTGGGTGTAACACTAATTAAAATCAGTATTTTTTAAAATTTAGATTAACATGCAATGATCCAAATCTCTCCCTGTACTGATCCCTGTAATACTTCAGGATATTTTGCCAAATACCAATCCAATACTAGTGCTTACTTTGTTTCTGATTTGATCTGGTTTGTGTGATTTTTAGAACTTCTTGAATACTTTGTGCCGCTGATTTATTTTAACAAAACAGTATTGACATTCAGCATTCAGTGCTACTTATGGCTGTCACTAATGTTCTGTCTTGATAGGTTTTTCATAGCCCATTTTCAGAATTGTCAGGTTCACAAGGTTTTTCAGACTTACAAAGTGATTATTATTCTAGTGTCTCTGGGCTGTGAGGAAAGATTGAATTTATTCAGTTTAACCATCAGGCATGAAATCTTCACAAACGAGACACCAATGGACAGAAAACTGAGGTCCTTCTGGGCAAAGATCTAGTTAATGTGTACTCTTTCACGCATGTAGCAGTCATATCTTAAGCAAGCACTTACTAAAGCAAACACATGGCAGGTCACATCATCACAACCAGATCAGTGCGACAGCTGGGTCAACAAGCAGTAAGTAGCTTAGTAAAGGAATGGTTGATAAAGTAGCACTGATGAAAGGACAAATTAAATCTTCTGATTAACCCCTCACTTCCATATAACGCAAAGTGCAACTGTTAGTGAAATAACCATTTAAAGAGCAACCACTTACAGCCCCATTCATCACCAGCCAAGCCATCTCTCATTCATTTCCTTTAACTAGAAGAGAGGCGTCCTACTTACTGTGCGGTAGACATCTTCACTGCTCTCCTCGTACTTCTGCTGTATCCTCTCCTCCAGGAAGTAGATACGGAGCTTGAGGCTGAAGTTCTCCTTCTTCAGGTCATTCAGGTGCTGCGATAAAGTACGGTAACCGTTAGACATGACCGTCAAAGAGCACCGAAACGGCTTGACATGTCCGTAATAGATCAGAAATCAGTCGACTTCGACCTCTCCGTATCATCAGGGAACACGGAGTCCATATTAGAGGACAGCCACTATCAAGGCATGTCCGTGTGTTGGAGTCCGGTAAGCGACAGACATGCTAGCTCCTTCTCCAAAAGAAAAATCCCAAATTTTTGAAAAACTGGCCTCTAACAGTCCATTGGGATACTATCTACAAAACCACACACATGCACACACACTAAAACTAACACACACACACACACATTCACACACACTACAGTTCAAAGGGGCGTTTGCAGTGCAGAGGGCTACTCTGCAGCCCGGCGGTCAGAGATGCATCCATGTCAGCTCCATGGTGTGTTGTGGTCTGCCCGGGGATGGGACAGGAGCTTATTTTACTGGAAGAGACATCCGTGGAATCCCAGACCGCCAGGGGACATGAGTGGAAAGGGGAGATGAGGGGAGGAAGGAGGAGGGGGAGGTGAAAGGCTCACAGGCACTTGTGATATGAAGGCAAATCTCACCCCTCCGCAAAAAAGGAGAGCTGACAGGAACAAACAGGAGCTTGACAAGAAAGGAGACACTAATGAGTGGCTTTCTCTGCTTTACATTTTATCTACTGCATTCTAGATAATTATAATAGATGCTATTAATTATATCCTCTGAATCCGAAATCCAGTTGGTTATAAAATGTCAAAATTAAAGCATTAATCACACCTAGAAAGTATAAAAACAGAAGGAATGGTCAGATTTTCAGCCTTTTAACATTCACTAAACTAAATAAATGGATCTGAGTTTAAAACTGGCCTGGAGGCTGTGTTATCACAGGGCAGATACAAATAAAATACAATATAGTCACTATTTTTTTAAGCATTGCGAACATCTGTGGGCACTTACATATGTTGATTATAGTAGATTATATAATTTCTTTAAATTTTTTGCAAAAATCAGTATTAAAAGAAATTCAACTTTATTTTTGAAGCACGTTTTAATTTATGAATTATTACATTCTAATCATGTGAGACTTCTTAAAATATATTTTGGAGTTCTATTTCCAGCTATTGTTGTGCTGTTTCAATACAGTTGCAGGACTCCATATTGCAGTGAAAAATTAGCCCACAATGAGTAAAAATGTGACCGGAGCAAAGAAAAGAACAGCTGTAAAGTCAAGACAGACCATTCTACAAAGCCCAAAGTCAGCGTGAGAATAGCCACAGAATAGTCAAGGTATGAGCGGCTACTGTGGTAGTATAAGCCAGGAGATGGCTATCTGCCTGCTGAAACACAAACTGGTTTGAAATCAGGCACTGGTTTCAAACCAGTTCTCGAACTGCTTTTGGTGGAAAACAGGTTATCAGGGTACTGATACAACTAACAAGTTTATTAAACTGGGAAGCAAAAAGAGTTGTCTTTGTTTTAGGTTTCACTTGTTTTGTGGAGGCACTAATGAATTTTGGAATTTCCACCTGTTCAGTATCACTCTCTGCAAAATGAGTGGTTTTCTGAACTGCCTCATCTCTTCCTGAATAACAACATGCAGCATGTCTGACTGAGAGTTGTGCCAATAAAGTCTTCTAATATAGGCTAATGTTCTAGAAGGACTCTTACAACAGTCTCAGTTTAGATAAATTATTGTTTTTACATAAATGTCAATATTTATGTCAAATGTCAATGTGAGATACCTCAATGTGTCACTAAGTTTAGGCTGAATGAATGTTAACCAGACTGCATAATAAAGATATTATTTATTATACAGTCTATGATGTCAACACTGGGTCACATGAAACACTTAGACAAACAAAAAATTATCACCCAGCTTAGGAGCTATATGGAGCTTCTTACTTAAAAAAGCCGTAAAATTAGGAAATTTACAACAACGGCAAAAACAACAAAACGGGAAAGGCTGGTTTACTTCCGTAGCATCAAAAGGCAGACAGAAAACACGTTAGCAACGAGCTAAAGCTAGCTAGTGTAGCTAACTTTAGCAAGCAAAATACCCAGCAGCTTCTCAGAGCTAAATGCAGAGTAAATATTGAACTTACAGTTGATGTGTGGCAAAGAACATGAGTATAAATTAGTGCTAATGTAAGTTAACTCTGTGCTAACACGTTAGCTTTGGTATGTTTTGGTGTTCTTGTGCTCCCTATTGGCCAAAATAAACCTAATGTAGCATTTAGCTAACAAAAAAGTCCCAGACAGACCGAGATACTGTTTCGTTTTCTTTCGTTACAATAATATCATATGAATGACCATTGAGTTTGTCGTTGTTAAAGTTAAAAGAGGCTGGTGGGAGCATGGACAGACAGGTGAGTGTAAAGAAGTAAGAGGAAATAGGAGACCTGGGAGCTGTGATCGACGGTGCTATTTATAGGGAGGTGTCCTGAATCTCAGGGAGTGGTGAATCCCTGAATGTCCCTCAGAGACATGAGTGAAAGAAGTAACCTGAAGTGTAAAGACAGGAACAGGGTCCGACAAAATTTAAGCTTTTTTGTCACAGGAAGCAGCAGACCTCAGCTGGCACAGAGCTTGCATAATAAAGTGACTGAAACAGAGAGGTTACGTCATTTTTAGCTCTAAATGCATTCAGTGAGTGTGCCCATTATAGTGTCATATTACATGCTGGAGCTAAATAATTCAGTGCAAAGATAGGCCAGGCGCCAAGCTACGGCTCCATATAACATTAGGGATGACATCATGTATGTGGTGTGTATTTTTAAGACTCCACACACACACACACACACACACACACACACACAGTATAGTCACGCCTTTGCACACACTCACTTTACAGCTCTTGATCATAGACAAATAAACAGGAGTGATGGTGTCTGAACATGTGCATGTGTCAGGTGTAAAAGTGACACATCCATGAAGTGGTAGTCATGTAAGCGACTCCACATGTGAGTAGCACTAAAGTCACTGCAGCTTTCGTGACTGGTTTGTCACACCTCCTCATTTAACAGGCCTTAGCTGCTCCCCCAGCAGTGTGTTTTATTCTGATCTGGTGTGTGTGTAAAATGTCACAGATTTCAGTGTATGTGGTGGAAAATGTGCAGGAATCAATACTATGCAACACATTAGGTATTTTAGAAAATAATGAGCCATTCTTGTGCAAATTGTTTTACAAAGACTATAAGCTGCCACTATTGGGTTTATAGAAATTATTATTTAGGAATGCTATAGATTCTCTGTGTCCATTTTCTTTGCTCCTAAAGCAAGATGTCTATTTGCTTTCTTGCCTAATTGGAGGATCTGCAAACCTCTATGTGTTAATTATGAAGCTAAAAATACATTTACTAGCACCTCTGTGTGTTTCTTTCATCCACACACAAACATACATTTAAAAACAAGATTTTTATCGATAGTTCCATGCTGTACCTATTTAAATTTAAGACTGTTTACCAACTAGCTTAATCTCTCCCCAGTGAAGCTGCTACCTAAAATCCATCTCTGTAGGTGTCTGTAGATGCAACTAGCCTCATTGTCCACACAACTATCCTAATTAGCACAAAAAAGCATATGTTAATATGAATTTACACTCATTCCATTTACATAAAAAAAGTACTGTAACCCTGTTTTGTTTCATGTGGCAAAATGAGTAACCAGCATAAGCAGCAAAACCATTCTGAGTTTCACATTCTTGATCATCTTCTTCGTCTCTAGCGTCAATCTTTCAGCGAAGCATAAAAATCAGGGAATTTGTGTCATGTTCAAGAACATTCACAACAGCTGCCTACGGCCAGACATTAAAAGGAATATTCAAGTGCTTTCCTCTAAGATGCGACTGCTACAATGTCCAATAATAGAGCGGAGGAGACTGAAAGCCTAAAGTGGGCCATGCAGTAGCCAGAGGGAGGTTTAAGATACCAGGAGAGTTCTGGGTGTTTTCCTTCCAACATTCCCAGCTGCAGGTGCTCTCCTTTTCTGCACACTATATTATAAAATATGCGCTCCAGATGGTTTGGATATGAGCATGAATTTCTGTGCTCAGACTCCTGATTTCCTCAACACCGTTATCTTCAATTGTACTTATTAAAGCATGCAGCCACAAGATGGCACTGTGAGTGCCTGGCACAAAATTCAAAGACAGAATTCGTCATCACGTTGAAGAACAAGGCAGGATCAGTACATGGAGCTCACTGATATATAAAGATGAAGGATCTGACCTGTTCAAACTGCTTGAGTGTGTGAAGCTGAAGAGGAGGAGAGTTGTCTGTTTCATCACTACACAAATCTGAAAAGGAGAAACATGTACATTTGAAAACCCTTTGTAATTCTTTATTTTATCAGGTGAGATGAGTTTGCAGTTTCTCATTTACAATGATGACATGGCAAGAGGCCCCAGCAGGAAGAAAGATAACAAATAAATAATACATATACAAAAATGCAACATCTGATCAGACACATGCACTGCAGACACACCAACAAAAAAACACATTAAATGAATGCAAAAAGGAAATAAAACTACCAAAAGGACACACAACTAATACAAAAAAGGTAAAACAACCACAAACACACAAAATTAATACAAAAAGATCCAAAACAAGTACAAAGACACACAAAATGAATGCAAAAAGCCCCGAAACATTCACAAAGAGACACAAAACGTAAGCACAAAGACATAAGACACTAAGATACACAAAACCAATACAACTGATGGAAAACTACAAAGAAATGCACATTAATGCAAAAAGACGCAAAACAACCACAGAGAAAAAATTAATACAAAACAGCCAAAAAAAACTAGAGACACAAAAAAAGTACAAAAAGACCCTAAGCAACCAAAAATAGAATTAAAACATAAGAAAAAAGACCCTAAATATTCATAAAGAGATGCAAAATGTAAGCACAAAGACCTAAAATAACCACAAAGACACAAAACCAATACAAAAAGACATAAAACAACCATAGAGACAAACAACAAATGCAAAAGGATGGAAAACTACAAAGAAATGCAAAATTAACACAAAAAGACGTAAACAACCACAGTAATAAAATTAATACAATAAGAGCACAAACAGTCATAAATTGACTTAAAACAAATGTATAAGAGCCTAAATATTCACAAAGAGATGTAAATTTCAATCAGGAAATGTGGAAATCATACGAGAGCTGATGTCTGATAAAAACGTAAGCTTACATACCTGTCATGTGACCTGTGAGTTTGGATGATGAATCCTCTTCCAGAGTACTATGAGAGACACAGCAGAAATCATTGTCAGCATAAGCAACAAAACACAAACACAGTGCACAAAAAAATGACAGTGATAAATGAAACCTACAGCAGCATGCTCATTCCAGCATTAATGGCACACAAAAGAGCAACTAATGGTCTTATTTGGTGATCCTGTTAAACAAAGAGCTCTATAGAAATTTAAAAGCCACTACAATCTTCTCTCTATAACAGCATGATCTCATTTGCACCTCTGTAGGGGACAGGAGGGATGTGAGGTGTTGGGAGGAACCACTGAGGGTCAGAGTTCAACTGAGTCTCTGTACAAATGTCTGGGAGTTTACACTGCAGTTAGTCTTAATCTGGTTACAACCACTGATTAGACTGCAGGCAAACACACTGAATGATTTACATAAGGGATTGTCTGATTGGCAAATGCACTCTACTTAAATGAAGCATCCCTGACCGTACACTGTTCAAAAATAAAAGAAAAAAAGTCTAGCAGCAACTGGGGAAACATGGCGGAATACTGTAATGCTTACAAAATTGTTAAAACTGTGAAAATAGTGGGTGGCAAACATCTGTGAAATAATAATATAGATTTTTTTTAGCTGATTTAAATGCAGTAAAAAAATGTGTAATTTTACAGTCACACTATATAAGAAGAAACTAATATATGTAAAAACACAGTCTATGGGCAAATTAATACTTTTTTCTGTCATTTTACTATTATTTGTAATTCAACAACAAAAAAAATCACTAACATAACAGTTTTTAAAAACTTCAGTCCTTAATTTGCTATACATAATTTTCTTTCAAACAGCAAATATCTCTAAAGTAATAATATTTTTGTTGATTTCAATAAGCTTCTAAAAATAGGATTATTTTACGGTCAAATGCTGTCAAAGGATGATTCACAATTTTTAAAAATGACTCAAACCAATAGATGAAAGAGAAAGTTAAAGCAGATTCAATAAATAACAAGAAAAGCAGTCAGAGAGCGCAGTACTCTGCCAAGGCAGCACAGTTGTTGTATGATTTCCAACAGTTTGGTCCCGATAAGTCCGTAGCAGTGGATTTGCAGGAGGATCGCAGTCATGTGATCGTCAGCAGGCAGCTGACGTAGCGTTCACTTGTTGTCATAGTTACAGTGAGGCCGTGACGCTGTCTGAATCCATGGATCCAGACTATAAGCCGCATCACTGCCGAAATCTAATCAATTGGTCCTTGTATCATTTCTGACCTCTGAAAATTTCATCCAAATCTATTAGTACGTTTTTGACTAATGTTGCACATAGATAGAAGGACAAATGTACACAGATTGTCACATAACTTAGTCCCTTGGTGGAGTGACAATAAAAAAAAAAATCATAAAAGAGGTGTCGACACTAAACCTTTCAAGTTTACAATAAAAGTACAACCACTAGTGAGCCTTTCCACAGAAAAACCTCAGTGATTGAGTTGAAGGTTAGGTTGTTGTTGATCATTATCCCCAAGTACTTGTACTGTTGGACAACTTCAACCGTCAGACCATGAACAAAAACAGCTCCCTTCTTCAGTTTTGGACACATTTACACTCAAGTATGACTGTGCATGCCAATCTGTGACATTAGCAACACAATGACAAAGTCATCTACAAACCTAATGTTGGTCTGTCCTCATACTGACTGTCACCCATTTGTCCATAGAACACATAAAAGCAGTGAGAGGACAAACCCCGGGGGGGAAACAATGGAAGCTAAAAGCTGATCGATATAATGTCAATCACTCTCACTTTTTGGGATCTATCAGTTAAAAATCAACCAGCTGTGATATTAAGGTCAGTGTTGTAAAAGCATAAAACTGATGAGTCCCTCTGCTGAAATGTGAGGTTGGACACAGTTAAAAGCTGTGGAGAAATCAATAAAAAGCTGTCTTTTGTTCCCTCCAGATGTCCCAGAACCATGATCTGTTTAGTGCACATGGCATCCTCAACAACACTGCCTGATCTGTAAGCAAACTGTAGTGGGTCCAAATTCACCTGAACTGCCCCCTCAATTTCATTTGCAGTGATTTTTCTCAAAGCGTGCGCTACAGGATGACAGTTATTAAGACATTTAGGGGCTTTAGACTGAGAAACAATCACAGATTCTCTCCAGAGTTGAGGACCCTCAAGAGGCTCAAGTAATTTTGTAAAGTTGTCAACCACCATTAGACCAGTACTTTTCCTCTCCTTCACTCCCTGGAAGAGCTTTGAAACCATGTCCCTAGGCACATGTCCATCTGCTCTGAGGAAGCATTGACACATACAGACAGTTCCCTACTAAAATCAAGAGTGCATGCGGACGTTATGGACAGTTTTGGGCTGTTAATACATACACTTAACTCTGTAAAGACCCTGTATGACCCAGACAGATAGATAGATAGATAGATAGATAGATAGATAGATAGATAGATAGATAAACCCAAATATAGAAAATCTTTTTACAAAAAATAAAAATAAATAGATAAATCATTGCATATGTATATATATATATATATATATATATATATATATATATATATATATATATATATATATACTATATATATATATATTTGTAAAATATATATCTAAAAATATGAATATATAATATATAGAAAAAATCTGCAAAAAAAATATATATATAAACCAAAATACAGAAAAAATATATATATATACACAAATACAATATATCTTTTTTTTTTTAAATTTTGCTAATTTTGTTATAATATATATATATATATATATATATATAGAGAGAGAGAGAGAGAGAGAGAGAGAGAGAGCGATAGATAGATAGAATAATTTAAAAATATAAAACTGATGTATAACAGTGGATTTTAAAGGGTTAACATGTAAATCATTGTTTTTGTTCTGTGATTTTAACAGTTATAATCTTCAAAGAATTACAGGTAAAAACTGTTAAAAGGCTCCCATTTTTTTTACAGTGTGGCCTCCACATGCAGACATATGGACACCTCCTAGCAGCATTTGCTCCCTGGTTTTCCTGCTGCTGCCTCACTGTCCACCAGGCCTGTTCTGTCCGTCACTTCCTCCTTTCCAGTCTGTGCATTGTAAATTCTTTAGACAGCTGCTGGCTCAGAAAATGTAAAGACAGTTGGTGCATGCCAGGTGGATAAATAGCCTCCATGCTGCATTATTGAGGTGGGCAGGGCAGCGTAGGCACATTTTAGGCAGTTTTTCTCCATGCAAGCTTCAGTGGGATGATCCATGTGTGGCCACAGAGGACTGGGAGATGCAGTAACCCACATCTGACACATTGCATAAACAATCTGAATCAATAGGAGAAACTGTGAAAGACTGTGAAAACCTTGAAGGAATGTAATCTTAGTAATCACTTCTAGGACAGCTGCATTAAGTGTCTCCTGGGCTCCACTGGCCAAATTCACAACCGGGCCCTTTAAATAGCCTATTTACTGCATCGCGATTTTTGATTTCTGCAAAGTAGGACACAACTAGCGCATCTCTAGTCACATATTTGACCAGAAAACCAGCTGAATTTAGCCATACTTGAAGGAAAATACAGAAATCTGGCGCAACCCACCTATCAGTTTAAATTTGTGTCGCCAGCGGCCTCAGTAGCTCCATCCATAAAGCATGCAGGAGGCTACAGTAGTCACTGTGATGCAGCTGCTTCTGAGAAAATGGCCTTTATTTGAGCAGAGGATGGATGACTGCTGGGATCAGCAGTATGTGGCAGACAAGACACAAAACACGCGAATATAACCAAAACAGATGCGTTCATGAGCCCAAACCCCAGCTGGTTTGTGTGTCGTGTTGTGTTCAGATGCCCACGGATTGCTGCTGTTCTTCCCCCCTTAAAACAATCGTCTTGATGCCCGCTCACCTCTCCGGATCTCCCCAGATCTGCTCCGGCGGCGATGAGCTCCAATCCATAAAGGCTGCTCCTTCGGTCCTTCAGTCCTCCATGCCTTCAAACCGTCCGTAGCTCATTTTCAAAGAGGAAACACGGCAGCCACACCGGGACGCGGTATCTGCAGCGGTCGAGGCATCGCTCAGGTCTGAGGGGGTGTGTGAGGGTGGAAATAAAAGCCCCTCATCCCTCAGTAGAGCCCCGCTGGTAGAGCTGCCCACCGCAGGACCTGCTGCCAAGACTGACTGTTATGTTAAAGATACAGCTCTCACATTGTCTTTGGATTTTTTGGAAAAATTACACTTCCCTAAATGAAATTAAAGCCCTATTTCCAAAGCAATATGTAACCTACACTGTATTTAAAAAATGTAAAAATAAAAAATCTTTTTAAAAAAACTGTGAAAATCTGACAGAAAAGGTTAAAAAAAACAAATAAAAACAGTGAAATGCTATCACATTAATATCACTGTTAAACAGCACTAACAACAACAAACATTTGTGAAAATTATATTCTTCAGCAAATCTGAAGAATATAAGAACAAAACATGTCTGATGTAGTTTTGGCCTGTGTGATTTTTTTTTAAATTTAAAGTCACCATATAAATTAATATTTTTTTCTGAAATTTTATGTATTATGTACTATATAATACTATACTATATAAACTAATATGTACCATAAAAAATAGTGACGTAGTCCTGCTCTTTATGTTTTATATATTAGACACGAACAAACGTCTAATACTTAAAACTGCACAGCAAAGGTAGAAGGCATAGGCTACTTCGATCTTTGAAAAAAATTGGCATATTTTTACATAGTTTTTGCGATACATTTTTTTAAAAGATTTTTTACGTATAAAAAATTACAAAAACAGAATTTGTATGTCCATTATAAAAAAATAGAAATTTCTAATAACTACAAAATTATTATTGGTAAAAGTGCAAATCATTATATCTATCAACTATCTTTCTATATAATTATAAATATTAGTATTTTATATTATAGACAATTTCATTACTTGTAAATATTAAGAATTTAATATTAGAAATGGTTTAAAAATAGACACAATTTCATGTAAAGTTAAATTCTAATGCAAAAATTAGAAAATGACAATGTTTTTATGAGATTTTTTTTTCCATTATTTCACTTTTTTGTTTGATTGTTGTTGTTGTTTGTAGTGTGGACTACAATACAAATCTATTTACATTTTCCATTAGAAGGTTCTTGTATACGACTTAAAAGCCAAAGTAAATAAGCATAATCTGATTTTATTTCTTTTTTATAAACTACCGATGCATAGGTGGAGGTAAAAGTAATTTCACTTCACGAACTTACTGCTAATATTTTCTACCATTAAAATTGTAACGTTAACCTCATTACTCTATTGAAAAGCAATTTGGATCGATATCTGTTGTTTTAAATGTCCCTTTCAAGTAACAGTGACTTGGTTTGACTTGGATTTAGTCACTGCCTTAACTGAAAAGATGAGGGTTTTTTCTACTGTTTACAGAGGTGATCTCATGGCCTTAAGCCACGTCTGCTCTTATACAGCATAAATCTGTACAATTATACCTGAATACCTGGATTACAATTGAAACTGGCATTCAGTCCAGCTGTGTATGATACACAATTAGTGTATGAAAACACTAATTTAGATGTTGTGAGGTTCTGGGATGTCCCACAGCTGCAGAGGCTGATGATTATTTTATCTGTTTGAAGATAGTGATGTTGGGGAGCGCTCCAGAGGAACCAGAGGGATTAGGGGGGCATAGTTAATGAGATTATGTAATTGTTTGCTTGAGCAGTCACAGCTAGAGGGTGTGGTGAGGGATATAGTTTAGGTAATCTTGTTACAACGGAAGTATAACTCTGGCTTAAAACATAGACACAAAAGAAGCAGCTACATATGAGATGACCGAGCTATTAGCTGAACATAAAGAACAAATAATAATTTATTTTGCCTAATAAAGGAGTAAGAAAAAAAATCAGGGTAAAAATGCTCAGCTGTAGGTGTTGGTTATTGGGAGTCTGTTTAGATGTCACTTCAAGGAGAACATCACATCCTTCCAACCAGAAAATGTCTCTGTGGCTCTTTACACGTGGCAGCATGCAGTTTATTTTTTACCACAGCGCCCTCTACTGGACTGAAGTAGCAATTTAGTCACTCTGCAGGTCTTTGTGGAAGGTGTGTGAACCTTTGTGCACATTGATGAACCAGCATTGTTGTGTGAGGGCTCCAGCATGTAGAATCCAAGCTGGCTTTGTTTAGTTCAGACTGCAAGACAGAACGTTGCTGCTTGTGTTGTTATTTATGATGAAGGACAAATTATAAAGTGGCATCCCGTAGCAAAAAAGTGAGACAATTGTGTTTTTTATTAGTATTATTACTATTATTATTTGGGTTTACACTTACAAAAAAAAGGTCCAATTTTGGAATTCAACCCAGATAGTTGGTTGGAACTGAAAGTATATTTGACATCCAACAACCAAACCTTCTCCACTGCACCTTCTTTTGTGTCTTTTATCTGATACAGTTTTAGTAATTAAGGTATCTGACCTTTGTGATTATGGACAGAAAACCACTGCACCAAAAAACATTTAATTCTTACTATTTACTTAAAGTATCCTACACTGTTCTAAAAAAAATGCTCTGTCAAATTTAAGGCAAAACATTCTGGATATAAACACAGTTACAAGCAAATTTGGTTGCCAGCGTATTAAGTTTATTTTACTTGATGTTTGACTTATGCACATACTGTCACTGTATTAAAAAAAGCCTTGCAAGAAAACTGAAAAAAAATAAATTCAAGCAGTGTTGTAATCCTTAATAAATATTAAAGCAGCCTATAGATAGACATGCTGTTGTATCTGGTCAGCAATAACTCAAACTAAGACAAAGGTGCTAGATAATAGATTAACCTGATTTTTGAATGTGAATAGAAGACTACTGCAAGACCAAAGTGACAAGAGGACTGTTTGTGTTCCTCAAACTTGCAGTGCTCATGGTGGAAAAATAAAAACCAAATAAACAACAGAATAAACCTAGTTTTTCCTCTTTATTTCAGTGGGCTATAGACATTAAAAATACACCAGTGTGTCGGCTTGTGATTTCATCAGGGTGTGGAGACACAAAGACACAGTGTACCGGCAATTACAGCAGCCGTCACCGGTGTCCAACACAGCACCTGCATCGTTTTCTCTCTCTAGTCTTCTGGGGGCACAACAGAGGAAACACAAAGGCAAGGCCCTCTGCTGACAGACACTTTCTCAGTTAAGGATGATGCAGAAAAGGGAAGATAAGATGCACGTTCGGAAAGCAAACATTTAGATCAACATCAGTCAATAAGATGAAACCTTAAATACAGATGCACTCAAGTAACGTCAGTAGATACAGTATATATCCATGATGAGGAAATCAGGCTGAGCACACTTGTGAAAATCAATTTAAGGAGATAAAAACAAAAAACAATTACCTAAATTTACAACACATACTATGTTTTTGAAGTTATCACAGCCAGTAACCTAAAGTTATTAGCTTTGAGGCCCAGGATGGAGATAAAATCATACGTTTGTGCCCTGAAGCCTACCAGTTCCCCTGATCTCAAAGAGGATTTTGTCCTTTCACCTGTCTTATAGCCATGACCTGGGTCGGAAATTATGGTCATTATTCTTTATTTTGGTCTTCTTGTATTGATATTTCTGAGTGTTTTTCCCCTTTAAACATCCCTTGTGTGCGCTAAACCTGAATTCTTCATTCAAAATGTCATAAACTGATATTTCTGTTGCTAAAGTAAATCTATATGTGGTTTTATCTTAGTTACTTATGTTGATCTAAATGTTTGTTTCCTTTTGTCTACACCATCTTTAAAGAGAAAAGTGTTTTTTTAACAGCCTGTGAGAGGGCTTTAGTTTTGTATTTCCTGTCTTGTATTAGCTGTGTGATGCTCCCAGAGGACTAAAGAGAGAAAATGATAAATGTAGCTAGTGTTGCATACTTGTGGGTACTGCAGCTGTAATTGCTATACTTTTTGGCATCTCCACAACCTGAAGAAGATACAACGAATACTTGTTGGTGTGTGTGTGTTTTTTTTATCGGCTGTTTACCTCCAAAACCAAGCTTGAGTGTCCAGACCTGAAATTTTGATGCCATTTTTTGGTTGCAATTATTCGGTCCTCCTTAATAATATTATATCTGGTCAGATGTGCAGTTTTTGCAGTGCAAGCCTTTGATTTAAAGATGGATATCAAGATATATGTAAAGGAGTCAATAATAAACCATCCTCTGTTGGACGTATTGTCTATTTTGACTTCTTATTTTTCAGATTCCTAGTAATTTTTTAAAAATCTCCCCGCTTCAAGTATGTAAGTAGGGAGGAACACTTCTGAATATATAATGCATTTTATCACCACCACTGCAGTGAACTCCACAGTAAAGACATAATTGAATTCATACATTTCTAACAATGTCACATTTGTGACACTGTCTGCATTTCATTGTTTTATTCATTCAATCAAACTTACAACAGTTAGTTGTTACGTGATTTTCAGTATTTGGACTCCACTTCACTGCATAGGACTTTTCCATTAACTAAAAATATATTTATAAATATTTAAGAGCAACCTAATAGGGGTTTTTATTTACTGAATTTTATTCTGCTTGTGTTTATTAGAAATAAATTAGTATCCAACACAGTGGCATCGACTCTTGATGCTTGTGATGATAGACTTACACCTGTAAAACATAGTACAGCGACAGCATAAATATGACCTTAAATCCAACATTTTTTCACATTAGTTCTATCTCAAGCTGTGAAATGATCATTTTAAATCATAGACTACTTAGTTTAGTTTAGTTTAGTTTAGTTTATTTAAAAGGACAATGTGCAGTAACATTAAAAAGATGCCTGCACCAGATTTAGCACAAAGCTAATTTCCATCTGCAGTCCTTTGCACAATAAAAATACAGATGTATACAGTGACTATTGTGCTAAGCTCATTTGAATCTTTTCTGTGTGCTAAATGATTCAGCTGCAATGACCACAGCAGACACTAGAGGTCCCTATAAGACCGATGAAGCATTTAGCTCGTATGTGGATCGAGCTCCCCTCCTCTTGTGAACAATATAATACATTCCCAGTTTTACACAGTAAAGCTTCATTACAGCAGTACCATCCACAAATCCAGCAATCTCAGTATTCATCCAATCACATCAAATACACAAAGTCTGCATCTTCAACACAATCTCAAATCTGATTTTATCTTCCAAATGTATTTCCCTCACATCAAAGTCTTCTTCCCAAACACCACTCTGGGTCCTGTCTTGGTCCCTCGTGGTTCTGCAGAGATGATCCAGATGGCGGGAGCTTTCATGAAGTCCCTGTCCAGCACCTTGTTCTCCTCTGCCCGGGCCATTGCCTCTAGTTCAGGAGAGGTTTCTGGGGACCAATCTGCCATGAACTTATCCTTGGCCTCACAGTAGTTCACCACCACTTCCTCTGGCTGCTCCCCAAACAGCCAGTCTGGAAAACAAAAATACAGCCAAGAGGGTAGAAAGGAGAGGAAAGCACGGCCAGGAAGAATATTTACTATCTTCTGGTTTACTTATTCTGGTTCCAAGAAGTTAAAGGTAGAGTAACAAACCTGCACAGTCATGGATGAGGTCCTTGATGAGGTGTCCGATGATGGCATAAAGAACAGACAGCACGATGAAGACGGCCATGATCAGGTAGAGGACGTAGGTAGGCAGGTGGATGGCATCCCGAGAAGGTGGAATGTAGGATTCAAAGAATACAGTGCCATCGTCCTCCTTGAAACGAACGTTTAAGCTGTCCACTGGTGGATCCATCGCTGCCTCGTAGACTCTGCTGTCAGCCAGTGAGTCCACTTAATATCTCAGTGTCATCGCTGTATTAAGAACGCAGCATAAAGATTTAATCTTACAATGCGTTCTCTGCAACCACAACACAAACAGATCAGGTAGGAACACGATATTCTCCAACTTTAAAAGTAACACTACTTCTGTGCTCTTACATAAAGCAACCACAAGGCTACTCAAAGTCAAACAACTAAAGTATCAGTGAATAAAATACTTTTACATACAATTCAACATCCAGTCTTTTGGCTAAACACTACAGTAAGCAAGTCGGATTTGGATTAAACGTACACTCGTACAACTATATCGCACCTTGAAGAGTTTTTCATTTTATTTCCTTGAGCAAACTCCTTATCTGTCGGTCTGTCTGTCTGTGGAGCTACGCAGAAGGAAATTAGATTAGCTGCAGCAGCTTGAGGTAGACTACTCAAGGTCAGAAGAACGACTACGAGTGCAGGATCTCAATGAAGTGGAGTATTTACCTGCTGCATCTATCTACCTATCTTTTTCATGCTTACATCAGCATTGACTAGTATTTAAAATGGCTGCTGCACAATAATCCTTGACATTTATAAATAAGGTCATTGCCTCTGACACAACCAGCTTTTAGAAGAAGGTAAGATGGATTAACGAAAGCAGACAAGACACAACAACACATTTGTTTGATTCAGTAGTTTACTTGAGAGAAGCTTAGTTCAACACCAGAACAGGAAAACTGATGTATGTTTACTGCAGGGACACATCAGCACGTCTTATAATGGGGACAATTTCACTGGTCAGTGAGGAAAATGCTTAAAAAGTCTGTTCATAATTCATATTTTGCAGTATGTTCAGTCTGGTCTTACACACAAAGTCAACGTTGCGCTCTCACATAAACATCTTTTTACATATTTCATTTACATTTTGTAGCTTTACAAACTAGGTAGCGAATATTAAGACAGTAGAATATAATTAATCTGGATCATGTTTACATTTAAAAAGAGATGGAAGAAAGCTTTTTTTTTTGTAAAATCAGTACAAGCTACACCTACAGTATCTGCTTTTACATAAAACAAACATGCCTGAGCTTCAGCACTACTACAGCAAAGAAAACACTGATCACTGCACCAAAACGATAAAAACTGATATGAACTGCTGCTGTGACAAAGTGATGACAACTCAAAGGGAAGTGACATAAGGGGCGGCGGGGCAGGCAAAGGTTACGCTATGGATGGATATTCTTTTTTCTCCAGGGCATGATGGAGCAATGGCGCTTCTCAGAGGAGGAGGAGTGAACGGACGGCCTTGGTGGAAACCCGGCAGCGGTCCGTCCTTTTCTCTCTCCATCCTCAGCTTGTCATTCTCCAGCTGCTTAGTGGGATTGCTGAGGCGCCGCTCTTCCTCTATTTCCCCTCGTCCTCCCTCTGAGTCATCCTCCACTGGTTTGGGCCCGAACATCCAGTCTGGGAGGAGAAAACAACAAGCTTACATTAAATAAAGTAATGTATTTTTGTGGCTTCTCAGTGAGAGTTTCAAAGGGGCACTCGAGCAATTCAAAACGGTCGACAAAGCCTGTTTTACAAACTGGAGAAGCGGACGTTTACCAGTCCATGGAGACCTAATTATGGTGCAAATGAGGTTACATCTACATCAGTACATTTGAATATCTTCCATTTCTTCGTAATTCTTAAAATGAATCATATGACCATTCATGGACACTGGACATGTGAGTGTTGGTGTAAACGTGAAGCAGCAGGTCGTTTTTGTTGTTGCTGAATAATACAATAGAGGAACAGCAAAGGTGAAAAGTAGAACCTGAGATGTCCTTAACTGCGCAACTACTACCATAATTAAAATGTGATGTGTCATGTATAAAATGTCTAGATGAGTATCTGCGCAATTCTTTTCAAAAAGTCTGCAGTAACAGCATTTTCAAACTAAAACTGGGCCAGCAATGTTTCCAAAAGTCTCACTTTCAGGCATCCAAAAACACAAGAGTTGTGTGTATGCATCACAAGTTCTGTGTTTTTAATGTAAAATGTATTATTGTGGATGTAGTCTCAGTTGCATCATGGGAAATGTAGGATTCAGTGTCTTTAGAGCTTCACCAGTACAGGCTACTAACCATCAGGTCATCTCTGCCTTAATATTACCAATTCATATGTCTTCTGCAAGCTCCCCAGCTAAGTGGAGGTGCACTACTAAACTGCCAAAGTGCCCCTTTAAGATGTTATTTTAGCAGCAGCCAATTGCTCAAAATTGCTCAGTTTTCTGGCATTCACCTGAACGGAATAACAAAGACACAGTTGGGAAGGATTTCCTCTGTGCACAAACCACAGGGTGAACATGAAGGAAACTGCCATCAGACCACAAAGTCAGCCAAAAAGGGTAAAAAAAAAAGAGGGAAAATACAAAACGCTGATGCAGCCTGAGCTCAAAAGTTGAAGGACAGAATGGACTCAAAGCCACCACAGACGACAGAGATGTTGGAGTGGACGGGTAAGTAAGAGAGGGGGCATGAGTTTGGGACATTCCTGCTGTGACTGTTACCTGCCAGGTCATGCATCAGGTCATTAATGAGGTGTCCCACTATGGCGTAAGTGGCCACTATGACCAGCATCACCCCCACTAGGACATAGACTACATTGCGCGGCAGAGGAATAGCATCTCTCGCCGGGGGAATGTAGTCCACAAAATAGGCCTCCTCCTCCTCCTTCCTTCTGGAGAACTGGAGGAGCTGTCGGTGCTCAAACACCAGCTGTGTGAGGTTCAAAAGCAGGGCTCCTCCTGAGGCGTTCAGGGACACAACCTGTTGTTGGTTCATAGTGTGGCTGCTTTGTCTGTTTAAAGAATGCGCGGAAGCTCTGAGGCTGCTTCTTTGGGTGATTTACTGTCTTGCTGCAGATCCCAGCTTCTTCAGTGCACTGTGAACATTCGGAAAGCAGGTGATGCGCCAGAGAGGAGGAGGAGGGAGAGGAACTGAGCATTAGAAGATCTGGAGCATTTTCTTGAAGCTGGAAAGAGTGACAGATTTGAGTGACAGGTGGAAATGTTACCATGGTTTGATAATATGAGTGTTGTCTTTCAGTAGTGACACTTTTCGGTCGCAAAGTGGCTCGACAGAAAAAATGTAGTTCACCAGACAAATGATACTATACGTGTGCCAATTCTGCTAATCTTTTGTCTAGACTTAAATCCCAACATTCCTCCTTGTAGTCTTTCACACAGGGGTCCTCGGTCATGTTTCCAGGAGAGCGAGGAGTGTGAGACGGAGGAGAGGTGAATATAGGACAGACAGAGTTAATAGGATTGAGTCTGTCATAGAGCAATATCAGCTTTCCATCTGCAGGGATTAGAGATATGAGCGAGGAGAGGTGGACAGTAATACCCTAAAGAGGCTTACCGTCGTCCATGACCATGTTGCATATAGATATGAAATGATACATATATTATAGTGAAACCACTTCCTCCTGGGTTTAAACTGGTATCATGTTACAGATGCACCATATTTTAAATCCATCTTAAGCACAGCAGGTCCACTTTGTATAACTATAAATATCTTGTCACATAATTCACTAATACTATATTTTCACGGCTCATTTCTTGCTTCATTTCGGAGCAGATGGTAATATTTCAAAACACAATCTGATGGATAAACAGAAAAAAGTGTACACCATCAACTTACATGAAATAAATGACAAAGAACAAAACACTAATTCTCCTTCTACAAAAAGAAACATGACAAAATGCTAAACATGAAGAGGGGCAAATTAAAGAAAAACAACACTCACCTGAAGTCAAAACATGAAATCTCTCTGTAGCTCTTCTCTACTGAATGAAAGGACTTCCAAACTGGTGTGTATTGTATGGAGACAGCTCTGGAAATAACCACAAAGACACAGCAGAGAGTTAAGAGCATGTAAACAAAAGGGTTTCTGTATTTGCTGCTCTATCACAGCAAACCACAAAACCCCACCATCATTGTTTCTCTCTGCAAGTGGGCAGGCAAGCAGTGATCCAAAAACATATTTTTATCCTCTCAGGTCTTCTTGGTGCAGCATCAGGACGCAGATGATTTCCTCTAGGACTGAGGCTGAGGCTCATTTTCTTTTTGTGTCTGTAGTCTGATGAACTGAGAGATGATAAACTGCCATTCAATGATGGTGATGGCTACGTTTGCAAAGAGAATGAACCAGGAGACCGGGTGCAGGCCGTAGTAGAAGGTATGCATGATGAGATGTTGGAAAAAAAAAGACGCAAAAGTATGAGGAGTGACAATCAAATCTTCTGGCAAAGGAGAGGCAGACAAGACGAGGTGAAAAAAGCAATGTCAAGTGTCTGAATGTGTCTCGCGATGAGCCTGTCAGGGGAGTAACGCCGCCTGCGTCAGTATCAAGGTGCTCTTTAGTAATCCAGGATTTAGTTGACACACGCCACTGTCACCAGCAGCACCTTTTCACCGAGTCAGCAGACAGTAAAACAGAAGATGGAGTTCATTTAGCATCATTTAGCTGAAGAATCTGGCAGTAGATTTACACTGTCAGCAATAAACCGTACCATAGAAAAATTCACAAATAACAAAAACAAACACAATTAATTGCATTTTCTTGTGCTAAGGTTTTAGATAATCTCCCAGTATTACCTGTAAGACGGACTTCTTCTTCATTTACTTGCAGGATTCATGTAGATTAGTATTTTATTAAAGTTCAAGTAGATTTCCAAGTCTTCTCCGAGTAAAAAAACGAAAGAAAAACAGAAAGCAGAGTGAATGTAAATAAGACCCCACAGGAAGCACTAGAAGCTGAACTGCTCTTGCAGACTAGTCCTAAGCGAAATAACCCCCAGTCATTCAGTCAGCTAGATCCATATCCATTCCGACTGCCTCAGGCTGGAGTGACCACCCTTTTGGGTTTGTCTTCTGGCTCTATTAGCCACTTGGAGTAGACATCGCTCAAGATGAAGGCCCAGTAGACGACGGTTAGGGAGGTGTTGACGGTCATGATGGCGATAATTAAAGGGTGCAGCATGGTGGCAGAATGGGTGGACTCTTAAAAATCTGTGTTGCCCTCAAAAAAAAGTATCTGCTGTTTGGGTGAAGGATTGTCTATGAGTAGAATCACCTCCCTGCCTGCTTCTCCTCTCCTCGTGGACTCCCCACCCCTCTCTACTCTCTCTTTCTACTGGTCACTAAGTTTCTGTGGCAACAGCAGCATAATCCTCTTCAGCAGCTTTGTTACAGAAGATAAAGTTGCATTAGATGTAAACCTGCTTTACAAATGTTATTCATCCATAAGATGTTGTTGCGTAACACGCATATTTATTCCTGGTATAAAACAACACTTTGATATGGAAACTGTACAGTAAGTGCAACAATGATTTGTCGCTTCAAATTACGCCCTGACTGAAAAAACATAATCTTTGTAGTGAACTTTATGTTCTCTGGCAGATATAATCCACAATCTAATCAAGGCTGGAGACATCATACTGAGGAGTTCTTAATCTTACCCCAAGCAGGACAGATGGCTCCTTAAATGAACCCCAGGGGCCACCAGAGCCAGGCAGCACTTGCCCAAACAACATGTGGGGTATGACCTAGATTTTGTTGACCTTCTGTCATTTCAGACTCATCTCGTGAAACCCAGAATCCACAAACTGTATGATAATACAAGTGTTGTGGGAAAAGTGTTCCTGCCTGGAAAGATATTACTAAAACCGAAAAGTTTGGCTTCCAGCAGGTGGCAGTCTGTACAAGCACAGAGTGAATGGTGAACGACTACAGATGATATGACTTGACTGGGTTCTTAATATCACCTACAATCACCTGTCTGAGGTTTTGCTGTCATCAGTTATATCCAGTCCACCAAATGCGTAATTTGCGCATGACGCATTCTATTACCTGAACTTTGAGCTACTCTCCCTTTAAATTCTCACTCATTAGACGTGACTCTTGCGTTGAACTTTGAATCCTACTCGATAGCAGACTGACTGGAGCAGCAGCGTTGCTTCATCACAGATCAAAAGGCAACGAGCGACACTCCTTTAAATCATCTCCTTCTCTCGGCGGCACTGGAGAGGGCGCTGACCTTTAACATGCACCGTTTCATTACCAATGAACGCGTGTAGCTGGGAATATTTCTACCTGAACGGTTTTTAACATACAGCGAAGAGGTCAAGCGACACGTTTGCAAGATGAGGCCGCCGGCGGAGGTCAGCGTGTTTCTCCTTTCTCTCCTGGCTCCTGGAGTTTTGTACATAATGAACAACATCCCTGCGTTTCAGGAGTAAGTGTGTGCGCTCTAATAACTTTCAATCACTTCTTGGCCTGCTGTAGGAGTCATGGCACGGTAAATCCGATAATATTAATAAACTGATGAAGCGGCCCTCTGCCTCAAAGGAAAAGGAAATTGTCCAAGGCGTGTTTATCCTGAGGTGACCCAAAGCTGCTGCTGTAAAGCGTAACAGAAACCCGAGATTCACACAAACCTTGAAACTAAAACAAATTAGAAATAGTATAAACTCCAACTACTTATTTAACTATAGATTCTTTCCTTACTCATATCATGTGGCTGCAACACTGCTTTAAACCTGACCAGTGTTACATCTCAAATAATAGTGAGCTTTTGAATTTCACCAAAGAGAACCTGTCATTGAAATGAGAGTAGGGACACCAGGAAAAGTAGTAGGAGAGTTTGAATCGAATAAAACTTGAGATGAGTATTTTCTGTTATAAAAATGGGTGACATAGCAGGTTATGGAGGCAGTAAATGGATTTTTACAACCTTTAAAGCTTCTAACCTCCTATTTTTTGATGAGAAACATGAATGTGAGAGAAACTGGAACATATTTATAAATCACATCATGGAACCTGCAAATTGCTTTCCAAATTCAAAGCATCTAGAACCAGTGAATAGTGAGCATTTGTTCCAAAAACAAAGATAACCTACACGACTAACTGATCAATAGAATGGTCCCTGATTCATTTGCCTTCTGTTAATTAATTAATATTGATTATTAGATTAATTGCTCAGCTTATATCGGAAAGCTTGGCAGATGTAGTCTGGCACAGAATAATTGATCCTCCTACTGTGACCATCACCGTTATTTCTCAGGCCTCTTCCAATCCTGGGAATGGGGATGGTCGTCCTGGGCTCTGTCCTTCTCCTCCTCCTCCTCATTGTGCGACACAAGACAAAAGTGGACCCTTTATTCTATGGTACAAGCAGACAAAGACACACTTTAATATTACTGAGTGAAATAATTGTGGAGGTATATTTAATTTTGCCTCTGTGTGTCCAGTGTTTGCAGAGTTTTCCTTCACCTGCATGGTGGGCTTGACTAACGCGTTGGAGCAGGACGGGTTCATCTCTGGCTTCATGAGCTTCTACATAAAGAAGGCAAGCTGTCCAATACTGACTTTAACTTCAGCTTTTAACTTGCAAGGTTTGTATTTGATCTGATGTTTCGTCTCTTCAGGGGGAGCCTCATCTGAGCACTGCCTACGCTGTGATGATGTCTTACTGGGAGGGTGTTGTTCACTTCATCCTCTTTCTCACTATCATCCGCCGCATGTTTGCAGGGTGAGCTGCGGCATCAGTAAGATGACAACCTGTCAGCTCTGCCTTCACTCTGATGAATCCTGTTGATTTTCTGTCCATGCAGGAAGTCCTATCGTAATCTGAGTCTGCTGTGGGCCGGCTCCTCCATCGCCCATCAGATTGTTTTCATCCCAGGGGTCGTAATCGGTGAGAACAGCCCACAGGAGTGCTTCTTCTGGTCATTCCGGCTGTGGTTATTTGCGTCCGTCTGTACTGACAATATTCTTATTTGTTCAGGTAAGTATGGGTCAAACATTCGACCGGCCTTCTGGAGGAACGTCCCCTTCTTTTTGGTGCCTTTCTGGGCAGCATCCCTGCTCTTCAGCAGACCTACAGAGATGCCAGTCATCACTGCAGACAAGGTACATTTAAGCGGTTAAGATGTGTACAGCATACATATTTTTCCACAGAGTACCTACCCTGGTCACAGCATGCATGTGTGTGAGCTGTCAGCAGTGAGATCAAAGAGAGATTTTTCACTTTCACTTTTTAGTTTAACCATGTTTTAGAAACTTTCAGAGGAAAAATGTACAGTGTTAAACTACACAGCTAGAGAGATTATGAACATCGGAGAGGACTATGACAGAAATGCATGCTTTATTGAAAAGGAGCTTCCACTGGTAGTTATCTAGGTCAACATTTATCTACCATCAAGCTTTATTTTGACAGATGGCACTAAGAGTAAATACATTACAGAACATTTTGTCAGTACCAATATACACTAAAAAAAACTCAGGATGCATTTATTTTCTTACTTAGCAGGTTAAAAAAGTGAAAAAATAATTGTTGTGTCCAGTTAAAGGCTACATTTATCCGGTGGAACATAAAAAGTTTTTAAGCTGCTCAATTAGTGACAAATTCTAGCGCTGACTTAATCCACATCTTTATCAGGTGTGGCTTTCAAGAACAATGATCAGATAGTGACCAGCACACAGACGCTCCTTGGACCTGCAGCTATAAAAGGCCTCCCTGAAATGCAGCTTTATTCAAATGACAAGATGCCACAGATGACAAGAGAAAGACAAGAACTGGCTGCTGATCTGCTGGATGCTGCATGTCAGTTAGAGTCATAGCCAGACACTTGAATGTTCACAACTCCACCAAGAGATCATTTCACACAGCTCTTGTGCCTGACAGCATGATCGTGTCCTCCAAAATGTCACTTAACTTCAGAGTCCTTCAGGAGGAAAAAAGGACAACAATACACAAGCATGGACAACCACATTCACTCTATCCGTCACAGATATCTGACTGGTTACTGACTTGTGATTTCTCTCTCCGTCTGCCTATGAATATTTCTGATGTAGTTCTTTCTAAGTTGTTTCATGACGTCCATTCTGTTGTAGAGATGCTGAGTGTTTGAACAAGTACCTCCTGCAGATATCTTGAGCCAGCTGGGTGTAACACTCTTTGGTTAAATTAGCAACACTCACTGTGAGTGTCTTATCTGAGGTCTGTCTATCTCTAAACTTGTAAACTCTAAACGAATGCACTGACAGGTCAGACTGGTGCAGCAGTGTTGTCTCCTCACATGTCAGTGCTGTCCCCAGCTCCTGCATGTCAAAAAGAATCAAGAGAATTAAAAAAAAATACTACATGCTGCTTTTATATTTCTGTTAATTATAGTATGTGAGATGGGCACCCATTTAGCTCAGCTGGCTGAATTGGCGGCCCATAAAATGGGCTGTAGTCCCTGACCCATGGCCATTTACTGCATTCCCCTAGTTTTCTACCCATGTTTCCTGTCTCTGTCTCCGCTGTCCTATACACAGTTACGGCAAAAAAAAAAACCCAAAAAAGTAAATGCGAGACAAGCCCACATCCATAAAATGAAATAATCTTGCTTTAGTCCATATCATTGTGTTAAATATACAGCAGCTTTTCTAACTGAGGATGTATCTCTGTAGGTTGCTGCAGAGCAGAAGAAGAGTCTCCTGTCTCGGCCTGTCGACCTGCTTCTGTCTCTTCTGTTACTGGGCTGCATGGCTCTGTCTGTTTTCAGAGGCTTTGTAAGTAAAGCAACATGAGGCTTTTCTCTGTTAGGCACTTGTTCCTTTGATTGCACTCATTCAGACATGTTTGAATGCAGTAACCCTGTTTCTGTTCTACTCCAGGTGGTGCTGGACTGTCCTCTGGACTTCTGTTTCACCTACATCTACCAGTATGAGCCGTACCTCAAAGACCCAGTGGGCTTTCCCCGGGTTATGGTCAGTCTAGAGAAAAAGAGTTAAAGCAAATCTACTGTGTATTCCCCTTCAAAGTAGTAACATGTCTTTTTGTGCAACGTTTGTTTAGATGCTGGTATATCTGTTCTATGCTCTGCCCCTGCTGATCCTCCTTACATATGGCCTGAAAACACCTGGATGCAGCTGGATGTTGGACTGGACTCTCTTCTTCGCTGGTGCCATGGTTCAGGTAGCTGAGATTAAAAGGCCTTAGCTGTTTTATAATACTTCTTGAAAAAGCAGAATCCAAAGCCTCGTGTTTACTTCTTCCTCCTACTGTGCTGTTCTCTGCAGACCCAGTGGTGCCATATCGGAGCATCTCTGCACTCCCGAACTCCCTTCACGTACCGAGTTCCAGCAGACAAACGGTGGCCTGTTATCGCTCTCAATGTGCTGCTCACTGCTGTGCCGGCTCTCCTGGCCCTGCGCTGCCACAACAACCCCGCTTATTTTATGAAACCTGTTCCCAAGGGACAGACCAACAGCCAGAAGAAGAAAAACTAGACCTCACAGGAGGCACGGACTGTCGAGGAATACTTCACGCTGTGACAAGTCTAATGTTTTCTGGGGACTTTTTTTGTTGCACAAACTGCTATAACTACACAATCCGTCAACCCTAAAAACATTGCTCTCAGAGTCAACTGTTAAAAATCAGTCACCTCATGCAGCACTCCCTGCATGGACTATTGGACCCTGATAAGCAGGCTGCTGATGGAGGCGAGGACTGTGATCAGATCTCGCAGCTCTCAGGTGACTCATGCAGATACAAAGTTGGCATCTTTAGTCTACTAACCTGGATCGTACAGGCCAGCAGCAAGTTCTGTGACAGTCCTTAGTGTACTTATTTCTGTGCAGAAATCCAGACTTAAACTTCACAGCTTGCAGATTATTTTTGCAGGGAAAACGAGCACAGCTTCCATACTTTTCAAACTGAGTATGTAATAAATGTTGAGGGGATTTACCGAGTACGTGGAATGCTGAATAACTTAAGATTAGCTGATAAGGGAGATAACTTACCCCAGCTGCCAAACTGATGAGGTAAAAAAAAAAAAAAAAAGGAGGGGGACACTGTGGAGCATATCCGGTAATCCTTCATGTCTTCAAATGATTGGTTTTGTCTAGACAGTCCAAAAAGATAAATATTCCATATATGATGATATAAAACCGATAAAAGTGCCACATTTTAGAAACTGAAACCAGATATGCTTCAAAAATGAAACTAGTTTTGTCCATCTGGTAATCCATTAAGTGATGTACCGTTTCAGCTGTGACCACATCGAAGTGTCTCCATGTTAATGTTCTTTATTTTGCACAATAAAAAATGGAACACTGGATTGTGGTTATTTTTGTTATTTAGGAATTGGAGAAAGATATCTTGAGCCAGCTGGGTGTAACACTCTTTGGTTAAATTAGCAACACTCACTGTGAGTGTCTTATCTGAGGTCTGTCTATCTCTAAACTTGTAAACTCTAAACGAATGCACTGACAGGTCAGACTGGTGCAGCAGTGTTGTCTCCTCACATGTCAGTGCTGTCCCCAGCTGGTGATGTCATTGTGCTGTATGTGCAGTGCTGCAGTTGTCCCACTGATAAGAGATGAACCCTGGATTTAGGTGAGCTGTCACACACGACAGCAACACAAATTATCACATGGTACACTGGTCAGCCGTCCATGGTTCAAACAATCGTTTTCCTGGATGCCAAAGTGTGTCGTCATCGTGGTGAATCAAAATTTGGCGTGTCGAGGCATGTAGCTACTGCTGAGGACACACAGGTCATGACCTTGGATGTTCTTATTCTCAGATTTTGTGGACTAAGGCGGACTTGATTTGCATTTTATGTATACACGTCTTATGAAGCACATCGCAAAGGTACAAGATCAAGTTTGGGGGGGGCACAAAGTCTGCATGCTTCATCTTCTGGTTACCATAGGTGTTATTCATTATGCTAACACATCACCTTGCTTCTCATCTTCTCTCAGTGAGAATATAAGAGAAAGAGGCAAGGACAAGATAGTTAAAGCAGCCAGTAAGACCCTTCGGTATATAGAAGCAGCAGGAAGTGATACGAGTTCTGACGTGGCCAACTGCTGTATCATTTTTTCAAATTGAGCCAACATCAACTAAGGTGCAGCATTAACACATCACAACACTTGAACATTTCAGGACACATCTTTTTCTTGTTCTAAGCTCCTCATTTCACGTTCTTCGAGTTGCATTTGAAGAGCCCCTTCACCTTAAAGCTGCAGTTTACCGATGACAGTCTCTAAAACAGATTCCAAGAGACAGGGTTTCATACAAAACAAACCCAAGGAACCAGGTAAGCATCATTCAGTCCATACATGAAGTTTCCTATAAACCAAAATTATATGACCTGAAAACATTCACCTGTCTGACACGGCGTTGAGCACAGTTGAAAACTGTTTGGCTTCCTTTCCCCAAACTACAGACCTGACTTCATTCATTCATTAGCAGGTACATATGGGTCACTGTGGCTCCTAAAGCCACACCCACACAGTCATACCAACGCTAACAATAATCAATACAAATAAATCATATTTTGGCTCCAACGCTTATGTATACTAAAGTCTGAAAAATACTAAAAATTTAACAGCTTTCTTGCAGATTTTCCTCATTTTGTTAAAAACATCTTTATTTTTTACTAATAGTAAGTCTTTGACTGTATTAAAGAAGCTAAAAAAAATGTTATATTACTGATATTTGCCTTTATCAGTTTATTTTAGTTTTTAAAAATTACAGTATTTTATAGTTTTTTCCCCCCCATTTTTTCTGGCACTCTTGCTACGAGCTTAACACTGACGATCATTCAAGGGTTTGTTGGTAACAAAAAACAGAAATGTCATTATTTGTTTTGTTCACTTTATTAAGAATGGAATACAACAGCAGGACAAAAAGTCATAAGAACACCAAAAAAGTGGATGACCGATCAAATATCAAAGGGACCAAAGACAAAAAAATAGTGACATTCTACCCATCATGTAAATATAGACGTGCAAAGATTGAAAGTATTTAGCAGTTCAGATACAATCATGTGGTTATCTCAGGAAAGTACTTTAAAATCCCACTCACACCATCTCTGTCAGTGGGACGTGTCCGCCAGCTGACGGTGCTTATGGGGATGGGGGAGTCTATTTGATTGGACAAGGTCCAGCTATCGATCAGGATCAGCCAATAACACACACCACGATATTTACAATACAGAGATTAGAGGCAATCAAATGATTAATTTTGTTACTGACTGATTGTTGGACTTACATACTGGTATAGAAAAAATGATGTTACGTCGGCTCTCTGAAGTATAAGTAAAAAAAGAAAGCATATTCACTAGCAAATGATTCATAATAAATAGTAACATTACACAAACATAGCAAATATTAGAAAAAGAAGCATGTCAGTAGAATAAAACAGCTATTCAGGTGCTCTATGGAGAAAGTAACAGCTACAGTACACATACAAAAAGCTCGGGGTTAACAGGGACTGAACGCTATCTTGCATCAATTACGTCTGTGCTTTGTAAACAGAATACTAGGATGACGGTTTGTTTTTCATGTAGAACAAGCAAACTTTTACAAAAAAAAGTGACTCTTCTCACCTCTCTATGTTCCTGTCTTACATGCATACGCTCACACACACTCACACACTGCTGTCAGCGCGACAGACCAGCACAGGGTTTTAGTTTGTAGACGGGTGGAGACGTCAGGGCTAGAAGGAGTTACGAGAGTTATAGTTAGTGTTCGCATGGACCTCAGTTAAAGGAAGCAGAGTGAAAAGAAAAGGAAGCATCCAAACACCCAAACTCGGAGACGTGGTTATGAAGAGATCATCGTCTGTGTGTTAGAAGAGGATAACCTTATTTATCAGGAGGAGTGAAGCTAAGCAGAGAGCAATGGTTAGAAGCAAAACATGGAAGTGACGTGAACTACTGTCTTTCTGTATGGGCCATGGTTAGCACCTAGGCATTGCAGAAGTTGTATTATTTGGTTCAGTAGTAGCTGTGTGCGTCCTCTCTGGCCTTGTGTCCGTCTCCTCCGTGTCTCCTGTGGCCGCGGCGCTCATGGTGCTGATTGTGGTGATGACGTCGGTACCGGTGTGACCGCCGAGCTGCAGGGAAACCAAAATGTTTATCTATACGAGGGGTGTCAAACTCATTTTAGATCAGGGGCCATATTCAGCCCAGCTTGATTTTAAGTGGACCAGTGAAATTACAGCATATTAACCCATAACAACTCCAAATTTTTCCTTTGTTTTCAAGCAAAAAAGTACGCTCTTAAAATGTTCACATTTAATGAACACATTATAAACAACCTGAAGTTTCTTCAGAAAAATAACTTCAATTTCAGCAATAATACGCCTCAGTTTATCATTTACAGCTGTCTACAAAGGCACAAAACATTTAGCCGTGATCAAAACAACAACAGTCGGACAACAAAAGACAAAAAAACAACAAAAAAGAAGACAAAATATTACAAAAAAGAGACACAAAATGACAGCAACTAGAACAAGACAACAAAGAATGAGACAAATTACACAAAACAGAAAAGAAAAGAGACAAAAAATTATCAAAAAAAAGGTACAAACAACAAAAACGAGACAAAAAAACTACACAAACGACACAAGCCAGACAGAAAAACACGAAAATAATACACGATCCCACTACAGTCATTTCTATGCACTTGTCTCTGTCTTGAATTTATTTAACATATTATAAGGTATATTTTAGGAAGCTTAAGTTTGTGCTTTAGACCTTTAACATTTTTCTATATCTTATATACATCTCTATATATCTTTAATCCTTTAGAACATTTAAATTGTGACCAACAAATGCAGTAACTTCTTAAAAGCCACACCTCATTACCTTAAAGAAATGTTTAAATCAAATTTTACTGCAATTTCTTATTGCTAATCAACAACATATCTGCGATAACCTCACATAGCTGATACAGCATGTCGGTAGGGAGGATTTATATGCTGCACATCTTCTTTACGCCTTTATTAGTGAGTCAATAACAGAGGGATGACAGGAAATTAGATGGGAGAGAGACTATGAATCATCTTTAACATAGCTCCCCGGCTGGTTGCCGTTCGTTGTCGGCCACCAGGGTGCTCCTCGTTTGCTCTCCTCACTTTGATTTGACTGTAATTTCCATGATTAAAATAAATGAATCCTATTTTACTGCTGCACTAACGCTGTTGTGACTTCCTGTGAACATCAAAAGACCAGAAATTAGGTGACATTTAAGCAGGAAAGGCAGCTAAAACTAATAATTATATACAAAGGCAGCCTGGCAGGACTGTTGGAATTGTGGTAACTGGGGAGCAGGGTGAAGAAAAGACAGTAAAGATGTGATATTTAATTCTAAATTTGTAACAGTGATACAGAATTATAATTATCGAGCCTCAAAACCAACAAAATGGTGAATCAAAACAATCACATCAACGAGGGAATGCTAAAGCTGCGTGTTATTTCCTCATTCCTCATGACACTAAAACTCACACTTTGTGCAGATGATCCGGGGTCGCTCCCAGCTCCCGTCGGCCCGGCAGCGTGCGGTGGGGATGTGGCGCTGGTAGAAGCCCTCAGAGCACTGGTAACGCACCACTGAATGGATGTCATAGTGAGATCTCCGCCGACCTATCAAATGGGCGTTCTCCACTGCAGGAGGGGTCCCACATAACACTGCAAAATGACAAAATCCGCATTAAACCAGCGTACTTTTTCACATCTCATCCATCTGTGTCATACAAGAGTGTGTAAAAGATCTCCCTCCACCATTAGCAGGTGTGTTCTGCCTGCAGATGGCAGCCTTGCTGCTGCATGTGCCGACTGAAGGAGCTGTGCGAGGCCCGGGGGAAGTAATGTGTCTCTGCAGCAGACGGGAGCTACAGCCAAACCACGGAGCCATGAGACCGCAGCCAGACAAACACACACTCTCAAACTACTTCATCCCTTCTCTCCCTGTCCTCTTTTATCTCCCTGCTTCCTCCTCTAACGCCTCCTGACCGTCCTCCATGTCTTCGGCGTGCTCTCCCTCCATCCTACAACATCTCACAGCATTCAGGCTGGCTGCGTCCCAGAGGAAAGGTGTGGGAGAGCATCATCAAGAAAACCTGGCAGGATGTCTCACAAAAAAAACCCATTTCAGACGATATTTGTGAACAGTGCAATAATTGGCAATAACTGCAACTTCAGTTCTGCTGCCCGGACAAGTGTAAGTGGTGGGGGCCAGAGGAGGAAGAGATGCCAATAAGAGGAAGACAGAGATTGAGGTTGCCCTCAAAAATCGATACAGGTTTTATTCTGAATCACAGGCTTCACTTAAGTTTGTTTTTGTTGTCAATTTTTGGAGCATCTGCTGCTTTCACCTTTTATGGGGGAAAAGAGCAAATGACATGAAAGAGATACTGAGCTCAGCCTCTGATGCTTTGTGAGACAGAATCTTCTACACACAAAGAACTGTGATGAACACTGATGACTAACAGGTGTCCATCTGGTCAGTGGTTAAACTAAACTATATGAAGACAGGAAAAGTCTTGAACTGCTTATGCAACGGTGAAACGATGAGACAGCTTCTTACTAGACTTGAATTTCTCAAAAGAGAGCAAATATTATTAGCAATCTGCTAAAGGAACTGAATGTTTTTACCTATTGTGAATACAGCGCGGCCATTTGTTTGGTTGCATTCAGTTCAGCAGTGTTTCAGTACCTGTGCCTTTCTTGCAGATGTAGGGCAGGTTGTAGTTGCAGGGCACGTCGTTCCACTTGCCGTCCTCATGGGCAATGGTCACCACACAGTCCTCGCCGCCTGCAAAGAAGTTATCCGGCTGGCTCTCCCTCCAGTTCTCATACACCTGCACGGCAAACAAACAACGCACTTCAGCTGCATCTGCTTTCATTCATCAGTCCTATCAATCTGGAAGCCTTCACTCTTTTCTTTTCATTGTTTTTTTATTAATCAAACCCAAAAAATTCACACCGGTATTTTCACACTAAAGCAATTTAGACGATTACCCATGAGAATTTTGCACATAAATGAGGACACGGTTTTAATTTTAAATTAAAAGGTTTTTTTTTTAAATAGAAAAATTCCCCTTTGGAGCGATGAGGTCCTACATGAACACAAAATTGTCTGCCAACATATTCCACGTAGGATTTATGTTTTTATCTGAGACACTGTTTTGATGCTCGTTTGAGTAGATCAGAGATCAGTCAGAACCCGGTTGATGGATTGCAGGGCTCGTTACGTCTGATCAAACCACACCAGTGTCGGATTGTTGTTGCTTTTTTAGTCACAAGTGTCATGTTTTGAAGATTTCTGAGGCAGAACTACTGAAAACTGACCAGATCGTTGCCATCGGTCCACTGAAAGTCCTCCTCCACTGTGCGATCATTCAGACCAATCCAGGCGTTGTCATGACCGAGACCTAGAATGAGCAGCAGCAACTGTTTTAGGTAAATTATAACAGTATCAATCTATTCTTTTGTCTGTTTTCCCACATGATTTAATTTGTGCATCATTTTGTCATGTCCCTCTTCCTCACTCTCCATTCATTACACTGTAAATGAACAAATCACTACATTTATAGATACTTTTATGCTTCAATTTTATTGTTTGCACTATATAACATTTATGCTTTTCCTTTACGTTTTGTTCCTTACTCTGCAGACCCGGGTGCGTTGGTTGATATTTGAGTCTTTTCAGGGGGTTTTCCTCTTCTTTTTTTTTCAGAAAAATGTATAAAATTCGATAAAAACCCAATCAGCAGCAACACAAACAGACGCACGTACCGTTGATAAACTCCTGCTCGGTGCCTGAGGTGACACTGCTGAGATGAGCGCTGTGCTCTCTGCAGTCTTTCTCTGCGTCCTCCCAAGTGTGTCTGTGGGTGAAGTACCTGTGGGAAGACGCAGCGAAAGTGGAAAATACATATTTCATATATAATGCAGCGAGACAAGTTTAAATAGTACAGAGCGGTACGGTAAGTATGTCAGGGATAATGAAGAGTAATGCATATAGATGAGTCACCTATGGCTGCAGGTAGCAATAATGGGACTGCACTTATTTGCACAGCGCAGTGAGTTTTGCGTCATTCCTACCTGTAGCAGTGGCCGTGGAACTTCCTCCAGCCATGTTCGCAGCCTTCGATGTCTGCAAAGAGGAGAGGAAGTGGGAGAGGTTGAATGAATTCCTCCTAAAATCATAGTTAAGGCTGGAGTAAGATTAAAATAAGGCTGGATAGGATGTGAGCAGAGAGGAAGCTGAAGTGTTCCGTCTCATTTGGCAAATAAAGACTAAAATATATGACTCTGGCATCTCGAGAAGCTAAATACACCAACTGTAATTACACAGGCTCATTTTCAATTCGCAGCACATGTGGCCCTCTCTCTGCACGATTGGTATTCATTAATAACACCAAGGTCTGAGGAATCATTTATAACTGCAAAGGTTAGATATTCATTAATCCTCATTACTACCAGTGCACGACACACACACACACACACACACACACACACACACACACACACACACACACACACACACACACACACACACACACACACACACACACACACACACACACACACACACACACACACACACACACACACGAGGAGGAGAGATCTGGAGCTGGAGGTGGCTAAAGCTAAAGCCAGTGAGGTGATGAATCAGCATGTGTGTGTGTGTGTGTTACAGAGGGTGTATGGGGGGCGGTTAGTGCCACAGAGACACTCGTGAATTTTGCCTCTGTGTTTGTGTTTATTATTCACAATGCACATACTCATGAGATTAGATTGCCTCCCCTTTTTTTGTTGAGTTATGGACAGACGAGCGCCGAGTATTTCTGGGTTGATTGCTGCCCCACGCCTCGATGATTACCTTCAGATTTTATTTTTTTCTATATTAGATTGCCCGCATCAAACTATTTTACCTCCAGCCAGTTCAGTCCTCGCTTAGCCTGGTTTATATTTAGAAACAAAGCTTCGCATCTGCCAGCTCGATTTCACTGATTGGTTTCTCTGCCTCCCCAGCCTCGATTCTGACTGATTTTTACTTACTTTACTTGAGCATGAAGGCTGGAAACAGGGAGAAGCTTTAGAGAGAACTTTTCCGAATCAATTGTTTCCTCTGGCTTTTTCATGTTTTACAAAAAATGTCCTCCAAGTTCTGCTTGCTTTTATATTGTATACCGTCTCCTCAGAAGATGTATTTGAAAGAAAAAACACATTATTAACAGCAAATGTTTATATGAGAAAACTGCATTGGGTTTTACCTTTGGACGGTCAAAAAATAAAATGGGAATCCCTGCTTAGTGTTTCCCAGGACAATAGAGATAATAAATTAAGCTGAAAATACATTTAGACAAATTTCTCAGCTGTTAATAACAAAGATGGAAAAGATTTTGACTTTCTTGCAGCATATGTGCAAAATTATTAATATACAGGAGGGACAAATCTGCCACCTCTGGATAAAGGTGACACCTGCTCCATTCTCCTGGGTCAAAGTAACATCTCATTTAAAGATAAAACACTTTTTCCTGCATATATGAAAGAAAATGTTATCAAGAAATGTGTTAAATCGGTACCTACTGCCCCACGCTAGCTAATTCTTATGAATGTAATTGTAATTTCACTACACTGAAAGATACGACGGAGTAATACATTAAAATTACAATCTAAAATAATGTGTTTTCCCTGTGGGACCAAAGAAGACACAAAATCAATGGAGCTCTATATTATGTGGGCGTGAATGGTCAGAAATTCAGCAAGGGTGGGATTAAGAAAGCAGCCCGGCATAGGGCTGTAGTTTAGCCTAATCAACAGTTGGGGGTATTAATGTGCCAATAAATCAGGTTATGTGCAAACTGGAACACAGAAGAAGGAGGAAGATCTCACTGTGAAAAAACATTCAGTGCAAACATAGCTTTGGTCTCTTTTCAGAAACCTCAACAGAGGACCTTTAAACCTCTAAACGCCAAAAGCTGCTGCCAGGTTTGAAAGGCATGTTACATTTTTTAAAAAATTACCATAATTATCATAGAAAAAAAACATTAAAAACAGGAGGAATGATCAAATTCTCAGTTTTCCAACAATCTTCGTTCTAGTCATCTGTTAAGTTGTATTGGAAAAAGTATCCAAATCAAGCTTAAAACAATGATTTTTCATTAAAATCACTTTACTCTGCATGTCTCATTAAAAAATGGCAGTAATGTGACAATATCTCAGGTGCTTTTTAACTGGACTCGGCTGAACTGCAGGCAGTGTTTGCACAGAGCATAGAGGGGACAGGTATGGAAGCGGATTTTTAAAAAATGCAAGTAGAAAAACATCTGTAGTATGTAGTCGCCTGTGGGCACAAAATGTTGCATATTTTTTACATTTTTGTTAAAATAAATTAAAAAAAACTTTACTTTAAACTTTTACTTTTTTCCTGATTTACTTTGCGATACTGCACAAAAGCCTTTTTTTGCAGATCTTTCTCTACTTCTAGCCATGGTTGTGCTGATTCCGTAGAGATTCAGGACTTTAAATTGCAGTGAAAAATGAGCCTGGAGTGTGGAAAAAACGTGACAGGAGTGAAAAACAGCCCATAAACTGCTTAGGTTTCAGATAAAATACAATCTTGAACCATAAAATAGTATTGCTCTCACACCAAACACAATAAACTAATGTCTTTGATTCTTACAGTCCACTACACACTCGTATAGGAATGTGTTTGCATGAGAGACGTTGACTTTAAATGTGCAAATAGCAACTGATGCTTAGAAAATGGTGTATGTGTCTTTTTTGCACGCAGTAGATTCAGTTTATGTTTGTCACCCTGCGGGCCTGTGAGACACACAGATACATCCTCTGATAGCTGTGAAGAGATGCAGCCTGGTGATATTGTGTTTTGACATACAGCGGTAACAGACGCTGCACACTGATCAGGATTATTTCCACCAGCAGCACGGTTAGCAACAAACCTTTTACAGCGAGTATCAGATGACTGGGGATCTTAATAGGTTCACCGCTGTGGCTGCACACGCCACAATGCAATGATTTTGTTGGCGCTACACAGTCCGGCAGCATTTCATGTCATCAACAAACGTGTGATAATTCATCTCACAACGCCTCGGAGTAATCTGTTATTTATCTACGAGTGCGCGCCACTTTATTCTGCCTCTCACCTTTCTCACACGTGTCTCCTCCGTAGCTGGGCAGGCAAAGGCAGAGGAATGAATCAATCTTGTCGATGCAAGTGCCTCCATTTTCACAAGGCTCGGACTGGCAGTCGTCAACATCTGCGAGGGAGAAAAAGCAGCGAGAACAGACGGGACGCAGATCTCATTAGGGCTCAGATTTAAAGAACGTATTCTGATGAAGGGATGTTGTTCACACAGAGAAAACACAAACTGTGTGAGCTTCCATTCAGGTTCCGACACACAAAATGAGCTGGTTATTAGTTCTGCTTTAAACACTGAAATGTGTCCTTGTTGGTGAGAACATTATCATAATTCAAACAGGGTGTGAGGAGAATACAGACAGCCTAATCCCCCTTACATTCCTTATTTATCCCCATCCTCTCACACAGGAAGACACTCTAAAAGCCTTTGGAGTGTTATTACCTTCCTTTTTATGCGTTTACAGAGCTTACAGTTGGCTTTATGTATGTCTAATTTATTCTTTTGTCTCTGTCCATTGTCTCCATTTACAGACAACTGCATGACGAAGAAAAAGCAGCCTGCATATTGCATTGCTTTTCCTGTAATGCAGTTGAAAAACAGATATAAATTTGGTTGATGAGACTTCCTCCAAGCTGGAAAGGCGTTCAGCAACAACCGAAATCTTTGCCAGCTCCAGGGCTGCTGCTCTGCGGCTATCTATGCTCTCTAACCCCGCTGTTTGAAAAAAAGAAAAAAGGCAGGCAAAAGGAACATTTCTCCACAGGGATCAATAAAGTATCACTTTATCATTGTAAATGGAGGGCATGTAATCTTCTTTCAGCACTGTGGGTTTTTTTTGGAACCCAGAATAATAGATACACCCCAGGACTGCACAAATCTATTAAAACTCACAGCGAGAGCGCAAAAAGAAAGCTACTTACACGTTCAAACTCACTTCAGAGTGTTTCCTCACATCTTAATGGTTACTTAGTTCCGAGCAAAAATCTGAACGGTGAGAAAGGTCAGTGGCTGCGAAGAGCTAAAAGTGTCAGACAGATCAAACTCGACTGACCTTTAGCCTTATCCAAGATTTTCACATTTCAGACTGTCATCACTGGACACACTTAGTTCTGGCTGCAGAGGGATTCATTTTTAATCTGGCCTAACTTGTGGTTGGTCAGTGAAGTATGTTGCAGACTACTGGTGTGAGACTAAGTCAGATTGTTTTTGAGTCTTTTTGTAAAATCCAATGTTCCTACTTTTGGTGCTGCTAAGGATTAAAAATAAATGATCTCACTTTAATCTGGCAGCAGAGGTTGCTTATCTGTTTGTAAAAATGGTAGCTCTTTCAAGATGAATGAGAGAAAATGAGGCAGCTTGTTGAGGACTTTCACAAAGTCCAAATCCAGAGATTTATACTAATGCTCCTTCTTTTAAGATTTCTCACTCTTCCAACTCGTTAAAAGTTATCCTCAGTGAAGCAATGTGCATGTGGGAGATCAAATATCAGTTTAAAAGTCTACTTCAGATCTCAGATTTCCTAAAAATACCATCTTTGATAATTAGATTCAGTTGTTTAAATCATACAAGGCCAAGATGTGTAGGAATTGGAAAATCAAAAACAAAAAAAAGTCAAGATTTGAAACTTTCTAACCGTTCCTTAACTAACAGTGTATGGTGTGCAGTTTCATTAGGAAAATTACCCAAATGTAACCTTAAAATTGTAATATTTTATCAAAAACACTTGTCTCCTTTTTCAAAATTGCCAAAAATAACTTTTTTTGCACTAACCAGATTTCAGTCCATCCATTATTTATACATCACTCATTAGGGTTGTGAGGGGGGCTGGAGTCTATCCCAGCAGACACCCTGGACAGATCACAGGGCTTCATATAGAGACAAACAATCACACTCACTATTCACGCCTACAGACAATTTAGAATTACAATTAACCTCAGCATGTTTTGGACTGTGGAAGGAAGACGGTACCTGGAGAAACCCACACATGCACAGGGAGAGCATGTTAACTCCACACTGACAGAAAGCTCCCAGGCCGGGATGCAAAACCAACAAGTTCTCATATTCATACGACCGCATTGGTCGTTTGCACAGTGCACCAGAATATGACCTATGCGGTCGTATGAACGTTTGCGCCCCTACGGGGAAAACGAACGCATTACGGGATTTAATTCGCGAAACGGCTTTTCCGTCGCAAAACGGCTTTTTTCTCACTTTCTCAGCACGTTTTTAGGGTTATGGTTAAGGTTAGGGTTAGGGATAGGGACAGGGATAGTTTTAGATAAAAGTTTGTTCATGATGACGTTTCACCTGCGACTCCAGAGTGTCGATATTTACTCAACCGCTAGAGGTCGCATACATCAAAACGTAACACTGGGTCATAATACGGGCGTGTACAGACGACCTATGTGGTCGTTTTTGTTTGAGGACAGGCTGTGCAAAACAGTGCTAGCAGTGCTAACCACCAAGCCACTGTGAAGCTCATTAAGCACATTTATTTAAAAAATAAAATAAAACAAAAAATCTACACTTCTCAGAGCTATAATGGAACCAATCAGTGACTCAGCTATGACCAATAGTATCATGACAAAAGCTCAAGGACTTTTCAGCTGAACTCTGCTGAACTGCAGGCTGTGTGTACTGAGGACTATTAATGGATTAGTACAGAAACATACTGCAGGCTCATCATTTTCCCACAGTATTTATAATCTGCTGATTTGAAGTATTTTCTATTTTTTGATCATCAAAGAAATTCAACTTTTGCTTTTGTATTTTTTAGGATTGATGGCATTCTAACTTTGACGTACAGCATCAAGACATTCTTGACTTCCCTCTACTTCTTGCAACGGTTGTACTGCTTCCATAGAGGTTCAGGACTTTATTTTTGCAGTGAAAATGATCCTACAGTGAGAAAAATGTGACTGGAGGAAAAAATGGCCACAACTTACTTAGGGTTCAGAGGGTCAAAATAACTCATGTATGTGCAGTTCAGTCTAATAGAATTCAAATGTTGTGAGGAAAAGTTTAGCGAAAAGATGTTTGTTTAGTCAAAAAGTCTGGTCTCTTTACATAGTGACGGAGGATTGTTTTTTTTCACATTTATTCACTTTGTTATTTTTTCTGTTCTTTATCAAGTGGAGAAAAGAGCTGCCCTTGAACAAGCAGTGGCTCAGACCTCAGACTCGTCACAGAAATACAGGTTGAATGAGGACACTAATACAGAAACCTAACATATAACATTTTAAAAAGATAAATATGAAACTGCCCTTTTCCTTATTATGAGCATGGTGACCTTGGGTGACCTTAAGATGAGAAAGTTCACGGTTAAACACATACAGTTTAACACACACCACCAGCTCTGTCCTCCATTAAAATCAGTCCAGCTCTTTGTTGTTCGGTACGAAAAGTCTGATCCCATTGTCCCTCTCATCCATTATGCAGAGGGGGAAGTTGCTCTTCAGAGAGATAATACTGCAAATTCTGCAAATCCATAACAAAGCCTAGCACCATACCCACGCATCAGCTGCTGCCTGTCAGTTTGATTGTCTGTCCGTCCATCTCTCTGTGATTCTGAACACGCAAAACTTAGCAAGCGCTGAGCGTTCACAGCCCGAGCAGGACTTTGAATGCAGATAAAAACGCTACTGTATGTGGCTGATTTATTCATGATGTGTTCGCTTCCTTGAGGAATGGCTGCCTAATGAGCTGAACAGGTGTTAATGAACAAATTAGGACCCCTAAGACAGATTTATACCTGAGTGTCAAAGTGTCACGGCACCTGTGCAGAGATGTCTCTGGTGTCTACTTTGGGATGTGGAGGGACTCGACGAGGCTCACAAGCTTTTCATTTAAAATGCAGCTGGATGTGCACAGTATTCTATCACAATATGAATGCACAGAATCTTAATATAACTTTGGAAATCTATACCGATATTTTGTCATATTTGAGCAAATTAGAGCAAGGAATTCACCACATTGTTGAAATAAACATTCACAAGCACAGGTGTGATTATTGACATCAATGCTGCAGTCCATTTAGATGATCTGGTTTCATGGCTCCATTATTATGCATGTCGTGTTCACCATCATGCCCACAGAATGTATAAAAAAGATGGACGTGAAGCCAACCAATGGTTAATGGACTACTGCTTTAAAAAAGAAAGTTCTGAATTTATCATGTTGGTGTTTTGGCAAGTGAAGGATGAATGTAACTGACAAGTGGTTTCATCGTCTATTTTATTCTAAATTTGGCCATAACTTACAAAATAAACATCATGCTGTATTGAAGGAGACTTTAAATTGGTGATTGAGACCATAAACTCATTTCGGAGATGTTTACTGAGGTAGCAAACCCTGTGAGAAGTCGTTTTATTTTCTTAAACATTTAAACACCCCCTGTTGGAAGTTAGAAAGAATGCAGTCAAATAAGTAATTTAATTTTTCTTTTTTTTATTAATTTTTTTTTGCTAGACTTGAAGGCATCTTTTAGAAACAGTCTATGGCTCAAGTGACTTTATATCTATCCATCCTCTATACACCGCTTTATCCTCACTTTATATCTATTGTTTTCCTAATTTGAAAGTCTTGAATTATGTCCCAAATCCCTCCAACAAACTCACTCATTACAATATGAACTCTGTACTATTTACCACTATTATATATACAATTTTATACTCACATTTACAGTACAACTTTGGAAGCTGCTGTCCATGGCACTTCACAAAACGTTTTTTCTCAGATTTAATATTAAAGATTTGTGTGATTGTTTTTAGAGTTGATTCGCAGCCACCGCCAATCTATTGTTTCAGCTGTAAGCAGCTTCTCATCTCCATTGTGCATTGCATTATGGGACAACACTGTCACTCAGCTGCACACTCAACAGTAAGCTATATTTATCCTGCATGTCGGCACTTTTAAATATAGTTTATATCTTCGCTTTGTGAACACACAACTGTTTTGAATTAATGCAGAGCATATTTGCTGCAATCCATAGTTTCAGGCACAGGTTTGACTGTAAATGTTCATTTTTATTATTAATAAAAACTTCATCTGGAGTCGTCATAATGCAGTCACACCTCACACCCATCATTAGGAGTTCAGAATGGTTAGAGAACTGTTGAGCTGATTCTTCTATGCGACCATTATCTAGGTCATGCATCCTTCAGCAGAAATATGTATATGTGCGTATTTTCCTTTTGCTGCTGCGTTACAGTACTTTAGCAAGGAAGTTTATTGTGCAAAATAAAAATCCTACAAGTGAAAGCTCTCAGTTTGACCTTGAGGAAATGCATCTCCTAACTCTCACCGTCTGAACATAACCTTTAGACCTCAACCTCCCCTCACATTGTGACGGACAGCTTGACCTCTGACCTACAAATAGGCCGTTAAGCCATTGTTAGAGACAGATGCCGGGCTGACTTCATTATGTCTGCGTGCGTGCCTGTGTGGGATGTGTGAGTGTGTACGTGTGAGCATCACCCACCAATCTCACAGTTCTCCCCAGTGTATCCTTGTGGGCAGTAGCAGCTGTAGCCCGTTCCCTGTGGAAGGCACTTTCCTCCGTGCAGACACGGGTTTGTCACGCAGGGCTCCACCTCAGCTGAAAGGGACGGACAACAGATGGGGAGAGGGGGTGCAGTCGGGAGAACAATGCAGTTAATTGGTGATACTGTAAGCGAGAATGTTTTCTATAATGTTTTTGGTGTTTTGGCAAGAACGAAGCAGATGTTTCTAAGCTGAAAATACTTATTTCCCCCCCTGCTCAGATTTTGGACACAAAAAAACAACAACAAAAAAAAAAAAATCAGTGTATGACTCAGTAAAACACGCCGCTCTAATTTTCCATCAGCGCAGCTCAGCCAAAACCAGCGGTTACAACACGTGCATATCCATTTCACACTCCGTCTCTTTTCAAAGGGATCAGAAGCCAGAGAGCCTCAACCTCGCCATCCACTCACAGCCACAGTTGTCATGGTTACCATATGGAAAGCAAGCCTTGGCTCACTCCAGCGAGCGTAGCGGGCAGCGTGAGAACTTCAGACATTAGCCATCCTCAACAGAAACGAGCAGACCCACCAGCGAGCGCCTCGGCCCGGCTATTCACTCCCTAAATGTGTGCGTGTGTGTGGTCCCCGTCCACAGTTACAAATTTCCATATCAATTGACACACCACCACGTGTTTCTCCCCTGAGCCGCTCATTATAGCAACTTAAGGTCTTTGAAAAACCGCCATTCGTCCGTTCTGGCCGCAAAAGCTCGGCTGTGGGAGTCTTTGTTCTGCCAGCTCTCTCTGTGACACCGAGGGCTGCTCAGGAGGGGGTGGTGTGTGTGTGTGTGTGCGAGGTTGACACTGTGCATGTCTGTGTGTGTGTGCAGGCTTGTGTGTTTGTGTTTACATGGTGCGATGAGCGAAAATCAATACCCCGGCTATGATTAGCCCCGAGGCCGAGCCTGTTCAATAACTAACCAGAAGCGGGCATCTCAAGCTCACATCTTCTGAATTACTGTCAGGGCGAAATAAAGGTTCAGGGACAAAGAGAAGATTGAAGGTTTTCAATCAAAAAGGACTCCTGTACAGAGCAAGATTCCACAATGGCTGCGAGTCTATGATAAATTTCGCGATCTATACTCCCACGTCTGCTCATGCTTTGAATTCTGCTGAAGTCAGGTGCTAAAACCAGCCATGCATTTCATTTAATGTACAGCAGTCTGGCCCAACCTGCACTTGCCCCCTCTGCATCAGTCAAGGTCATGGCACGTCTTGACAAATATCAACTGTTATGACAAGCAGATTTACTATGGCGTGTGCATGTGCGTGTGCGAGTGCGAAAGATAAACCTTGTGCGATTGGCCGTTCATTAAAGCGAGCGGTGCAGAAAAATCAATAGTCTGTAGAAGGAGCTGACAGAGTGGACTGTCCCTCGCTCTGCTCAGCGGCTGACACCACCGCTACAAACAACAATAAGCTGGCAACAGCAAAAAAAAATCCGACTAATAAGTTTACAGAGATAGGACAGTTAGGGGATAATACTTTGCTGCGGCAACGCTGAGATACCTGTAAGTATTAATCCGCACGTCACACACAGCTTCAAGTAATCACAGACACAGAGAAAATATGGGTTATCTAGGAAATGTGATTTACGGATGAACACTGCCGGCCTCACAAGTCGGAGCTCGTATTTGTGAAGGCAGGAGAGCACAAAGAGAAAGGTGGAAACAAAGAGACTGATTATAATTTAAATGCTACAGAGGACTTCACAAAATCTGTCTAAAAACACAATACTAAGCAAAGAAGCTCGCTCTGTGGTAGTGCTTTGTTCTTCAAGGTCCTTGAATCCAACCTCAGGCTCTCATTTTCTCTGCTCACTCATTGATTGAACTGACTGATGAAGTGCTCTGTGATCCAGTCAGGAGAGCAAATACTGACCACCACCATGAAACCGGAGCCACCAGGGACTTAGCTGGAGCTCAGAATGTGCGCATGAGAAAGAGATGTAAGCTGACAGCCATTATTCTGTTCCAATCTCCTGCAAGCGCATCCATCCACCTCTATTGTTTGTGTAGCAGAGATATCAGAGCATGTTTGTGTGTTTATGGCCTTCTGCCTGCATGACTCCAGGGTCTCTCAGTCAATCAATCAGCCCTCGTACTGTGCACCAGCAGCCCAGATGGTTGCCCTCGGCTTCTTGTCGATACAGTTTACAGCTGTTTTCCATCCGCAGACTCCTCACACTCGGAGCAGGAGCCTCACCATGCCTGCCGCTGACATGAGCTGCTTTCAAAGGGAGGAAGAATAAATCACCATAGAAATGTATGATAGCATGATGCCCAAGGGGCTTCCCAGCACTCAGTGATAGGATGTTTCCTGTATGTGCTCTCATTATCAAGCAAAAAAAAAAAAAAAAAAAAAAAGTAGGTGGCCAGCCAGGAGCTTCACTCACATGTACTGTGCTGCAGACTTAATCATCGGATTGTGTATGTGCAGGGATGTGGAGTCTGCTGATGGTGGGAGTAAAAGATACATAGATGTGGAAAAAACACAGCGAATCTTTGAATTCACAAGCCAGTGGCAAGGTCACAGGAAAAGAAATGAAAAGGCATTCTCAAAAGATAATTACCTTTTTTTTTTACAACCAGGGCCTTATTTCTGTGGTTTCTACTCACATTTCTACTGGCTACGAAAACACTGAACGGAGCCATTTGTGAGACCTTACTACAACGAATACAACACAAAGTAGAAGTCAATATCAACTAAATGTCAAACTGCTCTAAATTGTATCACCACTCTACAAATGCGGTCTTTTTAAGTTGACAAAGCGTATCACTTTCCACGGACAATTAAAAACAAATACTTGAGAAAGACTATTTTATAATATACAGCTGCTTCAAAGTACAAATTCAATGCAACAAAAGTAATCACTGACACGGAAAGTAGAGAATCTGTCATTAGTGAAACAAAATTGAGGGCACCTGAAATTTCCAATTAGCCTAATTGCTTGAACACAATTATAAAAAAATTACCTGCGACTATCTCAATCTATCTGCATGTCTGTATCATGGCTCCACATGGAATACAATTACCAAAGGAATCCTTAAAAAAAATGGAAATGCCATAAGGCTTCACCAAAATAGAGAAGGATACAGGAGGAATTTGTGAACAGCTTAAAATCAGTGGAAACACAGCTGCAGCAGTAATCAGGAGGTATAGAATGAGCCATTTTACCACTAATGAGAGCCACAGTTTCTGTCCAGCTAAAATGACACCACAGACAGCGAGCTGGTTTCAAAATCTAGCTCCAGAAAAAACAGACAGGCAAATGTGTCAGACTTGGCACAGAGGTTATCTGCAAAATCAAAGTTTCTGTGGGAGCTCAGACAGCGTGAAGGTCGTTGCACAACATCAGCATCTGTGAACAGTGTCCAAGAAAAAAAACTCGGTCTCTCTCGGCACAAAACTGCAAGATTAGAGTTTGCTAAACAACATGAAAAGATGCCTGATGGAGCGCGGGACGGTCAAGGTAGATTTGTTCAGCTAAGACAGGGTCGGACATGTTTGGTGTGAACCTGGTCAGGACGACCTGACAGTGAAGCACGGAGGTGGAAGTATAATAACAAGAGGCTGTATGATTGCAAAATGTGTTTGGGTGATGATAGATTTATAGATGTCAAATTAAAAAGGATGAAAATTCTGCATCACAAAATTACGGTGGAAGTTTGGCAGAGGAGGAATGTTCCAGCACAATAATAATCTACAAAATGAATGCTATAGCAACACAACTCCTCCAGCAAAGTGCAGCTGAAATACAAACAGTGTGAGTTGGAGGCCAAAAGCAGAGCTAATAGACAGTGATTGGGACCACTGGATCAGAAACACAACTCCAAATGAAAGCTAATGTTGCTCCAAAACATCTCAATAAGCAACTTTTTGCCGACAAGTTCTCCATCGGCTTAACAGGTGATATGTCAATGTTTCCAATTTAATTTCCTGCCCACAAGTGGCAAAACAATCAGTCATTGCAGCTTTAACCCTCCTGTTGTCCTCATTTACGGGCACCAAAAAATATTGTTTCCTTGTCTGAAAAAAATCCTAAAATTCAGCAAAAAAATTCCCCAAATTTCTGAAAAATTACAAAACCTTCAGGAAGAAAATTCCAATGATTCCTTAAAAGTTTCCCTTAAAAGTTTTATTTTAAACTAAAAAAATCCCCCAAATGTGGCAAGAAAATTCTTGTAAATATTTTCAAAAAAATTAGTAAAAATCTTCCAAAACAAACCCAAAAATATCTAAAGTGATTACATATATATATGTATATATCAGGAAAACTTCTAATATTTTCTTCAAGAACAATGACAAAAAAAATCACTGAATTTTGCTGGATCTTGTTTGATTTTTTTGTGAATGTTCTTAATAAACATTTTTAACATTTCTTTTTTCCACCAAAAAATGTTAAAACATTTCCCAAAAATGTTGAACTAAGCAACAAAGGAGACATCAGAAGTTTCACTGTGAAAATATTTTTTTTCTCCTACATCATCAAATTTTAAAATGAGTCAATTTGACACACAGGACAACACGAGGGTTAAAGAACATCCGAACATAGATCAACTCCAGTTAATGCAACTCTCATTCCACACTCAGCATCTATGAACACAACCGGGTAATTTGTCAACATGGATAAGAGAAAGTTAGCTAAGAAGACAATAAAAAATAAGCACATTTCCTCATCACATTCGCCTTACAGTCCACATTGCTACAGTTCTCGCACGAAGCTGATGTGTAACAAATAAGTCCGGCCACTGAAGGCACAGAGATGGTGAGACAGCAGAAATTAGACTCCCACAAAATGTTGAAGCAGCAGACAAGATGATATTTTGGCCAGAAAATCAGAAGCACTTTTGTTGGAGGAAAAAAAAAGGACAGTGAGCTAACTCAAAGTCCATAATAATCACTCACAGAAGGCACAAGTGCTTGCTATTCTGAGTACAATAGGTCACAGATAAAACAGACAGGCGGGACAGAAACAGCTATGGACTGTTAGAGCAGAAAGTTTGGATAATCCTCTCATGGCTTGCCTTTGTTTTCTCTCCCGAATAAGACTCAATAACCAGCGAGTGTGTTTAAACTATGCCTGCCTCACTGCTGATGCTGTTTTGCCAAATTGTGCTTTAAACACAATCTGATGAAGACATGTGATGCTTACCTGCAGGGCTGAGAGTTGTGGTACTGATGTTGGCGCCTCCTCTGCTGCTTTCTTCCTCCATGTTGCCGGGTAAAAGGGCCCCGGACCCCACGGCATGCGACCAAGTGGGCTCCTCCTCATCTGTGGGTCCGGACAGCGACGGTGGAAAATCCAGAGAGCCGTTCACAACCGCCTTCTCCACTGGGACCAAGTGAAGCAACGTGGACGGGTCAAAGAGGCTGTCCTGGTTGTCTGAGAGGGGAGACGGAGTAGAGACTCCCAGTCCGGCAGTCTGTGACGGGGAAGGAGGTGATGACGGTGAGGGTGAGAAGGACGGGGTTTGGGAAGGGGATGGAGGTGAGGAAGTGGTTGGAGATGGGGGGGAGGAAGAGGAAAAAGACGGGACGATGGACTGGGATTCGGGCAGAGATGACTGAGAGAAGAATGGTGAGGTGGACGGAGATGAAGACGGGGCTTGAGTTGGTTCTAGTGATGCCGTCTGGGAGGAGCTTTCTGTTGTTGGTGAAGCAGATGCAGAAAAGTCACTTTCTGTTCCAGTTACGGTCAAAACTGTGGCCTCCAGAGTGCTGGTGGCGGCGGTGGTTGTGGTTGTGGTGGTGGTGGATTGCCCTTTCCTGTGACCCCTCTCTCTGGATCTTTCTCTGGATCTTTCTCTGGGTTTGCTTGTTCCAACTGGTCGGCGTGAGACTTGTATCTCACCTTTGGCCTCTGCACCAGTAATTTCACCGCTCCCTTCTTCATCTGCTTTCCCCTTCTCCTCTCCCCTCCCCCTGTCTTCCCCTCTGCTTCTGTCCTCCCCCCTGTTCTTCTTCCCCCTTCCTCTTCCTCTCCCGCTGGCTCTGGAGGTCACCGTCTCCTCCCTCCTGTCGCTCGGCTGGGTCGTGGTCTCCGCTTCAACCCGGATCCAGGTTTCCCCGGCAGAAGAGGTGATTTCAGGCGCAGGGCTGGAGGAGGTGGACGTCTCTGAGCTTTCCCAGCTCTTGGTGCTCTCTGCAGTCATGGAGTTGGAGGAGGCAGTCAGAGTGGATGCCAGATGAGTGGGTGAATCTTCGCTGGCTGGTGGGGTGCTCTCCCTCGAGGGGCTGGTGAACCATGAACTTTCCCAAGTAAACAAACCTGTGCGGGTTGCAAAAACAAACACAAAGAGAAAAACAGGGAAAGTCAGGAGTGCAATTATAGCAGACAGAGAGAACGGTTCAAAAGACAAAGTGAAAATCATCTTATGGATTCTCTCCACTTTGCCAAAGGCAGCAAAACAAACTCTTCTAAGCTGTCTGGGATTTCTGTCAGCTGTTTTTCTCTATCACTGCAACAGCAGCATCTTCACTTCAATATTAGCAACACCAGCTGGCAAAGCTCTGAGGACAACAAGAAGAAAAACACTGAAAGAAAAGGTCTTGATGGTGCTGAACATTTTCCTCTATATCATGTTAAACACTGAAGTCTGGGACAAACGTAACCAGAGAATAGTGTGTGTAGAGGACAGATGAAGAAATAAAAATATATTACAGTTACAAAGGCGGGTGGACAGGTGAGCGACATCAGACTGTGTAAATGTGAGCTTTCAAAATATTACGCTGTGCTCATGTCACAACATAGTTTCTGATTTGTAAATGTCAACATGTGAGTCATAATTACCACAAAAGTACCATGATTTTTTCTGATACCTCTATTAAATCTGACTTCAGAAGTGCCTGAATACAAAGAAAGATCATTTACTCAAATTTATTAAAGTTAAACTGGAATTACCACCTTGTCAGGTTGGAGTTTACATTCATGTCTGTCCAGACTTGACCTTAAACCTATTGAATATAAAATGCCATCACTTCATCATTTATCCAGACACACGTGTGTGACATTTTGTCTTGATTAGTGCATGAACTCTTGAATTACGACCAAAAATGAGCTGTTTTGTGAGGTGACCTTTGACCACCAAAATTTAATTAGCTCATCATTGAGTTCATGTGAACATTCATGCCAACATTTGAAGAAATTCCCGTAGAACATATACCACACTGATGAGAATAGACAGCACCAAAAACATGAAAATAAAATTAATCGATACGGTTCTGTATTGTCACTATAACGCCATTTTAATTCTCACACAGCCTGCTTTAGATATCTAGTTTGTATCATCCATTTCATGCAATTTCAGTGCAGCATTAGGCAGCTGACAATACTGGAAAGACATAGACGTCATTTGAAATACAGAACTTGTTTAATTATAGTTCCCTGTAGTGATTGCATGATAGACTGTCCTTAAAAACGCACATAAATGCCTCAGTGGAGCCACACAGATACAGACATGTATCTGTCACACACAGACACAGACACACACACACACACACAGTCAGGCCAAACAGAATGAAACTAAAAACCACTACAGTCTCACAAACGGCCATCGAATTGAATCAACAACTCTGTAACACGGTTTCAACAAACCCTGAATGGAGATGCCCGTCATTTGGAAACCACTTTCATCCACTGCCAACACATAAAGAGCTGTAAACCTGCAGGACCCCTGAGACGTAGGAAATGGGGAAACGAGTTGATGAGCTGGATTTCACACTTTTTCCATCATCTGTCTGCATTTACATTTGAAGGAAACTCAAATTCTCGTGTCTGATGGACAGCTCATTCTGTAGATGCACTGTAAAAAGAAGTAAAATAAAATCTGTACAGAGATGATAAAAACCTGACTGCAAGAAAAAAATACGGAAAAACATGTACTGAAGAACATTCAAAACTGCATAGACGTTGAAAATAACGGCAAGTATCTGTAAAATAATAACATTTTAAGTTGAATTGATTGAGTAAAACAATGTAATTTTATGGTCACACATGGTGAAAGAAAGGAAAAAGACTCGTGAAAATATGTTTATTTGATGTGGACGTTCTGCACGGTTTTTGCCATTTTCAGTTTTTACTTATCTTACCTTTTTCAATTATTAATTTTTTGCATACTTTTCTTTTAAATATTGGCACTAATATCTACAAAATGAAAATATTCTTTTTGTGAATTTAAATACAGTAAAAAAAAAAAAAAAAGTGTAATTTTAGTCAAACACTGTAAAGAATATTTTACCATTTACAAAAATGCAGATTTTTGATGTGGACATTTTTTAGGGTTAACGAGTGTAAACCAATTGGATTTTTTTTCTGTGATTCTACCATTTTTCATATGTATTTTAACAAAGCAAGGAACACCTGTAAAATATCTGTGCAAGAAGAATTCCAGCTAAAGACTGTTAAAAATGCAATTTTTTTACAGTGTAGCGATGCAATTCAACAGCTTCATCTGTACTTCAAATGACATATAGTGATCTGCTGAATTAGGAGACATTTAATTAGATTTTAATAGAGAGATTCGTCTAAGAGCTTGGACATAGTATCCTCTTTCCTGTCTGCATGTGATTTATAAGCCTCCTTTAAACTTATATTACAGAAATGGATCAATTAATGTATGGTAAATTGTTTTTTAAATCACCTCTTGAGGATTCCTTTTAATATTTAATTACATTTTCTTAATATTCATGTAAATGTAGATTACTTGACACAAGCATGTTCCATACAACTGATAAAAGTTTAAAAACATACTGTTTTACACATGTAGATTTGATCTCAGGCAATAATCTCCATTCATAGTAACACGCCTGAAATGAACACACCTTCAGCTAAGAAGGTTTCTAACTGAGTGAAATCCTCCACATGTTGCAGCCGTGATAAGAGCACCTCCAGTTCTTTAAATTCTAAGGAAAAATGCTTCAGTGATTCCTTTCTTATCTCCTTTAACATAGAAAACACTGGTCTATCCTACATAAAAGAGAAAGAGATAACACCATCCCACAATTCCATGCAGCATCAACATCAAAGCGACACCATCCAAGGCAGACACGTGTCAACATCATCTGCTGTCCGATTACAACGTAGCCAAGTGTAAGAGCAGATTGTCTTGGCACCTTGGTTCTCCTTTCCAATGTCCCCTATAGATTCTCCTTCACAAGCATTCTGGGAAAAACACAGGATGTCATTTTTTTGGCTGTTCCACCACAGCCACAGTGACGAAAAAGTGTGTCTGAGTCATGATTTCCCAAAAGGCTCATTTTCTTCTGTTTATACCAATACCGTCACCCTGGAAGGAATTTTCCAAAAGGCCTATTTTCGGTGACCTAAAACTGCACATTTGAATGAGGATGAAAAGGCAAAAAAAAGAGGGAAAAGTACAATATGCTACATTTTAAAAGCAGCCTCGGAGGAAAGCAGGTGCTTCTAACTACAACTCTTCAGCTGTCACATCTGACAACAACAGCAGCCCTACAGGAGAGGCAGCCTGAAATACAGAGAGAGGTCAGCGAGACCTGAGCTTGTCTCCAGACTTCAAGCTGGTTTTCACTTTTCTTACAGAAGCAGGAGTTCATGCTGAACAGAACTCCTCTGCTCTCCCCACCACAAGCCTCTGCTCCCTCGTTTGTCCCGTCAACGTCCTTGTTTTCTAATAAACTTTGTTCCAAGCTGCTTGTTTGCACTGTAATTAGCGTGGCACCGTGTTAGGTTGCCAGCCCCCAAAATCACAGACTGTGCAAATGACAGAAAAAATCCACACCCATATGCTGCCATCAAACCTTGTGCTTCATAACACAAATGCAAAGCAAAATTGGGCAACCACTGTCTGATTAGTACATCCCACAGAAATCTATTCACCTGGTGATGTTGAACTGGATGGACTTGACTCTTCGTCAGTCTTTTTTGTAGCAGCGTTCTCTTTTCCTGCTTCTTCGCCTGGTGTTTGGGTTCCCTCCTCATCTTCAGTGCCCACCAGGTAGTTCCAAGGCTTCCAAATGGACTTCACGATCTTTGAAATTGCCTAAAAAAATGGGTGAACAGACAGTACTTTAGTGGCTCTGCTTCAGTATTTAAAAATCTGAACACTCCTGTCACATTCCTGCTCCCTGTCGACAAATCTTTCACTGCAATATAAAGTCCTTCACCTCTCTGGAAACAAGTAGAAAGAACTCAAACATGACAAGCTATAATGCAACAAATAGCTAACACAATGCAGCATTGGAACACAGGAGTGATGGTTGCTGTTCCTCTGTACCCCTATATAGATATTCCATTACAAATCAGCTGTTTCCAGCTAGAATAATAACTTGCCACATTAACAATGTCATCTTTCTGCATGGAGTTTACATGTTCTCCCTGTGCATGCGTGGGTTTTCTCCGGGTACTCCGGCTTCCTCCCACAGTCCAAAAATATGCTGAGGTTAACTGATTATTCTAAATTGCCCGTAGGTGTGAATGTGAGTGTGATTGTTTGTCTGTATATGTAGCCCTGTGACAGACTGGCGACCTGTCCAGGGTGTCCCCTGCCTTCGCCCGAGTCAGCTGGGATAGGCTCCAGCACCCCCCGCGACCCTAGTGAGGATAAAGCGGTGTATAGAGAATGGATGGATGGATTAGCAATGTCTAGACTGGATTTCTGACTCATTTAAAGTCATCTTCATTGAAAAAAATGTTTTTCTTTCAAAAATAAGGACTTTTCTAAGTGGGCTCCAAGCTTTTGACTGGTAGTGTAGATATTATGATATTTATATATATTTTTAGTTTCTATACTTGTCTCCTTTCTGCTCCACATAGCCTGCAGTTCAACCCAGTTCAGCCAAAAAGTCACAAAATTGTGGTCATGTCACTGTTTGTTGCTGCAGTCACTAATGGCTTTTTTTTTTTTTTTTTAACAGAATCTGATCTAGGGCTGAAAGGCTTCCTCGAGTAATATTATTACTAAAATACCTCAAAGAAAAATTCTCTGCCTCAAAGCTTCATTTAATCCACTACAGACTAGACGATATTTGCATGATGCAGTGCAGATGTCCGCCTGTGTTCCGCTTAACGGTTATTTCTGTTGCACATCGCGCTCACTTCTGCTTTTGATGCTGTAACATGCTTGCCAAGCACGGAATTCAAAATGGAGACAGATGATTACTTGATTAATCGCCACAATAATCGATAGAATACTCCATTATTAACCCATTGATGCCTGAAGTTATTTACGATTTTTTTTAAAAAAGTGTGTGTCTTTGCTTTCCAGCTGATGCTAAAATAAGTGGAGAGTGTTAATTTTTCTATTACACATAGAACAATAAGAACAGATATTTAATAATTAGGTCCCACTCTGGTCCTACAAGAAACTAGTGCTTGCAAAAGGTTCCAAGGTACGTATTGAATATGCACAAACCAGCATTGGGGGAATGGATACGCTATCTTGGCTAAATGAAAGTGGTATGTTGTGAATTTGAACGATTGGCGTAGAGGGGTTAAAATAATCAATATCTGCAGCTCTAATCCGATCTGTTCAAATAGTTTACTTATGGAATATTTTAGGTAACACATAAAACGATTCAAATGTCAAGATGTTAAGCTTTGATTCGGCTAGGTTCTCTGATGGAGCTGCACATCACAGGTGGGTAGTTCAAGGATTGTAGGCAAGTTGGAAATCCAACAAATCTTTCTGCTTATTAATGGTGTCATTTTAAACCTGCTGGCAGTTTTTAGGGTTGAGAGAGTTAAAACGTCTTAAATGAAGATAAAGCCGACCTTCTTGTCAGCAGGAGTTGGTTCTACTGGAGGTCGGAGAAACTCCTCAGAGTCGGGGCCAGGCTCCAGCGGCTCCCCCCAGTCAAAGGAGCTCTGTCCATGGATTAACTGGAGGGTCACAAATGACCTTGAAGACTCTGAGGACCAGGGGTCTGAGGCTTAAGACGATAAGGTAAACGATTATTCACACCTTCTTTGGATATCAATAAAAGCAGTCTTTCTTACAAGCATCAATATGAGCGATCAGGCTTACCGGGGTCAGCGGTGTGTGGAGAGGTCTCCTCCTCCAGGTCAACCAGGCCGGTCCAGTTAGAAGGTGAAACATCGCTGCCATCTGAGGACCCTGGACAAAGCAGATGGATGAAATTGTACTTGAATCTTTCTTACTGTGTCGATAAAGACTGACTGGGTAATTAATCAGTTGGCTCATGCCACGACAGACAGTAGTTAAATGTGAAACCTCTGCTGGTGGTGGTTTGCTGTGTAGTCGGGTCAGAACCGTGTGTCCCAGTAGAGTCGGCATCACTTGAGCTTGTTAGATAGCTCCAGGGCTTCCACAGGGAGGTGTAGATCTGAGAGATGGAGTCGGAATTCTTGACTTTACCTACAAAACAAGTTGGAGAGATTTTCTGTTCACCTGACAATCTCCAAGGAGTTCCATGTCTGCAGGCTTCACTGTGTTTTAATTTTGCCTAAACTGGCCAATTTCAGTCAGCACAAAGGCCTGAGCTGACGGCTGAACATCCAGATATTTATTTTCAACATATCCTGTTCTGTTTTTTTCCCTCTCTCTCTCCCACGGCTTCTGTCAATCCAACAGCTTCTCAGATACACGATGGTGAGATGCGTTCTGTGGATCACAAATCAGCGTTGCCATAGCTACAATAGTGGCAATGACATTTATTGTCATTCTTAATGCATTAACAGCACTCAAGGCTTTAGTTGGGAGTGAGATGGTAGCTATGTGCTTGTATTTATACTTTTCTGTGCTCATGTTTAATCTGCATACTATATTTATGACGTTAACATGAAACTCCTTCATGTTAAATTATCTTATCACACTGCAAATTCACTGTATTCATGCTTCATGCTGCCTAAACCAACAGTAATGAGTTACATTTACAATGAAAAGGTTGTTTTCCTCCTGTGGTGCAGTACCTCTGTAGCAGTAAGCATCATATAGTGCTGTAGCATTGTCAGCAGTGCTGTTGGGGGAGACGGTGTGGACTCCTGACTGGCTTCCTCCACAGTCGAGGCGAGGCCAGGCCACCGGGTAACGGACGCTGCCATCAGACAACCAGCCTGGGGCGCAGCTGTCCAGGCCGGCCCTCCAGGCCAGATAAAGCTGTCCCACCGTGGCCAGCTGGCCCCCGAGGGACACACAGCGGTCTGAGGCTGAGGACAGCGATAGCCTGCCGGGGACTGAGGAGTGAAACACTTCACCTGGAGGAAGAAACCAGACTGGGGCTCGTCAACAAGCAGATGATGTCTGTTGAATTTCTAGTAGGTGGACACCTTAGTTAGACAACTGTAGATACTCAAACCACACATGGAGTCATATTACATAAAGCTGCAAGTGCTTATTAAAGAAAGGAGGTTTTATATACTTTCATTACTTCCCTACGCTTACTGTTTGAAAGGTTTGTTGTCTTTGAAAAGAATTAGCCAAAATTACACCATTTATTAACGAAAGAAACTGTAAAAGTAGAACAAATTTTCCAGTTTTCAACTTTCTGAAGGTTTGCAAACAAATCGTGTTTTGATGTGTGGTTTCATCACAAAAAATAATCAAATTTCAGCTTACAATTCTGATAATTCATCAAAATCAATATACTCTACATGTCTTTTTTTTTTTTAAAACTTGCCAGAAATAAAAACTGCTCCAACCACATTCTGTAAAACAACAAAACAAAGAAAGACTATGCTCTCCATAATGCAACTGTAAAGCCATTAGCAATTCAACTGTTTTTTTTGGCTGAGATGCAGGCTGTGCTTACACAAATCCAATAGAAGACAAGTATGGAAACAAATTAGAAACATAAGCACTAAAATATCTACACAATGAGAGCCACCACCTGTTTTTTCAGTGTTGCTAACACAGGTGGGCTCATTGTAAAATGTTTTACATGCTGATCACAGTTATTTCTATTTTTATAAAATAAAGAATAAAAGAAAATCAACTGCTGTTTTATATTGTTTCTTCTTGTAATTGTCATACTGCACAAAAAAAAAACATTTTTTAGTACTCCCTACTTCTAGTTATGTTGCAGCTATGTTGTACTAGTTCCATAGAGGTGCAGACATTTATGTTAAAGTGAAAAAATAGCCCACAGTGAGAAAAAATGTGACAGGGGCAACAAAATTTTTTTCCAGGAAATGCTTGGGGTCCTGATACAAGAAATAAGTGAATAGCTTCCTTATTTCAAAATGCTAAATAATTTCCTAAAACAAATGGAAAATGCTACTTTTAGCAAACGGTACTCAAACAGGTGTAATCTGTGTTTTTGTTAACTATTTTAAGCTGTTCGTTACTTGATAATTTGTTAAGGTATCAATGATTTACAGCTGCAGGACAGGAGACTGTAGCAAAAATGAGCCACTCTACATGTGTAATATTATAGCCATCATGTCACTCAGTGCAACAGGTGTGTTTTTCATAGATTTTACACTACAGTGGAGCTCTCCAGTTTACAGTAAGCAGCTGGATATCATTGTTTGGCTGCACAGACAACGTGTACGAGTAGAATCAGTTCATGGGTGTTTGTGTCTTTGTATGGGATTCACAATGACAAAAAAGATAAAAACATCACCAGACTTGTCCTTGAGCAACTGCAGCAGAGTATGATGCAAACATCAGTGTTTTGAAGTGTTTTCTGTCTGCATGTGCGTGTGCTTGTGCGCATACCATCCAGTTCCTTTGCAAAACAGTACACATCAAACAGCTCTTTCGGGTCCCTCTTCCCATAATTCCTCACTCCAGCTGAGTACTCCTTGTGTCCATAGCAACCAAGCTCTGGCAACTGGACAGAATAACTGTGGAGAAAGCCATGTGGGAGTCATAACTGGGAATCAACCGCTTTCTTTTCAGTTTTATTTTTTTTAAACTCATAATATGAAATAAGAAGCCTAAATGTCTTGTGGACATTTCACTGTATGAAGATTATGTCAGCTCACTTATTAAACAGTTTCCTTTCATTAAGATTTTAAATGTCACTTAGGAATAAATTCTTATTTGTATTGTTTTTTTAAAGGGCAATGGACGGGAATAAATTAAAATACAATTAACAGCAAAGAAAGAGCAGCAATGAAAAGAAGAGCATGTTTCTGGAGCAGATGAAGTGACAAAACAGAGGAATATTAATTGAGATAGCAGATGATCCAAGAAGAGAGGGAACAAACAAGACACGAAACAAAGTAGAGGACTAGCAGGCTCATTAAAAATGCATGAAGTCACCAAAAGAAACAAGTAATTATGATAGTCACCTTAGGTTTTGGCAGATAAGAAGTTCAGCATTTGAGAAACACTATAGTTTGCTTTCTTCAAAGAAGCAACAAGCAACTGATTAGCTTAGCTTAGCTTAGCATAAAGACTGGAATCGTAGCGGAACAGGCAGCCTGACTCTGCCCAAATAAAAGAAAATCTGCCTGCCAGTACATCCAAAGTTCACTGATGAACACATTTTTTATATTTCATTTGTAGATTTGGCTGATGTGTTGTGCAAGAGCATTTCTTGGCAAGGAGAAATTGTTTCCCCCACAATTCCAGTATTTCTAGTAAACAAAGCTACATTTTCATTTCAGCAAAAGTCTCAAAAATCACTGGTTCCAATTTCACAAATGCCAAAGTCTATACGTTTTTCTCATCATCCTTTCTATATTGTTTATATTTCTGTAGATTTTGGACTGGCTTCAGGGGAAAAAAAAGCAATTAAATATGAAAACCTGAAACTGAATCTATTTAGTCGGGAATTAATTAGCATAAAAACTAATTTGCAGATTAATAAATAATAAGAGAAATCATTAGTTGTGATTATTCTTCAACGAGCAACAGGGCTCACTGCGAGTAGCAAGAAACGCAGTGAAGCTGTGACAAGAAAAAGAAGTTAGTGGTCGTCTCCTCACCGGACGGTCTGATCATCCAACCAGCCGGCTGCACAGCTGCTGAAGCTGTCATGGTACGCTGCCCACAGCTGGGCCGGCGTGGCCATCTGAGCCGAGTTTTCCTGGCAGGCTCGCTGGGCATCAGAAAATGAGAGGGCGTACCGGGCGCTGGGAGCCTGGTAGTGAAACACCACACCTACACAGACACAGACAGGTGGCCAACCTTTCTCTTAATCTGACGGCTACACCGGCACACGGCCGAGTTTAAAATCAATAAATCAGTGGAATGTAATCAAAGAGCATGTTATTGAGGCCACAGACAGATCAATCAAACACAATGGGAGCTTCGGCTGAAATTTCACAGATGAGCACACAGAAAAATTGTCATTGTTATTCAGTCCAAACGCTTTAATTAAAAGAATTACACAATTATTCGAGTGGAAAACTAGATAACAAAAACAAGCACTGAGAGCGACACTAATTAAGGCAGTCATTATAATATTGATATGCTGAATCGATGTTATTAATGTTTAATTAAATAAAGAAAAAAGCCAAAAAGGGGTTGGCTGTGCTCCTGTTTTAAATGCTGCCATTATCGGTCTTACATTAGCACAACAAGTCTAGACTGCAATAAAACACAAAAATCAATTAAGCTGGAAGAAGAATTTTAAAGCCTTTTTGTGTTAATGCAGTTCAGACTGCGAGCAGCGTTTCTGCTCACTTTAAATGTTTCCTTTGGGAAGATGTGTGGTGGTGGCACTAAACTTTCCTCGTCTGTGACTGCGGGACTTACCGGAGACCACCAGGGGCACAGTGTCTCTCTCATAGTCGTTACCCACGACAACCTGACAGTGATAAGTGCCTGAGTCGTTGGTACGGAGACCGGAGATCTCCATGGTAGCATTGAGAGGACTGGCAGCGTATCCTGGCAGCATGACGCGGCCACTGAAAGCCTTATTCACCTTGATTACATCACCTTTGGCACAGAAAGACAAGTTTCTTCAATACAAGTGTCTGTTGGCATCCTGCAAACTTTCGAAGTAAAAAACTGAACTTAAAAAGGGTTCCTAGATATACACCCATGGAGTTAAGGCCTCAGAAACATATTTCTGATGTGTAATTATCAGTGATGGAGTCCTACGCTAACATTTATAATCATTTTCCTGGAAAGATTTGTGTATTTGCCTTTCAATCTTTTCACTCCAAAATTTTAATTTTTTTAAAAATGTGAGTGCCAGAAAATATAGTAAAAAACCAGCACATTAAAACGGTATTCACCTCAAACATGCTGGATAGCGGTTAGTCTCTCCTACCAAGAAATTTATAGTCAAATAAACAAAAAATAAATATAAAAAACAAGAAAATATCACTTATTCAACAGTAACCTTTAAATGGCAGGCAGATAATGGAAACCTACAGATCATCAACAGAAAAAACAGCAGAAAAACACTGTAAATAAATTCAAATTTGTGTTCGAAAGGAAAAAACAATACATTAACATGATAAATGAGAAAAATCCACTGCAAAACAGAAATCATCAACATTATTTATACTTTTTTAAAAGCTTAATGTGCAAATGAATATGTTTTTTGAATGATTTTACTAGTTGTTATGTATAATTCAACAAAAGACAGAAAATTTTACAATTAAAATATTTTTTGCAGTGTACTCTCGGCTAAATGAGGGAGAGATGTGATGTCAATATATCTCTGGACTGATCAGGATTCAGTTTTAAGGCCACAATTAACGGATTCTGATTAAACCACTTCCACACCGTCCTGATGAAACAGATTAGCTCCATTTTTGAGAGTTAAAGCCCTAAAAATAACATAATATAGTGTTTATTTGTCAGCAACATTTTATGCTAATGAGGAAATTCTTGATCTAAGTTTTAAGCAGTTTTAAAATTCACAATGTCACTTTGTTTGTCTGCTACATTGACAATACTGAGCTGCATACTAAGTTTAGTGATGAATTTTACCTGTGCTTCGTCATGATTTTGCTAATATCCTTCCAGTCAGACAGTTTATCTCTGAGGAAATCCTCCACTGAGCTGGTTTATCTATTTCTAATTTCAGGAGGTGATATTGAGAATCAAATTCACAACTTTTGAGCAAACAGCTCCCTGTTTACGCATCGAACAGACAGAGCAACATTCAATCTGTGTCATGCTTGTTTCCACCTGCTAAACATTCACTCTGCTTTAATCTTTTAAGTTTTCTCTACACTCATATCTGAGGGATATATGGCTCTTTGGCTGCTAAATGCTCCGTGCTCTCCAGCTAACCTTACGTTTTTCATTTGCTACAATGGGTATTGAGAGCTTTTGCACTAAAACCAGCTGCCAACTGTGTGTGATGATGTGACTCCTGAGAGCTGTGAGACTGAACCCAAACTGTAAAGTTTCAGGCTGTAAAACCATCTGAAAGAGGTTTAAACTTTAAAGGTGCCCTATGGATGAATATAATCTGCACTGTGCCTTAACGGTGCTAAAATCATTCCACTCAGAACATTTAGACGTATAATGTAAAACCTCCACAGAGAAGGTTTATCTCACTTTAACTCCAGGAGCTGCACCTGTCAGATGGTTAAGATCTTTTTCATTGTTTTCTTTTGAGGCCTTAAGATTTATTCTCGAAATAGTCTGAGGTGGGTGGAACTGCACAGTCTGGTGTTAACCGTCTGTGAATAACCTCCGCTGCATTTGATCCATTGCTAATGGAGAAGTACAGAAGAATCAAAATCTGACTAAGGTGAATATAAATCAAAAGCTACATAGAAACATTCTGTGGTTGCTTCACCTTTCGCAGAGAGCACAATCCTCTCCAGAGGAGCCTCTTGTCCTCTTGCTGGTAGCCTGGTGTGAGTCCACAGGAGGTGGGCAGGCTGCAGGGAGGAGCTGGTCTGGAGGGTGAAGACACAGGGGAGGACGGCTCTGCCTGCCAGCGTTTGTTGTACCGTAGGATGGGTGATCCTACGCATGTTCACTATGGAGGAGGCTGCACCTAGAGACAACAGACAGTACCCTGATTATGCAATTTTATACGTTGGAGGACGCGTTGTAAAAACAATAGTTAGTAATTACAAGTAATGATGATCCAACAAATGTACTGCTTAAGCTTAAAGAAGAAAATGGCAGATAATGACTTTATGACAAAGACTTGAATATGTGTGCTGGTTGACTGGAGTAATGCTGGGTTCTGCACTGAGCAGTGAAGATATATAGAAAGTGTAGGCTGAACTTTAGCTTCTAACAAAGTCGTCTTCTAACAAGACCTCTGGGATTCATTAGCAATTTTACACTCATATTTCTGCACAGAAACTTGTGTTATCACTACAGCAAAGGAACGGGATGCTGAGCTACTATAAGGGCTCAACACACACACACACACGCACACACGCACACACGCACACACGCACACACACACACACACACACACACACACACACACACACACACACACACACACACACACACACACACACACACACACACACACACACCTGTACACAAGAGGCCACAGTGGTTCAAAGGCTCTATCGTGATTATTTAAATTCTATTTCTTATCTTTCTTTTCTTGCTATTCACACAAATGACTCCTCCTGACACTCAAGCTAATTAATTTAAAGGAATTTCCTGCTACAGAAATATCAGTGGCACTGTCACCGTACGACGTGTTTGCTTCACAGATTGATATCAGGACTTCACCTCGTCTGGTCACCATGGCATACAAGTTCAACGTAACCATGACAACACCATCACCTGTACAGACATTATGCTGTATTTCCTACATCACAGCGGTTTTATCATCTCTGTACCTTACTGTAACAGGATTCTGGTATTTTATTATACATATTCTATTTAACCCTCATGTTGTCCTGCGGGTCAGACTGACCTGTTTTAAAGTCTGAAAATGTGGGAAAAGAATATATTTTCACAGTGAAATGTCTGATGTCCACATTTTCAACATTTTTTGGTGGAAAAAGGAAAATGTTAACATTTCTTAAGAATATTCACAAAAAGTCTTTTTGTGAATGTTCTTAAAAAATTAGAAGAGTTTCTGATATGTAACCACTTATATTTTTCAAAATTTTCAGATTTTTTGTAAACATTTACAAGAATTTGTTGCCAAATTTAGGGGATTTTTTAAAAATACAACTTTTAAGGGAAATGTTTAAGGAATTATTGGAATTTTCTTCCTGAAGGTTTTGCAAATTTTCAGAAATTTTGGGAATTCTTTTGCTGAATTTTTGGATTTTTTTCAGACAAGGAAACAATATTTATTGGTGCTTGTAAATGAGGACAACAGGAGGGTTAAAATATCACTAAAACTTGTTTTTCTTAAGCAGAAGATACTTTTTATCCCAACTATAAAAGTTAATTTCATTATAATTTAACTACCTAATTAAATACAATCATATCATCACCATGACAACTGGGCATACTCCATCCACGAGTGATACAGCTGAAATCTCCAGAAACAGTCAGAAAAAGAGCTTGAGTTCATTGGTTTTTTTTTGTCAACTTTCATTTATTTTTTAAAGACAGCAATCAAAAACAAATGTCTGCATATTCATTCATAATTCACATTAAACTGAAAATACACTGTTTCTGCTCCCTCCTCCCACTGGTAGTCAACTGCAATGCAATTTGCAGAAAACTAACATGAGCGTAACAAGAGAACCTGTGTGAAAACCCCCCACAAAGCCTTATTTGGAATAGTATACACAGTGGAACTGAATCCCAGAATGATATTTCCATCTGCATTTAGATTGGACGGCTTTCACAAGCTGAACCCCCTGAGAGCGACTCTCTGCGCTGAAGACGCCCCCGCTGCCTTCCCCCAAATCAGATGTAATCACAAATAGGAGCAGAGAGCACGAGTGCCAGAACAAGGCAGCGAGCAGGAATGAGAGAAATGGAGGAAAATGGGTAATGAATGGTGGAAGGTGAGAGTTTGGATGACAAGCGTAGCCTGTAGCATGGTAGTGACAGATGGGACAAAAGAAAACAGCCTAAAAAGACAAACTTAGAGCTAGAAGTGACATGAAAGGATACTCTGTCACCAACAGACCCATCTCTTTTTCCTGTCAGTCCTCCTCCAGAGTCCACTGAGCTGTGCAGATTACTGATAAACTGTAAGAAGGGTTTCAAGGTGCATGTCGGTGTGTCTTTTACTGAAGCTGCATGTTGTGTTGACTAATTGCATTCAATCTTTTCATGCCAAAAACAGTCTTCCCTATATATATATATATATATATATATGTATGTATAATAGAGACACAGTACCAAATACTAATGAAGCAAGATATTACATACTGGTATATTTTTAAAATTCTAAGCGAAAATGTCCACTTTTGACCTTTGAAATCTTAACTTCATTTAAATCGTAGCCCAAGGAGCTCTAACAAGCTTCTGCTAGAAGGTTTAACTGCATCTTTCAACCTTTCTTAGAACTTTAACAGTTGTCAAGTTGTTGAAAATCCAAGACAAAACTAAATATTTCTCCCTTGAGGGAACATAATCAATATTAGCCCACCTGTTATGCAGATTAAACCTGCAGAAAAAAAGCTATTAAGTGTCAAAATATATTTAAACTATTTACATGTTTATGTTGCAGTTATTTCTACACCCACTTCTTCTGTTCAGGGTCACATGTGGCTGGATTAGATCCCAGACTCCCAAGAATATTCATCACAGCGTATTACAGTTGCAGCACCGGCTGCTGTGCATTATTCATATGGACAAATGTTGCTTGATATTGTTCGCACAGTATTTAACAGGCACATACGCCGATCAGCCACAATATTAAAACCAGGTGAATAGAAGAGCGCTGATCTTGTTACAATGAGACCAGGCATTCATGTGGATGCTGCTGTGACACGTAACACCCAACTAAACACGTGCAATACTGGTCACCATTGTTGGCACCCATGAAATTTATCTCCTGAAAAAGTGAACCAAGTGAAACAGCTTTAGTCAACAGACAACTCATGTTTGATACTTAACAGCTTGTGATTAAAAACTGCAATTTTAAAAAAGCATTAGGAGGGAAAAAATAGAGAAATTGAACAATTGCACTGTGACATCAGTATTGGCACCTTTTACATCAGTGTAGGGAAAAAAAAAACGTTTTGACTCGGATGTGATTAATCAGAAATTAGAATCACCTGGTGATAAACTGTCAGTGTCCACATGACATGAATTAGCCAATGAATGATGACTTTAATGTTCTAAAAAGCCACATGTTATTCCCTGTTACTTCTAAAAGGTATAGAAGAGTGTACGCCATCTCCAAGGACATCGGTATCCCCGTTTCAACAGTGTGCAATGTTATTAAGAAGCTGGCCAAGCATGGAACTTTCAAGAACCTGCCTGGATGTGGGGAGAAGAGGAAATTAATGAGAGAAGTCCTTGAAGGTTGGCGTGAACTGTGGAAAAAAACACCACGTAAAACATCCAAAGATCTGAAAGCTGACCTGGAACAATCACGTAGCATATGCAGCACACTAAACCAAGCAGGGCTTCACGGTGAAGGCCGAAGAAGACCCCAATGCTGAAGAAAAGGCATAAAAAGGAACAACTGATCTTTGCCAAAGAGTACCTGGATAAACCACGATCCTTCTGGGAAAATGTTTTGTGGACAGATGAAACAAAAATAGAGCTTACAACATTTAGATGAAAAATGATAATTTTTGCTAAATTACTTTGGACATCCAAATATAAAATTGTGATCATGTGAATTTGGTGCATTTATTATTGAAGATATTGGACAGGTTATGCAACAAAGGAAAGGGTGCCAACAGTGGTGAGCAGGACTGTAACTAAGCACACAACCTCATTGCAACATCACACCTAAACACCAGGCGTCGCCCTGAGTAGGACAATGCGTCCTGCCACACTGTTAAAAAACTGCTCAGGAATGACACAAAGAACATGATAAAGACCTCAAAGCAATAATCGGCCTCCAAACCTCCTAAATGGCAAATGCGGCAGAAGCCTGATCCATGGAGGCCTCATCCTGCAACCTACAAACCAAATACCACAGGACTCCTCCAGAGGTCTCTTATTTGTGTCCCGACAGGCCAAAGCTGTTTTCATGGCACATTATTAGGCAGGTGGTTTTAATGTTGTGGCTGATAGATGTATATTATATTGGGATATGACATAATAACCCTACGTAGAAATATATTTCACTACACATCCAGCAGTTGGTTTTCTTAGCTTAGCACAAAACCTGAAGACTAAGGGAAACAGCATGCGTTGCTTTGTCTAAAGGTAACAAAGTGTGACGACCAGCACCTCTCAAGCTCACTAATTAACACCATAAATCTGGAAGCAGTTACTTCCTGTAGTGCCTCGTTTCAACCCTCCGTGCAAAGCGAAGTTAAACTAACCAGCAGCTTCACATTTACTGCACAGACACGAGAACAAATGAACATACGTCACAAAATGTGGAACTATTCCTTTAAAAACAAACATGCCCATCATCGAGGCGGTAACATGATCACATTTCAGAGGCTCCTCCAACTGCCACAGCTACTTCATGTCTTGCAGCAATCTGTCTCCCTCAAAACGTTGTGCAAAAAACAAAGATTTATTGACACATTCAGGTGATTTTCATCAAGTCTGAGAGTCAAGAAATGTCATGTGATGATGTGGATCCTCCACAGAGTTAATTTGTTCCTACAGACGGGTTCATTAAACTCCTCTTGCTGTTATTAGCAGGCTGACTGTGTTGTGAACCACAAAAACATCACAAATAAGTTACATGATTATTCAGTATTTAATATAAACCTGCACACTGCTTACCATCTGTCTGTTGTCATCAGCTCATCCTATAAACTTCATTACCCGCATGCCGCATTTTGATATCTTGTAGCACTTTGTTGTGTGCTCGAGGGCAGCTTTGTGGTGATGAAATTGGAAATTACCGACTCAGACGATAAAATGTTGTCAATTCGGGAGAAATCCTGTTTATTTTTTTTCATTTGAGCAAGGAAAGAGATGCTTTGGTTCGCATCGTGCAACAAAAACAGAGACAACATGACTGAATGCGGAGAAAGAATTTTATGCTGTCGGAGCACAATGTCCAGCAAGGCAATGTTTTAATTTTGAAATCGTGAGATGCAGCCTCTCTCATTTTAATGAAAATCCAGGCTGACCACCATCACGCATGCCAATCGCAGTAATTAAGGAGAGGAACTTATCTTTACTCCAGGCAGTCAGCAGGCTGCATGTGGGACCTCAGACCTGCGATACTATCCAACAGAGACCTGCAGCTCTGAGATGTTTTGTCTTTTGTCCCGTAATTGTGAATTTTATGCCGAGTTGTAATGGAACAGATGGTCGACTAAACTTGCATAAATGTGTTTGGAGGTGTTCCAGCTCAGTCCCACCGAGCATGTCTGCAAACATCCTCAGCATGTCAGCTTTCACTTACAACACTCGAATTAGTGCAGACCTGTCTTGTGTTTTTATGGTTTCGGAAAAATGAATGTGGTTGCTTTGTATTCTGCTCCAGCTATCCCTCCTCCTTTTATTCCTTTCTGCCATTCTTCCTCTCATCTATTTTCTGCCCGGTCCTCTTATCCTGTACCTGTCCTGTCCACTTGTGCGCTGGCATCATCTGTTACGACTGATTGTTATTTCCGTACATCCAGAACTGCTGATTAATTCCTGCAGCAGCTGGAGATGAAGCTGCTGCTGGAGAAAATAAAGGGAGCGGGAAGGAGACGGAGAACTCACCCGAGCCTAAAGAGAGCAGCAGCATCAGAGCAAAGAGGATCTGCCGCCCAGCTGCACACAGAGTGAGCTCCATCCTCGTCCTGCAGAGAAGAAAACAGAAGAAGAAGAGTGAGGCAGTGGAAGGGTGAACCACGGGTTAGGAATAATGGTAAAAATGTACATAAAATAAAGCTGTACATGCTCAAATACATTCTGACATTTAAGTTTTATGCACGGTGTCAAGGCACTTGCAGACATTTTTTATGTGCTGTAAATGTGTGTACATCTCAGATGAGTTACAGATACTTGACATTTATTAGTGTCTTCATCTTAGAAGAAGAATTCATCAACATGAAATATTTTTTCAGCCATACTTGCATGCCAAGATGACAGATTTGTTCTTACATCCGTATCCAGTGTTGATACCCGAAGCACTAACATGCCCCTGGAAGATACTGACACGTTTTGTTTGCGTACAAAAATGAATTATGTGACCCAAATATGTGAATTTGTGCTCATCATGATCACTTCCTCAATGCACTCACCGACATTATTCCAGGTTATTAACTTTGTGTCTTCTCTCTCCTATAGTTTGTACTTTTTTCCTCTCTGTACCTCACTGCAGGTATTTCAAGTGTTTGTTCTCTTGTTTGTTGTCTGTCTCCGTTATTCTTTGGTCTCTGCTCTTTTCCTCACCCCCAACCAGTTGAAGCAGACAGCTACCCTCCCTGAGCCTGGTTCTGCCTAATGTCTCTGCACAAATATGCTTGTTTGCAGAAAATCTGTGAATTTGTTTAGTTTTTCATGATTTTTTTTTGTAGGATCTTAACTTAAGTCTTAAAGTAGCCAGGAAACTCTACATATTTAATAATACTGTTGACCTTACTGTTGAATTTAGTCAGGTAAATTAGTGTATTATAGAATTTTGTAAGGTTTAACCCTGATTTTTAATATTCTCGGGTCAATTCACAACATAAATACCACTTCAGGGTCTTAATCTTAGCATTTAAACTTGGTAAGTACATTTCCAACACCAATTTTATTTCTCTAATTGAAAGCCCTTTGGCTGAACTGCTGCTCTTGTCCGTTTACTTGATACAATACATGGCAAATAGCGCCAAGGCTGCTAAAACCTCCCAAAACAATCCTTATTATTAAACCTACAGCATGTACAGAAGCTTACAGTAAATATTTTGGGAATAGAACTTATTTTACGCCGTCTAATAACCTGAAACTCTTACACTTCGAGTTTAGATGCACTTAACCCCAAATTTCCCCCGGGTGGTAGCTTTTGCTGCATGCTAGCTAGCTGCCATTGGTGTGAATGAGTGTGGGTGTAATCAGAGAAGTGAGAGACAAACTAAAAAGTACTTTGGATAAAAGCCGTTTATCGATACCATCCATTTTTGTGTCAGGTGAAACATTTTGGTGATTTTCCTGTTTGAACAGATGAGGGCCTGCTTGTTCCTCTGTGTGCCTGAACAAACCCACAGCTGTTTGGTTCATCAAACCTTTTCAAAGCTAATTAGTCCAACTCCAATCAATAACTGCTGTGACAAAATCAAAGCCGTGTTGCTCCATGATGAAGAGCTAAAGATTCTGAGCCGTCTCCACCCAGTAGAAACTCAGAGTGTTGCTAGAAGAGTCCTTCTCCAACTCTAAATGCCCTGTTCACATAGACTCCAACACATGGCGCTCCTCTGGGTGGGCTGTCGACCATGAAAGCAGCTTTCACATGTTGTGGGATCCGGCATCTGTGAAGCTGCCACAACTGCTTAAGGAGCCACATCTCAGGTCTTACCGACACAAAAACTAACACTGACCTTCACAAGGGTTTTGAATGGAAAAGTTCCTCATCTGTTATTGTTACAGCCTCCTCCTTACTGCCAGACAACACCTATAAAAATATCACCAAATGCCCCGAAATAGCCTGAAACACTGAATCATCGAAAAGCCACTTCCAGCAAACGGTGATCCGTTTTATTTATTGGTGTTGTAATGTCAAGACAAATAAACAAGACTGCGACACAAACATGATTCAGTGCAGTTTGTGTTCGCCGTTTTCCAGCTGCAGTATTGTGCTGTAAATTGTTGACACTCAATGAAACAAGATGGCCTCTGAACCCCTCCACTCCTGGAGATGGAAGGAGGCACTGCTGGATGCATTATGTTCATTTAGCAGGAGCTTTGCTCCACAGCCACTTACATTTTTTAACCTGCACAAATATCTGTATGCAGCACTGATCTTGTATCTGATGGAAATAGGCCATTAGACTTAGTAGGTCTGACTGGATCTTGTCCCAGACACAGTTAGCAATAAATCTAATGATGATAACTTATGACAACCACTGCAAAAGTGCCTATAAGATTGGGTTAACTTTAATTATGCTGCAGTGTAAATGTTGATTTTGGTGCATTCCTACAGCAACAACATTGAAGAAATGCTTCCGCACATCAGAGCTGAGCTGCTGACTTTGCCAGAGGATTTGGCTCGAGGCCCGAAGCTTCTCAGCTCAATGGAGAGATGCCTGAGACAGAGCTTTATTGCCTCATACTGGTATTAAACTGAGATGAAGAATAGAGCATGCAGTTTGAAGAAAGCACAGCTCTGTCTCATGATGCTGACTTTAGGGGGGAATTAAGTAACACAAGTGTCTCTAAATTATTCATTTTCTTGTGGACAAAATTGGTTCTTCATGCCACCATGACTATGCAGGCTTCACTAACAGAGGTTTGCTCACAGACTCTGAAGAATTTAATTCAAAAAGTTCAGTTGGAGCAGACATCCGTCCATCATGTTTGTGCTGTTTAGACTCCAGTTACATAAAGTAAACAATTTATCCAAGAAAGCAAAAGACCTTTTTACATTCACCAAGGTAACAGCCTCTCATGCCAACAGCATCCCTCATGCTTAGAAAGACGATTATGCAACACCGGTTCAAGCCTTTATAAATTACAGGAATAATGGTCGCTCTCTTTCCTGATTATGTGAAAGCTCAGTAAAACCTTCAGCGATAAAAAAACCGGAGCGTGTGAGTTGAAGAAAAACATTCCTCTCGGATAGTAAAGGCTTACAGTGACACCTACCAAACTACACTGCCATTAAATGATAACTTCTGGTGCAGTTTTTGATAGTGGGCAATCATTTCAGTGTTGAAAAGAGGATTCTGGTGCGAGTAAGACTGTGCCACACACTGTGAGGCATCCCATCTCCAAAGGTGGGCTAGGACCTTGTGATGGGCTGTGACAGATTGGGGTCGAGCTATTGGACTCCTTGCGTGTTGAAGGCCTGAACCATTGGTGGAGCTAGCTGGGTGGGTGACAAGAGATTTCTAAAGGCTTGGAGAGGGTCATGACACCGAGGAGTTTGCCCAGTCTTAGAAACGGAGAGTATTAGGGAGTGTTGTTTCTGAGGGCCTGGGACTGGCAGCAGCCCAGCAGCCACCATCCACACCAACAGAATACAGAGTTCAGCCTATGGGCAATCTCTATGGATGCTATACAACACACAACAGCGTACGTCTATAGACAGCAGCCATTCAAACTTTTACCAGAGGGGATTTACGACATACGGTGCACTGGTCATCCGATCACACCAGCAGCATACTAACCAGCAGCACCTTTTGTTGAGGACGAGACATCAGATGTTGTGAACACCTCCCTCTAAACCGCCTCTCTTCACTTTCACAGGCACAGTTGTGTCTTGAGGAGAAAAGAGCCAGAAGTCTCTAAAATGCTTCAGTGGACTTCAATGTGGATGTCCATCTGACACATTTTCACGATGTTGCCTGAATAGGACGTATTCTCGGCTCATTGTAAGAGCCAGCGAGCGGAGTGACAGAGATCCAAAGAGAGCTAACAGACGAGGCTGGCAGACCTACGAGGCTCGGCACTAAGCTGTCAATCTGTTGAAGCAGGAGAGAAACCGGCCTCATGATCATCATGACGCAGGCAAGATGGGCCCCTCGACCCAAATCTCCTTCAGGCCTGCGGTTGGTGGGAAAATATCTTAGAAAAAACAAAGCTTGAGGAGCCTGGAAGACGTCACATCAGCTGCTGCTGTGGACGAGATAAATCACATTCGTGTGCACAGCATGACGGCTTTATGCCTCCGTCATGCTACACACACACGTGTGTACGGTCACAAAGGGTGAGCGAATGAGGCCATGCTGGGTCCCATGTTGATTTGTCTCTCTCTTTCTCACACACACTGCTGTAATGATGCAGCTACAATAAAGCTCCTCATCAAATCCCTACACACAACGCATTTTACTTTCTGCATTTGCGCACACAAACTCTCATTTGTTGGCCCTTTTATATTCTGCAAGACAACAAATAACCTTCATGTTTAATTTACTGTTGCTCTTCTAGTCCAGCTTTTCATTCCAGCGTGCCATTTACTGCACACATGGACACTTACAGTTCAGTTTTAACTCTAAAATCTCTGTAATTTGTGAAACGGTCATTTCAGACAGAAGTATCCAAATGCAAACTCCTTCAGTTGTTGATTTTGGTGGTTGAAACAACAAAAGTCTATTTTTATCAGTTTATATCGCTGATAAGTGGACAATTAACACCATGATTTGGGTGAAACTGTGCCTCCAGATGACTTTTTCATATTCCCAGCCCACTCATTTCAAACTACAAGAGTCCCAAATGTGCATTTTAAGGCAACATTACACATCTATTATGCTAAAGACCGTCATTTATCATGATACACTACATGTCTCTCACTCTTACAAGAAGTCTGCATCCTATTAGTTAAATTAAAATGAGATGCTTTTTAGGATAACATATTAAAACATGGGGAAGCAACACTGAGATTCAATGTATTTTTTAATAGGGTTTTACTGTTTCACTTGGATGATGCAAAGCTGATGGATTTGGGAACCTTAACACTGTAACAGGCAACAAGAGCATAGCTGGAGTCGTGCTAACTGTGGTAAAATAAACACAAACCAGAGCACAGTTTTTAATGTTTACTGTGTTAACACCTTTGTTTCTGCATAGTGGATGAGTCAGCCCTGAATATGGTTGTTTTAAAACTTAGTAAAATAATGCAGTTTGTTATTTATGTGTTCTGAAAGTAAAGTTCTGTCACCACCACAAGCCGAAGACAACTAGCTTTACTTCTTACCATTTGTAAAGAATATAATGTTTGATCTAATAATATAGCATTACTCGTAACTTTTGAGATCTTCTTTATGCATTGTCTTTTTCTTTTTATCGTAAAGAAGCTCTCTTTTTTTGCCTTTGTGATGGCAGAACATTGAGAGTTTTTCTTGTACTCTGGAGGAATTAATTTCTGATTAAAGTAAAATCCGACAGCCAATACCGGAATTTTTTAACAGGGAGTTCTTTAAACATATCTTTGGAAAAGCCATGATGACAAGAGGAAGCAGCAAAATCAATGTCTACACATGCAATGCAGAATAAGAATTGCTGCAGGACAGAAACAGAACCAGTTCTTCGGAAAAAAAAAAAAGAGTCAAACTGTGTGTCTTGTATCAGCTACAGGCACCTGACAAGAAAAGGTGATTCTGCTCCTTTCAGTCTTCTTTAATCATATCTCACAAAACTATTACCTCCAGAGAGCAGCGGCGTGAACAGCAGAATAACAGCTCCAGATAAGTGACAGACAAAGTGGTGAGAGGGAAGAAGATGAAGGAAGAGGAATGAAAGGAAGGTCATTTGATCAAAATTGTGACAGTAACACACCGCCATGATGAAAGCTGCACAGGAAATCTGCTCTGTAACTCCCCTTAATTTGTTGTTTGTAGGAGAAAAAAAAGGCTGCAGTCGGTCCGTGCTGAATAAATGTGAGGCTGAAATTTGAATATCTGTTCACAGAAGCAGCTTTTATTAATTAAAAAACAGCGAGAGAAGGTTGCAGTGGTGATTTGGTGCCATAAAACAAGCATCAAACCGGAGCATTATTAATTGCTCAAGAAAAACTGAAAATAAGACCAGGACACAGCAGAAGGAAAGTAAACTGAGCTGAATCAGATATTCGCTTCCTGCAGACGAACACACAGATAGCCTTTGAGTTGAGCGTGTCTGTGTGGTGACTAATCACACTCAAAGCAACTAATGACTCATGCAGTTCTGGCCCGGGTTTCGGATGGAGCGAGGACTCTGGAAAGCTGCTGGTCCATCCGATTCAAGATTACACACTCATCCTCTCACACTGACACCATTGATCTCGCTGGGCAAGGGGACAGGGGTTATTTAAAGCTCGATAACACGCTCAGGAGAGGCCAAGATTTGGCTAGATGTGAGCGCAGCAAAGCGCAAAAAGGAGGCAATTTAGATCAATCTGAGGGATCCTTGACAGACAGGTCCAGTGAGGAACAGACGGAGAGGAGCAGCTCTACAGGTCACGACCTGGAATTTCTAATAGCTGCAAGTAGGTTTTAGGTAGCATCAACTTTTTGGTTTATTATTCAGTGAGAAAATACAGAGCAGGGGTCCAAACGGAAGTATACTGATGTGATGTTTAATGCATGTATCACCAACGATTTGTGCGTACCTGAGAGAGATTGACAGCTCTTATGACATCCATCTGTTTCCTACCTTCCTGTAGTGCTATTAAGCTGCTGCGGAGCTGCACTCAACAGACCTGCAGCAGATGATCTCAGATATGCTCATTTTCTCTCTCCACCTCTTCATTCTCAGCCTCTTCCTAGCACCGCCGGTGGTGTGTGTGTGTGTGTGTGTGTGTGTGTGTGTGTGTGTGTGTGTGTGTGTGTGTGTGTGTGTGTGTGTGTGTGTGTGTGTGTGTGTGTATTGTGCAAAAGGTGTAGGTTTGACTATGTGAGATTCAGTGCAAAAATCAATTCAAATGCATTTGATTAACATATGAGGGAGACGCATTATTTATAAGTGCGCCCATAACTGCGTGAGGAGGGAATATTGAACCGTAGCTTTCAAAGGAAATAGAAACCAGGGGAGCACCGTACGGAGGCCTCAGTGGAATCAATCACTGCTCATTTCTGTAACGCATCAAAAAGGATCAAATCACACAAACCTCGATCGATTTCTAACCAGTGAACCTCGTTTCTGGAAGAAGAAAAATGTTTTCCTTTTAAGTCGTAGAAAAAGCACGCCGTTTTTTTGTAAATATAATGACATCTGTAAGTAGGGAGTTAAAATTAGTACATGGAGTAATGTGGTGGACCTCAGGTGGGCTATTTCTACAAGGAAAAATAAAAAAATTATGAAAAATTACTCATAGTATGTAAAAATTCTGAGATTATGAGTACAAATTATTTAATACTAATGTTTTAAGAGCTATACTTAAAATATCGATGTACTTTTGCTTAATTCTACCTTATATCTTAATTATGACTTGAAGCATTGCAATTTTTGGTTAAAATTGAAACTTTTTTTGGCTTCAACTAACATTTTGTGCATTTTTAAAAAAAAAAATTTTTCTTCCTCTGCAGAAATGTGCATTAATGGGATGCTTTTCATGTCTCTATAAATACAAATATGGGAAAAAAAGTGGATATGGTTTTCTTTTGAGAGTTGCTAACTGTGCTATATATACAGCTAGCTAGCTGGCTGGAATGCACAAAAATGGAAATGAAATCAGCAGTGTAGGAGTCATGTTTTTGATTGATACAAGTCCAATATGTACTCTTCTTTTCGCTCTGTTTTCCTGTCAACTTACTTGTCAGAGAAGTGCATTGGTTCTTTAGCAAACGCTCTACTGCACTGCCAGCTAGTTGCTAAAGTTAGTTGCATGGAGAAAATAGCTAAAGAGGAGCAGTAATAGTGAATCTAACAATGAAGCTGCAGCAACAAAACCACAAATCTGATCTAAAATAGGCTAAAAATCCTCAACATGAATTCTACCATCACTTGACCCACTGTAGAAAACGTTACAGCAGCGTAACTGAGTGAATTTGAAATGATGACGTTTCAATGTTGTGCAAAAAAAAAAAAAAAGGTCTGTTCAAGTAATGATTTAGGGGTCAGAGGTCAAAAATAAGCAGCTAGAGGGTTGTTAGGATGCTGTCTAATTGGCCACTACACCAGCTGTGTCTGAAAGACAGCAGAGGTCAAAGTTCTGAGGTTTGCTTTTGGTAACAAAGCCGATAGAGGATCAGGTGCAAGAGACACAGCCATCATCCTGAGTGTATTAACTACACAACACACACACACACACACTGCATGTCTTGTGTCGTCACAGCCACCATAAACGGGCCACAGTGAGACCACGTTTTTTATCCACAGCAAAAAAGCGGCCAGAAAAGCAAGTAGCTGTGAAATAAAATGGAATAAAAGGCACAAACATAGACATGCTGGTGGGACTTCATCCAAGAATTCCTCGTCTTTAACGATGTGCTGAGTCTGTGGAATATCAACGAAGCGAGAAAGAAGAAAAAAAAAGAGCTCTGTCCTTCAAGTGTTTATCACCAGTGCCAAATACCCGGAGAGTCAGGAGCTATCAGCTCATTCTCACATCAGCACTTAACAATAACAGGGAAGATTTGCTGAATGGCGATATTTCAAACACGATGGCATTACATATCAAAAACTAACATAAGTGCAATCACCAGTGAGCATGAAGAAAGTGGCTAATTATTCTAATCTCTGTGCTGCAGAGGCTGATTAAACTTTGGTGCTGCCTTAAAGAGATTCCTCTGTGCTACTCCAACTGTAAAGCCAAACATTTGTCTTCCACCAGACCTTCGAGGAGAGCCCCCGGCCAAAGACAAAGAGAGGGACCTCTCTCTTTGTGTGGGTGAGCTGTTCAGCTGTGGTCTCATCTACGCTTGTAACGATTGGCCTGGTGGGCTGCTTTAGTCCCTCCCAGGCTAAAGACTGAAGTTGATTGATGCATCGGTTTGTCCAATCCCCTTTGGGTGTCGGCCAGCAGGCAGATGGGTCCCCCCTATATAGAGCCGGGTTCTGCTCGAGGTTTCTTCCCTGTTAAAAGGGTGTTTTTCCTTGCCACTGTCGCCTTTGGGCTTGCTCTGGGGGTCAGGCATTTGGGTTCTGTAAAGCGTCTTGAGACGAGTTGACTGTAATTGACGCTATATAAATAAAATTGAATTGAATTGAATTGTTGGCGGTGCTCGGCAAGAGGTTTTCCATATTCCACGGAGAGGGAGGCAGAGTTCAGCATCAAGTCCCCATCCATCCAGCAACTCAAAACACAAACCGTTCACCGCTCTTCTCCCATTTGACAAATGTTTGTTGTTGGCTCAGCGGACTCTGTGATTTGGGAGCTGTCCAGTGCTGAAGACGTGGGCAGTTTTCACTCCAGTCACTGTGAAGTCATTGTTAGTCCAAAACCTACTCCCCTCCTGGCTGCAAATGAACCAGAAAGTTCAAAGAGATCATAAAATTCCCACTTCAGCTCACAGTGTAGTTCACAGTTGCATCTGCTGCTTGTGAATTGCATCCAAAAGAAAACAAAGAAGTCTCATACATTTGCTGCATCGCACAATCACACTCCGATTTTAAATGAAACACGTTCCGAGGGCAACAATCATAAAGCAACGAGCCCGTGGCTCCTTTAGAGGTGAAGCTTATTTTGATCATACCTTGGCTGCTGTAAACGAGTGCTGGTACTCATTTGCATTTATATAGCCCTATTCTGTTAGCTATTAACACTGTATTAGGGGGGAATAGAACCCATAATCACCTAAGTGACATATTAGAGTGGGCACTTTCTTACCACAGAGAATAATATCAAACCCTGACTGAGAATTACCTTTGGCTCCTACTGAAAATACGCCATCAGCAAGGCTGTAGAGATGCATTCATTTAAGCCAACTGTGCAGCTAAGAGCAGCATGGCTGAACTGTCTGGTTTAATTAGTTTGCTAACGATTATCTTTCATCATTAAATTTTGAAAAACAGCTACTTCCTTCAGCTCAAAATGACCCAGACATTCAACTGCACACTGATAAAAAAACCTCATTGTTTCAGCTCAAATCTGGCATGGTTCTCTGTATAAAGAGCTGGAAAGCAGTGAAAAGCTTCATCAGATTGCTCGTTTTGTCCAATAAATTCTAACAATATTCAGATTACATCCATGCAAGACAGAAAAACAGCTAATCCTCACACTTAAAAAGCTGGAACCAGGTGAGGATTTTTGCATTTTAGCTTCAACAGTGATCTAAAATCGGTGATTACTCATCATGTATCGTCTCTACAGTATCGCCTCCATCTAAAAGCATCTCGCATGACCCTTTCACCCCCTCATCCACTGATGCAAAGTGACTTCTCGAATTGCAGACGGCTCCGAGCCAGACGCGATAAACAATGCTGAGGCTGAATGAGTGCAAAGTGTGCAGCAGCAGACAGCGAGGCAGCTGAACCGAGCTTGTACTCTATTTTAGAATCAGACCCTTCTCTCCCCCACTATGCCGCTCTCTGATCCCTCTGCTCGTATGAGTGCACTCATCTGCATACACGCATGCACAAACAAACACGCACGCAACTGCTGCTTGCACATGGATGTCAGCAGATTCAAAACCTTCTGCTCAGACACACGCATACGCTCATGCACATCCGGACAGAATGAAAAATGCATGCTGTAAACTTTCAGCTGGGTCTCTTTGCCTCATTCCTCACTACTCTCATCTCATCCCACAGGCGCTACCTCTCTGCCTCTTCTGTTGCCGCTCACAAACATACATTTCCTGAGCTGGGGCTCCTCTATAGCGCGGCGTTGCCTAGTTAACCTCATCCTGCTTTGTGGCACTGACACGCAGCTGGTGGTGGGCACACTAACAAGGCCGGAGAAGAAAAGGACTTGGACTCCTTCAGACTGAAGTGGTGAATGGAAACAGAAAGCGCTTCACTGGGCTGCAGGGGCTCTCATATTCTCAGACAATACAGCTCATTTGTCAAGGTGACCCAAACTGTTCTCCTCATTCTCTGCGATTTGTACATGCCAGTGTTTGTTTACAGAGCATCAATATAAGACTCTAGAAGATCAGCTTGGCACCAGGCAATCAATCTTTTCCCCTTCTTTGGCTCACTTTTCGAGCATTTTCCCTCTGGACTGAAGTTGGTTTGCAAGATAGTGCACACTGCTTCAATGTGAAGATGAAATAGTGCGAAGCAGCCAGCAGCAGCAATCCAGTTTCTATAGAGGATCTTTGATGTCATGTCCAGGTGACAGCACTGGAGGAGGACCAAAATAAGGTCTGATCCTGGCAGATATTCAACACATGTTTGCTCAGGGGGGGAAAAAAGGCTCTGATATACATAATAGGTTTCACAAACACCTGTTCAAGTGTTCAGATCTGCTTCCACAATTACATCACCCAGCAGAAGGCATCCTCACCTCTGATTCATTTAGTCAGGAACATTTTTTGGAAGATTCAAGTTCTCCTCACATGAGGAATATGATCTCTGGAGATCATGAAACCATGTAAAGGGCACACTAACAAGGCTACTTGGTGGGATGATGATTTATGCATAAACCTACATGGCTCGTAAATATAGACCAATATTAAAAGCTTTGACCTGTAAATAATTAAAGATATCCCAAACGAGTGCGATTTGTGCGCGTCTCGGAGGTTGGAGACGGTGCGGAGGAGAAGGCATTGATTGGTAGACAGGAAGAAATACTTATTACACTTGCATTTCATTAGATATGCGAGAAGCACTCCTAAATGATCAGAATTAACTCCCCTGTGTTTTCGCACCAGATGCTCCAAAAGTGCTTTTTTGTTTTCCCCTCCCCAACGCAGCCAAGAAATTAAAGCACTTAATCTGAGCGGTCTGAGGCGCCTGGAGATATGACACACTGACCAAATGACTGATCTCATAAAGCATGCACGCGATTAAAAGGCATGTTCTGGCGTTTCACTCCTACCGTGTCTCACAAACCAAAAGACGCGTCTTAATGGTGCAATCCTCCGGAATGTAAAGCGGTGCGCCTCGGTGCAGGTGGTGCTCTCCAAAGCTTCCCGGAGGGTGCAGAGACGGCAAAAACGACGGAAACAAGGGGTGAAACAGCACTTTGCAGAGGCAGAAGAGAAGCGAGAGGTGGGGGGTGCGGAGGAGGAAGAGAAGGAGGATGAGTGCGTAACCGAGCGCTCCAGGTGCCGGACTTTTCTCACTCCCTCCTCAACATGATCCTGTCCTCAGCGAGCAGCAGCAGCCCTATATGCGCCGGTCATCCCGTCAGACGCTGTCAGTGTGGAATAGATGTGCACGGAGAGAGAGAGAGAGAGAGAGAGAGAGAGAGAGAGAGAGAGAGAGCAAGGTGCTCCCTCCGTCCCCCCTCCTCACCAGCAGCAAACGCCGAGGGGAGAAGAAGCCAGATCCGTTTGAACAAAGAGGCAAGCGGTGACAGGCAGACGGCTCCGGCGCCCCCCATTCAAAGTGAGGATTGGGGGAGAAAACGAGAGTGGGAGGGGAGAGTAGAGGGGTGAAAGGGGGGAGGGGGGGGGGTGCACTTTATATGACCATAATCCGAATCCTACATAAGGCTGATCCGGTGTCTGTGAACTAAATTAGAATTTACCCACGAGCTTACAGTCTGACCGTCAGTTCAACCCCCCCACATGGACCCCCTATTTCTGCACATTTTCACACACATTCCAACCAGAGAAGCTAAAAAAAAAAAAGAATTAATAATAACCACGCAGCATCCATCTAATGAATATGTGCAGGAATACCATTTGACTAATGCTGTGCAGATTTAATTGCAACAGCTGCCTGAGATGCATCTTCCCCCAAACCTGCCAACAGGCCACATCTCCTCAGCTGCAGCCCGGTCAATACCCAGCAAACAGCATCCATCCTCATCACGCTGTAGAAGAGAGAAGACTCCTCTGTTGGTTGCTGATGGCAGCTCTGAGCCACCTAAAGACGCCCGACCAACAGGTTCAGCGCCTACACCGATTTCTGTCGGTGATAAAGTGAGAAGAAAGAGCAGCAGACTCCTCTTTGTTATTCATCATACTGTAGGTCTGCAGTCTGTTACTCTGTGCTCAAGATGGTTCTGAATTATGCATCTTCCCTGGTGTAATGAAGGCAGGAGTTGGTTTTGGAATCTTAATAGAGCCACTAATCATGATAATCACAGTGACTCTAAAGTAAAAAATCTTTGAAAGTTGTGGAGAATTGGGCTTTAGCTGTGCAGACGGGAGGCTTTATAATGTGCGATAAGTGTAACCTCATTATAAACCAGCTCACTCACCTGTTGGTCACAAATCATAAATTCTTGCTGTAAATCCAAACTTTGATCACATCTGCTTAAACTTGAGTTGAATCCAACAATAGAACTCAAAGATATCATGCTGATTTTTGAGGCATGTGTTAAAAAACATGCAAAAATATAATTCAGCTTGATGGTGCAACCATGGACCAAATATTTCACTCATACATCATGTACAGCATATTATACAAGCAGACACTTTGGTAAAAGAGGATTTTTTCTAACCTTAAAGCTACTTAAACTTGCATTAACTGATTATTGGGACACGGGGGAGCAACAAGCAGCAAACGCGACACTTTTTCACATTATGAGTGTGTGATGGTGAACATGCAGCAGACATGGAGCAGCATTCACTTGGAGTCATGTAGCGACTAAGGGTAAATATTTCTTTTTTCCTGGAGAAAATATCTGGTGCTTTAGCAGCCAAATGCTCCACCACAGTTCAATGCAAAAGTTTCGGGACTCCTGGGAATATTTTGCAGATTTTTGAAGTGAAATGAAGTAAACACAACCCCTGCAGCAAACCCACAGTGAAATGAATATTTCTTCAAATGTTAATGTACTGCTTCTTTTCATGGAAACTAAAATACAAATATTTTTTATTTAGCTCCAATTGTGGCATCATTAATTTGTTAATCAGCATGTTAAGATCTAGACTGACGCAATCCAGAGTGGTACTGGAAGCAAGTGCCGTGGACAGCTGATGGAATGGTTGGGGAGAATTTCAAAATCTAGACAGGAAAAATATGAAACTGGCTCTGAAAAGCATTTACAATCTGTAGTATACAGCTAACAGCCACAACATAATGCCCACTGACAGGTGGAGTGAAGAACATTGATCATCTTGTTAAAATGCAACATTCTGCTGGGATACCTTGAGTCCTGACATTCATATGGATGTTTGACATGCACCGCCCACCTAAACACTGCAGGTCAAGCAACCCCACACCATCCACAGCAACAGCAGTCCTCGATGCAAGTTTCCACTCTCAGCAGGACGATACACCCTGACATGCTGCAGAAAAATGCTCGGGAATGGCCCAGGGAACACGACAGAGCTAAGCTACCCAGGATCCACACTGTCCAGATCCACATCTTATTGAACATCTGTGGGATATTGCAGGATAAACCTGATCTAGGTAGTCCTTATCCTGCAACCCACAGCACCCACAGAATTCACTGCCACCATCCCGGTGCCACAGGACATCCCCATAGGTCCTGTTTCTATGCCCCACTGGGCCAGAGGAGTTTTAGCAGCATAAAAGGGACAAACACAATATTAGACAAGTGGTTGTAATGTAATGCCTGATTGCCTCATGTCAAAGCAGGCTTACTAAGTTCTCGCTTTGACTGGTGCTCTCACACGTCATCAATACTTTTGCTGTTCTAAGTTCATGGGATAAAAACTAAAAATAAATGATGAAATCGCATTCATGTGCGTTTCCTGCAGGGATGTATTTGTCTCATTTTATTTAAAAAACCAACTAAATATGAAACGAGCACACAATGAGCTGAAAGATGCTGAAGCATCTCCACAGAGGGGTAAAGTAAGGGTGGAACCGGATGACAGGAGCATAAACATTCATAATTTAAGGTATGGTCTTTCAGAAATTTGAAAGCATAGAAGTTGTGCTGACATCTCAACATATTCTGTGAAATGTAATGCGGTGATCCTCAGAAAGTGAGGACACTGCAGAGGAAGAGAAGACACCTGCATGAATATGACAATCTTTATATTGTATGTTTCTACTTGCAGAGGAATTCAGAACTAACAGGGGGATAAACAAGATTACATATAAGGGGAAAGATTTGTTGTAATTCATCTGCAAAATCTGATGCTCAGAATTGAGGCCAAGGGCAGATCTTCTGTCCAGAGTTCCACTGATCTGATTCCAGTCCTCAGAGGTTTGGGAGGTTCAGAGAACAAGTCATCTTTGTGTACAGTGTAGACTTCTGAAGTAAACACTGTGGGCATTGTGTCATTTTTTTGTTGTAACCCGATATATTTAGCACTGACAGTGATGTAAGAACAAATGTGGCACACATGTACATCCGGCTGACTCAGAAGCTTTTCCTTTTCCCTGTCAGCTCATAAATGTACAGCAGAACGGCTGCAGAACCAAGCGACTAGACAAGACACCGTATGCGACAGCGAACCCCGAGCCAAACATTTTCTGGGCAAATGCTTCAGTCAACCATCAAAATACCTCGTCATGCTCCTTTGATGCTTATGTGTTTCTCAATAACTGCACAGAATGCAAATTTAACGAAAAGTTTCCCCAAAATCTCCATTTCAAATGGAAAAATTCAGATAAAACAAAGCTGCCTGATGTCTCAGTTCACTGTATTTTAGTCATATTTAATCGTATTTAGTGTGTAAACATAGTTGGTTTTGCCTCTAATCTCGTAGCAAATGTTAGTGTTTGGCTTGATTTTGTTGGCATCCAAACACAGTAGAGTGTTTTAGAACACTTTTATGAGGCAGAGGGAGAAAATATATGCAAATATCAGTCACTGACTTACAAACACACACTAGAACAGTTGTGCACCATGACTTCAGAGCACATTACAATGACTTACATTCATTTCCATGAGATTTACTGTAACCTTAACCTTAAGGGCAACTTGCTGGACCCTGGCTTTAACCTAAACCTAACCTTAAAGGTGGAGTATGCATTCCTAATCTAACACACTTTCCATCAAATTCTGTGAACATTTCTGCCCTGTAATGGGGAATAAACAACAAACTGGCTCAACCTGATCCACATAACACTATTCTCATTTGTATTTTGTGCTTGTGCATGTTCATTCTCATGCACAGGACATGGGGTAAAGGCTGCAGTGTGAGTGACGATCAGCTTGGCACATGTTAACTATCCAAAAATCAACAATTTTGCCCCAGAACTGCAGACTCTCCCTTTAAAACATGTCTTCACCTTAATATGAAATGATTTACATTCTGGTGGCTTCCCTTTTCACCCCATTAGGAAGACTCATCCCCATAATGTGGCTGTGTAAATAGATTTAGTTCCCTACAATCTGAGTAACACTTGGACCACACGCAGGAAAACAAGCAGCAGTAAACATCTTCCACAGATGCTCCTGATCCTGTCAGTGTGTTTATTTTACAAGCATTTACGGACAAGTTTGTTGACGGGGCCCTCATCAGCGCTGTGCGAGTGATGGGGAGAACAGAGACAAACCGAGCAGTGGGGGATTCATCAGGCTCTTACAGCATCCCGAATTCCCTCAGAACATGACAGGAGGAGGAGCGGGAAGAGATGCAGAAGCACTTAACACAGCTCTGAGAGTTTTACTGCAAAGGCCTGGAGGAGCTGCTCCAGGGAGCCGTGAACGTGTGAAATACCCCGAGATTATCAGCACACTAAAACTAACTTTGCGGGATGGAAATATTTGCTCTCTGCTGTTTTTTTATTTGCTTTGTAGCTGCGCTGCTGCAGCACGGGGGATGTTATATAGACAAAATACCCTAAATTACATTTATTCAACATATATTTCACTGCTGGAAGAGAAAGTGGACAACAGAGTCTGTTTAGGCTCAAAGTGTATGAGAATAAATATTGGATTGCACAGTTTTATAGCACACACATACTGTTGGGCGCACATCGGCAGCGATTCGTGCCCACACAGACACGTGAAGAGAGGTTTGGCTCAGCCTTAATGTGAGCTGTGACTTTTAGAAATGTCAGGCGCCTCGCCAAACAGACAAACAGTGTCAATCACTCTGCAGCAAGGGAGCAGCCATCCTCACACAACGGAGAATGCACAGCACACAAGGGAGGTGGGATGAGGATGATGACACAAAAACGACTACTGGAAAGCCATTATGGCATCTTAACGGGAGCAAAGTGACGCTTCCAAGAAACGCATGCTGCCCTCAGTAGGAAACAGAGAGAGTAATGAGGCTTTCAGTGGTGTCATGATTTCTTCATGCTGCTCGAGATGCTGTGTTTAGACTCCCGGGTTTGCTTATTATTTGCTGGGCATGCCGTTAATGGGAAGAGATCAAACAAACCAGTAACCAAGCCACATAAAAAGAGGGGAAACAGGATATCTCCCAGTAGAGAGGAGTCTAAAATGAACTGGATTTTATGAACTCCGGTGTGTGCTGATGGGGCAGACTTGGTTTTGCCTCCACGCTGAGTTTAATGTTTCCGAGCCAAACGGCCCCATCTGGGCAGCAGGAGGAAAGTCATGGAGGAAGTCGGGGAGACGTGGTTGGCACCGACACTAACCACATGTAATACCTCCGACAACAGGCCCACTGCTTTATGTTTGCTTTGGCCTAATTTTCCCTTCGCTGGGTCCTTTAATACAAGCTGCTATATAGATTACCATGACATGCGTTATGATATCTGTGGTAGCCTCACTGAAGAAGAACTTTTCCTTATAAGGCTTGAAGCTTTGCATTGCACTTCTGCAGAGGCAAACATTTATTCAATGAGTCACATTCTGAGACACTGCATAAGTAAAAGGCTTACAATATTATCAGTTATTTTGATCATAAATGTTTGTTCTTTAACATTTGGCCTTTATTCGACAGTCAGCGCAGGGAGATAGGAAATGGAGGTGCGACACGCAACAAAAGGAGCCCAGCTAGAGGCCACACTTTAACATACCATCACCATGACACCACCAGCATGACCTGGAGGTTCATTCTAGGCCTTAGAAACAGTAGCTACAATTAGAAATCTTAACTCAAGATCCTCTGAATAAGTCATAGGAAGAATCACATCAGAAAAGGTTGATGGAACATGCAAAATTAAAAAAAAACTTCCTAAATTTCCCCCCAAATTTCTTTATATTCACTTGATGTGTCGAAAACAGGCGTGAACTAACCGTTGGTTTCAACGCCGAGAAAATGAAGCCCGGATTTTGCTACTTCCTGGTCGCCATTTTGGATTTTTTGGAGCCAGTGACGTAAAAAGCGTCATCAAACAGGCTGGACCGGAGAGCAACTCGGGGCGGGACCAGTCAATGGGACTGTCAGTCAAGTATAGCCACACCCCCTGGCTCCGCCAACTTTAACGATTTATTTAAAATTCAGTATTGATTTATTTTAAGATCGGCCACCTGATCTCTCATTTTGACCTTGAAAACTAACGGGAAAAAATCCTGAGCTGTAGAATATCAGTCTATCAAATTTTATTTTTTCCAAAAATGAATTGGGGTCTATGGAGCAAAAGCTTTTTGGAGCCAACCCTAGCAGACGGCGTGATATTGCAAGTTTTTGACACTTCCGGGTGGGCTTCAATTTTGGAGCCAGATGCTACGTCCACTTTATATACAGTCTATGGTCGAAAAGGAGTTAATGCACTTCATGGAAGATGGGAACAACTTTTCTGAATGTACACAGTGAAGATTTAACTCACATGAATGTTTAGCTGTTTCTGCTTGTAGAGACTCCAGACAGTTTGAAACATCGTTGACACCAGCTGACGTGGGAGAACAACTAGAACCTGCTTACCTGAACAGAACTCCTGAAGGCCTCTTTCCATTGTTCTGTCAGAGAGCCACTAGAGTGGTTTGGTTCTTCTTTGACTTGGTTTATTCAGTCATGTGTAGCCTATACTGCCACCTTCTGACCACAATACACAGCCAGATTATTAGTTTGATCATCGTTAATGGTAACAAACCTTTTCATTGTGTCATTTTAAGAGTTTGATTCAAATTTGCTTTGCACACTATGTAGCTTTTTAGTCATTAGTGGCTAAGCAGGTGGTTTTTAGGCAGTGTTGGTCTTGTGTCAGTCAGTCCACACTGAATATCTCCAAAACTAGTCAGTGGACTGTCATGAACTTTGGTACCCACGTTTAAGGCCCTGAGAACCGACGGTAAGGATTTTGAGGCTGACATTTGCAGTTTAAATCTAAATATCTTGATAACCTTTGGATGGATTAGGATGAAAAAAATCATTTCTACACATTCATATCCCCTTCGTGGCAAGTTTAAATGAATTCTCTGAAATTGTCCAGTGCTTATGGCCAAATACCTGCAAGACTAATGGCAGCGGCAATCGGCCAAGTAATGCGGTAAACATGGAAGAAATGGTGCCTGTTTTTCAGAGGCGAGGTTGTAGCCAAAAACGTACGACTGAACTGCTCTCAGTGAATGTCAAATCACTGAAGACTCCTCGTTTAACTCTCCAACTTTCTCCGTCGTGCACAATGATGCCAGATAAAATCATTTTAAAAGCATTTTTCCACAGCTTTGAACAGCATCTCGCAGTCTTCATCAGCAGATACAGTTTGCCCAGTTGCCTTGGAGGTGGTCCAGCTTCCATCACATGATATAAGCAGTGACCTCAGCTGATGGACATCTGGGGAAAGATCAAGGAAGACGTTCACATCCAGCGCCAGATGCCGTCTTTGATCAAAAATAGCTTACAATCTCCTCACAAATGTGACCGCTAGTTACCATGTCATCACTGTTCAGGAAACCATGTAAACCCAGAACATTAACTTTTCATGAGTTAAAACACTGCCCTCCTTTCAGCTTTGGGGAATGCATTTTTCAGAGAATCTAAATGAGTAATTTTACATCTGTTTACTGAAAACATCCAGCATCATCAGATCTGGAGCTGCATGGTTTTCTATTAACACTGGCGCGTTAAAAATTGAACTTAAATCATACGACGACAGCTTAATAATCTCAGTAACATCTATGCAACCACTGTCTACTCATTATTAATGTGAAATGTGGTTGAAAGCACCCGAAAAAGCCATGAGTCAGGATTTATTTGGTCATTTTGCTTTAGGCATCAAAGTTTTTAGGACGGGACAGAACAGTAGTCTAAATTTATCTTGATGTTAAGAAAAATATTCAAGTGGAATCAAAGAGGAAGATGATTTTGGCAGCCTGGATGAAAAAAATAAGAGATCATACACAGCAGTGGAGAGACTATAAGCAAACAAGGGAACAGAGAGTTTAGAGGAGGAGAGAACAAAAGGAGCTACAAATTCCCAAATCAAAAATAGTTTTGCAGAGATAATAGAAATGTTTGAGCTCCATGCCTCTGAGACAGAGTGAGGCTATTTTTGGTGATGCTTTTCTTTGGATTATTTTTGATCTTGTAAGTGCATTCATTTTTAGGGTCGATTTGTTTGTGTGTATCTGTGCTCGCCTTACAGTTTGGCTGATGTGCGAGGGCTTTTAAATCAGACTGGACGACAGCTTTAAGACCCCCAACCCCCAACAACATACACACCCGCACGTAGACACACATGTAAGCATGCACACTGGAAAAAAAGAAGAAGCAAAAAACCTTTTACACGCTCAATTAAGCACTGATCTACCTTGGCAGTTAAAATTCAGGTCATGTGTGGAGGAGCAGCTGTGAGTGTGAGTTTTATGTGTATGTGCGTTGACGCTTGTGTACTTTGAGTGTGATTGTGTACATTATCATGCATGGGGTGTGTAGGTATGAATGAAATTATATGTTAGCATGTGTGTGTGTGCGTCTAATGAGCTCTCCTGTGCAGCATCTGTGGTCCGTGTCACACTTAGCCTTCGTCCCTCTCCTCCTCCTGCTTTCATCCAGTCGCTGTCATCACAGTCGCAGATAAAAATCACACGGCTTCGAAAACAGGAAGCTCTGCTGTCAAAGCATTTGGCTATTACACTATCCTTAAGACACATGTATACACCGACAGAGACACACTGCACACAGCGAGGAAGTTATTTATATTTCACCTTATGCACAGAGGTTATTCAAAGTGCCTCAGAGTAAAATGTGAAAAAATAAAATAGAACAAATGCATTGAAATAAATGAATCAAAAACAGTAGAGACAAGCTGAAAAAACGTTCACACAGATTTATAGAATAATTAAAACTGATTTACTAAAACAGCTAAAAAGACAAAATGAATAACATAAAAGTGTGTGAGAAATAAAGTGTGCAATAAAACAGAAAAGAACTGAATTAAAATGAAGTGAGTAAAAGTGCAGACAGGTTTAATAAAAGTACAGGCAGTTCAGACCAGATGTCATAATAATCATGATTTCTTAAAAGCAGCGGGTAAAAGAACATTTGTCAATTTACTCTTAAAAATGGCTACATTTGAGGCAAGTCTAAATTCCACCTAGAACTGGTTCCAGCGGCGTAATGACTAAACACCATTTCACCATGTCTCTTCTGAACTTTCCCGCGGCCCTAGTGAGGATAAAGCGGTGTATAGAGAATGGATGAATGGATGGATGGATGGATGGATGGATGGATGGATTGGATAGATGGATAATGGCTGGATTGGATGGATGGATGGATGGATGGATGGATGGATGGATGGATGGATGGATGGATGGATGGATGGATGGAGGATGGATGGATGATGGATTGGATGGATGGATGGATGGATGGATGGATGGATGATGGATTGGATGGATGGACGGATGGACGGATGGATGGATGGATGGATGGATGGATGGATGGATGAATGGATGAATGGATTGGATGGATGGATGGATGGATGGATGGATGTTCTGAACTCTGGGCTCCAATAACTGACCAGTTCCTACAGATTTTAGCGACTGTCCAGGCCTCCGCACACATATGTCCAACATATTTTTGGTTCAGACCATTCAGATCTATTTCGATGCAATGCAATTCAGCATTTAACAGAAAGCCAGAGGAAGAACCGAAGAATCTGAGTAATGTTTTCTCTCTTTTTGGGGTTCGTCAGTGCTCTATCAGCAGGATTTTGAATGGGTTCCTATTGTCTGATGGCCTTATTAGTAAGGCCTGTAAGACTTGTGTTACAGCAGTCCAGTCTACAGGTAATAGAAGCATGAGGGGAGTTTTATGAATCTAGCTTGCACACAAAGTGTCTCACTTTGTCATTAGGATGCCAGAAAAGAGGATTTAGTCAACAATTTTTGTCTTGCTTTTGTTTATCCATTTTTATTTATTGTTAGAAATTTTGTTGCATGCAACTTCATTAAAACAATGAAAAAAAGTCTATAGGACCAGAGTCATTCGGTGTAAATTCTAGATAGATAATAGTGTCGTCTGCGTAAAAATTACCCAAACTTTTAGAAAATTTGAAAAAGTGGATCAAGAACTGCATTCTCTCCTCTGATATAATGTTCTGTCATTTCTCTGTGTTGTTCTTGTTTTCCAGAGACTAGTCTAGTTTTAACCAGTGCGATTTCATAAAGGGCACTGAGTGTTTTGGACTTTAAATGATTAAGAAGATCGTCTGCAGATTTTGCATTTAACATCAATGAATTAGGCAATGATCAAACGGAGCATTGGTGTTCTGTAGGGAAACTAATGGATCAAACATAAGGAACACATATTCAGACAGAGCCAGATTTATTGTTTTACAGTAGGAAGACTAAGACCCTTGATGATAACCAAATCTAGTGTGTGACTCTGAGATTGAGTTGGGTTAGTTACTTGCTGCAGTTCAAAGGTGTCAAATAGATCAAGAAGTGATGTCGTCACTTGAATTCTCTTTTGAATTTTCAAGTTAAATAAATAAAAAAAGTGTAAGACGGTGCATATAACAGCATTTCAGAGATTTTCACTGAAGCTTGCACAGGATTTGGTGGTATTAAAATAATGAAAACATGGAAAGGAGGATGTTTTAATCAGAACTTTTGCATTGCTGTTAATGTCCAACCATGTTTCCATTACAAGCATGAAATCTAGCTTGTTTAGGGTGATACAGTCATTAATTAAAAATGACTTCTTAGTGAAAGGGGCAGACATTCAAAACAGCCAGCTTTAAAAAAAAAAAGAGAGAAGGGACCAGCATGTGAAGTGGAGACTGGTTGTGGCTAAACATGAACAGATTTAGGGTGACTGAGAGCAGATGGTCTATGATTACTACTATGTGTTTGACCGAAGCCACCGGCTGTTTGAGATCAACAAAATGTTTAAGAAAGTGGCATGAGGTCTGTCTCATCTGTGACGGACATTTGAGTGAGGATGCCTCCGGTTATTGCTCTGTAATAGTTCATCAATTTGGTTCAGCTTAAGTGAGGCAGCTTTGACTTGTTCCTTGATTTGTAATTGAAGAGTTAATTTGCAAAACTTATTTTTTATTGTTTACTTGAGATAATAATAATAATAATAACAACACTAATAATTTATTTTTTCTCTATTTTGTCATGTATTTTTCTACTGAGTCAAATCCATTCAACTTCAGTTTGATTGATATTATCTCAAGTAAACAATAAAAAAAAGTTATCTGAAAATTTATCAAAACTGAGTTATCTGTTTTTGCAAATGAACTCTTCAGTTGTAGTGAGCTGGGGCAGGGATATCATCAGAATTAGCATCAGAATCAGCTTCACTGGCCAAACATGCCATGTAAACGTGAAAAAGCATGTTGTAAGTGACCTAAAGTTTTAGTGCAAATTAGAAACAGTTCAGCACAAAAACAAAGAGTACAAAGTTAATGACACCTTATTTACTAGGGCCGACCAATTTATCGGCTGGCTGATTATATATAAATTTTTCGTAAAACGGTAAATGCTGTTAAGTATTGGAGTCATGCAGAATGATGCTCTTGTGCTGTTAGTCCAATACATGAAGCTCTGACTCCATTCAATCCTATGTCCTCTGCTGTCTTCTCAGTAACATAAAGGTGTAAGCTACAGCCAGGCAACATTACAGGAATGGGCTGAGTCAACAGGTAAGTTCATAACGACATTAACAATGACTCAACATATCTCCCGTTTCAGTTTAGCTCTCTTTGTCATGTGTCATGACGAGTGACACGTGCTTTGTTGCATCATGCTTTTCATTTACGTTGCATTGCTAAAGTTGTGCTAACCTAGCTTTAGTTACTCCCTATCTGCTTATGTTAGCAATAACATCGCTGTAGTTGCCAACCTGGCATCGCATTAGATAACAGCTTAAAAACCAGTAAGTAACTCCTGAAATAACATAAGTGTACAAAAGATTTCAGAACAGAATGACCATTTATCACTCTGTCTGTGTGTTGAGGCGCATTTTAGGAGGAGTGATGTGAATGCAGAGGATGAGGGGGTTTATTCAGTTAAAATGATGAACATTACTGTCTGTCTTCAGCAGCTGTCATCATGTCATGTCACTCAGTTTTACTTTGTCAGAAAATAGTATAATGTGACACAGGCTGTAACAGCAACTCACCGTGTTTGTTGTTATTAACGTTAAATCACATTTTCTCGACTTCATTATTTTCTTTGTCATGAAGTCAGGACTTATATGAACCAAAATAAAAACCAGAAACATCTTTCTCAGATGTTAAAACATGTCATCTTCGACAGAGTTGCATTTTAAATATATAATGGTCACAAATAGTCCGACACTAATGTTCCTTAAAGGTCATCAGAGGGCTGCAGAAATAATGTTTTATACAGCATATATATAAAACATACCTCTAATTTTCAGAAGTACAAGACAAGATGTATTCCATAACTCATTTATAGATTGACGCTTTTTTAAGGTTATATAATTTCCCAGAGGTTTAATGCTTTGTTGCATGTTTTTGTACTTGAAAAATCCTCTCTGTTATAAAGTTAAACAAATACTCAAGGACAAAGTATTGTAAAACAGTAAAATGTTCTGCCTGTAATTCGTACTGTGTTGTAGTATGCATTAAGGGACCAAAAAAGAAGTTATTTTATTCACTATATATTTTTTAATTTTATATATTTTTAATCTGCCAACTAGTCAGTTATCTGTATTTTTTTATGTCAAATATCAGAATCGGTATCGGCCCCAAAAAATCCATATCAGTCTGGGATGAAATATAAACATGTAGATCCTCTGAATCTGTTAGTAAATGTGGAGCAGAGGGTCAAGCAAAGGGGAACAGAACCCGACCGTCTGTCTGCATCTGCTGTCTTTCATTCTTATTCACAGGCTCAGATATGGCATCCTGAGGGCATGATGTTTGTTGGTGCCAAGCCGTCTGGATCGTGTCATGTTTGAATGAATCCAATCAGCTTGAAAGAAGATATTGAAGTTGTCAATAAATTTCATCCCACGAGTGAGCCATGCATTCAGGCTAAGGAGTGTACTAAAAGATTCAATTCCTTCTCCCAAAGTTGAAATGGGGCCTGAGAATAACACGTTTTGACTGACAGTTGCTCAGTTTATCCAGTAGGAGGGAGAAGTCTTTATTCAGGATCTCAGAGTCAGTTTTCTTTCTTAGAATGTCAAAGGATCCAGTAGGAAAAATAATCCTCATATCACCTGGATGTGTAGAGAGGACTGCTGGCAACAGCTGTGTTCGCTCCCTGACAGATCTCTCAGCCACATTTTCTGTCTTTGCCAGCCTCACATGCTTGGTAATAGCAGGGAGGATTTTTATGTACATTAGTATTGCCTCAGACAGACATCATTATCAAATACAGCATATTGTAGTCTATGGGAACTGAGCTGTACTGAGCTGTACTTTACTCCACTTTGCCGTGGCAAGTCTACTCTGCTTTATTCTACTCTATATGACTTTATTTTACATCCAGTTACCTCCGTCATCCTGTTTGTTACTCTTCAGTACTTCAAGGTAAATTATATTATTCTTTACAGTACTTCAAAGACAGAACGCATTGATGAAAAGTGGTTTGAACAAACTCCCAGCTAACCCAAAAATCAGCAAAGAGGTGGGGTTTGTGTCGCGTTGATGTTGGCCACGCAAATGTCTCTTGGTCATGGACTGTGCTATGGAAGAACCCATGTGTTACTCAAAGTGACCATGCTTGTAACTAAGCAGAACTTTAATCATTTGATGTGAAAATATCGCCCAATTGACACCATAGCTGGTATTTTTAACTCGTGGTGAGGTTGCAGGCAATATTTGTGTTATGAAATGAGTAGTTTTGTTTGAGAAATGGCTGTGTAGCTGGTTAACATGTGATGGAAGGGGATATGTTTTCGAGCACAGAGAGCAGGAGAGAAGCAAAAAGATGTAAACACATGACTGAGTTTTTCCACAACTCTCTCTAAAGTCACGTAGCATAAGTAAATGCTGATGTGGCTCGAATGAGAGAGCCCCATCGTCTACGGTCAGCAGCAGCTCGCGCAGACTCCACAATTCCACTTCCTGTGATCTCTTTGATGCGGTCAAGCCAACTCACTGCAGATCTACCTCTCAAGGCAGTGTTTTCTCAAGGCAGTGATGCCTGGTAACATGACCAAAGTAGCTGAGTTTCCCCACAGTGTTTTCTCGACTCCTAGCTCCGTGAGTACAGATGCTGATCTCAGTAGTGGGACCTTGAGGGATGAAGGAAGCTTTGCAGTATGCTTCAGGTCATTGCTAGTCTTCTTTTGATCTGTTGGGTGCAGCTCCCTTTTGCGCTGATGACCGGACCCAAAAACTCAAAGCTTGCCAACTCTTCTACGACATCACCGTTAAGAGAAAAGATTCTATCTGCATCACTGTGGCTATCATCATCAACCATGATCAATAAAAAAACACAGCAGTTCACTCCTTCCTTCCTTTACTGGTTTTGAATCAGTCTTTTTGTTTGGGGCATTTGATGAAAGCTAACCGTAACACCAAGAAAATGTCCTGTTGTTGTGGCTGCCATCAATAGCATAAGTAATAACAGGAGCTTCAGTTCCTCAAATGCTGGCAGTGCATGAAGACTCTTGTGTTCACTTTTGCAGCCAACAGCAGAACATTTGGTGTGTTTTGCTCGTGGCTGAGACATTTTAAAGTCAGCAGAAGCAGCTCTAGACAGTAAATAAACCTGGTGAGGCAACTGCTCATTCTAATTGGCTCCCCTGGATGCAGTGAGAGGCAGATTATTAAAAAAGTGAGAAAAAAAAAAACCTGTTATGTAGCAGCTCAGTAGACACGTACTGACCTGAAAAGCTGGAGGCTGTCTAGTTATCGAGGGACTTGAGAAATGGCAGAAGTCAAGGTCTTTATATCTTAACAGTTTTTCCTTTAGACCTCCAAGTTTAAAACAACCACAAAACACAATAAAAATTAATTTTCACCATGTGTCCTTTAACTTAATTTGCTGTTTAAAACCAGTGTTGGGCCCCTATACCTCAACTCTGCTTTAAACTACACCAATCTTTCATATTGTAGCTCCACTCTGAACTACTCCACTTCACCTGTTCTGCTATCTTCTCTGCTTTCTGCTGTACTGTAGTCTTCTAACTCTAATTTAATCTACTTAAAGTCTCCGCTCTTCTGTCCTGTAATGCACCTATATTCTACTGTAACTTCACACTATGATAAAAATTGCACTATAATGAAAGAATGAACCAAATGGGTCTTTATTTCTTCACCGCTGCAGGTAAGACATGCCCTAGTTGGCCTGATTAGAGAGTGTGTTTCCTTCTTATTGCCTCACTCTGCCTCCCTGACACTGAGAGAAATCTGACTAAATGATCAACTAGATCTTCAGACTCCCTCCTTAACCTACTTTACTCCAGTTTTAACCCTGTTTCATCACCCAGGTCTTCTATCTGGGGTTCTTTTTTTCAGCCTCATTCTATTTTGCTAAAAAACATGCTCCACTTTCTCTCTGTGCCAACCAATGATACTTCACGATGTTCAAGGACTATATTTCATAACGGAGTAAACACCTCTCTAGGAGCCTTTCATAATGTCGTGTCTTTGTCTCCTACCGGTCCTCTCTGCTGCTTGCTTTTGAGGTGGAAAACATGGACCATGGCCATCTCCAATCACTGCAAACACAGGCTGCTCTCCACAGAAATGTAATTCTCTCTTCAGCTAAGAGGATGCAAGCTTAGTCCGCAAGTAAAAGAACAAATCAGATCACATTATAATACGGAGGCCAAAACAGATTGCTCGATAAAAGTTGTCTTCTATAAAATAATTATTGTGATCATAAAAATCACGTCACGGAGAACCTCCAGTGGTTTTGTTGGTGATGTTGATTACATTGTTTTATCTCCAAACCTTCATATTAACCTTGAAATTTAAACTCTTCCTCCCTTTTTCTGTGTCTTTCTATCTTTCCCACACACACTCACAGTAAACGCCTGTAATGAAAATGCCCATCTGTGTGTGTTTTTCCTAATTGCAATACATTTGGCTTGTCACAACGTTAGCGCAGCGTGAATCCAACATATTTTTCCAAGCACAAAACGCCCGCTGAAATATGGTGCATCTTGAAGTTACACGACTATTACAGGAGAGCCAATAAACACTATAGCACAATCTCATAGAGATTAGCAGGTTGGTGTAACATCAAATTTACGAACATCTTTGAACTTCAAACTTTTTGGGGGGCCTTTAATTGGAAATAAGTTGTGAAAGCAGCATTGACATATCACCGACGACTGCTGATTTGAAGAACTTGTTAGCAAACAGTTCCTCATTTACACATCAAACACATACAGAGCAACATTAGCTTTCATTTGGAGTTATGTCTAATATGCCCTCTCTTTTCAGCTCTGTTTTTCAACTTCTCAGGGAAATATCTGAGTCTATAGCTGCTAAATGCTCCAATATGTTCACCAGCCAAACCCCTAACCGGGTCTGTCTGCAGTTTGGTGCTAAGCAGGTAATATGCAGTCAGTTATTTGGAGCTCTTTTGCTGGAAACAGCTGCCTGCTGTGGCTAAAAAAAACATCATGTTAAAAGTGATCCAAACCAGTGAAGTTGTGAGCTTGACAGCTAAACAATGAGCCGAGAGCAGCTGCAAAGCTCTGTGAAGCTGAGTCGCAACTTGATACATTGTTTTTATGAAAAATGTTAAGCTTTTAAGGAGCCACAGTGAAAGTAGAACTTTAGAAAAGTCAGAAAAACTCATTAAAAATCCCACTGACATCAGAAAATCACACCAATAACCTGAAAATACAGCTTTGGAACAGCGAATGTCTCTTCAGTGTATCGTTTGTCAGACCATATGTTCAGGTAATGAAAGATATTTGTTGCTGTTTGTGTGATTTTTATGGTTTATGGTGGCAGAGATTGACAAATTTGAAGAAGTACTTCAAAAGAATTTGAATTATTATAACATTATGGACATGAATGAAACCTGGTTATAACTGTATAAATGTACATGTTGCTGTATGTGTTTTTTCTGTGCTCAGTTTTTCCTTTTCTAATTGACTCTCGTGCCGTGGATGCTGATTTGTCTCCGCATATGGAAAGTAAACCCCGGGAACATGTTTTTCCTAAAATCCAGGGGGGAAAATGCTGAATGGGAGCTTTCTTTCATTGACGTGGATTTGACATCAGGACTCCCACACCATATATCACATCATTTATATCCATTAGAGAGCTTTCAGAGGCGCTGCTATGTTGAGCTTCTTTAAACAGAGGCAGACGAACTGTCCCCTCTTTGCTGACAGCTTCATATTTACAGTAGAAACATGACGGCAGTTATCGGCCACCAGAATGCAAATGAGGGTATTTCCCAAAATGTCAAGCTATTCTTTGAAGTACAGGCTAAATGTCCATTAACTCTAAAATTTGCCCTTCATGCCTCATTGTGATTCTGTGCAACCAGGTCGTCCTTCATTTGCCCACTAGACTCTGAGCATCCGTCTCCTCTTGTGTCTGCTGCGTTGTCTGTCTGCTGAGGTGAGGGCGGCGTGTTGTGTGAGGATTATGCAGACAGGCCTGTAAATCCTTCAGCAGCAGAAATATCCATGCTTCACGGGCTGCACATCACAGCACCACTGTGTCGCCCTTGACGGAATGAGCCACTTAAAAGCACGGGAACCTTTCTTCTTCGTTCTCGTTTCTGAGACACCTGAGCACACACCCATGCGCACTCGCAGACACACACCCAACCAGCAGGCCGCATTGATCAGCTGGTCTTTAACCTCCTGGGTATAAAGGGCAGTCTAATTGAAACCTCAGCAGCCTCAGGAGAGCTGAACTGTGACATTCAGAGGCCTGATAGCAGGTCGCCTTCTCTTGCCCTCTGTCTCCTCCTTTCTGCAGCACTGGGCCACTAATGGTCTCATCACTGCAAGGCAACCAGTCGTTCTTTCTCTGCGTCTCGCTCCCTGATGCCACTTCTGTGCTAATAAACATTTGGTGCAACTTTCTTGAAGGACACCGAGATGTTTCTGTCTGTCCTTGATGCTCCGATGAATTAGACCTCAGACACAGGAAGCTGTCTCAAACATCTGTAACACCTCTGCCATCACTCACTGACACCATAGAATTACAGATGTCAAAAAACTTTGTGTTATAAAAACCTTAACAGGACAAAATTGTTGTCATCTACATCACCTTTTAGCTGTAACTCAGTGTGGCTTCATATTAGGGAGGATGATGTGCAGGATGCAGGCAGAGTGAGCTTTTAGGGCCATCTAGTGGCTGGGATCGGTGTCACAGAATAAATAAACCGTTTTTAAAAAAAAAAATCAAACAGGAAGAAGAAGAAAAAAGAGTGACATTAAAGTGACAGAGCACAATAAATAAAAGAAAGCAAAATTAAATGTGTACTAGCAGAAATAAAATGAAAAAACAACAATTTCTCTCTTCAGTGTGTGGAAGAATGGATTATTTTTTTCTTATATAGCACATATTGTGAAAGAAGAAAACAAAATACACCATGATTACCCACGACAGAGGGTTGCAGAGACCATATTGAAATAAAAGTAGGGCAAAACGTTTGTTTACTGGTGATGAAGTATTTATACAGAGTGGTATTCCTACTTATTCCCAAGGAAGGAATCTGAGTACTTTCTGTGTGCCACTGTACCATACAACAGGATAAATTAAGCTGTTAAATGTGTTTAAAACCTCAACCTTTTCAATCACACAGTAAAAAAAAGTAAGAGTCATGTGTTTAGACTTATACTGAAGTAAAAATAATAGTAAATAGTACCAAAATTAAAAGTGCTTGTTGTGCAGAATGACTTTTTTCCCCTAAAAAATGTATGTCATTTCAATGAAACTAATGATGCATTCATGTGCTCATCACTTTAATCTGGAAGGTGGTAAAAGTGATTTAACTGCTTTATAGTTTGTGTGCTGGGCAACTTGTGGTTTTTCCCTCAGGGATGAATAGAGTTTATCTTATTTATAATATCAGATCAAAAATGCACCTGTTTATTATAGTTTGTATCACTAAACATGCAAAATGAGTAAAGTTATTGAATAAATGGAGAATAAAGTAGAATATTTGCATCTGAACTGCAGTGGAGTTAAAGTATAAAGTCGTGGAAAAGTGCATTGCTTAAGTACAAGACAAGTAACTCAGAATTGTATGAAAGTAAAACCCCTTAAGTAATTGTACTTAGTTACTTTTCACCACTGCATGTTGATACATTAATAAAAAAAATAGCATCATAAGAACAAGAGGCTATTTTTCCATGCACTGAAATTTTGTAAAGTCAGATTTTGCTTTCCTGTTTCTTACTTAAGAGTTTCATTCAGTCCAACATGGAGACAAAACAGCTATTTAAAGCTTCCTGTGAAAAGCCACTCTGCACATCTTAAAGTAAAAACACAAGGGTGGGGGAGTTCAGGAGCTTTCTGTGCTGTTCACAACTTGTCCAACAGAGGTCACCTTCTGCCTCTGCTGCTGCCTCTTCATGAGGGTTTGTCCTCCTCACATGGAGCTGCAGTCCTCCTCCCATTCATCAGTCTGCCTTTATTCACACGGACAAAAGAGACATCAAATGGGGAGGTGTGGGAAAACACAACAATGCATTTCAGAACACAGACACGGACTAATATATGCAAAGTGGGAATAAAGGGTGCTCATGCAGTGTGTGTGTGTGTGTGTGTGTGTGTGTGTGTGTGTGTGTGTGTGTGTGTGTGTGTGTGTGTGTGTGTGTGTGTGTGTGTGTGTATGTGTGTGTGTATGTGCTTGTTTATAATTTCTTCTGTTTCTACTTTGTTGACTATTTTATCATTTAATTGCTCAGTTTTTACATAGTTAAGCAGCATCTACATTAAAGATTAAACATGTCTCTTTTTTTTAATTTTGGGAAATACTCATGAAAAAGGCGGGAATTCTCTCCGACAGCGATACAGTATTCATGCAAGAAAACTCAAACATATTTTTACTCGCTGCCATTTTTGTCAGCCTCTCCCAGCACCCACATTCGGCAAAATGAACCTGAAATGATGTGTCTCTCTCCTGGCTGGCTGCTCGCTGTTTCCCACCCGAATCAAAAGGGGTGAGTCGTGGGGGGTCATGTCTGGCCACCCCTCAGGAGAATAACGGGGTCTCTGTCTGCCCCCCAAACCACCAACGGTTCTCCACCGTCCCTATGGCAACAGCCAAGGACCCTGGAAGGCCCCCAGACTGGGGCGTCCAAACAGATGCCCATAATTAACGTTGCTATACGGAGGTGTCAGTCCTGCCAGTCTGCCTTACATGGAGGCAGACCCTCTCCCAGACCTGTCAGAGGCCCACAGGGCGGAGTGAAAAATGACTGCCCTGCGCTCTGAGTGTGTGTGAGTGTGTGTGGTGGGCTGGGGGTGGAAAATGTCTGCCCACCAGTGCCTACCAATTCCTGCTTAAGACTGACTGTCATGCACTGGCAAAAAAATAAAAAGAACTTCTTTTTTTGGTCCCATTGAAACCAACTTTTCTCAGGAAGAAACATATTAAATTGCACACATTTACAAAGGCCAAGCATAAACGCGACGGCTTTAAACTGCATGAAAAAGATTAGATTTTTTTAAAAATGAAGCTAAATGTGTTGTAAAGTTACTTCATCCCTTGTCAGTCAGTTTGGTCTCTGACATGCTGTCTGACTGTGCACGGCTGGCTGAGGATGAAATTGTGTCTGAAGACACAGAAATCTCCATAAGCACTGAAACTACCAGACCATGGAGATGCACATGAGACCTCTGGACTTTAATCATTTTATTAAGAATTATTATTCTGCAAAAATAATCCACTGCTGATCTCTGAAAGTAAAAAAATCTATGCATATGTTCAAACATTAGATCAGGCAGAACAGCTATCAGTTATTTAGCACGTAATAGCAACGTATGAAGAATTAATAAATGTTTTCTAACAAACTACTACATATTTTAAGTATTTACAAGGACATTTAAATGTTTTTCAATGTATTTTCCAACGATAAATTCTTCAGAGAAGCATCAATAGCTGTGTATAAGTTGTTTAGGAGGCTGCAAAACACATTTGTGTCCATACAAATCGTGCATTTATTCATTTACAAATATTTCCTCTCTCTCTGATACGACTGAACAACCTCTTTAGGAGGGTCATAAAATGAAACTGAAAGCTCTGGGAGAAAATCTAGTCAGTCTAGCTTAAGTTTTGCTTCTTTTGTCAGATGGTATCTCTGGTAGTTTAAAAAAAGTTTAACATTTTGTGATGAGAGTTACATATATAAAGAGTTTATAGCACATTGTATTGTATTGATCATGTATCATTCTTAAAAATAAAGTGTTGCTGTACTGTGTCATCAATGATGTATTTAATGTTTATACATTACTGTTCAAAAGTTTGTGGTCAGCCAGATTCTCACACTTTTATTCATGTGCTAACATAATTGCACAAGGGTTTTCTAATCATCAATGAGCCTTTCAACACCAGCTAACACAATGTAGCATTAGAGCACAGGAGTGATGGTTGCTGGAAATGTTCCTCTGTACCCCTATGGAGATATTCCATTAAAAATGAGACGTTTCAAGCTAGAATAGTCATTTGCCACATTATCTGGACTGTATTTCTGATTGATTTAATGTTATCTTCTTTGAAAAACTGCTTTTCTTTCAAAAATAAGGACATTTCTAAGTGACCCAAACTTTTGAACTTTATTGTACATCAGTTAGGATTAAGATAATGATAAAAATGACATTTAAAAATCTTCAGTGGTGTCTAAAATAACTTGTCACCATATATTCTTGTTGCTTGAATAACAATTTAGCAGTTTTTTTTCATGCAGTTTGCTCTTCCAGATGCAACAGTCCCCTGAGATAAGGCCATCGCCGCCTCCACAGGTCAACTGATCAGTGCTGATTGAGTTAAAGACACATCCGTCTGCTGTCCAGCAAGTGACACCAAAGGTCACCCGATGCACTGTCCACTGGTCCCTGAGTTCATCATCGGCCTCGCGGTCACCGACACACTCCAGGGCTCAGAGGAGGGCAGAGGTTCAGCTCACCTCTGACCTGGCCAGCCCTCTTTGTGGTCATTATGTTTCCCTCCACACTGATCAATCTGTTTCTTTGAGTTGGACCTCAGAGAATTGGATGTAAACTGTCTTTATGAGGTTGTCCGGCCTTTAAACTCCAGCCGAGGAGGTCTGTAAAAAGGACGTATACGGGCTTGTAAACAGGGAACAAAAGGAAAAGCTGCGCGCTGCTGAGAGGTTCCATCATTGGTTTTGTTTAGTTTTTGTTTTTAGCTGCAGGATTGAGATGATCAGAATGACCTAACTGCAGATGTGAAAGCCAGTTTTACATCTGCAACAGAAAATAAGAAACTACATAACAGCAGAGGATAGAGCATTTTAAGTCCTAATATGAAAAGAGGTGGCGTGAGGATAATAGAGGGATAACTTGCTGATATGTAAAACTCTTTACTTCTCAATCGCAGACAGAGCTGAAGAATCCAAATCATGAGTGAGGGCTTTATTCCCTCGGGGGTCGTGGGATCAGCGAGCCAGACACTGTTTTATGGGACCTCGAATGCAGGAACATGGGGAGGTGGGACAGCGCTGTCTGGGGCTGAACCAGCCAATTATACTGTGGCGAGACACATCACACTCACACCCCAAACATGTGGGAATCTTCTGAACTCACCCTCTCACTGAGGTCCTGCTTATGCATATGCAGACACCTGGACCAGGCTGAAACGACTCGCAAAAGCTCGACAAGACGCAGATTGTTGTATGTAATCTATACTGAAATATAAATATTTAGCAAATCGGTGGAAAAATGAAGTATAGCAAGTAGTTGGAGCAACACTGAAAACACAGCTTGTTGTGTTTGTGCACACATAGCTTACTGTAAAGCACACAAAAAAGGCATGTGCAGAACTAAGATATGCTTAAATTTTCTTTTCAAAAACTGCAAAGAAAAATGTGACAAGTTCAGTTATTGTTCAGTCACACTGTGGAAAGAGACAACAAAATATCTGCGGTGTTGCTATCAAAGCTGGTGAAGTTTAATTTCTGGTCCAGTCTGTTTTTTTTTTTGTTTCTTTTCATGATGAGTTGAATGTGGGTGGATGGGTGACAAGAGTGTGTGTATGTGCGCTACGGTTCAAAAGTTTGGAGTCACTTATAGCAATGCCCTTATCTTTGAAAGAAAAACACTTTTTTTTCAATGAAGATGGCATTTAATTAATGTGGAATGCAAATGATTTTAAGCAAAATTATAAAGCGTACATGTATTATACATATGGATGTTTGGTGTTGGATTGTTGCCAGTACCTGAAAGTTTGGGGTCACTTATAAATGTCCTTATTTTGGAAAGAAAGGCAGTTTTATTTAAAGAAGATAACATTGAATAATTCAGAAATACAGTCGAGACATTGCTAATGTGGTAAATGACTATTTTAGCTGGGAATTTTTAATGGAATATCTACGTAGGGGTACAGAGGAACATTTCCAGCAACCATCACTGCTATGCTCTAATGCTACATTGTGTTAGCTAATGGTGTTGAAAGGCTCATTGATGATTAGAAAACCCTGGTGGCATTATGTTAGCACATGGATAAAAGTGTCATAGAAAACATAAGATTGTCTAGGCATCCCAAACTTTTGAACGGTAGTATGTTGTTCTTTAGGTGCTGCACAGCAAATCTCATTGTACTGTTTGGTACAAAGACAATAAACCTTTCTGATTCTGATTCTGGTTCTATATCATAAGACTGCAGAGTTAATGTTTTCAAGAAAATCAACAGAAAAAGGCACAACCATTGCTGTGAAAATATGCACCAGCACAAAGGCTTAAATTAAAGAAACAGAATGTGAGTATAGTAAATGGAAATGCTGTGTTTTATAAAACAGAATTAAATCATTGCGGGGCATTTACTGTCTTTTAAGGTTTTGAAAGGCGCTACATAAATGTATTACGGACATTTTACGTACTTCCCTCACTGCTTTTGAGCATTGACTTATAACATCTGAACTGCAGTGCCCTTACATCCCTTAAACATTCACTGATCACCATTTTATTTCAAATTATTACTCTGAATCCTAAATGTTCTTCAGCTATTGTTTTCTGCATGTCACAAATGAAAACTTTCCATTTTAACTTGTCTGTCCCCACAGGGCCATTGACCTTATAGGCGAAGGTGCCCTCTCAGGAACATTATTAAAATCTAAAGCATCCAAATACACACACATATCCACAAACAGTAGCAGCGTCATTCTGGGTGCACACATGGCCCTGGCCCAAAAAGAACTTTCACTGCTTCTCCAGCCTTTGAAAGCTTTATTCTAGGAATTAATTTCCTTGTGCACATAAAACAGTCATGCAGACTGTGTCAAACTTAATATTTAAAATGGATAAAATCATGACTTTAAATGCATCTGTTCATGATGAGTGTTGTTTAAATGTCTGATCCTGTAAATAAAAAAACACCGAGTGGTAGACAGGCAGTTTGGGCATTATGGTGCTTTTTTTTGCCAATATTTGGGCCCTCTGTGATCATTAAGTGAAGCAAACCTTTCCAAGTGAAACAGCAGAACATGTAAATCTTCTAAATGGTGGATTAAAAAAGAGCCACAGTGGTATTTATTTACCAAACTGTGTAATAGTTGGACCTCAGCTCACTTGTGGAAGTCTTTCTGTGTGTGTTTACTTTCCGTGTTGTGTGAGACTAACAGCAGCCTGGTGTCGGAGTGTCGCTGACAGCCTCCCAGCGGTCTCTGCTGCGGCTCAGTCCGAGGTGACGAACTCTCCCACGGCGGGGAGTGCGCGCCTTTTTGGAATTAGCCACGCGGCACGCCTCGCATAGTAATGGAGGCTCGCGCTTTGAGCTTGAACTTGACCGGAGGAATGCGGCTCGTGGGAACGCAGGCTGGAGGCTGGCCTCCTCCATTCAGGGCGCACAGGTCGGTGTCAGCTCTGATTATCATAAAACCCAGCCGGCCTCAAATTAAGGCACGAGGGGCTCCCGGTCCCTCTTTCACTGCAGACTGACGAGCAGCTCACAGGTCTCCGGTAAGAGCTCCATCTCCGCTTTTACGCACAGACGCGCACAACTTTTTTGTGAACTATTTACAGCTGCTTTCATCCAAAAACGCCTTTTCTCGCTTTCTGTAAACTGAGCACATTTCTGCTTCTTTTCAGCTGAGATTTTAGCAGCCTTTCAAAGTGTCTGCCTGATAAGATGTTTCAGTGCGTTTCTACGAAAAACAAAAATCTTTTTTCCAGCATCCAGGTGCTAAAATGACACGTGAAAATAATCTATTTTAAACCTTTATCCTCTTCTGATTTAGTTTATCAGACTGAAAAAAATCCAAACTGTTTTCATAACTGTGTCACTCACATAGCACACGACAGCTCTGCATTTATTTAATTAGGAAATGTTTATTTTGCATATTTTGTGCTTTTCTTGCTGAAAAAGGGAGCATTTAATAATATCTGCCTTTCCTGCTGCCACATCTAACACTTTCTGCAACGCATTTCTACATATTTATTAAGTTTTAAATGCCCTAGTGTTTTTTAATCTTCATTATCTCCATGTGTCTTTTTGTCTTTTTGTTTTGTCAGTTTTGCGCAGGGAATATTTTCAGAATATATTTATGCAGCATGGAGGCTGTAAAGCTTCTAATCTGATCTGATTTAAGGTGCAATTTTGAAAATGCTGACTTCAGATTTAAAAGGTTTCAGTTTATTGGCTGAACAGAACTGTGCAACTGTGTATTGTCATTTGAATTCCCTTTAAAATGTATTTTATTATGAGCATGCATTATGGAAAGATTAAAATTTCTACTCCTGCATTTACTAAGCTTCTGTTACAGATTTGAAAACCACACTTTAGTTTTTATTTTAATATTATCATTATTTAATTTCCAAATTGTGTTTTGTTCTGCAGCCTGGTCTTTAATTGATGCAAAAACAAACATTAGAATAAAAAAAAGAGAATTAAATGCCAGCCATAATTAAAGGATTAGAAATAACTGATTTTTTAAAATGTAATTTGAATCTGTTATTTTCTCGAATTACTTCACACCAGAAATCTTCCTCTACAGGCCAAACCTGAGCCTGATGCAGTAAAACCAGTGATGGATGCTTCATTGGGTCCATATGAGGCCTGTGAGCTCCACAAACACACAGCATTAACACCAACACTCTCCTCAGACTCTACATGAACCAAATACCGGCCAGAACTGCAGAAAGGAGGGAAATATTTCTGTATTTATGACACCACGAATTGTCATCTGCCTTCTGGCATTTAATTCAGCCCAGAGATGCAGAGTGGAAAACTGTAATTCACAAACATATTGTGCAGCTAAATTTTAAATTCTGCTCAATATTTACTGAGTTAAATCGTCTCATTTAGGATTATTGAGTTAGAAACACTGCTCAGAATAAATACCACATTTAAATCACACTATTTTATAAAGTTAAAAAGAAGGAAAGTCTATGCATTCTCCCTGCTTCATCTCTACGTAAGAGACGAGGCCGAAATAAAGAAAAAAAGCACATTATTTCATCACTATTGATCAGCTCTGTACGATCCTGGAACTTCATAAATGTACAGAAAACTTTAAAAGTTCACTGGATTCACAGCTGATTCTAAACAAACAAGCTGAAGTGTTTTTGCAGCTCATATTCCACACACTGTCAGACACCTTTTAATTCCTTTTTCCACATATGAGCACTAAGGTGAATGAGCTCTTATCATCCAGTGTATATTAGGTAAAGCGTAAATTAGAATCTAAAATCAATCATGCAGAGAAAAGGTCTGCCAGAAAACACACAAAACTAGTCAAAATATTTAATTTTTAGAGATCAAAATAAGCTGAATGCACCTTATTAAATAAGATCATTATTTGAATAGTTCACACTGTCTGAATACAACATGTCAGGATTTATTTACGAGCTCAGGGACCAAAATAATGTTTGCAACAAAATTTTACTGGTTTAGCGAGTTAAATTATATCTCAGTGTGTGTTTTTTTATGATCTAACCTCAATCTAGAATATATATTTAATGATTCATTGATGCTAAGACTTAAATTCTGCATCAAAATCTATTCTATTTTAGAAAAAAGGTGAACAGACACCACCGTGAGCTTAAATGTTGCTTTAAAGCTTCACAAGTGATGCAAAAAGAATTCAGTTTCAGTTTGAATTAGTTCAGACCTCCTGACTCAGACAGACTTTATTTATTGTAAATAACGATGTAGAAATAAAGAATAAATAAATGTAGCAATATGTAGATGTGTGAATTAAAAATCACACATAGCCCATCACCAAAAGAGCTTTGATAATAATAATAATAATAATAATAATAATAATAACAAAGCATGTGGAATATGAAGTGTTTTAAAGATTTTCTTTCAGTCAACTTTTTCATCTTTGAAACTTACATTTCAGTCTCAGTTTCAACAGGTGAGCTTGTCTGACAAAAACTAAAATATGGATCATTATTATAACATTCAAATGTTACTTAATGTAACATACAAAATATTATCCAACACCATTCTCCCATTAAAAACAAAAACAAATACAGTAGAGTAAAGCTAATTTCTACTTGTGGCTTTTATTTAATTCCACTATCTTTTTTTTGCATCTCACAGTACATTTTCCAACAAAGTAAATATAATTTTTTTAGCCCACAAATGGCACGTTTAAGTCATTAAATTCTATATTTGGTCATATTACGTTTTCATTTAGATTTACATACTTTCTTTGCACCAGATTAAGTTCTATGTCTCTCACTCTCTTTCCCCTTGTTTTCTTTTATTTATCTCTGAGCAAACATCTTTCCACAATAGCTAAATATTCCCATTAAAGCCTCCAGAATCTTTCTACTGTAAACAGGCTTTTTGCGTGACGATCTCCTTCCCTCTCACCAAAGTGTGTCGCTGTTTCCTCCTGTCGTATCTGCATTTCTACTGTACGCTGTGCTTCTTCACTTTACGCATGTGTCTGTTGAAAATAATAACAATAATAATCCAGGAGCTCGCAGCATATCGTTCGACTTTAGCATCTGAATCGTTAAAATTCATTCCTCCTCCTCCTGCTCCTGAAACTGCCATATCCTGCTACAGTGCAGCAGCCGATAATAATTTATTATTCCAATGTAAATGGCATTCTTCTCTGTCATGGCTGCACCGTAAACAGGCTGTAAACACCGCCACATGCGGCATTGCGTTGCGTTATTAGAAAGCAGAGCTGCGTTTATTTGATCAGCGCGTTTCTCAGATTTAACAGCGAAACAAGACAGAAACGGTGTCAGGTTTTGAGGTTTGGCAGCAGAGTGAAGCAAGTGAGGCTGAAAAATGGAGGTTTGGTGAAGCCAAATCTTAAGAGTGGGGTCTTATTTTAAGCAGTGTAAATAAACAAACCTATATATAATGTGAATGATATTGTAGATTGTGTAAATGCGGAAGAAACGGGCATGTTTGGGTTCTATAAAAACAAAAATAATAAAAGCAACACAGATGTGCTACTAAGAAAACGCCTTTAAAATAAGAGTTAATCATCCTGGAGGTTTTACATCACCTGCCTGATTCACTGATTTTTAAAAAAATCTAATCTTTTCTGCTTTCAACTGAACCCAGCAGCCAACCTTCTTTCGGGCTGTTTTTATATCCCTCGTTTATTCAAGCTCAAATATTATAGGGCCTGTTTGACAAATTTGATAGGCCCTGAGCCGTCTGTACTCCCTCCTCCTCCTCCTCCTCCTCCTCCTCCTCTTCCTCAGCATCACCATCCTCCTCCTCCTCCTCCCTCCTCTCGCTTCTCTCGCTGCCCGCAGCCGCAGCTCCTCACACTCCTGTTTGACCCGCTTTATCCGGTAAGAGAGGATTTTTTTTCTCTTCTTCTACATAATATCTTTACGCAGCAGGTGAAAGATTCTTTTTGGAGTATAGATCCTTCTCTCTAAATATGGAGCCCAGTTTGTCTTGGATCAAGTGCAGGATGAAGAATGAGGATTTGAATTTACAACCTGCTAAATGATGCATTTAAAAAAATAAAACGACAAGTGGATGTCTTTTTTTTTTTGGGATTATCCTCCAGTAATTTGTAAGTAGCCTTTAATATTTATAAAATTCGCGTGGGTGAAATGCTATAACGTGTTGAACATCATTTTTGTAAAGCCTAAATATCAAAACTGAGCTTTTTTCCTCCATTTAAATTCATTTTTCTCATTCATACGAGCATAAAAGAATGATTTTAACAGAATTTTTTGCTTTGATTTAATTTCAAAATTAAGAATAACACACAATAAGGCCTCCTGATCAGCTTATACTTGCTGCCAATTAATCTCTAAAGTTTGGCCCCCTTTTTTTTCTCACCATGCAGGGAAGAATGTCAATTAGGCTGCTTTGAGGTTTAATGCAAACTCCGGAATATTTAATGAGGGTCTTCGCTGCTCATGTAAGAACTATTCATGTGGTAGTAGAGCAGGAGCAGGAGGAGGAGAAGGAGGAGGAGGAGGCCCCAGGCAGCGCTGCAGTGCAGAGTTCAGCAGGGAGATATTGTTGTGAGCCTGGGAAAGTGTAGCGGGGCTGACGCCAGACTCTGTTGTGCGGGGTGGGGGACCTGGAGGATCCCAGACCTGATTGTCATGTAAATGTCTCTCCGGCACGTTGTTGAACTTGATGTTGACTTCTTTCTCTCTTTTTTTCTTCTTCTTTTTTTTTTTTTTTTTTGGAGGGGGGAGAGAAGGGAGGATGGATGGAGGGAGCAAGGGAAGGAGGGGGCAGATTTTCCCTGTCACTTGTTTGTGGGAAAATCCATCTGAGGACACACACACTCATACTATAGACATATTTTACAACCCTGCTGTGCAGTTTAAAATCCCAGGAATTATTAGTAATTTTCTAACACAAGAGCTAATGTTACACACACACACACACACACACACACACACACACACACACACACACACACACACACACACACACACACACACACACACACACACACACACACACACACACACACACACACACACACTCCTGCAATTTTTACTCATTTCATTGCATCAGCTTGTAGCTACACATCTGATTATTGCACCAATCTGTTGATAAAACAATGAATGCACCATTTCCTGATATTTGCCCCATTTATTTTTAAACCGTCATTCCACTGAGCCCATCATGCATCCCTGCAAGTTTGCAAGCACATTTAACACAGAGCTCCACGTGTACCTACTCCCACCACTTCCTTGCGCATGCTCAGGTGCAATTATGAGCACCTCTCTCATGCTAATCCTGCAGGAGTGATTTTATTTTAAACTACACGGGACTTCTCGCCTCTTTTTTTTTCTCTCCTCCTCTCAAGCCAACGCAGTCTGTGGCGTAAGTTCAATTACAGGATGACAGCAGCGGAGGCCACAGCTGATTGCATCTATTTATAAATGATGCAGAGCAGAAGAGGATTCATACAGTACAGAGTCCGACCTGCGCTGCAGCTCTGACAGGAGAGCTGCACCTCCATGATACTAACAGATTGCCCATGCGCAATAATCAGATATGTAACTGCTATCTGATGCAAGCGTTCGTTTGAAAACCCGGACTGTAGCTCCCTGCTTCTGTTATTGGTTGTTACACACACACACACACACACACACACACACACACACACACACACACACACACACACACACAGATTCCTGCTGCTTTTTAAATATCCTTTCAAACTTTGGGGAGATATTGCAACTTGCTATCCGCGTCTTGTCTCCGCCACTGGCTTCTTCTATCAAAGGGCGTGATTGTTATCGTGCTCACTATCTCATCTCCTCAGCCCAGGTATCACTCACATCATAATATCGTCCTCGATAAGGCTGCATACATCCTCAGTGCTATCAGGATTTGGCTATATAGGCGTGGGGCCTCTCCTGCACCAAGGACACAAACCCCTGAATTCCTCTGCACACACACACACACGCACACATTTTATAGCATTTAAATTAATAAAAGAATTGATGCTATGGCAACGTTTGCTTTCCTTTATAGAGCATCTGGATACTGGAAAAATCACTGAAGCCATCTAATGCTTCTGTTGCTATAAAGACAAACTGCATTTTGTCATAATAATGCAGCAATAATGTTAAAAATCTCTAATTGGCTCACACGGTGCAGTAATGAGAATGTAGGCCACCTCATTGACCTTATTTCTCAGTGCTCCCATAAAATGTAGGCTATGTAATCATATATTTGGAATTGTACAAAGTGCACAGCAGGAGAGCAAACTGGGCTCACGATTAGTATTTGAAATATCTTACATCTCAGTAACTGACTCTTTTTAATGATGAAAAACATCCACCAGATTGTGTTTTCTTTTTTTTCCGCTTTTTATCTTTTTTTTTGTGGTTTCTGGAAATGATAGGCATAAAAATACATTCCACTTTTTACTATTTCAATAACAGCACTAATCAAAAGACGGGCTTTGAAGATTATTTGCTCCCCCGGTATATCTTAAAAGCCCTAAAGAATATCGTGGAGGATTAAAATGAATTTAAGAAGTTTGTGCTCCCATTACGCACGCGGCACAGGACCGTAAAGCTTCTGTTTTTCAAAAGAGAAAAGCCTATGCACATGCGACATAAAACGAGACTTGTAAAAACAAGTTAATTAAGGGAAATTTTACAGTAATTAATTTCTGAAAAATACAGCCTCACTCCATCCATCTCCATCTGCACCCATCCTGATTTGCGTTTGGAAATCATTTACGCACGTCCCTCTCCACGTTAAGGCCTGACTAATGAGCATAATTGGGGGAAATCAGCTCCTGATTGACTCACACCTGCAGTCATTTTCAAATAGGCTTTAATAATTTCAGATTCCCGCCTCTCTCTCTCTCTCTTTCCCTCCCTCCCTCCCTCTCTCTCTCTCTCTCTCTCTCTGAGGCGGAGTTTATCCCCTCTGCTCACCGTGTGGACTCTCCGCACTTGTCAGTCACAGCCTGCATGCGTGAGGGAGAGGACAGCGTTTGGTTGCTTTGAGAGTCCACAGAGAGACAGAGGGAGAGAGAGGAGAGACACTTTGTAGCTGTATTATTTCACTCTTTTACACTATTCTGCCCTCGTCGGATGCGCTCGAACCGTCAGGCAGTGAATGAAAGGAGAGAAAAATCCGAGGCAGGAATAGGGAATCACTGGAGGACACTGACTGTGGTGGAGTGGAGTTAGCCTGATGTGCAAGTAAGTGGGATGCTGACTGATGTAACCGGTATGGAAATAGCCTCGTGGGCTGCTTTCATCATTAGGTTTGATTGTGGCAAGCGCTGTGTGGTCTGGAAAGCTGTGACTTTAACGGCACAACTGAAGGCCGTTTAAAGGTAACTTTGCCTGTGCGTTAGGATTGATGCTCCACGAAAGAGGATGAAATCTGGCACAAAAAGCTCCTAAAAATAAGGTTCCAAATGGTCAGTTGCCTGTTCGGTGTGTCCGGCCTGCAGGTACATGCACTTGGGATGCTCCATGTGCAAAAGAAAAGGATGCTTTGGCACCAGACTTGTGGTACACTTGTAAAGTATACGCCTTCTTTCTGTTTTCTTTTCTTCCTTTTTTTTGGCTTTTACGCACCAGTGTGCGTAATTGTGGCTGCAAGTTAAATTTCGGGGTTTGATGGTGGGAGGTTGTCATAGTTGGGGAGTTTGGGTCTCTGTGGCAGTTAAAGTGTGTGAGAGTGAAGGTGTGAGTGTGTCCGACATGAACAACCTGCACTTTATCTCCGTCTGTAGTGTAGTGATGGATATGTGAAACAGATATTGGACAAATGTATTTTCTTATAGTGTGTGTGTGGCTCTCGGATCAGTGTGACCACCACAGCCAGCCTCTCTCTCTCTCTCTCTCTCTCTCTCTCTCTCTCTCTCTCTCTGTTTTCTTCTGTTTATCGGAGAGGCGGCCCCTTTAAGAGACGACGGGTTAGTTTGTGTCTTTGGTTATCTAGCTGTATGAGTTTTAATTTCATAAAGCTAGAGAACCGAAAGTACGAACTGACGCCGAGCACTTCGGAGCCGGAGGGGTCCTCTCTCTCGCTCTGGCCATGGAGGAGGAAGAGGAGGAGGAGGTGATGATGATGCCGGCAGCAGCAGCAGCAGCAGCATGGAGCAGCATGGAGCAGGCGGGAGGGACGAGATGCTGAGGGGAAGCTGAGCGCCGCCACCGCCACCGTTGCCGAGGAGGAGTGGTGGAAATAAGAGGGGAGGGAGGATGATTTTAGAGGTGGTGGTCCACTTTGTTCTGGAGACACACGTCCAGAGAGCCACTGTCTGTCATGCGAGGGCGTGAATGTTGCTGTTTTATTGGGGGGGTTTGGGCATCGCCGTGATGCTGGGGCCTATTTGGGCATCAATAAATCTGCGTTTCCATCAACTTTATGGACACGATCAGGAAGCTGCGTGTGGCAAATCATGCTCCAAACCCACAGTGCGTGCTGTTGTGTAGTTGTCATAGCTGTGTGGGTGTTACAACAGTAATATCTTGAGGGGTGAGACAGAAATAGTTAAAGGGGCCACACGATTGGTCGGATCGGGACTCACGTGATGGTGTTGGCAGCAGCAGCAGCAGCAGCATCAGATCGCTTTCTAAGATCTCACATGTTGGTTCTGGTGATTTCTTGTGGGGCCCCAGAAGTTGGAACAGGCTTCATTAAAGCCACTAATTAGACATTATGAATTGGTGCTGCAGAGCTGCATGCAGTGCAAGTGCAGACTCCCTGACTCCTCTGATCCTCTCAGTGTATTTCCTTTATGAGTGGTGTAGTCTAAGTGATGTCCCCTGGCTGTGATTAACTTGACATTAGGAGTGTGATGTATAATTGGATGCACATGCACATCGCTTGGTGCAAGATGAAGAAACTACTAGACTGTGAGCTAACCTGCTATCAGTGTTTTTCCATCATCTGGGTGTCACATACCAACTGTTTGGTTCTTTGCTGCCCAAACCAGAACCTGCAGGGTGCAACACATCACCACCACACTGCACCAGGCGTTTAGGGTTAAAGAGGCCGTCCTCACCCCTTTCTGAACGAGCTCTCGAGCTGAAACCGAGTTAGACATGGCAGATATGTTCAAATTTGTGTGTCGCTGCGTGGATTATTTTCGTGTTCGCCTGCTAGATAAGAACAAAATAGGACATCGGCTCAGAGTTTGATCTATTCTTAGAGCAGAATCAGCAAGCCTCAGAGATGACTGAATATCCCTGAAGTCCCAGCATGCTCTATTTAGACCATGACTGACAATATTTGATGTGCGCCGTTAAACAAGGGAGCTCAGATGCTGTGTGTGTGTTGTTGACGTTTGCCAGGGTGCAGTTGGAGCCGGTGCATGCGGTTTGACCTGCACGTCCTCCATCTTGACTGAACGCAAAGAAAGTCAGGGATTAAAATGTTGTGGGATTATGCCATCTGCATCTGCACTGTGATTGTGTGGCTTTTTTTTTCTTCGCCTTTTGTATGCAACATTTTTCTTATTCTGCATTTTAGTAGCTTAGCAACTGTGATGCTGTCCAGATAAAACATTATGCATACCGTCGCTTTGTGGTGTAGTTATTCACTACAAATAGTTCTGTGTGGCTTTTCCGTGACATCTAACATTTTTTTGGCTCCCCACAAACACTTCAAGCATGATTTAGTGTACACGCAACACAATATATATTTAACCTTGCAGAATAATGAGAAGTGCACCAAGAAAAAAAAAAGAAGCACTTGTGCCGAAAGTAAAACAAGTTTAGGAGACTGCTTTTAGCTGCAAGGTCAACACAAATGCATTAATTTCTCCTTCCTGTCTTGTGCTTTCTTTCTTTGCCTTACGAGCTGCTAATTCAAAGCTAAAATTCAAAGTTTTATTAAAGATGAGAGCTACATATGTGACTTCACACTCACTGATTCTCTTTCCTTTTGTCTTTAAAGGAAAATGCCGGCGTGGTCAGGCCTAAAGTTCATATTAACTCACAATGAAGACAAAAAGCCACCGGACAGAATGAGGAGCAACAGTCGGCCTGCAGGTAAATATTCAAAAAATATAAAGACTTGCATGTGGTTTGCTTCCATATGAACGACAAGCCCTGATGTAGTCAACTGCCGAAGCAATATGCATCCTCTGCCTTCTATATTTTGGGTATAACAATAAGTACACGGAGTTAAGAGGTCAAACTTGAAGATGCTGGAGGCTTGCAAATAGTTTTGTATCATCAGCCAGCGATGGAGCTTTGCTGGTGGTTGATTGTTGTCCATATTTTGTGTGGCTGGAGTTGGCTGTGTGTGGGTGTCAAAAAGATGCTGGAAAAGAGACAGCCTGAGCCTGAATTTTGAAATATTGGGAGTCTTTCTTAAAAAAACGCCTTATTATTTGCATCAAGAATGATTTCTAATGCTCTGCTCCAAAAAGGGGGAATTAAAAAAGACATTTACTGCCCATTTTTGCTTGCACGCAGCATAAATGCCAGCTTTACACTATTCACGTGTATCTCAGAATATACATACAGTGTGTAACAGCAATAGAGCATCCTGCAGCAACAGAGGGTGTAAACGGCCTGATTTGAGCGAGTGAAGTAGGGCCTCCATGTTGAATTCCATCATTCCTTTCTCCTTTGAAGTATTAACATTTTTTTGCGTTGTACGTCAACCCCCCTCCTCCTCATCCCGCTCGCACTCAGACACACGCAGCTCTCTTTTTCATTCTCATACATTCAGCGTTTTATCCCTTTAAACACTATGATCCTATTTGTCAGGTAGAGTGTGTGGTAGGTGCAGGGGAGGTTGCCGTGTAATCTCTGCTGCGGTTCTTTATCCCGTTAGGAGAGCGGAGGCGTAGGGCTCACCCAAGGTTTGGACCTGCTCATGTGGAAAGAGCGTTTGGGTGGCTCTGTCCTTTTCGCCCCTAATGCCTCGACGAGCCACCCTCCCCTTGTCCAGAGTCTCCTGATTACTGCCAGCAAGAAATTGATTTGCATGAAGGTACAGCAACATGCATAATTCAGCGACGGCAGCATTAGGTCAAAACAGTTGGAATATATATCGTCTTCTCCGAGATCACAGCCTGCCGAGACGTTTTTGGTTTTCACCCTAATTTCAAAATTAAAATTCACATTTTACAGTTCCTAAGACATTAAAAAAAAAAAACCTCTAAGAATTTATTATTACAGTTATTTCTGCAAGGTGGCAACAGAAGCATTCCCGGCTTAAAGGTTGTCGAAATGTTCCCTCCAATTCCCACCTTAAATCGTTGAGAATTAGGAATTAAACAGTAAGTACATATTGTTAGCAAGGTCAAATCTTCATGGTTCCACAACCTTGAAGCTCAATAGAAAGTTCAGTTATTCAAATTCAGTATGGAGTTCTTTGAGTCACCCAGATTTTCCCAAGCTTTATATTAGCATATGCAAGGACCGGCCTGTGCTGCTGTTTTCTAAAGTGGATGTAAATTATAACCTCAGTATTATACAGGCTGATAGGAGATAAATCTCTGCAGTAATGCATTGCAGCGAATGGCGAATGGAGAATGGGGGTGGGGGGGCGTGTAGTAGAGGGTTTGAAGTGTGTGTGAATGTGTGTGTGTGTGTGTGTGTGTGTGTGTGTGTGTGTGTGTGTGTGTGTGTGTGTGTGTGTGTGTGTGTGTGTGTGTGTGTGTGTGTGAGGTACTGTACAATAGCCTGTGGCAGATGGAATACAGACTAGCAAAGCACTTGCTAATAGTCATGCTAAACTCTCTTTTCATCGGCTTTAGTTTCTCCAGATTTTCTGCCTCATTTCGGGGGGTGGAGTGGGGGGGGGGGAGAGAAATTTTTGAGATGAACATAAATCAAGTCAGAATTTATTTTTTTTTATCACAGCTGCAATTTAAGCGAAACGGGGCTTTGCAAGTGTGCACACATCGTTTTAAAACAAATATTAACACAGGGAGATTACTAAGTCGAAATTTGCACTTGTGCGGTCCAAAAGGCTGAGGGGCTTCAGACCTCACGAGCAGAGTGGAGATCTCTTTGGAATCCCTATGCAAACTAGGGCTTGAATAATGAGATGTATTTATGAAGGGCTGGGAAGGGGGTCCCGCTTTTGAAAGCCAGTAGGCTGGAGCCTGAATGGAATAGAAGGAGGGGGAGGAGGGTGGGGAGCGGGGGGGAGTCGGACAAGGGGGAACTGAGGGGTGTGTGTGCAGGGGGTACAGGGGGCCCCCAGCAGTCCAGGCCTCGGCCAGGCAGCTGTGAAAAGGGGTCCCGTCTTTTTCCCACGCCCAGCAAGACGCGAAACAGTGCCGCAGCTCGCTAGGGTCAAGTCCCATCGCTAATATATACACACATACATACACACACACACACACATCCACGCAGAGATCGTCTGTAAAAAGTTGTGCAAATTAACAAGCTGTCTGGGAAGCTCTGTGACATGGGGACACCTGCTATTCTCCCAGAATGCTTTGCACTCCCATCAGGGGCCACTGGGCTTGATGAGACAACAATTAGGTCATAACTTCAACTTGAACTTAAAATTCTGCTGAGGGCTGAAAAGAGCCTGGATTATGATTTTCTTTACCCCCTTTGCTCTTCTTGCATTTTGAAAAACTTGGCAGAGTCCGCTTTGTTCTCATTGTATTTACAATTTGGAAAATTTTAAACATTACCACAATTATTTTCGAAATTCAATACTGCAGAATAACGTAATTTTTAATTCATTTGAAATTTTACGGTTTCATTGTGGAAACCTTTCATAGAAATAGTGCAATGTTTCTGCAGTTTTTGTTGTGTCCATTCACTTGGTCTGTGAGGACAAACTTGGCCTTGTGCTTGACCCGAGACCCTAACTGTCAACTTGGCATTGTCTGTGTACACACAGACACACACACACACACACTTACACTTATTCAGGGAAACACAAAAGAAAAATTTAAACATGAAATAGAGGGAGGCTGGCAAATTGGCAAATGATATTCCAACTACAGAGGAATGTCTCTGAGCTGAACTCTCAATGTGACCTTCCATAAATACAAAATGTGAGGAGCTCCAAGAAAACGGCAGCGTTTTATACAACATCCTGTCTTTTTATCACCAGTAAACTCAGTGATTTTTAACAGTAATTAGTGTGAACAGAAAAGGTAAACGAAGGAGAAAGAACATCCCACATTTACTGAGTTCATTAGCTTTGTGTCTCGTTGTTCCACATGTGTTGTATTGTGCTCATTTCAGTTTGTTCAGTCGCGCTAAAAATCAAATCAAGCTCCTCATGAAGCTCTGTGAAATGCCGTCCATGTCAGCAGCTGCTCTTTTACCGCCTTCCCCATGAAGGTGGGGTCCCACCCATCCCTTCCCTCTATCTCTCTCTAGATACTGGCACACCAATCAAAATGGTGCAGCACTCACTTCCCTCCCCGCTCGCCTCCATCGCTGCATCAGAGCCTCGCGGAGCGGTGTCACACTAATTCAGTTCCCCCTGCCTGCGTGAGCCCCTCGCTTTAATTCCACACTATGAAAAACACAGCGGCTATCTCTGCGAATATATTAGCAAAGCATCCTCTCTTGCGCTCGGGTATCGACTCCTTTTCTCCTCCTCGCTCCCGACCATCCCTCCTTCTCCATCTCGTTCTCTCCTGCTCATTATCATGTTCCCTCCTATTCAGATGAGTTTCAAATAGAGAGGGGGACCCTTCTAATTAGCTCTGTAAAGATGCTTTGTTGCGGTCAGTGTGGCCACCAGTGTGTGCATTGAGAGAGGATGTGTGACAGCTAGTGTTAGCATTGAGAAAGTGTGTATGGGCCCTTAATGAGGTTTGTTAGCTGAGTGTGTATCCTGCTGTTTGAATACACCCTCGGCAGCTTTAGAAGGAACAGAGATGAAGAGAGAGAAGGAGGAGAGAGGAGTCTTTCAGCGTGGCAGGTTGCAGAATGCAGATGATGCATTATGCCCAGCGTGCTTTCTATTTGAACGGCAAATAAGAGGAGGAATAATGCTCTACTTGCGTGTCGTCCAGGAAAACTGTGGGAAATATACGGGGGTCACGGCGCTCATCAGGCATTGGGCGGATTTTCCATGCCTCCGAAATGCACGGCGACTCCATTACATCCTCCGTGAGTTTGCTTTCAGCAGATGCTAGAGCAAGTTGAGAAACAAAAGATTCAGTTAATCATTTATGCAAAGCAAAAGAGTGTAAACCAGCTCGCTAAAGAAGAGAAGGCCTGTCGGAAATCCTATTGCACAGCCTTGCTGCAGCTCTATTTTCCTTTGAAGGCCTAAAATTGTTAAAGGTGCTTTAATGTGCAGGTGATCAACTCAGGACAGAACGAGAAAAATTACGTTAAAATGCAGACAGAATGCAGAGGAAAGGTGGTGTTTGTGGTGGAGGAACGAGGGAGATTAGAGACGGCGGGAAACAGACGAGAGCCGAAGGTGGAGGGTAGATGGGGAGAGAGGAAAAAAAAATCGGTTGGGGAAATGAGGGATTGTATGGAGCCAAAGAGCCGACCTGCTGGGCCTGCCTGCTGCCTCAGAGATTGTAAACTGTCACTCAGGATGCAGACAGACAAGCAAGACAGACATCATTTACCCATATTACCCTCTAATACTGAAACTGTCGTCCATGCAGCCCCCTCTACTCCCCTTCTTCTTCTGTTTTTTTTTTTATCCGTCGCTCCATTTGCAGGCGTTTTTGTATTTTTTTTATTTTGCCCGTGCGCATGCATGTATATGAACTCCCTAATCTATTTTCCCTATCTTCCCCCAGTCACAGCTCCTCCAATACTTTCTCCTTTCTGTTGATGAAATGAGTCAGCTTGCAGTATGCTCTCCCCTCTCATTGTTCGATGGTTCGTTGCCTCTCCATAGGAGGTAGAGAGTGTTTGGGCTCTTTCCCCTGTTTTACCAGTTTACCAGTGTAATCCTTTACACTGGCACAATGAGCTCTCACTCCAGCCACAGGATTCTATTAGGCTCCCAGAGAGACACTGGATCTCCATAAACATTTTCCAGCTCCCCGGCCCCCCCACCACTACCACTACCTATACCGCCTCAAACTGATAGCTTCCTTTATACATTTTAAACAGAAACCTCCCTTTTTGTTTTGCCAGAGGAGATTTCACCTGTCTGGAAATGGATGGCAGAATAAAAGCGCGTACACTTACATTACCAACGGCTTGTTAACGCTGTCAGGTTCACTCCCAAACTGACTCCCAAAACAGTGTTCCTTTACAACCGCAGAGTATATAACAAGCGACCGCGAACAAGCAAATGCTTGTTATATGGTCTTTGGAGAAACGCTAAAGATGTTTCAAAAATGCTGAAATCATTGGAGGATGGGATTCCTGCTCTCTGCTGCAAACATGATGCCATTAAAGTCTGCAGATATCCTTCATTTTTGTGCACATATTGTATGTCAACTACACAATCTGGCTCTGTCTTTCACTGAACTGACAAAAGTAAGACATGCAGTTTGGTATTTCATCTCCATTACATCATATTCAGGAGGAAAAGTTGTATCCAATTACAGGGCAACTATAAAAAGAAAATGCTGATGCTTTTATTAACTGTTGCTAATGTGCTACTACATGTATATTTATTACGAGATAGCAAAAAGGGAAAGACAACGGATTTCAATAGTCAAAATCAAAAGTGAGATGTTGTAGTCTCATGGTATATGTGGTATGTGCAATAGGTAATTTAAATTCTACTTATCAATGTGTGCTGTTTCATAAAACAGGCATGTGGTGTCTCAGTCACTGGTAACTGCAGCTGATATGAACAGTTTAGACAAGCTCTGATCTCAAGCTTTATATTGAATGTTGCTTAAAAACATTTAATATATATTCTATTATATCTATGTCTTTTAAAAAAAAGGGCCTATTCAAACTACAGAGTTCAAGAAGAACTTCAGTAAAGCTTTTTCTCTTTGCTGAATAATTTTAACCATTATAAGTGACCTTCATAAAACAGAATGTAATTTGCAGACCTTAAGTGTAATTAATGTGCACAAATGATTTTTCTTGTCTGATGCTGGTTGCTTGTAGTCAAGTAAACTGATAAGCGATATACGGCTGCAGCACACGTGAAAATTTTGCTGTCGAAATTTAGCATTACACGAGCACAAATCTTCATTGAAATATTTTTGTTTACGTTTTTTGTGTGACTAATCAAAGGAGGACTTCTCAGCATTTATCCGTCAGCGCTAATCGGACGTGACGTGTAACCAGTCAGACAGAGCTGTGGGCGGGACAGAGCATCAGAGTGGTGACTTCAGATACAGAGTGGCAGCTGCATCAGATTCAAAATAGTGGGCTTTTTTGTTATCAATAATCCCAAAAAAATTAACAATGTTTCTGATAATTAGCGAGGCCGAACATTGGTCAACTCCTGCACCAGGACTTCATCTAAACTAACAGACGACTTGTTCTACAGCTACTGTTTCTTCTCTACAATTATTCTACAATAAAACAACAAAACTAGTAGTTATCTTATATAAATTAAACACTATTAAATATCAGGTATTTAGAAATATTTCTCTTTTTACGACTGGTTTGTTGTAATTGATGCTATGAAAAGTTGCTTTAAGTGATTAGGAGATATGTTACCGAAGCATCTATTTTTATTTTATATATTTAATGCACAATAATCAACACCGCTGTAAATAAAAGAAACAGATTATTTTCAGCTGTTATCCTTCCTAAGATGGACAATGTGCAAAACCAAGCATGAATAAACCGAGGTGTACTAAACTGTTGAGTCTGATAATGGATGTCTTGTTGAGGTGGACGTATTCCTACAAAGTACTCCTTTAAATCTTGTGCATCTTCACTCGTGTGGGAACAACGATGCTGCTGCTGCTTGCATTCGTGACGTCTCTCTGTTTTTGTTCCTCAAGTCCAAAGCCATGGGTCACAGGGCCCGTCTCTCCCCGAGTCCTCCTTCTACCTCCCTCCTCATACACAAACATATCCCTCTATCTCCTATTCGTCTCCCCCCCGCTCCAGCCTTCCCTCTCCTCGCATCTTGATAATGCAGCTCTTTTCTTTTCTCACTGGGTGGAGGGCTGCCCTGAACCAACATTGTCCCCCTACGCTGGCTCTAGTGGGGGGGCCCTATTGTGTGTGAAGGAATGGCGAGTTAACACCCATGTCTGAACCCTCTCAATGGGAGCATTGTGTCTGAATCTTCCTCCGGCTCACCCAATCTCACCCCACGTCACTCCCCCGCCCCACCCCATCCGTGCGCAGGCCAAGCTAGGGGGCTACTCGGGTTGCTCCTCTATTATACGATGAAAACATGCACATAGCAGCAAAGTCACTAACAAACCATCCCATAACTGACCTTGGTCGTTTTAACCCGCTACTTTCTGTGTGTTGTTCTAGCGAAGCACGTCTGAGCTGAATGTGTCTTTGTTGCTGCGTTTGACTGAAATTGGGGCCACTGGGTGTTTGGTTGCTGAAGGAGGCCCCTGCAATTCATTTTTTCCTTATAACAGAACAAAGAAACACATAGAGGGCTATATCGTATTAGCATGATAACAGATTTCAGCATACTTTCAGGGTGCCTCGCAGTAAAGGAATCCGTTTACATCATGTTATTCATCTGGAGAATATTTGTGCGTTATGTTTAATCATTTTAACCTGACATATTTAGATTTTCTGGACAAGATTTCGAAAATCTGAACAGAAATGGATGCTCCTGTGTTTCCTACAGTATGTCGAGCATTTTTATTTGTTTCTGTATAGCAGCGAGAGCCTTGGGGCAGGTTACAAAAGAGCAAGTTGGCGTTTTCTTCCCACATATTTTTAATCAAAGTGTTAGTGTTTACATTTGCATTTGCATTGAGCAGAGGGATGCTGAATGCCAAAGGTGAGATTTTGAAAAACACTCTCTATTTTCCCTTTTTTCAGATGGAAACAAGGGTGGGTGGTTGGAAGGCTGAATAAAGGCTGGTAGATGACTGAACTCAGAGACCCGGCGCAGCTCATCATCATTGCCATGGGCTCTCATCTTCTGCCTCTTCCTCCTGTGGCTCGTACCTCCATCCAGGGGTCCAGCAGAGCCAGCGAAGCCCAGGCGGGGAGCTAGTGAGTGGGCTGGGAAGGATGGAGAAGGTCCCCAAAGGCTAGAATCACCTCTGGAGCTACCGGCATGCAGGAGAAATCAATATGAAACACAAAACCTTCACAGCTCTGAGTGGGGTTTCCTGTGTTTTAAGTGTGTGGCCTAGGGCCCCGCAGACCTCCAAAGGACAGGCCCTGCGTGGCTCTCCCAGCTGCAGCTCTGGCTCCTCAGACTGGACCTCAGTCCGGATCTCCATTGGCTGTGTGTGGTTCTGCTGAAGGGGATTTCTCCCCAAATAATACCCAATACCCAGATTGTTGAAAGACTGCCAAGAGGGATCCTCCTTTCTCTTGATTTTTTTTCTCCATCATCAGATTGACACACCCCCCCACCTTCTGCCTCCGGCTGTTTAAAAACCAGTTTGGGAGTTCTGCTTTTGACTCACTCTCCATCCTCAGCTCACCCGTTGTTTATTCCCCAACTAGTTTTTACATTTGACAAAGAGACAGTGCGATCTTTATTTTCTCTTCTGCTCTTGGCTTGCCGTTACTATGGTGAGCTGTAGACACGTGTCTGTTCAAACCTGAAATACTGGCACACGAAGTATGAACCTCTTTTTTTCCCTCCACGATGTCTATTATTATTCAATTTCAGACTATTTTTTTAAAAAAACTGACTGACTGAACAGTAAAGAGGGCTGAAGATCACAGAGCAGACAGACCTTGTAGTGGAGATGGTAAAATGGCAAGTATCTCTCTTTAGCACTCCACATTTTCCACTCTATGAACAAGTCTGAATGTGCTCTCATTACCTCATGTACTGCCTAAAATAGCCTCTGTGTATGTGTGTGCGAGAGAGAGAGAGACAGTAAGTTGGCACCCTGTGAGGATGATTTAGGATGATGAGTACAGTGGTGAAAGGTGTTTCGTCAACTCTGAGAAATGTTTGGAGTTAATTTAATATTTTTCATCATAAGATGTCACTCAAATCTGAACATTTTGATTCATAGGAGACGGCTACACTGCTCTATATTCCTATTATCTGCATGAGTATGAATGGATGGTATGTGCTTGGCCTTGAGAGTGCTTGAGCAGCAGCAGCAGCAGCAGCATCGTGCACCCACAGCTCCCAAACTGCTGTCGTCGTCACAGCAATGCAGTGCGGTCGTTTCCATCCAGATGGGCACAGCTTCAGACAAAATGGCCGCCAGTCTTTCCCCTCTGCCAAAGATGGCGAGAGCATCTCTCTTGTCTGCCATCTGTGCATCCGTTAGCTGTTGTCGAATGCAAATCGAAGCTAATTGCATTTGCATAACCTCCAACCATAGTCTGGTTGGCATGTGCTGATAATTGAGCCTTACGAGGGCGGCGTGGTGGCGAACAAAAGTGGGACTGAAGTGATATTTTTAAAGCGCGTTCGGTGTCGTTTGGGTGTTTTTTTTCCTTTCGGGGTTGCAAGTATTCGCGCCCCGAAATGTGTTTGATAGGTGCTCAGCGCATGTGAGATCAAGAGTCTAGACATATACTGGGCCATATGGCGCGTATGTTTGCATGTGATTCGCCCGCATGCAAATGTGACACTGTACAAAAGATTAAGCCGAGGCTTTGTTTAATCAGATAGCGCTCTGTCACGCATGCACACTCACAGGTTTTTTTTTTCTTTTTTTTTTTTTACACGAGGACATACATAATGCACAGATGAAAGCATTAAGCAAACAGAGCAGCTCAGACACGCACACGGATTCTAATTAAGAAGGGATCCATAGGCCCAACAAACTCCAGACAGACAGACCATAATAGTCTCATTTTCATGCACATGGGTGTCTGGTTACCATGGCACTGAACAAATCGCGGGGTGACTGATTTTGCCAGAAAAGAGCTGCACATGAAACATATAAATAGGCAGCAGCACAAAAATTGCTGCCTGAAGACCAGCTGAATTGCAGCTTTGAAGTATATCAACGCTATTTCCCAAAGAACACACCAGTTAGAGGGAAATAAGAGACGAATCAAGCGCTTCACATCTATTCGAGACGTCGAAAAAAAAAAAGCGCCTTTCACGAAATGAAAAAAAATATTGAACAAGCCTGATCTCATAACTTTGCATAATAACATCCAGAGCTGCTTTCGTAGTCGGAGGATTGAGGCGCTGTGTAAATTAATATGTCACGTTTTCTGCATTATGGCAGAGCGTCGTTTTTTGTGGTCGCATTTGATTGAGCGGGTCTTGTGTTTTCTTTTTTTTTTTCCCCCCTTGTTGTTGTTGGGGTGGGAGTGGGTGGGGTGTTAATTCATGCGACCGCTGAGCAACAATGCAGCGTTCGTATTTGCATTTGCCCATCAAGGCAGCTGCTGGGCTGTACAGTTAGCTCTACTGTGGGCAGCAAAATGGCGGTCACGCGAATCATGGGGTTTGTCTGCTGGTCGTGGGAGCTGAGGAGACGAGAGGAGGGGGAGGTGGGGCGGAGGGGGGGGCAGGCGGTGGGATTTTGGGGTGTCTGGTTTGAGAGAGGGAGAAGAGAGAGAGAGAGAGGGTAGTCTGATCTAGACTGTGGGGTGGTGGGGGGAAGATGGAATAGGGGGTGTAAGTGGAGAGGTTATTATTTTAGGAGGGGGGCGTCTGGTTTTAGGAGGGACCATTAATGAGGGACTGGAGGGTTGGTGGTGGAGGTGGAAGGAGGGGTTAGTTTGTCTGCATTTGCGAACATGTGTCTGCGTCTCGGTCATTTGCATACGGCGACGAAGGGCGTCCATATGCTGCGCGGCGAGGCAAATTCAGCCATGGCGTTTTTAAACAAAAACGTGCAGAGTGCTGCAGCCGTCCACGTCCTGACAGTCACATTATCTGTAGGAGAGCAGGAACACGCTCCAACCCATTTCTCACAATAACACTTAAACACTCCTACTATACAGGGAGCCTCGTGTCGGTCGCATCACTGTTTCTGTCCGTTGCACCGGCCAATGAGGGTTTGTGGAGCCGCGCTCGGCCAATGGCGAACGGTAAAGAATCAGGAAGAGGAAGGAAAGGCAAAGGGGAGTCATGAGTTTACCCTTGATGTGCCGGAGGAAAGGGAATCAACACAACAGCCTTAGCGGAGATTGAAATGAAGAAGAAAGAAAAGGATGGTGGGAACAATGTGAGAGCTGTGATGAAGCACGTGTGTTGGACGGCGGCACACAAAATAAAGTGTTTATTCGAGACGAGACTGAACACTGTCACATGTTCTTTGTGTGCCAGTCAGACGGGAGATTAAAGAATACTTATATATCAATTGGAAGGGGGTGGGGAGAAAGAAAAGCCTCCCCTTTGCATTGAGTCATGAAGACGGAGTGGTCGCCATGACTCCCAAAAAAGTCAGACAGCCAGACACAGATACAAAGCAGATCTCCATAATTTCCCGTATGAATAAAGTGCTGATCGTCTCCCGTCCTGGAGGTCCGAGCTCGGAGCGTGGGAATCCACGGAGAACATATGCAGAACAGTCAGGCGCTGGCGAGACAGCACTGCTAGCATGAATACTGTTGTAGCAGGTGAAAGAGGACCCTAGAGTTCAGGGGTCAAGGCCAGTGGAGGGGTTGTCTGGTTCATGAGTGTGTGTGTGTGTGTGTGTCTCGGGCCTCTTTGGTTGTCGTCTGGGTCTTGTAGGATGCAAATGAAGTTGCCGGGCTGTTTGATAAGCACCGCTGTCTATTATTAGCTCAGTCTGGTTGCTCAGAGAGGACAAGTCTGGGTGTAGAACTTGGACAAGAGCTCCTTCATCATCTTGTAGTCGCAGTGGAGTAGCAGACAAGCAGAAAGACAGGCAGCCTAAAGTCAGACCTCCCCTGCTGAAAGTGTGATTGTGTTGTCTGGAAGCCTTTTCTCCCCACATCTCTGCTTTCTGTGACATTTCCTCTCTGAGTGACACGTTGGTCTCAGGCTTTCCAGTGTGGTGCCTGTCTTTGTTTCTCGCTGATTGACGGCAGCTTTGTACCAAGACTCCACATTTCATGGAGGAAATCGTCAAGAGTGCGCCAGTTTAGACGCTGGATTTACACCGTTTTCTTGCAGCTCTTTCATCTTAAAGGAGAAGGATGGTGATGCTCTGAGTGTCAACAAAAAGTCAATGTAAAAAGGAATCTCTTGTTTCTCTTCTTTTAGTGTTACGTTAACAGCGGCACTGATGTGGCAAGGTTTCATCCGAAAGAGCGTTTTTGTCATTGAAAGAGCTAAAATCAAAAGCCATATAGATGCTTCAGATGAAGATGGAAGAAATGTTATTTCATTCAGCTTTTTCAGCTATAATTTGAACATTAAAAAGATTCCAATTAACATCACTAAGCTTTTGAAAGAAAACAGATTTGTAGTGTGATCTAAAGAAATATTTAAAAACAGTAAATCTACATCAAGCTGAATTTCAAAGCCTACAGTGTCTTGGTCCTTGGTTCTACTACTGTCCAATTTTTTTATAAACACTGTCTGAGATTTTAACAATAAAGATAAGCGCTGCATTGAAAAAGAAGTCTCACATACACTGCTCTGCTACCATAAATACTTATTAAAATGATAAATGTGTTTAAATTTGCAGCTGAAAATAGTCTCCAACTAATGCTCTGTTAGCAACTGCTTGAACAACATTTGCTAAAACCTAGAGTGACTAGCCATTAATAGAAAATTAAGCTATGCATTTGTGAATAATTTCTAAAGATTTACAGGAAGAAGGAGTGCAAGAAATGAGCTAGGAAAGCCGGAAAATACTAAAAGACAAACTTGGAAAATAAAAATGTAAAAATCGCAGCATTTAAACAGCTTTGTAGCCCATCAGAAATTGTGTTTTTGGCGGGGAGTTTTTGTCTGTCATGTAATCCAGTTGATAGTGAGCAGTATCTTGCGTGCAAAAAAAATTATTTTTTTTCCTGATGTAAAGCGGTGCATGCGTAAAGGTGCATTACATATGGTATCCCTTTAAGGGAGTCAGCATTACCTCATCAGGAGCTGTGCAAAGGAAGGAAGTGAGTGAATGGGTGAAGGAGCGCAGTGCTAACTCTCTCCACTCCTTTATGCTGGTGGGTCCAGGCTTCATTAGCTCTACAGAAAGGGACGGCTCCCTCCCAGTCCCCTCAATAGACCCATAGACCTGTCTCTGGCACAGGCTCTGGCTCAGCGGGAGGGTGTGTGTGTGTGTGTGTGTGTGTTTCTGAACCATTGACACACCGCTCATAGTTTCTCACTCATGCCTAAAGGAAGCCTGGCATTGACACTTTTTTAAGACTCACATCTCTCTCGCTCTCTCTTTGTCCCTCATTCTCTTGTTTTCTCTCACATGTGTCCCATTATTCTCCATTTCACTATTTTTCCTCTTTAAGTCGCTTTATTGGTCTCTGCCTCAGATGTCTCACAAAACTGAACATTCAGTAAGCAGCCATATGATATACACGATTCAAACTATTATATATATATTTTTGAAACTTCTCCTGGTGTTTAGTTTCAATTTAGTTCAATTAGTTTTGTTGGCATGACCTTATAGATGTACAGTATTTCTGAGCATTATGGGAATTTAACTGAGACTGACATATTATTTGTGATACTGAATGTCTGTGTAGAAACAGAGAAAATGGAAATATATTAGTTCTAAACATGATATATAAGATTTAAAACTAAAACAGAGGACAAACGGCTGTGTGTGTGTGTTTGGGTGGATTATTCATTGTCTCTTATATTGTTTGAGGCAGATATGTAAAGTTCTGCTAAAACACAGCTGACTTCATGCTAACTTTTCGGATTGACTTTCGAATTCTCCGTATTATTGACTCTTTATGAAGCCTGTGCCTTAGAAGAAAGATTAATTTATATAGAATAATTAAATGCCTTTACAGATGAATGTCTAAATCAGTCTTTAAACTACTCACAACATATGATATGGTCACCTTATATTTTTCAAAAAACTAAAAACATGGTGAGACTTCTATTGTTTACAGTAGTGAGATTCTCCTATTTTTTCATAAACGCTGGCTACAAGTTATATCAGGAGACTTACTCATACATTTGTTGGCGACCTGGTGGCCAAGCGGTGAAGGTTCAAACCACACGGACTGAAATTCCCCCAACAGCTGAGTCCTCGGTTTGACTTCTGTCCAGCTGGACCTTTGCTGCATGTCATTCCCCCGCTCTCTTTCCCACATTCCCTCTCCATCACTGCTGCATCTATCAAAATAAAAGCAAAATGCCCAAAATAATCATCTTTAACAAGCAACAAAAAAATGAATACCTCTCTTTAGTGACCAGATTTGATTCTAATTCAAGCAATTTTCTTCGTTTCAGGCACTGCTTTACAGGCTAGGACTAGCTTGAGTACCACTTTTGAGAGACATGATGCCTAAAAGCACTTTGTGAAAAAAAAAATGGAAAAAAAAGCTTACAATCAGCTGAGATGATGGTGGCAGGCTTCTATTCTTTTAAACCTTTGCCATGGTACATCTGATTCCCATCAGGCAGTGTTCGCAGGCAGCTATTCGGGGTCCTCGTCTGGTGAGAGGGAGGAGACACACATATAGGCAAACGTGCTGGACGGTGGTGGGATAGAAGAGGCGATTAGCATGGGCAGCCGCCATCGCTTCTTCTTCTCATTGTGCTGCATTCATGAACCCAGTGCTGCGATACACAAAGATAGAACAGAATAAAACACACCAAATGTCCCCCTTTTATTTAGATCACTCACAAAGAAGCACACAATTCATTTGTTCAGTGAAATCCATGTATTTTCACCATTCTGTGAACTCAAGACTAACTGTTAGATAGCTCGTGTGGAAGTTTAGCATGACTGCCGGTGATTAGTTATTCTTTAATTATTGATTTCCAGTCGACTTCGGGTCACGTCTCTGGGGGTTCTAAACTCGAGTGAAAGTAGAGTGAGAAAAACTTTGTTATACCCTGAGAGAAATGCAAACTTTGACTCAGAAATAGAAGAGAGAGAGAGAGAGAGGAATGAGAGTACAACACTGTGGCCTGGTTTGTGGTTCCAGAGGGAGAGAGACACTTTCGCATTTCCCCTGCAAAACGAGATAGGATGAGCTCTTTTAACACACACACACACACACATACCCTCACATATACTTTTGCACACACACCTTGTTCCCTCCTTCTAAGTGAACCAGGACTGGAGTCGTGCAGCTTTGTTGTTGAGGCAGCAGGAAACGTATTGCCCCAGATTTAAAGCGAACCTCCTCCACAGATGCAGCCCTAAACTGTTAACACACTTCAAAAGAATCAAACTGTTTTAATTTAATCACAGCTTCTTTTTTTCCCCCCTTCATCATCATTTCTCGGTTATGAGCAACATCCAGAAAAAATGCATGTGTCTATACATGTTCATGCACGTAACAGACAGCCTGACCTCTGACCTCGTCCTGCTGGGAAGCTTTCATTCCCATAGGCCGAGGCTGCGCGCACTCACTCACACACACACTCACACACTGTTGGCTCTATTGGTATAGCTGTCGCTCGGCCACCCATTCAGGGCTCAGTCACGGCCACTTAGAGCGCAGCAGACTCAGGGATTCAGACGAGCTGTGATCCAATGACATGTATTTATAATGAGGGGGCTGCAGGGACGTCTTTGTTGGACGGACACAATGTCAGGATAAGGGTGTGTGTGTGTGTGTGTGTGTGTGTGTGTGTGTGTGTTGAGGGAGGAGGGGGCAAATACAGAAAGAACGGGGGAGAGTCCCGTAGACACCCCCGTACATTTACACCCCTCTCATGGGCACAAATTCACGCTTTTTCTGTGTCTTTTTACACCTCCTGTACTTTATCAACTCCGTCTCACACACACACACTTCTTGTGCTTTGCCTGCTTAACGTGTGGGAAAAGACTTGCTTGTTTTCCGTGAGTTATCACGTACAGATTGACTTGTAGGAGACGTGAACAATTATGTGAACAGTGTGTTGGAGAAGTTGGAAAAGTGAAGTGTCAGAGACCGTTTTTATGTACTTCAGCACAAGTTTAGTCTCAAAGCTAATCTTTAAAGGCAAGTCCAAGTTTAGTTGGAAGTGTCGATGAGCATTTTGTTGTCAAACCTGGTAATTTTGGTCTTAATAATTCAGCCGTTAACATGTATTAAAGAGGACCTCTTTTGCAGGTTTCATTGGTGAAAACCTCCTGAGTTTCACAATAGTCCACATAAAATGTCAAGTATCTGACCAAATTTTGCTAAACCGAACTGTTCTCCAGCACTTTAAGCTTTACTCAGCTGTCTGAGGTTATTTTTAGTTTTCTCATATATGGTCATGTGACTTATAGACTACCATAGTGGCCATCTGGTGTTATTTTTTTCCACAAAGATATTAAAACTCCCGTAGTTATTTTAAGATTATAAGAGAAGGGAATCAGAAAAGACAGAAAGCAGAGAAGGAATCATATTTTAAGATACGCTGTGATTGGAAATAGTAAATCCATCTCCTGTGTCTGTGTCTTCCTTGAGCTCATCTTCCTATTTTTGTCTCCTCATTGCTGCATCGTTTTTAGGATCACAGCAATCCTCTTTTACTCCTGCTTTTATTGAAATCAAAACTTGTGTATTTCGCATCATATTGCGGTCTTTACAAGTGTCTGTGCGCGTGGTTAGTGGAGACAGGACTGTAGGCTCCCCTCTGCATACATTAGCTGGTTGTTGGGACAGCGTGGGCAGGAGAGGAGCCCTGGAGAGCCCTACAGGCCTCAGGAAGGCCCCTCATAATTGCCCAATGTCTGAAACCCTGCATCCACCCGGGGACTGGAGTCTAGCTCTGATCTCTTCAATCATAACTACCCACTTCCTCCTCCTCACAACCCACACACACCTTGAATTTTTTTTTTTTTTTTACTGCCCATCAGGCTGCGCTGTTGGAGCAGCAGGAGAAATAAGACATTTCAAATCTATCAACCTGAAGTGATTGTAGGTTTTATGGAGGGTTTTGCTGAATAATTTAAACGTGCAAAGGGTCTGTCCTCTTGTCGCTGCTTTTCATTTATGGTCGGGATTAGAGTCCAGGCAAATTAGGATTAGCTGCCTTCTCTCTTTTCTAGTCAGCTCCTTATCTTGCTCAGTCATGACGATGCAAAACCAGACAGCAGAACCGTGTGTGTGTGTGTGTGTGTGTGTGTGTGTGTGTGTGTGTGGGGCTCCCTGCAGACTGTGTGTCCTCTTGATGCTCCAGACTTCAAGGGTCAGAGGTGAAGGAGTGCAGACTCAAACACAGACAGATATTGGTAGTCATGTGGAGGGAGTCCCTTCTGTATTCCTCACCAGCACCTAAAAAATAAAAAATAAAAAAATTGGACTCCAAATCTGCTGCGTCAGTCCTGTGACAGTCGCATCTCAGGAAATCTCACTGTCCTCGATGTTCCAGACTGTGAAAAACACGACAATTTCACCCTGTGTCTTTTTTGTGCATCGCTAATTTTCTCTGTCTTCTTGTCCTCTCGCAGATTGATGGCGTTCTGGAAAAATCCCTGATTGGCTGCGCTTGACTCAAAAACTGGAACAACTGGAGCATTTTTTTGTGCATTTCCTGCTGTGCATTTAAACCTGTGATACAAAGACCTTGTTATGTAGAGGTTAACAATCCAACACTCAACAACTCTGTCACTGAATTGTTATATTAGATATTAATATATATTTGTCCACCAGTTGTGCCTTGAGATGTGTCAATAAATTTATTAAAATATGTTACAATTTAAGTAAATATTGTGTTTTGTTTTTCAAAAGAAACTAGTGTTTGAATGCATTGTGCATGAATTGTAAAAAAAACACATCTTCAGGTTTCACTGCCGTATTTGTTTTTTGGGTTTAGTGAGGAAAACATTTTTTTCCCCAAAACACTTTTAGAGCTATTTTTAACTGAAAAGTCAGACTAATCACAGCACACTCTGTCTAGATGTCAATGCTGAGTCACTTTAAAAACACCCTGAGGTCTTTCTGCTCTGTCATTTCCTTAACTTACCTCTTTGTCATGTGTGTTAATGAGGTGGACAAAATATTAGAAACACTTTTAAATGTAATGCAGTCCAGTGTACCAGCGGTTATTATGACCACAATGATAATAATCAAGTAAAATCATCACCTTTGTGACCACAAAAACTAAAAACATAGAAGCCTCATAAAAACAGAGCTCTTTGTAGATTTCAAAGGTGTAGCTAACAAAGTGGTGTATACATGTGAAGTGAACATTTATTTTGACCATTTGACCATTATTTTCTCCAGTAAATAATATGCTTTTCTAAAATGTGTAATAATGCTGCAATATAACGACACAATGCTGTCACATTTGTGGCTACAGCCGCAAAAAATAAGCTTTTTAATACATTTTAAGACGTGCAGTTTACAGGAGTTTGCTTCATTAAATTAAATTAATTCAAGCCCATTTTTAAAATTTGCTTTAAAATCAACAGTTACAGTTACAAAAAGAAATAAGAAATAGTAAGGAATTCTATAGCTTTTTAAAAATATATTGTCCATTCTTCTCCCCAAAAAAAGCTTCAGACTTCTGTTAGAACGCTTTTATGGTTTTAAAAATGTATTTGTTATTCTTTTTTGCTGTTTTGTTGCAGAGAAACAGACATCCTACACTAAACTAAAACATCACCAAATGGAAATTATAATTGCTGATTATTTCACAGGCCCACAGCTAACTGAGCTACTGTACGGGCTCCTTAATTAATATGCCGTCTATTAACCCTGATCCAAGGACTAATACTGAACTGGCTTTTAGGGCAAAACGGCAACAAAAAGGCTCCTACATTTGTACTGTTAGATGCGATTGAAAAAAACTAAAACAAATGTACAATTCCTCTCAACTTCAGGAACAAATTCAGGCTATTAAACTGTGCACAGGCCCAGAGTACAGTAGGTGGATGGGATGAGAAAGGATTTTACATTTTTTGAGTAACTAAATGAAAAAATAGGAAGAAAAAGAAGAGACAATCTGGTTCAGAATCAAATAGCACGGCTTTCTGGCATTTAGCTCTGTGACACCATTAAATAAAAACAGCCTACTATTAATAATATCCCCCAGAATAGCACATGTATTTTTCATCAGCCATAAGTAGGTTAATGCAGTATTTTAAATCTATTTCCACTGGGTTTTGCATTAAAATAAAAACTCTTTAAAAAGGGAAATTCATTTATACAGAGGGAAATAATTAAAATGGAAGAAATGGTTCTTTTGCTCCTTTTATTTCAGAGAGAGAGAGAGCGAGAGAGAGAGAGAGAGAGAGAGAGGGACTGTGGGAGCAGCCATCATCTGAATAAATGCAAATTGGCTCTGCCTCCATCCGGCATCATGCCAAGTATCTATAGCAACCACATCCTCTGACAGCCTCCATCCATCCCTCCCTCCTTCACTCTCTAATTAGTCCTCTATCTTCCCTATAGCTGCTTTCTTCTACTGCTTTTTTTCTTCTTCCAAAAAAAAAAAAAAAACTGCACAAAGAGGCTGGTCCGGTTGAAGAAGAAAACCTCGGACTAAACGGAATATTTTGATTAACAAAGAAGCTGAATTAACAGAAACGTCTGGTTAAAAAAAAAATCCTGAAATAAAATGGGGGTTAATTCCCTTCTACAAACCCTTACACACATCTACGTCTTACCTCGCACGTCGTCAGTATTTTAATAATTTCAGTCATTTTAATTAGTCCGGTTTTAGTCTCACAGTGCTCGGTTTAGTCATGTGTTGCGTTCACGGTCAAGTTCACGGCGGCAGCTCGGCCTCGGGCTCATCAGCAGCAGCAGCGGCGGCGGCTCCATCTGACCCAGCTCACCTCCCCGCCTGCAGCTCCGGGAGCCGGGCGGCACCGCCACCTGCCGGCCAGAAGCAGGGACTGCAGCCGGAGGAGGTTCGTGGGGATGGAGCCCCCTCTAGTGTCGGTGTGAGCTCATTACACAACACGTGTCCCCCGAGTAAACAAAGACACCTCTTGGTATGGGAGGCCAAAAGTGACGCAAAAACAAACGCACAACCAAACAAATAAGTGCAGATAGCTGAGAAGAAATAGAACTTTAGGCCAACGTAATATATGTTTTAAATGGACCAATTTTGCTCATAATTGATGTGTGTATGCACACATTTATTTATTCATTTAAATACATATATTTATTTATTTTATCATATCTTCATGGTGACATTAATTTGCCTTTGTTTACATTGCGTTCAACATTTTCTTATTTTCAGTGATTTGTTGTTTGTTAATAACCTTAATTATTAAAGAGAAATGTGGACATTAATTCATTAACTCACTACATAAAACAAATAAATATGCTTTTGTATTTCCCTCTTCCTAGATTTTAAGACGTACAAATGCTGTGCTTTAAATCATATTTTTGATGTGATACATTTGTTTTGAAATAAGTCTCTTGCATACATACAAAACAAATAAATAAAAAGATTAATTACCTGCTTAGATGAGGCCTCAAAATGGCATCTGCACATCTTCCCACAACCGAAAAAGCCAGAATCTGCAAATACACAAACATATTTCTTTAAAAAGAAAAAACAAGTTCCTGGCTACAAGTGGTCATTTTTCCCCCCCAATAATATGCCCCTATAAAATACATACCTGATGACTAAGACTTAATATTTATGGAGAAAGAACAGCTTCTGCAAAGGGCTGCGACATCATTTTATAATTACACACCTGCCTTGTTCTTACAAATAATACATTTGAATGCGACATTTCAAATTGTTTTCCATCATGCAATGACACAAAGACAGATTATTGACTCAAAGTACAAATACTGAACAAGAAAAGTGGCTTATCCAACTTTGATTTACATTTTATTATTTTGATTTGCATTTAACTACTTAGATTATAGTCATTATTTCAGGAATTATATACAATCGATATTTTTTAAAGTTAACATTTTATAAAATCCTTTCTACCACCTGAAGTACCCCTTAAGTACCAGCAGAGGTACTCATAGCTCCATTTGAGAAATACTCACCATGAGTGTGGAATACAGGTTTCAAGTTTCCACCATACACGGATGTTAGTTGCCTGTTAGTGCAGGTACTCACCTCTGACTCAGGTTTTAGATATTTTTTAAATTTCTGGACCCATGTCTGCACAGACACCAACATCCAAGCGAAACATTAATGATCAAAAACTCATTTTGTTTCCAAACACAAGCTTAGCTCCAGTGAGATAAGAAGACACAAGTCGATCCGTTATCAACATCCAGTTTTATTTGAGAATTCGATATTTCAGAACTTTCCTACAGATACACCATCATCACTACAGACTGGACACAGGAGGTGGTTATTAGTAGGTACGTTTACATTCAGTTGGCACAAATCACCAGGATTTACAAAACAATGCTGCACTGGAACAAAACCATACGAGATGATCTGTTGCAACACAAATACAGTAGAGTTGTATGCCTGCATGCCTGCGTACCCACAAAAAGAGGGTTTAAACTGTTAAATTAGATTTAACAAGAGGAAACAAAGTCACAACTTGCACCAGTTAGTTGTTGTAGTGTTTCACCATTTCTTCTCATTAAGCCACTGTCAAAGATTATTTTAGTCCAACAAAAAATAAAAGTTTTTGGCATTTAATGATTGTCTGGGAGTTTCCCCAAGTCCTACAGACTCTCCTTCTTAAAGAGTGCTTCACTGGTCTACCTCGTTTCATCTGAAGATAGATCACAGCGAGATAAAAACAATTATCTTTACATTCTTCCAATTGAAATCAGGGCACAAAAAAAACAGTAAATGTGTTGTTAAATTCGCCCTACATTCCTCTACATTAGTTCTAAACTTGTTGGAATGAATCGGGAGCTAAGAATCACATTTGTCACCGTAGACAGCGATATTCTGCAAGGCAGTTTTAAGTTTTACAAAATTCACATACAAAAACTGGACCTGAAGTGATACATTCAGTCACAGAGTCTAACAATCATCCAACTCTCAAACCGTGTGCTGCCTCGTAAATACTCGTAACCTCAAGACTGAAGCAAGGCTAGAAAATGGAAGCAACCTTCAAAAAGGTTAGTAGAAGTAGCTCAGTCATAGTAAAAACATTACTATTCCTTTACTAGGCACTTAAAAGTCAGTAACTACCCTTTGTTCAGCTGTCAGTTACTGTGTACTTTCAGTCAAGCAGCCCTGTTACACCCTCAGACAGAATATGTGCTGGTTACAGACCAAGCTGTCATTGATGTAAATCTCCCTCCTGCTACCTAAGGCAAGGGGCAAAGATAACTAGCTGATATTAAAAGATTAAACTTGCATCTGTCTGCAGCTGATAGAACTGATGTGCGGCCACTGCAAACATCACACTTGGAGCGCCACCAGTCTTCTCCACTTCAAGCCTCTCTGCTAGAACCAAAACGCTACATATATCCTGCTTGAAGACAATCACAACATCCATGAGCACAGAGAAGATGTGGATGAAGAGGATGGCGTGAGAAGGGCAGGTTAGCGGACACTTCATCGATTAGTGATGAAACTTACTGAACGACATGCCAGGTTGTGATTTAAACCACAACTTCAGCTCATTTGTGACTGCTTCTTTGCAACATTTAATGTTTGAAATGTGACTGTAGAAAATGCAAGGCGTCAAAAAAAAAGATTAATTCTGATGTTCATGAGGAAACTCGGGTATCAAATCTGCGTTAGCATCAAAAGTTGTCAGTCTTAGTAGTGAAACAATCACTGGATAAATCAGTCAGTGAACTGAAAAAAATCAATTCCAACCTACTTACTGTAGAAGATTCACAAAGTCCAAGAGTTTCTTTTTCTTCCTAATAATAACTCTAAATAATATTGTGGTGAAGTCGTCTGCCGGTCACAACAATTAACATCAAGATTAAGTTCTGGCATCCGTTAAATGGAGGTCTGTCTTGATATTAGTCAAAAAAAATCTAACATTAATCACTAATAAATAATCATGTATGCAACCCTAACTGAAAGTTAAAAATTCAAATCATGTTTTTTATTCCCTGTTGAGTTTCATTCTGCTTTTCTCTGGTATAGTCGACACTTTCTGCCCTCTGCCCCACTTGGCTCCAGCTGCTGGCTCAGCTCAGCCATCCTGCCTCGGCATGTGTGGTCTAAGTATAGAAACTATTGACACTCTGAAGCCTGCATCAATACTGTCAAAATGTTAATTTGTCTCACACACAGCCAAAGCCCTAAAGTCCCATTTTTTTGCCATCACTCCACATAACACACTGATACAATTAGACGAACACTAGATTTTGTGCTGAGGTAAAAATACTGAGAATGGAAAAAAAAAAATGCTCTAAATTATGCCGGCAACAGAACTCGAACGATCTCTTTACTACGTGTTTGCATAAATCCAGTCGAGTCAGTCCGTTAGCAAATACTGCTACAGGTCTACACTGTGAGTTTGAAAGTTATTTCAACAACCTGTCACAGTCTGAACTAGTGTTTTGTCAAGTTTTCAAACAATACAGGCTTGAATGGCAGAGCACGCAGCTGTCACACTGACAGCAAATGGAAGACAACATTTGTACACCGTGTGTACTCCGTGTGTGTCCAACACAAGCAACAGACACATGAGGGTGACAGTATTATGCCTCTCAACAAATTGCAATCCAAAGCAATTTCACGAAAATAACTAAATTCGGCAAATATTTAAAGGACCACCTCTCACAAAGCGTAAGCAACAATGGGATGCTGTAAACGTCACAAAGGTGGTTTAGTGAGGGCTGCCGTTTTGGATTCCATAGACAGTGCAGATGTTTATACTAATCTGTTATATTAGAGTAGAAGATCTCACATTTGGAAAATTGCTTATCAAATTCCTTGATGTGTTTCACTTGGGACTGCATGCCAAAAGGAGGTTAAACTGGAGTAAAATCTGCATTGATACTAACAAAACTGTCGACCACAATTAACACTCTTCCTTAAACCCAATGATATGATCACAGTGAAAACAAACACAAAACAATATGGGCACTCTTCATATCTGTTGGCACTGACATAAAATATAGCTCATCTGTCTGCTGTCACAGCGAAACTATTAAAGTTGTGAATTCAATGCTCAAGAGTCAGGATAATGGACTTATTGAGGCTTTAATCTATTACTCTACCTGGAGCAGCTCCAAGCTGCTATAAACCTCTGTGATGGGAAACACTGCGCTAAAGTCTTACTTAAACATACTAATATCATATAATCTGCAGCTATCAGATCATAACCTTTGGTGTAATTTCTAAAAACAAGCTCTGAACAAGATGAATCTCAAGGGGGCATATTTCACTCTTAACAAATCAAATGATTCTTAAAATTCAATAGCAAATGAGTGAAAACCTGCATTGCATTGGAAAGTGTTTGTTTTCAGCAAACACACATGTAAGCTAGGAGACCTCTGTGTGTGAGAGCATCTAAACTCTCTGATTGATTAATGCCTTTAGAGGCCTGAGGGGTGTAACACGAAGCAAGTCTTCCTCTTCAGAGTCCGTGTACACTCATACAAACAGTTCATATAACGCCTCACATTAGAATGGAGAAATGCATTAATTGAAATGTGACGCTGTATAAGTGCATTTAGGTCTGGTACTGGATAGGATACCTGGGAAATCATTTAAGTTTTTGGCCAAATTAAAATGAATGTTACTAATTGACTATTCTCTGTGATAAACACCAACAGATTAATCCATTTTCTAATCTGAGTTCTATGAGCTGCAGCACCAGTGGTGTAAAATGGACCAAATGAGGACCAAGTTAAAAAAACATATCTTCATTTTCTGCATCGCCAAATGAATACATGTAGAGTTCCCGTGGCAGCACGATAAACACACTTTGCGTTACTGTAACTGCGTAGCTTCATTCAGTGGGATTACTACTGTTTAGCTTAACATGTTTACAGATGTAATGTATTCTTTTTAGCTGAGAATTTGCACAGGATCAGGAAATGAACTGGTACCCAACTATCTCACTTCGTAATACACCCCTCTGCTTCACAAGGGTAGATGCATTACAATTTATGTGTAAGCACATAAAATCATTGATCATATTGCACTTAGATGTACAGAACAACAGGGTGTACTCTGTACCATCCCACTTGCCTCTGTTGCACACAAAGCGAGAGAATAACTTAATATTACCCACGCATCCTGAGCCACTGTGCTTTTGCTTCCATCCAGCAATACATTTTCTTCACTCTCACTCTTTGTTTCCCTTCAGAGGACGTATGGGGATCTTGTCATCCCACTGTCCCCGTTTTCTTTTCTTTGTATCTCTATTATCGAGCAGTGTAGCCCATTTGATGCAGCTTCCTCAGGAGAATCTGAGTAAGGTCAAACGTGGTGAAGCTGATCCCGACCGCGATAGGTCCTTTGACCCAGTTCATACTGAGGCCTTTGTAGAGTCCACGGATAACCCCCTCCTCAGCCACAATCTCCTTCATGGTGCCCAGGATGGTGCCGTACGTGTGACCTGTGACGCCTGCAGTCTGCATGCGACGTCGTACCACATCCAGAGGATAAGACGCCGACTGGCCAATCAGACCTGCACAGGCTCCAAAAGCCAGACGTTCATACGAGTAGGGCTGCGGGCGGCCACTTTGCTCTACATGGAGGAGGGTGGAAGATACAAGCATTTTATATAAACAACAACGTAGATCAATACTTAGATACACAAAAATCTGCAGATTCCATGTTGTGCACATTTTCAGCCAATAGAGGGGGTCCTCAGTTTACGATGTCATCGACATACGGTGTTCCGTCGTTATGTCGGAATTGGTTACGTGGAACTAGTTCACAAGCAGACCGGACAAATACATTGTCAAGTGGCCCATAAGACAGCTTTGTTTACATTCTCTGGTTGTACGCCACCCTGGATTGTGCTACATTCGCTAACTTTTAGCTCTTCATTATGGCTCCCAAGCGTGAGTCAGACTCTTCTGATGGCAGTGCTTCGAAGAAAAGGAAAGTCAGCTCCATGGAAGTGAAATTAGATATAACAAAATGTTTGGAACAAGGTGAAACATCAACGAACATCGGTCAAGTTGTAAAAACAGTGCAACATATTCAATTGTAGCGACCCTCTGTGATGAAGGAGAGAGACTTTATCTTGTTGTCTCGTTGCTTTTTGAACCTTCACACAGGCTAGCCAACACCAAAACAACTTCGGTACAAAAACTCGATAATTTAGCTCCAGAACTAACCGCCGTTCCCAGTTCTCTCTCGCTAGACACATACACTGCTGCTGACTCTCAGCCAATCAGAGGTGAGCTAACTAAACGTGGCACGTTCACTGACATTAGGTAAATCTTGAACTGTACAATAAACATTGAAACCTAAACATCAAAAACATCAGTCGATTGCAATATTCTGTTATCATCTTGTAAAATGACTCATACATGCATGAATGTCATTGGTGTTCATGACTTTTCCGAAGATCTGATTGATATCATGATGCACATAATGGTTTTGTTCACATTTTCGCCGGAGTTCCAACTTACGTTGATGAGTATGAATTGAACTCTGACATAAATCGAGGACCCCCTGCAAATCAAAATTCCACATGTCCTCAGAAAGTCTGCAAAGATGACTCATTGTGCAATGGCAATATAACTACATAATATAATTTTAGTCCTTGTCTAATCGGGTCAGTTTCTGTAGCTTTACATACTGCAGAGCCACTGCTGCCCCTGTCAGGGAGAAGACTCTGTACATCTGTGTTTGGTTTCATAGTCCGTGCACAGCACCTCAGTAAACTTCTTACTGGCTTGTAAAGCTGGGAGACTATCTAGTTGTGGACAAGCTTAAGGAACGGCAGAAGTAAATGTTTCCATCTTACCAGCTTCTGACCACCTTCAAGTTCATAACAACCACAAATCACATTAGAAGGGATATTCACCGTATGGAACTGTTAAGAGCAGCAATACAGTACCTGCATGTAATTTCTTCAGTGTCTCATAGGTAAAGAAGCTGAGACCAGCATAGGGAACGACACCCAGAATAGTGGGAGTAAAGCCTCGATACAGTGTTTTCAGACCCTCTTCTCGAGAAATTCGCACAAACACGTGTAGAATATTACTGTACCTAAAACAGAAATAAATAAAAACACATAAAAAACATTTTTGTAGCAGGAAAAAAAGTGGAAGCGATACTCATGAGCATATTCTGGCTTGCTGGTTTGCAGAGTCAAAAAAAATGAATAGCTCAGAGTTAAACTGAACTGCATCAAGCTAAACAGTGCTGTGTCGTGTCAATGAGGAGCTGGACAGGAACACAAACTACAGTAGGTGTCTATGCAGTACAGTCATAAAAATAATATTTAAATAAATTATATTTTGATTGTGACATCTTTTTTTTTCTGACTAGCAAATTCAAGACCCACTATCAAGTTTATACCTACGGATCTTGGCTAATAATCAGTGCGTCAATGTTCCACAGTTTCCATGACAAAAGTCTAATATACAGTAGATATAAGAGCTGAATCATGCTTTCTTTCTGCACATGATTTTCCAGTTATGTAATGTGGCATTTTTATCTGGCTGTATATTCTTGTGAGGTGTTTTGACTTTTGATTAGTATAATGTGGAATGCCATCCTAAACATACACGACCAGTCAAAAGTTTGACACACCTTCTTATCCAATGGTTTTTATTCATTTGTATTATTTACCACATTGTAAATTAATATTGGAGATTAACATTTTATTGTTTACAACATAGTTCCATATGTATTCTTTCACAGTTTTAATGTCTTCAGTATTAATCTACAATGTACTAAATAATTAAATAAAAACCATCGAATGAGAAGGTGTGTCCAAACTTTAGACTAGTAGTGGACATCATGTGGCAACACCTTTGCATTATTTGCTGCCATGCATTGGTCACTTACAAAAAATCCCCTAATCTTGCCCAATTAAAATTTATTTGTCCCAAAAAAATGAGCTTACATTTCCTTTGGTGTTACAGCCATCCTTGCTCGCACCATGTCGAGAGGGTAGGTCAGCATGGCTGCTGTGGTCCCGGCCATAGACCCGGCCAGTAACCTTGGTAACGGAGGTAGGGCTCTGAAACGGACAGTATAACAAATCTGTCTCAGTTTTCCAAATTTTCATGACCTCCCATTAGACAGACGTTCAAAATCAGGTAGAAGAAAATAAAAATCGGGACACTTACTTCCCTTGAAAGCCGTAGTAGCCTCCCAACAGCCTCTTGTACTGCTCATGTGCGCAGAACTGGATGGCAGCGTATGGGATGACTCGCACCATGGTGGCAGAGTTCCCCCGCCACAAACTGAAGAAGCCATCCTTCAGGTAGGTGCGGTAGATCAACCTGTAAGCTTCCTGCAATGCAGCGCAAACACGTACACATTTTCAATTTGAAAGAACAGTAATCTACTTTTGTTACTATTTTTGCCTTTCAAGCCTCTCCAAAAATTCTTCAGGTCTGAAAACAAATATGAGTATGCATGCATGATTTTAACTGTGAATCAAGCTAAACTACACTCAACAAAAATATAAACACAACACTTTTGTTTTTGCTCCCATTTTTTATGAGATGAACTCAAAGATCTAAAACTTTTTCCACATACACAATATCACCATTTCTCTCAAATAATGTTCACAAATCTGTCTAAATCTGTGACAGTGAGCACTTCTCCTTTGCTGAGATAATCCATCCCACCTCACAGGTGTGTCATATCAAGATGCTGATTAGACACCATGATTAGTGCACAGGTGTGCCTTAGACTGCCCACAATAAAAGGCCACTCTGAAAGGTGCAGTTTTTTTGTTTTTTTGGGGTGGGGGCAGGGGTGTCCACGCCTCTTAAATGGCCGTGCGAAGTTGCTGGATAATGGCGGGAACTGGTACACGCTGTCGTATACGCCGATCCAGAGCATCCCAAACATGCTCAATGTGTGACATGTCCGGTGAGTATGCTGGCCATGCAAGAACTGGGACGTTTTCAGCTTCCAAGAATTGTGTACAGATCCTTGCAACATGGGGTCGTGCATTATCCTGCTGCAACATGAGGTGATGTTCTTGGATGTATGGCACAACAATGGGCCTCAGGATCTCGTCACGGTATCTCTGTGCATTCAAAATGCCATCAAGAAAATGCACCTGTGTGCTTCGTCCACAACAGACGCCTGCCCATACCATAACCCCACCGCCACCATGGGCCACTCCATCCACAACACTGACATCAGAAAACTGCTCACCCACATGACGCCACACACGCTGTCTGCCATCTGCCCTGAACAATGTAAACCGGGATTCATCCGTGAAGAGAACACCTCTCCAATCTGCCAGACGCCATCGAATGTGGGCATTTTTCCACTCAAGTCGGTTACAATGATGAACTGGAGTCAGGCGAGACCCCGATGAGGACGACGAGCATTCAGATGAGCTTCCCTGAGACGGTTTCTGACAGTTTGTGCAGAAATTCTTTGTGTATGCAAACCGATTGTTTCAGCAGCTGTTTCAGCTGAGTGGCTGGTCTCAAACGATCTTGGAGGTGAACATGCTGGATGTGGAGGTCCTGGGCTGGTGTGGTTACACGTGGTCTGCGGTTGTGAGGCTGGTTGGATGTACTGCCAAATTCTCTGAAATGCCTTTGGAGACGGCTTATGGTAGAGAAATGAACATTCAATACATGAGCAACAGCTCTGGTTGACATTCCTGCTGTCAGCATGCCAATTGCACGCTCCCTCAAACCTTGCCACATCTGTGGCATTGTGCTGTGTGATAAAACTGCACATTTCAGAGTGGCCTTTTATTATGGGCAGTCTAAGGCACACCTGTGCACTAATCATGGTGTCTAATCAGCATCTTGATATGGAACACCTGTGAGGTGGGATGGATTATCTCAGCAAAGGAGAAGTGCTCACTATCACAGATTTAGACAGATTTGTGAACAACATTTGAGAGAAATGGTGATATTGTGTACGTGGAAAAAGTTTTAGATCTTTGAGTTCATCTCATAAACAATGGGAGCAAAAACAAAAGTGTTGCGTTTATATTTTTGTTGAGTGTAAAACATGTGGGTTACGTTAACTGAAATGGACATAAATTACACTGTTATGAATGAGAAGCAGTCAAACAACATGAAATATGGGATGCTCAAACGCACCTTGGCAGAGAATCGTGCTGAAGACACTGAAAAACAAACCACATGAACAATATAAATAACATTTGTGCAGAATTTTAGTGACACCAGAAACACATTTTCCTAATTTCACACTGCACAACATATACCAAGTCATTCATTCAGGTCATTCGCAGTCTAAAAACACTTTCCACTTTCAGACCAACAGAGCCTTCAACTTGCCTTGGAAGATGATTTTAGTTCTATCCAAAGGGGCGACAGCTGTCTTGGCCACAGCTCCTGCTAAAGCCCCCGAGAAGAGCGAGTTGAGGACAGACCGAGTGTGCTTCAGGCCCTGCACAGCAATGGAGGAATCGGATTTAGGGTCACCAACAGCAACAGAGTGAATCCTGTAAATTTCCAACCGGCTCCTTACATGAACAAAGTTGTGTTTGAGATGCTGTTGATGATTAAGCCAGAGTTTCATCAGGATAATAGATCACATCTGACTAGCCAGCTCATGAAACCTCACACATGGGAGCAGCTGTCGTTAAATGAACCGAAGTGGCAACGAAGCTACCGAGCCTGGCTCAGTTCATCTCAGAACAAAGACACTAAAATAGCATTGCTTTATCATAATATTTCTGTCATTCATATTCTATATTTTAATGTAATAATATAGCAATTTTAGCAATATGTCTGGTTCCCTTCGCCATACGTAATCACAAAAATGACAACTGTGGATGAAGAAATCTATTTCCAATATATAATTTTATGGCATGTTGATGTTTCAGCAATGTTTTACAGTTGTCATTATTTATACACAAACACACAACAGAATCAAAACTGACAGTCATTCGTGAAACTATTTAATATTGCACATAGTAACTCCAAGCCAGTAGAATTTTAATAAATCCCAACTGTGATGTCCCAGGAGTTGTCTCATATTCACCGACAACTGACCGGTTCTGTTTTTTGTCTCTAAATGAGACAAATGATCAAAATTCGCTATAACTGAGCTGCATGTCGCAAGCAAAAGATAGGTGACAAATTAAAGGAAAAAAATTACTAAATAATTGGGAAGCACCTGCATTCATTGTGTTTCTCAAATCGGTGCACAAACCTTTAACATCCAACCATGTTCTGTGGGATGTATAATAATGCTGAGCGGCTTTGTATCGAAATGGGGAAAAGATCTGAGAGACTTTGAGAAAGAGTTCATTGTCGGGGCACAGATGGGAGGAGCTTCAGTCACAAAGACTGCTCAGCTGGGTAGCGTTTCAGCAGGAACACTGAATAAAGTGACACCTGCATTTAGACCTGCAGTAAAGAATATAATAAATAGGGTTGAAAACCGCAGTGAATAGGGAACATTTGAAGACCATAATGCTCATGCATTAGTGCTTTGTGCAATGAAAACCAGAATGACAGCTCTTCCTAAGATGACTGGGTGTAGGGTTACAGCGGAGAAACCCTTCGTCACGAAAGCTGAATGCACATTTGTGAGTTGAGTGGTGTTTTTCCTTTAATTTGTCACCTATGATTTTACCTCATAGCTCACTTCTGATTGACTGGACGAAGCCAACGGCAGCACTTCTCCCTGCGTGAGTGATGCCCGTTGTTCCTGGACTCCACTCCCCATCCCCAAGGACTACGCACTGAGCACGCTCATGAACTCAACCACCGGGGAAGGGGGAAGCAACACCAGGGGCTGAGAGCTACCGAGGAGAGAAAGAGGTCAGAGGAAAAAAAACACAGAGGTCAGCTTTAGGTTAGCCTAAATATAAAACGAATGTCAAGTTATTTGGGTGAGCAAGCTTCTCTTAGATAACAGCTTCAGGGTCAAGTGACAACCATGACTCTGACTCTGAAGGATTGTCATTCAAACACTGTTTACAAAGAAGACAGAACAGTGAGATAGTCTCCTAGCACTCACCCCCTATAAACAAAGTCTGTTTAGTAGTTCTTTGCATTCCCTTGCTGACTATAGATGTGTCACGTAAACTTGTGATAACAGACACTGGGCAGTTATCTTTAAAACAGAAACTATAAACACAGTGCACATTTCAGGTGAATAGCTGCATGAAGCATAATCCAGTCCCCCTAAGCCCACTGCCACGCCTATGAAGGCTATATAAAAAAAATCTCTTGAAGGACAGGGTTGAGGATTTGTAGGTGAAAGGTGTCTGAACATCGCAAGCACATTGGAAGCTCCTCTCTTGATAAAACACCAGACAGCAGTTTAACCACATTCCTGCTCTTCTAGTTAATAAACATGAGATTAACTGTTGAGGACAAACATTATTATTCACTACTTTTACAAACAAGCACATCTTCATGGTTTTCAATGAGCTAATCATTTCAGTAGAGAAATCACCTATTCATGTAACCTTCAGCCCCTACAAGCTTACTGGTTTGTTGTTAAATAGCACACAAGTTTAGCAGAAGACACCGTTTAGAACAACTTCAAAGTTCTCAACTGTGCAAAACCTGCAATCTTTAGGCAGTGTTTAATGTCCAGAATATTATGTATATCATTTAAGATTTAGATTTGTTTCCAGGGACATATTGTTGCTGTTTGCTTAAAAAAATATTTTATTATATTTAATGTTAAAAGAATATAACTCTATTTTGAAATGGTTCATTTATTTGCACAGGAGTAAAAACAACAGATAAAGCTGCTGAAGAAATATCAGAATGAATGAAGAACTAACTCCTGAGGGAAATATTTGCCACTTTAGGCCCTAAATGCTGCGTTATCTTCACTTTTTTTCTGAAAACAGCTGTCTACTGTGGCCTACGATGACATAAAAACAGCATGTTGTGTGCCAGACAACTGAAAAATACTTAAACTCCCTAATAAACAATACAAGGCTTAAGGGAACTATGGATGTAAGTGATAGTTCAAAGCACACCTATACAATGTCATTTAATACATAGTTTTACTCTACATATGTTGGTTTTAGCCAAGATTACCATTTCCAAACTATCGTAAACTAGCTGTCACTTTTACACAAATACCAATTTATTGATCTAGTTCATGTCTGAACAGTAACAATGGTAAAAATTAGACAAAAACAGCACATCCTTGATTGGATAGAAGCAGCAAACTGCACTATTCTAAATTGATGATTTACTAGAACACTTATTCTCATGCTACAGATTCATGTTTTACCTTTCCTCTACTGAGTTAACAATCTAGGTGTTCCAGCATTAGACTGTTACATCGAAGTGCACCTTGAACAGATACAACCTTTAGCCTTTAATACTTCACCAAATAGAGGCTTAGTCCAGAATTTGTAGATACTGAATATCTGTTAAAGCATTACTGGGAGAACAAAAGCACACTAAGAAATATCAGAGTTCAAAGACTTCAGCAACAGTGAGAAGAATCGAGCACAAAAAGATGGAGAGAGAAAGCGATGAGACAAGAGTGCAAACAGAGGGTCTGCCGAAAAGCTGGGTAGTCATGGGCAACTAATATTGGCATCAGTACAACAGGGCTGCAAGCCAGGTCCTCAAATGTGCACTTAAACCCCTGGTACGGCCCCTTTTCACCTCACCCGCTGTCCTTACTGACAAGTTGTCCCTCACCCCTCCCTCTGCAGCCTCCTTCTCTGTGCATATCACTTTGCAGTTCCCTGTTCCCCGCGGCTATTTATGTTTGCTTTGTATGCTTGATCTATGGCTCAATACCCCGTTCCCATACTATGCATGCTGCAAAGGACAGATATGGCTGGCCTCTGCTGTAGATTAACAGTGTAATTCACAACAGGTGCTATTTGTAATCAACCTGTCCACTCAACTGAGTTACCTAATGGTTGTCAGAAAAGAAAATGTATGAAAATTATGGTAACTCGAAAGTGTACAAAGGGGACAGTACAATAAGATCCCTTCAATTAACCGATTCAGATCAAACAGCCATGCAAAAATGCTGCATTTGGGAAGTTTATGATGCAGCTTCAAACTGCCTTTTTGTCAGACTAACAGTCCAAAAATCTAATAATATTCAACTTATACATCAATAAAACAAACAGGCAAAGGGTGCAATCAAATTAATAATCAATTATCACAATTGTTTGGGATGAACTATTGATTATATGTTGATCTAATGAATGCATATGTATCTTTTATTGCTGAAAATTGTATTTCTGTAGTGAGCTGGACTATACTGTGAGGTGTTCATGTTATTTTGTCTGACTCCTGATGCACAGACTGTTGCACGGTGTTAGGTAATAGTTTGGTAAAAGCTTTATATCCCATATGTCACAATTTCCCTTGGACGTGTGGTATTATTGTTGTTATTTGAGCCAATACAGACACACTGGTCATATTTCAACATTCATTCATGAGATAAACACCGAGGCTCTGTCTGCTGCTGGCTTGTCTCGTCGAAACTTGCCCACTAACATAACACAACCACCCCTTGCAGCCAGCTAGCTGTCAGAGCCCACAAACACAACATTTCTTACCTTACAAATATGACACCAGCACGACAATTTCTGACGCTTTGATATTTCCCCCCTCGGTGCGTTAATTCGAGTTGTTAGCGGCTTGTTCGGGAGATGTTTCTAATTCAGCCAAATGGCAGGTTAAGTAACGTAAGCTAGCTGCTAGCTTACTGCTACACCAACGCCAGTGTTACTCTGGTCAACAGCGCCGTGGAAACATCAATAGGAAACCTGAGTCTTGACAGAAAATATGTCCCGGTGTTGAAGGCACTGCCGTCTGCACATTTCTCAAATCCATCAGCGCAGCGGTGACTTTAAGTGACAGGCATCCTCCATGCTGCTGTGTTTCTGCCGTTACTACTCCTGTCAGCGACCCGAGCCAGTTCACGTTAGCTCGGCCGCCACAGCGAGGTTTGACAAGGACGAGCGCAGATGCATTGTGGGAAATGAAGTCTGATCGAGGTGGGGCACGCTTGGATAGGTCGGTTAGAGGGGCGTGAACATGAGACACACTTGGCAACGAGATTACTTGGAAGAGTCTCTCAAGTCTTTTCTTGTCCGTCAAGTAGCCTGGAAGTTAATTTTTCTCATTTTCATTTGCTGATATGAATACCGCAATATACACACATCAAGATAAAGAGCCAAAGTCTGTTTTATCATGCAGAATATACAGTTTAATGTTGTTTTACACTGTAATCATGAATAAACAAAGTTATTAACAAATTTAAAAATGTCCTATTTGGCTTTAGTATTAAGTGTAAGGCATCCAATATCATACATTTTACTGTTAAGATGATTTTTTCACATCAGACAGGCAGTTAAATTGTTCATTCGGTTGAGTATTCAGCTGTCTTGATATTTTTTTTCAATCTTGGTAGAGCAGAAGTTAGATTATCATCACACTTGGACAGGATTTTTAGCAATTAGGAAAATCTTAACCAAACTAGGCAATTAGTTGTTTTAACATTTTGATAAGCCTGCATTTAGTTACAAGTTAATATTACACTTCACTTGATGATGATTATCGTACCGTGGCTCACTATCACAGTGGTGGGTATGTCTGAATAAAGCCACAAAGAACATCAACGTCAAAGAATGAGGGAATGCCGTCCCTTTATAGACTGATTAAGCCAGAATTGTTATATATCCCATGTCTGAAAAAGGCTATAGAAAAGAGCTTGCACCTTACAGCGCAACTACTTGCATACCAGCAAATGCATTTATATTAACCCATTGTACAAAACACACATTAACAAAAATGTGATACAAAAATTCAAAGAAAACATGTGCAACCAGACTGTACTGGAAAATATATGCAACTTCTCGAAGGCATTGTGTGCCGAACTGATAATGTTGCTGTTCACACTACCTGCAAGTCTTTTCTACAACTACACCGTACAAATGTTTAGCTAGGCAAGTGCATACGCTTCAGCTTTTGGCCATACTGTATAGTATATACCAACATCACAGCATTTCATTTTGTTTAAAATTGCTCTCAAGCAAACTCATTGTAACGTGTATGATAATCAGTGAAGCTCTTCTCCACTTTCAGTTGGTAAGGCTGCCATGTTTGCCGGTCCACAACTCTCGAAGCTCCACCTGACATCCCAGATCTCTGAGGGCTGCTTTGGCCACGTCACCACAGTCCTGATGGGTCTTCAGTGCCTGAGCTATCAGGGTCTCTGCTCCCATCTCCAAGATCAGTTGGCTGAAGTTACGCATACGCGAGACCAAGTTTCTCAACACCATGCATCCTTGTTTCTGTTCATAAAAGAAAGAAAAAAGAACATAAAGAGATGGAACACGATTTGAGGGCCGGTGATTTGAAGGGAGCATATCAGTTATCAGAGGGGTTATATTACCTGTACATTGACCGCATCAGGATGAGCCTTCATAGCCTGAACAGCAGCCAAGGCGCCTCCATTCTCCATGATGACTTTGCAGTTGTTGGGTTTGCGTAATGCAAGGACAGACAGGCATGCACAGCCCTGCTCACACACCTAGGGCAGAATGTGAACATCGTCTTGGAACATTTTGTTGCATCACTGTATGACTTGACTTTATTGTCTCACCTAAAATAACATTTTTACTGTGTCACATCCAGAAAGAAAAAACCTGACTAGTCATTTTGCATGCAAGTCTGACATTTAACTCACTGCAGCGTTGCTCATGTGTCTGTTCATGGCAATGACAATGAGCTGAACCCCGCCAGCGTTAACAACTGCATCTTTCACGTCATCATTTCCAGCTATGGCTCGTATTGCACTGAGGATCTGCCGAACGAGTTCCTGCGCACAGAAAAACACATCAGTGAGAGAAGAAACATGGAAGTTGCATCTTGAATTAATGTGTATCATAATCCTCGCTGTTTACCGCTGACTCATAGCTGTCTGCAAGCAATGTCATCATGAGCTTCAATCCACCCAGATCACAGATGTCTTGACAAAACTCATTCCTTACAGCCAGACGGGACAAAGTTGCACACAGCTCACTCAGAACAGAAGTATTACCAAGGTGAGCTGTGAGGAAGGTACAAAAGAAATAACGATACTGCATTAATATAATGAAAACGCAGCAGCTAAATCTATATTACTACGATAAACACACATACAAGAGGTCAGCTTTCCTTACCTTTTGCAGCTTCAATTAAAACCTTCAGTCCATTGTGCTCAAGAACAATAATCTTGGCATGTTCATGAGCATGCCCAAACGTAACCCGGACGTCATCATCGAAGGTCATGACCCTGAGAGCTGCAGAGGTCTCCTTGACCAGCTCGGCACATCCACTGTGTTGAGTAACGGCACCAGTCAGCAGAGGCAGGACGCCACCTTTCACCAAATCCTGCCTGTTCTGTTCATGTTTTAGGCAACAGTGACGCACAGCGCAGATGGCGACGCACGTCACCGAGGAATCTGCCTGGTACTTCTTTAAGACATCTAAGAGGAACTGCTGGCCCTCCGCATCCAACAAGTCTGGCTGTCCATCTGTCAGAGCAGCCAGAGCGGACAGCGCAGCCAGCACCGCTTCTTGCTCCTCCATGCTCTTTTTGCAGTAGGAGAAGATGATGGGGTACGCATCTTTTTGGGCAGCCAGGTACCTCTGGGCAAATCCAAGAGAGCACTGCTCAGCGAAGCATTTTATGTCTGCCGTCACCTCCTTTACACTAGCAGAGTCTTTTCCAATACGGAGGGAATCCAAAGCCTGCAAGAGATGAACACAGTGTGAGATTTTCAGAGCAGATATTTTGTGTAGAAAGCAGTCCCTTTTCACCAGACACTTCAGTACTCACCTGTAAGACCTCATGTGTTTGCTCTTCTTGTTTGTCCTCGGACGTCACAGCCGGTACAGCTTTTACTATACAATTGAGGTCCACACCTGCATCCAAACATAAGATTAGTGTCAAAGTTCTGAGTGAACACCGCATCAAATCCGGGGTTTTTCCACCTTTGGGGGTCAGAACGCACAACAGTAAAACAAATGACTCTGTTACCATATTTTATAGAAATCTACACATTTTGCTGTCATTTTTGACTATTTGATGAACAAAAATGTATATCATGCTTGAGCAAATTTAGTCCCTTTTGATCAAACTAACTTGAAAAATCTTGCTTTAAACTATCGTTTTTTATTATTCCGTCACTGGTGATTTTCCTTTTGTGTTGCCTCAAACCTTTTTTGGAGGAGCAACAGAAACTCCCCTATGCAGGAAAATTCAGCAAGTGCACAAGAGAGAAAGTCAAAACTGCAACATAAATTCACAGAAGAACTAGCATCTCAGGAGTGGACAGTCAGCATGAAAAAATGTGACCAGTGGCTGGTGTGTATAAGAGTATCTTTCTTTGAATCTGCAGAGGGTGTGGAAGGATGGGTGGAGAGAAAGGTGGGGACTGAATAGATTGGCACATTGCAGAGGAAACAACGGTGTAATTAAATCTAAGTCATTTCAAGGTAGGAAGGGATTGCTTTCATGGAAAACTCAGAAATTTGTTTTTCAGTGTGAACTCAATGACTGGAGAATTTTTTCAAAAGATGTGTTAGATAGGCAGCTATTGTCAATTTGTAATTTGAGAATATAAAAACACTCCAAAAGCATATTCTCTAAAATGGTCACATATTTCTTGAGCACTATTCCATATTTAATATTTATCATCAGACCTCATGGCTACTGTAAAATGTCTCACTTGAGACCATGCTCCGGTCCTGATAAATAATTTAGTAGGTTTTAGAAAGAACAGCATCAGCAGTTTGGCAATAAATGATGCCATTGTCTTGAGAGAGGAAAGAATATATATATATACATACACATACACACACACACACACACACACACACACACACATATATATATATATATATATATATATATATATATATATATATAATGTCTATAAATTAATCATCTTGTATTAGAATCAGAGTTTTTAAGTCTTATCCTGCCTTGCTTATGGCATCTATTTCATCCTTGACTGTGACAACTTGTACAGCACCTTGGTCAACTAAGGTGGTGTTTTAGTAAAATTCGATTGGTCTGTCAGTCAATACCAATATTAATACAAGTGAGCAACAAAAGTGCACATTAGCCAACGATGAGACACTCTACTTTCTATAACACTTACCTTGAGACTCAAACTGCTCCACAGCCTCCCTCAAAGCTTCATCTGGGTCCATCTCGAACTCCTCCATGTTTTCCCTGACAGCAGCATCAAAGGTTTCCTGTGTGATCCTCCGTTTAGCCATTGTTCCGAGTTAAGCTCTAATCTGAAATAAAAATGTGTTGATTAGTAATGTCAAAAGCATGAGAAGCATCACTTACGTTGAGTTGATGGAGTCCTGCCCAAGCTAGCTAGTGATAACGTCAGCTATTGTTAGCGAGTGGATGCTATTTTTCTTCTCCTGTCGCTTTGGTCGTTGTGTTTAGAAGAGTTATCGTTCAATAAAACTACTGCTGTAATGCATTTTTTTTAATTTTTATTTAGGAACATGCACTTAAATAAAATGAAGTGAATTCCCTTAACTCTTACCTCCGCCCAGTGACAGGCACTCTGCTCTACTAATCAATGGAGTTACGCACTTTCCGTTGCCGGCTGTTTGGTCTCTTGATACATCTATGGTTTGGTCGCTGCGAGCTGCGTAAGAATAGTGAATAGAAAGTTGCGTAAAATGTCCCACATATATATTTGCTCGGCTGAAACAAAGCCTGTAAACGACATGTTCCAATCAATTTTACGTATTTTAAAGATCGAGTATGTGACTCGTGAAAATATAAATGTAGTATTTAAGTTTAAAACATATTAGATACTTTACTTTAAACTTTATTTCAGACTCCATTGGTCCATAAAAAATAAAAATAAAAAAAATAAAAAAAAATAAAATAAAAACACAGAAAACATTACAACACTAAAAAACATACAAACACTTCATCCAATGTTTCCACAAACTGGATGTATACCTTGTGCTACTCCTTATAGGCTCAATTAAAGACAAAATAAGCTCATTTTGTGACACATTCAAACGACAAATAAAATTATACATAACCTTCCTAATCACAGCATGCATAGTGAGAACATTTCGATTCACAAATATCTGGCTAGCACTGGTCCACCTGGGAAGTCTCAACAGGATCCTGAAAGCATCATTATAAGCCACCTGAAGCCTCCTTAGCTTTGCCCTGCTATAGCTACACCAAAGGTAGGCAGTATAAAGTGGCGTACAATATGCTCTAAAGAGAGCAATTTTAACATTCTCAGAGCAACTGCCAAATTTCCGACACAACATGTTGGCCTGCGCATATAGTTTGCAGCACTGACGCTGAATATCATCATCATCACATAAATCGTCCCTGATAATGTGACCCAGGTACCTGACCTTGTGCACAACACTAAGCGCTTGGCTGCCCAAATAAAACAAAGGAAAATGTAACCTCTGGTCTTGTTTTGCTTTAACAATCATCACAACACTCTTCTTTTCATTAAACTTTATATTATATTCCTCACCATACTTCGAGCATATTCTTAATAATTGCTGCAGACCAACGCTATAAGGGGACAATACAACGAGGTCATCAGCATAAAGTAGATGGTTAATCAGACTTTCTCCTATGACGCATCCAGTCTTACAAGTTTTTAAGCTCTGAGACAACCCATCCATATACAAATTAAACAAGGCTGGTGACAAAATTCCACCTTGTCTAACCCCATTTGTCACTTGGAAGGGTGCAGATACACAGTTACCCCACCGCACCTGCATTTTCTGATGTGAATACCAAAAGAACAAGATCCTTATTATATATAGGGGAACCCCACGCTCTTGTAACTTTAAAAACAATTTGCCATGATTAATACGGTCAAAAGCCTTGGAAGCATCCAGAAAGCAGATGAACATCGTGGAATTGTGCATTCTATATGTACTGACCATTTCCTTCAGCGCATAAATGCATAGGTCTGTACCATGCTTACTTTTAAACCCAAATTGATGATCCGAGGTCACAATATATTGTTGAAGTCTTTCCAACAGGATCAATTCCAAAACTTTGGAAAACAGACTAGCTAGCGCAACAGGTCTATAATTTTCCATGCTAGATATTCTAGCAGTCTTATCCTTAATTACAGGGACTAATAAAACAGCCAGCATCGAATCAGGTAATATACCATGCAGTAAACATCCAGAAAAACACATTGCAACCAAAACAAAAAGTCTGTGACTAGCATATTTAAGATGCTCCGCTGTTATTTGATCAAGGCCACAAGCTTTATTCAGGGCCAATTTCTCAACAGCACAAAACACTTGATTAGGTCTAATCACTGCATTCACATCATCAGGAACAATACCAACATTAAATTCATCACTTATACCACAATTAAAAATATAAAGTTTTCTCCACAATTCCACAATGTTTCCAGATCCACTAGTCCCATCAATACTAGCTGGCAATGGCATTTTACTGTTACTGATTACCTTCACTTCCTTCCAGAAATCATTTATGTTATTATATTGTAGATTTTTAGCCATTGCGTTTGCTCTCATTTCCTGCTCATTTCTTTTAATAAAGCGCACAGCATATTTAAATCTAGCATTAGCCTGTTTCTTAAGCTGAAATTCTGGACCATGCCTAGCTTTTCCAGCAATAATCCAATTCTTAAAGGCTTCTCTTGCCTGTCCATGCAATTCCGACACATATTCATTCCATCCTGGTCGCAAGTTATTTAGCTTAGCCCTCTTTTTACAGAGAGGTTTGCTAGCATTATTTAAACTATTGATCATTTTATCATACATTTTACAGAGGTCACTACTATGATTCTGATTTTTACACCTTATATTACGGCATGAAATAGCTTCAAAGGGTATTTCAATATCACTCAGTTCCTCTTCAGAAAGAACATTGTAGAGGCCCAGGTCACCTTCCGTAAGCCTTGACCAGTCTAATTTACCACTATATCCATGGTTTACATCTGTGGTCAGCTCAGGTACACTTTCAACATTCATCGTAAAACAAACAGGTATATGATCACTTGTACTAAGTTCATATAATATCTCAGCTTTCTCCACACAGTCATGGGCATCAGTTGTACTTATACAATGATCCAGCCATGATGTTGTATCCCATGCTTCACTGATATATGTGTAGCTTTCAGATGGCAACAATATTTTACTAGTGATAATTAACTTGCTAGTTTCACAGAATTGAAGCAGATATCGACCGAATAATGATTTCTTATCAGTGATATCAGCATTCATATCGCCAACCACAAACATACATGTGCATGCATTTTCCCTAATAAATGAACCTACAAAAGCAAGCCTACTAAGATACTCATCCTCATTGCTATAACATTCATATGGAGTGTAAACATTTAAAATAATAAAAACATGATTATTATTATTATTATTATTATTATTATTAGAGAAAGGTGTCACGTGATTATTTCCAACATGAACCCCTTAACACACAGTAGAAATTAAACGGTCACTTTAAAATGATAAATTTATGTCACTTCAAAATAAAGGAGGCATTTTTAGTATTTTAAAATAATTAGATACATGGTATGAAATGCGGTTTTACATGTGAAAATGTTATCTTTTACACGTAATATACCTCACTTAAATATTAGCAATCACACAATTTTCCTTTGCTACTTAAATAATTGAAGACTCTAAAATATTATTTGTCATGCAAATGTTTTTGACTTATTTAAATATTATGAGCAAGAAACAAATAATTAATTTGGATGTATTTAAGCAAGATTATGCAACATTAGTATGACACACATCTACCTAAATAACTACAATTTTCATATCAAGTTACGACCCGACAATAATATTTATCACAAACACTGACTTCACTAATTTAAATATTAAAAACAGGTAAAATCAGTGGAATTCCTTTTTAATAAACTGTACGTTCAGACCTGAGGCCTTAAATAGAAATCAATACAATTATTTTTAAATAAATATAAAAGTGAATCGTCATTACTACTTATTTACAAGAATATAAATATTAATTTAAGCGCTCTGATTCGAACCTTGTAATTTTTCCCACCAATCAGAAGCGGTTGCCAGGCAGAACAGATCCACCTCAGTTTTTGTGGGCTTGGGTCGGAGGTAGTAAAAACATACTTTTTAAAGTCAGCTTTATCGGCAACATAACATTTCTAATCACAAATACACATTTTTTTCTTAAAAAAAATAGACCGTCGGTAAATGAATTTCCTCTTCCATCCAGCAGGTGGCGGGAATTCATCACTAACTTCCGCAAAACTTCCTGGGACGATCCAGACTACGCATGCGCAACACCCGCTTGGCGCTGGTTCTCAGATTCGCGCAAATGACTGAAAGCAGCGGGGAGACAGGCTGGAGCTGAACGCTGGCTTGGTGGACGTCGTCCCAGCGGTGGATTGATACGTTTTTGTTGTTTTTGTTTTTGTCTCCGGACGTAGTCGGAATGGCAGCGAGCACAGAGACCCCGGAGCCCTGGTACCTGGCCCTGCTGGGCTTCGCAGAACATTTCCGCACGTCGAGTCCGCCGAAGATCCGTCTCTGCGTCCACTGTCTGCAGGCGGTGTTTCAGTTCAAGCCGCCTCCGAGGGTCGAGGCCCGGACTCACCTCCAGCTGGGCTCGGTGCTTTACCGACATACAAAGAACAGCGAGCTGGCCCAGACTCACCTGGAGAAAGCGGTGAGCAGAAGCCATGTTTGTGTCTGATAGATAGCAGACTGTGGTACGATGAGGTACTAGTAGAGACATGAACACCGGTGTGTGATGCTTTTATGATCACTGCAGCAGCTCTCAAAATCCATTCTCACTGTGATGCTGACTCTAATATTGTGCTTTCTTTATTTGGTTTCATTCTTCAGTGGTTTATATCACAACAAGTATCCTTATAATGCATAACACGAATATGCATACAAACTTCTACCAAATGTGTTACCCCAGCATCAATGCATCTCCTGTTTTTATATTCCTTAATAACGTCAATCAGATCTCTCAATTTGAAGACGTCAAGTTTGAAGCTGCGAGTATTCTGTCGGAGTTCTACTGTCAACAGGTAGGTTCATCTATCTCATGACATAGTATCATGTAGTACTAATGCACTGCAAAAAGTAGTAGGAGGGAAACTTTAGTAAACTTGTATAAATGCATGTTAGGTTAGAACTTCCATACGTAAATAAGTAAAATAATGCAGATTCTGTTACAGATGTTACTTGTACTTACTGGTTTCTTTATTTAAGAATTTGGTGGACTCTGCAAAACCAGTGCTGCGGAAGGCCATCCAGATTTCTCAGCAAACTCCATACTGGCACTGTAGACTGCTCTTCCAGCTGGCAGTAAGTAGTGTCATGCATTGCAAACTTATTTGGTTAACTGTTTGGAGCATGTTTAATTTAGGAATGATGATCTTCTCTTTGTCAGCAACTGCACACACTAGAGAAAGATTTAGTGTCTGCCTGTGACCTCTTAGGAGTGGGTGCAGAGTATGCAAGAGTCATGGGATCCGAATACACAAGGTAAACAGATTAGATTTGTGTTTGATCACACTAAGACTGTGGTTGTGCATTGTCTCACATTCAGTTTGATGTTTTCTTTCAGATCTCTGTTCTTATTAAGTAAAGGGATGGTAAGCTTAAATCATCTGTTTCTCATTAAATGTGCTCAATACGTATTATTTGTGCCTTTCCACTGTGCAGTTCTGTCAACCGTATGTGCATTTGTGACTCTGCAGCTGCTGCTGATGGAGAGGAAGCTGAGCGAGGTGCACCCGCTACTGACGCTGTGTGGGACCATTGTTGAAAACTGGCAGGGAAACCCCATTCAGAAGGAGTCTTTGAGAGTTTTCTTCCTGGTGCTGCAGGTTACACACTACCTGGATGCTGGACAGGTGCAACAGCATACCCATATTTCATTACTGACTGTCAGTGTTATACCAATATCAAGGCTCAGATACAGAACTGTAATAACTGTAATATTTTTTCACTTTTCCTCCAAAAATTTGAAACTGTTAATCGAGAATCAAGAATCTACATTGTCATTAAGTTTACGCATGATGAAATTTTGATGGGTGATTCCCAGCTGTAAATAAAAAAAAATTAAAAAAGACACTCACTATATACAGATAAAATAAAATACTCAAAATATATAAACCTGTTAACTGAATTAGTGCAATGCCCCATAACTCTAACTTGTACCAAAAACTTGTGCTCTTGTGTAAAGCGATGGATTCGATTGTAAATTGGTGTTGTACCTAGTCGTAAATTACTGCTTAATGTGCGTGCTTTGTAGTCAGCTTCATAATGGTATAAAAGTAACTAACATTGTAGATTAGATTTAATGCTCAAATAGTCCTTCTGTGTGTATTGGGTGTAGGTGAAGAGTGTGAAGCCATGTCTGAAGCAGCTTCAGCAGTGTATCCAGACCATCTCCACCCTCCACGATGATGAGATCCTTCCCACTAATCCGGCAGCTCTCTTCCACTGGCTCCCCAAAGAGCATATGTGTGTGCTAGTGTACCTGGTGAGAGTTTGTCACACCCACACAGCTTCTAAAAGAGTGTAATGTTCTGAAACGGCAGCCCAAAACGTGTCTTGTTTTTTGTACAAAAGGTGACAGTGATGCACTCCATGCAGGCGGGCTACTTGGAGAAGGCACAGAAGTACACAGACAAAGCGCTCATGCAGCTGGAGAAGCTGAAGAGTAAGTGTGCTGGAATACGCTCCCCCTTGATGACAGTGTTAGTGAATCAACTCTGATCCATCTGTGTGTTCTCAAAGTGCTGGACAACAGTCCCATCCTGTCCACGTTCCAAGTCATCCTGCTGGAGCATATCATCATGTGCCGGCTGGTTACTGGACACAAGGCCACAGCCTTACAAGAAGTGAGTCATCAGCTGTAGAGATCCATCTGCACATTGCCACATAGTTGTTGATGCTGAAAGAAAGCTCAGATTCTACAACACCAACGTTCTCTGGAGAGAGTCTGAATTTTCCGGCTGTAGGTTAAGCTTTTGATGAACTGTTTTCAGATTTCTCAGGTTTGTCAGCTCTGCCAGCAGTCACCCAGGTTGTTTACAAATCATGCTGCCCAGCTGCATACATTGTTGGTAAGTCCACACACAAAGAAAACCCAGACATTTGGACCTTTCCTCATTTCTCATTGATAGTTTTTTTCTAAAAGCCTTGGTTCCAAACTAAAGTAGCTACAGAACTACTTGTGATATGAACTCTTTTCTCTTTTCCTCTTTTTTTCTGTCAGGGCCTTTACTGTATCTCTGTGAACTGCATGGATAACGCTGAGGCACAGTTCACTGCTGCACTACAGGTGAGTTTCATATAATCTCTGTTAGATTTTTTTTCTGCCTTTGGATTATGACCAGGGTGGCAACATGTTGTCAAAAAAAAAAAACAGCGGCCATCTGCCTCTTTTCTTGCCACTCAAGAATTTATTCTTGTGTCCAAATTGTCTGAGAACCATCGATGAAAACAAAGAAATCCAGAGTTATTCCAGTAGCCATGTCTCTGTGAAGCATCTTACAGTGCAGTCACAAAGTTCCTTTATTTCTCACTAGGGCCGTTGGCTTGTCCATCTAACTGTCCAGTGACCTGACTTGTCCTGGCTTGTGTGCACCTGGCTCCCTTCCCTCATTGCTTTGTTTCTCGCTGCAGAGAGCAGCGCTAAAGTCTCCCAATGAGCATGTCTAGAGACAGCACAGTTCAAAAAAAGTCACCAGCAGTAATTCACACAATTTGGACAAGAAAAGAAAAGTTAAAAGAAGGTGAAAAAGTTAGAAAAGATTGCTATGGGGTTTGAACTCTGTCTGAACTCTTGTCTTTATCCAGAAATTGGAAACTCACTGGCATGTTTTTTCCCGCACAGAGAAAATGCTGCTGCCCTCCTAAAGAGATTTTAGCCAGTGTCTCTAATTGCAAATAAAAAACTCATCGCCTTTCCTGTGTACAGACTGATCTTAATGTCAGGTCTAGCCATAACCCAAAGACACATTCTGAGCCACGATAAGCTTGAGCAGAAAGTCTGAAATACATTGGCTATTAGTATATTGGTATTAGTTTCTGAAAAGTGAAAATTTTTGAAAACACAAAGTAACCATGTACCAGCAATGACTATAAAAACTGTAAACATGTCAAAAAGGATTCATTTGGGGTATAAAAGCTCCGACTATGAGATCCAACTCAATTGTCAGCATTTCTCTTCTTTCTTGTCTTAGATGACAACACATCAGGAGCTGTGGACATTCATTGTGACAAACTTGGCCAGTGTTTACATCCGTGAAGGGAACAGACATCAAGAGGTTTGGAAACTGCTGCTGCTTCCTCAAGCATTTAAACATGTACAAAACATATAGGTCTGTTTTTTCAGTGCTCATTCTTTCAACTCACTTTTTGAATCCACAGCTGTACAGCCTTTTAGAGAGGATTAACCCTGATCACAACTTTCCTGTCAGGTAACTAAATACAGTGTGGACAACAACACATCATGAAAACGTATTCCATGTTCATGTGTTTTGAAACGCTGTAATTTTGTCTTCTTCAGCTCTCATTGTCTACGAGCTGCAGCGTTTTACATCAGAGGGCTCCTGTCTTTCTTCCAGGGACGTTACAACGAGGCCAAGTAAGCACAGCTACTGTATAATGTTAATATGTGTACTGTAAAAGTGGTTTCTCCTTGTCATTTAGTTTACAATAAGAGACATTAACATGTCAGTTTGTATCAACAGAAGATTTCTAAGGGAGACTTTGAAGATGTCTAATGCCGAGGATCTAAACAGGCTGACAGCCTGCTCACTAGTCCTACTGGGTCACATCTTCTTTGTTCTAGGCAACCACAGGGTGAGTCAACAAGTCACCGTATGTCCTATCTGTTAGACTACACATGCTGTTGTGCGGTTATCTTTGGACTGCAGGTGTGATCTTGATTGCTTGTCCGGTTCTGCATGTTCTTTAGGAAAGTAACAATATGGTGGTTCCTGCCATGCAGCTGGCCAGCAAGATCCCTGACATGTCTGTGCAGCTCTGGTCCTCTGCTCTTCTCAAAGGTACAACTATCAGCCAGAAGATCTAAAAATGTCCAAGTGTAATGTCCAGCTGTGAGCCTCTTAACAGCTGAAATGCTGTTTGAAAATATGTCTTGCAAAAAAATAAATAAATTTGTCCTCTACAGATTTAGTTTACATTTTGGCCCAAAGGGGGCACAAGAAGCAAGCGTACAGAGTGTCCCAAAATAGAATGGCTTCAACCTAGAGTATGCACTGAGTTACCAGTTTATTAGGTACACGTAGCTTAAGCTAATGTAGACCAATCCAAAGGTTCTGCAGAATAAATATCCATATGAAGGTTATAATGATTCATTTGTGTTAAAACTGGTTTGCAGTTGTCCTGATTCAATGTTATGATCAATTTGGATGCAGTTTGCGGTGCTGTTGAACTGTGTTGAGTTCTACAACCATATTGTTCTGTCTGCTATGCAGCCTGCCCTCATATAATATAAAACTGATCCAACTCTATGGAGAAAAAGCAGAGACATGTGTCAGTATATTATAGTACACTTCAAGAGTTCTCTTCTCAAAAATGCGCTGACACAGAAAGCGAACATTAGGACTGTCATGAATTCGATTTGTATCACAGGAGTGTGTATTAGACTGCATTAGTTTTAGCTTGGTGTACCTAATAAACTTAGCCTAGCCGCGCTAGACAACCCACGGCAACGAATTTAATTCTCTGCCAGGGTGGGTCTAGTTACCCTCCATAAGGCTCGAGGCTGGATTCTCCTAAAACTGGCCGGACGAATCACCATGAAGTGTAGAGTCAGAAGGCGGGCGTAACGAAGTGACGACAGAGGCGTGACGATTCTGACAGAAACAACCGGCGCACAATAAACGGGTATCTTTCGACTCGGCTTTGGCCACAGCCCTTAAAGATTTGAAGCTAAAATTCAACTTGAAAGATAAACAAAGGACGGCACTGAAGTGTTTCATTGAGAAGAAAGACGTGTTTGGACTTATGCCGACGGGATATGGCAAATCCTTAATATACCAGTTGGCTCCGCTGGTTGGGAAGCTAATGGGACTTAGCCACAATCCGCCGGCGCTCTAGCAACTACGTCAGCCTATTCGTTGCACTGATTGGTTGTATACCTACCCAATTGCTGCAGAGTGATTTGATAGACAACCTTTTAGCCCGCCTCCCTCCCTGTCAAGCGGCCCTAGACCCTTGTGCCTTCAGAAACATGGGTCTAGCGCGGCTAGGCTATAATAAACTGGCAGTAGAGCATAAACCCTCATTGGGACAATTTGGTGTGAGCATATTAACTGTCATCCAACCAAATTCACATTGGCAGTATAAATACTAGAGTTACTTTTGAAGGAGAAAAGCACTACATCAACAATCTTCCAGGACTAATCCTTTTTTGTTCCTTTTTTTTAGTGTTTGTTGTGTGAACACTGCTGCATTTTCACAACTTTGAATTTGCTCAGTCTAATGGAGACAGCCAGATACTGCTTTTTTTTTTTTAGCATTTATTAAACATTTACTCAGGTTCAGCTCCAGACTAACTGACACTATGACAAAGACGTTGTCGGTGTGGCTGCATTTTTTAAAAATATATTCAAATATTCAAGTGTATACTTTGCAAACCGTAGTTTGCATGTTACAGCTCAACAAACAACATGACATAACATCTAAAAACAACAGACGAACTTGTCTGGAATATATTCCTCAATAGTTTAAGTTATGGGATCACAAGTTGATATAGTTTGAGTCTGTTGTTATCATTTCAGTTTTAAAAAAATGAGGCACATAAGTACAATTTCAGTTAATCAAGATTTTCTTTAGTTGACTACAGATCTAACGTTGAGTCACAAATTAATAAATATCCAATCCCTTTGCGTAGCTGTCTGGCTGGTAGGAAGTATAAAGATAGAAGTGCAGGATGAACCAGCTGACAAATGCTACCATTTTTAGGCTCCCCCCTAACAGAGGACAGTTGCTCGTGATGTAATTTAGTTTCCTTGGGCCACACTTACACCATTTATTTTTATTTATTTATCTTTGTCCCCAAGGTAACTGGTTACATGAACACACCATGACATTACCTTAACATATCAACACACGTTTATATGTACAAAAACAACTGAGCAAATCAAAAATATTAAAGCTGTTTTTTTGTTTTCCATCCAACCATTTCATTCCAGTATTCCGCGAACAGAGAAGAGAGACTTACCCGTTTGTCATCCAGTTATAGCGTCAGTACATCACAGAGCAATGAGGCCACAGCTGAAGTAGAAGACAACAAGATTTAGGCAATACAACAAAGTGGGTCAAGAAACACGTAGTCCGACTGCAACAGCTACGTACATCTAAGCTGAGATCAGGCGTTCGGATCAAAAGTCGCAGGTAAACATGAACTATCATCAGTATTCATAATGGTCTTTTCTCAGCAGATCTGAACGAGGCCTGTGGAAACACCATGGACGCCCACGAGGCCGCCCAGATGCATCAGAACTTTTCCCAGCAGCTCCTGCAGGACCACATCGCAGCCTGCAGCCTTCCCGAACACAACCTCATCAGTGTAAGCACAACAATCATCAAGCCATACTGTAAACAGTGAGTCATCCCTCCCTGCTCGGGTTTTCTGAGAAACTTTTGTGTTCTGTGTTGCGTTCCAGTGGACAGACGGCCTCCCCCCCGTGCAGTTTCAGCCTCAGAACGGACCTACAACCAGCCTGGCCGGCCTGCTCTGAGAACGAGATGCCACACTGACAGGGAAAGTGAGACACACAGGAGCTGTTGCAGGAAGAGAGGAAAGACCGAAGCAGCTGATAAAATTGTAAGGAGAAATCGAGGGTAATGAAGTTAGAAAGAGAAGGCACACTGCGCTGTGTCATTTGGCAGACTTCCATTCGGTGCATTCCTTCACTTATTTGGGGCACTGGGGCATCAGGGCTGGTTTTTAGGTAACATATTTTCTACCACCTCAAAACACAATGAAAGAGTTAAATGAGAAAATTGCTCCCAGTGTCAGATCTATATGGTAAATCTGTTCTCTCTGGGGTTTAGCTAACTTAGTTTGGCACAAAGGCTGGAAACAGCCAGTGTGGTTCTGTGCAGAGGTAACAGAATCCACCCAATAGCAGCTGTGAAGTCGCTGATTTACCGGCTCTATTTACAGTAAAATCGAAGTATTTGTTTTGTTCTCAAATGCTTAGCTTTTCCTGTTACACAAGTCTGTACCATTCATTTAGCTCATCTCCTAACTTCTTTTTGCAAGACTATCAGGGAAGTATTTTAGCTATGGGGACTGCAAAAGTAAAATTTAAAATTTTAATAGAAGCTTTTTTTCTTGAAGGTCAAATTACTGTTAAATTTTAACCACCCACTGGCCAGTCAGATACAGAGGAATTGGATGCAGTCTGTTGCTGTGCATGAACCTAATATCTGCCTTTTCAAAGCACCGGATGGCCAGTTCTGATACAGTATTAGTGAGGATACGCAGAATATATATTATACTAAATATCTGTAATGATCCTAATGTAGTATAGTGGTTTGTTTGATATGTACTTTGTTCACTCAAAAGGACAAACGTGTCTGTTGAGCTGAAGACCATTCAGAATTCGAGTTACTAGACCTTGGAATGAGCTGACCATAGAAACACTGACTTGCTTGACACCCGATAGTATTTAAAAATGTTTTGAGACTGCGATGCGTTAAAAAAAACTGTATTTTTTGACACTACGGCTCATTTAACTTGCCGCCTGACTGTTCTTTCCTTCAGATTTTTGCCTTTTCACTCTCACCACATTTTGTTCACAGTCAAGTAACAACAATAATATTTCTACTAAATAAGATTGACTCTTGCCTCTCTGTACATATGTTGTTTCATGATGAAACTCACATTTTTACCTTTTCCATGGAAGCATTTTTGAATAATAGTTTTTTCACTCAGTTCCTGTTTTACTCATTTCTTCCAGACGATGGCGGTATGAATCTGTATTTAAATAACTTATTTATTTAATGATGCTGATTTTCTTTGCTGGTATGGTTGGTTACAGTTTTGATATATTATCAAACACCTGGTAGGACTGTAATTTAGTCATGCCAATGTAGGAAATGTACAGTTTTAGTTTTATATAGTTACCACAGTTACACAGATTTCTGCACTGATATTTTTTTTTAACCAAACAAACTACTGAGTTTGGTCATCTGCATCTTAATTACTGCAATAAAACCGAATGACATTTATTATATTGACATTTTACAGCATGTTATAAAAGGAAATGTTTGATTTGTGTTTTCCCCGTTCTCATTTTAGCTGCTTAAATTTGACACTTGTATGACTTTTTTTATAAATAAAAATTCAAAAATTCAATGACTTGATTTTTTTTTTTATTGGATAAGTCTGTAAAGCTTGATTTACTGCTGCACATGAAACATGAAAACAGTGGAATTGGTAATGAATATAGAGAGATGTAGATGCTTTGTGTACTCCTGCACTTGTATATTACTGCATTTATAATAAATAAACACGGCCCAACGCTGATACCTGATAGTGGAAGAAGTAAAGTGGGTGGAGTAGATAACAGTGATTGGGTTTTTAATGTGCAATAAAGTCAAAGTGCTGCTTTGTACAAACACATACAGTGCACTCTACATCACAGCTAACCATTATGCAAAGCATGCTGTCATGTTTAAATTTGAAGGATTTTCCTTTCCAGTTCATCAGTGCATCCATTGGTTTCCATTACTTTCTGTACATTAGAGGAAACTGTAAGAAGACTCTTCAGTTCTTACTGTGAAGCGATTGCTGCATTACTTTATGCCAGGGTTACTTTCTGTTATGATAATGGAGAGTATAGGCATGAACTGCACTCCCGCTGCATGCTTGGCAAATGGAAATGTATGAAAATATGAAAAAACACATTCAATTGTATTCAGCTTCATAGCATTTGTTTGAAAATGCTGCTTCAAAATGTGTGCATGTGTGTAGTCAGAGAGCTTAAACTTTTAAAGAACGCTCCTTTAAGGCCACACATGGTAGATTTATACTGAAAATCTGAGTGCAATTTTCATTCACAAGAGCTGAGATGTTAATACTAGCCTATAAAATGTTTTAACTAGTTAAAATAGTGATGTTCAGGTTAGGACCTGCTGGTGAAATCAGGATGCCAGCTGACCCACTGACCAATTTCTAGTTCACATTGAAGTTAAATTGTATTACATTGGAGTTTTATTGCTTGCTTAGATCCTAAACATTTTTTTAAAAAATGCCCCTTTGCTCTGAGATTATTTGGAGGAAAAGTGATTTCAAAAAAAGCTAAAATCTGTGTCTTTTAATGTTCACTCAAATATAATTGCCTTTTATTAAATGGCCCACTGACATTTTGCAAAAATACCCAGCATCTCTGGGTTAAAGCCTTGATGAAAATCACCACAAAATGTAATCACATGCCGCTAAGTAATGTCCATAAGTTGTTTAAAATGAAACGCCTGGATGTTGTGGTAATGTGCTTTTTATGGTTGAGCAAAGGAGGAAAACAACTATGAAGCAGTGCATTGTTTTGATGTTAAAAAACATGACGTCCACTTGGTGGATTAGCTCTTTATTTTGCTCTGCAGAGGAAGGAGTCTTATAGGTACAGCGGTGTTATTGTACAGAACCACTACACAGTGTGCGTTACATGTGTGAGCACCATTTCTCAGAACATGGTGACTGACCTCTGAGGAACAAGCAGATGAAAAGTGTGAAGAACATGACAAAACTTGTCTAATACGGTGGTCATCAAACCAACAAGGGCAGTGAGGATCATCTCCTGTTTGGATAGAAGTCATCAAAAGGCCTCATGTTTCAGATCAGAGGTGGCGACATCCATTTTTCTAAAAGGTTATTCCAAAAAGTGACATTTCAGTGAATGTTTTTAAGAAGATGTTGGGTAAAAAGGAATGTGGTGTCTGTCACAACATATTCAGAACCTCAATGGAAAACCAGATGTTTGCTGCTTGAACACAGAATAACCACAGCTCATTGAGGATGATTTATTTGCCCTCATGGGACACAATGTAAGTGCTGCGGTTGTTTTCGAAAATCTGTCTCCCCCAGTGAGGTGCATGTGAGGTATGAATGAAGGCCCACCAGGGGCAGAGGGTGTCAGGGTGTTAGTCGTCAGTGAGCAGCTGGTCTGTGGAGTCCAGCCACAGAGGGAAACAGAGGGCGGCGACTCCATTACATTTATACGATACTCACTGTAACATGTGTATAATATGGTTTTAAAATGGTTTTACATCAGACCAACAGTGTTCAGTACAGATGTGGAAAGTCCATAAGTTCAATTTCAATGTTAAAGAACTGCAGATGTTATAAAACTGATGAAACTGCTCAGACATTGAGACAAGAGGTCTCTGAAGTTGTTGCTGTGAATTCTGCATTCATTCATGCCAGTGTTCATTTATTGTGTTAGGATAATAACATTCTGCTACATTGTTTTTATAAAGAACAAACAAAAATGTGTGCAGGATTTATAGTCCGGGAGCTAAAACTTGCAATGGTTGCTTCTTTCGGGCTACACATAGTAGTTCTGTCTTGAAAACACAAATGTTTAATTTCAGTGTCAAAAAGCTACAGATGTTAATATATTACTGAAACTGCCCAGACATTTACGTTCCTTTGTCTACGATTAAAAGATGTTGGACTATCTTGTGTTTTATTTGATTTATTTGTTGTTGTTGTTTTTTGAGAAAAATCTTTTTAAAACTAACAAAATTGAGTTTTCACTTTAAATTACAACCTACAGTTTTACAAAGAATAGCTGTCGTATGAGACCCGGACCTGGTTTGGACAAAAATAAATGTCGTTTTAAAGTAAAGTCAAGGAAGAATATTGACCTAAATGTATAACTGTCTTGGTTTAAAATATCTTTTACGTTGATATTATTTGGCGGAGTTTTCAACTGTAACTTTTTGAACAATTTATTGTAATTTTACAAATTTTTTGCTGTTTTGGTAAAATACAGATAACCGATAACATCACTGAAAAAGGATTCATGTGTTATCTGCAAAAACAAACATTAAAAAACCCTGAAAAGACCCTGAAAACAAACAAGAAAAGCACTCTGAGAGCGCAGTAGCCTATCAAGGCTGCTCAGTCATTGTATGATTTCCAACAAATAAGTCCTGATAAGTCTGCAGCGGTGATTTGTAGTAGGATCGCAATCATGTGATCGTCAGCAGGCAGCTGATGTAGCGTTCACTTGTAGACAGTTACAGTGAGGCTGTGACGCTATCTTTAACAAATCCGTGAATCCAGACTGTAAGCTGCATCACTGCCAAAATCAAATCACTTAGTCCTTGTGTCATTTCTGACCTTCCCTGAAAATTTCATCAAAATCTGTTTTTGAGTAATGCTGCAGACAGACAGACAGACAAACCAATATTGATCATCACAACTCCAATGTGTTCCTTAGTGGAGTAAAAATGATCATTTTTATTATTTTACAATACTCTCTGTTTTGTCACATTTTAAAAAATCACAAAAAATATTTAAAACACACACGAAAAAGGCCAAAACTGTGAATAACATCCACATCAGAAAGTTGCATTTTTTTGACAAATAGTAACTTGTTCTTTTAGAATGTGTGACCATTAAGTTGCAATATTTTATTGTATTTAAATCAGCAAAAGAAAATGTCGTTATTTTACAGACATTTTCACTTTATTTTCATAGTTTTTACAGTTTTTCAACATTACTGTGTTCCACCATTTCCTAACTTTTTTTTTAGTTCTTGGCACCTATACTGCCAGATTTTCACGATTTATTTATTATATTAATATATTTTCTTATAATATATTTTCTTTATTAATTTTTACGGATTTTTTACAGTGTACCCTTACACTTTCACCTATCACAGAAGAAGCATTTATTTTTCTTCAACCATACGGATAGCCCCCATGTAAATCCTATGTGATCAGTAAACATAAGTTTGCATATGTAGATTGTATTTTCATTTATTTTTTTAAGCACAAAAACCTTTCGGGAACGTAAATAAAATGTATCCTGGAGATTCCCATTTGCTGGCTCATTTTGTGCTGTCAAATATTTCGGAAACCACTTCTTCAGAAAAGTGATTTCAGCGCTCGCTGATGACTAGGAAAGCCGCTACAACCCAAGAAAAGACCTGAAATGAAAACTAGACATCAGTATCTGATGGAAACACTCCCAGAGCGCATCTTTTATTGCGTCTATATAAATAAACACGTGCATTTAAGTGAAACTAATCCTCTTTAATCATCCCATGTCCTCTGCTCGGTTCTCTATCGGTGGCCGGTGCTGCAGGGAGTCGGTCTCCCCCCGATCAGGGAGCTTTCTGTGGGCAGAGAAAAGTTTTTGGACGCTCACGGTGTCTTGGACGTAGCTGCTGAAAGGAGCCGTTTCCTGCCAAATAGTGCGCCGGTCTAATCGTGACTGCAGCAGCTACTTCCTGCATTGTTACAGTGCTTAATGAGGATTAAGTTGAAGCTGTCATGTTGTACCGGGCGGCCATTAGGCCTCCTCCACACGGAGAGAGGCGGAGAGGAGCAGCAGTCCGGGCCTCCTCTCCCTTATAGCAGCCTGATCCTTCACCTGCACCAGCCTCACTGTCCAAACAAACTGCAGACACATGTATTTTTTAAAGCTGCTGGAGTGTTTAACCTGGATTCACTCCCCATCCTCTCTGAATATCAATTAAAGAATTACACAGGGTGAATCAGGATAAGACGCCCCCCTGAGGTAAGAAGCCCCTTCTCCATAATGGCCCTCCTGACTACATTTTTATTTTGTCTTTTCTTGGATGATGGGAGGAAATCAGCAGAAATGCTTTTGAGACATGATGATAACACACTGAGGGAGTACAAAATCTGTTTGCCTCCTTTCTGCAGGAATGAGAGCTGAAACATCAGACTTAAAACAGAACAATAATATCAATGTAATTATGCAATACTGTTTTCTCAATAGTTTTGTGCAACATCAGTTTTAGAATCATGTGCAACTTTACATCATTGATATTATTACCTCTTACTCTTCTAAGACGGTCTGATTGTATCTTATCTTTTGCAGACTTTTATACTGTTTACATGACAATCTTGTAAATTGCTTTGCATTATTTTGGAAAAAAAAAGTTTTTGCAGGCTCGGTGTCCCTGATGATTGCTGATTTGACTTTGCTGTGTCAGGAATTTAAAAAAAATCTGTGATAATGAAGGTGCAGCTTTTGTCCTAGGCCAGTCACTTTGAAATTGACAGCAATCAACCCATTTTAAAAGAATATTTTTAAACAATATCCTTATCTATCATTTATTTTGCAGTTAAACTCAAAGCAACGTCAAAATTTGGAAAAAAAAAAACAAAACTAATGCTATGCATAAATACCAAGGTTGTATTGATGAAAATGAGGTATAATTACCCCCCAGAGGAGCTTCTTAAATATCAATATCATTGGCAGTATTATTTTCTCAATAGAACATGCAATATCAGTTTATTTGCAGTGTGCAATATCTTATTATAATGTGCACACTTACTTCATTACATTATTGCTAGTATGACTTATTTTTTCCTATTCTGGTTTTATTTTAGCTTTTATTTCTATTAATGTGTCATCTTATTGCTATTGCATCTGCACTGCATTTGTTCTCATGTTATTGTGTTGCTTTTCCGCACAATATCTGGTACAAGGATTTTCTTTAGAATTAATTAAGTTCTGTTTTTCAGTATCTCACTGTATCTTATCTTCTCTTCTATTTTCCTATGTTATCTTTGTGGCTTCCTGGTTTGGTAATTCGTGGTTATAAACAACTGGTAGGAAGGCGAAACAAAACATTTACACCTCTCGAACAGATTATGTGGACAAAGAAACGAGATTATGAGATCCAGCACAACATCACAAAGTCCAGCCTGAGAGCGTCACCACATGGCCTGATCTTTATTATAAGCACCGCATACTGGACACTGCAATCATTAAGTGTAACAGTGCAGAAAAACTGTGCCAGCAGTGACTGTTTTTCCAAAAAAATGATTAAAAGCTGTAAAATCTGATGCTTTTTGGAACCAAAAACAGAACTGATTGTTCACTGCAGGATGCTGTAAGAATTTATCGTGTGAATTGACAGTTTGCAAAGCACCTCTTACACCAGACACTTGATTTAGGCATTCCCCCCCCCCCCCCCCCCCCCATTTCCTTTAGTTTCTGAGATGTATTTAATAGACAATAACATGTCATATATTGCTACCTTTGATCTTCCTGATCCACCCTGATGTTTCTTATCTTTTATATTATATTATTTAGGGTGTTTCTGTTGTGTACCTATTTTAATTGTTTGAGTACAGATCTCAGTTTACAGTAATGAACTGTTTCAGTAAATTACAATGGCAACAATGGAACACTTTTAAAATGCTGTCAACCACAGCTGCCAATATTTTATTGTAATTTTATAAGACTGCAGGGTTGTTTCGGTGTTTTAAAAATCCTATTATTTTGTTTACTTTTTATAATTATTCAACTATTGCTAACAATAACACTAACTTAGTTTATATAGCACTTTTAAAACTAAGGGTTTAGAAAATGCTTTGACAGACAAAGCAAAAGCAGGACACCCAGAAGTCATTTATGCATCACATTTCTGCAACAAGCTGAGTCAAACTGGTTTCCGTTTAGGAAAAAAGGTTGGTGTTATGAATGTACCCAAGTTTAAATATTAAGGTTAAGATTGAACTGTGTTGTTTAAAATGCAAATTAACTCAACTAATTAGTAATTACAGTAAGAACTCTATAATATTCTATAGTATAACAGAATAAATAGTAATTTAGATCATTAATTAAGGTTAACACCCCTACAAAATCAAACGTGGAAAACCTAACAAATCCTAAAATTCCCGATGAGCAGTGTATTGGCAACAGTAGCTATGATGTCTGTAATGTTTCGGCTAATATTGAGTATGTTTAGGTCAGATTGTGTAATCTGCTGCCTGCAGGTTTAAGGTTATAATGTGTATAGGCTGATATGCATATATACAGAAGAGAGGTGTATAGTAGGAAAATATGCATGTCTATTTTCTACTCATGCCTGTTTCAAAACCACATTCTGCATTCATACTGAAACTGTGTACTAACTGTACAGCAGTGATAAAGAAATTCAGTTTATATATAAATAAATATATACATAATCTAAGTCTACCTAGTGCACCAACCAACTTGCAGAAAAAAATCTGACCAGACAACAGAAGTCTCAAAAATGTTTTAATATGGTGGATATTTTGAAATATTTTTAACAAAGCCATCCCAGAGAGGGAATAACAGATCATTTATTTATTTATTATGCTGGGAGGTAATTACATTAACATGTGCTGAATATGTTTATTGCAATCTATCAATTATACACCAAGTAAGTGCATTTTTATCTACATTTATTATTATTGCAGAGGAAAGCAGTGACACTTGGCTGTGCGTGGTTTTGCACAAACACTCAAGGTCCCCAGAGGATTATTCCTTTAAATAGATGGTAATTCCCTGACTTTTTTTATTTAGCAGCAACAGTTAAACTAGTCTCTTATCTTCAAGAAAAAATGACACAAATTTATTACAGACATCTTTATCCTGTATTGTGCATCCTAATTACTAAAGTGAGTCCTTGACTTTTTCCACTTTTTTTGTAGACATGAATGGTTCCTGACTTTTTATATTTTCATTCAAAGGGTTTTGTCGTGTGGCCTTTCGCCTGAAAACCCTTCACTCTCAAATGTAAACTCGCCCCGGGGTTGTTGAAATAAACCAACACCCCAGAAAACTGAAATACAGAGGACATGACTTCGGTGTTCTCAAGTGGAGCCCCAGCCCTGATTGTTTTCTAATTGAGTTGTTGCTGACTGGGGTAACATCCACTCGTCTCCAGGTCCACAGGAACAGCAATAATATTTAACCGAAAGATTCATCATTACCTGTAAACTCCAGAGTGTTTTTCGGCCTTCATTTGATTTTTGCTCTGTGCTGGGTGATTATGAGGAGACGGGCCCGTGCTGCAGATTTGATTGCCTTCAGGCAATCTGTAAACTCTGGAGATGGAGTGGTAGCATGAGCGAGTGGAAACAATCAGACCTGATGACAAAGCAACATCTAGAGTGCTCTCTTCTTTGTCATTTAAAGAACGGCAGAGTGAGGCTGACAAAGCACTTCAACCCCCCCACCTGTTGGAGAATAGCATCCCCCAACCCACTTCAGTCTTTATGGACAACCACTTCTTTTAGATCACTGTTTTTCAAACGCCACGTATGTGTGTGTTCACGTGTGCGTATTTAGATGCGTGTTTGTGGATGAGTGAGGATTAGTTCAGCTCACAGGGATGCTTTGAAGGGTTGCAGGTCTTTTCATGAAAGAGGAAGCCGGCTGGAGCCTTTACAGAGAGCGCTCTGGAGGTGCACGTTTGGATCCGAGTGTAACTGCGAGCGTGGACAACAGCTCATTAAAGTAACCCTCCTCTGATCCTTACACTATAGCCAGACATAAATACCATATGTTGATTGGATTCATGACATATGACCTTACTGCTACAGACAGTGACTCAGAATCAGGAGATAATTGGCTGCTGGAATGTCTTTTTTTAAAAAACTTGTTAATACATAAGATAGAATGTGGCATAGTTAAGATCTAAATTTGGGGTCAGGGAGATAAACGTATGGCTGGACCTGAAGAGATTGGAGATAATAATATGATGTTGAGGACATCATGGTGATGCAGATCTCCATGTCTGTAGACACACTGGAGGTAAACAGTAATCTATCTATCTATCTATGAATACAAGTATTTCTTGAACTTCCTGCCATGGCTTAATTAACTTATTATTGGAGGCTTAAACTGGGTGTTGACCCCTATTGACCCCTGCACCCACAAGTCCCAGAGCATGTGTAGCTACGGAGTTTCCATCGGAAACAGCAAACTAACATGTGTTTGAGTAAGCACACTTTATTTAACTATATGTGATATGTAAACACTTCATAAAGTGCTGTTTTGATTACACATATCTCCCTATGTACTATATAAGCATACAGAGTAGATAAGGTCTGCAGACTAGATTCAGTAACAGGTGCTTCTACCAGAACCCACATTTAAGAGATACGACGCATCAGTGGTGCAAATTCCTCAACAAATCACCACTAAATGTTGCAGACATCAGTGCACATCTTCACCAGTCTTGTTCCTCCTGTAAATCAGTTATGCACTGTTAGTTTTGGTTTCTGTGCCAACTGATAATGCCCTATATGTTCTTTGTCGTTTGTCTCATGTGATTCTGTGCTTTAGGTGCAATCAGATTCACTGCGCTTATCAAACTGGGTGTAAATGTTGTGAGTGTTGACTGGGGGTTTGGTACATATTGTGAGAAATGGAGGCAAATGTGATGCTGAGGAGTGTTTTGGTGGAAAATGTGAGTGCATATTTTTAGGTCCTTACTGTAACATGATGTGTGTGTGTGTGTATGTGTGTATTGTAAGGGATCTGTGTACTTGCCGGTACAGTCATGGGTCACTCCGAGGACCCCGGGGCCCCCTGACATGTCATCCCGCTCTGGCCCTTGGTGGTCAGTGGCTTACATGATGTGATCCGGTCGCCCTGGTATGCCGAGGTGCGCATGCCCACTAAGAGGACGCAGCGGCTCCATGTGTGTTGAGGCGCATTATTTGGCAACAGACGCGGCAGCGGGGAGGGCCGAAAAAAAGAGGATATCCCCTGGATTTCAAAAAAGCAACGATTTATCGAGGTTAACTGCAGATTAAACATTCCTCGGTCGACCATCGGAGAAGAACGGGCGACAAAGCTACCGAGTAAGTTGACTTAGGTGAAGCCGAAGTTTTTTAGTAAGTGGATCGAGGGGAGCCTTTTATTCGGACTCGTCGAGAGGAGCCAGGTTTTCCTCCACCTATCTGTGACGATAAAGAAGCTGATGGGCTGTTGAAAAGTAACACTTCTCCGCAGAGCCAAAGGTTGAGCACCGGGGAGGAGAGGGGGGGCTCGCTTGGCCAAAAATTATTTTATTTTTCGTTTCCTTAAGCACGCCGGCTTGTAAATATGAGCGGCGGACTTGGTTCTGGTCGGTAGAAGTCGGTAAACGAGGTGAGGATTACAACGTTACATCGCCAACGGCTCGTCGTCGTCGGCGGCGGCGAGCTTCGGTCCGTGGGCCGGTCGGTGAAATTTAAGAGTTCCGATCCGAAGGTTTGTTCCTTGGGAGGGGACAAGCAGGTAAACAGTCCCGGTGAGCCCCGCAGAGCGGCACTTTTTTATATAGGGGCAGCGGGGGTGAAAGTTTGTGCCTCCTTTCCGAATCAACGGTTGTCCCGCATCGGGGGCTCTGCCAGGTCAGCGATTCGGGCTCGGTTCTGGGTTTGTGCGGGTCATGTTGTGACGAGCAGCCGAATCACCGGCCCGGAGGACTTTGTGTAGTTTGACTGGAGCCGGTCACGGTGAGACGTTGGTGTTTTTTTTTAATGCTAGCTAAAGTGGCTTCGTGTTTTTGTTTGTGCGGTGTAGCTAATGTTAGCTCGCTAACTAATAACACGCACACCTCCTCCGAGGCGGTGTCAATAATAAAAAAGCCGGCTAGTTGCACATGTACTGTGGGCTGGGTTTAGTTTTTTAAAGGGCTGAGTTTGCTTTGGACGGTGTACTGGCTGCTTAATGGTGGACGCTGCTGCCCGCTTTAAGCCCCGTGGCACCAGTGTTGGTTCTGCTATCTGGTAGCTAATCTTCCTACTTCTCTCTGTGACAACCGTAGTCTTCCTCCTCTTAAAGCTGAACACACACACATACACACACAAACCACACACACACGCACACACACTCTCCCTCCCTGTCTCTTCCTCTCACCCAGACAGACACACACATTTCCCCACACAGAGTTTGTGCAGCGCTCCAGGACAAAGCTGTGCCTCAGGATTTCTGCCATCGAACCAGTTATATCTAATAATTTTTCTATTGTCTGTTTATCTGGACGCGCTCTGATGGATTTAAAAAGCTTTTTAATGTTTAATGACTGAACATGACGGAAGCCGGTGCTGCTCATGGTATGTTCACAAAACCACATAAAGCGTTTTTGTTGAGAATCTTACAGCTGCGAACTTCGTCTGAGATCCTTCTTGTTTTTCACACTTTAGATGAAAAACTGCTTTTGATTGAGTTTATTATTCTGACACTCACATTAACCGCTTTCTGGCTAGTGGTTTACTAATGTTAGACAATGAGAAAAAGGAACACATTACAGAATATATCAGTGCCATTAAGTTGTCACGTGATTTCTATTGTATTGCTAGTTTGTGATTCCATGGAGTTAAATAAATCTGCTAATTATTTTCTAATAAATGTCATGGTTTGTAAAATTGTAAATAGTTGGACCAACATCCAAACCCCCAGTTATTTCGTTGAATGTTGTGCGTACGTTTTCTCACTTTTTGTTGTTGTTGACTAATCATTCTGCAACTCTCCTTTTATATTTTTAGCATTCTTTGCAGTAATTATTGGTCAGTTAGTACAACAGCCCGGCATGCTTTGTATACTGTGGATGGTCTGGTGCCAAAGTGAGCTGCTTTTAGGAGACTTTATTGCCTCTTTGTGGTGATCTGGAATGAACCCTCAGTTGTTCATGGGAACAAAGGCCTTGTAAAGTGTTATTTACATGTTAACAATACACAGGTTGCCTTTAGTAAAGGGCTTTTCAGAGGAGAGGAGAGTATTTTGCTTTGATTCTGGGACTGCTGAGCTACTTGTTCTGATTGACAGCGTAGAAGTTGTGCATCTGCAGCGTGATGTGCTGCTTGTGCTGCCCGCCCCAGTGTGTCTGTTGTTGTAGTATTAAAATTACAAAATCGAATGAGTCAGAAATTGCTCATGAAATTCAGCCTTTCCAGAAAGCACTGTTCCAGTGATCACACACAAGACTGATCCAGAGTCGTTGTGCAATCAGCCACTGTTCTGTAAAGGGTCATCTGTTGGCCGCATTTAAATCAGCTGTGCATAACTGCTGGGGTCATAGAGCAGCTGTTTGGTCAAGCATCAGAGACTTCATCAAGTATATATCAGCAATTTGCTTATTAATTGCCTTTTTTAGCCGTTTTTGTGTACACAGGGATGCTATCTGCTGCAGATCTAAAGTTTCTAACTGAACTAATTAGTGACCAACAGGAGTTTACTGTAGCTGTGATTTGCTCTGGAGCTAATCTGTTCAAATACACTAACTCGGTTTGAATTCTTCTATTGTAATCAAGCCATGAAAGTTTTGTTTTTAGTGCATTGTCGCTATCACTGGTTATTCTGACATATGCAGCCACTTAATGGACAAGAATACTTTGCTGGCGCAGCAGTTTTACAAGGTTGTGTGGCTGCAAAGTTGCACATTTTCTTTTTGTGTTTTTTTTTTTTCAAACCCTGGAGCGATGTAGAAATATGTTTTCACAGGGTAAAGGTCTGTCAGTGGGTAAATAAAGTGCTGAACACATACTATACATGCACCCAGACGTCAGTGATGGTTGAGGAGCGAGTCTGTCGGTGTGAAGGAGAGATGATTGAGTGATGGACGGCTGACAGGATCCATGAGTGACTAGATAAATAACCACCTCGAAGCAGGAAGAGAAGACAGAGATGAGCAGAGCTGTGATAGTGGTGGAAACTTGACACCAGCTTAAAGTATGTTTATTCTGCGCTGGTGAAAGACACGCTTGTCAGGAGTCAAGTACCTACACAGAGCAATTTGATAATGTGGTACTGGGGGTTGTGATTTAATTACACCACGACTGCTAATTGGGTAATTGAGTTTAATTAGATAAATACTTGCAAAAGCACAACAAAAAGTATTCAAAGACCCATGTGAATTGGCTTATCAAATACAGATTAGCAATTAATGGAGGGTCAAGAATTAAGTACTAATAATGAACCCAGCTAAACTAAACATATTATTTGGTTGTAGTTAAGAGCCTTATTGACTCTCTAGACTTATCGTATCTTAAAAATACAGTTTGTCTTTATTATACTACTGTATCTGGAGTAATGAGCACACACAGACAGGCTGACGGCTGCAACATTATTGCAAAAAATATTAATTGCAATCAGTTTTGAAACTATTAATTCATCGATGCACTGAAGCCACTTTACAAAGCAAGAGCCACAAAGTATTTCCTACAGCACTGTCACATTAAAAGTGATTACTGCATACTGATTGAAATGCAGTGTTGTCATTACAGTTGTAATATTTTTGAGTGTAGCTGCAGCAGCTTTTATTTTCTGAAACCTCTCCAAACTGTGTAGTGTTCAAACAGCATACAAGGTAAGTTTTTTTTTTACCTAATTCTCATTAAACTTAAATTTGGGTGTCTTTTGTTGTTGGCAAACCTGGCAGCTTTCACCACAAGCATTTAGATTTTTTAAATAGTATAATTAATTAATAATACATTTGGAAACACATTTACAGTTTGGGTTTATGGTTTGGCTCTTTTTATATGATTCAATAGTGTTGCGCTGTTTGCCTCAACAACTACACTGGCTAGTTTAGCTTGTACAGAGGATTATGGTGTGACACTTAAAGTCGCATTTTTACCAGTACAAAAAGTGTCATTGTGGCACATGACATGTTTGTACTAGTGGACAGTAGTAGTAAACCAGCTACAGAAGTCTAATTTTCCCAGGAGCTCGATAGGAAATATGCAGTTATTGTGCAAAGGAGGAGAAATAATGTTATAGAAGAGCGAGGACTAAACAGTCGGTTCAGCAAACTTAAGAACCATGACCGCCATCCCTCTCTGTGCAACGAAGCCTTTACAGTGCCATTAATGCTGTTTGAGGATTTCCATCTTATTTAAATATTTATCAGGACAATAATGTAGCTCAGATAATTCGACTGTGACTCTTTCGTAATCACACGTGACTCCTGATAAAAGTAGTATAATACTGAGATGGACAGTTTGTCTACGTGGCATGAATTTGTGAGACGTGTAAAGTTGAGTTTTCCTTTCAGTTGCTTTCCACTGGTTGCATGTAATGTCAAGTTCTTGGGTGGGTCAGTGGGTGTCTGAGTGTGTGTGTGTGTGTGTGTGTGTGTGTGTGTGTGTGTGTGTGTGTGTGTGTGTGTGTGTGTGTGTGTGTGTGTGTGTGTGTGTGTGTGTGTGTGTGTGTGTGTGTGTGTGTGTGTGTGTGTGTGTGTGTGTGTGTGTGTGTGTGTGTGCTTCAGGAAGTGTGTGTAAACTGCCATGGAGATGAAATGTGAAACCTGTCAGCCATTCAGATCCCTCATTACAAAGATAGGGTCAGTGTCCGTGCAAGGTTGGGTGGTGTGTTGGGTGGCGTTCCTCATGTCTAACTTCCTCCACCAGCATCATTTCACAGCTAAATGCACCACAATTGATACTGTCATCACAACACACACACACACACACGCACTTTGTGCACTGTATAATGGCTGTCAGCGTGGAAGCCCTGCGCCGGCTCCAGCACCTGAAGGGTTAAAACCAGCTTCAGCTTCTCTCAGTCATACACACACACTGACGGAGTCACGCACACACACCCCACACACACACACACACACACACACACACACACACACACACACACACACACACACACTAGCCAACCGGTTTAAACCGGTTCTCAGGAAAAGTGCTTTGTGTGTCCCACTGAATCCTGGGAAGGGTCATGTCATGTGTGTCTCAGTGATGTCAGAGCATTAAAAAAAACTTAGTCAGCTCTCTGTTATCAGATGATTGCTGTGCGTGCTGCATTGTGACTCTGCATGTATATTGTATAGGTACATCATGGACACACTGAGGGTGCTTTATGCTTGCCGCCATAAGCGTTGAGAGAACAGGAAGGGGAGGGGGCCGGAGTGTGTACGGTGTGTGTCACTGAGATGTAGCCCAGGTTGTAAGGGTTAATTGTAGTCCTTCTTATCCACAAAAAAACCACAGCTTCCTGTAGCACGTCGCTGGGCAGACTGAGGGCCTCAGCGCTCTTGGGAGGACTGGGTCTCCATTCTGTACCATGCATTCATAGATATGGTTCAGTATAAAATTGCGCGGTGTTTCTTCTTCATGGTCATCCTGCAAATAGCAACAGTCTTTGCATGTCTGTGGATGTCATTTGTTCTTTCTGTTTGAGATTCTGTGAACTTTGAGCGCAGGAGACGACCTCTCAGTGCGACGTGACTTATGGGTCAGCACGCGTACCTTTAGAGCATCTGATAATGACAAAAATCAATTCATGCGTACATGCATGATAGTATCCCAGTTTTGAGCCTTGCTTTGGTTTTGGTTTCTTCTGGATGTGAAGTTTACATGGAACCTAGTAGTCGGTATACTTGGTTTACACGATCGGAACTGTGTCCAGGTTTGTGCACACTGTACCATGATTGTGACATTTCTGTACCAACTGAGTTGTAAACACAGTTTGCTTTCTGTCTGCTAAATTTACCTCTTTGCTTGTTTTAGCAACTCTATCCAGACCACAAGTGATGGAAAATGAGGGTGAAAATACAACTTGTGTTCTGCATTGTCAAAGTCCTGCTTTTCCTTTGCCTGAGCTTATCGATCATTTATTCAAATCTTTCATTATTTACCATCATGTTTCTAGTTTTTCTGACCAACTGTTAGGTACCATCAGCTCAAGACAAGCCTGTACACAAGGCAGGGAACGATCAGAGACCTGTAGACAGAGCCTACATGCCCCACTGTTCGTGTTTCTGTCAGCGCTCTCTAGCTGGGGACATTAGAATGTGATGTTTGTATGCACAACACATAACAAGGAAATGCCAAAAACCTGATGATAACAGAGATAAATTGAGATGTTGGCCCCGTTAGCAGTTGACACAATGTGTTGTTTGACCACATTAGACGGCAAATGTGTCAAAAACTGTTTTTGAGCAGCCACGCCTGAAAATGCGCTGAACCATGACCATCATAGAGAGGATGGAGATGCAGTTTATTTGAAGGTACACACCTTTTGATAGCTCTCCTGGAAAGCATTTGTAGTGTTAAACTCTGCTGTACACACATAAAGTGGCAGAAAAGCGAGAGAACTAGAGTAAGAAGTTCAAACCAGATGCTGTGTAAAGGCGACTGCTGATCAGACTGACTGTTTAGAGAAGAGTCAGTCAATCTCTACTGGTTTTCGACCACTGTATTCTCAGTACTTGTTTACCCTGTCTGAGGTGTTAACTAATAACTGTACAAGCTTAGGAGCCAGATCTTTTTATGCATATGTGTCAGAGATGCTGTATGAAAATAGTGTATTTTTTCAATTGAGAGACCTGTCTAAGATATGATGCCCAAATCCACAGATTTATAGGAAGATGAACTCTCATTAGACACATTTCTTTTGTTATTGCACAGGATGCTGGAGATGCACCGTCTATTATACATAAGTGGGTCTTTATCCACTGAATGGAAAGTGCTTCAGAGATGCACAGAGAACAGTGTGATTATCCGAACCGTCAAGGTAAACATGTATTGACTGATGCGGTCTGCCATCTCCCTGTGTCTCCTCTCTCATTTCTGACCTGAGGAATGGGAATGGGCAGCCACTGCAGGGATAATGTGTGACACTGTGTACCATGTACTGGTGCACTTTTGTCAGGGCACGAGTGCACTGTGTAGCGCTCGTCTGCCTGACAGAGCGAGCCGCTGTACGTCTTTGTCTCCGCTGCCGCTGGCATGACAGCATCTGGTGGGACCGAACGTGCCGAACAGGAGATCGTACTTGGACTGTAATGGATCTGGTGCTCCTTGGTGCCTGACTCAGAGAGGGAAAGGTATACACAAACCGGAGGCTTTAAAACCATTAAATCATAATTCCACTTGAACACATGAATGTCACAAAAACACGTGGATTTATGAGTCAGTGTAAATATTTGAACAGACATCATGCTTCTGTTAATTTTAGATATTCCCCAAATGCCTTTTAACTCTGACTTGATAACAGTGTTGTCATGTTCTTCCATCTTTCAGGGTTTTTTTTGTTTGTTTGTTTGGTGCTAAACACTGAGCACCTACTGAGTATTTACTCCCATATTTTCTTTTGTTTTGGTTTTGGGTTCAGACTGAAATTTGGGTAATTGGATGTGTTGGAATTACACTTGAGTCAACATCTTAGTCATGTGACCACGCTAATCCAACATGTTTTGTCTGGGGGCCATTTTAGTCAGGCTTTGTCCCTTGCAGCAGATTCAAGGTCAGTTTTGTCTACTTCAGTGGTGAATGATAGGTGCACAATCATGACTGCACTTTGAGTAAAACAGACAGCATAGTTTGTTATTGAGTCAGAGCTCTGTAGTGTAGGTTTACCCTGTCATGTTAACACTAAGAGAACAATAATTAGAGATTCAAATTGTCTTTTTAAACACATGCAGTGCAGCTGTGACATTTAAGAAGACTGTAATTACATTTACTTTGAACTTGAGCAAATTGTTTGTGCTGAGGAATATTAGCGGTGTACACATTGCCAGATTTGCCTTGGTTGCTGATGGCTTTACACAAGAGTCTAGTTTTGGTGACATGTGGAACAATGCTGTTCACAATTTACTTGTCTCGCTCTATTCAGACTTGACATCAGTATGACAACAAATTTCTTTTTTTCATGTGTCTTTTCCCAGAGCTGAGCATTTGTTGCAAAATAACCTGTAACTTGACTGATGCTTCTGATGATTTTTATGTCATTATTTTCAGCTCACATTTGAACTACTTTAAGCTCTTACTTTGACCAGTTTTACTTCATCTATCACCTTTTAATCTCAGTGCCTACAGAGTTTAAACTTGACACTAAGTTTTCTACTACATTCAGTGATTACTCCACAGTTTTCGTTTAGTGTGTAAACTCCAGCGCTATTTTACATTCAAATAAGTCAGATTTAAAGACCTATGCCAGCAGTTAGTTTAGTTTAGGTTCAGCTGCTTCAAGTGACTTCTCAACTGCTTTCAGTGATTCTACATTTTAAGTCACATGAAGTAGTTTACAACCTGCTGTTTTCAGTATGAATTACTACATTTCTGTTATCCTTTTGGAAGTGACTCCATTCTGGTTTATCGTGTAGACCAGTGACTGCAGCGAGCTTGTCATTAAAAAGCTTTCTATTTCTATTTAGTGTGTTTGGGCCACGTATTCTTGTCACCATATTTGCCGGTTCTGACTCCGATTGGCTTATATGACTGTCTGTTGGTGTGAAATGTTGAATTTTGGTATGGGAAAAGACTTAGTTTAAATTTAATCTTAGAAATGATCTGATCTAATTAATTAATTGATGATTCTTGATGATGGTTAGTTAACTGGTTAAAGTAATTCAGCATAGTTGAGTAATATTAATAAACAGAAAAATGCCAAGATGTTCATATTGTGGCTTCTTAAATGTGAATATATTTATGGTTTCTTTACTCTAAAAGTAAACTGAAAACTACTCCAAACTGCACAGTAAAATGAAATCTTCTCATCTTGGGATTTGGAAAACAGATCAACATTTGTAGCCATTTTCTGACTTTTTATAGAACAAATGAATAATCAATTAATCAAGAAAATAACTGACAGATCAGTCGACAGAGAACGTAATTGTTAGTCGCAGCCCTAGTTTGACTATTAAACAATTGAGATGATACAGTTGTTTATTTCCTGTGTCTGCAGGGGATGTCTGAGGAGGCGGTCCGCCAGACACGCAGCCAGAAGAGGGCGCTGGAGAGGGAGGCTGCTCCACAGTCTGGAGAACCCCCCATTGCTGACAATGAAAGCAAAAAACCTAAACTTGACCCCTCAGAACCTGAAACGGAGGAGCAAACTAAACCTAAATCCAACCTTATAGCGGCACAGGACAGTGCAAGCCGGACTACACCTACATCAGAGCTCGAGAAGGAGCAGGATCAGAAAGGCTCGCCGTTACCTTTAGCGTTACCTTTGACCTCACAGCCGGTGAAGGATGACCAGGATCAGACCCAGAGACAGCAGACGGTTGAACCCAGCTCAGACAATCGGACTGACTGCAATGACAAAGCCAGCAAGGCCAGGACAGAGCCGGCTATGGATACTAGGAGCCGGGTGCGACAGACAGAGCTAAAGGCGTCCAGCGGCATGCTGGCTGCAGGAGAGGTGAAGGCCACCATCAAAGTGGAAGTTCAGACGGGAGAGCAGCCCGTGGACATGAGCACCTCCAAAGGGTGAGAAGCACGATATTGTAAACTCTGTTGAGCCGTGACAGCCTCATGAAGCGCTGAGGGAAAAAAGTAATGATGTGAATGTGCTGAAAACTTCTACACGAGTCATGTGGCTTGTCTGGAAGACTGCTGGCTGCTTGTCTAGACTTTCTGTTCTAAAAACTTCACTTACGGGAATTAAAGATAAATGACACTTTATTTGTGTATGAAAACACCAAAGGCATGTTTTAAAGTTACTTTTGTAATCCTGATGTTCTTTAAACCTAATGGGATGGGGGGGGGGGGGGGGGGGGGGTTGCATGTCTTGTGCTCAGAGGTGATGTTCAACTTTATCTTTTAGTCTACCTCCATTTTCCCCCCACTCACCACCTGAACCCTAAAAACTCCCCTCGCACAAAATGAAGCCGTGTGTGTCACAAACTGGTTCCAGCCGGTTGTTGCCATGGTTTCCACCGTGGAAGGAACAGCGAGGGGAGGGGGGGGGTGAGAGGGGTGGGAGGAAAAGTGAGCATGTCACGTGATGATGACTTTGAGGTCACGTGACTTCTTTGGAAGAGTAGTGATTAATCCACAGGAAGTGATGATGACGCTAAGCCCTGAGGAGAGACTAATACACACACACACACACACACACACACACACACACACACACACACAAGGAGGACGGCGAGCAGAGACGGGCCTCACGTTGCCGTGTGTTGCCTTTAACAACTTCCCGTGCAACACAGAAATTCATAATCTGTGTAATCACAATGCCACCCTCGTTTTTACTGGAACGTTGCTCCTGTTCTTCAGTTTTCAGTTGCCACCAGTTAAAGAATTTAGGTCATATGCTGTCACATATAGCCTGCAGTTGAGCTAGTCGCTTAGCAGTAGATGCTATATGTGTCGGGAGGGGGTGTGAGGAAAAACAAGCATAACGATGTGATTTTTTTTTTTTTGTAGACGTAAGCGACGGTCGATCCAAACTGCCTCCAAGATTCCCACTCGTTTTAATTTCCTTAGCATGTCTCGTGTGACGTCTTTAGCCTTCTACAGGTCACCCCCAAATGCCTCAGATGCCTGTGATGCCCTGTCATGGTATCCTGTTTCAACAGGAAATACGTGCTTTCTAACAGCCACTTCATTGTGACTTCACTGGAGCTTTAAAGGCCTACCTTGCCCCTCCTTGGTATTTAAGAGTATACCTCTGTTCTTGAAACAGCAGCATCATGAAGAGGAGCTGTATGGAGAGTTGTCGGAACTTGTTAGATTATAGAGGAGCAGATGAACCAACGTCCATAAATTATAGCTGTGGTTGAGGAGCAGACCTCGGTGAATACAGACATAAGTAATGGATGTTAATATTTGAGCCGCTGTAGGTGTAATTTATGTTGCCTCAAACGGCCATAAATGTTTTTAACCTCCACAACTGCACTGGATCCATCACTACAAAGTCATACATTGCAGTTGAGCATTGTTTTATCCCAACTAACAAATGTATATTGTAGCTGTAATTCCATTGCTTTCAAAATGACCAACGAAATTATTTTACAGATTGGTGCAGCCATAAACAACTCTTGCTGTAGAGTAATTCGTGATGATGATGTGAAATAGAGAAGGTGGAATGAGCTCATATAGAATATTAGTGATACTGTCACTTGTGATTTTGAGAACCTTTAAGCTATTAAAGGGAAAAGAAATGGATGTTGAGGAATAAAATATCCAAAACCTTTTTGCTGTGGTGTTAAAACGTAAATTTAAATTCTAATCTTAAGCAACAGTTGTGAGGTAACCGGTGTAATCCTCTTTAGTGTTCCTGACATACTGTTTTAGTGCCCAGTTTACGTACTGAAAATACTGAACTATAAATGCGAATGTCCTTGTCCCTCTTTCCTCCGGCAGTATAAAAAGAGAGAAGCGCCCTCCGTCCCCTGAAGATGATGATGTCATTATCTTGTCTGATAACGACTCCCCCAGTCCACCGATGAATGGCCTGAGCCACTTTAAGGAGCTCGACACAGACCTCCTCATGGTGAGACGAAGAGTTAATTGAAAATTAATCAAGTTTGTTGCCTCCCATCATCAAATCGACAGCTGCAATATTGACGTGTGAAACGTGTGCTCTCCTCATTGACACATAAAACAGACCATGTAGTAAAATCTGACATTAGAATGCCCTAGATGACTGTTTTAGTGTAATTTTTGGTCACACCGTCTGAGTAGCTTGCAGCAACATTAGTAAGTTGTTGTTTCTATCAGCAAACAGATATTCAGCAAATGATGTGATTCTGGAATTATTATTTTTTTTACATTTTACGTCTAAGAAATGAACAGCATTCAGGTGAGGAAGAATTATTATTTTTCGAAATAATATTTTGATTTGCAAAGATTTGTACATTAGCTGAAAAGTAGCAAATTATGGAAGTAAAAGTAGTTTATTCAAATGTGAAAGTGCAAAAAAAACAAACATATTTCTTCCCTAAAATCAGTGACTAATCATTACGGATAATTCTAATCCATATTAATCAAATTACAGGATTATTATTTTGGTCATAATCATGAACCACATTAAATCATAACATAGACCTTTGCTGGGAGCTTTGTCGCAGTTTTAAATGTGGGGAAGTGAATCCAATCAGTACAGGGGTGTGCACAAGCTATTTTTTAACCTCAGTAACCTCCTTACACTGTTTGCATTTTATTGTGGCACAACTGGAGTAATTTAAAATAGGCTTGCAGACCCGGGCTTAGTGGTTCTGCTGCTATTTTAGTTATATAAAAGTATTTTTATTTTTGTCATGTGAGCAGTGTAAGTGATGTTTTTTTATTTGTTGAGTGCAGAAGAGCAGCCCAGCAGAGAGGGAGCGCATTATTAAGCAGCTGAAGGAGGAGCTGAGACTGGAGGAGGCCAAACTGGTGCTGCTGAAGAAGCTTCGACAGAGCCAAATACAGAGAGACACCCTGCAGAAGGTAAGCAACACTTCCACATCGCCACAGCATATGTGTCCTTTAAACTGTTTCTTAATCCTAAAGGGTATCCTTCTTTATTAGTGTACTGCACATTTTGTTTGTCAGAATTATCAGGAATATTTAAACATTGACATTATTTTGATGTTAATAACTGAATGGGATATATAAAGTGCTAAAATTGCATTTTATTAGAACCATGAAGGTGTAAAATATAACTGTAAGTTGTGATTTAAGCACAAGCATTATAGAGGAACACAGACAAGTTAGCGTTTGTTTTTAGATGATGTGGTGGTTGTTGAGTTGATTGCCAGCTGGTATTTGCAGAGTTCATATTTGACTTTTTGACCTTCTGTTTTAACAAAATGCAGTCATGCCTTTATCATATTTGGTAAATAGAGTGTTGGACAAGTTTTAATTCGCAGTCTCCAGTAGGCTAATGCCTCTGCACACTGTACGATTTTGAGAATCTTATAAGTTCACAGCTTGCTACACTGTACGACGTAAATCTAATAATCTTTGGCCACGATGTGAAGTTTGCTGTGTGCAGATTGTATGTTGAGAACGCAGCTGAATCTCAACCTATGATGTACGTGAGTCAACCTGAAGGCACAATAAGCGTGCGCCGTCCATCCATGAAAAATCAACAGAAACTAGCGAAACATGAACAGATTTAATTTTTATTCATTTAATAACATAAACTAAGTGCCATGGACACTATTTACAGTGGTGTTTTGTGTGAATTAGCTATCTGCTAATGTTGGGTTACTAAGCTGGGAGCTGCAATTCTGCCACTATATCCTTTGATGCTTTGTCCTTTTTTTATCTGGTTGTGGTACGAGCTGGAGGACACGTCAAAAGGGCAGGGCTTCTGCTGCCTCAACTCTGCTTTGCTTAAATCCCACATACTTGTTTTGATGCCTTTTGCCATTGTCGCCTCAAATCATCTATTTGGGTTTAGCGCCAGTGTCGTGTTGATCAGTACGTCACTTCATACTGCATTTCTGTTGGTTGGTTATAGGGATGGGAATTTTGACTAATTTCCCCACCGACTATTCTCAAATTTTATTTGCGACTAGTCGACTAGTCTATAAAGCCACATAATGACAGTGAAGAAACATTTTCATTTATATCCCGCTCTGTAAGTCTGGATGGGATCTGTAGTGACTTTGCGCATGAGCGATTCATCTGCCGTCTAGCCGCGGAGTGGGTCTCCTCTAATCAGACACTGGGACTGCTGCGGGGTTACTGGACTGACAGCCTGTGCTTTGAGACGGGGAGGAGCTCACAGCAGCACCTGCTGCTTGTTGAGGACAGTAGCTGCAGAATGATCCGAGTTTTCCTGTCACAGTCTCCAAAACGGCAGAAAAAGTCGCTAGACTTGTCGCTAGTCGCTTTTGACAAAAAAAGTCGCTAGAACGCTTTGGAAAGTCGCTAGATTTAGCGAGAAAGTCGCTAAATTGGCAACACTGGTTTCTTCTTACACAGGCGACCTTGTTGTCATCTGCTGAGTCAAAATACTGCCAAACGGTGCTGATTTTCTTATGCGGGAGCATCGCCCTCTTCCCACTTTACCTTTCCAAACTTTCTTCCCCAAACTGTGTGGTCCTGCCCCCTGCTACATGTGTGTGTGAGGGGAGGGGAGGAGGAGCAATTCTCTCCCTGGCTGCTCAGCCTGTTTACAAAGAAGCCGAGGCAGAGGCGCGAAGAACAAGGTGCATGATGCTAATGCAGCGTTTAACCGACTAGTAAAATACTAAACGTTTAATAAATGAGTAGGCGGTTAAACGATTAAACGACTATTCGCGCACATCCCTAGTTGGTTAGGTGACACACTGAGACGATCACCCCAAATTTCTGACACTGTCAGAATTTTATCACAGCTTGTCTTTGGTCACAAGCCCATGACAACAGCTGGTCTTGGACCTGTCTCATTGTGCGACGTAGAACCACTGATTTAGAGCCAAGCCTAGGCAAGTTGAAAACGGTGGAAATGCAAGGGTGTCCACAGGCAGTCTGTTACTCCCGACTGTTCTGTTTTCCTTATCAAACTAGCAACACAAATTGTCCAACCAATGACAGTTTGTTGGGTGAGAGCATCCTAGAGAGTGCAGCCCTACAATACAGAATCGTAATGGAAGGAATCAGTGACTTTTTGGTGAAGCTGGCAACTGAACAAGAGTTTTCTGATGAATGTGAGTGATGGCTGAAGCTGATTTGGACACTGTTTTGCTGATCGAAGAAGGCCTTGATGTGGTAATCACATCTTCACAGCACAATTTTAGTAGATATTCTCTGGTTGTTCACACCAACAACTTCATCACTAGTCTCTGTAGCAGATTGCAAATGGTTCCCCAGATGGACGAGCCAGATGTGATAACGCTGGGCTCAGGTGATGACATGTAGTCTGTGGTCATGTGGCAGATTCTCCGGTGTACCGTGCTGTCTTAAACGATTACTTAGACGACAAATGCAGGAGCATCTGGCTACCACCATAACTGGCATGACAGCATCCTGCACGTCAACAGCCTGTTCTTGTCTGTCTCTTCTCATCTGTGGCATCGTGTTATTTGAATAAAACTGCATTTTAAGATGGCCTTTTAGAGTTACTGGTCAAAGGAGTGTCTGTGTGCTGGTCACTATCTGATCATTGTCCTTTGTAGGGTGTGGATTAACTCAGTGGTCAAGAATTTATCATCAGTTGAACAGGACAGAAACTGTTTGTGTACAATTGGCTAAGTTTAACCCTTTTTTAGCTGCAACAGTAGAGAAGAGATTCTAACTTTTTCTGTAAGTCCTCACCATTCTGCGTTTAGAAAGCATTATATCAGTGGTGAGTAACAAATAGCTAGAAGTTTAGATAAGGCTCTTACTCAGAATTTACTAAAATATATGGCTTCTTAATTAGAGCATAATAACCAATGAATAATATATTTGATGCCTAAATGTTGCTTTTATCGCTCTGACAGCTTTCAGAGGAAGACCATTTTGCTCATGAGGACTGTTGCTGTTGATTGGTAGCAAGATAGACAGTTGGTTCGTGTAGAAGCCTGACTTAAATACTGATCCATGTGTGCTGTTTAAGATCTTCTTCTTGTTTTTTTTTAGCCCTCAAGTTTATCGGGCTCCTCTGCTCCTCCTCCTCTGATTCGAGGAACTATTGCAAGCAATAAAGGCTCCCAGCAGGTAAATGCTCTAGTATCACACTTGCATTCAGACTTAATATCAGTGTGAAAGCACAATCATACAGTTTTTTTCTTTCTTTGATCAGATTTTGACAGGGAGGAGTTCAGGTACAGTCATCCCTCCGCCTCTGGTGAGAGGAGGGCAGCAGGTGTCATCTAAGCATGGCTCCCAGATCATCATGCCGCCTCTGGTTAGAGGGGCACAGGTGAGTCAAGGGGAACTGTTCTTAAGACTATTATCAAGATATGAATCGGCTATCCTTTACATATTTCAGTCTCGTCTTTGTCAGGGTAATGATAGCCTGAGGTGTTCAGTCTTACTGCAGTCTTTCACTCTTGAGAGACAAACTGCAGGGAAATGATTTTACTTAAACTCAGGACTGATTTCTCTTTGCGCCTTTCTCTCTCTGTGTGTGCTCTTTGCTTTGGTGCTTTTGATGTCCCTCCCTTGTCCTCCACTACCTTTGTCCGTGATGGTCCTCCGTGTCGTCCCTCTCATTGTCCTGGTTAGCCCATCTCTGTATCTCCACAGCAGATCCAGGCTCTCCGCCAGCAGCAGCAGCAGCAGTTGGCTGCCTCTGGAGGCTCAGGGTCAGGACCGCCTCCTCTGCTGCTGGGCCCCAGGACCTCAGCCCCTGCAGGCCAGAGAGGCATGGTCCAACAAGGCCTCATCAGAATCAGCAGTAGTGCCAACACGCTGGTTAGTAGCTCAGCGGTGTCGCAAACTTTAAGGGAAACGAAAGTCAACACAAGTTTTCACTGTCTTACCTAGAGGATATCCTAACTTCTCACGATTGGGTAAAAATACCATTTCTTTGCCCAGATGTACTGTTTCTGGTTAAAGGTGCTGGCATTAGAACTGAGAAAATAAATGAAAAACTTTGACTCCAGTTGTAGCCATTTTTAAAAACACATTTCACTTAACATTTAATTTACTGTATTTCAGCCAAAAGCTTCGACTGAAGGTGGAATACAGCTGCAGAAACGTGTACCCATTTATTTGAACAATTCAGCATTGCCTGTTATTTTGTTTGCATTTAATAAATAGCCAGTTGCAATAACCAGGAATTTGTATCGTTACAGTGCCTTAAATTTTTATTATGTAGTAGACAGTAGAAGACACGCTGCGTGCAGATTGATCTAATTAATATGAATGTGACATCTAGTCTCTAACTGATAGACACATGTGTGGCAGCCAGTCAGAAACGAAAGCCCTTAACTGTTGTGTTCATGCCGATTGACGTCAGAGAATTTTAATTACATGTTAGCTGTTGTAAACCTGACACACTTGCTGTAAACTTTTTTTTTTTTTGGAATTGTGATTGGAAAACAATAAATGAAACGTCAGATGTTGTTTGAATTCCAGTAGCTTGCTACCGTTAATGGTTTATTATTGGACTTTGCAAGTTGTGCACAGGGTGACTGAGCAGGGGGTTAAACTGAAGATTGTATCTTTGGTATGCAGCATCATGTCTGTACACGAAATGATCAGATGAGTGTTGAATTTAAATCACGTTTTCACAAAATTCATTTAAAGATCATACAAGATCATACTTGACTGTCACTTTTGAAACATCTGATTGAGTTTTAATAGGTCCCCTATGAAAACAAAGCCAAATCAATATATTTAAATGTATTAAATGCCACAATAATCATATACTAAGCTGTGAATTTCATTTATTCATTTAGCATTTAAACTAGGAGCTTAAAACCACCTGTGTTCTGAGATGGTTAAAAACGTTGTAGTTGAATAACACTGTTGGCCATTTGTTAACTGCGTATTACTCAAACAAGTAAAAGATAATGTGATCTTGGCCGAAGCTTTAAGAATGTTGTGTTTTTCCCCTCTTTCCTTTTTCAAAGGGCTCGCCATCCGGTTTGAAAGGCTCTTCCTCAGGAAGCAGTGTGTCTGTGGTGAGCGTGAATGACTCCCCAGCCAGCCGCCAAGCTGCAGCTAAACTCGCTCTGCGCAAACAACTGGAGAAGACCCTCCTGGAGATCCCCCCACCCAAGCCACCTGCCCCAGAGTTTAACTTCCTACCCTCAGCAGCCAATAATGAGTTCATCTACCTGGTGGGACTGGAAGAGGTGGTGCAGAATCTGTTGGATACCATCCACAGAGGTGTGTATGGGTGCTTTTTTTTAACGTTCTGTTGGGTTTTGCTTACGTGTTGTAGAAAAATCTTGGGATTAAATGTAATTTCTCAGTTAAAAATGTGTGGAATGGTCCATCCTCTAAACTGTGAAGATTTGCTCCTTTTCTATGATATATGTATCGTAAACAGAACATTTTTAGTTTCTGGGTTAAAAAAGAAAAAACAAATCACTATCAGCTTTATTATAATTGCAGTATGTACTCAACAGAAAAAATCCAAACAAATAGGATTTGGTAATGTAGTTGCCTGTGTATTTTTTCTGGTGCCTTTTTTATGATGTAATACAATCATTTCTGTTTATTTTTACTCATTGCCTCCGTTTCTTCCCTCTTTGTCCGTTCAGGAAAGACAGGTGTAGCACTGTCCAAGCCCTCTGTCAGAGACCCTTTCATCTGCACCCAGTGCACCACTGACTTCACCTGCCGCTGGAGGCAGGACAAGGCAAAAGGCGGGATAGTGCTCTGTGAAGACTGCATGTCATCCAATCAGAAAAAGGCTTTGAAAGCTGAGCATACCAATAGGCTGAAAGCTGCATTTGTCAAAGCACTGCAACAAGAGCAAGAAATCGAGCAGCGTATTATTCAGCAGACATCCTCGCCAGTCTCCCACAGTACCTCGTCATCCTCTTCATCTGCCTCTTTGTCGATGAAGGCAGAGCAGCTGGTGTCTCAGCAGCTGAAGCAGGCTCAGGCCAGAGTGTCGTCCCTCCAGCACCACCACCAGAGCAGCCGAGTAGCCAACATTCTTCATCATCACTCCATCAAGCAGGTTGGAAACCCTCCTTTTAAGAAAAATGCCTGTGGGGTCCATGCCACAGTAGCTCAGCAGCATCTTTGTGTGTTCACTCCCCCTCAGAGCTCGCAGGGCCACCTGTCACATGGTGTCTCATCAGTGGGGGTGAGAGGCGTCCCCCACTCCTTCTCCTCCTCCTCCCAGCTGCAGAGTGCAGTGGCGGCCGCAGCCTTGGTCAGCCGGCCAGGTAAGCATGCCCACATTTCCCACCGCTCTGTCCAGAGTTCAAAGGTGAGCAGCAGTGGGATCGGCGGCGGCAGGAATATCAGCGGAGGTAGTGCATCATCCAGTGCATGAAGAAGCAGAGCAACAGCAACACAGGTAGACTCACATAAATAGCAGCCCAACTCTGGCGCCTGACATCTGCTCTCTTTCAAATTCCTGTCTGGTCCAAAAGCAATCCTTAAACATCCTCAATCCAAAATTTTCTAGTGCTGAAAAATCTTTTAGAAAGAGTGCAATCAATAAACATCAGAGTAAAAACAAAACACGGTTAAACATGTAGGAGGAAATGTTTCGGACAAGGCAATCCCACTCTCCAGTTCCTTCCCTGGAAAAAATTTCCATTTTCCTACTTTAGTCCCTCGGTTTGGTGGTTTTAATACTTTCCTGGGTGTCACTACTACACACTACCGTAGAGTAGAACTCTGTCATTTCTCCTTTTGTGTTTGTCTGTGTCGTGGGGACATTGGTGGCTTTACATTCAGGTGTTACACAAAATCGCACAGCATTTTTCTTATTCAAATCAAAAAAGCACCAACGGCATGCAGCTCGCCTCACTCCCTTACCTGCTGCTCTGTTGCATGTTCACAGGAGTGACTATGGCCTACGTGAACCCCAGCCTGACGGGTCACAAGACGTCAGCCACCGTGGACGCTCGTCAGAGGAGTACCTGCTGGACATGATCCCCTCTCGTTCGTCGATCTCGCAGACTGCAAACACGTGGAAATAATTAAACAGTACTCTGCTATTCATGATTACATTATTTGTCCAAGTTCTTCAGCACCAATAATGTGGTCCACGGCACCCCTGCAGGACTGTTAAGCAATTACAATCTCTCAAAGTGAAGAAACGTTCCTTAATTACCTTGTATGATTCTTTGTTTTAGTTTTCTTATTTTCTGTTGTTTATTTTTGAGGTTCGCTGTTCTTGGATATTTGTGCGTAAACCATTCTGATTTGACAGGGGCAAAGAAAAAATAAATACTTGAAGGGCTTCCTCTGGGCTCTGTCCTCCAGACCGGGTAGTTAATGTGTGATAAGAGGTCATGTTGCTGTGAGTACCTTTATTAAAATGAGGACTCCTTTAGGCTTACTAGCCCTTTCTATCATGATGTGGGTCAAATGAACCCGACCTTTTGAAACTTGAATGGTTATAATCATACCCAAGATTTCACATTCAACAAAATACACATTTGTTTCAAGTAAAAACAAAATAACCAAGTTGTAAAATTTCAGTACATCACCAGTGTAGTTAAAGGTTTGAATTATTTTGTATTTACAGTAAGTTATTTGTTTTGTTTTTTCTTTTTGACTGATGTTAAAAATCACTCTGTATATTGTGGTTTCCACAAATGAAGAGTTTATTCTAGCTTTGTTTTTATTTTTCCCTGTTTAACAGCATGCCTAACCTTAAGCCCATTGTGCACCTTAGCTGAAGAAGCGTGGTGTCTTCGCTTAATTCATCTGTAATTACCATCTGTAATTTGCTTCTTTTGTAATAATGTCAACATTGTAAGATTATTTTGAGTGTTACGTCATCACTGAGAAAATGCAAACTCTGAAGGAGCTGAATTTGCCTCACTAGAGCCTCCAATGTTCATCCTTATTCCACAGGATAAACAATACGTAATCATGAGTCTGTTCTTAAAGGAAACATCTCCCGGTTACCAAGACTCTGGATTACACAAGACCATCTTTGTCATGTTCCCCTCACCATAATTGCATAATTTCTCTGCTTTCCAGTAATCTTAATTGCATTGTACAACTTATGTTAAAATTTATTTGGTTTACTTTTTTCCTAGCTCCTAAAGAAATAAAAAATATAAATTTTAAACTGCTGCGTTCGTTTGTTGCTTTGGGATAGTATGACACGATGGCATCTAAAATCTAATCTCACATTGCTTTCTCACATACTAAGGATGATGAATCCATTCCCTGGTGATAACTGTTGCATCTATAGATTGTCTGTAGCTGTGAAATGATGTCAGGGAGGTTATCAAAGGGTATCAAGAGTGTCCTTCCAAAGCCAGAGACTCCTCCAATGTGTCGGCCCAAAGTCAAAGAGGAGTTAAGGAAATTAAATTCAATGCAAGCAAGAAGTCACAAGAGGCTCCTGAAATTTTTGATAAGCAAAAATGAAGCATAAAGCATACATCTAGAAACAAACTGGCAGTTCTTCAGTGAAACTGTAACATGAAAAACACAAGAAATGCAAAAAAAAAATTAACCACACAAGACCCCTATCACCCTCTAATGATCGTACAAGCAGCCCTGCCTTCATGCACGTACATGAAAATCAGAGAAAGGTTGTGTTATTACTTTGTGGACAATTGGAAATTCACATTAATTGTCTAAAACTCTGTCTAAAAATTACATTGTGAGGCGGATGTGACGTCATTTGCAAGCCACCTTTTCTTACGGACACGTGGGGGCGTTGCTGCGCTGCTGCAGCTTTTCGGCGTAAGAGAAGAAGAATATCCTCTGTGACGTCACCGGCGTGTTGTGGAGAGGAGCTGGAGGAAGATGGCGGGGTCCAAGGTGAAGCAGGACATGCCTCCTCCGGGAGGCTATGCTGCCTTCGATTATAAGAGAAATTTACCGAAACGAGGACTTTCGGGTACATGCACGACATACTCACCTAGCTAGATATACAGACTCAGAGTCAGTTCATTAGTACGGACAGTTTTAGGTGACATTTGCTACCGACTAACCTGCTGCTAATGCTAACGGTCAACATAGTAGACCGAAGCTGAAATTAAAATGCTGCTGTCGTTGGAAGCTCGTACATTTATGCTTGTCATTTAGAGTAGTAATGCTTGTGTCTCTTAACACTATACTGCAAGAATATCTTAGTGTCTAAGCAACATTATGGTGCGAATTGTTATTGACACCAGTGATAGCTAATTGCTAACTAGCTGAAAACATAATGTTGCTACATTATTCTGAGTGGGTGTCCAAACGTTAACAGCAGTGAATTAAACTTCCCTACCTCGAACTGGTTGAACATGTCAATCTGTAACCTATTAGGTTCTGTGCCACTAGATAGAAACACTAAAGAGTTGACCAAATGTTAAAGCCAACTGCTACAGGATTTGTGGGCCAATGGCAATGCAGATTTTTAGGGAGTAAAAATTCTATCTATACATTGACCAGTATTCTCTTAACATTTACACATAGTATATAAAAGTTATATTGAAAAGGATTAGGCCATTGTTTGCAAGCTTTACAGCACAACCTAGTCAGGACTTTACAGTAAAAACACTACTTGACTCTGCACCATGATTGCTCAGCTGTCATACATACTCTGCTACATGTTCTGCACACAGTATTGTAAACAGTGGAGAGTGAGTCATTCTGCTGGACAATGTGGTGATAGCATTTTTGAATTATCCAAAGTATCTTTTTTCTGAATTAGGTTTTTGTCATTTAAAAAGAGAAAGATTTGGCATGAGCCAGTTTCAGCTTAGCAGTAGATCAGTTCAAGCTCCACTAAATATCGACAGAGTGCTGTGGTAGGTCTGTACAAACATCTGGATACTTCTGGACAGCAGTTTCTGCTATCAGAATGCTACATGGTTATGAAGTCAGAGATTTACACAGCTGCTACTGTTGATGATTGCTGTAAGAAAAAACATAGTATGTGTCCACAATTTAAAAAAAAAATGAATGGAAATACAGTTTATATTTCTTAAGGTGAAATATTATGCTGGTTCCTGCGTCTTGGTCAGTTTGTATTTTACTGCACATCGTGTGCAGTAAAATACAGTGGTGCTCTAACACCGGAATGATTCTTTCATCAACAGGATATAGTATGTTCGGCATTGGCATTGGCATCATGGTGTTTGGTTACTGGAGACTTTTAAATGGAACAGAGAGAGGAGGTAAGAAAATGTAATCTCATTGGGGTTTCCTTACAGCCAAACTGCATGTAATATCCACAGTTAAGGTAAAGCTGGTGTTTGTTGTGTCTCAGGCGTTTGCAGATCGAGGAGCTGGAAGCCAGGATAGCTCTGATGCCTCTACTGCAGCAGAACATGACCGAAGGTGACAGGAAAGACTCTCTCACACACATGCTGCTCTGATTTTAAAAATCTGATGTTTACAGTCATACATCAGCTATTTGTGTATCAGCTGGACTTTCTGTGTTTTTGCCAGAACCTTACGTATGCTGAGGGAAAACCTAGAAGAGGAGGCGATCCTCATGAAGGATGTTCCAGGTTGGAAGGTAAAGAAGTCAAAACTGAAAAAATATTTCTGAAAAAATATTTGAAGTGTTCTTCTACGGCCTTACTGTTGATGATCCACCTAAATTCTAATATGGAATATTTTAGAATTTAGATTTTTTTAAAATTTGTAACAAAGTTGAGTTTTCTCAGTTTATTTTAATGTGGGAACAAAATTACGTGAAAGTACAGGGTGACACCAAAAAACGGGAACTTTTTAACAATCCAATAAAACAAGAGTGATGGAAGAACAATATTTATTTATACCAAGTCCAAATGTCTTTGCCAGTTGGTGAAGTTTGTCCGGATTTGGCATTGAAGACATGCTGCAACAGTCTTGGGTGACTGTGTGCGAGCATATTCCAAGATGCAAATGACTTCGGTTTGGGAGTGAACGGCATGGCTCAACCTGAAAACCAAACAAAAATACAACATTAAATATAAAATCTTGATCTATTTCTATACATTCTGTGAAATTTGAGGTTATTTCAACAAGAATTGCCAAAATTATTGGCCTGCGAATTGATGTCCATATTTTTTGGACACCCTGTACATACGGATGTCTGGTGTTGGATTTTGCCAGTATCTATAGTATATGCATCTACACTACTGTTCAGCAGTTTGGGTCCACTTAGAAATGTATTCATTTTTAAATAAAGCTTTCTTCTCTGAAGATAGTATAGGACATTGTTCATGTGGTAAATGACTATTCTAGCTGGAAATTTTAATAGAATATCTCCGTAGGGGCACAGAGGAATATTTCCAGCAACCATCACTGCTGTGCTCTAATGCTACATTGTGTTAGCTAACGGTGCTGAAAGGCTAATTGATGATCAGAAAACCGTGGTGAAATTATGTTGGCACATGAATAAAGTGTGAGTTTTCATGTAAAGCATGAAATTGCCTGATGACCCAAACTTTTGAACAGCAGTGTATTTTTCAACTCATTTAGGCTAACTGCTCATGGCAATACCCGTGTTATGACAGTATATTGCACACATACTTTCAATCTAATGGCAGAGACGGTCAAGTCTATTCTGTAGCACAAACTAGCACAATATTATTCCTGCTTTTATCGTGGAACCACTGGCAGATACAGACATACAATCCACTGCTTTCAAATGCACACAAATCGCTGGGAAAAAACTACTGCTTCTTATATGTAAAGCACATCATATGCTATATTGTATCTAATAAACATAAAAAGTATCTTGTAAAGTCTAGCAGGCCTGGATAAAGCTCCTCCTGAGATGATGTGGACAATGGCCACAATCCAGGTTAATTTGAAATGCTGTGTAGTTCCCAAGTTGCAAAACAATAAATCGATGTAATTCTGTCCACATGTGCTCCTCGTGCCCAGGACACAGCAGTGAGCTTTATTCAGCATCGTCTTATCTGCTTGTCAGTTGTTCGTGTCGTCTGACCGATGTCATGTAAAACAATCATCCGGAAGCTTTATTAGCAGAACACACGCTATACGTTGTGGAATACGTTTTATTTTCCTAATGATCACTGGCAAATAATTTAAAAACAGGATTCAGCCTAATGTTATAAATCTGAAAAATGGTATTATTTTTAATTATTTACTTTTGGCCATTATTGTACATTACAATTGTTATACCTGAAGCTGCCCAACATTTGAAATAGTAGTACGACAATGCTAACCCTGGCAATAGCCAGATTAATAATTGTGTAGTACTTGATAGTACTCCACAATATCAATCTGGGACCGCTCCATGTAAATCCGTTCGGAGGAAAGAGGGCACGGATTGGACAATGCAACAGTATGTCCCGCCCTCTGACAGGTTGTTTTTAGCCAATCGCAGGATCTTCACAACGAGCGGAGCCAATTGGTAGATTAAACTCTTACCAAAACCCGTAGGTAAAAAAAGCACAAACATCTTTACCATCCAGAAATGCGCAAAGTGCCTCTCGTGTTCTTCCTTCAAAGAAGCGATACGAGATTCGGCTAAAACTGACTTAATAGCAGCATCTACACAATCGTTGTCCTCCATGTGCCATGTTGTTTTGATCTACTGGCGCTTGGTGTCGTCTAGAGCATAGATATATACAAACACTAGATGTCTCAAGACGGAGTCGGCGGCGTCGTCACTTGGGCGGCCATCTTAGGACAGGGGACTGCTCTGGCGCACTGTACTGTAGTCAATGGTAAGGTGGATGATTTCCTCACTTTAACACTCATAACTCGCTCAATTCTTGATTGATTTACAAACGGTTTAGTTTATTACAAACCTTATTAACGTGGCTATGATTCAGGCTCAATTCCGAAATCGCAAGCTTTTTGTTTTGAAAAATGCGGCATAGTTGTGTGTCTTTCTGCCTGGCTACTCACATTGAAGATGGTGTTACTCACAATCTGATTTTCAATTATTAGGTTTTCCTGAGACCAACGTTTTTTGAGAACCTAATCTTTAGGGAAATTACTTTCTTTGTGTTGTGGTTGTATTTATTTGCTTGTTAAGAACTTTGATTGAGACCTTAGACTTATTGTTTGTATACATCTATGCCTGGATTAGTTAGCCTGCAGCCCGAAATGCATTGTGGGTTATGTAGGCACCAGGTTCATGAAAAGGAAAAGACAACATCTGTTTGTTGTCATTGATTTTGGTGGAACTTTGTTTTTATCTGTGCATTAGAAAGCTTATAGTAATAAAGAAGTGCCAATGCTAAATAATAAATTACATTTAATCCATTTATGCTGAAAAAAAGATGATATCTGGTTCATTATTATATGAATCAATGGTTTTAATTATTCTTATGTAAGCAGTAAACAAGTACATCTCTGACGTTTATAACAAACCAAGCTGTTGTAAATCGATTGAAAATTAGCAATCACAGTGATTTTAAAATCCATGCTCCATTGACTTTAATGTTATGAGTGAATCGGGCAGCCCGTCCCAAGATGGCCGCATGTGGCGACCGTTGCTCCCCATAGGCTGACAGCGCTCATGAGCCATCTAGTGTTTGTATATATCTATGGTCTAGAGTGCTGTCCGTCGAGAGTGCACCCGGATATCCCGCCCCCACCACGAATACTGCTGCGTGATTGGCCCGTGCCAATTGTCTCTGTCCGAACAGTGAAAGGCGGGAGCGGTACAAGATGCTTCTTGGAGAGATTTGTGAACTTCACAAATATCGCGAGAAATCAACTTGCTGGCAAGGTTAACGACATGCAGTTCCGCTGAAGAGCTGCACTGATACAAGCTGTGTTTGACTTTAACCTGCAGGTCGGTGAGAGCGGTCTTCCACACAGACCGCTGGGTTACTCCTCTGTCACAGGAACTCTTCAACCTCAAGCCCCGGAGGAGCTTTTGCACAAGCGCTTTGGCTTCTTGTGGTACGTGTGATCAGCGGTAGAGGAACGGCATCCTGAGCTCCTCCACCTTCCACAGCCGTCACTCGGTTCAGCTTGTAAATGTTCAATATTAAAGTATCTTTTTTTTCTGTAACCTCATCCTGGTTTAATGTGGTTCTTTTTGTCACTGAGGCTGAGTTTCGCTGTTGGAGGGGATCGTGTTCTGTTGTTAGAAACTATGCTGTGTTTTGAGTAGTGTTAAGTGAGTGTCCTATTTGATTCTTCTGCACCACTACAAATGCAGTTCTTGCTTTCTAGTCACAGTTTAGACCCTCGTGTTGTCCTGCGAGTCAAATTTGACCCAGTTTAAAAGTTTGAAAATGTGGAAAAGAATATATATTTTCACAGTGAAACTTCTGATGTCCACATTTTCAACTTTTTGGGGAAATTTTGAAACATTTTTTTTTGGTGGAAAAAAATATTAAATGTTTCTTTAAGAACAGTCAACAAAAAAATCAACCGAAATCCAGCGAATTTGGTTGATTTTTATATAAATGTTCTAAAGAACAGAAGTTTACAGATACACATGTAATCACTTCAGATATTTTTAGGATTTTTTTTCTTGTCAAATTTAGGGGAATTCTTTTTAAAATCAAGCTTTTAAGGTATTTTTAAAGGAATTATTGGAATTTCCTTCCGAAGGTTTTGCAAAATTTTCAGAAATTGGGGGAATTTTTGACTGATTTTTTTGGATTTTTTTCAGACAAGGAAACAATATTTTTTTGTTGCCTGTAAATGAGAACAAACAGGAGGGTTAATGGTTCCTTGAAATAAGTTAAACCAGTTAAAAAGAAAAGAACTGTTGCAACATTCAAATACTTACTCATGCAAAAAACCCTCAATAAACAGAGGCATCTAATGATTAGAAGTAATGATACCAAGACAAGTGAACATCTATGTCGCCCCATTTCTGACATTCAGTGCATCCAACTAGGTGGATATAACCATCACAGCTCATCACATCTTCATACAAGGTTGTGGTTTAGAGAAAAAAAAAAGCGCTGAGGCTGCAGACAGGAGGAAACCTGTTTATCTCTAGATGCCTTCATAACCTCTTCTGACGGGCCAATCATGTCCAAGTCTGTATGAGACTCCTGGTTTGCAATCTTGACCTTTTTGACCCCAGAAGCAGCAGAAATTCTTTTATAAAAACAAAAAATACACTGATAGGGTCCATCCTACAGTTGACTTATGTACAACAAAATGAAGTACCAGACTTCAACTTTTGTGTCCAAGTGACAAAACCAGAGCTAGTTACACGTTCTATCATCGTGGCTAAAAGCATAAAAACAAAACAGTTCATTAGTATTTGGATTAATACATTTCCAGCTCAAGTGGAGCGTTTTATGTGACTCAATGTTCGGGCCAGCCTCCATTAGTTGTTTTGAACACTGCTTTTGTAAAAACGTCTTTGCTGAGCGCTCATGTGGGACAAGAGCACAGAAGCCCGATTCTCAGCTTCTACAGAGACAGGGAAGAGCCTCCTTTTATCAGTCGCTTTCAAGTAACTCTTAATTTAAGTAAAACATGGAATACTTCCCTGCAGTAAATTGGTGTTTTGTAATTTAATAGCCTTGACTGCAGCAACACATGTACTTGTTTTACTGCTTTTTGATTAGAAAACACTAACCTCAGGTTATTAAAATAATATATATACTTATTCTGATGTCTTTAAATGAGGAGGGCAACATATGTTCAATCTGGTTGTTCTGTTCCTGTTGAATTAATGTAGATTTGGCATCAGGTTTTATATTATCTGGTGCAAGTGGCTGAATGATTCAAAACCTTAACAAAACTTTATCCAAATAGTGATTAATGTAATGCTCATTTTAATACCCCAAGTCACAAAATCATGCAATTAGCAGCCACAGGGAATGAGTCAGTCTCAGTGCTTGTTTGCAATTTTATTTTTGAAGTTGCAATACAAAAATGAAAATGGCAACAGTAGTTTGTCTTTTGTATTTAAATTAAGTCAGTTCCAATTGATGAGAACAGGCGCAAATCAGACTGGACGGTAATAAAACATTCACAGTTCTGCTGTCCCATCTGTCCGATATTTTCCACTTAAGCTGGATATCAAGGACTTTGCAAAGCCGCCGTAACATTTGGAAAATGTGCTTCTCAGGCCAGCAAACGTCTCAAAGGCCTTCAACTTTTAGTTGGTAGGTTCCTTCATGTAGATACTGCAAACAGCTGCCTGACTGCTGCTGCATGTTGGACCTGAAACAAGAAAGATTGTAAACAGCCAGGAAAATTTGGACTCCGTCACAAAGAACAAAAGCTGAAGTGTTTCATATTCCATTAATGTGTCAAAGACTTACCTGATGCAGCATCTGCATTTGTCACTTCCATCTCATCCCGGCTACTTCAGTGGCTCGGCCATCAAGTGAAGCCTCCAACCGTCAGTTCACTCTAAAGAAAAAGATAAAGAGATGGATTAAGCCCGGCAATTCATGTTTGTCTCAGCAAATCACAATAATCTGCATGCAACACTATAAATGAGGTCTGAAACTCACCACTTATTCATGTGTAAGGGTACAAAGAGAAACTGAATGCAGTCTAGGACACCTTACACATCAATTAGGACTGCTGTGGGACATTACTGAGGCGAATTGAAGACTAAAGCAGTGAACACAAGTGGACTGAGCCACAATGCTACCCGTGACTTTTAAGAGGCCAATGCTTGTTTTTGGTGGACTCGGGGTGTGGAGCACTACAATCCAGAAGAGCTTCATAGAAACTTTTTCCCCCTTAATGGACTTTTAAGAATCAGAATTGGGGAAGAGGCCTTGGCATGGTTGTAGGCGACTTCTGAAGCAGAGGACTAAACACAGCGACTAACTTGAAGGTATTCATGGAAACAATGAGAACTGAGTTTGAAGGATGTGAGCAAAGCAAAAGGAGATTTTTACCTCACGTGCACTGGCCTACTTTCTCCACATATGACCTAGGCAAGAGAGCAGCTTTCCTCTCTGATGAGCACTTGTTGGTAGGCGCAACACTTCACTCTCCAAGGACTTGTAGGTTTTTGAAGTAGCTGACCTCTTGAACGTAATGAAGCATTAACATGACCAGACACCAGCTGATGTTTTCCCAGCATTTCCAATGTGCCACTTTTGGGGCTCATTCAAACCTCACTAGAGGTTTGATCTCAATACACTGAAGTTTCATTTGGCTAATGGATGGCTTTGAAAAATTTAAAGAATTCGCTGAGCCAATATCCAAGTTTGGAAATCTTAAAACAGGCAGCTTGTCAAATGATGAGAACTTTAAAATACACCCAGTTACAGCCTTCCCCTCTACTCATCCAGATTACTGGATACCTAAACTGCCAATTTACAATCGCCCTCCAGAGACATCCATGTTTAATTTCAGTGCTTTGAGCAGGTGACTTTGTTCATACGCAGCATTACATTAACATAAGCCCTCAGCTCTCTACTAAACTCCCCCATGCGGTCATTTTGAAAGGCAAAAGGAATCAAGATTATTTTCCACAGTCTGTTTAATAGGCTCCATGAAGCCAAACTGACAAAGAAAAAAAATGTTGATCATACAAAGAACATAAAGTACAAAACTGTTCCCGTTGAGATATTACTTTGGGGAAACGTAGTTACATTTTCGATCACTTTAAACAAGATTAGTCCATTTTACAGCACATTGAAAATGCAAATTGTTGAGCAGAGCACAGAAGAACCTTGGACAGACTGTAGCATGATGCAATTTTGCAACTTCATGAACAGCCGGCCCACTTCGGATGTGTAGTTCACCAGTCTGAAAGGAATTCACTCTATTGGGGAAATTGAAAAATACAGGAGCCTCCGGTAAACTAAGGGTTTTTTAGAGTAAAAAGGAATTTAGCATAAATCCCCCCCAAAAAGTCTGTTTAAGAGTAAATGGATCTCTTTCCTCAGTCAGTATAAAACCTGGCAGGAGGTAGGTCAGTCATAAACTGAGAGGATAATAACGGTAACAAAAACACCAAAACAAGCCCATCAGATACTTCAATATAAAAAACAAAAAAAAAAAAAAAAAAACTGAAGAAAAGGAATCAAAATCAGGAAATTTTTAACGTGCTGGACAAAAAAGTCTACAGCGGCGGTAGTGGCTGTTCAACGAAAAGCCATGTGGAGAGAGCCGTTGTTTGACCCCAAATTGGGACTTTACAGTACTAATCAGATCACACAGATGCCTTTTTAGTTAAATGACTTTTTTGAGGGATTAAAGATGCCCGATAAGCAAGGTAAGAATCTTGACCTGTAATTTGCAACATGGCTTGTTAAGGAATGACCAAAACTCATGGCTACAATTTTTTTTTTTTTTAAGATGCTGAACTACTACAACAGAACTACAAAACTAAGGTCAGCAATAACACGTGGACATTTTTCTTGAGGAGCGCATCTTTGAAATACAGCCAGCCAAGTGATGATCTTGAATCAGGGAGATGTTTACTCGTGCCCAGCTGAGGATAAGAAGTGCGCACAGAGGTAAAGACACTGAAAGTTCCAACACTGGAGTTTCACAACACCCCCCAACCCACCAGACAGTCTAAATACCCTCCCTCAGTTTCTCTGCAAAAGGGGCTCCATCAGCTGAGATATGAGCAACATTAGAATAAGCGACATTCAGCATTTGCTAAAGTGTTTCAAATGGCTTGCCAGCCTCTTTATCACAGTGGGTGTGGGCTAGCAAAATTTGGCAACCGTACATAAAGAGGCATCAACTTGGGCTCAGGTACAAAACAGAGGGGCATACATGGTACAAGTGTTCATATGTTGGGGCTGTAAAAAGACTCTTAATTTCATTGTCTGAAGATGCCTTGTGTGATGAGGTGTGTATAAATCTCATCTTGCCAACAATATGCCTGAAATACATATTTCATTACTCACGGAATACAACAATGTGAGGTATATTACAATAACTTAACAGTACAAATCAGTGTCTAAATGCACTTTTAACATGTCATTTTAGATTTTGGGAAAAAAATAAAATAAGACAGCCCCAACATAAGCCTACATAGACTGTGAAAATGCATGTCATTGATGCTTACCATAGCTGTCGTATCCAGTGCGGTCGTATGCCCTAGCAATTTGACAAACAAAAAAATTCTGACTATAGCACTGCAATACCTCAAATCTTACATTGAATTAATGCCTGTAAACTCACAGCTACTTACCTTTCTTGGTAGCGAGGGCATCCTCCTCCACCACCACCACCACTCCTGTATCCTCCACCTCCATAGCCCCTGTCTCCGCCGCCATAGCCTTCTCTCTCCACCTCCATAGCTTCTCTCGCCACCTCCATAGCTTCTGTCATAGCTCCGGTCTCCATAGTTTCTATCGCCGCCGTTGTAGCCACCTCCTGCAAACACAAGGTTACAGGTAAGTCAAAGGAGTCAACTGAATAACAGAATTTAAATTTATAAATAGAGGGAGCCTATGCTCACCTCTTGAGTAACCGCGACCACCTCGCCCTCTGGAGCTGCCGAATCGTCCCCCTCGCTGCTGTGAGCTGAACCCTCCCCTGGATCGTCCACCTTTTCCTGCTTCATCCACCCGGATGGCCCGACCATCGAGGGTCTGCAACACAAAGACAAGCACGGTCGCTTAGAAATAGAATTTGAAAAAAATAAAACACTTAATATGCATGCATCAATAAATATATTTTATTAAAGTATCATAAGTAGTGCGTTTACCTTGCCGTTCATGGCGTCCAGTGCATCTTTAGCGTCTTCAGCATTATCATATTTCACGAAGCGCGAGATCTTCCCGTCTCTTTGTCTCTGATCACGTCCACTAATGGAGGGAAAGCAGGATTTACTCATATGCCGTGCCAAACACTCAAAATCGACTCAATTCCGTTTTAAAAATGCGCACAACGGATGCCGTTGAGCGACGAGGCTTCGGGAGATTTTACCCTTTTCGATGGTTCCGTATTTTCCGAAGGCCGCCGCCAAAGAATCCTCGTTGGTCTCGAAGCTGAGACCCCCGATGAACAATTTCCCCTCGTCCGACATCTTACGAGTTGCTAGAAAACACCAATCACAAAAGGCCAACGTTTAAGTCTATATAAGCACATAAAACTGCGGCCTCCTTTTAAAGACACGCAGAAAACAGTTAGCGCGAAAAGTAGGTTAACGGGCCAGCAGCGTGAAATCACATAATCATCTGCTTATTTAGCCAAAAGTCTCCTGACCAGATAAGCAGTGCATTAAATATCACTGCAGTTAAAGAAAACAAAACTAATATTTGCTAGTACTACTACGAATTATCAACCCCGGATGTAAGTAGGCCTGAGGCCAGCAAACGTGGTGTCGTTCACTTAACAGATTAGCATGCTAGCGTTTTTTCTCTCAGCGCCATTTTGTAGCACCAAGCTGCTCCTCACTTTGTTTCGGTGACCGACTTAGACATTAGCAGGAGACGCGGCAACACAGCATGCTCTCTGGGTTATATAAGTAGTCCAGTTAACGAGCAAAACCGGGTAAATAAACATTAAATTCAATTTTACAACATATTTTTGTGAACATCGACCAACTGAAAATCATTTTTGCTCGGCCTCATGCATTTATTGTGCAAATAAATCTAGTCAGACCGTCGTTTTCATTAAAAAAAAAATTCCACACCGAAAGTAAACGTGGCATTTAAACGTTTGGATTATAGATGCAGCTGGAAATGTAGTACTAATACAAAACACATCGTGAAAGAGCACAACAATAAAATCGATAAATTACCTTCTCCCCGACTGATATCAAACGGCTGCTGCGTGGAGCTGTAGGTCGAATGAGAAAGGAGAGAGGGAGCGATCCGCTTTTCACCGCGCTGCGACGGTCTTCTTCTTCTTCTGCAGTCTGACCGCTCAAACTGTGACCAGCCTGGGCCACACCGCTACCTGCCGGCCGTGAATGTGTAACAGCATGGCCGAAAGAAAAAATGAACACTTAGACACTTATAAGACACTTACTGAATTATGTTAGAATAATACAGTAATACTTTATTGATCCTTTACAGGACATGTATTTGTTACAGCACCGTGTTAACACGTAGACAACCCACAAACCTGACAGAACACCAACACTATAGTCATCAGTATGGCCGTAGACATACTACAGACAGACAGACAGACAGACAGACAGATAGATACTTTATTAATCCCAAGGGAAATGTAATTAATATTATAGGGAAAAATAATATTTATCAGAAAAAAAGAAGTTAAAACATATGCACAACTCAACTTGTTGAGTGGGCGACCCATGAACAGGGGCTAGTCCCCGATGCAGCAGCCTGGATTCAATTCCAGATCACGGCCACACTTTACTGCATGTCTTCCCCCCACTCTTCTCCCTACTTTCCTGTCTGCCTCTACACTGTACCTATCTAAGAAAGCCAAAAAAGGCCAAAATAAAACATATGCACAGCTTATAAATCATTATGTCAAAATGTAAATGAATTGAAACGCCTGACTGCAGCTGGTATGGATGGACTTCCCTGCTGCTCTGAGTGGGGATGAGGCTGTGGATGAAGGTGCTCTGCCTAAACACTAACCATTGTGTAGTTGGGTGAGAAGCATTGCTCATAATAGAGTTCAGTTTGCTGTGGCCATTCTCACACAAGCCTGCCAGTTGGAGTGATTCCAGGTCAACACCGGTTGTGGAGTTGCCCTTTGACAGCTTTTCAGCCGGGTTTCTGTTCTGGAGTGAGGCCTTCTCCCACCAACACACAAACCCAAGAACAAAGCACTGGCCACCACAGTCTGGTAAAATTACAGAGAAAATGCCTGCTGATGTTAAAAGACCTTAAACCTTCACAGGACATAAAGTCTGTTTTTGCCCTTCTTGTACACTGCCTCCATGTGGCTGGAACCGTAAAGCTTGTCATCAGCTGGAGACAACCTCCATCTCATATATTTAGAATGCTTTCAACCAACAAGAAATATTGTGTTTCTGATAAGGCTTTATAACTAGAAGTGCAATGGTAGAGGTTTTTCTGACCAACTTTTTAAAATTATTCTGCACACTTGAGGAAAAAAATGAGTCAGTGAGGGACCTCTAGACCTCTAGAACAACTACACGCTGTCACAGAATGTATAAAGTTGAGTAAAATTATTTACCCTGCCCAACATGCACCACAGGCCCACAACTGTATCTTAATTTCCAGATTCCAGTGTTATTTTAGGAGCTGTATGTCATGTTGACATCAAAACTTCATGCAATCTCTCTGGCCTAGCACCATGTCTTTCCGAGTGGGTGAAACGATGCATTGAGGCTTCTGAAAACAATCTTATGAAAGTTCTCTTGGACACTTCACACATCAAAAACCTGTCCTCATGTATTATGATTAAAAATCTTCAATTCTACAATTTTATTTGGCAGACCCTGTATCCAAAAGGCGACGGACATCTGAGAGTAGATACAACACAAGCAAGGATCTAGTCAGGGACGAAACAACCCGGATAAGCACATAAACAGGTTAAAGTGTGATAATAGGACCGTGGTGTCCAAAGACATTTTTCTTTTGCCGTCTGTCAAGTGCAAAGCTTTTCAGTGAAGGGCCTGGGTTTTTAGTCTCTTCTTAAATACTGAGAGAGGAACTCCTGCAGATCAAACACGAGTTCGGTAACTCGTTTCACCAGCTGGGAAACCACAGATTACCTCAACCTTTTTGTGGAAAATGCCATATCCACCAGGACTGTGTGATGTTTCTTCGAACAACCAAACCATTGTTACCCTGGCACATAACGATAGAGTTGCCTTTCAGTCAGGAAACAAAGAGGAGCTGAAGGTTGCCACAGAGGAAGCTGAGGTGGAGGTTAAGGGAAGAAAAGTTTCAGGAGGAGACTGGAGGAGCAGCTGCCAGGCCAGAAACAATGTCAGTGGAGAGGCCTGGAGACTATTTCTGGCAACAAAGAACCCACCCCCAGTGTGGGGGAGACAAGGAATTAGCAAATAACTTGAACCTTTCTTCAATAGATTAGTCATCTGCCCCTCCCCCCTGTTACCCCTGTGGTCTGTCCCAGCCACACCCCACCCACATCTAACTAACTACAACTACAACACCTAGCTCACAGCCAACCCAGACCCTGATTGAACCTTCTGACACATGCCCTTCCCCTCATCCCCACCTCTACTTCTCACACCCAGCCCCCTGCCCCAGCCTGTCCGTTCCCACAGACCAGGTGAGGAAACAACAGTGAAAGATCAAGGTGAGAAAGTCAGCAGTTCCTGATGTTATCAGCTCCAGGCTTCTTAAGTTCTGGTCAGACCAGCTTTGCAGGATATTTGGACACATGCTCAACATGAGCCTGAACCTGGGGAGAGAATCACAGCTGTGGAAAACATTATGTCTGGTACCAGTGCTGTAGACATCTTATTCCATGGACTTCAACAGTTACAGGTACAGGCTGGTAGATCTGACACCACGACTGATGAATACTTTGGCGAGGCTGGTCCTTGTCCATCTCCGCCCCCTGATGAGTCCATCAATGGACCCCTTACAGTTCGCCTATCAACCTGGCATTGAGGTGGATGACGCTGTCGTCTACCTCCTCAACAGATCTTTCACTCACCCGGAGAAAGCTGGGAGTACTTCTCAAGTGCTTCAGTACAATTCAGTCCAGACTTCTGAGGGACAAACTGCAGCACATGGGGGTGGACTACCACCTCACAGCTTGGATTATAGACCACCTCACCAACCACACACAGTATGTGAGGCTACAGGACCTGTCAATCCAACATGGTTGTCTGCAGTACAGGAGCACTGCAGGGAACAGTTCTGGCTCCCTTCCTCTTCACCCTGGGACACTGCAGTCTTCACATACAGTTCATCCAACGGTCACCAGCAAGTTTTCTGATGACTCTGAAGTTGTCAGTCTCATTGCAGATGGGAGTGTCAGGAAGTACAGGGAACTGACCCAGAGCTTTGTAAACTGGTGTCAGCAGAACCGCTTCTAGATCAGTGCTGGAAAACCAAAGAACTGGTTGTGGACTTCCACAGATCCAAACCCACTCAGCCTGCACCACGTCCAGGGAATGGACATCAACGCAATCTACCAAAAAGACATAACAGACTCTATCTGCTGAGAGAACTCTCAGCAGATAAAGACTTTTAGAGTGCAGGGAGCACGTCTGAGGTCCTTTTTGACTCTGTGACAGCATCAGCAATGTTCTATGCCATGGTCTGCTGGAGCAACAGCATTTCTGCAGCAGACAGGAAGAAACTGAACGAACTGGCAAAGAAGGCCAGCTCTGTCCTGGGATGTTCCCTGTATCTGGGGGAGGTGGTGTGAAACAGGAGGACGATAGGTAATTAATTACTATTAATTAATTACTATTAATTATTGTATGTATTTGTAGTAAAACATGAGTTGAAACATCCTACTTTTGGATCTAGAACTGCACAAGTTGTTCATTTCAGTCACCTGACGAGTGAAACTACCCTTTTATGTGAGGTTGAAGCACAAAGTTGTTTATAATTTGTGATACCTGTTCTCTCTGACTGAGGCTTTAGTTTGTTGAGCTGATTTACACGTTAAAAACTTTGATCAGGAAGATTTCTCAGTAGCTCAGAGGACAGGCTGCTTTTACACAACCTTGTAAGAGAATGTCTGTCAATGCTTTCAGCAGAATTTAGAAACACTACACTTCCTAAACAGATATTTGAGGGTATGAGGGTGAACATTTGAGAGTACATCAGTGTGTTTGTGGTATTTGTGTTTCTGGGTGGAAGCTGAATTAGTGAGGATGACTCCTGCGCCTGTCATCTCCAGGCTCCTCACACATCTTTACCTGCACATGAGGAAAATCAGTCCTTTAGGACACAGGTATGTTATTATAAAAGATGTTGCCTGGTGACCTGCCAGAAACCCATCATACAGAGTCAGCCAAAATAATGTTTACACACATCAGGAAAAGAAATACTTGCATAGATATTTTAATACCAGATGTATTCAGACATCACCAGATTAATAAAAGTTATCTTTGGCCTCTACAATTACAAGAGATGCTCAAAGTGGAGGCCAGTGGCTTCCAGACATTTCTGTTGTGTTGTAGACGTCACATGTTGATGCTCCATTCATGAAGGTAATGCCATCTGTTGGGAAAACATTGTACAACAGGACACAGAGTTATCGTACTTGGATCAAAGTACTGATGCAAATGAAATATTTACAAAAAATTTTCTTTTCCTGATGTGCATGTACAATATTTTGGCTGACTCTGAACTTAATGAGGACAAAACTGTCATTTAATTGTTGCTCTGTAAGTTTCTTTAGTGAAAACCGGCTGGTGTTCTGCTTTGAAAAAACTGCTGGTGAGGTCTGTGTTTTTAGGTTTCAACCCACAGTTTCTGAATGAACTGATAGTTTTGTTTATTCCTGATCAATGTAGATGTTCTAGCTGATGGTAGCATTTACTGATCATATAATCAGCATGACAATATAACAGACGTCTGTCTGTCTGTCTGTCTGTGAAAATGTGGACTTCAGAAGTTTCACTGTGAATTCTCACATCTCATTTAATGGAGCTGTTTATTCACCAACAGTTAAAAGTCCTATCTAGTTTTTATGAGGAATGTGATGCTTTAATTTCTCTGTGAATAACTGCAGTCTAATGGAACAGTTGGAGTTGTAACATCTGTCCTGATATTGATCATGAAGTATTGATCAGAATACCTATGGTTAGCAGTCAACCCTGAAGTTTTACATTAAAATCTTTACTGTTGTTGTGAACTTTGGTAAGAAGCAGAAACTTTAGTGTCGCCATGGATACATGAATGTTAAATTCTGTTCATGTTTACATTTTGGGAAATACAGTCCAGCAGATGACTGTTTTTACTGACTGCTACCATTCAGTCTGAGATGTTTAGAATAAATAAATGTGCATAATATGGAAATGAACAGATTTTATTTTTATTTATTCCTACAGCCAGAATGTGGAGGAATTTAGTCTCACAATCACAGACAATAAATATTATCTGAAAGTTGTGTTATTGTTGTTTATCAGCACAATACAAAAAGATCAATGTCAGAAATATTCCAGTTAAGACTCTAGAATATCATGATTTATGTAAATTTACCTCGGTAATATGAGTGTTTAGGTTAAGATTGTACAATATTTATTATGTAAATTTAGCAGATTAAAGTTTGACTCTGCACTACAATATTATTTAAACTGATATATTTAAGGTCAGACCCTACAGTATTGAGATTAAGAAATTAAATATTCTTTAAAATGTAAATACACTGATCTAATTTGGATATATTTAAGTGAGATTCTACATTATTATTTGACACAAATCTATTTAAATCCAAATTTTAATCATTTTTACTCTAAACATTTACTAGACTGATTTAAACATTAAATCACTCCTTTCTAATCCTCTGCTGTACTTTCAAATCTGGGGCCTGAAATAGAAACACACAAGTATCTGTTTGAAGGAACTTCTGTAGAGTCCTGGTTCCAGAACATGAGAGAATTATAGAACATGTGGGACCCTAACTTAGCAAACATTTCAGACTTTTCTCTGTGAATTCTGAGAAATAATTTCCTATTTAATGACAGAGTTACACATCTGAACTCAGTCTCATTAAAACAGACTCTAATTCAGTGTCATCCATTCATATTAAAGTGCAGTTACCCAAAATGTTTGTTGCATGAGCTCCAACAAAACCTGTCCAGGTAGAAGGCCACTTTGACAAACAGGAAGTGGAAGATTCCAAGCAGATTTATAGAAGGAGGAACCGGACTGTACTAAGTGTGGTCGAGTATAGAGGGGTGTTTTGTGGAGTTTTAAGGCTGATAATGATTATTAGTGAGACATTTGAAGTAGATACTCATTTGCAGTAAATGAAAGTATTTAAAATCTTGGAGTTAAACTTAGAAGAACACAAACTCTAACAGAAAACTTTGGTGATACGTTTTTGTTTTGTTTGCAGATGTTAAGTTAAAGGAGTTTTATTCGTGATATATAACCAATCAAATCACTCCAGAAGACAGAGCGACCACAGGTAGATAAAGGTTCAGAGCAAACGTAGCGCCATTCTTAAATTTATTTTTACCGTACATAGGTAAAAAACAAAATACTGATAATCAGTAAATCAGTCTGCCCATTTGCTTTTAACCCCCTCACATGTTGTGTTGTTGTAAACTTACTCTTTCAAATAAATACTCATCTAACCCTCTGGAAACCAGCGTTTGGACTGTTTTTGTGTTGCTCCTCACCTACTTCAGACAGCCGAGACAAAACAACATTTTTGGGCTAAAGGCTATTCTATGATGTTTGTTGGATGACATGCTAAACTATGACGATTTTTACACATTTTGGAAGACATACTAAACTATGACGATTTTGTCATATCTCGGATGACATACTCAACTATGGCGTTTTAAATGACATTTTGGACGACATACTAAACTATGACTTTTTTACACATTTTGGACGACATACTAAACTATGACGTTTTTTACACAATTTGGATGACATACTAAACTATGACGTTTTTTACACAATTTGGATGACATACTAAACTAGACGAGACCTCAGTAGATGGCAGAACCACGCCCATGAACGGACATACACACACACATACATACTTACCCAGCCAGCCAGATACCACAGCTGGTCGGGACAAGGGAACCAATCGGAGGGCAGAAATGTAGGAAGGGCCTGAACATTGACCAGTCGCAGTGCCCTTTTTTGGCTGCCTGTAGAGCCAGTCAGGTCTTTCTTTCTCTTGATTCCCAAAGGAATAAAACCAGCCATCCATTCAGAATTCCAGTTAGGAAAATCGGGATATCATGCTTGGAAGATGGGGATGCTATTCCAAACACTGTGGGGTTGGAACGGATCTGCTTACACTGTGGAAAAGGACACGACTTGCAGGGCGCAAAGGGGATATATTATGTATATTCCCCGCTGACGTACACGTCAGGCATGGTTAACTATGATGTTTTTGTGACATTTTGGATGACATACTAAACTATAACATTTTTGTGACATTTTGGATGATACACTAAACTATGACTTTTTTGTCATATTTTGGACGTCATACTAAACTATGACGTTTTTGTCATATTTCAGACAACATACTAAACTATGACTTTTTTGTAAATGTTTTGTTTTTGCCATTTTCAGCTGTATTTGGATAGTTGTAGTGAATGTAGACAGGAAATGGGGGAGAAGACATACAGCAAAGGGCCATGAGCAGGAATCAAATCCGGGCCGCTGCGTCGGAGACCAGCCTCTGTACATGGGTCGCCCGCTTAACCTGTTGAGCTATACAGGTGCCCCAACTGTAACGTTTTTGTCATATTTTGGACAACATACTAAACTATGATGTTTTTGTGACATTTTGGACCACATACGAAACTATGACGTTTTTTTTCATATTTTGGACGACATACTACACTATGACGTTTTTGTGACATTTTTGACTACATACTAAACTATGATGTTTTTGTCATATTTTGGATGACACACTAAACTACGACGTTTTTGTCATATTTCAGACAACATACTAAGCTATGACGTTTTTGTCATATTTCAGACGACATACTAAACTATGACGTTTTTTTCATATTTTGGACGACACACTAAACTATGATGTTTCTGTGACATTTTGGATGACATGCTAAACTATGATGATTTTTTCATATTTTGGAAGACATACAAAGTTATGACGTTTCGGTCATATTTCGGACGACATACTGAACTATGATGTTTTTGTGACATTTTGGACGACATACTAAACTATGATGTTTTTGTGACATTTTGGATGACATGCTAAACTATGACGATTTTTTCATATTTTGGAAGACATACAGAATTATGACGTTTTGGTCACATTTTGGACGACATGCTAAACTATGACGTTTTTGTCATATTTCGGACAACATACTAAACTATGATGTTTGTTTCATATTTTAGACGACCTTGACCTTGATCTGCTGACCTCTAACTCCACAGCTGAGCAGGGGACCTTAGACCGATCTTCAGTGCCAAGTTTGATTATCCTGACTTCAGCACTTGCAGAGATATCTGAACGGACATACACACACATACATACTTACCCAGCCAGCCAGATACTGAAGCGAATGCAGTAACCCCGCTGACGTACACGTCAGGCGTGGTTAATAAGACACATCCTGATAACAGTATAAATCCATCCATCCATTCATTCTCTGTACACCGCTTTATCCTCACTAGGGTCGCGGGGGGTGCTGGAGCCTATCCAAGCTGACTCGGGCGAAGGCAGGGGAGACCCTGGACAGGTCGCCAGTCTGTCGCAGGGCCACATATACAGATGAACAATCACACTCACATTCACATCTACGGGCAATTAAGGATAATCAATTGCCCTCGGCGTATTTTTTGGACTGTGGGAGGAAGCCGGAGTACCCGGAGAAAACCCACACATGCACAGGGAGAACATGCAAACTCTATGCAGAAAGATCCCAGGCCCACCCCAGAATTTGAACCGGGGATCTTCTTGCTGCAAGGCGAAAGTGCTAGCCACTACACACTGTGCAGCCCAACAGTATAAATATATACATTTATTTTTGTATGCAGTAAATTGACAGTAAATAGTCAATCTAACTTTTGAATAGCTTAAATGTTTTAACTCTCATGAAAAGAAACTTAGATTCTGAAGCTCTGATTAAAATAAAAGACATTTGCTCCAGTGTATTATGATTTCCTTCTCATTCGAGGTAAATCCAGTTGTTTTGCCAAGATGCTCCACAGCACTGATGGATGTGTGAGACCGGCTGTGTAAGTGGCTATCTTTAGCTCATTTGTTTGTCTTGTATCGTTTTGTTTTGTAGTGGTGGAACCAATGTCTGACGAGAAAGGTGCAGAGGTTTTTTTGTGCTTTTCGGCGCCAGCATGTTGTATTTAATGCTGAAATTGCATGGTGAGCCTGTATCTCACATCTGCAAAATCTAGGATTGTCACCTTTCATAAATGAAAATAAAGGACGCCCACCACGACTCCTCAGGGCCATTATCACCCAAAGAGTGGTAGATTGTATGTCGAGATAAACATTTTTTCTAAATCTAAATCTTATCTTAATACAATTAATATATTAACCCATTTATGCATGTATTTATTTATTTATGTAGTACTGTTAACATATCAGAGTTCTGAGTGAGTTTTTCTTTAGATAGGCAAAGGCCATTTATTGATTATATATAGGCTATTTAATAAATGTTTATTAAAACCTTGATGTTCATCACAAGGATCTTTAGACACAAAATGTGAAGCCAACTGAACAGAAAGAGGTGTGTCTGCTACTTAATTAAAAGAGAAAATCTATTGACTGCTTTATTTCAAACTCAGTTTTAGTCCCATGCCGTGCTAATTTAAACATGTAGATCAAAACCAAAAGAATACTTTCTCCTTGATCTTCCTACATATTGAAGTCAGTGCAGCCAGACAAATAACACTCCCTAATTACAAAGTAAAATGAATTTTAGGATCTAACAGGCATCATATAACCAGAGCCATTGTCCATCACGCTGATTGATCAGGAATATGAATCCACAGTGTTTATTTTGCATGTTTCAAGTGCTTTGTTTGTGTGCACCAGTCTGTGTGAGTCAATATGATGAGAGCTGGTCGAGTGTGTGGGGCCTGAATTAGGCCAATGTCCGGTGTTGGCTGTGTGGGAGGTAGATGTGTCTGTAAATGCACTTCTAAGTAATGAAGTGAGTTTGAATGCCATGTGTAGGAGTCAAAAAGAGACGAAGGGGCATCCGTGTAGGAGGCCCAGACATCATGTGCTGCGTCCTTGTAGCGCTGCCACATGCGGGGTAAAGCGCTGATCAACATTTTGGTAATTATGCTTCTTCGCTCCCCTGCTGAGAGTGAAATGAAAAGATTTCTACCACTCTGATATGTGTACGCCAAATATGAAGCTACAGCACACAGTCACAGTCAACACATTAGCTTAGCATAAAGGCTGAAAACAAAAGGAAATGACTCATGGGGAAAGCAGGAGAAGTTATTCACAACTCTTATCAGCCCTTTATCACATTATCTAGTGAGCCTTGAGCATGATGTCATCTCCAACTGTGGATCTGCAGCACCGACCATCTTTAGGATTCAGTTATAAGAGCCGTGTGCGGTCAGATCTCTGACGTTTGGCATCCTGCTGCTGCAGCTGCTCTCGCAGCAACTGTACACTCGATCATCACAGCCAGCAGAGCTCCACCTAAAATATCATCAGCATTCAAGCTGCAGTTCTGAGCCGTGCCGTTCTTCGTTTGATAGCTGAATTATTTAACAAACCCTTTAATGGAAGAGCAGGGCTTGTGGTTTCCACATCCCTGTTTCTGCTGTGAAGTGGTAGGTTGTGCGCTCTTGTCTGTATTGGTATAAGAGAAGATATATCTTTTTTCAACACTGAAGAGAGACACAATGTATTTCTGTTTTAGCTCATTCAGTTGCTGTGCTGCTATAGGAGCTGAACGATTTGCGGCCCGATATGTACAGACAGGTGACAAATTAAAGGAAATAAAGTGTCTTCGTAAAGTCTTGGGCCTCCATGTGCCACCAGTCTTTGGAGCTCTACTGGAGAGATAAACACTATTCTTAAAAACTTGTGTGGTGCTTTAAAGACGGTACTAGGAAGCACCGTCTAACACGTTTTCCAAAATATTCTAATAATTCACTTGGGTTGAGATCTGGTGATTACAAAGGCTGTAACATATGATTAACATCATTTTCATTCTCATTAAACCATTCAGTGACCCCTCACACCCTACGGATCCTGGAAGAGACCACTCCCATAGGATATAAATCACAGGACAAAGGTAAACAATGACAACAACTTTGCATGGATTTGCTTTGACTCTTTCCTCTAAGGGAACAAATGGATTCAAACCAGTCCAGCAAGATGCACTACACTTGCTGTAAGTTTCAAATAAAGTGATAATATTACTGTTCACACGAGCCTTCAGGTTCACAAAGCAGTAACAAAGGCAGAAAGGACATGTGGTTACACTGGATGTTCCAGTTCTCTGGAGAACGAAGTACACAAGCAAAAATGCAAATTCCAGCAATGACAGCCATTAAGGTTTGGACTGCATACTTGAAAGCTGGCTTGAAAAAGACAAACCTAAAGTCATCAGCCTCAGAAATGTTCAGCTGCTGTCATGTGGGGTGGGGAGGGCACCCAGGCTGCTGCTCACCCTCTGCTTCCTGGGTTTAAATTAAAAGTAAGGACAACCACCCATTCTCTATACACTGCTTTATCCTCACTAGGGTCACGGGGGGTGCTGGAGTCTATCCCAGCTGACTCGGGCGAAGGCAGGGGACACCCTGGACAGGTCGCCAGTCTGTCACAGGGTTACATATACAGACAAACAATCACACTCACATTCACACCTACGGGCAATTTAGAGTAACCAATTAACCTCAGCATATTTTTGGACTGTGGGAGGAAGCCGGAGTGCCCGGAGAAAACCCACGCATGCACAGGGAGAACATGCAAACTCCATGCAGAAAGATGCCAGGCCCACCCCGGGATTTGAACGTCTTGCTGCGAGGCGAAAGTGCTAACCACTAGGCCACTGTGCAGCCCCAAGGACAACCAATATTCCATATTTAGAAAACAAAATAAAATCCACATTGTGAGGAACTACAGAGGAGCAAAGTGTGATTCTCTCCTCAAAACATCTGTTTATTTAATCTCAAAGTGGTTAGGGGTTGAAAGTTTTTCAGTGGAAAGCAGCAGCTGAATTTTAAACAACTTTTTAAAAATCGTCCCTCCCCCACACCTCAAAAATAACAACACTAAAGTGAAACCGACACTAATGCAACCATTAAAGACACATGGAAAATACACAGAAGAAGAGTTTAAGATGATATATCCAGATATAAATATTTAGTACTTCAATAAAACATACATTTCTACCATGTGCACCTCCAACATGCACTTGTAATATAAGTCCATGGGGATCCATGGGGATTCATTACTTGTCATTCTTCACCTTCTCTCGGGAGTCAAATGTCACACAAGCTTTGTGGCTCTTTCTATAAATATCTTGTAAAGCCTTAATGAAGCTGAACAGAAATGTAACGCTGCCTGAATGACAAAAAGTCATCACGTGAACAGATGAAGGCAACAGCAGGATACTCTGTATTTAGAGTCTGGAAATGACTTGACTCACAAATGTATCCAGATTTGTCATTTTCATTCTTTATTTCTTGCATATTTGTTCCTACCTTGTGTTTACATTTTCATATTGCATAAGTAAAACGACAAAACACAATGATTACATTCAAGACATGTACAGTTAAGGCTTTGGAATACATAGAAATAACATACAGAAAGAGTTTTTTGACAAAACACTGAAATGTATATGATAAAAATATACATTAGAGCTTTTTTGTGACATATGCTACATACTGCAACAATAAGAGTTGTCCTCGCTGAAGAACATGACTCAGGTTAAATATCATGAGAAATATACAGTCAGCCGCAGGGATCTCACTCCTCACACCCTTTGGCCTTATGTTTTTCTGAAATGCCCACGCTGTAAAAAATACTATCAAAGCCGGTCCCTCTTTTGTGGCTCCATAGATGATTCACCAGCATCACAAGATCAGAGGTCAGCTGTGGTTTTTATGAGACTTATTTTGTGGTCATTAGCGAAGCCGGCCTCGTCCGTCAGAGAGCGGCCGGCGCTATCACAGTGAGTGGATCTTTTCTGTCTGGGAGATTAGGGATGATAGTGACGGTGCTGATACGGGTGAGAGGTCTGTGAGACGTGTGAACTCCTGCGAGTTCGTCTGCGGAGACGTCTCTGATGCATCAAAAGCTGGAGGTGCTCGAGCTTACAGTGCATTGTTTGATTTTCCTCTGTGGATGAGTGCAACAGTGAAATGTCATCACCTACAGGAGAGGGTGGAAAAAAGTGTTAGACATGACGCACAGAATTAAAGATCTTTTCTCATGAACATTCTGGGTGGAAACACAAAAAACTTCTCTTTTCAGTAGAAGAGTAAAACTGGGAAGGAAACTCTTATTTTTCAGTCGATTGCTTAATTATCTGGTGTGTAAAGTCTCTGATAAAAGTGAAAAAGCAGCCATAGTGACTGAGTGAGTCTAACGCACGGCACTCTAAGAAAAGACATGAACATGAAAGGACCTTTTTAAGTTGGGTTTCACTCTGTCATGCCCAAAAGAAATACACCTATCAGAATTTCTGCTGCTTGCTCCTGCTTTTCTCTGACCTAGAGTTCAAAATCAATCCACTAAAACTAAATTTACTGTGAAGCATAACAAAGAAAAGCATCAAATCCTTAAATTGTGAGCAACTGATTGTCAAACTTATCATGAAATATCTTCTGCTGATGAACTGGCCTAATCTAAGTATATGAAAACACAGAAACACCACCAATACTAGAATCATACTAAAAACAAATCAATACAGAAAGATCAAGAAATCTAAACACTGGAAACTGATTAATAATGAGACAGAAGCAGAGAAATAGAAGTTGACTTCATCCATTGGTGTATGTAGGCTGATAGATGCATTAATGTATAAACTCCTTGCTACATTTAGACACAGTGGAATTTCTCACACTCCCTCCAGTGTTGTGCGACTAAATGTGGCCACAGAAGGTTTAGTCAGCGTCATTTAATCCACTCTGAGTTTCAACTGAGCAACTGTAGCTGTGTTTGATTTGACAGTAGTTTCAAACATGATTTTTTTTTTGCCATATTTGTATGACAATGTCTTCAATTCATCCTACTGTAACTCACAGAACTGCTCCTGTAGTATTTTCCCTGTTAACAAAATAACATTTTCGTGAGCTGACCTGGAGCTTTAGGGAGGTGTTCTGTCCTCGGGGTTACTGGTGGTCTGATTCTGGTCCTGCTCTGCTCCTCTGCTGTGGGCAGTGGGCTGACCGGTGGGTTTGAAGCAGGACGTGGGTGTAGAGGAAGAGCAGCTGGAGCCCCCTGGTGGTGGTAGGCGGCTCTGAGGAGGTCGTTGAGGATCTGGAGGATGATGGCGATGCCGCGCCGAGGATGACTGATGCCGCTTTGACTGCATGGAGGAAGGGTGCCTGATGGGAGGAGACAGCAGAGGACAATGAGGACAATTGTGGATGTTCAAGAATGAAGCCACAGTGAGGCAGGACACAGACGAGCTGTAACTGTTTGTCAACCGACTTATTGATAAATCTACATTTTAAAAAAATCACAGATTCTACCTTTTCAAAGGAACAATATGCTACTTTTTGTCATACTGTGTTCTGTGCAGCTTTGGATTTGGACTGATCAGCAAATTTTACCTAAAGGAAATGTTCACAAACATTTATCACAGTTTCCTGACCTTTTAGGAACAAAACAATTCATCAATTGAAGTAGTGAGGCTATAGATTGAGATTAATCGAAAATAATTCAGCATAATTGAGCTGCTGGGATTTGATCTTTAAAGATTCAAACAACTCTGTGCAGTTAGTTCTGTCTTAATGTGCAAACCTGCCACTTTCCCTGTGGCTACACAATCTATTGATCCATTTTAATCAGACCTATTAAAAACTGTTGCATTCTCACTGTTAAAGACTTACCAGAAAAAGTCCCAGAGAAAACGCCTGGAGAGTGATTCACAAAGCTTTCTATGACTGCTCCTGGTTCTTTCAACATCTCTGCTCTGGATGAAGCATTAATGTTTCTCTGTAAGGAAAAAAAAACAGATACCCACAATGAGGATAAAGCGTGAAATGATCATCCAAACTCTTTAAATGGTCTATCATGCAATCTCTGATTTTGGTACCTAGTAGCTTAATCTGGACAACTCATTGTGTTTTTGCATTGACTGCTGCAGTAGAGCATGCATGGCTGACCTCTGTGAAGGTTGAGGCTGGTACTGGGCTCGGGGGTCCTGGACTGGAGCCACTGGGACCAGTTAAACAAACTGGTGCTGTTGCTTCTCGTGGAGAGCTGGGATGTGGACAACCAGAGGGCAAAGAAGGGGTTGAAGGAGCATGTGGAGATGTGTGTGCAGTCTGGGAATGAAGCTGAGATAAGGGACTATGGACGTAAGTGGATGAGTGGGTGGCGGATGCTGCTGGGTGAAAGGAAGTTCTTTGTCTCTGAGGGCTAAATTGGGCTGTAGAGTCAGAAGAGTCCGGGGCTGTAGATGGGGTTTGTGCAGCAGATGAGGTAGTGGATCCTGTGGTGTCGGTGGAGGCAGAGCCAGGGTGGTTCACATTGCAGGGCGTCTGCAGGCCGGTTCGAGCCTCGCTGCTGCTCTGAGCCTTTGAGTCCATGTTCTGCTGCAGTTTCTTCACATCCTGAGCAGATAGCTGGAGCTGCACGTACATCATGTGGGCACCGATTCCAAGGCTGATGGTCAGAGGCGAGCGGCCAGACAAGAAGTCATTGATCTGCAGGACAGATTGCAAAGCAAGACACGAGAGTTTAATTTCATGATACTTGGGATTTCAGTGTTGTTTGTTTTGGCGACACCCCTGGTTACTGGGGGTAACAGAGGGGCAGCTGGTGTGTCTGTTTACAGTGCAGCCAAACAAAAGCATGTTGTATTGATCAAGGAGAAACTCATCATATGTATTAGATTACATGCAGTTATTGTTTCCTGTTAATTTCTCCTGTTTACTCTGTCTCTGTGTGGCTGAAATTGTGTGCCCTGCCAGTAAGAAAACACAGAAATACAATACCTCTGATGGCCATAAAGCTTAACTTTGGTCTCATCAGATCAAAGTAGCTTCTTCCAATTGACTTCAGAGTCTCCACATGCAACTGGTGAACTCTCGAGATTTTTTTCAGCACTGACTTTTTTGTGCCACTCTGCCATAAAGCATTGACTGGTGAACAACATGTAACAGTTGTTGTACTCTCCCTTCTCAGCCACTAAAGCTCATAACTCCTTCAGAGGAGTCATAGGTGCCTTGGCGGCCTCCCTCTCTAGCCTCTTTCTCACAGAGTCTCAGCCTTTCAGGACAGCCTGCGTTGGGTAGATTTGTGCCTTATTCTCTACATTTCTTGCTCACATCACACATTCATTGCTCCCACAGAATTCAGTGTAAGATTTTCTTGATCACTTTTACATCTCTGCATGATCTTTCCCAGCTGTTTTAATGCATTACTGTGCACCTGAACCGCTCAGATCAAGCAATCAGTTGTACAGTCCTGGCTTTCAACAAAAGGGGGACCATGCATATTTTACCTCAGTGCTCTGGAAAAAACTTCCCTTTATAGTCAGAACAGATCAGTCAGTGCCTCAAGACTGTACAGGAGTGCATTTGTATAATATTTTATAAGGTTTTTACTTCTGTTTTATTGTTATTACTCTTTTTTGCTATAGAAATACAATTTATTATGATTATTATGATGATTGTCATTATTATAGTATAATGATAATAATAAAACACACATACAGCATTGCACAGTCTGAATTCTTCACCTCATTCACACATTCCTCAAGTTTTACAGACTTACTTTGAATAAATGTCTTACCTGGGCTTCAGTTAAGCTTTCCAACACGTCCATCATTGTCCTCTCAGCTCTGGCAGTCGAGCACTGTGGCAATAAAGATGCAACAAAGCAGTTCTCTACAGGTTTCACTACATGTGCTACAATGTTACATGTACAGTAAAGGATGTCAGACTCACCATTAAACCAGCCTCAATGACTGGGACCAGGGTCAGCCTGCTGCCATCTGTTACACCCAGATCCAACAGTTTCCCTGCAGTCAGGTGCCTGATTTATGATCAACATGGGACAAAAAGGTCAATTCTAAGTCACTCTGCATGACAAAAGCACATACACAATGCATACTGAATGCAGGGCAGCGTTAAAACTCACCTGTCTTTATGTAGGAGTGCGATCCTGTGTGTTTGCAGTCTGAGTCTGTGGGAGATCCGTGTCCTCAGACCCTCCACAGTCTCTCCCCGGGGGACAGTGAGCTCCACCGGGCTGCCGGTGGTCGATGTGACGGACAGACGGATGGAGGTCTGACCGGTGGAGCCTCCAGAACCGCAGGCTGCAGATTTGCTGAAGCTAAACAAACCCTTCTGCTGCTGCTCCATTCAGAAACACTGACAGGGAAATATTCTGCTTAAAACCAGACTGTGACCGCTGAAGTCAAGCGAGGCGATGTGCTGAGGTGTTTATCTTTCTGTTCATTCCCCCTCGGTGTCTTTAAAATGAAGATAAATGGACAACAGACCGTCTGAACTGCTCTCTCCGGCTGACAGACGCAGATCCACTCCTCAGAGCGTAAAACACCAGGAATCTGTCACAGCAGGCCCCTCCCACACGGACACACAGCCAATCAGCGAGGGCCACAAGACTATTGAGCCCAGATTGTCCAATCAGAGGGCAGCTCCTGCACACGGCGCCGCCCTGTTTTGTGCCCCACTCACCATTCATAAATGATGCAATCTGCACAACGTTTTGTCCACAATGTCATCACGGTACGAAGTATTTATCATTTCTCAACCAAAGAACACACTGTACTGCAATTAATGAGACTGCAAATATCACAAATACACCTGTGTTTCCATCTGACCTAGTTTGTTGATCGCAATACTCCAATTACACTAGTTACTGTTTTTTTGCACTGGTTGTTTCTTGAATTGCATTGTAGCTACTTTGACTACCCTTTTATTCTGCTATTAGTCTGTAACATGCTCACATTAATATTGAGTTTTGCTATTAGATAAGATAATTATACTGTGAGCGCTCTATTGTTTTCTATTTGTTTTTTCCTGAGTCATCATGATGTTGTTGGCACGAGTATCTGTAGTTACAATTATGTTGGCATTTTTCATAGTAAAAGACTAAAAGATGAACAAGCACCAGTTCTGTGGCCTACAAACAGCATCATGTACATATAGTGTTCAATTAAAACTAGATTTCTGCTTAAGCGCAAAAAGTAATCACAGATGTATTTGACTATGTATATTGTCAAGCATGGGGCTTGATTTCATAAAATTCTTTATATAAAACTTTGGGTAACAGCATTCTTCCTTTCTTCTGTCTTGAAGTGTAGTATATAACACTATCCCTAGAGTTTTACTTTTAATTCTTCTAAGGATAGAGGTGTTCAAATGTGGTGCAGACTGTAAAGCTCTCACAGAAAATAAATAAGATTTTACACTGTACAAATAAAAAAAACATATTTAGTAGGAGGTACTGCAAAGTTATGATAATGAAAAGTTACCCAGGTGTGTTATTTAAAGCTAAATTAATTCATGTGTATAATCCAATGTAATAACTCTGAATTCTATTTATTTTCTATTGTATGTTTTAGGATTCAGATAAATTCAGCAAATTTTCTCAAAGAAGTCTCTCATTCCTACATTTTCTCATCCTTCATTTTTCCATTCCAAGGTCACATATGTGCCAAAGCCTGTCCCAGCATGCATCAGGCTGATGGCAGGGAAACACCCTTTGAACACAATATGCATCTACGGATGCTGTACAGTTTCATCGTTCAGCCAGAGGGAGGAGATGCTCACAGAAAGCCGCTGCTCTTTGTGTTCTTTCAGTCCTTCACATCCCCGACTGTTTAGTATTCATGTCCCACCTCTGGTCCAGCACTGAGGCTGCACCTGTCACATGATGCACAGCGGAGGGCTTGGAGTAAAGTGACGTAGGAAGCCGGGAAGGGCAGCGATTCGCAGCTAATATGTGTCTCCTCACGGTGGCTATAAATAGCTGCACCCACAACACCCCCGCTTTATCGCCTGCGTCACTGCTCTCCCATATGACCTAACTCTGCTCACACACTCTCACTAAATGCAGACATGTAGTGTTTGTCTTATTGTGTATTTTCTGTCTTAAGATAACCAACCTGTGCAGTATGCGAGAGGTTCCTTTACTCTGCTTTTCTGTGCTTCTTTGCACGGATGCTCCAGTGAAGCATGTTTTCATGTCTCTTCGCCGCTTTCTTGAGCATGCTTCAGATGGAAAATGCACCAGGAATATGAGAGACATCCTTGAATCTATTGTCACATACATGTACAGTAAAACCACATTTAAACCCCAGATTTTAATGAGCTTCATTGGGATTCAAACTGAATCCCTCTCTGGCCTCTCCTTGGTCTTTTCTCTTTAAGTGACTTGATCTAACTCAGTGATATTTTCACGGAGATCCTTTCCTTTCGGAGCCTCCTTTGCCCTCAAGTCTGCCACTCCGTTTTACTTGGATGAGCGAGACGTGGGAGGTTTGCTGCTTTACATTCTTCGGGCCTCGCCAAGAACAATTCCACAGGATGTCCTGCTCTTCAGAGCATGCACAGACGCAGCTCTGACGTCAACCATCCTGCAACACACACACACACACTGCCTTCATCCTCGCCTTCACATTCCTCCCACCCCTACGCGGCCTCTCCTGGCATCATTTCCCAGATGTTTCAGTCCTCTGGTATGTTGCACCTTGGAGTGCCCGACATTTCTGTGATCAAACAATTGCATGCCAGAAATTTTGGCCTCCACATTTCAACAAGGAAAACCACTGATGGACAGGAAGCATTAAAAGAATGTCGCATTCTCTGAAAATACAAAAATACCCATGAAATAGAGTATTTATGGGTCTTCACTGATCCTAACTGCATTATTTTATACCTCTAAAATATGAATGAATCCTCTCAGTAATTGCACTTAGCATAGCCACCTTTTTATCCATACACTATACAGCACAAAAAAACCCAAACTGCTGTATATTTAGCTGCTTATTATATTTAATCTTGCTTATTTTTATCTAAGTATATCACATGGATCAATGCCAGCATTTATAGACTAATGCCAATCTCATTACTGGCTTTAACAACACTGATTTCAACTAGAAAATACATATTAAACAGCACTAGAAATAAACAATAATGCAAAAAAAAAAAGATCACAAAGCCTTTGAGAGGCACAACGGAAGCATCCATAGTTACTGAGCCTTACCAACGATATCTTCATGTTTCTTATCTTTCAGGAGTTGTGGCCAAGAAGTTATGCAATAACATAAAGGTAAACAGTGTAACTGTTGAAAGAGATAAATACACATTCATTCTCCGATAGATTAAGAAGTTTATTTCACAAGTTATAACATGCACAGATGCTTGATTTAATACACAAAGGCTTCTCCTACAGCTTAATATCAGTGGTTCATGGTGGCTGATATTTGGTGGAGTTGTGTGTTGAGCGGCGTGCATTTGTCTGTTTTTCTGTTAGCAACATTACTCAAAAACAGACTAATGGATTTGGATCAGAAAAGACACAAGGAGCACCTCATTAGATTTTGTCAATGATGCGGCTTCTAGTCTGGATCCATGGATTTGTTAAAGATTTCTTTATCATTGCGAGAAAGTGACACGACGTCGCTGTAACTATGACAACAAGTGAAAGCTACATCAGCTGCCTGCTGCCGATCACATGATTGCGATCCTACTACAAATCTACAGCTGCGGACTTATAGGTTGGAAATCATACAACGACTGAGCAGCCTTGGTGGAGCACTGGGCTCCATAAGTGCTTTTCTTGTCATGTTTACTTTAAATGTGAACAGATCATGCAACACATAAATGCATTTACAGCAGAAGAGTCTCTGATGAGTCTGAAAGTCACACACAAGTCTCCAATTGTTCATGATTTCAATGGTCAGTCAAATTAATTCATCCATTATTTCCTTACATCCATCTTCAGTCAATCAATGGTTCTAATAATAAGTCATCATAACTTCCTGCAGTTGATCAAAATTTGTTCCAAAACTAAAAGAGATGGAGTTTTTTTTAATGATAAAGGACAAAGCAGGACCAAAGTTTGGCATCTGTGCTTGGAAAAATGACTAAAATGGTGATTGTATTGTTATGAAAATTGCAGGATAAATTTCCATTTATCAACTGATCACTTAAATATGTACAGTAGCTGTAATTGTACGGAAGTTTCTTTTTGCAATTGTCGTGTTCCTCAGATTAGTTGAAAATCAAATTTAATCAAAATACGTTAGTTGTAAAACCCAGATCTTACATTCTGGCCCTTGTAAAACAGTAGAATGGCAACTTTAGTGTTAGTGCAGGTTTGGACGAAATGACTAAATAGTTTGTATGTACATGTAACAGAGTAAGGATTTACTGTACATGTTAAGAATATTATCACCAAAGATTTTGTTTTAGTTGGATCAGCAAATGAAATAAGATTAATCTAATTAATGTATTTAAGATTACATACTGAGAATGACTCTTCAGCCATTTTCAATTTAAAAAAATATTATTTTTGTCCATCTAAAAAGAATAAGATGCTTTTTTCTGTACAGTCATATTCTGTATGCAGTCTCAGCTATGTCATCTTTTTTAAAAGAGTTTGCCGCCCTTTATATATATTAAGATACATCTATTCACCTTTATCTTGTTGCACCTGTAATAAATATCCACAATAAATGCATTCATGTAATTATAGGCAGAGTTCATTTGTGAAAGCATAAACTGTTCTCAGAAAGTGTGTCTGCAATCACAGCATTGTTTTCCTCCAAAAGGCATAAAAAAAGTCCCACGCTGCTGAAAACCGTATTTACATTTCAGGTCTCTGGTTTCTTGAGTAATTAGATTCTTGTAAACAAGCGGAAAAAGTACTGAGGAGCTTAAAGTGTTCCAAGAACAAACTGGTTTGTAGGATACAACAACAACAGACATGAAAGGCCGTCAAAGTTTACAGGATGACAAAGAGGAATCCACAGCATCTCTTCTGAATCCATCTGAAAATGTGATACCTCGGTCCTCCCATAAGCTTTATTAGGCCAGTTTACTGCAGTGAATAAATAACATTTAGGTCAGATTAGCTGCTCTGAGCTGATTCCCCCAGTTGAATTAAATCACTGGCCATGTGCTGTTATTTCCGTCTTTCAATCTGTTCTTGCTTTGAGCCAGTTTTCTAAAGTTTTCTGGGGAAAGTTTTAGCACAGAAACGAAAAATGAGTTCTTCAGATGCTGTCTGTTATCATAGAGGCACAGATCAGAGCTGTTTTTATGTGGATGCTGAGACATTTTCACACAGGGATGCACACTGGGGATGTTTAGACTGCAAATAGTGTTTTGAATTAGACTGTGGGTGCAGATGATGTCGAAAATTTGCATAATGCAACAAGAAAAAATGTAAAATGGGAACAGCAAAACTGTAAACTATCATTTGAAATGACATAGTACCGGACATTTAGAAAGCGTCTTTACAAGGTGGGTTCACTTTTAGCTGCAGTTATTATGCCAGATAATAAGATTCAAATCATCAGCTGGGTCAATATAATCGTGGGACTTTTTGTAACATACACCACAGCTGATCAGCGTCTGTAAGAATTTTACTGAGATGCTACGTTCCACTTATAGAACCAACCTGCTGGCTGCTTCAAGGTGAGCCATTCTGAATGAGCAGCTGCATACAGTCTGCATAGCTAATATATTTTGCGGAGCTGCTTCTGCTAACTTCAATGCAGCAGAGCTGCAAGAGTGAACAAAATAGTCTTCATGCACGGCCAGCATCTGGGAAACTGAAGATGGCGAGAATTACTGCTATTCTTGCTAATAATGTCACCATAACAATCTGGATATCCTCAGTGTCGGCTCATTGTGCAGCTAATGTGGCTAACATTACCATTAGCTTTCATCACATGTCCACAAGTTAGAGCTCCATTGAAACTGTGGAATCTTTGGTGGAAAGTTTAAGACTGATTTGAAACCAATAAAGTAGTTCTGCCAGGGTGTTTTCATGTCACTTGTTGTGCCTCAGTGCTATCTAAACTCAGCTAGTGTTTACACCTGTTTACTTCTCTCCTGCTCCCTGTGCTCACATGTACTGCATTTTAATTTTACTATGAGTCTTATCAAATGAGGACTGATAAATAAAACCTGCATGCTGAACTTTCATCTCTTGAAATTAGCAGTGCAACGCTGTCCACCAGGTGGCCAAACACGAGATTACAAAAAGTCTCTGGCATCCATCCTTCTCCATGAGTCTCTCATCTCCCAACAAACAAAGACCCAGAGACAGACTCACACCGGAGACATCTAAATATGAACCAGAGCGGCAGCATCGATACCAATACCAGTCTGATAACCGATCATTACCCCCACCAACAGCTGCCATTCATGATCATCCTGCTGTGAATGAGGGCCGGGCTTCCTCCTCCATCTCACATCATTACCACCACCACCACCCCCATCATCATCATCATCATCATCATCGGTGTGGGTCACGTGGTGCGTCGGGAGCGGGCGGTGGGTGTGTCTAATCGCGTGTGGTTTCATTCATAACTACAGTCTTTATTTGAAGCCCAAATTAAAGTATGCAGACGGGGCAGGCTGTCTGCGGAGCGCCTCAAACGGAGTCTACAGCCGGGTGAGTCCGATCTTTGTGCCTCTCAGTCAGCGCCGGTCAACCCCGCCGGTGAGAGTCGTGCTCACGGTGCAGCTAATGTGGTACTATTTCATTATGTAAGCCGTGGGATAGGTGACGACTCCAGATAATCGCAGCATCTGATTTACTGGAGGGACCTCGCTGTGGCAGGGTCCGGCTTCCCGTACGACTGATGGTGATTTATTTACCCTCCCCTCCTACCCCCCGCAGGCTGAGAGCAGAGACATGGGACAGCCGTGATCGGCGGGTTTTCGGAGCAGAGGGGAAGATGCTGCTGATGCTGATGCTGAGGCTGCTGCTGCTGCTGAGCGCCGCCGGCTGCAGCGCATCTCTGTAGCGAGTCTGCACCGAGCGGAGGGACGCTCCATCCACAGCCCGTATAGACCGTAAGGCACTGCACATCTGGAGCACATCAGCATCCAGTCAGGCTGACATGCAGTCATCCCCCCTCTTCTTCCTCTTCCTCCTCATCCTCCCTCCATATGATGGTATTTAGACCAGCATGAGCTCCATCAGCATCTCCTTCATGATGTCTGTCCGAGCCGCGTCAGTCCGTCTGTCCGCCTGATGTTTGTGGTCAAAGCAGAGATGGTGATGGTGAGGATGATGATGATGATGAATGAAACATGGCATTAGACCCGGGAAACTAACACGTGCACGCACGCACGCACGCTCGCACGCGCGCTCACACTTTGGTTGAGGTTTTTGTTTCTCCACCAGTCGGGGTCAGTGTTTGGGATTTTACTTCACTATTTGCTGACAAAAAGATGAATGATGGAGCTGACAAGTACAACTGATGAATATTTATCCTCGCCTACTATTACTAGGAAATGAAAAACAGGGAAAAAAAATCAAAAGGTAAAAAGCAAAATAAAACAAAATAACATAAAATAAAGTAGAAATCTCGTGGAATTTTAAGAATATTTTCCACAAAATTGTTACTTTTGCAAACTTCTGAACCTCAACTAGGTTTAATAAAGATAATTAAAATAAAATTTTCTATTCAAATTTACTGTAAGTTTCTATCTATCTATCTATCTATCTATCTATCTATCTATCTATCTATCTATCTATCTATCTATCTATCTATCTATCTATATACACACATATTCAAGTTGTGATGTTGCTCTGACTTCACTGCAACATAAATGTTACATAATAACACACATGTAGAAACCATGTAGGAAGACATACCCTTTAAGAACAATGTCTACTTTAAACTATATATTTAGAATCTCAAAATATTACATCCACAAGTATGTAGAAGGAGATGTATGCTTAAAAGAACAAATTTATAGGGCCATAAAATCATAACAGACTACAACTTTGCTATTATAAAATTGCATTTTTTCACCCCAGTTTACAGTATTTGTGGGTTTAAATCCTGTTGGCTCAACAGACAGAGTTTGTCATGATTGACCCACATTATTATGTCTTACAGAAATCATTAGGGATTAGTTTGAGGTGGCACATTCATGGACATAAACGGAAGAAAGTGAGTAAGTTTGACTGACATAACATATCAAAATAGAGATTCATAACATCATGAGTAAAAAATAGACCACAAGCAAGTATGAACTGATCAATGGACTGCTTGTAATTGGAATTATCCAGGAATTTAATCAATTGAAACTCTGCTTCGAGAATGTTTCTGCTCTCACTATACGTCAACATGTGGCCTTGCCCAGCTGTAATGAAGAATAAAGCAAAGAAAGAAAACTGACAGGCTGCTTGCAAGGACGATCTGTATATTGTATAAGATGGTGTCGTTTAATTCTCCTGAAAGATACTTTAGATTTAAAGCAGCTGTTTATTCAATCAGCAAAGAGAAGACAGATGTTTTTCCCACATCTGTTCCGAGGGGAAAAAAAAAAAAAAATCAGGCAGGATATCAAGCAAGCTGATTTTATTTTATTTTATTTTATAATCACTGTTTTATCTATAAACTGTGAAATTAATAAGCTGGTTTGTTTGAAGATCTGAGCAAAAGAGAGAAACCCTCGAGACAAAAACACACACGAGGACAAAATGACCCGTCGGCACTAACTGAAGATAATTCAACAGAGCAAGAATTTCACATGTATGTGCAGTGTGTGTGTGTGTGTGTGTGCTCTGTAGAGCTTCGTTCACATCATAGTTACCTTGAGCTGCTGGTATGTATGAGATATTACATAAAATATGGCTCTCACATGGTGAGGGAATGTGCTGCAGTGTTAGCAGCATGTGTGAGGAATTCAATCACGGACTGGTGTTACACAAGCTGCTCTCTGTGTAAATACTTATGTGCGGTCAGCTCCTTTTTCTTCCTCTTATATGTTTCTGCAAAAAAGGTCATTTTACAGCTCAGACCAGATAGTTTGGAGTCCGAGTTGGGAGATCACTGTGAAGGTTATTTTGTTGTCAGCGGATGTTGGTGAATCTTTAGAGGCTGATGGAGTTTAACGCACAGGAATTAGTCCAGATAACAGTTATTTTTTAGTATTTTAAGGTCCCATTACATCAATTTTACACCAGAGGATCAGCTGACTTGTTGTTAGAGCTGATTAAAGTCAAAGAAATGACCCTTGTGGTGTATCATCACTGTTATCTTTGGTTGGGTTGGTCTGGAAACAGAAAGGTTGCATTACAAAACGGGGTATTTGAAGTTTAATTACCAGGCTCAGAGGGTCTCGTAAAAACAGAATAAAAGTCAGCTGTCTCAGGCTCTGCAGCATCAAGTCTGGCTATTCATTATTATCTTAAATGTGGGTCTCATTAGTCTCCCAAAATTAGTCCCAAACTATGAAGTCCAGCTTTTAGAAAACTGAGCATTTTCAGATGTTTCATGTTAATAAAGTGCTCGTCATACTTCCTGCTTCTCTCTCACTTTAATCTGATTCTTAAATGAATCCAAAGCCCCAAAAATGTAATTTATCTTTTGAAACTCAGATGTCCAAAACAACACTAATACCATGAATCAGCATTAGACACACTGTGTGTGACTTTAGGTGCAATTTTTCTTCTGAAAGCTTCATGAGAATGAAAAGTCTAATGAAGCAGGACTGCAATGTGCTTCTTCATCTAGGTGATAGTAACAATTCTGACACAGTGTGAAGAAGTATCTGTACATTGCTGTATCATTCTCAGTGTTTCTTTTGTTTAATAAGATCATAGTAAGGTTTGTGAGGCCATAAATGAGCTCCAACACCTGTCAACATTAAAACATCTGGGCGCTGTAGTTTTAAAACTTCCAAACTTTGGCCGCCCCTGATTTCCAAATAATAGTAGCAGAGTAACACTATCCATGGAGGTGGAGGAAACATAAAACACAGTCAAGTCAAGCAGCAACATTCCAGAGCAAGAACTTTCCAGTAACGAAATAAAGTTGATGTTATGAATTAACCTAACACGTTTAAAATGCTGAGGATAAGACCCTACAGTGTTCATAATAATGTGAATTTACCGGGAGTAATGTTATATTAGAGTTCAAACCTCACAAAAAATACATAAATACAAATTTACCTAAGTTTAATAAAATGAAATCATCAAGATTTGCCAAGGATTTTCTAGAAGTGACAAAACTTTCTTTTTATTATTATGATTATTTTAGTTATTTATTTCCTAGGACGTGCGCACGTCTGCGGACACACCATGAGCATCATGGCAATACGAAGTACACAACAACCTAACAACTACAGTAAGTTTTATAGGTAATTTATTACAGGCAGAATAGTAGCAGAATACATCAGTCGAGGTAGTCTTCTGATTTTATCTGATTTCTGGAACTTATCTTGCATTAGTGTCTTAAGACCCTCGAGGGATCCCGGCTTCACTTTGAATCATCCAATGAATGAGTTTTGTGTGGTTTTTAACAGTTTCTGGACAAATTTGGAGCTTTTTGGACAGAAGATCAAGCTGTTCTGCTTTAAATGCTAATTCCATGGATCAATTCAACACTGACTCTGGGTGGTCTGATTGGATTTGTTGAGAAAAAGACTGAATATATCCTATTGATCAAATATCCTGCCACTCCTTTAACACAGATGGTTTTCACTCTGACACTCTTCCCTTCTCTTCATCCTCTGCAAGGGTTTCGATCACACCGACCTGGACATGAGCAATGATTCTGCCTGTTCTGACAGTCTGACCCGAGAACTCCACTGTGAGTATCAACCCCTCCCCTCTCTGCCCACCTCCACACCTTCACGTGAGCTGCTGTCTCTCTTCTTCGGTTGGAGACAACGCTTTAGTATCAATCTGGACTTCGACCGCAGCAGGAGAGGCTGCCAAAAACAAACATGTTGAGTTAACAGCACAGTGTTCCAGTAACAGGTATTATGTCCCAGGTGGAGCGGCGGTGGATTGATCTGATCTGTAAGCCAAAGAGGATTGACTCCAAAAACAGAACTGAGTGTGCTGCAGGTGGCCTCTGGGGACGAGGAGGGGGATATTTGAGCTGGTGGCGATTATCGGACAGTTAGCGTGGAGGCACAATTGACTGTTTGCCTCCACAGAGTGTGTTAGAAACGTGGCCTGAGGACTGGCGAGAGGCTCCGCTGCTCGCACTGATTGATTGTGTCGTTCTTGCTGTTTGGCTGAGCTTGTAAAAACCGCAGATTTCATTAAGCTACAGACGCTCTGACGAATCTTTGTGTGTGTGTGTGCTGCACATGTAACCGTGTGTGCAGCCGTCATGTGATGGAGCTGCCAGTCTACACGCACATACGGCTTCAAACATGCTGAACTGTGTCTCTCCAGAGCCTGAATGTAGGCTTCTGCAGCATCTAATGAATATGGAAATGTACTCTGTTTATGTGTGACAGAGGGATCGGTTCAACATGCTGCGGCCTCAAGCAGGTTGAATGAAAAGGGGTGGGGAAAAAAAGTGTGTTTTCATCTGCTGTAACACACACTATCATCAGCCTTTTCTGGGTTTATGAGCGGGGAATGACAGCTTCCTCCGTGGAGCGACTCTCCGCTGTTAGATTGAGCTTGTGATGGGAGCTGACACAGGCTGATTGATGTTTGTATATCAGCGGCCTCACAGAAGAGCCTTTACCAATTATAGCGGAAGCAGAGTCACCATAAAATCCGCTGTTTTTGCTCTTTTTCCTCTAACACACCTCCATTGGTTGATGGGACAACTGCGGTTGTTTTACTCTCTAGAGCAGGAGTGTCAAACTCGTTTATTTCAGGGGCCACATTCAGCCCAATTTGATCTTAAGCGGGCCAGACCAGTTTAATTACAGCATATAACCCATAAATCATGACACGTCCAATTTCTTTCCTTTGTTTACAGGCAAAAAACGTATGTTCTTAAAATGTTCACATTGAATGAAAAAAGCATTATGAACAACCACAAGTTTCTTCAGAAAAACAACTTCAATTCAGCATAATATGCGTCGTGTTTATCATTTTACAGCATCTACAAAGGCACAAAACATTTAGTCATGATCAAAACGACAACGGTCGACAACAAAGACAAAAAACAAGACAAAAATATTACAAAAATGAGACACAAATGACAACAACCAGAACAAAACGACAACGAATGAGACAAATGACACAAAACAAAACAGAAAAGAGGCAAAAAATTAGGCAAACAAATGACAAACAACCAAAACGAGACAAAAAAACTACACAAACCCACACAAGCGAGACAGAAAAACACAAAAACGATACACAAAACAATGAATAAAGCCAAACACAAAATGAGAAAATAAGAACAAAAAGCACAAGCATGACAAAAAGGAAACAAAACAACAAAACAAGAAACAAACGACAAAAACACGAGGACAACAGTAAGTCAGACGAAGAATTACAAAAAACAACAAAAACAAGACAAAATGTTACAAAGATAGACACAAAGCCACAAAAGAACAATGAGCAAATATAATATTTTACTTATGATCAAAGCAACTTGTTCCAGAAATTATTTTAAAATTTATAGTTTTACAATTTCACAATCTGCAGTTAATGTCTTGTAATTTCTCTGTGGACCTCTGGCGGGCCGGTTTTGGCACCGCGGGCCGCATGTTTGACACACCCGGCTTAGACTAAGGCTTTATTTGGAGTTTGTACTGCTGTCAGATAGAACACAAAGGGGTTGAAAGATGAATGATTAGAAACTGAAAAACTTTGGGTTATCATGACCTTGCTGCTGCTCCCATTAAGGTCATCATCATCTAAAAGTCAGACTGTGCTCTGAGAGAAGCTTCTCCACTCCACCTTCAAACCACATTTTCATACATCACACAACATTAAATGCTGCAATAGATCAATATTCCATTCGCAGTGGCTCTTTAAAAAAAAAAAAAAAAAAAGTGACATAGAAAGAAGAGCCAGGAAAGTCTGGTGAGGGGATTGCTCATGTGCGTCGGCATCCTCCTCCGATTCCATTTTTAGCCTGCGGAGGCCTCATTTCCCCCTCAATGAGAAGAGCTGGGAAATTGAATTAAGGGTCTCGATGACGTTTCGATTAGCATCCTCAGGCTCACTCAGCCAAGACTGAGAGTATTAATCAGAAGAGAGCAGTTGTGTCGTCCCTGAGCTTGCGAGCGGGCAGCCAGGGACGTATATGAGCGGATAAGAATCGCTGTGAGGAAGCAGCGACTTAAGAGAGTCTTTCAGTGTTAATTCCACTCATTAAATATTACGGCGCTTAGCTGACAGCGTAATGCGACAAAGAGATTCCTCACTGCTGCCGAGTTCAAAGGGAGAAGAATCAATTTACTGTCCAGCAGGACGAGATGCAGCCGCCGAGTTCATGGCAACAAAACATGACAACAGATGAATGTAAGCCTCTGCCTTATTGTACTGTTAAAGGATGAGTTATGAGCTGCAGCAATGCAACGTGAATACAAGAGGCAGTGGAAAGAGAATGGATGTTGTGCAACTCAGACAATAAGGATACAGAGAGCACCGAGGATTGGCTGATTTTGAAGGCTGATGTTACACAATGTGAAGATCTGAAAACAAATGCATTGTTCTGTTTTTTTAATACGGTACTTTAATTCTACTCATAACTCTATGAATCTTTTATATGCTGCATTGATCAGAGTTGGAGTGTGAAGGTTGTGGTTTTATGATTTGCTAAGGTGAGAAAAGCAGTTTATTTTGATAGAACAGAGCATTTTTTTTGGTTTGGCTACTCCTGTGATTGTCACGTTTCTGAAATATCTGGGAAGAAGGAGAGAAGTTAAAAAAGAACAGAACAGAACAGAACGGAACAGAACGTAACAGAACGGAACAGAGCGGAACAGAACAGAACAGAACAGAACAGAACAGAACAGAACAGAACAGAACAGAACAGAACAGAACAGAGCAGAACAGAGCAGAACAGAGCAGAGCAGAACAGAGCAGAACAGAACAGAACAGAGCAGAACAGAGCAGAACAGAGCAGAGCAGAACAGAGCAGAACAGAGCAGAACAGAACAGAACAGAGCAGAACAGCAGAGAATGCCCCATCCCACTCACAGCTGGTAACAGGATTACAATCTGTAATTTGGTAAAATCTCTGCCCTGACTGAAACAAACTGAGCTGGTTCACTGTGTGGACAGACTGGGAGTCCAGTGAAATGACCCCAGCTGTTAGTACAGCTCAGATTCTATGGCACAGTTTTATCTTAGTGTACCCTCGACGTTTGTTCAGTCTGAGATTGACATATCAACACATGATAGCCTCTTAAAATCCCATTCTGGTCACTGATTAAGTCCATTAAAAGTCATTTCTGTGTATCAAAGTTACATAATTGGAATTTTTTTCCATTAAAGTAATCCCTTTCTGCCTTTAAATTGATGTAACTCTACACCTTCTTTAAAAATGTGCAGATCTATGAAATCTCCACGTCTTTCTCCACCCAGCCCTATGCTACTTGATGCAGCTTGAGCACACCAGCTGCTCACTTCTGTCCCTGCTCAAACACTGTAAAACTTCATGCTAAGAACACAAACCTGAGTTTCACCAAAGTGGGTCTTTAGAGCTCACTAAATAAAGGAAGTGGACCCTTTGAAGAGATATTACAGGTATTATGGAACACTGAAACTTCTAATCTTTAATATGAGGAACAATTTTTGATTCTCCTCCTTAAAAATAAATTCAGTGCTGATCTTGAAAGTAGTTTGATCTCCAATATTTATATTGCAATATTGGAGTATGTTAAAAACGACACATAGGAATATTTAAGTAGAATATCTTCATCAACCCAAAATTAACATTGACAGGCTAGTTAAAATTAACTAGCTTAAAAATAAATATGTCATGTCCTACTTGTAAGTAAAATAAAAAAAAGATTTATGTTACCCAGTAACATATGTCTGCACTTGCTTTGTTGTTGTGAGCAACAACAAAAGGCATAACAATGTGTTAACTTCACCATTAGAGAACCTTGATATTCTCCGCAGTTAGGAGGAAAATAGGTGCATGATTTGTGTTGGCAATCAGCTAAAATGAGTTGGAAAATATCATTTTGACAAAAAATTAAATATCAAATCTGTGTCTCTAGATAAAAACATTCTATCAAGATGTGCAGCTATTTGAAACATGCTATTCAATTCGTGGTTAATCACAGGGCAAACTCTTGTGTAGATACCTCTAACCTTAATCATATCAATTTATGGCATCATTTTTATCTTTATACAGCACAGTTGTACTGTTTGCTGATTTTTAAAAAGCGAAGAAAAGGTCATGTACAATATTGTTGAGAATTTAATATGATGTCTGTGATCAAGTGGTGGGATAAACTCCTTTTTTTTTTAAAAGAGGGATAAAATCTAGATTTTCTCTATGGCATGTTAGCATCAAGACATTTATAGGTTGGTAATATGTCAGTGTTGTGTTTATACACTATATTGCCAAAAGTATTCACTCACCTGCCTTGACTCGCATATGAATGTAAGTGACATCCCATTCCTAATCCATAGGGTTCAGTATGACGTCGGTCCACCCTTTGCAGCTATAACAGCTTCAACTCTTCTGGGAAGGCTGTCCACAAGGTTTAGGAGTGTGTTTATGGGAATTTTTGACCATTCTTCCAGAAGCGCATTTGTGAGGTCACACACTGATGTTGGACCAGAAGGCCTGGCTCTCAGTCTCCGCTCTGATTCATCCCAAAGGTGTTCTATCAGGTTGAGGTCAGAACTCTGTGCAGGCCAGTAAAGTTCATCCACACCAGACTCTGTCATCCATGTCTTTATGGACCTTGCTTTGTGAACTAGTGCACGGTCATGTTGGAAGAGGAAGGGGCCAGCTCCAAACTGTTCCCACAAAGTTGGGAGCGTGGAATTGTCCAAAATGTCTTGGTATGCTGAAGCATTCAGAGTTCCTTTCACTAGAAGTAAGGGGCCAAGCCCAACTCCTGAAAAACAACCCCACACCATAATCCCCCCTCCACCAAACTTTACACTTGGCACAATGCAGTCCGACAAGTATCGTTCTCCTGACAACTGCCAAACCCAGACTGGTCCATCAGATTGCCAGATGGAGAAGTGAGATTGGCCACTCCAGAGAAGGCGTCTCCACTGCTCTAGAGTCCAGTGGCGGCGTGCTTTACACCACAGCATCCGAAGCTTTGCATTGCACTTGGTGGTGTATGGCTTGGATGCTGCTGCTCGGCCATGGAAACCCATTCCATGAAGCTCTCTGCTGAAGCACTGTTCTTGAGCTAATCTGAAGGCCACATGAAGTTTGAAGGTCTGTAGTGATTGATGCTGCAGAAAGTTGACCACCTCTTGGCACTATGCTCCTCAGCATCCACAGACCCCGTTCCATCAGTTTACGTGGTCCTACCACTTGGTGGCTGAGTTACTGTCGTTCCCAAACACTTCCACTTTCTTATAATACAGCTGACAGTTGACTGTGGAATATTTAGGAGCGAGGAAATGTCACGACTGGATTTGTTGCACAGGTGGCATCCTATCACAGTTCCACGCTGGAATTCACTGAGCTCCTGAGAGCGACCCATTCTTTCACAAATGTTTGTAAAAGCAGTCTGCATGCCTAGGTGCTTTATTTTATACACCTGTGGCCATGGAAGTGATTGGAACACCTGATTCTGATTATTTGGATGGGTGAGCGAATATTTTTGAGAATATAGTGTACATGTAAGCAGCATTTTAGTGTTGTAGCTGACTGAGGTTATATTCATTGATACTAATTTCCCCTCTGAAACATAACAGAATATACAGTACAGCAGGACAAAATGGCAATAGTCAAGTAAAGTGGAAATAGCTATAAAAAGCACTTGTGTGAAGGTACTACTACAAAACTACTAATCTGTGTTCATGGTTGTACGCTACCAGGATGTGCCAGTGTCGGCCGGCCAGGTGGAGAACTATGTTCTGCTGTTAGTGCTGCTGAGTGTTTTCGCCGGCGGGACGCTGGTCCTGCTGTCCCTGCTGCTGCTCTTCTGTCATCGCTGCTGCATGGGTGGACGGCGCTACTCCAGGTGGGTGCTACACCTGCAGAGTGACACACTGTGTGGGCCTGATCAGGGATTGTAGAAGCCAGTGTGACTCTGACAGCTTCTATTAAAGCTGTGCTGAGTATGAAATAGAAAGCTGTGTGACTAAGCATTTTCTGCTTCTGTGAAAGAGCACACACTGTAAAATTCATTTCCTTCTTTCAGAGCCAGCGATGACCCTGAGAAGACAAACACTACTTACGCTGAGGACTCTCAGCCCACGCAAGGTCAGAGCTGCGTTTTTCTTAAGTTCATCCACACGTGTACTCCGGCCCGTTGTCGTCACTAACTCCATTATTTCTCTCCCTTGGTGTGTCCTTGTCATCATTGTCACTCAGAAATCACCATTCGTCTGGATGAATCAGACGCACTCTCAGCATCCAGCTGTCACGATGGAGAATCAGAGCGATTTGTCTCCACGGGGTCGACTGGACGCAGAGTCTCCTTCAATGAATCTGCACTTTTCGAACAGGAGAAGACGACTCAGGACAAAGGACGCAGGTACAGTTCAACAGATATATTATTACGGTGACAAGTCGTTCACAGGAATTTGATCAAGATGTTTAATCCTTACTCTCAGGTACACTCTGACTGAAGGAGACTTCCACCACCTGAAGAAGGCCCGGCTGACCCACCTCCACCTGCCTCCGGCCCCCTGTGACCTGAAGATCCTCACCATCATGGAGTGCGACTCAACAGAGAGCAGCACCATCAACATCAGTGAGACTCCTAAACTGCCCCTCTCCATCTACCAGGTATGAAACTCATATTCATGATGGGTGTAGTCTCTGCAACAGACAGATTTCACACGATCCGCATACAAAATAGTTTCCTCATTTCTCTGCAGCCCACAGAGAGGAGAGTCCCTGACTGGATGGGTCAGAGCCTCAGTGGAGGTCTGCCAGGAGACCCCCACCACTCCATCATTCTGGACCAGGGACCCAGGCAGCAGCCTCCTACCATGAAACCACAGCACACACGGTCCCAGACAGTGAGTTTTTACACTCTCTGTGTCGAAAATCAAGACATGTCCAGTGAATAGTACTGGTCAGTAAAGGGTAGCATCGTCAGTCACTTTTGGTGCTGACTGAAATATTTACTTGATGGATTCCAGTGAAATTTTACAATTTTTACAACACTTCTAATAATCTTCAGCAATTTCTGACCATTTTTTTGCTCCTGTCATTAATTTCACTGCAATATAAGGCACAACCATGGGTAAAAAGAACTTTGAAATGTGCTTTATGCCACATGACATGGTTATAATGCCACAAATTATATAAAAAAGAGAGAAATTTTTAATTTCTTTCATTATTTACTAGACAAAAATGTAATATGTACAATGTTTTTGCTAATATCTAGAGATGATACCAATACTGAGAAAAAAATAGTGACTGTACGGCGTGTAAATATTTAACCACGTAAATCTCTCATCTGCTCTGTGAAAACACAGCCTGCAATTCAACCTAATTCACCAGAAAACTTTCAGATTTTTTGTCAGGTGACATCCACAGCAGAGTCACTAAGAGCTTTTCAGTTGATTTTTTACAGAATGTAGTGGAGCAAATAGTATTTAAAAAACCAATTTAAAAAATGGGTAAAGAAAAATAAGGTTGTTTTTAGAATTTTAAGCTTAGATTTGGTTAATCTTCCCAACAGAACTGCACACCACAAATGATACCTTCAGGGGCCCTCAGAAAGCTAAAAATCTGATGTTTCAATCTGCTTTTCACCTTTGTGGCTGTGACAAATGGTATCATTTTGGCAGTTTTCAAAAGATAAAATGCTCTTTTAAACTCGCAGGTAGGCTCAGGGTTCAGAGAGTCAATGGTTCCTGGATGATAAATTCTAAATTTGCTGACTAAAACCCTGAACAACCTAAACGCCATATGTACTAAACAGCAGTACTGTGAGCATGTGAGTGTGTTTCTCAAAGTATCACTGTCACAGAGCTGCTTGCATGGCCAAAGACTTGAATATTATTTTATCACTTTCCCAACAGGAGCTGAGCTGCTTGGTGTTTTTATTGACACTACATGATTTTTATGATGGTGCTAATAAAACAACAACAACATTTGCAGCTCAGGCTGTGAGAATAGTTTAACGCTGACACTTCAGTCATGCTTTAGTTCCTACTGGAAATAACATTTCTGTCTAGATGACATGAATGTATTTCATCAAAATGCGACAAGTAATAAATTTTCTTTTTAACAGAGAAGTCAAAAGCATGCATTTATATCATTTCACCAGAAGTACATGTGCAGAGTGCAGATTCATCCACTCGTATCGAGCATAAACGAAGCTGTGAAAAGCAGCTGCCACCGGCTGAAACCTACTGATGCACTGTGACATCAGTCATCACTGCAACTGAGTGACAAAATGACAAACTGCTGTCCCTCGAGGGTTTTGCCTCTGCCCGCCATGATTCATCTCAGCCTGTCTGCCTCAACCCCTCCTTAATGTGTCATCACCTCCCTCTATCCTCCTCTCCCTTCATCTCTTCTGTCAGATGGAGGCTATCGGGGACAGGGGGGAGGCTGAGAGCGAAAGGGGGCAGAGAAGAGAGTCGACTCCGGCTTCAGGCCAGACTTCAGTTCTACATTTCTTCTCTAAATTGCGGCGCCACGCCAGTCTGGAGGGAGCTGGGCCTTACTTTAGGAGGTGGAAGTTTGACACCAGTCACCGGGCTGCCAGTCTGGATGCCAAAGGTTTGTATACATGACAGCAATGGATGAAAAAGATGGGACTTGTGGGAAATGTCTTGCTTTGCAAAAAACATCTAGATCACTTTGTATTCATGTGAATTTCTACCAGGATCCCCCAAGAGAAGGCCCTTTCAGAGACAGAGAGCTGCAAGTGAAACCACTGATCACACAGAAGATGACTCTTCTCCTCTTCGAGATGAGGCCATTGAATCTTTCCCACACACTCCCATCCAGACCAGTGGCTTCCAGTCGCTCTCTGCAGAGTCTCTGACTCATCCCACATCTGCACCCACATCTTCAGTCTTCCTCAGCAGGTACATCCCAGCATATAACACCGTGGCTTAAACCATGTCATTTCCACAATTATTGATTCCTCTTCTCCAACTGTGCAGGCTAAAACTGGAGGCCATGGTGGAGGTAGGTAGCAGCAGCACCAGGAGAGAGGAACTCTGTTTGCCATCAGACAGGTGTCTGGCCCAGAAGCAAGAGGAAGCTGCAGTTAATGGAACAGAAGAGGAGAACGAAACAATGTTCGGTGGAGCTATGAGATCAAAAGCAGGAGACGAGCTACAATCAGCAGAAGATGACGACTTGTTCGGGATGCAACAAAAAGCTGCCATTCAGGAAAGGTTTGAAGACATGTTAAAGAAAAGTAAAGACACGAAAACAGACAGTGGGGCGACAGATGTGGGGAAAAAGAAGGAGGTGGAGATAGATGAAGGAGATGAGGTGGTGTTGGGAGCGGAGGCCAGACGAAGGACTGACTCAGGCTCATCTTTTTCCTTCATGATTCGCCAGGAGAGCTTGGAGGCTCCTCCTTCCTTATACAAAGACATTTGGAGCTTGCGAGCCTCTCTGGAACAATACGCCTCCTCAGACCAGAGCAGCACAGATCGGGAGTCCATCCGCAGTGACGCCGACAGCGTCTCATCGATCGGTGGTGCAGGAGCTCGATCGGGTCTGGACAGCTGCTTGTCCCAAGATTTGGACGATGAGCCTGAAGGAGAAGGGGAGGGAGAAGCGATGGATGGAGGAAGCAGAGGAGCATCAGGTATAGACAGTGAGATGGGGAGTGGAGCAGGGGGAGAGGCTGAGGGGGAAACAGGAAGCTCCTCCAAATGGACAGTGGCTATGCCTCCATAGAAGCACCATCCAGGGCCCCTGATGAGATGCGGCTGTTCGGGACTCCTGGAGCGCCTCGAGGGAAGACAGCGTCTGAGAGAAGGTTGTTTTTCACAAGCTCTGGAAGAAAAGGCTCGGTGTGTGAGAGCATCGAGGCCCGGCTGTTTCAGGAGGAGCTGGAGGAAGAGATGGCGGACGGCATGGACAGAGATGGGAAACTCAAGGAGAAACCTCAGACTGGCAGCCAGTCTTTCACCCTTCAGGAACCATATCAGCTTATGAAATCCCTTCATCCTCAGAAGTCTCCAGAATCACAGACACAGCTGATGTCGCCACTGGTGAAGCCAATCTCACAGCCCTCCAGTCCCCACCGACCCCGTCTCCGCCGCCGTGACTACAGCATCGACGAGAAGACAGATGCCCTTTTTAACGAGTTCCTTCGCCACGACCCACGGTTTGACCAGCAGGACTCTCCGTTACGCTCCAGGCACAGATCCAGAGTTCACCTCCGGAAACAGTGGCAAAGACATAAGCAATACAGCGACCCAGGGTCTAGCACTGGGGGAAGGTACTCCCCATCTTTGGAGAGGCAGCGGTTCACTCCTCTGAGGAGGGGAGACAGTGCTGGCTACCCTCTGGACACCAGATATCACAGCACCCTCTCACGAATCGCGAGTGCTGCCGATGAAGAAGCCAGCGAGGTTGCAGCTTCTGAGGAGGCGGCCAAAGAGAGAGCAGAGGGCAAAGATCCATCAAGCGAAGGAGCTGCGGGAGACTCTGCCAGTGGAGCGACCAGCAAAACATCTGAAGCAAGCGACACAACACAAAGCAGCTCTGACTGCGCAGCGTCGGCTGGTGAGACTGAAGGCTGCCAAATCTCTACAAACAAGGACTCAGAAAGCACAAGCAGCCAGTCTGTGAGCACAGTGACTGCACAAACGAGCTACATGGATCCAAGAGTTGACAACAGGAACAACAACAGCAGTCAGGCCATTTTATCAGAGGTTTCCCTGCAGGCAGAGAGCAGTCTGACAGACAAGCTGGTGGTGTCAGTGGAGGAGAGGCTTTACAGCGGCCTGCGGAGCGCAGAGAAGCTCAGCCAGGGAGGATCAGAGCGTGTGCTGACTGCGTCTCACACTGCCTCACCTGGATTCAACCCCATTTAATCTTTTAACATCCTCTCCATCACTTTATTTCAGATCTATTGTCTGTAGACCAAACGTCTGAACACAAAGGTCTGCAGCATCTCATGTGTTAGATACTGTCAGTTTCTTCGTCTTCTAAAGGACAGAATTATCTTCTCGATGGCCAGTCTATTCAAGCATCTCCACTCAGACCTTAACTGCCACTGTGATGCCATGTGACATGTGATGCACCTTTCTATTGGTTATCATTCTTCAAAATCAAATGCACCCATCGCAGAGCTTAGAAACTATAGACCCATCATTAGAAAACTTCAATATTTTCAGACTTAACTGTGAATTTTTAGCATGCTACTGTAGGTCAAAACAATGTGTGTGTGAATACTGTACAGTTTTAAGTCTAAAACAAAAAGCACTTTGGCAGGAAGAAAGATGATGATGGCGTTTGTCACCCATTTCTCTCATTTTAAAACCATATTATCCTCAAGTGTCCTTCTCGTCTCGATCATCATGAGCGTAAATGTGTGCGAGACCTGCTGTGTTTGTATCTGCCGAAAGGAAGAGGAAGACCGTGTTAAAATGCTTCAGTGCTTGCAGCCAACGAACATCATATCAGCAGATCTGGAGATAACGCACTATATGTCATAAAAGTAAAAACAGATGGGATGCCCAGATGGTACAGTCAACACAGTGGTGGGAAAATGTGCATCAGATAGTTGTATTTGAACAGTTTTTGTTTTGTTAGTCATCTGTCCCTGTTACACATCTTAATCAAGGAGGTGGTATCCAGAAGCTTCCGTGGGCTCTACTGGAGTGTTGCTGGGACTCTGCTGAGGGAAAACTGACAGATGATGTTTAAAGTGACTGACTCAGGAGCCTCTCAGGCCTTTAGACAGATGGTCCGGTGACAGAGAGTTGACACTGTGAAACGTAGAGGTAGAAACTGAAAAGCAGCAGCACTGTTTGTTCTCAAATCCCAGCAAGAAAGGGATAAAACTCGCTGTGCATTGCCAAATCAGAGCGTGATATTCTATATTTTCGCTGTCAACAAATCCAGTGAAAAACTCACAATGAACTGATCCAACTACGCCTCAGAGCTAATTCTTTCAGAACTCCATTGTTGTCTAAAAACTATGAGATACACATCAGTGAGCCACATGGTTGGACTGTGCAACATGTTCTTTCATTACAGTGAACACAGCCATTAAATCTGAGCTACAAATGAATATTAATCTCACAATGCACTATTTATTAAAAGCGACAGAGCCCAGGAAATTACCTGACCTTTAAAAAATATGTTGCTGTTGACTTCTGGAGACACCAGTGGATTTTATTACAGAGCAGGAACGTATTGAAGAAAACACTGAATGAACTCTAGATTGCTCTTTTCATGAGATTTTCCAGCATGAAGGCAAAAGAATATTTTGGGTATTCTGAAGAGGTTCTCTAAAGTGCACCAAAAAAAGCTTTAAATTAGCCCAGGCTTATGGAGGGGTGTGTGTGTTCTGTGGTAGAAAAAAATCTTTATTTTTGACATTTACGATCAAATCTAAGGATTAATAAATAATGGAAACTGATTGGTGAGTTGGCTTTTCTTGAATATAGAAGCCAGTTGAAGATCAGAAACTGTAATCAAAACCTGTCCCCAAAAATGTAAAAATATTCAATAAAACATTATCAACATGCACATTTTAACAAAGCTCTTGGTTTAATAATCCAGTTTCAGTTCTTTCTACCTCATAACCCTTGTGAGCCTCAACAGTAGTCATGCTTTCTTTCAAACGATCATTTTGTCCTCTTAAGCAGTGCAGCTCCCAGTGATTTTTACTGCACAGGGAAGAAGCAAATCCTCACATCAGAGACGCTCCAACCAGAGGAAGTTTATTTGATCTATAGGAGGTTTTCACGTATCAAAAGATCTCAGATTGAACAGCTTTTCACTCTCTTCTAAGTGCTCTGCGTCTCTTCGCCATCAGCTGCAGGTTTTAATACGCGATGAAGACGGTCACCTGGGTAACTGCTATGGTTGGTACAGCGTGTCCCTTTTTTTATTTCCTTGAAGAGACTTATGTTCGAGCTACAATGTGTATCTTATGAAATCTGTGTCTTTGTCCTCATCCATGGTGAACCATCTGCTTTATTGTAAAATGAATAGGGCAAGAAAATTTAAACGTCTTGCAGCCTTGAGGAAGGCCAGACTTTGTGGGACCAACTGAGGCAAACATCTCAATGTGGACAGATTTTCTGAATTAAAAAAAACAACAACAAATAACAAAACAGCGACTCCTCACTCTTGTTTTTTTCCCTCGGTGATGTGATTCATGTCAGCTGACGTAGTGTGTCAGAACAGCAGAATCAGCACAAGAGCATGAAGTGTGTCCTCACATACTAATCATTCCACTGAAATGTTCCAAAGCTGGTTCGGATGAGAAATCTCTTCTTCCTCCTGCTCAGCGGAGAACCTCTCCGTCGACCTTGCTGACGTGGGAAGCGCTGCTCTCTTCCTCCCTCACAGTTGTGACTCACCTGCTCTCTGATCTATTCCCAGTGAGGAGCTGATGATGGGCCCCGGCTGCGTAAGAGGAGGGTGGGAGTGGGACGGGCTCCCGCTGATGTGATCGGCGCAACAAAGGAACCAGGCGACCGGAGCGATTGTTACAGCACGCCGCCTGCAACCGAGCGCGATCGTCTCCGACTACAAAATGGTTGTAGACATCAGAGACGAGATGAGCGCGGCGTTCCTACCACTGAAACCCTGCAAATGACGCGTAAAATTATAAGAATGAACAAAAGAAACTGATGTAAGCCACTGAGCTGTATTGCATAAGAAAAATATGTTCAACTAAAACTCAAACAGAAAGGATCATCCAACAAAACAGCCTGTTTGGGACATATTTTATATAAATAATAGTTAAAAAAATATTCATTGGAAAAAGAAAAAGAAAGGAAAAAAAAACCTAAATGGAAATCAAAAATCCCCAACAGGTCAGCGGTGGATCTCAAGGATTCAGTCTCTCCACAAACCAAGCACGTTCCCATTCTTCCAGCTCTGTACAGCATGCAGTTTTATGTTCGGTGGTGGTATTACTATCATAGTTATCCTCATTGCAGATTTAAATATAGAATTATTCATAACTGTTGTTTGTTTTTCCTCTTTAATTTTATACACATCACAATGTGTCTTAAAAACTGCCATTAGGGTTCTGTAAAAACAAAGTCAAAGAAAGAGTGGAGGGGTGGATGGGTAGGAAAGGGGGTGAGGGGAGGTGATGGTGTCTGTAATGTCCGGTGGAACACTCGGTCCTCTGAGGAGGACGGCAGGATGGAGAAGAAGGGGGGGGAGAAATGACGAGAGGACAGATGAGGATGACACAAGTTGAAAGGAGCCAAAATATTGGAGAAAATAAACACCATCTTCACAGGCAGTGCCTCAGTCTCAGAGCAAAAAGAACATTTCATGCTGTCCTCCTCCTCCCCGTCACTCATACCGCATCTTCAAAAGGCCAGTGGTCCAAGGAGGTATGGGGGGCATTAACGTCAGCAGGCTTCTCTCACAAACTGTGAGGACTCCAGACACAGAAGGACGAGGACAGATCAACCTGAGAGGACAGAATATGACAAGATGTCTACTAGAGCCGTTTTATTTCTTTAATCCCAACAAACATCATGAGCAAAAAAAAAACAAGTTTCTCTGAGACAAAACCGAATGCTGTGACGGAATCATTACAAGACAAGTACTAATTGGTGCCGCTAAGACGGAAAGACTCAACCCACAGAGTGAGAAAGAGAGAGACAAACATCCCACAGCCCACTTTATCTCATCCAGGGTGAGTCATCGCCTGAACAAATTAATACACGGCATCTCTTCTGCAGTGCACCCGTGACAAACTGCCTCGCGCTGTGAGTGGTTTGTATGTGCGGAAGACTGAAAGAGTAGCTGTGGGTGGTAACTGGAAAAAGAGGAGGACAACCTGTTAAATTTATGCTTGCAGCAACAATCTGCCCCACTTCAACTGAACGAGGGCCTCTGACGAACCCTTGAAAAGGCTGCAATGTAGTTGAAATCTGAACAGAGAAAAAGAGATGCACCAAGACAGGGGACTAGTCCAGAAGTAATTTTTGTGACTGTATAGGAAAACGCCCATGTGTTTGCCAAGGGAGCAGCGGTGAGTCAGAGCTCTGCTTGCTGAATATCAACACCGAGTCTCTCCCCTCCCCGATTTCCTCTTTCTCTCTCCTCCTGCCTGATACTCCTCTTTACGTCTCATTCTGTTCTGATGCATTCTCATCTCCCTCCTACCTTTTATCTGCATCTGCTGCACCTGTCCTCCAGAGTTTGCCTTTTCCCTCTTTCTACTGTACAAAAGGTGTCCATGAAAAGCACAAATTCACTTAGAGCTTTTGTTGAGAGTCTGCACACTCACCAGGCAGGTTGTTGGGAGGAAAGGGAGAGGGGTCATTGCTGTTTGCAGGTGGAGAGCTTGCGGATTTTGCTGGCTGTGGAGACTCCTTTACGTGAGGGGTTGGACGAGGAGGAGGATCGGCGTTCGGCTTTGGCCTTGGTGTTCAGAGACCCCCCTTCTGTCCCGTTCACACAAACTGGCTTGGCTACAGCTGGACTGTGGTCTGCGTCCCCCTGATCCTGATCTTCTTCAGCCACTTGTCCTAAAGAAACACACATTTGGCTCAGGATAAATTGCGCCAGCTAAGTGTGAAGTGATAAAATGAGTGAGCAAGCTGTTAGTGATAACACGGATAGAAAATCACTGGTGCTGCTAAAGCTGTAAACAAGTTTTTCAAAAGGGGATCATTAACTCTCAGATTTCCAGAGAGTTTCAGGGTCTCCGATCACGTAGTTACTTACTATGGGCTCATATTTCACTGCAATATTAAGACCTGCACTGCTACAGAAACCATGGCTAGAAGTAGAGAGAACTCAGAAATGTCTTCTGTGAATTAGGACACTGTTAAATTGCTGCACATTGAAAGCTGCATTTATTTGTGTATTTATTTTACAAAGAAAAAAATAGAAAGTGTATGTAAAACATTTTTTTGATGGTCTACATACTACAGATATTTACAATTTAGGTTGTTTTTGTTTCCATACGTGTCTCTTATCTGCTCTGTGTAAACAGTCTGCAGTGCAGGCAAACAGTCCTTGAATTTTTGCTACGTGACTGTTGGTCACAGATGAGTCACTAATGACTTGTCAGATGCACCAACAGGTGCAGAATTTTTATTTATTTTTTACAGAATTTGTTAAGAGTAAATGGCTATTTCTGGCAATTTTTTGGAATAAGACATGTGGAACGAAGTGATTTTGATTTAAAAAAATTCTGATTTCAGAGTTAGAGCAGCCCTTCACAGATGAGTAGTTCAATCAACAATTCGTTCTAGTTTTACAATTTCTGGCTCTGCTAAATGCAGTACTTTTAGGGGCTGTTTAAAACAATAACAGGCCTGTCAAACACACCAATAGATTTTGGTGATTAGAGGATTAAAAATCTTATGCTTCAACAGTGACAGCAAAATGTCAGGGCAGAGAACCATTAGAAATGTGTGAGAAACAGTAACGTACAACAACCGGAAATCCAGCTGGTTAAAAACAGAACCTAACCTCAAGGTGACCTGTTTATTTCAAAAACAGAAGTCTGTGTCTGCATGCGTAGTGGAGTAATGTGCAATTAGCTCCCACACAGCGAAAACTGCAATTCTTAGCAGAGACTATTAGAAACCATGAGATGTAGTCACTGCTACAGAAAAGCACCAGGTCAAATAGTTGTTTAATTTACCACACACACTGTTCTTTCATTCATATGAAGCATCCTATGAGCAGCAGCGCTCTGCGTGTGTGGGAGTGAACCCTGGAAAACCATTCATACTCCCACCACAAAACCATTTCAACAGGACTATTTTTAGATCTCTTCATTCACATTCTGCAGCTCCATTTGGTTTTTATGTGGGGCACCACTTCTTGATACCCGACACCGACTACTGCATTTATTATTACCGGCTGTTGCCTAGCAACAGATAAAGGAACTGAATTCTGGAGGAAAAAAAATGATAAAAGAAAAGTGGGGGAACAAGTTAAATCAAATGTGAAAGCTGCTCTTAATATCTATTCATCCCAAAGTCTTTCAACAGCCAGAGTTTGTACACACAGTTAATTAACACAAACATCTCAGCGTTTTCTAAAACCCAACATTTGATAAAGTGTAGCTTGTCCCAGACCTCTGAATCGATGCACACATCGTAGCCTGCTTTAGTGACGGAGCATTTACACATCAGATACTTTGACTTGTCACAGCAGGGAGAGCACAGCTTGATGTGATGACAGACGTCTGCTAAGTGGAACGGACCCTGCATTAACACACATGTGCATTCCCTACTGCGACCAAAGCCAAAGTGTCCTGACACAAAAAGGGGCTTTTTCAATTGGTAAACAATCTCAACAGCCAACCAATCAGACCTCAGTAGGTGGGTATAAAAATAGGGACATCATCTTCCTGCAGGCTAGCGACATTCGTGAAAAACTGTGACCGAAATTTGGCGACAAGCATGAATGAGACTGATGCAGCTGTACAAGATGCTTTAAAATTCATCTTTAAAATAACTCCCGAACTGATGAAATGCTTTGATCAATGTGAAATATGTTGTTTAATGATCCCGGCAAATGACAGCAGCTTCCGTGACAACTGAACATAATGGTGATGTTCCGATACCCACGCTAACATAGTTCGCTATACTGCACCAGAAAAGGTTTTAGTAACCCAGGATTACCATCTGGTTGCAAGCGACATCCTTTTCTGTTCATTCTGACCCACAATCATTTGTACTGTGGAGGATACGTCCACAGATCATAGTGTCTCGTACTACCTGAAGACAAGCTTGAGTTACAGAGAGTGTACAAACAGCGACAGCTCAAACCATGACAGACAAAGTTTAAGCCGCAATATTGTGACAAACTGGCATGTTCAAATTGTAAGGATACTACATGAAACAGTAAGTACTTTGTAAAGGCAGCTGCTCTAAGTGTTGCATTCAGAAACACAGTTGATACTGGCAGGGAAGATGCATGCTACTGATTGGAAATGGCAAAATAAAATAAACTCCACCCTTTCAACCATTAGGACAATGTCAGACTGAACACATGAAGTGAAACCAAATGTGAATTGTGGTTGATTATCAGGCTATATAAAGTAACTAATTCCTGGTAATTTTCTGAAGAACTGTACTGTGAAGTGAGCGGCCTTTCTTTACTTTACCATGTTGCAGTTTTAGTCAGATGAAGAGGTGGCAGTTTCAGTTTTTTGTAACGTGGGACTAAAATGAATGTAAAAGGCCTCTATTGAACCAAACAGCATCCGATAGCTACAAACTGCTAAATCATGCTGAACATTTTAAAGGGCAATCAAATGGCACAGTTTTTCCCCATTACTGAGTGTTTTGTTGAGCACCTTAATCTACACAAAAACACTCAGTAATAATTTAAATTCTATAATGATGGATATGAAAACAAACGGTGAGAATTGTATGTGTTAGTAACAACTAAACACCAACTAGATAGGTAAGACTAGTGTAGTTTTACTCCACAGATAAATACTGGTGATACAATATGTTTGCTCTTATGTGTACAAGTTTAAGTATATTTTCATTAAATTCCAAGCATGCTATTTGGTGAAATGACAAGACTTTTGACTATAGATTTAATTGGTTTTTGGCATCTCTTTTTCACAAATCTGGTAAGGATAATGGCAGAAAACAACCTGAAAGAAAAAAAAACACAATATAGCTTCTAATTTCCTTTGGTATTAAACTCCCAACCACCACAATCCTTTGTCACCTCGACATCGCCAAAGCCCACTGAAAACTGAGAGAAAATCCTGCCTAATAGCAACTGTAGGCCTGCCTTAAAGGTCAAACATAGGACTGAAGGGTTTTATAAACACTTGAAAATGATTTGGTTAGCAAACAACAAAGAAGATGAAGTCCAAATGGGAGCACTAAAGTACACACGTGGACAAAATTGTTGGTACCCCTCAGTTAAAGAAGGAAAAACCCACAATTCTCACTGAAATCACTTGAAACTCAGAAAAGTAACAATAAATAAAAATTTATTGAAAATTAAATAATCAAAAACAGCCATTACTTTTGAATTGTTGATTAACATAATTATTTAAAAAAACAAACTAATGAAACAGGCCTGGACAAAAATGATGGTACCTCTATAAAAGATTGAAAACTATTTGACCAGAGTGACATGATTAACTCAGGTGTGTCATTTAATTGACATCACAGGTGTTTCCAAACTCATAATCAGTCAGTCTGCCTATTTAAAGGGAGACAAGTAGTCACCCTGCTGATTGGTGAAAAGGTGTGTACCACACTGAACATGGACAACAGAAAGCGAAGGAGAGAATTGTCCCAGGACATCCGAAAAAAAATGATAGACAAACATCTTAAAGGTAAAGGCTATAAGACCATCTCTAAACAGCTTGAAGTTCCTGTGACAACAGTGGCTCATATTATTCAGAAGTTCAAGACCCACGGGACAGTAGCCAACCTCCCTGGACGTGGCCGCAAGAGGAAAATTGATGACAAATTGAAGAGACGGATCGTTGGAATTGTATCCAAAGAGCCCAGAGCAACCTCCAAAGAAATTAAAGGTGAACTCCAAGGCCAAGGTACATCAGTGTCAGATGGCACCATTCGTCGTTGTTTGAGCCAAAGTGGACTTCATGGGAGACGACCAAGGAGGACACCACTGCTGAAAAAAACTCATAAAAAAGCCAGACTGGAATTTGCAAAAATGCATGTTGACAAGCCACAAAGCTTCTGGGAGAATGTCCTTTGGACAGATGAGACCAAACTGGAGCTTTTTGGTAAGGCACATCAACTCTATGTTCATAGACTCAAAAACCAAGCATACGAAGAAAAGAACACTGTCCCTACGGTGAAACACGGAGGAGGCTCAGTAATGTTTTGGGGCTGCTTTGCTGCATCTGGCACAGGGTGTCTTGAAAGTGTGCAAGGTACGATGAAATCTGAAGACTATCAAGGCATTCTGGAGAGAAATGTGCTGCCTAGTGTCAGAAAGCTTGGTCTCAGTCGCAGGTCATGGGTCTTCCAACAGGACAACGATCCAAAACACACAGCCAAAAACACCCAAGAATGGCTGAGAGAAAAGCGTTGGACTATTCTAAAGTGGCCTTCTATGAGCCCAGATCTGAATCCCATTGAACATATGTGGAAGGAGCTGAAACATGCCATTTGGAGAAGACACCCATCAAACCTGAGACAACTGGAGCTGTTTGCTCATGAGGAGTGGGCCAAAATACCTGTTGACAGCTGCAGAACGCTCATTGACAAATACAGAAATGGTTTAATTGCAGTGATTGCCTCAAAAGGTTGTGCAACAAAATATTAAGTTATGGGTACCATCATTTTTGTCCAGCCCTATTTCATTAGTTTGTTTTTTAAATAATTATGTTAATCAACAATTCAAAAGTGATGGCTGATTTTGATTATTTAATTTTCAATAAATTTGTATTTATTGTTACTTTTGTGAGTTTCAAGTGATTTCAGTGAGAATTGTGGGTTTTTCCTTCTTTAACTGAGGGGTACCAACAATTTTGTCCACGTGTGTACAAATGGAAAAACAGTGCACTGTTAACATGCTTTTAACAAACTAATAAGTACATGCTGCTGCTTTAAATTTTTAAGTGAACTGCTACAGCTTCGTGGGTTCATGCAGAAGTCAGAGCCTCAGTTTTTAAACCACATCTTGACACAGGGAAGCGGTTTGGTGTCGAATACAGCAACAACGTTTCCTGTGCTGTGCTTCTAAGAAGGCTCGATCAGTGCTGTTATACAACTGTAGGAATGAGCTCATGAGACAACACACAAACAGTTACTCATCCTCTGAAGGACAAACAGAAAGAATAGAAGGCTAACCAAAACACAGAAGATATTTATAACCACAAACTGCTCGAATATTGTATACTGCAATGTAGGGGAATAAAAAAAAGAATCCTCCAAACGCTGAGTCCATCTCAAGTTCAAGTTGTAAGGATGATCTCAGTCCTACCTGGCACTGTGAAGTCCTGAGTGTATATGATCTCATCCTCTCCATCGTAGAGCTCGTCGTCATCCTCCTCTGTGTAACCGTGCAGATCCTCCAGGTAGGGCACCACTGTCATACTTCGCCAGGGGTCCCTGCTCTCTGCGTTGGCAGGGATGGGTACCGGGGGCTCAGACGGAGGGTGTTTCTTCCGCACCCAGCTGATTGACGTGTTGACAGAGGTGGAGGTGTGAAGAACAGATCAGACTTGCGTATGTGAGTCCAACACAGGATTATTATTTCTTATTGAAATCTGCATTTTACTACACTGGATAATTCATTAGGATGGATGGTAACAGTAGCAAGGAAAGAGCCTGCTGTCTATGGTAGGATACATGATAAATGTTGGATATTAAATCACTCACTTGTGTTGCCTAATGTTCTGTATGGAAAACCTCTTTGCAGGGTCGTACTCAAGCATTCCTGAAACAAAACGCACACATTATAAAGGTGAGTTTAATCACAGCAATCCTAAACAATTTCTCCACACACATCTCTCTCGGTGGAGTGTTTAACATAAACTGGTGGGAGGCCACAGCAGTGAGAGGAGGGCTATCGGCACACAGACGACAAACTCATTCAAGGAACATCAATTAACGCAAGTAATAATCTCATTCGTCACTCTGTGTCAAATCTGAGAGAGTCAATGAGGTACAGTGAGGAAGCATCAATACGTGTAGCGTAACAGCTGTACCAATGCAATGAAGATTTTGTGCTGTAATGTGGGCTGAATCTGTGGGAAAAGCAGAATGTCAGCGTGATAAGGCAGAAGTGATGCAGAGCCTATCCTAATAATGTAATTGTCTCCCAGTAGGCAGAAAAGGGCAGTATGCAGAGTGCTGATAGTAGTGCTGTGCCTGCTGAAGGACACCTTTTGTGGCACTGGGCTTATTTTAGACCATGTAATTATGGACTGACTATCTCTCAGGTGCTGCGTCATCACACACAGACGTCACACACACACACAAAATGGGGGGTGGAGGCTTAATGTGTCTTACAAGAGCAGCAAAATCAGGGAGTTTTTTTCCCCTCTATTCACTGCTAAACGGTTGACTCACTGTGAAAGACAAATTGTTCAAAATACCTTCATTTGAGACCAAGAAATTCTAAATGTACAGATAAAAGCAGCAGCGTCAAGGTGTCTATGTGCAGTGGGTTCATCACCATAAAAGGACAAAGAGCGCAAAGCTCGATGAAAGGCTGGAAAACTATCTGGGCTTTCGGTCTTTGATGGAGGCTTTCATTTCTTGGTACAAAAGTAATCTTCCCAACATTCTTCTTGGATTTTACAGGCACCGAGTTTGCTCCCATACAGCTGATTATTTTTTCCACTACAAAAGACTCGTCTTTGTTTTTTTTTTGAAGGGGCAGAGGCATTGCAGTGTTCCACTCGGGCAAAGCGATGCCTGCCTATGAAGTGTTTAGTATTCTGCTGCTGGCTCCAGATCAATGGAAACTACGTCAACAGCTGGAGGGATTTCTACAGTTTGGAGGAAGCCTCACATGCTGAGAAGTCACAGTGACTGTCAGTGTCACAGCACCACCTACTGGACTCACACCAAAAAATAAAACAAAATCACAGAGCAGGCACTTGGTGATTTAGTACTCTCACTGGATGCCTGGGCTATTCCAATACCATCCCATATCGCCCCTTTTCTAATATTCCACAAAAATGTGCATTTGTAAAGCAGACAAAAATATGCTAAGAGAAAACCATATCAAGATAGATAAACTTTACTGTCTGTCCCAAACGGTGACAGATATTCTACTTTGACAATGCTCCAACAACAAAAAATACAACACATAATAAAACACACTTAAACACAAGCTCACAGAGTAGACGTCTAAAAGAAATGTTCAAAAGAAACAGCAGCGGAATAAAAATAAATAAATAAATAAATATGTATTTTATTATGTTCAGGGTGGTTATTCCAGTGGGAATAAAGGCTTTTTTTTATAGATGTTTTTGCGGGCCAGTGGGACTTTACAACCTCTACCTGATGGAACTGACTGGAGGAAGTGATGGAGGGGTGAGAGAGGTCCTCTGTGATCAGGGTGGCTTTCCTGATCACAAAGCGGTTAAAAAGTTCAGTACTATTTCACTACATTATTAAAATTAATGCATTAAATGGCCTAATGATGCATAACAAAGACATTGTTAAAGCAGAGCTACTAAATTCAATGCACTGATTCGGCACTAAACTAACAAGATGCCTTCGACGAGGAAACTCTGCATTATACGACAAACAAAATATCTACAGTGGTTCAGCAAATGATCCAAAAATGGGCCTCCAAAAACTTGGCTGTGCAGCACAAACCCTGACTGTAAATCAGCCCATACAGAGTAGGTATGTTCTCACAGCAACATCTGAGCCAGCAAATGTAATTTCCCTTTAAGGATAAAAGCTCTGGACAACACTTACCTCGCAGCAGGTCTGACAGGAGGGGTCCACACTCCTCAGGAACAGTGTAGTCTCCTTTTCCAATGTTCTCAAATAGCTTATAGATGTTGTCTCCCTCAAACGGATACAGACTTGTTGTAATGTTGTATCTGAATGGAAGGAAGCAAAGACCAAGTCAAGAGTAGCAGGAAAAACACCATGCTGTTAAGGTATACATAAACAAATGGTGGGTACACATAGTGTTACTCACAGTGTTACTCCAGCAGACCAAATGTCCACTTTAAACCCTGAAAAGGTGTCCAGTCCATTGGCAATCTCTGGGGGCTGGAAGGCTGGAGAGCCCTGACTGGTGCGACATGTGTCATCCTCTGCAAATGGGTGAAGGGCCTGAAAGAAATCATGAGGCGATTACGTTCACTGTAATATTTTAGAAAATGTTTCTCTATATATTTAGCTCAAAAAGCTGGACTAGTCATTGCCAGTTCCTTTTAAGGCATTTGAACCTCCTTATCATGACACATGTATCCATTTGTCAAAAGTACACAATTTAGACACACTATATTCTGAAAAAAAAAAAAAGGAATTCTGTGCTCCTTGGTGCAACAAGAAAGCTGCTCTGCTGTGTCCTGGAGTATGTAAACAAATTTTAAAAAGTAAGCAGTAAAATATGAAGAGTCACCATTTTTTTCACTATGGGTTACACCTGTGAGTATTCACCTTTGATTATTTTATGAATTATGCCATTATAATGGTGTGAGATCATACAAAAAACGATTCTGAGTTCTCTCTACTTCTAGCCATGGTTGTGCTGTTTCCACAGAAGTGCATGACTTTATATTGCAGAGAAAAATAAGCCCACAGTCAGTAAAAATGTGACAGGAGCCACATGACAGCAGCAAAATACAACTGGAAACTGTTTGGACTTCAGCGGGTTCAGCAAAGAAAGGAAACATCTACGGTATCAAATATTACATTAACCAGTGCACATAATAATCCAGAAGAAAACAAATAACAGACGCCACAGTAATGTCTACATTTATTCAAAGTGTTATACAGCAACATGGAAGGTACATCTACATAAAGCTACAAAGTACATCTGTTGATAGCACTTCTCTTCCTGTGTTTTGTTTATTTTTGAGCTGCGCATAGGTGCTTTGACGTTATACGGGGGGTCCCAAAAAATTAGTTTTTAATTTAAAATTAGTTTGCTCCTTTTGCTCAAAAAAGTGTAACCATTATTTTTCTGCTTTCATGAATAGACATGCAACGGAAAAGGCACTCTGTGTATTGAAGTACACCCAAACTCAGTCAAATGTGAATGCACAACATGAATTTCATGAACAAGAGCCAAAGGAAAGCAGATTTGGCATAAGAAGCTTCAAACAGCTGGAAAACAGGATCTGGATGGCCACATTCAACATTTGTAATAACTTTTACAACATTATACAATTAGCATCACCCAGAATTTTTCATTTGAAATTTGTAGAATAAAACATTTTATGCCCAAAATAAATTCTACTAAGTATCATTTCCACTTACCATGTAGTCACTCCGATAATGATGTCAATTTTTTGGGACACCCTGTATATTACTATTATATGTCAGACTACAACTGCTAACAAGTAGAAATATGCTAGGAGGAGGTTTGATCTGGTAGTTATGGTAACAAGCAGTCTAAGCTCACCTCTGCTACTCCCAGGTCGGAGATTTTAAGCGCCCCATCTGTGGTCAGCAGCAGATTCCCTGGTTTAATGTCTTTGTGAACTATTCCCTGGCTGTGCAAATATTCAAGGCCATCTAAGAGTTGGCAAAAGTACCTGCAAAAAGTGACAGGGAAAACAAGAAGAATTTATGGACACAGTTAAAGGAGGAGTGAGAGTCTACTGTACTATAAACGATTAGCACATCAAACTATTTATCACTGCGGTCAGATAAACCTTAATCACTTGGTACTTTAGCTTCGGTGGCTTTCGGGCAGCGACCAGACATTCACACAATCTGTGGTCAGTTATTTTAACAGTAGAGGCCCTGCAGTCTCGGATCTAAACTTAGGCTTGGAGCAGCGGCTGCAGAGAGGCTCAGACTAAATATAGCAGAGAGAGCAAAGAGGGGAGAGAGGGAGAAAAAGAGAGAGTTACCCGTGAGCTTGAAATACTGGAAACCTTTTCTCTGGGACGCTGTCCAGCATTTCTTGCATCCCACAAACGCAATACTCCATCACCATATACGTAAGCTGGGAGTCAAGGGAATTTGCCAAATAAACATTCATATTCTTTAATAATGTGAGCCAACTTTAAATCTGAAAACTAACAGATTTTAAGTATTAAAAGAACCCTCAGCTGCAGCAAGCTTTACTGTCTAAAATCATTACTTAAAAACAAATCTATTTATATACACTCATTTAGCAGGTTAAGGATATATTTTTTGCTTCTCTTCATTGTAGAGCACGTCCACCAACTGAATCACATTCTTGTGTTGGAGTCTTCTTAGCAGCTGAATCTCCCTATAAATGGACATAAGGAGAAAGAACACGGGAAAGATTAAGTGAACAAATATACATGAATACCGGTATATTTTTAATACTGGGCCAAATTTGGTAGAACAGTAGGCTTGAGGTCAAGAACCATGCATCAGCGCACTGGCATTAATATTCCACTATATAGCACGAGAGAAGGTGTATTATTGGTTTCATTAATGGCATTTCTAATAAGTTGACTAGTTAACTCATTTCACTATGCAGTAAAAACAAAACTATCTGCAATATAGAAAACATTAAAAAACTTTAAATGAAAGAAAAAAGGCCATTATAATTAAAAGTGAAACAAAAAAGAATGTTCTAAAAATAAATTAAGACAAAAACAGAGGTGCACGAATGACACTAAAACACTGAGTCTACATTGTCTGGGACTTGTTCCCGACTTATAAAACTTCTGAGGTAAAGAGTCATGCTGTAATTTCCTACAAACATGTACCCACCAAAAACAGCCTGCTGGGAGAGTGCGGCAGCAGTCAACTACACCAGTCTCATTATAAAGACAGACAACCTGACAGTTCACTTCGCTACCCAAGGAGGAGATGCTTAAATCACAAGCAAGGCAAAACCCCTGGAGACTCAACATTCATCAGAGAGCTGTGAGCAGGGATGCTAATGAATCCGGATGGCAAGCACAGAAATTACTAACCACACACTCCTCTCAACACACTACTAAGATCTGCACCCACAGGAAATAAAAGAAGGTTTCACGTGACAAAATTGTGACGAGATTTTGATTCAAAATCAATTCTTGGGTCAATGCAGGTGGCACCACTTGCATCTGTTTTAGTTGGTATGAGGAAATATTTTTCTCACTGCTACACTGATAACATTTTTTTTTTTGCATTTTTTCTTGTTAAATGTTTCTGTCATATAATGTAGATCATGCAGCTTAACTGCCAGTCATGCTTTATGTTGCAGTGGATAGGGAGCAGGATGAATCTTGTATTAAAACAAAGTCCACTGAAGTAAAACCTTGTAACATTGCATACAGTTTAAGTCATTTCCTCCTCCATGGAATCTTATTTGGCATCATAATGGCCACATGTGCCTGCAGGACAGTTTGCCATTACCATTCCATAAGCATTCCATATTTTAAAATGAAGAAAATAGGATTAAGTTGATATGTTTTGGTTTATGTAAATATATCTGAAATACTTAAAGACAAATACCTTGATTCTTTCCTTCTGAGAATACAAGTGATTTAGTGCATCAAGGAATAACAGGTCAAAGCTCTAAAAAAAAGGGTGAGTGCCTCTGCCTCAAAAATATAACTCCCAAGGCCCCGACAGTGCTGAGGCATCATCAGTCTTCTCACAAAGAACACTTGAGCTTTTTAGTCCCTTATCATCCTGCAGTTTGAGCTTTGGCAGTTTTTTTTTTTTACAAACTAGCTCAAAAACAACAAGCAGAGATTTCTTTACCAGATGAAACTGAATCAACTAAACAAGTCAGAAAAAAACAATAGATGGATCGATGGATGCGTGCCATATGTGGAGTGACGTACTTGCCAACGCAGAAAGTCTAACACTGGCCTTAAGATCAAGGTTCCACCTTGACATCTGGAATAAACCCATCACAACCCAGCCCATCAATAAAGATATCCCCACTGCATTAAAGTGGCTGACAACACTGGGCCATGGCTCAGGTGGTAGTGCAGGTTGTCCACTAATTGCAAGGTTGGCAACCAATCTCTGGCTTCTAAGTGTGCCGAAGTGGCTTTCGGCAAGACACTGAATCCCCATGTTGCTCACCAATGTTTATGAGCACCTTGCATGGCAGCTCTGCCACCATTTGTGTATGAATGGGTGAATGAGAAACGGCTTTGTAGAAGCTAACTCAAACTGACCATACTTCCACTTCCAGTAATCTTAGCAGATCTGACATGCACACCCCAGACGCCATGCTCAGTGGCGTATGCATCTACCTCAAATAATAAACAAGCACAAAATAGTTAGTCTTCTTAATGTTGACCTGAGGAACAAGTGGTCAATACTACAAATAAACTTAACACAGAACAAAGCAGTCAACGGGTATCAACTTTCACTGCACCATTATCTCACTAATGACTGACAACATGATAAACCCTGACTGTTTTGACAGATCTGTGCTTTGTTGAAGGCGATGCCTTCCCCTGCTGAAAAAAGTTTTTCACTCCATTTAAGAGATATACTCCTCTCAGACACCTTGACTTGGAGATATGTTTTATTTTTATTGTTTAACTTTTCAGAAACGCCAGAAATCAAAATGCCCTGCATCTAGAAAAACAAATCACCACAGTCTGCTTTGGCAAAACTCGAGCAACCAAACATAAAATTGGAACGAACACATGAGCATTAAACCGAAGCATCGCCCAAGGTTCCTGAAAACACAAGGCTAACCAAAACACATCCTTGAACACAAAACAAATGGATCCAAGCAACGACAAGGCAACAAAAACTAAAAGCTGTGCCGCCTACATGAACGCTGCCAGACCAAGCTACAAAATAATTGACATACCATAACATTAATCGAAGGTAAACAAGTAACAGATGTTTATGACATTGAAGGAGGCTAACCACCAGACACAGTAAACATCAAGTTTTAGAATGCTAGCCTTAGCATTTTTAAGGCTGCTGACCAACACCAAAACATGTACCAGAATGGGTTTAAGGTTAAAACAAAAGAGCTTCAAAACTTAAGCTCCAAGTAGCTCTAGCTAACCAATCCCACTGAATAGTCTCATCCAGAGTGTTTGGAGATATGCAATTATTCCATCAAGTCAAAAATATCAGCCACATGAGCAGTGGATGTGACATATCTGCTGTTGGAGTTGAACACGTTAGCTTTTATAGCTTAGAAGGCCCAGGTGAGCTGAATTAGATGATGACCACCCCATGTCATCCAATTGCCCTCCAAAGTAAGCTAGATCTCCCTCAATACAGTGGGAGGGACGTCACACAGTCCTTTGCCTTTAACACAACCTCACAGCTGACAAATAGATATTCTTGGCCTCGTCAGCCTCTCGCTTTCACACAGACAAACAGGCAGTTACTGCGGCATCACTGCACTGGTAAAAAGACACTGCTGCCTCATGCACACAAAAACACAACTAAGATCCAAATATAGCAACATGTAATATATAGCCTTATTTCAAACTATGAACTACATCTGCAATCCAACTGAACAGCAGCTGCAGATACCAAGTCTGAAATGTAGCAAACCACACTGCATCAAAACTCACTGTTCATTTACATAAAACCAAATCATAAAACGGAGGCAGCACTGCAACAGAGGGCACAGTGACTGCTGCAGTCCATCTGCAGTCGGAGTTCAAATGTGTACCGACGGACCTTGTGTGTTCAAGGCCTGCAATCTGCAGAGCCGAAAGGATTTCAACACTCAGCGATATGGCAGCAACTCTGGCTCACAGTGGGAACATAAACAACTGATCAAAATCTGCACCTTCACTGTGCTGGGCCAGAAAGCCAGACTAGTTTAGAGAATGAGTGTGCGTCTGTGCATATGTGTGTCCATGTGCGCTCCTGTCATTCCAGACAGGGGCAGGGCATTCTTGGGGTGTTACCGTAGAAACAGGAGTGGCATTGCTAGATCAGTGCCAGCATGAGCATGCCCATCCCTATGGCAACGCTGCAAAAGCAGGAAGTGTTTGGCAGACAGGAATGCTAAACAGGCGTTGAATGGAGAGGCTGGGGGCTACTATGGCATCCAAGGGCAGACAGGCCTTTACAGGCTGGAGGATCTTGCTTCCTCAGGCTGGAAAACGTAAGGTCTCCACCAAGAGACGTAGAATAAGGACAAAAAGCAAGGGAAATGCAAGCAAACCAATTTCACACATCAGCTGACACTGTTATAGTCTCATTAACAAAATGACACAGCCATGTACCACTGCAGTTTTGGCCTTAAAAACTGACGAAGAAACATGAAAACAGAGCCAGACAAACCATTTTATAATGCAGGAGAAGATCCACTTCTTAATGATGACAGAAAAAATAACTGATACAACTACAGGGTGATACAAAAAAATGGTATCAGTATTAATATAGGGTAACAGTAGCTACAGAAAGGTGGGAGTGGAACTGCAAATATATAAGCAGTTCTGACTCTGCAGACTATTAATATTAAAATGACTTATTTTAATCCACCACAAATTTCTCATTTCTGCCACCAATCAAAGTCCTTGTCAAAGTTAATTTGTACCGATGGATCTAACATACCTACAAATAGCAAACACAAAATGATAGATTGCATGTGTTCAACTTTGTAAATTAAGACAAACGCAAAAGCACCAAGTACAGCCTTGAGTCAAAGACGAATAATCTGTATGACCTTTATACAAATGGACATGGCAGTTTCTCTATGGCTTAACATTGCTTAAGTTCAAACACACATTCTGAAGTGAACTGAGGTCTGCACATGGACTGGCTATGCCTGGACATCAAGATAAACAAGACAGAAAAGCCATTGTCTACCCAGAAAAGAAACATCTTGCACTTATCTCAGTTTTTGCCGTTTTCATGTACCCTCCACTAACGCTTCTGGTGAATATTTGGGCTTTTTTTCCCCTCAGAGTTGTTACTAGATTAGTTGCATTCTCATTTTATGATCTGACCTTCCTGAGATACTAATTCTTTAAATTCTTCTTGTATTATACTCTATATGGATAATTTTACATAACAGGATTATAGATATGCTTATAGCACTTTTGCTTTCATTTTGTAGTTTTGACAGAAAATCGACACCAATTGTTGGACTTCACACATTCTGCACCAAAATGGCATCAGTGATGATTTAAGCGTGCCACGGTAAAGGGAGAGAACACCTAAACAAGCATACTAGTTTGCAGTTCTGACTTGGAACTTAACTGATACATTTCATTTAAAGCGGTTTTTAACTGGTAATAGTGTCAAAAGCAGTAATTTAGCACTGTTTTCTGGTTCCATTAGCCCAGTGAGAGCAATGCTGCTCAAGATGCTACACTGTTATTAAAGTCATCTCCTCTCAAACCTTGTATACATAGAATAGCCACTTTTTTCAGTCATCCATCCCAAGCTACAAATACACTATAGATTATTCAAGGCAATGCTCGACATATGTAGCACTTCAAGTAACATGTCACATGCTTCATTGTGAACTAAAGCGCTTTCACAAATGGGAGACTGGGCTCTCAAAAAGCTTCTGAGTGCAAAGCATTGCTATAACTGAACCGTGCCAGTGTAGATAGTGATGGAGAACTGCAGCTGCTGCTGTAGAGCTGCTGACAGGTCCTTTTAGTCCCAACTAACAACTACGTTTCTTGACGTAAACACATCTGCTAAATCAAATTTCCTGGGACAAGCCTCTGTTAAAGTTACTCTGGATGTCTGATAATACAAGATTCCACGATCCTGTGAAAATGTAGAGACATCACCATATTGTTCTTGTGCTGCTGTTCTCACTGTGGCCCAAAAACACGACATCTCGCAGCTCTTCGGTCTCCCTGTGTGAACTCATTCCGACAGTTTTCTAAAGCTTACTCTAAAATTAGCACAGGCCCACAGTGAAAAGCTGGAGTAATATTTAATAATACTACTGTGATTAAAACTTCTGATGCTCATCAGGAAGTGGGGGACGCAGAAAGAAGTCTGAACACATGACAGCTAAATCACAGAGGCAGTAAGACGGAAGATAGTTACAGAGTCTGGAAAATATGGAGCAACTACACCATTAATAGACATGCTGCTAAGAAATGAATGTGATGAAGTTAACGTACTTCGATTTTTAAGAAATGACAATCAGTGAAGATTTGCACGCATGTTTTGTTTGTAATTTCTTAAGATTTTTAATTACAGGTACAGACCCCATAAAGTTATCTTTTTGCTCCTTGAGTAGCACAAATTGAAAAGAAGTTTTGGGTTGTATAGGCTATATCAAAGCTGAGAAAAATTAAGTTGAGGCAATTTACTGTTATTACAGTCTGTCAGAAAAAGATCTAGGAAAGCTTGTCTAAATTTTTCATCTTGATTAATGCAATCAGTTTTCTTATTCACGCAACAATTGCAAAATTGGGTTATTGCCTAAGTGTTCTCATTGTATCCCTTATTTCATACGGATTTTTTCCTATTTTAAGTGTTATTATTTCTTGCCGCTGTGCTTCGTCAGATCAAATCAGCTGTATATTTACGCAGTGGAACAGCTATGCATGCTTGTGTGTGTCTAAGAGTCAACACGTGTGTATGTGTTTTCAAATGAAGCTTTCATTTCATCAGAATGGCTTGGCATCAAATCTCAGCACTTATGGAGTATAAACATAAGTGTATAGGGCAGTCAGGCTCATGAACGCCATGATAAAATCAAAGTTTTGTATATTTGCTCAATCTGATATTTTCAATGATAAATCTATATTTTGTTTGTGGTCTAAACTGCTCACCTTGACACAGGGATGCATCAGAGTATAAAGGTGTGTTAGGAGCAACTTTACATCCCTGTTGGGTGTGGAAACGGGGGGAAAAAACAATACATTTCATACTAAATGCAACAGTGATGTTGGTCAAAGGTGGAATAGACGTGAAACCTTCAACCAAAATAGGTCTGGAAATCGTGGTAACTGCTGACACAACATTCAAAGTTTTGCTTATTTTGCTAAATAAGAGTGAAAATATACATAGCACATAAAGTAAAACACTGCATAGTATTAGAGTATTTTAGTATTTGTACTGAAATGAAGATGTTACAGCTGCACTTCTTTACAGTAAAACCATGAAGAAAAGACAACACACAGCTTATCATCTATTATCAACTCAGTGGAGATTCCTAAGTGAAATATCTGAGACGCAGTTTCAAATGCATGTTAAGAGTTTGCATGGCTAGGCCAGGGAGATGGATAATAAGAGAGTGAGACAGGCACGAAAGGTCATTCTCATTGTGGCACAGTCAAAAGAAGTCCATTTGACTGCTGGAAGACTCATTAAATTTTCAGTACGGTGACTCCCATTAATTAACTCGCGTTTAGATCAAGCATTACAGTCAAGCCAATGCTACAATATCTCAGGACAACCTATTAATTCCAGGTGAAGAGGTATTGCAAGATACACGTGTAAATCACCACGTATGAGTAAGAAGTTTTGAATAAAATGCCAGAGTGCAGAGAGAGGCAGAAGAGGAAACAAAACAGGAATACAAACCCTGAAAATACTCACTTTTTCACATTGGCTTCTCCATTGGGAATCCTCCTAAGCTTCTTCTTCTTTAGTATCTTGACAGCCCTGCGACAAAGTGTCTCTGAGTCCAGCATTTCTTTCACTTTGCCGTAAGATCCTTCCCCAAGCAGATCCCCCATCAAGTACTTTCCTATCAGCTTTGCCCTCTTCCTCCGTGGCTGGTAGATCACCTCTGTAGAGTCAATGCGGTGAATGAAAGTATCCATCTCCATCAGTTCATTTTCATTTAGATAGTCAAGATGATGCAGCTCCCCGGTACTCATGACTGATAGTTGAGCAACCAAAGCTTAAGTTTCCGGCTGCAAATAGCAATGATTGCTGCTGTGGAGTAATCCACTGGTAACCTTTCAGCTCTGAGTCGAGTGTTTTAATTCTGCACGATGAGTTACAAAATACTGAACATGGGAGAGGGAGTAATCAGGCCTGAGAGCTGAGGGAGGAGACGGGTGATCAATCCCAATCTGTAAACATTAGGGCTCTTTTTGCTCAAGAGGAGTGACAAAGGGTAAAGAACCTGTTGGGTCCAGTGTCGAGTTAGTGCTTCATACTGTGCATTACATACTACTTCTATGACAAGTACAGTCGAACAGAAATTGTGATTCAACAATGTTTGTCGTCTCAACTGCGCTCTCGGTCAGTTCTGTATGAGTTTAATACCATACAGCCCTAGGCAGAGGGAATCGGTCTTGCTTCAAGGCCGTGCAGCACTGCATTTCTGTCAAAGGTCCATGCTGCATAGCATAGTTTTCTCAGGACACACAAGTGTGTATAGCTGAACTGGCTCCAAGCATAGATCTACATCTACAAGCAAGCAGCAGTTTCAGTCCAATCTCTGGTATCAGTCGGGCTCCTGGAGGTCGACTGAACCATCCAATGTGTCCCACCGTACTCAGGTGTCCTCCATGTCACCACGGTTTGTACTGCCTGGTGCCTGAAAACAAGGGTCATTTAAACATTAATGAAAACACACACATGGCTTTCGCTAGCTTCTGAACCAAGTTAGACCTCTTTGGCAAACAATCTGTCCAGACATCAACACCTGACTAGTTAACCTTTCTGAGTTTCCTCTCTGCAGGGACCTTACTATTAGACACTAACACATTATCCCGTCCGTCAGTACATATTTAGAACACTACTTTGCAGTTAGGTTCTTCCTTCAAAACAAACATTTTTAAGTGTTAACTGTTGGCTAGCTGGCAAGCTAGTATAGCAAGGCTGCTTGAATGAACTAGCCTGCCAACAAGAACTGTCACTTTGTGTGGTTCCTCAATATACACACCTTCAGCGACTATCGCAGGTTTTAATGCAAAAGTGTGCTTTAAAACAGCGCTAAGTAATTTACTGTAAACGAGAACTGTCAGTGGACAGCTCGGGGGGACAACCGTAACGTCGTCACACAACTACAGCTAACGGTGGCTGTGTGCAGCAGCAGTAGCTAGCCAACTTTGCCTGACGTTAAGATTAGCGTTAGCCAACTTCACCTAATTTGCCGGTGGAGCAGCGACAATTCAGCCGGACAGGTATTGTTGTCAGACTGTGCTGCATTATGTTTCCCCGGCAGCAAAACCAAATATGAGCTTTAACATCCAGCCCAGTCAGTCCGCACAGAGGAAACACACTGGATGAATCCAGCTAATGCGAGCTAACCGGAGTTGCGTTGGTTAGCAAGCCGCTTAGATTCCAATATAAATTGCTAGCAAGCTAGTTAACAAGCTAACTAAGTCCTGGTACCGGCTCTTACCTAGATCCACATCAATCTTGTTTCTCCTTCGGGTTTTGCTTCCCCTTTGTGCGTCCGTACTTGGTGAAGCAAATATTTCATTTGGGTCCCAGAAAATATCTGTTAATTTTTCTGACTCTTCGTGCTACTCTTGCCACTCAGGTTGTCGCCATCTTGTTTACCTCCCCCCCAACTCGCACTGACAGCCCGTACGTTACTGCGTCAAATCAAAGTTTTCTCCCCGCACACTGTGGAGCAACGACGAGAAAATAAACCACTGCTGACGATAAATAAAAATAAATTTTAAACATAAATAGTTAAATAAATATATCTTCATATATCGTTCGTCAACATATGTATCTATGTATATGAGCTATGCATCTAAACATTTGTCATAATAAATTAAATTCGTCTCCCTGAATGACCCTACAAATTCCTAATTCATTCATCTGATAATTATTCAATTTATTGACACATAGATAACTTACATTTACCATTTATTACATACATTTCCCGAGCTTGCTTCTCATATGTGAGGATTAGATTTTTTCACAGTTCCCTTTCTTTGTTTTTGAATGTATTTTTTATTTATTTACAATACACACACCCCTACATCCTGCTATCAACCATTCAGCACTTTTATTTACCTCCTATGACTTACAGTAAGTTGGCTCTGATTGATGATGGGCCAACAGTGGCTCTTGCTTAGCTGGGATTTTGGAGTTATATTTATCCCATGTAAACCTCTCTGGGGAAATGGCAAACTGAAGGTCTGATTTCACTGATCTGTCACCCTCCTCACCACTGGCTGCTTTAGCCTGGTCAGCCCTACTTCATGAGTCACTTCTGTCCAGAGCCGTGCAGAAATGAACACGGATCAAAGGATCAAACTATCAACATGATTACATTAATACCCACACTTAGCACATATAGGTGTGCCATAAACTGAAGTGAGGGCATCTTAGCTTCTACTTGTTCCCAAATAAACAGTTAATAAACGGAGAGGTACTCTTGTTGTAATTTACAGTTTGTAAAGACATATGTGACAATTCCACATTTCAGTGAGTGGTCATTTTTTTTTATTGATAACACTGTAGTGTATCATGAAAGAAAGTAAAAATTAATTATAGAAGAGTGAGGCTTACACAGAAGTTTGTGTACTAATACAGAACTGTGTTACATGGGTGGGTATCCAAAGATTTAAAAAACAACTGAAGCGTGAACTCATTCAGACATCAGGTGATGTATTTCTTCATATATTTCAGGGTATAGCAGTATTAAAATGAAATGTAACAGATGATCAAATATGTAAAGAAAGCCATCCATCCATTATCTGTACACCGCATAATCCTCATTCGGGTCGCAAGGGGATGACTTTGGGTGAAGGCAAGGAACGCCCAGGACAGGTCACCAGTCTATCACAGGGTTACATATAGAAACAAACAATCACACTCGCATTCACACCTACGGACAATTTAGAGTCACCAATTAATCTCAGCATGTTTTTGGACTGTGGGAGGAAGCCGGAGTACCCAGAGAAAACCCACGCATGCACAGGGAGAACATGCAAACTCCACGCAGAAAGCTCCCAGGCCCAGGCCGGGACGTGAACCGGGGACCTTCTTGTTGCTAGGCGATGTTGCTAACCACTGAGCCTCTAAAGAAAGCCTTTTTTCCTAAATTAAACATCAAATGTAAGGGACAAGCTACCAATCTTTATTTGATATTCAAAATTTTTAACCATTTGGTACACACGCTTGAAGTTTCACAATTTCTACAGTGCAACAGTGTCCATTTCACAAACAAGTAGAGCTGTGGCAGATGCAGAATTTTTCTTAAGGTGTTAATAACAAGAAATATGAAAAACAGAAACAGTCCTCTGCATCAGTAATATGGCCTCCGTGGATTATTCTGTAGAAAGAAAAAAGAAATAGTGGAATATAGTCAAATATTGTAGCAAAAGACACATGTCCATGTTGAGCAGTTCAGGACACAGTACAAAAAAAAGAAATTTCTATTTATTTATTTATTTTTTTAAATCGACAGTTCATTGCATTACAAAACAGCTATTATGGCTTTCCACATGCATTGTCAAACTACCAAAAATAAACATAATCTGTGTCGCTGGTGGAAATTCAGTCTATTTTTTTACAACAAGAGAAAACATAAAACAGATGTTACCAGTGGGTTGGGCCTGAAGCGGTATGCAAGCATCATTCTCTTTCTAAAAGCGTCGTATTCATCGTCACTTTTCGTGAGCTCAGCTGGACGCTCAACTCCAAAACCTGCTCCGTTCATCGCTGTTGTTCCCCTGAAGTGGGACAGAAGGACAGTCAAGATTAGCTTTGGAGTTTGAGAGCTAACAAAATATTGCTGTCGCTGTAAAAATCGACTTCATTTCAGGAAAGCATTTAAAAGTTAAAGATGTGGAAAATAAAATTAATGAATACATAGCTGAATTGCTGATTTCAGAGTTCTGGGGCTGTGAATGGTGACTCAGTGTCTGCTTCCTGGGACACTTCAATATAAATAGAGCTGCTGCTAATGTGAACATCTGTGCTATAATCTGCCAAGATGTCTGCAGTGACACAGAGCTATTCAGGTAAACCTGACTACATAATGCACAATGACACAGTCATCATGCCCCTAACTAATGTCACACATTGTAATAGGATAATTTGAAAACACAGATTTTTTTTTGTGATTTAGTGCATGCAGTGCACCACACTAAATATCAAACTTACACTCCTTGAGATAACCTCTAACTGAGGGGACACTGATATAAAATATAGCTATGTGATCGTGCATTTTTCTGTACAAAAGATGTATGTACATGCAAACATTACAACATGGTGAAATTTGTTCAATTACAGTGATTTCGGCAAAATGTAAATATGAGAAGGTTGAGTGCTCACTTGTTGACAGGAGCCTTGATTCCCTGTCCTTCACTGCCGAGGCCTTCACCTTCCTTCCAGCCCATCTTCATAAGCATTCGGAAACCAAGATTCTCCACCGTCAACTTGAACTCTTTGTATTCTGAGTAGTCAGGATCCCGACCTTCCTGCAAGTCCAGAACAGAAAGTTGCGCATTCACACAAAATGCAACACAATACTTCACGGCAGTCTTGTCTTCTCTTCTTGTGTTAAACGAATGAATGAATGAATGTTTAGAAATTTGTGTTTCAGTGGAATCCACAATTGAAAGATTCTTGAACATGTTTCATTTAAAAATATATGGTGACAATAAAAACAGGACCAAGTTTGAAATCCTCAGAGTGTGACATGCACAGATGGAGGGCGCAGATATTACTGATTACTAATTTAACACAAGTATTGTTCTGTTGAGTCAAATGGAAAATAATGAACACTGCTTGTCATCTGAGCCTCTTTAGTACAGTAGGGATGTTGCGTCTCCACATTATATCACAATTCTCTGTTTTCACTAAATAAAACCAGCAAAAACATCTAAATGCTACAGTAACTATGGAAGTTTTGCATTTCCCAGAAAAGACTTGTTTGTTTTTATGTACTTGGATTGAAATGTTTTCCTGTGTGCCAGTTAACAGCTACATCCTGAGTCTCTAAAACTTCCCATGCCTCTGGCATACATAAAAAAATAAAACTAAATTCTACTGATGTAGTGTGCTGTTTTTCAACGATGAAACTATCAGATTTTCAAATAAACAAGTGGCAATTATAGTGTCCTCTTAAGGATCCCTCAGGAGGAATTTGCTGGAAAGGGTTGTCTATGTTGCTCTGCTGGCTATAATCTAAGTGCCTCTGACCTGGATAAACAACGCGAAAATAAACACTGGGTGATTACAATCCTGTTTACATGCATTTCACACTAACCCCACCTCGACTGAAATGTGAATGAGTAAAGCTGCACGAAACAATTTCTTCTGAAATATTTACTTTTTTGGGCCTTCATGACTCAAAAGCTTTTTTTTGCTCATCTTGACCACAAAATTAATGAGAACACACATTAATAGTTCCGTCACAATCAGGCAAGAAAAAAAGTGAATTCGCTGCCTAACTAACCTTGAGTGCCTTAAAGGTCTCCATGAACTTCTCCAGCTCCTCAGGAGGCAGGAAGTCACCAATAAAGTGTTTCCCTTTGCCCATTTCTGTCAAAGATTCTGCCCACTCTGGAAAATAAACACAACAGGTTTTTAGAGCAAGAGCCGAGCATGTCACTTAAATAAAAACTGATGATCAGTCATCAACAGCTGCTCGCGTTGAAGGTCATATGAATCATTTTCCAGGCTGCTGGTCGGACTTACCACGCGTCTTCTCCATTTCCATCTTTCGCAGCCGATGCTCCCAGGTGCCTGCCTCCTGGTCCACTTCTTCATCACTGTCATATTCATGCTGATGATCTCTGATGGCCTTCTCCCACATTATCTGCATCTCTGCCATCGCACGCTTATGCTTCATGATCATTTCATACATCTCCTGCATCTGTGGGTTACAGAACACAGACAGCAGCACATGTAAGAGCTCCCAGGACTTAAAACCCTTGAATTTAGAGTGTGAATGATGTTAAAAAGAAATTGTGCAGTCGACAAGGACTGAAGTAGAAGATTTTGGAGTGAAATTTAGCAATTATTAGTTAAATAAAAAATCTGAATATATACAATCTATCTATACACAAATATTAATATACAACAATATTACATATAGGTATTTTTGTACCTCTTGTTGCTCTTTGATTTGTCTCTTTTGGTCCTCAGATAGCTCAGTCACACCAACCAGACCATGAGGCTTCCCCTTCTTATATCCAAGGCCTCTGAGCTCTTGGGCTGAAACAGATGTCACCAGAAATTTACACATTTGTAAACTGTCTTTTGGCACAGACAATAAACAGTGAAATAAATCAATAGAATGTATGTTTAAAAGTTTAGGTTTTGTGTTAACATTCATGGCCCTCAAGGGTAAACAAACTAAATGTGTATGCTATGCACACATATGTAAGGTGCAGAAAACCACATGTTCTTGTACCAGAGAGAGAAGGTGCATTAGGGTCTGGAACATTAATCTCATTTGGAACAATGATGGCAGGCATGGGCAACTCGACTTTGTCATCTTCAGAGCCCCATCTGCTCTTTCTCTTGCGTTTGACAGGTGGAGTTTCTGACTCTTGAATCTGGGGTACAGATGTGCGGTTCAGCAGAGAAGGGACTCCTGGTAATGGAGGAACAGCTGGTTGTTGAGTTTCAGTCCTGGAGTCTGCTGCTGGAGGTGAAGAGCTCTGAGAGGTTTCAGAGGTTTCAGCACGATACTCCTGTACTTTCTCTTTGTAGTAACGGTGGGCTGGACTTTGGGGGTCGTATAAAAAACTGAAGGAGAAAACATTGATATTTTGTTTGACAAATCAAAAATGATGGAAAAGCAGGTCTAAAGAAACAAACTGTCATAATGACAGAACAGAGTCACTATGCAGTAATGACCTGAAGGCTGGGTTTTCTCGGTTGCGCTCAGCAGCGATGGCTTCCACCTCTGGGCCACCCTCCGCCACAAACCTGGCCAGCTTCTCAGCCACCTGCTGGGTTTCCGCGTCCACTGGGGGGGAGACTTTAAGCAGCCTATTAGTACTGGGGCTCAATTCACACTCTACTACTGTACCGTACTCAACTGGCCCTCACACACCACCAGTCTAGAGCCAATAGGGGATAAGAAGAGGAAAGGGGGAGGAGGAGCAGGGGGGGACAGGGGTGGTAAATGGGGACTGCATGGATGTGAGATTTTTACTGTAATAAATGAAGAGCAAATAAAACTCTGAGCAGCTGTACCACATACAGTATGGCGACATGTAAACATTGCATTTGTATGTATTACGTTGTGCACAATTAAAGATAGAATCTTTACAATATCTTCATGAAATAAATATGAACTAATTAGACACAAGATGAGTGGTATGAACAAAACAGTACATATCTGAATTTACCGGCACTGCATTAGCAGCTTTCAAAGTCTGATCCAAATAGAAATACAGTTTAGACAAGAGAAGAAAGCAAAAGAAGCCATTGTATATGCACAGACTATTAATGCTGTCATGGGAAATGTTTTCAGCATCAAAGTGTTATCTTGAAGGTCAGTGTGCATTTGTTTGAAATGTTGAAGTGTAACTGAATACACGTATCAATAGCAAGTTTTTAATTAAGTTAGAGACCAGGGATAAGGATCAGATGGATATGTCAGCATATTTTCATTTAAAATACTTAAAGAAATCAAAGACTATAAGACATTATTCTACCCATGCAATCGCATAAACGCCTCTAGTTATCGGGAAAGGGAAATACTAAGAATGCCACATTTAATCTAGTTGAAGACTCTACACTCTACTATTGATTGTAAAGGTCTTCTTGAGCAGGCCTCTTGAGCTAATCAACTGTTGGTTAACATTGTTGAAATAATCGGCCATAAATGGGTTTAAAGTAAACTACTGGTATAACAATAACAATCAGAATTTCTTTGTGCATCGCTGTGGTACACAATAACTTCACATGAATCTGCAAATGCTATACTGAGATGCTGTCAAGGCCCTGTGCAAGAACATTTTAGTAGTTCTGAGAGAAAAGGTGAGAGAAAGAACATATAAAAATTAATGTCACAAAATAAATGTAATTTTACCATTATCTGATGTATTCTCAGGTCTCTGCAATTCCTTTCTCAGTACCGCAACTCTGTTTTTGTAGTAGAGATACTCCAGGCTGCTCTTATCATATAAAAATCTGAAAGGCAAGGACAACATTTGGGAACAGATAAGTTTAAAAATACTGTCCGAGTAAAACTAATCTCATTAAGCTACAATGTCCTTCAAACTCACGAGAAAACAGGATTGTCCTTGTAGTCCTCCTTGGCCTTTTTCTCCAGCTCAGGTCCTCCCTCCGCCACAAAAGAGGCCATCTTGTTGATAATGAGTCTGGTGTCTGAATCCTCTGGGGGAGAGACTTTAAGCACGCTATCAGTACATTTAGTCTAAGGCACAAATGACAACATGCCAGTCACAAGGCAACTGTGCCACTGGTGTGCGCAGAGAATGCACTGAAATGTCCAAGCCATGGAGTTGTCCCGAGATACACGAAAAGACACAGGCCTTGAATTACCTTTCATCTCCAAGAATCTGGAGTAATCAGCCTCTTCTTCCTCATCTTCACCATCTGGAGAGCAAAATACACTCGGCCGCTGGCTGAGAACGGGAGTCTTCTTGGACTGTGAATAACTCTTGAACTGACTAAGCATGCTGCTGACCCCAAGGCCAGGCCGCTGGCCAACAAAAATGCTCTTTTTGTGCAGTGTGTTTCCTCCTGGCAATGAAGTTGAGGCTGAGGGAGTCTTGGTATCACTGGTGGTACCTTGACGGTGTATAAAGAAGCATACATTTTAAAAAACGTAGTACTAACCTTCAGAAATATTACATTACTACTTCTGCTATAGATGGTAATGGCTGGCAGGTAACTTAAACAAATAAACAATGAAAGCCAATATTAACAGTCCTACTCAGGGTATTCTAAATCAGTATCCTTGGGCCAGATGTCTTCTTAAACATCTTTGACACAGATTATACAGTTGTAAAGGACTTCCTTCTAAGTCTTTTACAGGAGCCAAAACTATAAGGTCATATGTCTTCTTGCTGCTTTGCTAAACCTTGCTATATAAAATCACAGGACGCAAAACCACACGACAGGACAAGACATGTAAGACAGACATGCAATCTTCTGATAGTTGCTGTACTGATTAGGGTACTAACCAGCTGTATTATTTTTCTCCTTTTGCATCTTCATAAACTGCTGAAGGAAGCTTCCATCGTTTACAAACTTGTTTGAGGAAGCTCCCTGGAGACTGGGAGAACTGGTGAGACAGAGTGGACAAAACATTTCCAAAATATTCTCTGTTACAATATGAGGCCAATTTTAGTGTTAAATTAATTTGCATGCATAACAATACCAAGTGACACAAGCAGACACTGAGCTCAGAAAATAAGGCAATTTCCATGTGTTTGAAGGTTGTATGTCTGTGCTGCATCAGAAAGTGTACTATTACCTTGTAGGCAGGGGCTTGGCAGTGGATTGTGCATTCATTTTTGCCTGCTCTGCCATTCTGGCTTCAATCTCTTTCTTCTTCTGAGCTATAAGCTTTTCTTGACGGAGAATATTCATGTTCATCTTGCTTTTCTGTGGGTGGACCTGCTTGGACTTCCACCCTCCTCGCCCTGCAACACATTTCAGACAACGAAATGAAACAGACAGCAATACACAATAATTTCATATTACATGCATAATTCTAACTTTGAATTTATACATAACTGTGCAGTGCTAGCGTACAAGAAAGCTTCTCTGATTTGAACAGACGAGACAACTTTTAACAATGTTTGGCTGCATTTGAACTGGATAAAAGACATTTGTGACATTAAACATGAATATTACCAACTGCGATCAAAAGCCAGTATTTACTGACAAAACTGAGAAAACGGAATATTATTTAAAGTATCTTCTTTGACAGCTGGCATATTTAATTTAGCTAACCAGACGGCTAGTTAACTTAGCTTACGTTATACACTGAATAAGCCAGTAGGCGAGGCGTCCAGCCGCTACATATGCTAGTAAATGTTAACAGCTAACCTGACAGATTTGTGTGTTCACCTGAAGCAGCTGCGACATATTTATAGTTTGCATCAGATTAAACATTTACCTGCATCGCCAGACTCCATGGTCGTAGCAGGAGGAAAACTATGTTTCGAAAACAACGTACACGGACGACAATAAGGCCTTCAACTGCTACCGTGAAGCTAGCTGAGACTGAAATTGCTAGCAAACACAAGACCTATGGCGCCAGCTTTTCAAAATAAAAGCCTCAATCACAAGCACAAAACTAAACAGTACAGTCTATTATTCATAGGTTTCATCCACGGGGAGAAAACTCATATACTGTTGACTCAGACTGCTTTGTCTCAGGTACTGGGATATAATTTGATAGCCGTCACTTCTTGAGCTGTTTCGTAAGAATTGTAAATAATAATAATAATAATAATAATAATAATAATAATAATAATAATAATAATAATAATTGAATTTCATTTTTATTTTTCAGAGGTTTGGAAGAGTTGTCTTATTTTTACCACATATTTCCCGACGTTGTATCATAACGTGTTCTGCAGTCTCTTCCTCCCCACAGAAGTCACATCTGCTGGTGGTGTGTTATAACATAAGAGATAAAAATGGATTTTCACCATATTGGTCCTTTTAATCTTAAATCGGAAGTCCTCTTCTCTTTACTTTCATGGCAACGGTTCGCTGGTGTTCGTGTGTTTCCGTCGTCTCCGTTGCGAGACTCCGGTTTTGTTGTCCCTTGCCGCTTCCCGTCCGCACCGTACGAACTGCTCTCCTGCTTGGAAATGGCTGAAGCTCCCCCACGGCCCTGCCGGTTTTTTTGTCACCGGTGTTCGGCAGAGATTAGTCCGCGTTTACCGGTAAGGACTTACGTCAAAAATGAGAAATTAGATTCGGGCTTGTGTGGTTTTATGTGTGTGTTTGCGGCGCTCAGAGTCACGTCGACTCACTGCTGCCATTGAGCTACGCTAGTTAGGCTAACCCTGTAGGCACTGGCAGCGACCGAGTGGAAGAGTGACAGTCAAGAGTCAGTAATTAAGCAGCCGGATATACATACGATATGATCACGGGTTTTAGATGAAATTTCAGGTATATTATGATATACTGAACAGCAGCTAGCCAGAGCTCATCTCAAAACCTTGACTGGTATTAAAGTGGAGGCGTTTAACAAGCTAGCTAACAAAAATGTGGGGACGATTGGCAGGTTTCAGTTCATGGTTAGGGATTTTCACTTAGCTAATATGAAAACTGTAAGTTTACATTTCTTTCCCATAAGGCTTGTCGTCACTCTATTGTTGTCGTACCGCAAAAAGAAGGAAAACTTGCACAGTGTCACTTCTGTCAGTCCACATTGCTGTGGTTTCAGCAGCTCGCCTGCCTGCCACAGCAGTCAGACAACAGCTTTTCATGGGAAGCTTCTTGAATGTTACAGTAACAGTTACTTTATAGAAAGCTAGCTGTGTGGCAGAGTACTGTCAGGAAACCATCACCAACTGGAAGACTTCACATGTATTAAATGCGCTTCTTAGTGTAACACAACACAATTCAACAGCTGTACACAGACACCAAAATAACCATCAAGTTTAAACACCTCTCTTAATACTCAAAACCAATTCCTCAAGAGGGAAGGATTTAAATCTGGCTGCTGTAGTAAAACACATTAGTGTTAGACATAATTAACAGCTGTGCATTTATTAGGTACAAAAAAGAGATTCACATTTCTGTTTTTGTTGCAGGACTACACCTGTCCACGCTGCGAGTCTGGTTTTATTGAGGAACTGCCTGAGGAAAGAAGGTTACAAAGATCTCTGTGTGTCTCATAAATTTGTGTAATTTGATTTTTAATTGGATTTCTGACTCTTAGCTCCCCACTTTCTGTATTCACGCAGTACGGAAAATGGATCTGCATCTACATCCTCTTCCAGTGATCAAAATCGCCCAGCCTTTGAGGTCAGTGTGACTTGATAAATCTGCTGACCCAGGAAAACATTTCCTTCCCTCTGCACCATAATTTGACTTTGCCTCTGTCTTTACAACTAGAACATGGATCACCAACACTTATTCACATTTCCCTCTGGGTACGGTCCATTCGCTCTCGGGATTTTTGATGAAAACTTCGACCTTCGAACGCGGCTACCCACAGAGGACAACCGAGAGACAGAAAACAGGAGAGAAAGGGAAATGGCATCACGGCAACGATACAGTGCTCGGCAACCACGGGGTCGACATGTTCCTCGGCGGCAGGGTACGCGTCACGAAGGAGTGCCCACGTTAGAGGGGTGAGACATTTTCAGCAGTAGACTGTGTGTGGGAAGAGGGTATGGGAAAGCACTTCAGTCTCTTTACACAGTATGTGCAAATGTTAAATACCTCATATGTTATGATATAAAAACACTTCAGCAACATTATTCTATAGAAATAATGTCCAAATCTGAAATCCTCTGCTATGCCTATTACCATAAGCTTAGTATTGTATTAAAAATATCTACACCATAAATGTTTAGTGTTGTTATTTAAATATACAAGCAATTATGTAGTTTTTCCAGCAGAAAAATTGTAGATATTTAGAGACATTTTCCATTTGTCTTCATCAGATAAGAAAGAAGTTGAGTTTTTCTGTTTGACACAGCGAATGCTTGTTGCACGTGGTGTGTTTTTGTGTCTTTCCTAATACAGAATTATTCAGCAGCTAGTAAATGGAATCATAGCACCTACAGCCATGCCAAATATAGGGATGGGACCATGGTAAGTTTAAGAATCTGAGATACATGTTTGCTTATTTGATTCATGCCACTAAAATGCGATTTATTGTGTTTTTTACTTACTATCTTCTTGCTATGCAGGGGCATGCTACATTCCAATCCAATGGACTATGCTTGGGGTGCCAATGGACTTGATGCTATAATTACACAGGTATGAAAAATGTTGTTGCATATTATAGAAGGCTACAGTTTCCGAACGGCCTTTTAATGATTTTTAACATCCTGATTAGGAATTCAGAATATATTGAGTGATTTGAAATGTATTTTATAGATGTGCAGTGAAACCAGGATTTATAATCTTGAAATGGTTTCTGTATTTTAAGGGAGTTGGCTTTTCTTTTTAAAAATCCAGTGTACAAGATACTCTGTTGACACCATACATACCATACATTTTCCCCAAATGTACTTCTGCAATTGGAGAATCCAGCTTTGAGAAAAATTTCTGTATTAAATCAAACGTATAGTTTAGCAAAATATTAGGAGGAGATGAATTAAAGCTCAGAATGACTTTTTTCCATGCAGATGATCTTTCAGCCATTCGCTGTTATTCTGCTTTTTTTCCCCACTTGTAGTTATTAAACCAGTTTGAAAACACGGGTCCACCTCCTGCAGACAGAGAAAGGATAAAAAGTTTGCCTACAGTTTCCATCACAGAGGAACATGTGGGTAAGTCCACTTCTCACTTTCGAACACAGACATAGATTTAATCAGTCACTGTATGCCACCCAGTCAACACCAAAAGCAATTCTGCTGCTTTTTGAGTTCTGTTGCAGAACAGAAATATTCTTCATTTTGATCTTTTTTTTTTTTTTTTTTTAAACACACAACATTCCACTAATGCCCACATTTGCAAAGGCCTTTCAGCAGATTCAGTAACAGCATTTTAAATACAATGGTGCCTTGACATTTTCCTCATGGTTTTTACTTTTATGTCATCCCAGACTAAAGTGGCATTAATTCAGTGTATGTGCATCATGTTGTGGTGAATGTAGTGTTTAACCTCACAGTACACAACACTGCCTAAACTCAAATAAACAGCTCAAGTGTGATTACAATTCTCTGTGCAGCTGTGACTGTGGATATCATGCACTCAGACAGATGTTTTGTCACTTTCTGTTTGTGCAGGTGCTGGTTTAGAGTGTCCCGTGTGCAAAGAAGACTACAGTGTTGATGAAAGTGTTAGGCAACTACCATGCAATCACTTGTTTCACAATGACTGTATAGTACCGTGGCTGGAGCAGGTATGTATGTCCCAAACAGACTGACATCAGACATTAATTATGTTATTTTATTGGTATCAAGGTCTATTTTTCATCATTAGTTTATGATAATCCATTGCGTTTTGTTAAAACATGGAAGCTCTTCACAAATACACTACAGTCCAATAATTAACTTCAAAATAAAAGCTGCAGTTTTTGTTAGGTTTCAGTCGTGATGGTAAGCAGCACTTCTATTAAATGTTGCTACTTTCAACTTCAGTAGTTTCTTCATGCTGGTGATAAATAAATTCTCTTTAAACCTGTACTCTATGCAAGGCAGTAAAAAAATGAGTTCTGTGTTTGTCACAACACAGAAGACTGTATCATTAACCGCTCAGTCAAAGGAAGCAAAAAATGAATAAATAAAAATGTAAAATGAAGTTTCAAAATGTGAAACAGAAAGCAGCCCTCTATGCTCTTAAACACCAGGCTCAGGTCTGCTGAAGGCACTGATTAAGAGCTTTCACACATCCAGAAATGAAGACCGCAAATGCACCTGCGCGGTTTATCCCGGGCAGGTGGCAGGTGTTAGCCGACGAGCTAGCGGGGGAGACCGGGGGAGAGCAGCCGGCGGACCCGCAGAGTTAAAAATGACAGCTCCGGTGGCTTGGTACTTTCCGTTTTTGTTTTTTTTTTGGGCGCGGACCAGTGAGGCGGCAATTTCGGCAAAATTGTAGTGAGGCGGTGGCGTATACCAGCGAGGCGGCCCGCCTCATCGGTCATATAGGAGGGGAAACACTGCCGTTCATCTGAGCCATATGTTAACTGGGCTGTAGCATAGTTGTGTTATACTGGATAACAAAAATCTTTTTTTATTCTCTGTATTGGGAGATACTTGCTGTTGAATTATTCAGGTTGAGAACAGAAAAGAAAATAGAAGCAAGTGAATCAGGTCATCTGTGTCAGACAGCAGCAGAACTGGATCGTGTTGCCATCGTCTGATTAATAACCTCTTGATCCTCCTTTCTCACAGCACGATACGTGTCCTGTGTGCAGGAAGAGTCTTAGTGGACAGAACACAGCCACAGACCCACCAGGGTTATCAGGAATGAACTTCTCTCCTTCCTCTTCCTCCTCTTCCTCCCCGAGCTCGCCTAGCAACGAAAATGCTGCCAGCAACTCATAGATTTTCACGGCCACCTCACACCTGAAAACATCACACCCTACTGAGACTCAACGCCTTCTCTCTACAGCTGAGACCAGGACGGTTTTCTGTCTCAGTTCTAGGAGACGATGAGTCGAAGTGAACAGACTATTAGTCATCATTCCTCCCCCTGTACTGAACGGACGCTGGGTCCAACTCCTGCTGCTATTGTTACAAAGAGTATGAGGAGGTGAGACTGAGGTCAAAGAGAATCCAGAAAGGATGTGAAATATAATGAGGAAAGTGGGATTGTGACCAGACGTGGGGCAGATTTTGAGCCAGAGTGGACTTCTTTTTGATGGAAACGTCCTTGCCGTGAGGCTGGGACACATTTTATATTTAAAAGACGAGATGCTCTTTTAAAACATTGCCTGTGGTGGTGCAGAGTCCATAGATGTGTAGATAGAAAATTAGTTTTGAACTCTCAGCCACTGTACAGCTAACGGATCGAGCTAAAACCCTGCAGGAAGGAAACTGAGAGTATCCATCTGATTTTTATTTATTTGCACCTTTATTTTGCACAAAATTATGTCTGATGTTGAGAATGTGAATCTGGGTAAACTACTGAACAAAAACAAGCAGGATTTTTTTTTCAGCTGTTGCATTGAATAAGTCTCTTAGGACATATTTTTTCCTTTTTAACAAAATTAGATTCTGTTTTAAACAGAGCTCAGTCCTGATGCATTTGGTGTATCATGACAAGGTAAAGATCATGACAGCTCAGAAGTGGTGATATAGTGATATTTTTATTCCTCTAGTGAAAAATTTCACAAGCCTGTGTGTTTATTGAACTCTTGCCCAAACACAAATTGAAGTTACAAAAGAAACACCAAGACAATAAAGGAATGGGATCATCTTACCTCTATGGAACTGGCCAAATGTGTTACACAAACAAAGTGTTTATTATTTTATTTACTGATTTTTTTTGTACAGTCACAATAAAGCGCTAAAACCAACAGATTTCAAGGCTTCTGCTGATAATGTGGAGTTTCATAGCAGTGAAGTTATGTGGGAAGATGCGTGATGAAGATAGGTGGAACTGAAAATGGGACATTTGACTCTGTTTAGCTCAGATGGGCTCCGGCATGTTTGCAGCGAAACTGGTTCTGAATACCACAGTGAACGCATACTTCTGACAGTGAAGCACTGAGGTGGGAGTGTGATGATAATATCAGAGTGTGTGACTGCAAGATGATAACATTTATAGATGGCACAATAAATTCCTGTGGATGAATCAAAATAGTGGCTGACAGGATGACTCCTGTTCTGCAGAAACTTGGCAGAAGAGCAACATTCCAGCATGGTAACAATCCAAAGCAGAAAATCACACAAGAAGAACAAAGTAAAAACAATGACACGGTCAGGTGTGTCACCTGACTTGAATTCAAAAGAACACCTTTGTGGTGTTTTAAAATGAAAGGTAGAGTAAGGAACATCTGAAAAAGCTGCTTGAGGAGTGACAAAGCAATTCCCCAAAGATGTGGTATCCTCCATGCCAAGAAGGGTTAATTCTGCCATCACAAAGTGCGAATGAAAGGTGTACTAGTTTTAGTCGCATTGAGTTCCTACTGTTAGAATCAGAAGTCATGTAATTGGTGCAACAGACAATATGTGGACAGGTTTATACTCTGGTATAAAAAGAAAACATGTCCAAGTCACTGAATTTATCTTAGAGTACATTAAAGACACAAAACCTTCAAGGAGAGTGAACTGTGCTCATTGTGACTGTAAGTCTGCTTGTAATAATTTGCAAAATTGCTTTTCATTTGGGACTGTGGCGTCGACAAAACCCAAATTAATGCTGATTGAATTACTTAAGTCTTAAAGTGCCTCCCCGAAAGTAGGCAGCGTGCCATTCTTGTGGCTATAGCTCAGCCTCGTGTTCGCAGCAGGAGCACTTTAGTTGCAATATTGAATCAGCGCATAATAAATGTGGATTTAATGATGTACTTTATTCCCTGTAATTGGGCAAGCTTTCATTATCACTGGTGCAGCCAAATGTTGATAGAAGTAACAGGGGCAGTGGCCATTGTCTGTGGGAGTTCAACAGGTCTGAAGATGGATCCATTCTGGTTGTTGCTTAAATCTAAGGGTGACTGTAGTTTTCCATCAGTATCTCTCGACTGTGGAACAACCTGTATGAGGCTTGTGGAGTCAGTAACTTCTTTTAAATCACTTCTTCAAATCCACTTTTATAGACTTGCTTTTTACTTTTAACTTAGTGTTCTATTTTGTAATTATGTACTACTTACCTGTTTATTTTATATGTTCTCTCTTGCTTTTTTAAAATTGTCGCTGCCTAGTTCTTTGGTGTGATGTCACCTTTAATTCTAACTTTAATCTTCAGTCCTATTCTTCAGACTTTATAATGCCTAGTTCCTTTGATTGAATGTGTCCTAATGTACACCCCCTGTCAAAAGTTTAGAGACACTTTCTCATTCAAATAAATTAGAACCTGTCTCAAAACTTTTGACATAGGGTGTAGCTAATTATTCATTGAACTTATTATATTTTTTACTTTTATTTCATTTTGACTGCTCTGTCTCGTTCGTCTCCTGATGCCTTATGTCTTACAAGATTGTCTCCATGTTTTGACTGTCAAAGCACTTTGTGAACGCTCTTCTTATGAGTGCTATATAAATAAAAAGTTATCAAACTGTGGTGTAAAAACCACAAAGGCAAAAGCTTGACCATGAAGACAAACTCACAAGACAGGGGACAAAACAAAATTGTTTCCAGAGTCGCTGAGCATATCTTGGAAAACGATAATAAGACATAAAACATAAAATCTCCCAAAGAAAACAAACACTTGTGATAGCCACCATAAGTCTGCTTCCATAATTTTCATCATTACTCTTCATTTAGGGCTGTAGTGTTGACTAAACCTAATTTATTGCTGATAAAGTGACTCAAAGTGTCTTTAAGCACCTTCTTAAAAGCTGGCAACGTGCCATTCTTACATTTAGGTGAAAATGCAACAAGGATGTATTTGTCAGATATTCACACTGAGCCCAGAAATAATTAACAAGCAGGTGGTGGCTGAGTCACTGCAGCGACCTGTGAGGTTTTCATATTTAAATAAGCAGGAATAACAAATTCAATTTTATTGCTGAAGCTCTTCGACTTGTCAGTTCAAATAGATGAGGTGTTGCCACCCACTGCAAATATAAAAAGCCCGTTGATGTTAGTGTCTTATTTAAAAGGTGGAGAAATATTAGAATGGGCATTTAGTTCTCAATCATTTGTTATAAAACTGTGGGGAAGACTTAAAGATGGTGTAATTCCTTGTTTTACTCTCATTTGTTTTCGGGATATTTGTGTCTTTTGATCCACAACAATAAGGTCATCAGTAAGTCTTCACTAAATGGGTTGACACACATTTTGATAAAAGGATGTGGTTTCTGTCCCTGTGTGCTCCAACATGTTTCTGGGCCATTTTCATCTCTTGGAGTTTGATTCACACTGTTTTTGGTGATTCACTATGTCGTTTTGATGGGAAATTTGTTGAAAAGTACTTGGGAACGTCACATCTCTGCATCATTTTACCTGGAAATGACACCGAATCTTAGTGCGGCTCAATAGGTGCCTGGTTAATGAAGCGAACGGATGTGACAGGAAGAGGGAGATAGAGAGGAAGAAGAGAGAGGTGACGCTAATGACTTCCCTGCAGTGACTAAAAGGTGAGAAATCTTTAAAAATGGTAACTGCCACTGGTTACGTTTTGTATTAATAACAATCTTTTTTTCTTTTTCTTTTTTCATTTAAATAAATGTGACCAAAATTAGACTCAATTGAAACTAGATCATAGAAAAAGACTCACTATCATGGCCTAAATGTGTGAGGAAGATGCTTTGTATGTCCGCTGCTACACATATGCACTTACACTATCCGTGATGATCCTAATTTACTACTGCACCGTGTGGAACCAGCTGTCATACTGTGCAGGTGAAGTAACACCTCTGCTGCACTTGTTGACCCTTGTCCGAGGTTGTATCAGCACAGATTATGCAGTACCTGACTCTGGCTATGAATGTTAAACCATTTTTGTTTTGTGGGTCAGCAGTTGAGAGAAGACAGGAATAAGTAATTGATTACACCCCAGGATTTCTCATTCTCACCGCGCTGCACATGCAAAACAAGAGGCCGAAAACAGACAGCACCAAAGCAGCAGCAATTTTTTCTGTTTGGACTTTATGCTTTGAATGCACAAAAACTGCATTTACACTAATGGTGCATATTTATACTGGTATCTGCTGCACCTGCAACTATAAAGAGCAGATTCCAAGGAGAGAATTTAAAAGGCGCTTTGTGAGCTTCAGTATGTTCACCCAGGGACAAAAGGACCTGCACTGCGGAGCTCTTGCTGTTTCTGTCCAGGTGCCACCGGCCACTAAGAAGTTGTGTCAGAATCACAAAGTACCGGTACTGAACATTTTGTCTCCCATCAGCAGTGCTCCATCTGAGCGGCCACTAGAGGGCGCTGAACACCAGCTGAGTGGAAGGTTGCTCAAAGGAGACTGTCATGGTCAAAACACCTCAAAAAACACATGACTTCATTTGACTTTTCATTAACACGTGGCAATTAAAGTTTTCATGCTAGTGTAGCTCGTGACTGACAGCATGTTCGGTGTTTCCGTGTGTTTATAGGGACAGAACTCCATAAGGTGACCCAGATGAGGCTGGAGGTCATGGACTGGATGAGAGGCCTCAGCAGCCTGGAAGAGCAGCATCAGCTAATAGTTTAATGATGTCTGATGCAGTCAAAGGCCTCAATTAGTTTGACGCTTAAGCATTTCTGACACGATGACTAGTGAAAATATAAGTGTAGTTTGCAAATAAGTCACGTCCAGCCCTCCCTCTCTCCTCGCTCCCCTCTCCCTCCCCTTTCTGCCCCTCTCCATCTCCCCTCTGTCTCTGATTGGCTTTCTCCAAACATAATTGGAGGCAAAATTTGATATGCTCAATGTCATGGACAGGAATGAGGTTTCACCGGCGTCTGCTGCCACCATGAAAAAGAAGGCGGTGGGCGGCAATGGATGCAGCCACATCAGCGCACCCAAGGCTGTCGCATCTAAATGCACAAGGAGCAACAGCGGACACAACTGTCTGGACTCCGGTTCTGCCGGCGCACCTTGCGGTAAGCAGCCCGGTGTGACGAGCAACGTCGTGATGGACGAGACGGAGGACGGAGAAGAGGAGTCCAAGTTTCAGCATCCGCGGTTGCGCCGAGCCGGGGGGAGCGGCAGCGGCGGAGGTGGAGGAGGAGGAGGCGGCGGCAGTATCAGGATGAAGAACTTTACGCCAGGAGGGGGAGCCGCGTCCTCGGCTTCCAGGAGAAACTCCAACAAGGAGCCCAGCCTTACGCACATAGAGGACGCTCCTGCCGCCCCACGGCCCACTGCTGCCTCCAGAGCTACTGAGACACCCTGTCCGGGCGATGCTGCCCAGCGCGGCGACACCAGCAGAGCATCTGGGGCGGAGGCGTCGGCATCAGCGGTCGCGGGAGAGGTTTTAAACGCGACAGCAGGTGATGCTTGCAACGGCGCCGCTCCAATTTCCAGCATGAAATGCAACAAGAACGGAGAATGCAGGAGGGACTCGGGTACCGGGAGCCTGCGCTCAATCATCTCCAAGCAGGAGAAGCAGACAGGGGGGTCGGGGAGAGCCGAGGACGGAGGCAGCGCCAAGCGAGGAGCCTGTAACTCGACCACCGCCAGCATGGACGGCTCGATCACGCCAGGCGGGTCCCTGACCGGGGGCCACGGTGGAGAGAGCGCAAACCCCGGCGCTACCCCGGTCTCCAGCGGTGTCCCTGAGAAAAAGGACTCCAAGGTGTCCTTCTCTAACGCGCCAAGCCGAAAAGCCTCATCCTCGCTGCATGGCCCGACTCAGACTCAGACCCAGCAGCCGAGGAACTCTGTCACTTTCCAGAAGCCGGAGGATGGACCGCCAATTGTGCCCGCCGAGGATGCGGAACCTCGGGGCAGCCAAGCCAGCTTCATGCAGCGGCAGTTTAGTAGTATGCTGCAGCCTGGAGTTAACAAATTCTCCTTACGCATGTATGGTAGTCAGAAAGCAGTGGAGAGGGAGCAGGAGAGGGTAAAATCAGCTGGAAATTGGATTATCCACCCTTACAGCGATTTCAGGTAAGAGCTGGAGCTGCCATTGGATGCACGTTGGAAGTCATGAGGGGCCCGTGAGGGTCCTCATTGTCACCTACAACTTACTTTAGAGTGAGTAGCCTAAGCACTCCCTAGGAACACATGCAGGGTTATTGTTCACAGCTACCGGCTGCTAATTTCTGCTTCCATCTCCTAAGATCCAATTTGTAGAGGTTTCAACCAATCCACATACAACGAGCTGCCGTCAACCCCGCAAACAACCTGTTGTCAGGCAAATCGACTTTAGCAAAGAGTGTCCTTTCAAGGTTGTAAACAAGTCTGTACAGTAGCATGTCTGGGATGCTCAACAAGCCAGGCCTGCTAATACAGCTCGACTTTTCGTTGCAGTGCGCGCACATTTAACAATGAGGACAGCGCTCCGACGCTGATTCTTGGTAATTTGAGACAGAGTTCTGTTTTTTGGAGGATCTGATGAATAATTGTTGTAGTCTGCTCTGCGACACGAGCCGTGCTGACAGGATGTAGGCTATGTGTGTGTGTCTGTGTGTGTGTGTGTGTGTGTGTGTGTGTGTCTGTGTGATGCACTCAGTAATGGAATGTCACCTTGAGCCAAGTGTGCGAAAACCTCAAGCATGCTCACTGGAGACACATCCGCCTGCACGGCTTCCCAGATCCTGCATTTTAATGACGGATCCGATCTGTTTGTCGCGCCTTTAACCCGGCTGGACATCCAGCAGCGATTTTGTCATTCAAATATTTCGTGAAATCCACGAGCCAAGAGGTGCTCCTCGTGACTGAGGCTGTGTGAGCGGTCTTTTATTCGACACGTATCAGTCGCTGAATTGTATTTGGGTCAGAAACCCAGCAGGTTTTTCCTGCCGGCTCGGTTTCAGCACCACAGGGAGTGGACAGCTCCCATCTCATTTGGAGTCGGCTCGCGCGTTTTGAGCGCTACCTTTAAACAAACCCACCCTCTTCCTCCTCCTCCTCTTCCTCTTCCTCCTCCTCCACAGCGCCATTCATGTTTGGCCCATTTGTATCACATAACGCCGAGTCAGTGGACCACTCAAGGCTAAACTTGAGACACACACTCAACAGCAGAGATGTAATTTGACTGCAGGTCACTTTGAATACCTTTCTGGGGTTTTTTGCCACGCAAACTCCCCACACGGTGTGGAGCCCTAGCTGCTCCTTCCTCCTGGTTCTTAATGCAGATTCATGCACCGTCAAAGTTGCCTCAGACATGAGGATCAGGGCGGTTATTGTTGTTCCCGTGGAGTGGAGGAGTCAGAGCTTGTTGCATAAGTCGCAGTGTAATGACTCAGCGCTGCACCTGTCCTGCAGAGAATCCTCTGACGGGCTCAAACCTCAGTACTTTTACTCCGTCCGTCCCAGCTGCCAGCCTGTCACATCACTGCTGGCAGTAAACAGTAAGACAGTGTCTCCCTGATACCTATGCACACTGTAAAGTCACTGAGAGCTCCAAATGTGGCCTTTAGATGATCCTCATCCTTCTAGTATGAGACCTCGACCCACTTAACCAGCTCTCCTGCAGTCCTGATACTTCATGACATTTCCTGGTTTTATGAGAATCATTACTAAGCCTGGTTATGAACTGATCAGAACATCCACAAGTGAAATAATGCTTCTCTTTGTGGTATCTCACACACCTCAGCTATACAGCATGATTTCCTTGTACTCTATCGGTTAGATTAGTTTTATCAGTACTTTCTGTGCAGCACAGTGTCACAGATCCATAATTAATCAATTTATGTTATTGGGGTTTCTTCATGATTTAGCCCAAAAAATAAGTAACATCACAATGTCGGTCCACATATCTCTTTATCCGAAACAAAATTAATTTTTTTGGTTTATATGTAGTACAAAAAATACAAAAGACATAACAGTTCGGCACAACACAGCCCCTCACAGATCCCTAATGAGACAGTTTGTGTTTATGTTACTGGAGTTTTATAACAGTTTCTTTATCAGGAGTCCAGTTGAGCCCAGAAAATGAGTAACATCACAGCGTAGATTAACACATCTCTTTATCTGTGAATGACCTGTTGGCAGACAAAATAAATTAAAGATATGTTTGTTTGTCCATAATGCAGATAACAGACAAAACATAAAGCTGCCAACAGTATTTTCTGTGCAGCACAGACCCTCACAGATCCACAAAATAATCCATTTGTGTTCATGTTATTGGGATTTTGTAACTGTTTCTTAATGAGAAATCCAAGCTCAGAAAAAGCCCCGAGTAACAACAAAAATAGGTAACAAACAACACCACATAACACATAAAACATAAACCATTGCCCAATTTGGCAGAATAACACATAGTTGCAAATAATAAGGGCCTCAGAGTCATGTATGTTGTGTTTTCATAAGGTAGAAAAGAGTAGAACAAAATGATCAAGACTTTGTACACATAGAACACTTAAGTGGAGCATTGTCAAAAAAACACAAGGATGAAAGCACCTCCTATCTGTTCACCCACCACTTAAGCATTCAAAATGCAGCCTAAAGAGCAAATTTAGTTCAAACATTAAACCTGGACCGCTCCAATAGTGGCTCATTTAGTTGTGTTATAAAAGTGCAAAATTTACACAAGCACTGGTTTAAATACATGTCAATCTTGCAGGGAAAAAAGTGAATCCAGCAGAATGTGTTCTTCTCATTATTCTCTGCATGTTCAGGCAGGCAAAATGTAGCTCCAGGACTTTGTTTACACTTTTCCGTCTTGAATTGGGAAGTCTCTTGTTGCTCTCGGCTTTCCACAGCAACTCCCGTTTCTTATCTGACTCTATTTTTGTCTTTTCTCCCCCCTCCCCCTTCCCCCACCTATACTCCACACACACACACACACACACACACACACACACACACACACACACACACACACACACACACACACACACACACACACACACACACACACACACACAACACACACCCATGTAAAAACACTGTCACGTACACATCCCGTCTACACACCACACGCATGCCTGCTAGGTTCTACTGGGATTTTACAATGCTGCTGTTTATGGTGGGCAACCTGATCATCATCCCTGTGGGCATCACCTTCTTCAAGGACGAGACCACGACGCCCTGGATCATCTTCAACGTGGTCTCCGACACCTTCTTCCTCATGGACCTGGTGCTCAACTTCCGCACTGGAATCATCATTGAGGACAACTCGGACATAATTTTGGACCCTAAGACCATTAAGAAGAAGTATCTAAAAACGTGGTTCATTGTAGACTTTATCTCCTCCATTCCAGTGGATTACATATTCCTCATAGTGGAGAAAGGGATCGACTCGGAAGTGTACAAGACTGCTCGGGCCTTGAGGATCGTCCGCTTTACCAAGATCCTAAGTCTTCTGAGGCTCCTGAGGCTCTCCAGATTAATACGCTACATTCACCAATGGGAAGAGGTAAGAACACACTTTTCGTGGTTGTCCCTGAGCAGATACAGCGTTATATTAACTCCTATCACAGGAAGAAACCACCCAGTGTAGTCAGCGATCAAAGATCACTGATTTGCCTCCAATATGCTGCTGCTGGCTCATGACCAAAGCAACAATCTGCCTCTCTGTCAGCTCCAAGTAGCCTTCACCTGGAGGCTCGGTATTAATGTTCTCACCTGCCACCTGGTGAGAAATATATAATGTCAGCAGGATGTTTGAGCTTTAACAAACGCTGCATTCTAATTACTGTTATTGTCACACAGCCCCCCACCCCCCACCCCACCCCTCTGTTTGACCTGCCAGTCCCACAGGTGGCATCAGGCAATCTAATAAGCAGCCTATTACCAGGGCAAACATAGTTAATCAATTAAGGCACCAGAGGAAGAGCAGGTGAGTTAGAGCGTGATGATAATATGAAGCACTAGGAGGCCATTGACTGTGATTATACAAGTCACTAAGTGTTCATTTAAAGCGAGTGGAAAGCTTAAGGAAGATGGTATTTCTGCAGAGACTTCAGAGGTGAAGAATGGGTGCTGTTGCTAGGTAGAATAACTCAACTAAGTGTCCCCAGCCCTGCCCTTCGTGGCAGCTCAGCTTTTATCCACTCTGTGAGGAATGCTGCACTTTTTTTTGGGAGGGTGCTGCTTTGGCTGCTCCTCACACTCTGTCCTAAGCTGAAGGAGAACAGTCCGGGATGCAGGAGGTCCAATGATGTCACAAGATCACTTGACTTTTCGCTTATGCCAGTATTGGCAGCCCGGTGTTGGCATTTTGCAGTCGTGAGCAGTGCAGTGGGGCTCGGCTGCTCACTTGACCTTTGGATAATTGGATTTCTGAAGATATGATGTGATATGCACACATAGACACACACACACAGTGGTGCATGATGGGAGGCGATACTCGCAATGCATGGAGAATGAGGGTGGAGATGAGACGCTGGCACGTGCAGACACGGCCCAGTTTGAATGCCAAAAAATCCGACAGCAACTTTCTCAACACCTGCGTCAGCCGCACTGTGTCCGGTACAGCGTCTCTCATCCATCTTCAGTGAAAAATGATGAGCACTTCCTCTATTTTGTCAGTTACAGATTGATAAAAACTGACAGTGAAAACCTCATAAAGGTTAAAGCTGCATTTAGAAAGATCAGTGCATGTGATTCATGTCCAGTCTCATTCCTCATCACTCCCATCACTGAGTATCACTTCTCTCCTCAGCCGTACTGAGTAAGAGATGACCTATTTCTTATTCCTTCAAAGTAGACATTATCAGACCTTCCCACATGTTTTACAATGAAGACTGCTGTAATTGCTGCTCATTTAGCCCTTTCACAGATTCTTGTTTTATTTGAGCAGGCATTAAGCTGTTAAGCAGCATGACAGTGTGCTTTCTTGGGGTCAGTCAGGTGATACATGATTGGCCTAAGTGACTGTCCAGTGGCTGAGGATGATTGATGTGTGAGACGACACAGACTATCAGTTGTTGAGGATCATGATGCTTCCTGTCCGTCACTCTGTGTGTGTGAATGTGTGCATGTGACGGCCCGTCTGTCTGCCTTGACAGCACGTCTTTGTGCCTGCAGGCTTGCGTGAGTGTTTTGTGTATGTGACTGAGCCGAACTTGCGATGACTGATGCTGTGTGTCCCCGTGTAACAAATGTCCTGCCTGCTCCTGCTGTGTTTGACGGGAAACTGCCCCCCCTCACCCCCCTACTCATAAATCAAACTTGGTACAGTCCAAAGCAGCTGAGTGGGAAGACAGTACTGCCACTAAGATATGAATTCAAAGTCTTAAGTATTTAAAAAAAAAAGAAAAAAAGCCAGGCCCAGATGCAACAAATTTTTTGTCTGCACATGTCTCCGCTCACTTTCAGCTCCTCTCCCTGTCTCATTCTCTTGCTTCAGATCTTCCATATGACCTACGACCTGGCCAGTGCAGTGATGCGGATCTTTAACTTGATTGGTATGATGCTGCTGCTGTGTCACTGGGACGGCTGCCTGCAGTTCCTGGTCCCCATGCTGCAGGACTTTCCCTCAGACTGCTGGGTGTCCCTCAACAAGATGGAGGTATGTATGAGGTAGTCGTGTCCATCCATACTGAGTTGATCACATCACCCCAGAGCTGGATGTGCATCTTTAATTCTGATTGTGAAAGAGCCAATCGTGGTCACAGAGTGTTGATTCAAGTGTCTGACCATCGTTAGAAAATATTGGCTAACTGCCAGTCAATATTTGCAAACATGACAAACTTCTTCTTGTTGTGTGCTGCAATAAAAAAACACTGTGCTTTAGGGAGGTAGTTGGAAAAAGCAAAACTGTGAATTATGACAAAACCTATTTTACACATCAAATGTGGCTTTAAAGGTGCTTGAGTGCGCAACTAAATATGTACAAGAAAGTTGTTTAATTCCCCTTGTCACTTCAGAGGAAACTGTGTGAGTTGTGATCAACGTCAAGTGATGCCATTTGAAGTTAGCAGATATCTGTTGCCGACTCCTCAGAACAGCTCAAAGCTACATCAGCCACTGTTAGCACAACACACCTGACTCTCTCAGGCCGGAAGCAGTTTTGCTTCTCATGAGCTCCGATTGGGGTCATGCGTTGCTGAACTGAAGAAGAATTCAAGTTTTTAAGCTGCAGTCAAATCAGACACCACCAGACGTCATACAACACAAGTCCTGCTTGACTCAGCTGTTCAGATTGATGGTGACATATGTAGCCGGAAGAATGTGTGGATTAATAAAGACAGTATAGCTGACTCTACTCAAAGACTGCCGATAAAGACAGCCAAACCCTCTGTGACGTCACCCATAGGTTTCTTGGACAGCCGTTTTGAAGGTCACTGTGGTGAATCTGGGTATCATCTTCTCGGCAGTGACTTACTCCTCCTAACTCGCGGCTAACGCCAATTGAACAAATACATGAAGTGTATGCAGCTACGCCATTAACTATGCATCACTTTAAGCCTTAATAGAATTTACAGGTGAAATATAAAAAAATTCACCCTAGTACAGTTGCCATGAACCCAAAAAAACAGCTATAAAGACACAAACCGGTTTTGTATCAGGCTGTAAACATGTTTATTTCTGCTATGAAGTCAGACAGTTTTGCTTGGCGGTCTATGCTGACTGATTCACTTTTGGAGTCAGCTTCATGTGGCCATCTGAGGAACTGCAGTTTTTAAACCCCAGAGGTTGATTTTTGGGCTTTATACAAAAAATGTCCGTGGTAAGTCTGACATTGTTGTAGGATTGTTTGAATACACTTTAAATGACCATAAAATAAACATTTATCCCTGTCAGACCATCTTTTTTGATATTACTCACACAAAAGTACTAAGACATCGGGGCTACAGAGGTATTAATCCTGATGTCATACTAATTATCAGGGAATTGTTTATGATTCAGATTTAGAATTGAAAATCTTCCTTTAAAGGGTAACCTATGATAAATGTACATCCTGATCAATTTAAAATGCAGATAAGGTTGGCAATGGAAGCTCCATATACCAGCACAGAGCACTGTACTACTTAGAAAACCTTTGTGAGCCTGAGTTATGTTTGTCGCAATTTTATTATGATGATTCAGAAGGAAAAGTGAGAATTTCTTTCAGACACATCAAATAATTCACTAATTCCTCACCTCCTACAGCAGCCTTCAGCCGTGCCAGACGTAGACAGCGAACACTGGTTGCCAGCGAAGGAGCTGTAAACAAAAAAAAAAAAAAGACCAGAGAGATTTAAGCACCTCTCGATCCCTCCGTGCCTCCTCTTCTGCATGGTGGGGCGATGACATGAAAGATAAAAGGGGAAAAAAAGAGGGAAAGGAGAGGGGGATATGGCCAGGCAGCTGGGCTCTTTGTTGCCATGTCTCTCTCAGAGAGATAAAAGCTGGTTGTTTATAGGTCTGTCTGTCAACCCAGCCTTTTACTGAGCGAGGGGAGACCACAGCAACCCAGACACAAGGCACAAGTCCAAATGGGGTTTTAAACAGATTGGGTCCCGCTCCGAGATGTTGTCTGGGTCGGCCACTACTGCTTGTAAATTTCAGATTTGAAGAATTTGCTCGGTGAGAGCAGTGAGCCCTGTTTTTATTGCTGTACAAAAGTAATTCTGGTAAAAACAAGTTAATGTGACGATGGGAGTAAATATCCTCTTTGCCATATTGATGAAAGGAAAGGGATTCCTCTTTGTTTAATGTGCCAGATGGAAAGCATAGTTTTACAGATGCTATTTTGTAGAGCTGGCTTATGCTGACAAAATCATATGTGTGTGTTTACTTAGAATGTCAATACTAATAATCGAGGACACTTTGGGTGAGATGAATCGTGCTTTCATATAATATTAATCAATATTAAGCTATGGTGACTTGATCACAGAAAAAAAGTACAATAAGTATGCGCTACGGTGGCAAAACTGGCAGAGCAGTTGCTGCTATCACTGAGCTAAATAAGTCATCGAAGTCCAGAAATCGAAGTCAATTCCAGGCTGGTCGGACCATTACTGCACGCCACTCCCCTGCTTTAACTCCCATTATCCTGCTATATTTCCTTCCTGCCTGTTTTCACTGAATGGCAAAATTGCAGTTAAAAAAACGACAATATTTTAGGTATAGCGAAACATGCAGATGTTTTGAGAGTATTTTTAACACTTCACACAAGAGACAGCGTGTCCTATGCCGTGTTGGTACACTGCAGAGTTGGAAGTCTAGGATGATGAAGTTTGGGGCTGACAGCCGACTGACTCCTCCAGTGTTCCCTCCCGCTGTATAATCAAAGACAGCCAGTCTCCAGAGAGCCGTCACTCTCAAACTAAAGGGCCACTTTGGCATAGTACAGGCTGCATACAGCCACCTGAGACCACCCCCCTATTGAGTGGCTGACAACTTGTAACATTAGCCATTGTGCTGCAGCCAGACCATCCATCAAGGCTCACACCCTACAGCGGCTCTGGTGGTGTGCGGCCCACAGGCAGGACCCATGGAGGGCGTTGAGAACACTTTGTGACTCTGGATGACATCCACTAACCAGTAATTGGATTCGGCCGAACTTGTACCACCTCGGGGAACTTAGTTTGTTTTAGCAGTGCTTCCATCTCTCTCATATGTGTTTGGCATAAGCTTTATGAAGCTTGACAACCACAAAGTTAATTCCCATGCTAGCATGCAGGTAGAGCCTTGCTGTGTCAAAGTACAGGGGTGACTGAGTAATAACAGTGACGGCAGTACTAACTATCAGACACTGGGTGTATAGTTTCAACACTGTAATTACAGCTGTGTGTGCACCCATCTCTCGCTGTAGCCTCATCACAGAGACGTCTCTTTCCCATTATCCCCCACTGCCATCAGCAGGAGGTGCTCTGCAGTACAGTGGTCTGCTTGCTTGGAGACGATAAGCCAGTAATCACTATGTAGGGTGCCAAATCACTTTATTTACACACCGCAATCAGTTTGACCAAACAACATTACAGGTTTGCGGCGTGAAATTTCAGATTTGATTTATCATACACAGTAGTACAGAAACAATATATGAACATGGAAAGCCAAAGCTGCTGTCTGACCTCTGTAAATACTAAGAGGTGTTTGTTTCCTGGCTGAGGAGAGAAAAGGATGTGATTATCTCAAGTCCCACAGGAACTCCAGTGTTTTCATTCTAAAGGTTCTCGCTGTGCTGATCACAAGCAAACGCTGCTAGTGAACTGTGAGATTAGTTATGCTGAAAACTACTCAAGCAGGGCTGTGCTGAAGGCAGAGTAACAGGTACTTTGTTACATATTGGCACAGTAAGAAGAATGACTCTGGCATCCCGACTGTAACTAATTCCCAAATACATGTATCCTGCCAATGCTCCAAATCTGTGGGCAATATTTCATTATCAAGTGTAATATTTCTCTGCTACCTAAGAATCTGAGCCAGTATTACTCCTTACTTTCTTATTCAAGTCTTAGTTTAGTTATTCTGTTTTTTAAAAATATTTTGTCGTACTTACATCTTACCGGTTTTTCGTAGCTGATGCATTTATTCTCATGTTATGTCATTTTGTTCTCTAAATAGTAAGAAAATTCCATCTAATCTCATCAAACAATCTCTGGTTCAGTAATGGTTTCCATAAGGGTGACCATTTAATGTGGGAAGAAAGTTTTCTCATAGATTATATTACGAGAAAAAGAAAACACTCAAAGCAAACCCAGTCTGCTGACGGCAGATTTGCAGATCATTGTCACCATCATCTTCTCAGATTTTACACATGAAGCTCAGGCTGCTGCTCACAGTTAAACAAATCTATTGTATAATGTCTTTTGTAGCCCTGAATCTCTAAAGTCTTATATTAATAAAAACATTTTAGGGACAAAGAGTCAGCATATGTTGGCCTCTGTATCAACATATACCTCGTCTCTTTTTGTCTGTCTTTCCCAGTTTTACCACTCCATCCTACATTAGTATGACAAATTGCTTACAAGTGCTCTTTGTACACCCGAAAACATTGTTATCTGCACTTGTAACTGCTTGTGCTGTGCAGGATTACAACAACATTGGCAGGACATTTAGGGAGATACACATATTTACTATCTGCCAAAGAGTTAAAAAACAGGATTAATGCCACTTATGTCTGTACTGTCAATGTGAAGCTATATTTAGGAGGTGGTTAAATTTGTCTCGCGCAGAAATGGGAGCTATGCGGAAACAGCTTGCTTTACAAAAGGTTAAAAATACATAAAACAAAGCCGCACAGCACCTCTAAAGTTCACAAATTAACATTTGATGTTTTTTTTGTTTAATCCCTGCTCAGACAGAAATGTAGAAATGACACGTTGAGGTTTCATGCTGCAGCTTGTCCCTGTTTTCAGTCTCGTAGCTGAGCTGAAGTCCTCCTTCTGTCTCTACTTATCCCACAGATATGAGACTGGTGTCTGGCTTCTCAGAATAAAATGATCTAAGCAGGCTTCCTATAACTGAAATCTCCAGTTTTGTTGTTAATTTGTGTGAGAGTTGAGTCACTCAGGGTACCTACACTCGACCAGGCAGCCATCACAGAGCGTCCACTTTTCTTTTTTGACCTTCCAGTGAACTGTCTTGGGAGGATGCTCTGCCTCCCACATTTAGAATAAACATTTCACCGTCCACCCTGCAGATTACAAAGAGACCACGCACACTGAGGCAGACGAGAAGAAAGGAATAAAGAGACAGAGTCAGAGAGGAAGCAGCAGACTGAGCTGACTGTACAATACCCTCAGATAAGCCATTGTAAACTAAACTGGTGGGTGTGTGGCAGGGCCAGTGTGTCGATTATCTTCTGATATTTGTCCAGCTTATCGGCCGTCCGACACATAGAGTTATTGGTCATTTAGTGCGATATAACTCCATTTTCCATTATCTTCTCAGCCGTGTCTCTGTTATTTCTTCCATCACTGCACCAGACACTCCTCCTAGCGATGCCAGCGGTGTGGCTCTGGGAATGACTCTGTTGATTGGTGTGTTGCTCTGTCTACTGCTTTGGTCTACTGTGGACATTACTGCTACTGGATGGTTAGCGGTTCAAGTTAGTGCAGACATTCATGGATCCTGAAAGATGAATCCTAATGATTTTGTCATCCTTCTGGTTTTCCTCTGACCTCACCAGCAGGATGTGTCACCATTCATCATGTGTTTTGTGCTACTTAGTAGGGCTGGGCGATATGGCCAAAAAATAAAATCGCGATTTTTTTTTAGTCATCTTGGACGATTACGATTTTAATCGATTTTTGTTGTTTCTTTGCGGTCTGTTTGCTATGGCTAGTGCTAGCCATGCCGCACTCCCGTAGCTGCGGGCACTCTTCCCATTCTTTAGGATGCCTCTGCCGGAGGTGCTGAAAGAGGTTAGTTGTGCTGCTACTCTTCGTTTTCACAGTACTTTTGCAAACCTTGCACATGACTGTAGTTTGCTCTGTGTCAGTCTTGTCAAAGCTGAACCACTTCCATATAATCGACGTAACATGAGGCCCTTTTTTCGCGACCAACTCTTCGTCTGCTGTTCCGTCCGCCATGACGGGGATGTGAGTGTTTTGGTGGGAGCAGATGAGAGGCGGAAGCAAACGCCAGTGCACAAGTCGTGAAAGGCAGAAGAAGAATCTGTATTGCTATATATTTAAGCTCGCCTCGATTTTACGATTTGGCAAATTTTCAAATTGTCAGGTTTTAAAAAGGCAAATTAATCGAATTAATTCGATTTATTGCCCAGGCCTACTACTTAGCTTCAGGAAATTAAAAAAACAAACTGTCAACCAGCACCACCAGTGGCTTCATATAATCTCACAAGTGACTTGTAATGTGTTATCAAGTAATGTGTATAAAAGCATTTACACTGTCAGCAGGACTTTTAAACATTAATCTCACTGTAAAAGAACAGTTTTTAATTTTAATATTTGGAACAATTTGCTGCTATTTTATAGGTAACTAATAACTTTAAAAAAGTACTCCTTTACACGTCAACCATAAAACAAGTAAAAACTGCAAATAATGCCCACATTAAAAATCTGTAGTTTTTACAAAGGATCATTTGTTCTCCTGAAACTTTGACCATAAAATTCCACAGTTTTTGCTGTATTTAGATCAGCAAAAATATAATTATTTAACAAATATTTGTATTTTTAAAGAAGAAATATGGAAACAATTTTGTAAACTGTTACTTTATATATTTTTACAGATTATCCACATTCTGTTAAATTACATGAAACATCTAGTAAAAATCACAGAAAAATAACATTAATTTTTTTTAACTGTAACAATAAAATACCAAAACTGTACATAACGTTTACATTGAAAAATGTATGTGCATTTTTTTTTACAAATAGTGAAAAATGTGACTGTAACTTCACACAGTTTTGCTGTATTTAAATCAGCTAAAAATGTCATCATTTTACAGATATTTGCAGTTTTTAATGCTACAATATTCAGTAACTAACACTCTTGTTGACAGACTTTCACACGTTTTAAATGTAATTATATTCTGAAGTGCTTCTTATCAGTCAGATTTTGTTTACAATAAGAATTACGTTATCTCAGTGCCGCTTTCATGGGTACAGAACAGTTCACCTTCACAGTTTCACTTCTTGAACTCACGTAACTTCCCTGCACGCGGCCACACTTTACCTTTGCATCCACATCTGAGGCCTCAGGCACAACAAGCCTGCAGCAGCCGATACAAAGAGGCATTTTAAGACACCGCTTGATAAATTTAAAGCCCCCTGTGTTATCAGTCAACTTCAAAAAGACTATCTGCAGCTAATGGAGACGCCGATTACCAACAAAGCAGCGGATAGTTCCCAAACTGAAATCTCCGGGGAGGGCTGTTGAGACTTATGAGGATATGGAGTCTCTCCTTCTCTCCTGCCTGTGCTATTTCAGAATCAAAGTGCTCATCGTTCATCTATTATTCAATCTGTTTCACTCCACTGTTTCTCTTTCTGTTTTCACATACAACATTTAGCCTCAGCCCACTTGGTGGAGCTATATTTATTTTTGGACTCTTGATTTTCCTCTGCTCATATGGAGAGATCCTTCTATCACTATGCGCCTTTTAATTTGTGTTGCTTCGATGATAACAGAAGACATGTGCTGCTCTGTTCTACCTGTGATCCTTTCCTCTCACATCTAATGATTACTTCCATAATTGATGAGAGTGTTACGGGTCTGATTATAAAAAAAAAAACAAAATTGAAAGGAAAAAAACATTTCCAGAGCCCAACAAAGTCGTTAAAACCTCAAATATTAATTTAGAATCATATAAATTAGAGTAAAGTAGCTAATATTCACAGGTGAGAAGTTCAAATTGTTGACACTTAACTTTCAGTTGACAAACATATCTTCCTTCTTTCAATCAGTTATACACTGATTTATAATAATATGCCATGCAGTAGTATATGTTGCTAGTGTTTGATTGTGCATCTCGTAAATGTTTCATATAAAATGAAGAAAATGTTCCATGAGTTGACAAAACCCACCTAATTCTGGAGCTAAATAAAGAATTAAATTCATAAATTTTTCAGAAAAATGCATTTACCCCTCCAAAAATGTTTTTATTTTTCCTGTAGTTATGTGAAATGAGCAGGAGAAGAGTTTCATGTTTTATAATCTAATACAGGGGTGAGCAAACTTTTTGGCTCAGGAGCCACATTGACTTTTGAAATTCGACAGACGGGCCAGACCAGCATCAGATGGTTGGAGATTGTGCAAACTAATATGAATTACATGTTAAAGACAATACTGACAAAGTAAAGAATACTCACATTCAGTTTCAGTGGGAACAGTGTTGTTGGTCACCCTTTTCTGCCAGTGCATCAAAGTCTGGTGTCAGTTTGGTTGTGGCAATTCTCGGGATGGATCTGAGGTGTTCATCAGTTAACTGGGATCTGTGGTGTGCTTTGTTGGTGTTCGTCACGTCTGCTCACACACGTAGGTAGATCCCAACAACACCAGCATCCTCTGTGCCATCTTACCAATGTTTGGAAACTTGGTTCCACTTAATAAAGCGTAAAAGTCATTCAGTGTTAAGGGAGCTAAACTTCTCCTTTAAGACCGAGTCACTCTGAAGATCGATCAGTTCCAACTGCAACTCCTGAGGTGCTGTTTCTGGGTCTTGTGACAAAGGGTCTATGGAGCAAAAGCTTTTTGGAGCCAATCCTAGTGGACAGTGTGATATTGCAAGTTTTTGACACTTCCGGGTGGGCTTCAATTTTGGAGCCAGATGCTACGTCCATCTTTATATACAGTCTATGGTGGTGGCATTGGAGAGTTTACACCACTGCTTTTTCCTCCTCTGGATGACCCAGACACCCTGTCCTACAGTCCTCTCCACATGTTTTCCCCTTCATGGATTCCATGGTCAAAAATTCCTCCGTTATCTTAAAATGTTCATTAATCCCTTTAATAAAACAATAAAAGCTGAGCAGTGTCTTTTATGTCATTACTTTCGTCCAGTGCTAATGAATACAGCTTGAAGGACTCTGCTTTTTCGTTCAGTGAGCTGGCCAAGTCTTCGTCGATTAGTTCAACACGGCTTGCAATTGCCTTTGCAATTTTGAATGCTAGCAAATAACTTGCCTTCGCACTTGACTCTTGAATCGTAGTTTGCAGAAAAAACGTATTTTGCTGAGTGTGTAAACTGGCTGCCAGCCTCTGAGCCGTGGCTGTCCGTTCTTGCGCTGACTGGTTGCTAGCGTAGTTAGCATGCTTCGTGGAAAAGTGCCGGCTGATATTGCATTCTTTAAAAACCGCAACAGTTTCATTGCAGATAAAACATACATCCTTTGAAAGGACTTCAGTAAAAAAATATTTAATAGTCCACTCCTTCTGAAACACTCGACACTCACTGTCGACTTTTCGTTTCTTTGATTCACTTATTGTTACAGCAGGGCTGAATGCCGTTGTGAAGTAGAAGAAGAGAAAATAAATCAACAAAGGTCACGTGTCTGGAGAGCGCCATCTAGTGGAGACAACAGAAACGTCGGGTACTGCAGGGGAAGGCCAAATGAGTGTGGTCTTTACTGTAATTTCATCAATTCTAATATTGACAAAATTATTTCGCGGGCCGGATTGAAAAGCCCAACGGGCCGTAGTTTGCCCATGCCTGATCTAATAAAAGTACAATAAAAGACTGCTAATGCGATTCTTTACAGTAGGTTATAGAGAGGATATATGTAGTTGATATTCTTTTCTATCTGAGTGCGACCTGATGGTGTGTTTCTCTCTGTCTGAATGTATGAGGAACCCTGATGGAAGATGATGTTTTTTGTGCTCTTGAAAGCAGATTTTTAGGATGCTGTTTTTAGCTCCCATTCACAGGAGCTTTCATAATGCACTTTCATTACACAGGCAACTGCGGGAGTTTATCTGGTAGAAACAAAATAAATTACACACAACCAAAAATCTCAGTTGCTTTTCTACTTTTGGCTTTTTCTTGAATGAATGGCATCGGCAGTGTGCTCAGGCAGAGGTCACTGAAGTCACCACTCAGTGCTGCTGGAAGAAAAGAGGAGAAACAAAGGAAGCTGGGTGGACAGAAACATCGGTCCTGTTGAGTTTGTTGCTCAGTCATCTGCCTCTTTAGTGACAAGGTGTTCCTCAGCACAAAGCTACAGCAAAATATCGCTGAGGCTTTATTTACATTAATGAAATCATACCGAGTGATCAGTGCATGTTCTCAAAGTGGTCGCAGATTAATGCCTCGAGGTGTCTGAGCAAGTTCCAGCCGAAGGTTTCTCCCTTCATGAATCTCCACAAGCAGCCTGGTGACCGCTGGCTGGCTGTCATCGTCTGTAGTAGATTCCTATTCACACTGCTCTGAAAGGGCATATTTAATGACCTCTCATTATCATTCCCCTCTGAGGAAATAATTTCCAAACCGTCTCTACTTTACTGATTAGGCCTCGAAGGATTCCCCGATGTTGTTTCCACTTCCTCCCCTTTCCTTTCAAATACAACTCCGTCCCTGGAGTTCTCATTTGTATAAGTGTTTTTCCATGACCTCCCTGTCCCCACAGCTTTTCTTCTAGTTGCCTTCTGTCATCTTTTTATGTAGCGCTGATGTTGTTAACTGTTTGTTCCCCCATCTTTTCTTCCCACAGAATGACACCTGGTCTGAGCTCTACTCCTTTGCTGTCTTCAAGGCAATGAGCCACATGCTGTGCATCGGTTATGGCCGTCAGGCCCCAGAGAGTCTATCAGATATCTGGCTCACCATGCTGAGTATGATTGTAGGAGCCACTTGCTATGCTGTTTTCATTGGCCATGCAACAGCTCTCATCCAGTCCCTGGACTCCTCCAGACGGCAGTATCAGGAAAAGGTGAGGAAACAACTCTGTCCCATGTTTTCAACACTGTTTTTCTATTAAAACTCCTTAACCAGCTGAATTCCCACGAGGTTCTGGGCAGCTCATATTTTTACTCACTGTGGGCTCATTTTTCACTGCAATATAAAGTCCTGCACCTCTCTGGAAACCACATAACCGTTGTTTGAAGTACAGTTAGATCGAAATAGACTTTTCGCAATGTGACAAAGATATACTGCCATAAATCTAAAAATAGATTATGATGGAAATTGAGGTGTTTTGGTGATCTATTTTGAAAAATTTATTTAAAAAAAAAAGAAATAAGCACGTGCAAATGTTTTCCAAGTGCCACAGGTGTTACCTTTACTAGAAAAAAGGGGACTGTCCGCAGTATAAATATTTTACACCTTACATTATTAATTTGTTTCCATACAGTCTGCAGTTTAGCCCGGTTCAGTCACATGACTGTCGGTAGCAGCTGAGTCACTAATGGCTTTACAACTGCACCAAGCAACACAGGATTTTTTTTTTTTTTTTTTTTACAGAATCTCTTTAGAACAAAAGGTATTATTTACATTACTAATATAAATAAAGTGAATTTAATGGAATATAAAGATTCAAGCTTTGTTGTTTCTCTTTCGGGGCAAGTTTTAACATTTGGGAATGCACTTATTCACCTACTGGCAAAGTGTTTTCTGAAGGTAGCAAATTCATGTACCAACCCTTCTAATAGCGTAAGTTTATACATTATATTACACATCTCCTTTGTTTATTCTGTTGTTTAATTTGCTGCCAAATGAAACTTAAATGAATCATCTCTACACTGCAGTTTTTGGACAGATTTAATTGATATATGAAAAGTTAAGTTTGATCACGACAAGCCAAATTAGACGTATACTTCTCTATTCTGTCCCAGCCTTTGTTCTTAACTAAGAAAATGACAGCATGACACAGACATACATGGTTGATAAATGATGCAACAAAAGGTTCTCCACATATATTTTTAGGTTTAAGTGTTTTGAAAGGTCATGTGGATGAAATAAATGTTAGCACATGTTTAACAAAGCTTGATAAAAGGCTCCAAAAACTCAGACTGACATTATATCTTATTAATGAAGCCTCAAAAGATATTGATGTATGAGCGTCTCTGTGTCCTTACCAAGGTCTATTTATAGTTGATGACAGAATTATAGTGTCACAATACCTCACATATTGAGTAATGACTTCATTGAGTTCCTCACAGTGAATTTTACAGATGTTAAATTTGGGCTCACTGATATCAGACAATACTCAGTACTGTGTCTGCTGCTGTGTTGAGTTTGTTGTGGTGTGAACAGCATGTAGAAGGATAAAGTTGGATGTGTGGCAGCACAGCATTGTTGTACTCAGTGAGCCTGACAGTGCGGCTGAAGAGCTCCTTCAGTAATCATTTTTAAAATTCTCTCATTAACACGTGCCGCTTTGTTCATCTTTGGCTGCGGCTGAGTTTGCATTTTTAAACATTTGTTGCTGATTAAACGTAAATGTCATGTAACATCAGTTATTTATCTCCAAACAGGGCAGGATTTCTAGGGTATATTTTTAAATGAAAACCTGCAAACACGTGGCGCAACTGCAGTGTGGCATCAATGAACACCAAAGCGTTCACATCATGACCTTAACCAAGCACCACCGACCACTACATGCACTGTCATTATTGTTTGACTATCGGACATCTTTGGCAGCAGAGATGTGCATCAGAGCGGTGCTGCAGCAGTGGCCTGTGGTGGTAGCAGCACAGCCGCTCTGTTTCCAAGCAGAGTCTTGCTGGCTGGGGAGCAGGGGGAGTGCTGCTGGCGCTCAGCAGCCAATCAGAGGCTGCGGGTGTGTTTGGCCAGGTAGAGCCACGTTGCCAGGGGCCGGGCGTGTGTGTGTGTGTGTGTGTGCGTGTGTGATATGATGTCCCCTTGGGCAGCAGCAGAATTGATGAGGCAGCAGACCTGTGTGTCCTGCCAATGTCATCCTGAAGGTGACGTAAGCAACCATGGCTGCCTCCCTCGCTTATTCTCTCCCCTCCCGATCACTCACTCACTCACTCACTGGGTCTCACTCCACCTGCACTCTGTTTCATCGCTTATGCATCTTTAACTATCCCACTTCACATGATCTCATCCACCCCCTCAGTTCTGATCCCCTCCACCACTTAAATATCTCCACCTGATTTCCTGCTTTATCTCCCTCTTAATCTCCCTCTCTTTCTCTCTGTCCTCACCTCCTGATCTAAATTTCTCTCCACTTATTTCCTCCTCTTCCCCTCTCTCTCTTCCTCTATCCTTTCTGCTGGTGGTGTCCTTGAAAGGTGCAGTGCTACTGCTAACAGGCTGCTACAGGGAGCAAACTGAGGGGGAGGGGAAAACCTGTGGGAGACGGAGTCCTGGTGCACTGCAAGATATTTGAACACTGTGTATTTCATATCATTTGCAGTGTTTTTTTTGTTGACTTGCTCATCTGGCTAGCATCGTGTGTGTGGAAGGCCCCGTAGGATTTAGTTTGTGCTACGTGGCAGGACACTTGAGTACAAATCATGTCCAATAAATGGTTTAGAAGACCACCATTCAGCAATTTGAGTGCTGACTGGAGCTCTTGTTTTCACCATTTGTCCTGGATGATGGAAGTTAAAAGGGCTAAAGAGAAGTCTATTGTGTTTCATCTGGAAGAGGTAGTTTTTGTCCACAGAGGGGTCACTACAGTGTGCAAGCTGCCCAAAAAAGAATCAATCATTCATACACCTTTTTTCCTGTTTTTTAGTTTTAAATATCGGCGATCAATGACAATAAACTGAAGTCTTACATATTTAAGAGCTGCAATGAGCTGTACAAGTTTGTCTAATCCTCAGACAGCCTGTATTTTTTGTTCAGTTTAAGGATAAACTTCAGAAACATACGTGCTTTGACATCAGAAATTTATTCATGATTCTGTGTGTATTCACTAGTATTTAGCCATTTTTCTAATACGTCCTTCACCCATCCCAGAAGACGGAGTATTTCTGCTGAGGGCAGGAAAGCGCCTTTCCCTCGCACCCCCCTTTTCTGACCAGTTGTCAGATTTTTTTTTCCTTGCAAAGTTTTTTTCTGCTGCTTTGCGGGGATTAGTATTTGAGCTGAAGACGTGTTTATTAAAAAAAATGCACAGAGCAGAGAAGTGCCAGCCATGCCAGTGTGGCTGATGCTGATGCTGCTGGGGGAATTCGCCATGCCTCCAGATAGGACTGTGAGTGACATTTTTATCATTTGGAGAGTGTTAGCAAAACAAGTCTGCTGGCAGTCTGCTACAGCCCCCAGTGTGGAATCAAGCTCGCATTGTGTGGAGCTTTCCGTTTCGGCCCAGAAGTAATGTCGGAGTCACAATTCACACAGGTTAAATTTAGGGAGAATTTGGCTTGGTGGCTTTGGAGCAGAGACCTATGAGTTATTTATACACAGTAGCAGCACACGGTGACACATAGCAGAGGGGCAGATACATAAAAGTAGCTGCCTTACTTGTACCGCCCTCTGTAGATTTAGATTTAATACAATGAAAATGATGCAGGTGATGAATTTGGGAATTCATGACTAGAGATGATGACATCTGACTGTGAGCTTATGGAGGTTTATCTGACCACCATGCTGCCTTAATTGTTCATCTCACACGCTGGCGTTCAAAGAAAGTGGCCCTTAAAATTGTATAATAACCTGAGTATATCTTAATATGTCTTACAGATTGCATCAGATAAGATTGACACTCGTAGGTGATGTTGTAATATTGCATCAGCCGTTACTTTATAAAGCACACTCTGCAAGAGTTCCTGGCTTGTGTCAGCATGGTTCTTTTTGAGCTTTTCCATTTAAAATTACAAACTGAAGCAACTCAAGGACTTTTGATAACACTTTCTGGAACAAAACGTTTGTACAAAGGTTACAAAAGCACATTTCAAGATATATTAGTTACCTTTGCTTTAACTAATATCTTTAATAAATGTTTAGTTCACACATCAATTTGTAATGCTTGTCATAAATGTAACTGGGATTGCAAAAAAAAAAAAAGGCTAAAAATGTGAAACTCCGTATAAGTGATGCACTGTCTTTGATGAAAAGTGTGCATTTTCATCGTCCACAGTTTGATTTCTGTCCAGGGAACCTTTCTTGCATGTCATTTATCGTTCTGTCTGCACCAAAATGCCAAAAATGTGTTGTTTGGCCATTTGAAATCATATCATGCATCATTCTGTGATTCCGACGTTAACCCATTTTGTGTAGAACTATGCAAATTCATTAGAAAATGCATCATTAAAAAGCCCCACACACTCGTCATCCAACAGGTCTTTTCACTTATTTTATCTAATTAAACTCGTCTAATACTGTATTCACACAGGGTCAGCCAAATGTGAAAAAACAAGCAAAAACTGTCATTAATCTAACTTAGGAGTGTTGATGCATTACTGCTGGATAGCACTAACAAGCCTTGTAGTCACACCATTTAAACAGCCACATGAGCTACTTTGTGGTGTCACATATTAATGGTGGTTCATTAACAAGTGAAACCAAAGACAAACAATGCACAGATCCTTTTAACTGGGATGAATCTATTGTGTTTGTGTCAGGAAGAGACCACATCAATGCTGTGGTTAGTTACGCTTTCAGCTCTTTTCAAAAGAAGGAATGTCTAACTCAGACTAACTGCAGTTCATCATTATGCTCTAACAATATGACATGAGTGCAGCATGAGGACCGTGTGAGCATTAGGTGCTATTCTTGATCGATGCTGCTACTTTTTTTTTTTTTTTTTTTTTTTTTTTTTTACATCTGTTAGAGTGCAAGACAAGACACGTTTATCATTATAATAGGTTACTGAAGTTTGTTCTAATTTGCCAGAATAAGTGAAAACTCCTGCGTCTGCGTTCAAGGCCTTTAACAGTCACTTGTTATGATGTGGTCTGACTGGACTTTCCTCTCAAGTCATTTCTGTTTGAGAGTGACACCATGGATGGATTATACAAACTGGATTCCGGGCTCAAAGATGCTGCCCACTCATCGCAGAGATAAAAAAAGATTTGTATCCAAAAAAGGAAAACAAAACATCCCTAATGTGTATTGTGCAACCAACATGTGGGGTGAGTTGCACAATCCATGGTGTATGAGCTTCCATTCAGTCTTTCAAGTCCTTCCAATTCGCAGCATTTTTCATCTGAAGGTGCTCCACAACATAAAATCAGATCATTATAAAATTATAGAGAAAACTCAACAAATCCAAAGATTCCTTGGGAAAGCCTTTGGGAACAGTGGTAGGTTAAAACTCAACTACCAGGCTCAGGGAGGGTGGTGATCTGCCTCAATCAACTGGGGAAAGAGTAAAGAGAAAAACGAAAATGTAAGAAGGTAGAAACGGACAGACAATGCATGAGAGAACAATAAACGGTGATAAGGTTGGTGAGGCCAGAAACCACGGATCAGAAACATGTTGGTCCACAGCCAGAGATACCTGCAGAGAGGACAAAACACAAACTGCAGGAGATAGAAGACACAAAGTTAGCAACATGCAATGGTGACATAAAAGTGTATGGAGAGAGAAAGAGACAAGAGTAGAGGAGAGGTGCTCAGTGCATCATGCTAGTCCCCCAACAGCCAAGAGACCTACAGCGAAATATCTAAGTGATGGTTCAGGCTTACCTGTGTTAGCCCAAAACTGTAAGATTTTACCAAAAGGAAAGTTTCAAAGTCTAATCTTAAGAGTAGAAAGAATGTTTGGCTCCTGAATCTAAACTAGGAATTGGTTCTACAGCACAGAAAACTAGTAACTGAAGGCCCTTTCTCCTGGAATCTCAAAGAGCCACATGTAAGCCTGCATTGTGCTCTGTTCTGATAAGCTGGTACTGTGAGATCTTTAAGAGACACTGGAGCTCGGTCAATAAGGGCTTTGTATATGACGAGAAGAAGTTTAAATTTGATACTGGATTTTACAGGGAGCCAATAAAGTGAAGCTAATATGGGAGAAATATGATCTGAACTCTGGCTGCAGCATTTTGGATCAACTTGAGGTTTTTCACATAGTTATTGGAATATCTGTAAGATATTCTTTGCATGAAGTATTTGTTATTTTAGTCTAACCTAGAATACCAAATGCGTGGACCAGTTTTTCAGTATCACTCTGAGATAAGATGATCCTCATTTTGACAGCATTGCACGGATCCTTGACACTTGGTTTTTATGTGATTTAAAGGACATGTTCTGGTCAAAAATAACTCCAAGTTTTCTCACAGTAACACTGGAGTTTAAGGCAAAACCATCCCTAATGATTAAACATTGTGTTTGTGAGATGTTTAAAGCCAGATACAATAACTTCAATTTTGTCTGAATTGACAAAACGCTGGAGTTTATGTCTTCACAGCATGCTTGAAGTTTGAGTAACTATTTAGTTTTATTCAGCTTCATAGACACTGTAGTTGAGTGTCATCTGCATAGCAATGATAGGTTTACGTAATGTTTCCTCATATTTTAGTGTCAAAGGAGCATGTATGAGGAAAAAAAGCATTGGTCCTAGTACACAACCCTGTGGTCCTCCATAACTAACTCATGTGTGTGCATTGTTTGATAGTCATAAACGTGAATGAGCTGGAAAAAGATGATTTAAACCAGCTTAATGCAGTTTCTTTAATTCCAATGACATGTTCCAGTCTCTGTAATAAAGTGTTGTGATGATCTGTATGAAAAGCAGCACTGAGATGCTGAGTCATGATGTCAGATCGAGGTTAGCCTCTGCTCCATTAGATGCAGTAACTAAAAGCAATTTCTAATTCACCTTTTCTGTCATCTGCTACTGTGAAAAAATAAATACAGCATGTTCCTGTGGATTTCTGTCCATATTCTAAGGATTAGTGCTATATTTGCCATAAAAAAATAGAAACTTTGGTGAGTTAATGATTGCTAAAAACTACAGCCCCCATGAAGCAAACCTACATATGTGGTAACATTACTTAGTTTTGTCTATATCGCACATCAATGGTCTCTTCTGAAGTAATTTTCTAACTTATCTAGTTGTAATCTCTGAAGTGTAGAATCTATACTTCTGTATTGATGCGTGATCAGTTACACAGCAGCCACATTAAAAACTGTTTGTGAAGCAGTTTTGTTGTGAAGCCCGAATTACATTTGTTGTGAAGATTTTGGATGCTTTTCAAAGGTCTTTTATCCAGTCAAATATTTTAACTTCTCATAGGATGCAGAGCAAGAGCATACACAAGAGTAGGACCCTTAAACTGGAGCAGCTAAATGACATTCAGCCATCAGTCATTTTATCATTTACTCCTGTGCATTTCCCTCCCTGCCAAAATGTGTACTGTGAAAAATGTCTGTAATTATTTATAATTATTACAGCTTTAAAATAATTATTTAGAGCATTACAAATATTTCTGAGTCATTTCTTTGTTCTACTACACGTGTATACCGAGAAATTTGCAAATGATTTGAGAAAAAATTGCAGTTTCTGATTTTGTACTTTGCTTTTTTGGTGACAGAAGCTTCCTTTGGTTTACACTGAGAACATGGATTGAGCCTCTGAGACATGCAAAAGAACACAGTATACTCATTTACTGTAACGCTACACAGGTACACGCTTTGCATCGATCATCATCTCCTAATGGCCTCTCAGGGTTTTACATTAAATCAGCTCTAACCTGAGTCAGCAAGACAGAGAACAGAGAGTGGTTTGAGCTCGCTCTGTCTAGATGTGGCCCGGGACAGTGAACAAGGTTGTTTTTTTTTAACTTTATCCTCCTCCTCTTCTTCCTCTTTGTACCACTACTACCATCAACAACAATGATCTGTCTTCCTGTAGTCAAACAGCTTGTCACTGATCGCTCTAATTATCCAAAAGCAGGCTGGCTTGGCAACGATAGTGGCCAAAGAGATTCCTACACTAACGGCTACAACTAAAACTGTGTGTCTTTAGTTGTGCCAGATGATATTCATTGCTCTTGTAAAAAAAAAGAAAAAAAAAATGTGTCTCATGAGCAAACCTTATCACCCAGTCTCCTGTGGCTGTCGCTCCCTTTGACTGAATTATAAAATTTCCTGTATTTCCTTAGAAGCTTCATTTCATTTAATGAGACTTTGTAGTGTGTGAGACCCCACAGTGTGTTGTTCCTCCCTCTGTACACATCTCTGAATTGAAGACAGACAAGACAAGCTCTGACTTACCGCTATCAGATCTTTCTCTCTTTGGCGAATGTGCTTCATAATGTAATGAGGCGATTTAGCAGGGAATGAAGTGAATGAATTATACATCCACATAGCCGTTCGGGATGAACCTGAATTAGAATTTCCAATGGAGAGAAGTTGTGGGATGAATGGGCGGGAGGCAAACTGAAAGACGAGGATATGAGAGGAAGGAAAAGGCTGACGGGTCAGTAGTTAATGGGCTTAAAAATGGAAAAATGTAATCAGCGTCAAAGACAAAATTTTCTTCTGAATGACAAATAAGACTTCCCAAACAGCAGCTTAGATGACAAAATGTCAGTGGAGCGTTTTGTTGCCGTATACACTGTCATCAAAGTGCCACAGAAAATGGCTGTCATTTTCGCTCTCATTTGGGTGTTTGTCAGTCCCCTCTGGGTGCTGTGACGCAGCGTCCAAACGCTTGTTCCTCTCCTCGGTGACACTGGAAAGATTTCAGGTTGGTGATGATCGATACAGCACACTGTGACATGGCACTCAAAGTCAAGTCATTAGGCTGAATGCCACCATCTAAGTTCAATCGGAAAGGCTTTAGCTGCCTCGTCTGCTCAGTCTTAGCTGAGTCACAAGCTGCTGGAATGAGTTTCACGCCGAACCACAGCTGCTCGGTCACGTCTGTGAGGTTCTCCCTCGCTGCCAGATCACCCCACACCTACACTTTCCTCACAATCATCACTTCTGTTCCACGAACTGCAGTGTTAGCATCGGCATGTCAGGTAAAGACTTGTGACACAGGGTCATGTCTTCAGGCTGCTCTCCATCTGTAGATGTCAGGAAGCAAAGTCGCTCACGCAGGTGAGACTCGGAGTTGTGTAACTCCATCAGAAGAGCTGTGCAGCTGCTGCACCCCACCAGGCTTTTTCTTACATAGTTGCTGAATAATTCAAATGTTGCATGTTTGGATTATTTATGTTTATGTTATATTCCTGAAGGATGCTCTGTGGATATCAGTCAGAAGTTTGCATTGCCTTTTCTGGGCAAAGTGGCAGTGCTTTTCTCTGCCTTCTCTGCAGAACAATCTGCTGTCATGGTAAAGCAACTTCCCTTCTGCAGAAACAGTGTGGTGTGACTCCAGAGGGTACCATTAACTTACACCGCCGAAAGTATTAGTTTTCATTGTTGTGGCTCAGTAATCCAGCTCAGTGGATTTAAAATATTACAGGAACCATGAGACTGAGCTTTTACCCCCTACTGCTGCTCATGTGGTATGCAGGCATTATGTAGAGTATTTGTGGACTGCAGTATTATATAAGTTTCTATGGGTTATAATCATACCTTTCTTAATCGGAATGGTCAAATACAAAAACAAGACAATGCTAGGCGCTATGTGAGACCTTCAGCTAAATACACTGTAAAATAAAATGAAAAAAAAAACACAAACATAATCAAACAAAGGTTAAATAACTGGCAGCAATGGAAGCGAAACAAAAAAGGAAGAATGAAGATACAATAGTCTTATTCAAAAATAGTGCAAAAGTATTTCCAATATATGACAATTTACAGTACGAACCAATTGTTTATCAGCTTAAGAAAGCAGAAACAACATTGTATAAACAATATAATACAATTTCTGTCAAAAATACAAAGCAAAAAAAAAGAGAGAAATTATTGGCATGATGCATAAAATAACTACTGGGTTGTTCATTTCCAGATAATATCTGTCATATTACAGAAAAAATAGAAGAGACCAGAGTTATTTTGTGTAAAATTAGTATTATTTGTACGTTTTTTTTTTTTTTTTTTTTACTGTGGTTATTATGTTAGTTATCTTTGGGAATCAGTGTTTGCTATGATCACTTCACATCTTCGTATCTTAACGTTTTCTAATTAGCTAAAACCATAGCACACACACAGCTGAGGCCATCTTTAGTGTTAGGTAAATTATTACACATTTATTATGCATCCACCTGACAAGAATGTGAAGGCTAAATATCTACAAATCTATAAAGAGAAAAGCTGAAAAGCATATATTATGGCTCATTTTGCTCAGAAGTAGACCTGCAGCCCTTTATAGTCCCTCAAAGCTGGAACAATTCACCTGAATAATATTCATAAATGTGCAGCCACAGGGGCAAAAACGGAAAAGCTCTCGACTAGCAGATTAGTCACCAATCTTCCTTTGTGATTCTATGTGCTCCATTCACTCAGACTGAAGGTAAAAAGTAACTGAAATGTGCTGAAGCTGGCTTGAGTGAAAACCTGGCAGAGCCTCACCAGGAAGCTGCCAGACATCTGCTGGTACCTACAGGTCAAACGCTAAAGCCTGTCATTGACCGCAAAAGATTAGCATCTCAGTGGGAAGCAGGAAGATGTTGTACAGGTTTATGTTTAGCTGTAGCTACTCTTGCATAGTTTCTCTCATTAAGCCTTTTATTACTAAGTATTGTTTCATTTCATATCCAATCCGCTGCAGCAAAGATCTAAGAATGCACCGAAATGTTGAATGAAATGGTGCTCGCAGTCTGCTTAGTTCAAAGACAAAACCCTCTCTAGTGCAGTCCTCCAGCAAGCTAATGCTCTATTTGGCAGTTTTAAACTAAATAAATCCGAATCCACAGCATGTAATATCTTCCTTTGCCCATCCTCCACCTCTGTGCTAAGGTTCACTAAATTTAGCTCAGAAGTTTTTGCATAATCTTGCTTGTAGACAGACAAAATCAACAGCACTCAAATCATACCCGACCTAAGATCTCGACTTAGTGTGCGACTCGGAAGTTTTTCTGCACGATATTACAACTGCTGCACTGCTGTCATGAAGCCAGGAAATAAGAAAAGTGCAGATTTCTTTGCCCTGTGCTGTGAGGATCTGAGACAGAAATTCTCCCTGTGTACACACATGCATTCAGTTGTGTGCGGCTTAAAATCTTTGTTTGCCAAATGTGCCTTTCCTTTGAAAACAGAGAGCTGTACCGTCTGTTTCTGATAGTAAACAATTCTCAGTTTAGGAATTTATATGCTGCTCTTGAGGATTCGGAGCTTGTAACAGTGTTTGAGCAGGTGGCCCTCACTGTTTTGCTCGGGGCCTCTGACAGGACGCACAACTGCTGACAAGATGTTGTCTGTAGCAGAAGTGAACCGGGGACCTCGTAGGTGTGGGCCGGTTCTGCTCCTCCGAAGCTGCTGAAGCTGATGTCAGGGGATGTTGGTTGATGCCAGTGGACAGTTTTCAGAGTTTTAGGACCGCCGGGATAGATGTGGGATGATGACTTCCTCAGTTCCTCAAAGTTGTGACTACACAATATCTGCCAGCCCGCTGACTTCTCCAAATTATGTTTTGGACAGCTTTATAGGTTCTGGGTTGAGCCGTGCTCTCGTGAAGCTTTCCATGTGAGCTGGGTTGAAGTGCACACAGTCTGACAGCCAAATACAAGGAGAAATCTTCTTCTCTCAACCATTCACTGTCGGTTCTGTTTACCGCCACATCTATCACTTCCTCCTCTGCAGCCCGGACACGTACTTTTTGGTTTCTCAGAGGTCAGTTTGGATGGATTGTGATTAGCATATCCCAACAATAGAAGCTGATTGTTTGTGTTGCCTCCGTGTTGAACATTTGACTTTCTATTGATCTGCCATCGATTAACTTCTAGGTAGCACTGATCGAAGGGCGACTGTGTTCATTTCAGCCGTGTGGCTGTTTGTATTGTGTTTGTTGACACGGTGGAAGAAATGCGGCTGGAATACAATACTGTTGTATAATGACCCGTGCACTGTTTTTTCACATGATCTGATCCTGTGTGCTTTCAAACAAGTGTAACAAGCTGAACCTACATGAACACTACATGCATTTTTAAAAGGTTGGTGGCTTTTTACATGTGATTTATTCATTTCGCTCGGCGTCCTACTTTATGTAAAGAATGAGTTTGACCATATTCTATGTTTTTCTTCCTGTCAACAACCCCTTGAAAAGACCAAAACTAGCAGCAGGCCACAAATGTTTGCAGTTTTTAGCTTTCAACTCATAACAGGACTGAATATGCATTTTTTGGGACTCTTTTAGTGGCAGATTAATACTGAGTTGATGCTTGAATGAGTATTTACAGCAGAAGTACAGTATGTTTAGAATTCACTCAGACTAAGCTATAGTGCACTGTAATACGAGAACATGTCACCTGTTGCATTGGTGGTTTGGGGACAGCAATGTCTTTGACGCAGACGCATAGGCCTAACATATGGTTAATCCTTGTTAATCAGATCAATCATTTGCTGCTTGTAGTGGTTTTCTGGTATTAAGTATAAACAATATAAATGTAAAATGTCACCAGAATGACCCTCTAACAGAGAGAACATGATTCAACAATGCTGACATACAGTGCACACTACAGTATAAGCATCTTGCTCATTTACAGCCCCCATTCCATCCTGATTAGGCCTTTTAATGCAATAGCTGACAGTAGGTCGACAAAAACATTTTTTTCTGCCTGGTTTTCGAGATAAGTACATGCACTGCATTAACAGAACATCATCCCTGTCCATCCCACTCTCTCTTAGTACAAACAAGTGGAGCAGTACATGTCCTTCCACAAGCTACCTGCTGACTTCCGACAGAAAATCCATGACTACTACGAGCACAGATACCAGGGCAAGATGTTTGACGAGGAGAGTATCCTGGGAGAACTCAGCGAGCCTCTCAGAGAGGTGAGACTGAAAAATGAGACATTTAATTTCAGTGTGCAATTTTATGATTGTATGTTGCAATTTTTTTTCCTGAGATACAGGATAGACTTATACACTTACCCTGTTGCATGCAGAAGGAAACACTTGATTTACATGCTTGACTGTTTGTGTTTGCACCAAACTTTGTGCCTTTTCTTAGGAAATTGTCAACTTCAACTGTCGCAAGCTGGTGGCATCGATGCCACTGTTCGCCAACGCAGAGCCAAACTTTGTAACAGCCATGCTGACTAAGCTACATTTTGAGGTGTTCCAGCCCCACGATTACATTATTAGAGAAGGCACCATTGGCAAGAAAATGTACTTCATCCAGCATGGAGTCTGCAGCGTCATTACCAAGGGAACCCTTGCAATGAAGCTCTCCGATGGTTCTTATTTTGGAGGTTTGGAGATGCATTTTTTTACTATTACTGGATTTTTTTTTTGGTGATGCTATTTGGCTGTTTTTGCCTTTTGTTTTTTAAGCTGTTGCATTTTCTCTTCCCCTGTTTCAGAGATCTGTTTATTGACAAGAGGTCGGCGAACAGCCAGCGTGCGAGCAGAGACTTACTGTCGGCTCTACTCTCTGTCTGTTGACCACTTCAATGAGGTGCTGGAAGAATATCCCATGATGAGACGAGCCTTCGAGACTGTTGCCATTGACCGTCTAGATCGCATAGGTAACAAAAAACAAATAAAATCAAAGCAAAATTTCAGATTCAAAGCAGAGCAGAAATAAGAAACTTAAATTGGAACGAGGGAAATGATCCTCCATGAGCTGAACTTATGGGTACATTTATGCTGTCAGACATATGACTAGCAGTATGAAGGCATTTAGCATTTGTATGCTATGTATCAACAGCTAAGTCACTGCAGTTGAGTCCTTTTTTAATAAAAGGTTTGAAACAAATCTCTTGCACAGAAAACAAAAGGAAATGTTTACAGAATATTAATGTTGAAATAGGCAGTAAAATGAGCTGCACTGTTCCCTCAGAATGACACAGGACACTGTAACAGTAGATGACAGTACAGGGTGACACATCCACTTTCCTCAGGGCTCGTCCTGCTGGAGAATGTACCTTGTCTGAAGGACATCATATGCTATATGTAACTCATATTGTTCTCTTTTAAACCCTCCTCTTTCCGTGTATTTACACTTTGTTCATCTTATCCCTGTCCTGTCCTTTTCTCTTTTCTGTTCCCTAACTTTGCCTTTAATAATTGTCCATGTTTTCATTTCCCCCTGCAGGTAAAAAAAACTCCATCCTGATGCACAAGGTTCAGCATGATCTCAACTCTGGTGTCTTCAACAACCAGGAGAACGAGATGATCCAGGAGATCGTCAAGTACGACCGTGAGATGGTGAAGCTGGTGGACCTGCAGCGGCCGCGGGCCATGTCTATGACCCCCTCTATCGGCGGCATCTTTGCTCCTCCCGGTCAGCCGCCGACAGGCTCTGCTATTGCCACCCTCCAGCAAGCTGTGGCCATGAGCTTCTGTCCTCAGATGGCGAGTCCTTTGGTGGGTCCAGGGACTCTGCAGTCCCCTCGTATGGTGCGAAGATTCCAGGTTATGCAGAACCTGTCCAGTCCAGTTTCCATGTCTCCTCTTCAGTCTCAACCCCCTCAGACGCTCGGAGGGGCGTTTGGATCTGCAATTTCGAGCCCACCGGTTCAAAGCCCGCTCGCAGCTACAGGACGGACTTTCCAGTACATGGCGAGCGCAGGACCCTCTGGGTCCCAGTTGTCCCTAGTACAGCACCATGCACCCAGCCCCACACAGACCCAGCAGAGGCCTGCCTCACACAAGAGCACCCACTCCCTTCATACGGGCAGCTTGAGCCAGGATACCCGAGCCCTGTCTGCCTCCCAGCCTTCACTCCCTCAGGAGGGAACACCACAAGCTGCCTCCGCAGCCCCCAGTCCTCCGTCCTCCACCCGCGTCTCCAACACCTCCATCGGCCCCCCGCAGCCTCCTCACCCGAGCATGCCAGGGCCCTCGGGGGTGGGGAGATCAGCGGTTGCCCAACAGAGGGTGGCCTTTGCCTCCACACCTCCTCCCGGCGGACCTGCTGGAATGGGGGCAGTAGCAGCAGCTGCTGGATCAGGACCTCCAGAATCTGGAGTTCCCAAGAAAGATTCAATTGTCAGCCTTCCAGAGCTAGACTCTGCCAGATCCCGGCTGTCTTCCAACTTGTGACCCTGGTAGAGTTCAGGAAAGAGGCCTTTTTTGTAGGAGAATCTGTTTGGTTTAGGTCAATCCAGCTGATCTATCAGCCTGCTAAATGACCAATCAGCTGCTGCCAGTGCCACCAGTCATTCGACCTGAATGCACTGTGTGCTGGTGTCAGCAGAAGGAAAAGAGCTACTCAAAGTCTTGAGACACTTTGGCTAGGAGGAGTCTATACAATTAAACTAGTATAACTTAAGGTTGGACTGGTCTAGTCTACTGTGCCAGCACCTTTAGTCTTAGTATCACCCCTTTCACTCTGCTTCCAAACACCTACTGTATATCGCTGTCTTTACTGTAAAGATATGAAGAAAAGTACGATTAATGTAACTATTGCATACTGTGTAGAATCCATGCAATGCAATCTAGCAGGAGCTGGACTTAAAAATGAAAATCAGGGACTTGAGGTCAAATGACAATGACATTTTAAGCGTTCAAAAGTGTTTTGAGTGTAATTTTTCTGTATAAGCTGTTGTAGCAAAAGAACACATCGCTCTTCATATTGTTTAAACTAGTAGTGGAAATAGTGTTTTAGACCGCTGGTCGATCTTACATCGATGTGTAAATAGTTGATGAAAAAAGTACGGAAGGATATTATATTCATTGTATCTACCCAAACCAAAGTTGAGCTTGAACACCAAGTCTGGTCGTGTCTGTATCAACTAAAAAAGAAACATAGAAGAAAATGCCATTTATTTAACTGCCTTGATTCAACGTTAGAAGCCATATATTTGGTTTGTGTGTATGTATATATGTGGGTGTAAGTTTGTGTGCGTGAGTTTGTTGATACGTTTTGGTTCCATTTTCAGAGAATGGACTCACACTCTCTACACTGCTTTGTCAAGCACGACTGGTTTGACATGCTGACGGCGGCACTGACCCGCTTTCATGAAACATCTGGAAAGCGGTCAGCTGTTTGTTTGGCGCACTGATTGTAACCCAGAAGGCAAAGGTGGTTAAATAATCTGAGCTTTATCGAAAGGAAACATTTGTGAACAACCCATACTGTATACTTGCTTGTTTCTGTCTAGGTTTATTGATTAACACATGCAATATAATTCTGCAATACTCTACCCCGCCTATATATAAATATATATGAATATAAATATCTATACATATGCTGTACAGGAAAGTGAACTTCTTTCTTTTTCCTTTTGTTTTTCTTTTCAATGTGAAATCTTAAAGAATCCAGCAGCTATTGTGGCTTCACTTGAGGTATTGTAATCCAGTGACCATGTTGTTACCTTAACCAAAAATGTTTGTGGGAATGAAAGAACGTGCAGTGTCATTTTCGTTTAAAACAGACGGGACAAACTGCTTCAAACTGGTTTAGAGTCACAGGAGGAGTCCATGCTTGAGTTCAGCAAGTCAGATCCTCGAAAACGTCACTTTAAAGCCCATTTTAAGATATCAAACTGTAAAATGAGCGGAGCTGGCTGGGTGGGTTTGGGTGGACAATATGGGGCACCCACGCCTCACTTGTAAAAAAAAAAAAAAAAAAAGTATTTGCTCCATATTGAAGTCTCTTTGTGCCCCATTTCACTCCAAAACCCCTGTGAATGTCTCAACATTTCGATCCATAACAATCCCACGGTTCAAATTCTGGGATTGGGTTGAGGCTTTGGTTACATTTGTTCTAAATATACTGTTGAACCTAAGCTCCTTCTCCTGCTGAATGTATGCCATATGGGAAGGAAGACAGCTAATCAGATATAAACTGCCATGTAAATAACGGGACAGAGATTTAAAGAGGCTTTTATGATGCAAGGGGGTTGTGGGGATTGCTGTATGTGTTGCTGAGTGTCTGTGTGATCTTTTTAGGTTTGATGATGCTTCTCTGGGTTGAACGTTGCTGTATTTAACCTGTATGCTACAACCCAATCCCTAGATCTAACATGAGAGGATAATTTTCTTTTTTTTTTTCCCATTTATCTATTGAAGTTGAGCGAGAGCGAAACACTTTGAACTCCTCGGTCCAAAGCGAGCACTGAGGACATCCAGTTAAGCACCTTGTGTTGCACTACAACCTTGTCATCAAAATGAAAATCGATGCTCTATTCTCTTAAAATGGTTGCAGTACTTCTCCCGCGCCCATTATCTGGTTAAACTGTAAGGATGAAAAGTGAATCCAATTGGGAAACAAAATAGGCAGCTGATTCATTGTGCTAAACAAACACGGCAACCAACTTTTTCAGCTCGGAACATCGATCCGGAGCCAAACTGTAAAATCAATGCGATGGACATTTCACTCAGGTTTGCTACCTTTCCAGAGAGATGTATTGATTGCCGCCGCGTGGCTTTCCATTGATTTATGTAGACTCGTCTATCCTCCCATAATCAACTTGTTGATTTAACCATGCTGAAAGATTCCCCTTGAATTTTGATTGGCTAGGAAAAGCACGGAGGATAACACTTAGATTGTCATTAGCGTAACTCTCTGCCATTTGGTTTTGATCTCCAATCCTGAGAGCTGTTTAAATCTTGAAACAAGGTGTAGGTGATTGTTTTTATCCAAGGGCTTCATTATATGGCTTGTAAATCTTGGCTCATCGTAACTGTAGAGAACCCACATTTTCCCCTTTGTGTTTGATCAGTAACATGCACTAAACCCTGTTCTTTGTCATACCTGGGTTACAATGCCGTGACCCGCTTCATCAGCAACACGGGAACTTTGTATTGCTTTTTTCCTATGGGAAAGGTACATGCCAAAATGCCAATACGATTGTGAATGAAGTCCATTTGAGTCAGTGGCTGTTGTGTGCTTCAATACTGTTCCAGTGCAATCAGTTGGTCCTCTTCCCTGTTCCTTTGTGCTAATACCAGAGTTTGCCCTATTAAGCTGCTATCAGGACTGTGCTGATATTATTTGAATGAGTCCACAGTCAGTGAGAGCAAGATGGAAGGAGAGTCAAAGAGCTAATGTTTCAGGCAATATCAGCCACCGTCTCTGTTTCATTGCATCCATCCAGTAAGATATGTAGTGTGTAACTCACTCCCACTCAAAGGATGGCATCCCAGACACTTTGATCAGTACCACTCTGTTTGAACCCGCAACCATGATGCTGATACAGCTCTGGCCAAGCACGTACTTCTGTCAGTAATCTGTTTTGTGTCTGTGTCACAAGTGTGTTCAGTCAGCTGACTTGGAGCCGCTGTCGACAAGTTGTGTGTGCGTGACATAGCGCTGTGTTTGCCTGATGACGGTGGGTTCAAAGTGTGATTGTTTATTGGTTCTTCTTCTGGACCTTGCTGTGAAGTGGGATTGAAATCCCCTCATACATGTTTGACACTGACTGACAATTATTGAGAATATCTAAGTTTCAAACCTCTCATTCTTGCTGTACCAGATATTAAGGGTACTGAATGCCTTGGTGTTGATATGTTAGCAAATCAGGGTATTATTTTTGTTTGTGAAACTGTCTTTGATTTATTGGTATATTTCGTTTGGTTGTTGTTTTAAAATTTGTTTTTACAATGTGCCCCATGCACACGGACTGTATATACCTTGTGCCTAGTACATCTAGTTTCCACATAGTCTATTTTTGTGGTATGTATGTGCCTGTAAAAATGCAAATACGTGTTTTTATTTTCAACTTGCAATATATGTAAAAAAACCATTAGATGAAGACTAGTATTGCTGAATTACAATGACAATGTCAGTATATATAATTTTCCCTGATACGGGAAACACAAAATTGCACATTTTTGTTGGTTTGAGCCTTCCAACACCATGCGCGCTGTACTCTGTACTTTCATGTTCTGTACATATGGTATACACAGAGATGTGGGGCACATTGTTGTGTTTTTACCACAACCTGCTGTATAAGAAACATTTTCTACAGTGAGAGGGTGAGCTCTGACAGGCTTCTGGTGGATATCGGCAGTCTAGACGTTAGCTTAGATGACCTGCTTGCTGCAAAGAGCCAAAAATTACGGAAAGTAATAATTAAAACTGTGGAGATGTTTGCACAATATCAATAGAGTAACAAAAGTAGACTGTGCACATGCTGGAAAATTGTTCTCAGACTATACTGTTGCACAGTCCTTTACACTCTGACGCTGGTTGCACACTGATCTGGTGTTTGCCATTAAAGAAAGAAAAAAATAAAGTTCTCTCCAAGGCTGAATTTGACTCATGAACCACAGCAGTCACGAGCTTGACCCCTGGTTGAGTTACCTTGACAGACAATAGCAGAGTGCATGCTTGTATTTTTCTTATCTAAGCAGAGTTCTGTGTATGATTCTTAGTGGGACCTTCAAATCTAGACATTGTCGTGTACCAACTACTGTACAATGATTTTATTTAGTCTACCAGTTAAAATTTTGTGTCGTAGCTACTGTAGCCTGCTTAGCTTACCTAAGCCTTCTCTCTGCTTCAGGACTCTGTGTGCTTGAGTTTGTGTGTGCGTGTGTGTGTTCCTGTGCCTTTCCTTCTATAATGTTGGTCCCACTTGAGAATATGATGCCATTTAGGGGTTTGACACCCACATGAAGCTGAGAGAGATGCCAGCACAAGCTGGAGAGTCTTAAATGGTCACATTTGTTCTACAAAAAAGGAAACCACCAAAAAAAAAAAAAAACAACAAAAAACACTGTAATGCTCCTAGAAATTACTCTAGCACATCCCTAGACTTAGTAGCATTCCACAGCCTGCACGAGCAGCTCAGTGTGGGCATCCAGACACACTTTACCAGCACCATGTAGACAACAGCACAGATATCTGACACAGCATGTGTTCTCTCTCTGTCTCTCTCTTTCTCTCTCTTTGGAGGCCAGTCTGCAACCATCTCAGGCTGTGCTCGGCTTTTGCTCTTAACAATAAGGTATTTCAGAACTCCAGCTCTGTCTAAGTTGATGTCTCTAAATCCAGGGACAATTTAGCTCCCAGCCCGAGCCACGGCGCTACCAGGTCAATCTGAAAGGATCGAGGCGGGGTTGCCTGGGATGGTGTTCTGTCTGAGATGGGCAGCTCGTGGCGAGGGCGCGGGGCTGATTTGAACCTGAGTCCAAAAAGGCTGTCTTGTCCACCACCTCTGCTGGCCGAGAACACAGAGCCACACCCTGGTCTCTCTCAATAAGCTGGTCTGTCAGTCAGTGGCAATGTTGTTTAAGCGTTCGTAAACAGACGATACATTGTTGTGCAATAAAAAGATGAGCGCATTGGCATACTTATATCTGCGTGTGGACTTTTATTTGTCTGTGTCTCTGTTGCTTCGCATGCTGTGTGTATGTGTGTGAAGCTTTAACATATACCAGGTAACACACGTGCACGCAAACACACACACACACACATCAACTTTGTTAATCAGCAGCTAACCCCTCCACCCACATCCTACCCCACATCAGATGAGATCTTTCTCTCTCTCTGCAGACAGGAGCTCTGCTGCATCCCTGATGAGATGTCTGAGCTCAGCCTAAGAGCTTTCCGCTTGTGTGTGTGTGTGTGTGTGTGTGTGTGTGTGTGTGCGCGCATGTGAACACAAACACATGGCACCACACAGCAGTAAGTGAAATTTTTCCGGTACCTAAGAGGGTGTGCATGCGCATGCAAGCCCCAATTTTGTATTTGTCTATCGGAGAGAGAGAGAGTAAATGAACCAGTGGCAGGACTGTGTGTGAAAAAGGGTGGATGGGTGTGTGTGCGTCACAGATGAGGGCAGTCCAAGGACACACTCCTCTGGCAGCCTGGGAGCAGCATCCACCCATTCCCTCTCTGTCTATATCCTTTCCTTTACACACACACACACACAAACCGGCGTCTGGCTGCTCAGTGATTATGCACGACACACTGAGATAGAAAGATTAAAATTACATGCAAGGTGAGATTTCGGCACAAGAGCCAGTCATGTTGCCTCCTCAGATCTACATGTAGCTGGTACAAATGTGGGTGAGGCCATCCGCAGTGCGTGTCCGTACTTTTACCTTGACGTGACATAATGTCCTCTCTCTTTCGCTCTATCGACACTCTCTCTCTCTCTCTCTCTCTCTCTCTCTCTCTCTCTCTCTCTCTCTCTCTCTCTCTCTATTTCATTGTAATTCAATGAGGAAGCAATGTACTGATAGTGGCTGCAGGCAGATACTACACCAAGTTGTGAAGCTATATGAGTGCGAGTATATAGTTTCATCCTGCATATGGCTGAGGATTGTCCTCTACCTTGTTTCCTCTGCAGTGCTGGTCCTCTACTTTGTCCCTGGCTGTCCTACTTCAATTAATCATATCAGCATCTCCTGCACAACCCTCCTGGCTGTTTACCTCCAGAGGGCAATTTGCTTATTTAGCTCCTTACTAGTATCCTCGTCCCTTCCCATCCATCTCCTTCCAGTTCGCCCGCACTGTTAAGAACACCTGGGCTTCATCGCTCTCCTATTATGTCCATTTTTAGAGGCTAAAAAAACATTTGTGCCCCCTCCCCGGATCTTCCCATTAAGCAAAAAGTGCATTCACAAAAACAGACCTGCTTTGTTGTTTGCTGTAACATTTGCCAGTGTTTCTTGTAAATGTGCACAGAAACCTGAGGAAGACACTCATGCATAAATTTTCACCTTTCCTGCCCCAACATGCCTCGGCCATGTCTCTCTGCTCTGGTGGGTACATCTGGAGGAAACACAGCTGAAATCTGAATACCAGGGATTAGCATTTGGTCCACAACTCCGAGTCCAAGAATGAGTCAGTGAGCGAGACAGAGAGAGCAGAAAAAGACGGAGCGAGCTACAGTAAATCATCTCACAGCCGCAGGCAGCCTCAGTAACATCACAGTTTGCTGGACAGTGGGCTGGGGAGGAAGTGAGAAGTGCGTCAAGCTAAAATGATCAAGAGAAAAACACACAGATAGCGACAAGAGAGGAGGGTCACGTGATCTGCTAAAGGCTGTGCCATTCTCTTTACACAAAATATTTAATTTAAAATGCTAGCTTTCGTCTCTGGGGGTGTTTCAGTCACCTATTTAGAACAGAAATCTAAATTATTAGGAAAATTGTGGCAAACACTGTATAGTTAGTGAATTAACCAAAGACAGATGTTCAAAATGCCTTATTTGAACGGAGAAATTATATAAATCTAGACTTGTGATGTGCTCCAGCACCCCCACGACCCTAGTGAGACTTGTGATGCACAGCTCTTTAGAAAAATCGATCCACATGCTCGAGTATTTAACAGTATCTGTAAGTTTGCTTACAACAGCAAATTACACAATGAAAAGTTCACCTTAGGGGAAAAGATGGCGGAGGAGGACAACAGCAGTAACAAGGGCACAGTCTACACATACATGCAATGTCTTAAACGATGATTCTGAAAGGTTGTCTTTTTCATTATGACCGTTTAAATGTTTCTTTATAAGAAAGTACCAGTTTTCAAAGTAAAAGAGCAATTAAGCTAAACTTTAGACAAGGCTTTTGTCTGTCCAAACTAAGACATAAACTCCTCCCTTCCCAGGCTCAAAAGTACTAAAAGCTTTTAACATAAAGCTGAGAGAGGAGGCAGAGGAGCTGGGAGGGTGTCTGCTGGGCTCTCTGGGAGCAGCTGGCCTGAGCAACACTCCATGCATCTGCTCCGCTAAACACTTCCATTACAGACGACCCAGAAATGTTCATGAAGCCCCGGCCAAAAGAACAGGAGAGAAATACAGAGGATGAAGCTAAAGCCTGGGAGCAGAGATAGCATATTGTAGAACTCACAGAGAATGAAAAAGGAAAATCTCCAGGCAGATATTAATGCCTTTTCTCCCCCACAAGGACTTTGTTTTGTTAGCAAAACATTTAATCTCCTCTGGTCTTTAGGCTCTTTCAGCTGTGATTGTTTTGCGACAGGAAACGAAGGCCCCGCTCAATAATTTCACTCCATCATCCACTTCCACCAATAATATTTGCTCTGGGCCGCCAACTGAAGCGATGAGAGCCAGGACAATGCTTTGCTTCTGAATCATCTCATCTGTTCTGCTCTGTCAAGGTCTGTACTCAGTGACACTGTGGCTATTCATCAGCGCAGACACACTCACACGTTCACACATTGTCACGCACACACACACAGCCAAGACAAAAATATCCACCACCCGAGTGCAAAGCTTTTATTAACTAATTGCATATTAACTTTCCACCCAATCGCTGTGTGTTAGTGTGTCATCGCAGACATTTGTCAGCTAATTGTAAAGGTGCCCTGTGGGGCTTTTGATAATTTTTACAGCTGGAACTACGATTTTTTAGCAGCGAGTCCTGCTTCTGTTTCTGTCCTGCACATGCATGAACATTTGGATTGCATGATACATCACGCTAATGGATTCACTACAGGTCCAGATAGCAAACTATGGGTGAATCAATGTTGAATCTATGTTGAGACCTAACATAGAAATTATACAGAAGCGCAAGGTTGATAAAATGTTGCATCAACGTTTGCTTTTCAACCATAAATCACACTTTACCCAATAGCAAAAGATGTTAATCAATGTTGAATTAGGTTTAAGAAGGTTGAATTGTGGTTACGGTTGAAGATTGATGGTTGGATCAACGTTGATTCACAACATTTTGTCAACATTGAAGTTGTGTTTAAAAGATACCATTGAATCTACATTGTATTTTGGTTTAATTAAAATGTTTGACAGGTCAATGTTTAATTAATGTTGAATCTATGTTTGCAAACATGTAATCTATGTAAGCAAACGTTGACTCAATATTTTATCAACCTTGCGCTTTCCTGTATAATTTCTACGTTAGGTCTCAACATAGATTCAACATTGATTCACCCATAGTTTGCTATCTGGGGTGGCACCAAGAACAAAGGCAGAGAAGAAGAAGACTGATAAACAAAGCAGGCTTCAATGTTCAAAAAACTGGCTTTGCTTTCTAAGCAAGCTAGCTAACTTGAAAAATTAAATCTAAATATATATTATAGTGTAAAGCCTTCATTATACCCCCTGTGCACAGGCATTCGGACATCTATGGACATTACAGAGGCATAGTTGTTATTATACAACTCTCAACATGACTTACAGTCTCTTAGAGGACTCCATTCCACAGGCTACATGTGCAGCATGCTGTTATTGCTGTGCAGACTGACTGACTCCATGAACAGAGCTGGCAGACCCTTGAATTCTCCCAACTGCAGAAAGCATGACTCTAACTTAAGGGCGTTCCTGTATTGAATCTGGTTTGTGTTCCTGTAATCAAGCGAAAGATGAACAAAATCAAGGGGGGAAAAGATTTGAGAGAAAACAAAGTGATCTCAAAATGAAGCAAGCAAATGACTTGGTCTTTTCTTTTTGATAACACTTTCTGTTTTCAGCCCCCGCTTCTTCCCTCTCTCACTTCTCAGACACCTTTAACCTTGGCTAAGCGGGTTCCAAAGCCCTCTCTGTTTGCCAGAGCAGTGAACTACAAAGCGAGATTAATGGGCTAGTGAGGTACGTTGAGCCAAAAGCCAGAGTCTCTTTTACCCTTCTACATCACCATGGTTACTGATGCTGCACAGTTAGCCTGCCTCCAGAGGAGGTTCTTTAGGAGTTTGGTATTTGCCGTCTTTTACCAATTCTTTCTCTAACAAGATTCTCCATAATAATAATAATCATCCATCGATTGTCCATACACACACGTTCACATGCTTTTTTACTTGGTCTCAATTTGGCTGACAAGCTGATCTTACAGTGCTGGTGTTGTAACTATAGAACACAGACGAGAAATTGATGAGTCTGTAGGTATTTATCACAGAAAATATCCAATCATACAATAATTCCACTTTGATTTGGCCAAAACCTAAAAGTGTTTCCCACATTCTTCATTAGGGGAACAGTGTCAGATAAAAAATACACTTGTCTAGAATCTTGTTTAAAATGTATGAGACATAAAGTGTAAGAGCTGCAATGTGCAGCTGTCACATCAGAAATAAGTAACTGGCATTGAGTGCACTGATGGGTAAATAGCTGTATTCACTTAAACTGTCATATTCTTCACAGCTGTCCATTATTACAACCTGCTCCTCTTGACTGAAGTAGGCAGCACATAATTTGTACATTTTGACATTTAGAAAAGTAATATACATCAAACTCACCCTTTGAGAGGAGTGTGCACAGAAAGGGAAGAAAAGCCTGGATTAAGAATTACAACTGATAAACCCCATCGTCTGATTGAGGTTTAAGGGTTTGTTGAACTAGCTAACATGAGGAAAGCCTGGTTATGTTGTGCTTGCTTTGTAGTGCGCCCCTTTGTGTGAGGTTTTTGCTTCGTGTCTTTTGGTTTTCCCAAGTTCGACTCCCCTTTTGCTCATGATTTGTTTGATGTTGATCGGTGCAAAATGTCACTATTTCATTCTAGATTCCTCAATCAATAGTTTGTACAAAAATATTCATATTTCTAATTTCTATGGCATACATTTGATGCTGAGGTGAAGTGTGTAAAGATGGTTTAAACTGTGAAGGACTGCATGAAATTTGCTTTAAACCACCTCTGGTAAAAGTCATCAAGTAGCTGCATGGCCCCTTGCAAATAAAATAAAAACACAGAACCTTAAAGCAAACAACAGCAAGGATTTCTTTCATCTTGACTCAGCTTGTAAGGGCAAAGAAGCAGCATTGCAAAACTTGCTTGATCAAGGTCATTTTTCCTGTCTGGACACTGCTCCACAGTCACTGTGTTGATGTGGATGAGTGGAGGCAGCGAGCAAGTGACAGGAAACAGAGAAAACTCTAAACAAGATAAACCGTTTGCTGCTGTGACCCTCTAATAGAGCTGTTAATTCTGGCTGTGTAGGGCTCCTCGTTGTTGTTGAGCATCAGCCCAGAGGCCGGTCTGTTCTGCTCTGTCACTGTGTTTGCCGATGTGACCATAATCACTAATACACTGCGGTGGTGTCTTGCATTTTGGAGTAGAATCCAGTCCTCTGTGCAGAAACATAATCTCTCGTAGTGATTTTAAGTGGCCTTAGTAAAGATTGATGAATGTGCTGAGGCATTTCAAGCAGGACATTGTTTCTGGGTGGGGGGTTAGGGGGTTGGGTGGGCGGCAGCAGTGATGGTCTAATTGTCAGGAGGATAGAGAAACCCTACAGCATCCATCATCTTCACACAGAGCACCCCTGGGTCCTAACAGCACCCTCGTCTGTCTCACCTGGGAACAAACAGACCTTGGGCAAGTCCTGCTAAGACAAGCAAATACAATAAAAATGTCCTCCAGCCTCTGTGCCCAGCATCGTGTCTGATGAGTCTCTGCTGTGTCTGCTTGTTTGTTTCTCATTAGAACATGACATATTTGCCTTTCTTTACTTCAAGGAAGCTCTGCACAGCTTTAGAAGTCTGGACAGTCGAACAACTACAAATGTGTGAGTCTCCATAGTCCACCACACTCTTTAGGTTTGCGAAAATATAGACTTGCAAACATGCAAGCTACATAGAACATACAAACTTTAAAGCAGCGATGCTTTAGTTATAATGAGCATTTCACTTCTACAATATTGAAGCAGGTAATGCAGGCAAACAGAGTGCACTGATGCACTGTCCAATTGGAAGTTGAGTTTTCAACCACCTATTTGGTTTTGGGTCACAGTGACAGCAAGCTAAGCAGATCATTCCAGATGTCTCTCTCCCCAGCAATATTTTCTAGCTCTTCTGGGGAGAATCCTGAGGCGTTCCCAGGCCAGATGAGATATGTAATCCTCTGACAAGTTCTGGGTCTACCCCAGGGTCTTCTCCCAGTTTAACATCCCAGTAAAACCTCAGAAAGAGATGTCAGATAGTTCCTGTCAACACAAAAGCAAGCAACTCCACTGTGAGTTCCCTCTGGATGTTCAAGCTCCTCATCCTGTCTCTCTCTTGTTTAGCCCAGTTATCCTACGGGAAAAACCCAAACATTTTATCCACTTGCATCTGTACTCTTATTCTTTCAGTTACTACCCAGAACTCATGAAGACCATCTCGTAAATACAGAGCCTATCTTTCTCTTCACCCCAAAGTGCCATACAATGTCTGCATTACTGCTGACACTGTCCCATCCATCTGTTTACCTCAAGTTCCATTTTTCTGTTGCTCAAGAACAAAATTATGAGATACCTAAACTGTTTTGCTTGGGGCAACTCACGTCTAACCCAGAGGTGTCCAATGGTCTCAGACTTGGAGGTGCTGCCTATCATAGCACAAATTAAAAAAACAAAATTGGGTCTATTGCCATGAACCCAAGATAGTTTGCTGACCTGCTTCCCAAAGGAGACTGTTCCACAGCCTGTAGTTGAGACCGAGGATCTTAAATTGGAATCTAAATTTAATTTGAAGCTGGTGTTGTGACATCAGAATAGGGGGGATATGAGAGTGATTTAAAATCTTATTTCACAATATTGCTGCAGAATTTTGGATTCACTATAAACGAGCAACAGCATCTTGAACTAGGCAGGACTGAAGGGACTTGCATTAGTCAAAACAAAATGAATAACACAAACAGGATCAGAGACAAGGGCAACACTGGTGGAGACCACATCTTTGATGTTGTGCTGATAATATGAACACAACTCTAACTTTGACTACACAATGGATGGCTTGTAACAAGAGCACCGATACTCCATACTCCCACAGAACCCCTATAATGTTTCCCAGGGGAACACGGCGTTGGTTCGACTGGTTCCACAGTTGGTTGTAGCCTTTCCATATCCCTTACAACACTATAGAATGAACTTTTCCAGGGAGGCTGAGCACTTTGATGCTCTAATAATTGGCCCTCATCTTTCAGCTAAACTTTTTGAAAATGGAAACCACCACCCAGATCCATCAAAAACAACTTTGGTGTCACTATTTTGTCAGACCTCCATCACTCTTGCCTGGGCTCAGCAGCAGCCAGCACCGTGGTGATTGGTTTAAAGAAATGCAAACAAGCCAAAGTGTTTCTTTCTGCTATGGTGTATTGATAATGAGGTGTAGTCAGACCATTCTCCAGTGCTAACGTAGTGCTGTGGACATAGATCTGGCCTGTAAGACTAGGTCTAGGTCAACCACAGCTTTAGTTTGGTTTTAGTTTTGCTGAAGGAAATGAGAAAGCATCAAGTTTTGAATCTTGGCCAAACAACGGTCTAGAAACAACCAAATTTTCAGTTTTCCTCCACAATGGATAAACTTTCTTAGAAACATTGGATTAGCATGCATCATGGCTGTACACATACAGAGGCAATACAAATGAAGATGGGAACTGTTTTAATACCTATAATCAGCAAATTAATGTTTTTATGTGTAATTTGTCTATATTTTTCATGTTAAACCAGTATAGTGTGTCTGTGCTGTGTGTTCAGTGTGTGGGTGCAGAAAAGCCTTAATGTTTTTCAATTGCCGCCTTCTAATAATTATTTGTGTCAACAGCCGCCTCTGCAATTAAGATGAGAAACATTTGAAATTATGATAAAAGCAGTTTCAATTAATGTGTCTGATTGTCTGAATATAGTTTTAAAAGCTTTACCAGGGGCAGGGGCTGCAAAAACACTCAGAAAGTCTGACCTGCAACAAGGATTCTGCTGAGAAAACAAACAAATACATCTTATTAAAGTCGGCAGTACAAAACATTAGCAAGTAAAAGGAGGATGGGTTGGTGGAGGAAGTGCCAGGAGCAGACAGTGTAGGCATGAGTGAATCAGCAGAGTAACAGTGAGACGTATCAGGTCTAAAAGGCCACGCTGTGAGCCTGCGTGAATATGACTGGACATTGTTAGTCAGCTGGTGGACAAGAGGCTTTGCTCAGCTTTTTGTTTGTATGAGATATTGGGCAGTTCACTTGTTTACACATGCCCCTGAACAGTTCTTCTGCCAATATAACTTTCTCTCAGAGATCAGTACGACTCACTTTGTATTGACATTTCAAAATGTTGTCACTCACAGATGCAGTCTTGAGGAAGGACGGATTACCAACCGAGCAAAGTGGGAAGCTGCTGCAGTTTCATCCATCTCCACTTTTGATTAGTAACGAATGTTTCAAGTTATTTAAGCCACACTAAAGTACAGTATTAGCTCAGCATTTTTTCACCAAGTGTTTGAAAAACAACTTTTACTTTGAAGCATATACCAAAGGGCTCTTTCATCAGAGGGCACAAAACATTACGACGATACGGTCCTGTCATCCTTTTGGCCTCACTGATGGGGAAAATTGACAAAAATTGTGGGAAAATTTGACTTGAAGTCTTTCTTTCTCATCAGGCATTGATTAAATAGCTAGTAAAAACTCATCTGTGGATCAAATTTGCATTTTAATATATTTTTTCTCTTAAAATATTCCCCTCATACCTCCTTTAGAATGTGCTCACCCTTCTCCACCAAGCCCTCCACCTTTGACTGCTGCTGGAGCACACCAGCTCACTCCTCTGCTCAAACACTGTAAAACTACTCTGCGCTTCAGATTCCACACTGTTTAAAGACAGAGGGTTAATTTAAACACTTTTGATTTTCAAAATTTCATTTTGACTGATTACAGTACATACAGACTTTTTTTGACTGAAAAAAAAAACACATTAATTTAAATTTTTTGGTCAAAAAATCTTCTGCAATTATTCAAGATATCTCTCATTTATCAAACAAATCTATGTAAAATTAACCAATACAGTTTTTTTGTTTATGTCCATAATTTTGTATTTTAGAAATCTATTTACAATATTAAAGTGAGTTTAACAGTTTCTGAGCGTATTTTAACAATCTTTTATGTTGAAAAAAACACATTTTCTTGAAAATATGGACATTGTATGGTCATTTGGCGTTAAAGGCTTTGATCTTCTTTTTTTACATAAGAAATGTAAATTCACAATCTATTTTTGTAGATTTAATGGTAATTTTTTGTATTTCAAAAATGTCGGAAAAAATTTTGGAATAAGAAAGAAAGATTTTGGAATATTTCTGAAATATTTACAGTGAGAAGAAGAATAACGATACAGAAAGTTCCAGTCTGCAAATTGACAGGATTATTTCTATATGTTAGTTACATGTAAAATCTTAGAAGTCTATCTCTGAGCCTACCATCAGCTCACTGCAGTTAAATGAACAGCCATGGTGTTGACTACTCTTCTCACGCTTGATGTCTTCCAGCATATAAAAACCACATTATGGACATCTTAACAAGGTAAAAAGAAAGCCTGAGTTTCATCGAACAATATTTGTTTACTTGCATGTAAAATGATTATGTGGTTTGAATTAGCATTCTACACTTTTTTCTACTTTGTTGCATTCTCCAGATGTTTTTCCAGTAGATCCAAACATTCTTCTGCACAGTAGATTTGTAACTACAATGACAACGTCCTGAAAAATTTTAACCTGCATTGTTGGAAAGGTGAGCAGTTGTACTTTAAAAAAAAAAGACAATTACAACCAATTTTCTGCAATGTCAAGTAATAACTTACAATTCCTTTGACGCCCTAAATGGCAAAAATCTGTGGAAAAAATTGACTGAAGAAAGGATGACATGCAGAATGCAGAATGAAATGATGTATCCATTAAAAACCACTCATCCATTGATCCATCCATTTTGGGATATCACCTTGTTCCATGACAATCTGGGCAAAACCGCTGTGGAAAGCATGATCTCCTGCATCACATCTGCTTTTCATGTGACACCACAAACCTTTTTTTAATAAGAGGTGACTAATGGAAATGACACACTGAGCTTGAAGAAAAAGTCAAGAAAGTCAAGACAACCTATTTTTCAGAATGACGTGGCTGATGTGAGGTTCCCTCTGATTTGTAGAGATGTAATTTCTAAACTAAGCCCATGTCAACATGTCTTCCTGGTGTCATCATGACAGGTCACAGCTGACGTCACAAAGAGTTCATACATCGTGTTAGACTGTTAGACCTCAGATAGTCATCAACATTTTGATTATTTTTTGATCTGTGATTCAAACAGGTCTGGTCCTGGGGTCTTTCATGCTGTCAAATTAAGACTGACCTACTGATCCTTCATAAATACAGAGAGGACATAATCTTATTAAGCCAGTCTGACAAAAAAACAAAAAAACCCTAAATGACCTTATGACACCATTGGTGGCAATATCACTCAGTCCACCACTTAAAATATCTTCCACAAATAACTTCCACAAAGTTTTGTAGCCTCCAGACATCCATGGTTCAGAGTCCACGAGAACGAGTCTCTAATGCTGTGGCAGAATCTGTGCACATCTTTAGGTAAACCTTCACAAAGCAACTAGCATGACTGTAGACTTTTATAGTCCTTTCTCACAGAACTAAACAAAGGCAGCTCCATTTAAACTTTGAGCGCAGTGCACTATGACGTATCTGTGCAAAACAAGACATCGTATTTTTGGGGTTCTTGCAACAACCTAAAAGCTTCCAGCTTTAAGATATAAGGTAACATAGTCCTCTTTGTTCCGTGACTTGTTTTCAGATTTGGGGCAAAAGTTAAAAATCTCAATTCTATTGTTCAGACAAGAAAAGAGTTAAATTTAGCCAAATTGTTCACAAAAATGTTTGTTCAACTGGTGAGAAAATTTTCGACCATCAAGTTAATCCACAGATGGTCAGGTCAGGCTTTGAATTACAATGATCAGATAGCGACCAGCAAACAGACTCTCTTCTGACTTTAAAAAGCAACTTTAAACAGCTTAATCAAATGACACAATGCCACAGATGACAAGAGAAAGACAATAACAGATTGTTGCCATACTGGATGCTACTTATCGTTGTAGTTAGGCCCTTGAAAGTTCACAACTCCAAGAAATTGTGTCAGACATCACGGTATGATGGACAAACTGCCACATGATGCTCTGAATGTCCAACTCTGTGATCCTGTCTAACAACATTCCTGCTAAATTTGCAGAGCCCTTTAAGAACAGTGAGAAAACATTCCACAAGTAGCATCAACAGCCTCATTAAACCTATGCATCTCAGATATGTGGCACCATGCATGCAATTACTGACATGTGATTCTGCTCTATGACCCAACTCTCCATCTTCCTGTTATCATTTCCAATACACTCTTGCTTAGTTGATTCACGAGGTCCATTCTGTTGCAGAGATGCTGTATGTCAAAGCAACAAACACTCTCCTGTTAGAATAGATAGAATTTGATAAAATATTACACACTGCATTTCCCTTTTCATGCAGTATAAAAAAACCTGATCCGTTTTGCCTCTATGATTTCGAACATTTGTGACGGCTGATAGTAACGTCAAGCAGAAATCTGGTAACATGTGCCTGATATTAGGAAAAATAATCACGAGAAATAAAACTGTGATTCTCGCCGATTATCAGGCTGACATTAAGTAAGTCCTTTAACCTCAATGTGCTGGTAATTGATCCATCTTGGCCTGACGAGGACAATAATCGCTGCCGGATTTACATTTTACACCCTCCACACACATGCTCTCACATTACAAATGCACTTCATTGTTCCCATGATCCTACTAGACTCTATTCCTAATCGAATAAAGTGGACATGGAGGCTCATTTTCTTCCCCCTGCCTCTGTCTTCTATCAGACCACCGCTGCTGCTGCTGAGGCCACCCCACGGCTAAGAAACACAACCCACTGCACGCTTGTATTTTCCATTGTCTCTGCTGGAGTTAATTCTCCACCCCACCAGGCTGGAGAGCTGGTGTTATCTAGGATGGCAGAATACCCAGGGCCTCTCCCTTCTCCTCCTCTCCTCAGATATCTCAGTAGGGTCTATTTCTGTCCCAGCATCTCTCTGTTTTCAGCAAAGTGCCTCTGACGTCTCTCTCTGCACTAAACAGATGAGGGCTGTCAGTGATGGGTATTCAGCTGAAGATCATTCTGCAAACCAAAAGAATTTAAACACTGTCTCGTCCTTTTTTGTTGTTTTTTTTTTGTGTGAATTTTACCAGATTATGTTTCCCACTACAATCACTTTTCTAGAAGAGAAGCGATAATAGAACAACGGATGTGTGATGATGAGTTTTCAAATTTGCTGTCCCTCTTTTGTCTGATTGAAAGTCATTAGAATGATGAGATGCTATTTTTATGTACAAAAGCAATTAAGTAATGAGACATATATGATTAGTAGAAGCGCGGCGGCAGGATGGGGTGATGGAGTGTGAAAAGGGCAAGGGGGATAAAGGGGTGAAGGAAGCAGAAATGAGAAGAGGGGATTATTTACAAAGAAAAAAAATCATCTGTAAAATTGCTGAGTCACTGGATGGGTAAAGCTGCAGACCGGCTCTCTTTCTCCTTCTGTCTCCTCCTCACCCACAAGCCCCACACCAAGAGACACAGCTCGTCCCCACCCCGCTGCAAAAACACACTTACGCACACACAGCCCAAGAGGAAGGAGGATGAGGCATATTGTTACTCCACAGCTACCCCGTGGAATCGGCTGTGCTGTCGTCATAGGGATTTATTACAACCGACCGGATCGCAGCAAAGTGAAGAAAAACAGCCATTTATCTGCAAACTAAAGCAACAGATTGGAGGCCTTGCAGTCAGATGACGTGTCTTTGACATCAGTTCCTGGTATGCTTGGGCACAACGTCACATCCCAAATGGCCTTTTTGCATTGTTGCAAGTTCCAGTGTTCGCCACAAAGAGCAGGTTGAGGACTTAATGCCATTTTAACAGTCGCAGCCGCTGGTCACAGATGGCATTTTGTGGATTTTGCCACATTTCCATTGCATGCATCGTTTTGCTTCTGCATTATGAGCAGGGTGCTATGACATTTTCCCAGATCAACATGTCTTCCCATATGTTGCTCTGTGGCTACAAAACCTCTGACTTCATATAAATTCATTCACACGCTCCACTTACCGGAAAGCCACAGCCCTCCGCAGAAATTAGTGTGTGAAAATCAGTGATTGGCAAAGCTTGATAATCCTATCTATTACACTGCTCAGTGAGCAGAATGCATTTATATGATTGCTCAGGATGGATTATTTTTATAGTTGTACTTGCCAACAGTGACTATATAACAACTGCAGCAGGCTGGAAAAGATGTTACGAGGCTGGTGGAAGTTCAAACGACTGTCAATGAATGTCTGACAGTGTCAATGAAACCAGAGCCACAGTCGGTTCTCATGTGGTGCTCGTGTGAAAGTTTCAACCTTGTGAATCTCAAGCAGTTTCTGAATGTTTTCTTTTTCTCCTGTTACATTTTTACTCCCTGTGGCCTCATTTTTCACTGAAATATAAAGTCCTGTACACTGTTAAAAAAAAAGAAGCTGTTTTTACAGTAAAATTCCGGCAGCTGGTTGCCAGAATGCTATCGTAAAATTACGGTAAAGCATTTTCTGCATTTACGGCAAAGTAATACATTGATATTGTCGATTTTAGGATTAAAAAACATGTTTCATTCTATATTTTACTATAAGAAAAGTTTTAACCTTTAAAAATTTTGAAAATTTACATGAAAATACTATATAAAATAAAGTTTGTGTAACTTGTGTAGCAATAATATATGTATTTTTAGCAAAAATTGTGGTTACAGCCGTCATAAATACTAAAGCATATGTCCCTTATTAACACCAAAATATATCAGTTTGACCAGTAACTGTATTTATTACATGTAATAAATGCAGAAATTGTCATTTTGCTTGTTATAAATATGGCAGCACAACAGTATGTACATTTAACTGGTAAAAACTGTATTCTTTTTGAGAATTAAATGTAAAAATTACAGTAGTATACATATTATGGCATTTTTCCATTAAAAATGTACAGGAGTCGAGAAATATATTTTTTAAGAGAAAAACTAAAAAAAAAAAAAGACTTGTCTGTTTTCACTTTTCTCCTGATTAACCTATTTACGGTGATTCAGTGTTATAAAAAATGCATCAAAGTGTTTTAGAGTTCACAGATTACCTTTTACTTCATTCACATTACATAATCTGCTGTTTCATCTTACATTTATTTGATGGTGACTCAAACTACCACTGACTACTTGCAGATTTAAGTCTTAGAAATGTGCTTCTATTTTTATTAAAGTATTGATCAGGATGCGTCTTCTTTTCCTACAGCTTTAATGTGCTCTTTGTTGATGTTCACGATCCATTAACGTCCTCTAGAGTGACGAAATATACGATGCATTACATTGGAAACAATTAGCTGACGATATAAATACACGCTCCGATCAAGCATTTGTTTTTTGAGTGGGGAAATAACACTTGTACGCACACACACATATACCGTTAATACAGCCTGAAGCATGCAGACGAGGGGGAGGCCATCAGTGGAGCTCCTGTGAAATCAGCAGGCAACATTAGGAATCGATCACCAGAGAAGCACCCCCTGCTGTCTGTGCAACAGTGACAGGAAGAAGACACATCAGGAGAGGAGAGGAGAGGAGAGGAGAGGAGAGGAGAGGAGAGGAGAGGAGAGGAGAGGAGAGGAGAGGAGAGGAGAGGAGAGGAGAGGAGAGGAGAGGAGAGGAGTCAGGAGAGATACAGTATGACTCAGGGCTATGAAGTCAGAGTGGGTTTATGCAGAGATTAAAGGATTGAAGAACAAGGGAGAGAAAGCGTGGGCAGGCAGACACAGAGTCCATAAGAGTCCAGAAGGCTGCTGGAGAGACTACAGAGAGCAACACCGAACAGTTACTCATCAAAATAAACTGTAGATCCAATAGTACCTCTGGAGGGAGTGGCGATCAATATATTAGTACTGTTTAATATCTCAGAGGGGAATGAAAAGCTTGAATCCTGGCGTAGTGGCAGACAACCAGAGGCCTGTGTCCTCTAAGGTGGCTGTCACACGGTAAATGAAGCTGTCCCGTAAGCAGGCAGTGTCAGATTGCTTCTCCTCCACAGCTACTCTGTGCATCAATAACATGTCGAAGTGTCCTTGAGCAAGACACTAAAACCTTCCCAGTTATGGCAACTAAAGAGGCTTTCAAGTAAATTTGAAAAAGCACAATTTCCCACTGTGACAAGCAGATCAATCTGGAAAATTTCCATAATACTTTATATGTCATTCTCATCCAGGTATACTCATAAATTATAAATACTTCGACAGCTACCAGAGGGTATCGGTAAAGAACGGGGTGGCTATTGTTCGCAAGAAAAAATAAATATGATTACAAACTGCTGTGATGCTGTGCGCTATAATTAGTTTTTAAATTAACCCTGTAAAACCCACTGATGCAAAACACACAAAATCAGTTTTATTTTTTAAATTATATTTTATTATTATTTGTATCAAAATAAATATAAATTATTTTTGCATTTTTTATATTTGAGTTTTACAGATTTTATATAAATATATATATACACACACATATATAAACATATTTTATATATATAAAAAATATTTTGAAATATTAATTTAATGTATTTTTTATTTAAATATATATCTGTTATTTTTGCTCTTTTTTTTTCCATATTTGGGTTTTACAGGGTTAATAATAGCTCACATAAGTACCCGAGTGCAGTGTCACTCATTGTGATGAACAGACTGAAATTATCATTCAACTCATATCATTGCTTTGGTTTTATGACTCACAACTCTGTGGTACTGATTCTCCTGTACTGCTCTTATCAGCGTTGTTTTCAGCCGCAGCAGGAAGTTGTTTTCAGTAAAAGCCTCTGTACACTCCTGCTCAGCACCAAACAGCAAGACACACTGACTCAGCAACTAGCCCACGACATAGTGGATCATTTAGCAGCTAAAGAGGCAAATATTAGCCTCAGGAGTTAGCGACCAAACACTACAGCATCAGAGGGCAGTGAACACAGTGAGTACTTACATTTCCCAGGTGTCCAGTAACACGACTCCAAATGGATGATAATGTTGCTCCAGAACTGCTGGATTTGACATCAAACTGTTGTTGTGTTCACAGCCTGTTTCTGCTGCAGAAAAAAAAAGTCAGTTATCAGAGATTCAGGGTTTTCTGACAGACTTCAAGTTACCATCAAACTGAAACAGCTGGAACAGTTTTACAAAACAAGATGGAGCTGAGATTACATGAAAACACGAAAGTGAGCAGAAAAGTCTTGGTTAACATCCAGCTTCTGCGACTATTAAGCCACAGAGTAGTCTGCAGGAGTGGAAAGTAGCTAAGAACATCTACTAAAGTACGAAACTGAAACATGTTTTTTTTAGATTGTATTCATTCTGTGCGACTTTGCGGCACCACTCCACCACATTTTAGTTAAAAATTGTACTTTCTGCACCACTATATTTATTGACAGCTTTTTCTTAGTGAATAATACACCAAAGCTTTTAAAATAGAACACACTGTAAAAGATTAATCCAGTTGTTTCCAAAATTTTCAAGCTTTACACAAAAAGCAGCATGTAGTTTAAACTACATTTCAGGTGACTATGAATAGTTTTCATCTCTCTACATTTTACGACTCATTTTCAAAAAGTAGACTTTTGTCTTTTCTTGTTTTTTTTATTTTATTTTATGAGGACCTGTCATCTTTATCTGCTGTCTTTGAAAATAAAACCAGCTGTAAAGCTGTTCAAAGTAGCTCCACCTGCAGCAGTAACCTGAGGCTGACACACTGATGCTTCACGTTTAATAATCTAATGATGTTAATATATCAGTCAGAGGGATCAAATCAGTGTTTTTACTTTACCGTGCAAAACTGCATTTTGTTGTAATACTTACTTCCTTTAACGCAGGATCCTTCATGGAAAAGTTATACCACTGCTTGACCGAACCTACCGAGAAAATAGGACGAAGTTTTAATATTGACAAGTACTGTAGTAGAAGGGCACAGTGTGTATGTTCATATATAACATTTTAAAACTGTACATTAATGCTTCTTTCACCACATGGTCACGCTTGCTTGATTGAGGTCAAAAGATCTCATGTCACACACACACACACACACACACACACACACACACACACACACACACACACACACACACACACACACACACACACAGATGCATCCACTCACTCATGCTTCCCTTTCTCGTTCTGGTGGCTGTGTTAATTAGAGTTGTGCATAAATGGAGGCAGATGTACTCCACCTCATTCTTGGGGTCAATTAGCTGTGACAGCTAGAGCTACACAATCCTAAGACCCAATTAATGAGAGGATTTACTTATTATCACACCGACTGAATATAATTACATTGAAACATTTCGTGTTATGGTTAAGTACTGGCTGACAGATGCTACAGCTGTCGTTAGTTCTCTCTACTTCATGGCATCAGTCATCACCTAACTGCTGAATACAACAGAGATACATAGATGCTCTTTACTTTCAGTCTTACATACACTAAATGTTTGCAAGAAATGCAAAACTTCTGACAATGACCTGACCACAAACCAGATAAATCACTTGGGTCTGAGGGTTTTTCAAATCTTTACTCTGTCCAGACTACAATAAATCTTGTAGGCTCACACATCAGCTGTGGATGAGTCGAAGAATAGACGGGGAAAAACACCTCAGGGAGATTCAAACTGTCAACCTGACAATGCAGCACTTCATCATCACAAATACCAAGAGATTCAACTATGCACATGGAATTCATCAGTGATTTTTTTTTCTCTCGCTAGAAATGGGGAATTCTGACTTTGGGGATTTGAATATACTAGACCAAATATATGAAATGAGGCTGCCTCAAGCCAAAGATAGATGGTAAACCTCATTCCACACTGTGAATTTTCCAAAACATTCTTGCTTCTTTCTTTATATACTTGTCTGTGTCTGTGTTTCTATATTGTGGGTTTAGTGAATATGTAATTATTTATTTTTCTACATTAGTGTATTTTTTTAAATTATGTCACTGCACTTAGCTTCTATGTTTGACATTTCTCCTGGAACAAATGTGACCAAAGACATTGTTTGAAAACAGTGCAAAACATGGAAATACCCAGCAAGAAATTGTGTGATCTGATAACATTCTGAGAATATTGTGTAAAGTTCTAGTATTGTCTATAGTGAAAAAAAAAATCTCTTTTAGTTCCCAGAATGTTATTCCTAATAATAGTAGAACTACAGATATTCCAAAAATGATCAGTGATAACATTGTTGGAACATTATACCCGAACATTCTTGAAAATTCTCTAACCTCATAGTGGAAAAAATGAATTCCCTCTGTTTGGAAATCAGCTTTTGTTCTCCCATTCTTAAAAGGGGGCCACTCAGTGATTTTAACTAATTATAGACCAATCTCTAATCTATCAGTGCAGAACAAAAATCTTGAAGCTCTTGTGAGTGAGCAAGTAAAGAAGTTTTTATATTCCAATGCCATCTTATCGAAATATCAATCAGGCTTCCGAAAAAAAAACCCTAGAACCATCACAGCTGCCATGAAGGTGGTAAGTGACATTATTTTTTCACTTGACAAGAAACAGCATCATTTTTTATTGATCTGTCAAAAGTGTTTGACACTGTTGACTGTGATATTTTGAAACTTAGATTCTTTCATTCAGAACTCTTGGAACACGCAGCTGCTTGGATTACAAATTATCTCAGTCATAGGACTCTAGGCATTAAATATGATGGTCTGTGTTCTGAATTAGTTACTGTCTACAAGGGAGTGCCGCAGAGACCTGTATTAGGTCCCCTGTTATTCATTATTATTATCAGTGATTTGGGTCTAAATGTCAGATGCTAATTTGCATTTTTATGCTGATGACACAGTTATTTACTGCTGTGGATCAACTCTTTGTTGCTGTCCACCATTCATTACTTCACCTCAAACTTGTTCTCAGTGCAGACAAGACTAAACGAATGTTGTTTTCCAATTCTAGGAGGTGGCCACAAATGATTCCCTTAGCATCCACACTTGAGGGAAATGAAATAGAGGTGATTCACATGTCTAAACACCTGGGTGTCTTGATTGATGACTCCCTCACTTTCAAGCCGCACGTGGAGAAACTTGTGAAGTTGAGGCTAAAACTGGGTTTTTATTTATGAAACATGCTGTGTTTTTCTTTAAATGCAAAAAAACAACAGCTTGTCTGTGTTGGATTTTTGAGATCTTTTGTGTATGAATGATTCTGCTCAGTGCCTTTGAGCGGTTGACACTGTTTATCATGCTTCTCTGTGGTTTATTACGAATTATAAAGTGTCGACACACCACTGTGAGGTACACTCTCAGGTTAAATGGCCTGCTTTAGCCACCCAAAGGATCTGTCATTGGTATACTTTCATATATAAGGTTATACTTGGACTACTGCCCACCTACATTTGTTCCTTAACTGCAATCTTTATTCTCTCTGTTCATAAGATCATTTGTTGCTTTCTGTTCCATATGAACATAATGAATTGGTTAAAAAAGCTTTTGTTTACTCTGCACCTGCTGAATGGAATATGTTGTAGAAAGACTGGAAACTAACTGAGTTAATCTCATGGAGTGCTTTTAAAAATCCAAACTGTGAGTTCTCGAGGTCGACTCCACAACATACAAACGTTTTCATAACTTTCTTGTAAATTTAATATTTTTTATTTGTTTTTTTGCTAGTGTTTTAATTATGTTTTGACTGTGTCATTTTGTAACTGTGTTTTGTATTTTACTGCTGCCTATCTTGACCAGGACTCCTGTGAAAAAGGGGTTCTTAATCTCAGTGGAACTTCACCTTGTTAAATAAAGGTTATTTTTTCTGAATGCTGCATTGATCTAGCCTAGCCGCGCTATACCCATGTTCTGAAGGCACAAGGGTCTAGGACCGCTCGACAGGGAGGGAGGCGGGCTAAAAGGTTGTCTTTCAAATCACTCTGCAGCAATTGGGTAGGTATACAACCAATCAGCGCAACGAATAGGCTGACGTAGTTTCGAGAGCGCCAGCGGATTGTGGCTAAGTCCCATTAGCTTCCCAACCAGCGGAGCCAACTGGTATATTAAGGATTTGCCATATCCCGTCAGCATAAGTCCAAATACGTCTTTCTTCTCAATGAAACACTTCAGTGCTGTCCTTTGTTTATCTTTCAAGTTGAATTTTAGCTTCAAATCTTTAAGGGCTGTGGCCAAAGCCGAGTCGAAAGATAACTGTTTATTGTGCACCGGTTGTTTCTGTCAGAATCGTCGCGCCTCTGTCGTCACTTAGTTGCGCCCGCCTTCTGACTCTACACTTTATGGTGATTCGTTCGGCCAGTTTTAGGAGAATCCAGCCTCGAGCCTTATAGAGGGTAACTAGACCCACCCTGGCAGAGAATTTAATTCGTAGCCGTGGGTTGTCTAGTGCGGCTAGGCTAGCATTGAGCTGCATTGCCATAATTTAACATTGTTTTCCAGAAAAACTTTCCGTAATGTGTTACCCCAACAACATCCCCAAAACATCCTCAGAACATTGCAAGCAGAATAATCCACCTTTGTTCATACATCACATTACAACAATATTTTATAAAGAACTTTCTGTCTTCTGAGGCTGCAGTAGTCCTCCATTATAATAATCCTCCGTACATTCTCTGAATGTTGCAGCTAAAACATCGTGTCTTAGTTAATGTTTAACTTCATAGAAACATTATTTAAGAAGACAAATATTCCTAAAATGAGATTAAAACATTCAAACATTATTCCAACCTGTAGATGATGTCCACCAGTGTTGCTGGGATGTTGCCTGCCATCTGGGTCTTTCATCTAAACATGAAAGAAAACACAGAAGAAGTTGGTCGCCATCTGAATGCACACATGTTCATATGTAGTCGTGCATCTAGTGACCATGCAGCATCTCCAAACTCAAAATACTCATCATGTTTGGTCTTGATTTGCCAGACATGTTCATATTTGCCTTTTCAGCCTCAGAGAAAAGGTGTTCTGAGATCCAGACAGAAACAAAACCCAGAAGCTAATTAAAGCTGCTGGAAACAGTCATCAGCAGCTCCAACACCCTCCCTCACACACACCACAGTGTCAAATTCAATTCAGCTCCAGACATGCATGGTACAGCCATGATACGCCATCGCTTTAAAGCTGCCATAGTTCAACTTGCATAGAGATGGTGCTAATAATAGAGATATCTAATCAATGGAGACACACACACGCGCATAGTAACCTTGGGTTGACTTTACGACTCTGCTATGCAATCTCTCTGCAATACTTGACAGCAACCATCAACAGCATTTCTCAGTGTGGTGCAGATAATTTCTCTGAGTGTGTCCGCTGGCCTGCAAAAACAAACAGAAGCAACACATAGATACTGTACCTGGAAGAGCAGATGAGGTGAAAGGAGAGGAGGATACCTCTATTTTTGGAGTCGGTATTCTCATGGCGTCCCTGGGAAGAGGGCCGCTGTGGGCTCTCCTCCTCCGATGGCGCCAGAGAAACCCGCAAGCAGCAGAAGATGTCAGTCAGGCAGACGAGTAAACAGAGAGATTTTGAGGCTTTGCAACTGAAAAAACATTCAGCATGAATCAACAGATTCAAATGGCAGAGATATAGCAATCGGTTTTAAGAATGTGCTGAGTTGCAGTCTCGCTCCATGTTTTGCCCTGAAAACTGAGTGACCTCCACTGATTAACCGAATGCCTTTTTGAGCCGCTTTGGATTAAAAAAAAAAAAAAAGGAAAAAAAAGACTAAACAAAGAAGCGGGCCCTTTTCTCCAACATCCAGGCCTTTTCTGTTGCTGTGACAACAGCAAGGACAAGAGGAGGCAACCTTGGATGCCGGACAGCTTTGTGTCGATACAACGCTGGCTTTCTCACAAATGCTCCGAGCTTTACAGCGCACCAACACCTCACAGCACATTTGTCTGTAGCAAATGGATCTAAAATATATGCCAAACTGTTTAAATCCAGAATAATAATTTTGCTATTAGACTAAATGAGCTCAGGCTGAAATCACCCAGACCACCATAGTTGCTCATGGAAAACAGAAAATGTCTCTGTCTGCAAAATTATCTCATTAAAAAACTGAGCTGAGAGCTCCTGTTTGTAAAAATGGAGTTTGGGCTGTGACTGTATGATTGGAAGGTGGTTAAAGGAGTGTAGGTGAGGTGAAACTGAGCAAAAATAGATTCACCTCACACTTAAAAGACAGTATATATAAATCATGATCAAGGCTGTGGGCAAGCTTTTAAATATTGATGTTATGACAACAAGTTCCCCCAACATCATCTACATTTTTATAAGAAAATCTGGATCTGACACTAATACCGAGGGCTTAGTTATTTTCAAATTTTTTGGCTTTATTGAAAAAGTCAGAACTCAAGTATTTGGCTCAAAGTGGAGCTAATCCTCTTCTGCAAAGATCTACAATACATACCTACAGTGTTGTCAAGCCTATTTAATGCTAGTAATACAATTTAGGACACTAGAGCTTCTGTTTTCTTTTTTAAGTCCCAGTTTAAATGCAAAGACTCTAAGGATCTGACTGTCACACTGCAGGACAGTTTATCCAAAAGTGCTGGAAAGGAGGACTGTTTCATCTCAGATTCAGGATGAGCAGCAACAGTGGAACTTTGTGGAGTTGCAGTCTGGGAGATGGGCGTTTGAGCATCCAGTCCATATGTGTTTTATGGACTTGGAGAACTAAGTGACCCAGCCAGCCCTGTTTGGGTACTGGGGTCATTGCTAAGGGGCATCCAGTCCTTCCATTGCTGTCTTTGTATCACTGGCACAAAGCCAGACACATTTCCGGTGGTTGCTGGATTTCTTCAATTAATGGACAGGATCTCGAGGCACAGTTATGTGGTTTGGAAACTAAGAATCACATCTGTTCCATTTGCAGATGACATCATCCTGCTGTCTTCATCAGACCGTGACCTTCCGTGAGCTCTGGGGTATTTTGTAGCCGAGGATGAGAATCAGCACCTCCGAGTCTTAAGCCGTGGTTGCTCTGCCAGATACTAGTGGATTCTCCCTTTTGGTGAAGGGGAAGTTGCTGCTCCAAGACAAGAAGTTTGAGTACCTTGAGATCTTGTTTATGAATGATGTGAATCAGCAATAATGCCGGTGACTGTTATGGTGAAGAGGGAGTTGAGTCAGAAGGCAAATCTCTTTAGTTGGTCTATGCCTCAACTCTTATCTAAGATCATAAGCTCCTGGTATTGACTGGAAGAATGTGGTCATGGATAAAAGCAGGAAAAATGGGTTTCCTCCTGAGAATGGCTCAGTTAGAGATAAGGTGAGCAGCTGGACGTAGAATTGCTGCTCCTTTGTTTCGATGGAGCCCGCTAACTTGGTTCTCACATCAGATTAAGTTGCCTTCTGGACACCTTCCTTTGCAGATTTTCTGGTCAGATTCAACTTTGAGGAGATTCCAGGATAGACCCAGATGTTGCTAGAGAGGTTATATATCTCATCTGGCCTGGGAACACCTTTGGATTCCTCCAGTAAAAGCTGCAAAATTTAATTACAGAAAGGGGCACCTGAAAACCTACTTAACCCGACAACAGATAAGCAGAAGAAAATGTATGGATCAGCATTTAAAATACCCAAGTTTTTCATTATAAAATGTAACCCCTAAATGAACAGGAAAAAAATACACAGGGCTTGACCTTGCAGTCCTACTCTGTAAAAAATCATGATGATCATCATGATTACATGAAATAGATGCAAACATTAGCACAGGCCATTTGGACTATTATTGGACTAAGTTGCCATCGATATTCATATTCATTAATTCACTGTTTTTAAAATCAAGCTATTTTTTCTTCAGACTGACAGTGTGTATAATGTTTGGTGAAAGGGCATTTCTATGTCTAAGTTCTGGCAGTTTAGAGTAAATTTAGAGAATTAAAAACAAACAGGCAACCTTATAATAAATAAATGAGAAACAAACAAAGGTTAAATAGAAAAACGATAAAGGTCCTTTTAAGGAACTGAGCCATGTGTGTCTTTTCTAAATGATTTGTGGCTAAAATTAACAGGAGGTGAAGGTTCGTGCACTGTTTCTACTCACCTCCACATCACAGATGAGTCATACACATACAGGTGGTTTGGCACAAGATAAAACCAAAAGCTTTCACCCTGAAAGAGCTGTCAGACAGGCGCACGGAGGTACTGCATCATCCAGTCTCCACTCTGCTCAGTCCATCATCCAAGTCTGTTAAAAGAGCCAGTGGCAGAGATTTTATGTTTAGTATGACATCTTGTGGTTGAATTAAGCATTTCACCTACGATAAATACCAATTATCCCTCAGTGGTTAATAATAGCAAATAGTTCAAGTAAGTACAATAACATTTGCAAGCAACTGCTGAAAGTATTTTAAGGTGCAAGATTTTTTTTATATATTTTCTCATAATATTTTTAAAATTAATTAACACATAATCAGTTAAAGCCTTGCATGCATTTTATATTTCTTTTTGCGTAAAAATGCAACCATCAGTAATAATAATAATGACAATAACAACAATACATTTCAGTTTCAACCATTAATCTACTCTGTCTATAAGCTTCAAATGCTCTAATGTCAAACTTAATTAGAAAAAAATTAAATATGTATCATTTGTATATCGTTTTTTTCACTAAAATAGTAGATTCATGTGTAGAATTCCAACTGAAGAATCAAATGTTTCTGTCAAATATAGCAAATTACATCTGCATTTTGTTCATTTAGAAACGCTGTATATTTGATGTCCTCAATAACCTCTTTACCTCGAACACTGCGACTTTAATTTTTACTTATTTGGTATTTGCTGAAGAAATGAGCAGTTGACTTTACGGAAAATGTGGACTTAACATTGGATGAATGATGGGGAATGTAGTTTTAGGGGAAACAAACATCGTATGCAATACAATTTTAAAAGAGAGAAAAATGTTAGTAATATAAATTTCCGTCAACAGAAACGACACAAATCTATAAATGTAGCTATATCTGGGTCAAAAGTTATCATCGGCTACGCTAAATTAAAAGGAAATACATTAACCTGACTACGAATCCCAGAGTGCTTTGCGAGCTTTGACGTCCACCTGGTAGTTGAAGTCCACAAACCAGGTTCGTTTCCGTGTATCTAGCCTAGGTGGAGGAATCTGCTCTGCAAAGACAAACACATGTGAAATTATTGATCAGGTAGGGCAAACAGCTAATTCTACTGGCTCCCGCCTATTCAACGAGCCGACCACACGAAAAACATTAATTAATTTCTTATGGTCAGTCCATATTTTTCCGTTAATCTAGCAGCTGAAGCTAGGGTGCAAAATCAGCGCTTACATGGCGATGCATTTCCTTTTGTTCGGCTAGCTTATGTGCAGAAATGCAGAAGCCAAATTCTTAGAAATGTTGGGCATTTACAGTAAACAGTAACTGAAAGGATTTCTTAATTTAAACCACCTGGCTGGTACTATTTTAGTCCAAGTGTGTCTTCACGTTTCCGACGACACTCGACACGTCGACGTTTGTGCCGCCATCCTCGGTGAAGTTACACATTTATTAGCCTTTTAGTTAGCTGAATAAATATGTAAGCTTTAGTCGTATTAGCATTGGGGCTAGCTCGGTTAGCGTTAGCAGCGGGCTCGTCGCAGTTGTGTTGTTTACATCCGGTAATGCGGGTTTGTTTGCATGGCTGTGGCTGATTAAGCCGAGTGTGTTTGCTCTTTGACAGCTAAAAATATTTTAGCTGACGTGAATTACGGTGTCCGGTCAGTGAAAAATGTGGGCGTCAGCTGCTTTTGTTATTTTCACTAACTGACTTGTCTTGTGTCTCGCAGGGTTGAGTGAATTTATGGAAACATGTCAAAGAAACGGGGCAGGTAGGCTCAAACAGAAAGTCTCATTTAACTCATCGTGAGCCAGCCATGAAAGTGAATCATCTCTCGATTTTACTGTAGTGAATGACGGCAGTTATATATTGTTAATCTGCTCAGCTGGCTTCTTATTTACCACCGAAATAAACAAATTTAACCCTCTTGTTGTCCTCATTTACGGGCAGCAAAAAATATTGTTCCTTCGTCTGAAAAAAAAAAAAAAAATTCCCCAAATTTATAAAAATTTGAAAATCTTAGGGAAGAAAATTCTGAAAATTCCTTAAAAGTTTCTCTTGACATTTTATTTTTTGAAAAAATCCCCAAATTTGGTTAGAAATAAAAAATGTAAAAAAAAAAAAATGTAAAAAAAAAAAAAAAATTAAAAATGAATACAAATCTTCAAAAAATTATCTAAAGTGATATCAGTAAAACTTCGAAAATATTCTTTGAGAACATTCAGAAAAAAACTCAACCAAAATCCAGCAAAATTCGCTGGATTTTGGTTGATTTTTTGTGAATGTTCTTAAGAAACATTTTTAACATTTTTTTTTCGACCAAAAAATGTTGACAGATTTCCCCAAAATGTTGAAAATGTGGACATCAGAAGTTTCACTGTGAAAATATATATACTTTTCCACATTTTCAAACTTTAAACCGGGTCAATTTTGACCAGCAGGACGACACGAGGGTGAAGCACCTCCTTGGTTAAAACTAATTATCTAAACATTATATTTATTCAAAAGTTCAAAACATACCTGAAAAATGAGTAATCCTGCCACTGACATGTCGTGTAATATTAATTTTCTACTCGTGTCTGCAGGAAGCGTAGCAGTGGAGAGCTGAGTGAGAGCTCGGCGTCGACCCTCAGCCCGGACCCTGACAACCTCCTGGGCCGCAGGATCCAGCACACCTGGAGAGAGAAGGGAAATGTGACAAAGTGGAAAGGCACCGTTCTGGAGCGTCTAACTGTGAACAGCTCCCTCTACATGGTCAAATATGACGGCTTTGACTGCGTCTACGGCATCGAGCTCTTCAAAGACAGCCGCGTGTCCAACCTGCAGGTGTTGGCGGAAAAAGTCGGTGAGTGTGACGTCTTTGTGACTGCTGTTGCACAGTGAAGTATCCATGTGTTTGTTAGTATGTTAAGAACTCTGAACAGACTTGATCAGGTCTGTAGTTTGTTGCTCAGCACTTCAGGTTGAAATTAGATTATACTTATGTAACGTGAGAGGGAGTTCAACTTCAGCTTTATTGTCATTCAGCATTGTATGTAGTACACAGTTAAACGAAGTGACGTTTCTCACATCCATTCACAGTGCAGAAATAAGGGTAATACTATATAAAGTTAAGAATAAATACAAGGTAAAAATAAATAGAAGATAAATTAAAAAGACTAAACTAAAATAAAAAAAACTCAAGCACAAGCATACATCAGACACAAGCGTACTCACTACTGCAGTGATAATGACTGAGATTATTGTGCGGTTTTGGGTATGGGGGTGATGGTGTGTGTGCAGGTCTACTTGTGTTGTAGCCACAGGGTGTTCAACAGTCTGCCTGTGGGAAGAAGCTGCTGCAGAACCTTGATGTGTGGGTTCTGATGCTGCGCAGTCTCTTAACTTTTTTCTTAATCCATTTTGTGTGGTTTCTGTTGTTCTGTTTACTACAAACAAAGCACTGTTGTTGCTGGCAGACACACAGAACACATGGCTGCATTTTTGGCAAAGGAAGACACCGCATGCTGATTTATAATGTATTAAATTAACGTATGATAAAGTTGGGCTAGCATGGTTTTTCTTGGCATCGTACAGCAGTCGTTTTCTGCCGTTTATTTACCCGTACATGGAGCTGTTTAAGCCATAGCTGGCACTTTTTGAGCTCCTATCGCTCCGAGTCAGAGTGGACCTGAGAACAATGGCAATTAAGGGGTTGTTCCACCTTCCCCAAAGCCCACAGGTGAGCCTTGTCACCGGATGCAGTTTAACGTCATGCCCAGGACATGATGATGTATTACCTCCAGTTCTGTTTTCATTGTGTGGCGTAATTATGTTACGGGAAATAAAGGATATACCAGGCCGAGCAGTCAATGGCCGACAAAACTAAGAACCCTCAGATGCTACATCGGGTCACTCTTGCTATATGGATTCAAAACGTGTACATTATCAAACAATATGAAGAAGATACTCCAGGCAACAGAAGCGTGGTTCCTACGAAGAATGCTGAAGTTATTGTGGGTAGAAAGAGTAACTAATGAGATGCTTTCGAGAGCAAATGCAAATGGAACAATGCTGGCAACCATCAAATCGAGAAAAATTCAATTCCTCGGACATGTGATGAGGAGGAATAGTATAGAGAATCTTGCAATAACAGGAAAAATGGAAGGGACAAGACAACATCAAAGATTAGACAAATATATCGAACACCAACATTGTACTGCATGCAACGTATGACAGAGAAAAGGGCAAAGGCATGGTCTTCAATTAAGCAAGACACCTGAGAAGAACATTAAAAAATTGTGAGACATAATGGCTCATCACTTTGATCATTCTTGTGCTTAATTTTTGCTGGGTTTAAGCATTTTTTACTCATTCATGTTTAATCTCCCGTCCAAACCTGTACAAACCCAAGAGCTGGAAAGAGTTACAGACATCAGGTGAAGCTTAGACTGGCTGCCCCCCTCAGATACATTCACAACAACACCAGTCACAGTAAACTAAATTACAACACAATGTAAAGAGCAGTGCAAAGAAGACCATAAAATCCAAAGTAGATTAGAATGTTGTCTGGCCTTAAGAAGAGACTAGGAATTGGCAGAATATCGCTCCACTGTCAGAGATAGAAAACAGAGACAAAAAACTCGACACAAAAAAAAATCATGCAGAAAACAGAACACTGCAAAGCACGAAACTAGATAAAGAACATTTATTTTAACAAGTTGAAACCTGTAATTTCAGAATTCAAAGAGCTTGATGAGCTCTCAAAATTGAAAATACTCCCATCAGAAGGAAACAGTGCACGTCTAGCTAGTCAATACGTGTCAGCATGCCACACGTTGTTGTATTAATGCTCAAATTACTGGTATTGTGTCTTGTCCAAATATTTGAACAAATAGTTTTTTTGATGCTTTGGCTGTTTTCTGTCTATAAGCTTTCTTACTGATTAGATTAAAACTACATTTTTATAACAGTAGAAACTTCGTTTCCTTGGGCTAATGTAGAGCTAACATTGTCAAAATAATGAGGCAGTTATAGCTTAATGTGCCATAATAATATATCATCTGGAATCTATGAAGTTTTCAGATTAACGAGCTCATCTAAGCGTCTTCTCGTTCCTGCAGTGAACAATAAGATCAAGGTGCCTCCTGGGGCGGAGGAGCTGGTGGGTCGGGCAGTGGAGCATCTGTTCGAGAAGGAGGACGGTGAGAAAAACGAGTGGCGAGGCATGGTGCTGTCCCGAGCCCCCATCATGACCCACTGGTATTACATCACCTACGAGAAGGACCCCGTGCTGTATATGTACCAGCTGTGGGACGACTATAAGGACGGAGACCTACGCGTCCTGCCAGAGTCAGGTAACATAGCGAGAGCTTTGCCGCCGGTGTGCAGAAAACTGTCAATGTTTTACATTTCAGAGGCTCGCGGAAAAGTGGGAGGAAGAGAACAGGACAAATTTACATAGTCAGCCTTACAAAACACTCCAGTGCCTCTGCCTTGTTCTTTTTTTTTTTTCCTGAACATTTTGTGCAGAATTTTTGACTTGGTTTAAAGTAGAAGAGTATGTTCTGTTATGGCAGTTGTGTCTTACTGTAGAGAGACAATGCTGTTCTCAAGAAATTGTAGGAGAGTAGGTAGAGCGCATAAATGAACTTGGGCTCACTTGTTTGGTATTAGCTAAAGAGTCCGTATTTTGCATATGTGCAGAATTATGATTTAGCTTTTGGGTCTGCCAGAAATGTTGTTTTCCTCATACGACACATTAGAGCAGTACCTCTTCTCATCCTGTCTGAAACATGCCGTCTCTTTAAGGCCCCCTTCTTGAAAAGTCCAGTCTGTTCTGATTGGTCAGCCGGCCTGACAAAGTGAGGCAATGTGCAGAGAGATGTAGCCCTAAAAGTAGTGTCTCTAGAAAGCAAATAATGGCAGACTGCAAGGAAATTAGAAACGCCCTTAAACAAAGACTAAGCAAAGTAGCATCTATGCACGTATTATGCAAATGTATAACATGACGACATAGATACAAAGCCCAAATCTGAAACTCGGCTTCTCTGGCAGTGTGTTGTCAGAAAGAAAATCACTCCATTTGGCTTTTTTTTTAAACCCAAAAAAGCAGCTAAATAACCCACTCCGGTCTGCTCCTGTGACTCTGGTCTCATCCTGTTGTTTTTTTCTGTTGGTCCTCCAGAGAACAAACACCTGCTGCCAGCAGACAGGAAGCCGGGTGAGGAGCCAGAGAGCCTTGTGGGTAAACAGGTGGAGTACGTCACAGATAACGGTCTGAAGAGGACGGGCTTGGTCATCTACCAGGTCCCAGCAAAGCCCACAGTATACTACATAAAATATGACGACGATGTCCACATCCACGTCTACGATCTGGTGAAGACCACCTAGTACTGACTGTCCAGTTTCATTTTCAGCCCATATTTGTCCTGACCAGTCGTTACCTGTTAAAGTGTTAAAGATTTCAATTTTTCTCCAGTGGAAGGCAACCTGCCAAAAATCGAAAGCCTCTTTTTTGGGTTTTTCTTTTCGTTTGTTTTCATAATAACATTACAAGACATCTCGGTTTTTGATTCTAAATTTTAAGTTGAACTTAATAGTTGATTTTGAAGTCCTTTCCAGTGTAAATAAAGCAGGTCTGTGACCGGTTGTATAGCCCAGCAGATGAAATGGAGCTAGACGTTTGTTTTGTTTTAGTCACACTTGTATAGTGCAAGTCTCAAACTCCAAATTCAAACTTTTTGTAAGCTACACATCAAACTAAGAAGATTTCATTTCACTTTTATACACCTGTGTTATTTATTTCATCTGAAATCTCTGGCTGTGCTGCTGGTAACAAAACAAAACGTGTCTGCTGTGCTTTATGTGTGTCACTGGGTAGGCCTCAGTTTGTTAAATATAGAAGTAATATTCATTTGACCAGTGTGCTGATTTTTCCATCACAGTGAACTCAAATTTCTGTTGAAGTGTAAAGCCATCGAGACTCGTCTGTGTCTCACATCACGGATGTAAAACACAGAATAATCTGAAAACTCATGTATCATATTTCTGTTCTATTTCATCATATAAAATGTTTTCTACATTATTATATCAGAAATACTGATGTTGATGTCAAGTTGTTTCCAACAGTGTTTGTGCTACACACTATTTATGTAGTTGAAATTGGCTAAAGCATTGTTTAGTATTTTGGACTCCAGTCTTCATTATTTGCCAAAAAGGAATGAGTTATTGTTCATTGTGACCCTAAATATGTTTTGTTCTGTAAATATGAGACATTTTTATGAACGTAAAACAAAGCTGCTTGAAAATGATTTTCTCATCCAGTTATTGTTGCATTAGAACTCATACTGATTTAACCAAACACATTCTAATCGGATAACTTCATGAAACTGTACAAAACCGACTCCTGCTTTTCCAGTAAAGCTAAAAAGAATTGTCATAAGCATGAAAAGCTTTTTGACGTGCTTTGAAGTGTTCGACCTTACTTCATCCAGTTTTATATATAATGCTGATACATCGGCACAATTGATCACATCAGAATGTGAATATTTTCAGAAATATGCAGGCCCAATCTGTATATTAACTAAATGAATGCTCCTCTTCACACATTTGCATGAGCTGAGAGTCCGCTCTCCTTGACCTTTTCTAAAATTCAGTGAATACTTCAGAACAGTGAATGAATGCAGATACTTTACACGTTTTAACAGAAATGTGTCTCTTTACTTATCTGTGGCATTGGTTAAATAACTTTCACACTTATTGGAATAGAATATTTTTGAAATTCAATAGATGCTGCATCTGACATCCTTATACACCGATTTATATTAGGAATAATCTTTAGATAGCTGTAGAAAAATAATGGCTCAGTATGTGACAGATTTAACATCCAACATAAATCTGCTACCTTTGTTGCTGTCGCTCTCCGTGTGTCAGAACATGCAAGGACATTACACGTTAAGTGTGACTGTGTTCTGGAGGGTAAAAACACCTGAAGTTTCTGAGGAAGAGCTCAATCCCCCTGCACAAACCGATGTGAAGAAGGTGTATGCTGAGGTGTTGTATGGAAGAGGGAGGCAGAACTTGACATGTATGAGTTGTTGTATAAAACAGGGCTAGTTTTAAATATGAGAAAAGTCTGGAATGGGATGTAAATCTATCAATGGCACATTTAAAGATGTTTACAGTGTCAAAGCTGTGCTGTGTCTGCCTTTTAATTTAGTGGATAGATCCTTTTGGCTTGGTTTTATTATACAGCTTTTAAAGTGTTAATTCTGAAACTTAAGCCTATGATGGTAATGGTAGATGGAAGGGGTTTCAAACAGGCACAAAAACAACAAAAAACAAAGCAATTAACACGACATTGGAGCACGTAGCCTTGCTAGCAGCTCGGCAAGGCTGATATGAGCAAGGCTAATGTTCTCACAAAGGCGACACTAACAGGTGCAGATGCTGAATGTCCAATTATTCAAATTCGAACACCTCAACAATTGCAGGTTTCCAAATTTCCAAACTACACTGCTCAAAAGATTTAAAGGAACACTTCATTCTCACGTCATTTTGTTCTCAATTTACACAGTGTGTATCAACGATTGGACCGTGGAAAACAATTATTAGCCTTTTGAAGGGGCCATTCATAATCAGTTATCACTTATCCCAGAAGTTTAATTAAATAAAATCATACTGTGATGATTAAATATTCCCATAATTTTTTTGAGCAGCATATTTCCTCATAGAATCAATCAAGAACAGTTACTTTGTAGAGACTTCACTGAAAATACAGGCTCCAGTGTAGAAACTCAACGCAGCAAAACTGAATTATTCCATCTCTGCCAAGCTTCTGCCCAAACTGTGATGGCTTAAAATTGGGTAAACCTGTGATTTCCACTTAGTGTAACTGTATGAACACTTATATAAAATGACTTGTAACTACCAGACATTTTCTTACTTTTGGGCTACCGAAGGAAAATGATGTGACTGTGGGCCTTCACAAACATGGAAAAGCAGACAGGGGAAAAAAAAAAAAAAACAGTGACCAACTAAACGTCAATGGAAACACAGTGACAGTGTTACGAAGGTAGTAGAACCCAGGCGCAGACACAGAAAAACTGGCAGACAGGTGATTATGAAAAATGATTTTATTTTACTGAATAATTAACCAACGCATAATTGATGAACGGGACTGGGGGAGACTGCAATAAACCAAACCATTCAAAACTAAAAACACAAAATACCAAAACTGTGATCTTCTAAACTAACCGAATAACAAGACTAAGCTGAGGAGGGGTACTCACAAATGGGGAAACTGACAACGGGGGAAGACGGAGACAGAACAGGAAAACAGGCTGGTTGGAATCCAGGGGAGAACTCAGTCCTTGAGGGAAAATCCAGGAGAGGGAAAACAGAGTCCATGAAGCAACGTGGGTGGCTGTGGAGATGAATCTTTATGATCCAGCGAGGTGTAGCTGAATGAACAGGGCTTAAGTAGTGAGGAGAGCTTGTGGGCAGGTGAGCTGATTATGGCATTGTGAGGCACCTGCAGTAATCAGCTGAGTGCAGGAAGGTGTAGCAGGGAGAGAGAGAGAGACATGAGGGAGAGGTGACAGACAGAGTGAGCCCAGGAGAGACAGATCAAAACAGAACAGATGAGGAATGAAAGAGAAGGAAAGAGGGAAAAGGAGGAAGGGCAAGAGCTAGAACAGGATCATAGCGGACAGCAGTAATCAGGGCGTATAGAACGAGTCATAGTAACACCAATAAGAGCCGCCGTGGCTTTCCTCCTAAAATGATACCACAAACACTTCACTACTTGCACAATGTAGCTCTGAAAAACAGATGGGCGCAGGGGTTATCAGTGGAAAAAGGAGTTTCTGTGACAGCTCGGACAGTGCATAAAGTCAACTTCTTTGAATGGAATCCAAGAGAAGCATACCAGCTTGGTGTTTGGTTCAAAACTGCAAGATGAAGCTCTGCTAAAGGACAGTCTGATGAATACTGGGAGTGCATTTTTTGACCGGATGAAGCCATGATAAGTTTGTTCAGCTCAGACGGGGTCCAGCTCGTTTGGCATGAACCTGGCCATGACTGTCACAGTGAATGCATACTCCTGACAGTGAGGCGCGGAGGTGGGACTGTCATGGCATGGGGGTTGTTTGGGAACATAACACTTACAGATAGCACCATGAATGGCTGTGGATATACAAAAATACTGGCTGACAAGATGACTCCTAGTCAGCAGAAGCTTGGCAGGAAAGGAAAGTTTCAGTGTTATAATGATCCAAAACGCTGCCAAAATCACACAAGAGTTTCTAAAGAATGAACAAGAGAAAACTTTGACCTGGTCAAGTAACCCCTCCAGCAAAGAACAACTGAAAAAAAAATAAAGGTCTCTGAAGAATGGTACAGAAATTCTTGCTACGCTGGTATCATCCATGATAAGAAGGAATGCAAGTATTTTGAAATAAAAACCACACTGTAGAGCAAAATGAAATCTTGATTTGATCATAGACCCAGATGGAGCGTTACGGTTCATCCTGAGGGGAACATGAATGTATTGTGTGTCAGTCAAACCATCTGGATTCATCTTCTCTGAACCATGAACATCCATACCAAACTGTGTGACAGTCTATCTGATAGATGTATTGAAATATTTTCACAAGTGAATAGTTTCACCTGCTGGTGTAGCAGGAAAAATCAGAGTCACTAATACTTTTTCCACCACTGCTACTAGGAAGCTGCAATACATGATGGAGTACTTAGATAAAAGTATGTCAGTGTGTTGTACTTACTACACTACTATACGACTATATGCTGCTATTTAAAGGTAATGTGACTAATTAGATAACATTTCCTCTGGCTCAGCTGCTTCACCTACCTTGTTCCCTATTTTATTCCATGTCTTGATTAGCTTCTTTTTTATGGAGCAATGAAATCAGAAAATAATCTATTAATGTACACAAAAGGTAATTTAGGATTAGAATCAAATTTCTACCAGATTTATAACAGGCTGGACATTGTTATAATCCTTACTGACTGCTTCATTCTTAGGTCAGTCTGTGTCAAATCAGTTGGAATTTGAGAAATATGTTTATTGATTTGTCATTTAGAACAAGTGAGAGTAGTAAATGTAAATATATATGGATGTGTTCACATTTCCTACAGATAATGCAGTCTTTGGTCGACATTTCGCTAACTTTTGAGGCCTCTAACATCAGTAGAATCTGATGTGTGGCAAGTGCTCTTAGCCTAGCTTCCCTTTTTTGTTGCTTTGACATATGCTTTGCTTTGAGCATATGCTTCGACATTTAACAGCACATGAGGCTGACTTTGCCTTGTCAGATGTTCTCTGACATATACTTGTGACAAATGCTGAACAGAGAAAAAGACGATGATTTAACACACATCACAACACATCATAGACAGGTGAAACAGGAGATCAACGCTCCACTAAAGGCAACAAAAGAAAAATGACTCCTCAGTAAATTTGTTTTTCATTTATTTGCAAAAATGTCTGTGTTGGTCTTAATGTCGAGTTTGTATTGTGGTCTCTTCCTCGTGGTAGTTGGAGCTGAGGTAGGTAACAGAACAGGTAGTATTTGCACCAACAGATATCGCATGGAGGCCACTTGAACGACGCAGCACTGTATGTTCGCAAATGGTGGTTGAAATTAACCACCAACATGCATGAAGAGGAGCAGGATAAGTGGAAACTTGATGCACTAAGAGGGCCAGATAAGATCTCTTTTTTTATGAGGGTGAAAATGCAAAACTTATCTTGTCTGAAAATGTACAAAATTCTCCAAATCCCGCCAAAATGTTTTGCGGAACTATCAAGTAGCTCAACAATGCAGCAACACCACTATCTGATATAACACAGACTGACCCAGCTGTTAGTTGTTTCCCATTAAGTGGATTGTTAAAGTAGCTGCATTAATGTGCAAAAGGCCTATTAGTTCCTAACATATTCTGAGACCATACTGATGATGTTTGTCCCTGGTGCATGCTTTAACTGGAAATAACATTCAGAAGACCATACAATTACTCATAACTGCTTGTCTTTTCTAACTAAAATTCATGTTTGTAAATATTTCCTGACCAGCAAAATAATATTAGAGATGACCCTGATCGGTTATTCGTAATTATTTAATGCCAAGCACAATCTGCTGTGAAGTGGAGCACATGTCTCATAGCGGCGCTGTTCAGAGTGTGCCGATCAAATGTCGGCTCTGCTTTAACGACGGCAAGACGAGTTCTATCCTGATTCCTGATCTTCCTGACCACACATGTAGCCACATGCTGACTCCCTCTTCCTCCCCCGGAGTCTTTTCAGAGGTGCCAGGGCTGTGGTGATGGGTGCCAGTACAGACATTGGGGAACAGTTGGCTTACCATCACGCCAGGCTGGGTGCCCAGATAGTAATAACAACGAGGAGGGAGTACATGCATTACACAAGGTCTGTGCTCTTGAGAATGTGTCTGATGCAATTTGTCACCTGTTGTGCACTTCCTTTTACACATCCATCACTATTTTCTACCATTTTCTTTCTTTGTGAAACCATCTGCCTGGCCTCACAGCTTTTATTGTTTAGACACAGTAATTACACCCTCAAGCATCTTTGACCGTGACTCTATCTTTTCTCTCTCTTCGTGTGAGAGCTTTGAGTTTTAATTCAGGCCTGTTATGGCTGTGATGTGTGACTTGTCCTCTGGTTGGCAGTTCTTTTGGAGGTCCAAAAGGTTAAAAACATATAAAAAGAAGCACGTAAAAGGTGATGTGTTGTTGTCCTTGTGCCGTTTTTTTGTTTTTTTTTTTGCCTTTCTTCAGTAATGTAACAGTGAGAACAAACTAAGCTGATCAAACCACAAATACAGCCAGAAAGTGTTGTAAAGCAGCCAGATTTGCTGCTGACCACTGCCTCTTTCACACAAGAGAAAAGGGATCTGCCAATAGTTTGGACGCTTTTTATGGGCCTAAAACCAACATTGAATCAACACTATTTTACTTCTTAACCAAACAAGCTGAAAGCAATTTTATGAGCTGTGCGAGGGAGCAGGAGGGAAGCGTCTATCTATGCACGCAATGAAACACATGAAAGGCTGTAATGAGAGAATTCTCGACTCTACTTTTTTCTTCTCTGTTATCATTATTACAGGACCTTCCTCATAAACCTTGAAACTTTGTCTGCATTCTTATTGGCCAATAAACAAATGCACTTGACTCTTTTGTGTTGCTTAGCAACGCAAGCCAGTCCCTGGTTTTTATATACGAAAAACCAGGATGCCACCAATCTGGAGACTTACAGGGTGCAGTGTGAAGGAGACCAGCCACGATGCATTTTTAATTAAAGCACTGCAAGCTTTTATGAGCGAAAAGGGCTGAAAACATTTTCCGCGATGATCAAGCGATGGTGACACGGCTGGTTTCAGTGGAGATGAGGAAGAATTATTGTTAAAATGTAACTTACATGTTGGTTTCTCGTCAGCTTTGGACTTCAGTCAGACAATCTTTACTTTGCTTTACCTGATCTGATGTAAATGAAGAGACTTTTTCCTGTTTGCATAACATAGATGTGGTTTCTGTCCAGCCAGTCATGCAGGTATCCTGGTAACGATTAAAAAAATATGGTATGTGTGGTATGTTTTAAAATTGTTAATGTCAGCAGCCTCGAGGCTTTTGAATATATTTTTTTCAAATAATTTCCTACATCTAGACCTATCTGTGCTTCTTTCCCTCAGCTTTTATTTAGTAACCAAATGTACCACTGAATTTTACATAACTTCTTTAGATGATGCAGTGATTTGAAGTCTTTTAGTTGTTTGTTTGTTTGTATGTTACTATATTTTCTGTTCTATATCAGTTACATTTATGTCAAAGTTTAAAAAAAAGACCAAAGAAGACACAAATGCAGTGGAGCAGAGAGCAGACTCTTCTCTGCTGTGTGAGCACGCCTCTCAGTCTTCTTAGTGACAGTAGGTATCTTATATTTGCTCAGGTCTGTTTACTGATATTAATCAAAGCTCAGAGTAGGCCCGGCTCTGCACCCACCTCATACACAGACCAAATGCAGGCAGTGAAGTGTAATACAAGGCAAAAACTAAATAGAAATGACAAAAAGCACAGGGTACAGGTGCACAAGATCCATCCCATCATTATTTCTGACCCTATAAGCACTATCAGTGTAGTTCAGAACCTCAGGTCAGCCTCCTAGCACCACTTTTAGTGTCTGATTGTCTGTATCTGGTTTGGTGACTCTTTCACCATTTCTTGTGCTTTAGACGTCAGCTGCAAACATTCATGCATGCTTACACTACTAAGAGGACTTCTGCTTACCAAATCTGAGAGACCTGCTCCATTTCTTTACAATTCTGACACACGCTGAAGAAGCTACAGCAGGAAGCAACCGTTACACACTGTCCATTACAGGTACTGAGGCAGCCTGTTCCATTCCCAGAGGGATGTAGAGCCCCCTTATTGATTGATGGCTTGTATTTAGTCCTCTAAGTGTTGCACAAAGTGAAGAGTTAAGCATGGCTTTCTGGCTCCAGGCCATCCCATAATATCTCTGAGCACATGAACAGGATTTTTTTCCCCCTCTGGTTTCTCCTCTAATCTCAGTGTCCAACTCTGTAATGTTGGTGTTGATGTGAGAAAATGCAGAAATACACATAAGAGGTTTACAATTGGGTTTTATTTTACCAAAATAAAAGACTTTAAATGCTGTTTGTTCCAATGGAGGATAATCGATAAACAATAGAACCTTGGATTAAGAATATGTAGTATAACTGGAAAGTTTAGAACAATAATGCTCAACTATTTCAGTCTGTGGCGCACAAAGTACTTCATGGCATTATTGCATCATTTCCCTGAGCAGCTTTTCTTGTGTGTGATTCAGTTCCATAAATGCTTAATTGATGCTTTTGATTGCCCGTGATTAACACTGCTGAACAGTTTGGCTACACTCATTCACACGGAGACTGAATCAGACCATTTTAAGTGTTTTTTAAAGAGCATGTTTCAAATTGTCGCCACTGAAAAAAAAGCAGAATATCCCCGTCAACGATGCCAACAGTGAAATGTGAACTGAAGAGTCGTGCAGGTTAAAGCTGACGTAAACCGGAGGGCACTGCTTGTGCTGAGAGGTAGACTGGGACTTGTTGTTCTTTGAGCAGCGTCACAACAAAATCACTAGTCTTCCACTCAGCACCACCAACACTTTCTCACGTCGCGTCCACATCCTCTGCTTCGATCTGTAATAAAAGAGAAAGAAACAGGCTTTTAACACCGCGGGGCCTTATTGAATCTGAACCTTCCCCTTCACTGTGCTGGTGTTAAACGTGACGTATCGATCTCACGGCGTCACCATCGTGGACTTGAGGTAATGCATGTGTCACAGGTGTTGCAGAGCACCGGCTAGTGGTGTGCTGATGGCTTGTAAACTTTAGATGTCGGAGATGCTACATACAATTCCCATCTCTGTGTTTCCCTCGGCCCATTTCTCTCTGAAGCCTGTTGACATTCCATCCTTCCTTTGTTGTTGTAATGCCAACCTTTCAGCTCCTCTCAAAAGAGGGAGACAGGAGGAGGAGGAGGAGGATGAGGAGGAGGGGGAGGGAACACAGAGAGAGAGAGGGAGGATCACACCACAGCACTTAGATTAAATGCTGTTTCACCATATGCAGGGAGCAGAAACCCTGAGCGGTGTACAACCAGGCCCTCAAACTCTGATTTTATTTTCTCCTGCAAATCGAATCACATTTATGCTAAGGTGGAGAGAGAGAGAAAAGAGACATACAGATTGTCCTGCATATCCAGTATGTTTTTTGAGCTGGTAGCTATGCAACAAGACTGGGAGTCAGTGGAAGAGGGGGATGGGAAGATGGGGACAGTTTAGAGAGAGGAAGGAAGCAAGGAAGGAAGGAATGAAGGAAGAAAGGAAGAGGGTAAGATGGGGTCCTTAAGTGCAAACTAGAGAAAAGAGGAGTGCTGAGGGGAGACAGTACTCTGTTTATACCAAGAGGAAGACCCATGATCAATAATGTCCCCTGAACTCATTTTCATACAGTAAAACAAACCATTTGCTGTTGCTCTTGGAGGCTTTCAAAGAATCTGCCACTCAGAAAAATCCACCATTCAGTCCCCAAACATCAGCTGAATTGAATAATATTCAGTGGATGTGACAGCATGATTGGAATAAAGCTATAAGAGCCACAAATGAGGCTGTTATTCCTTCCAGATCGCAGCTAAATGGAAATGATTAGCCCTCGACGTGGGAGCTGTCCAGTGTCTCGGTGCTGAATGACGCCCTACTTTTTTTTCTTTCTTTTTTTTTCTTTTTCTTTTTTTTTTTTCACGTCCATCTCCCCCTCAGCATCTCGCCTCGATTCCGGCTCGGAGAAAATAAAAAGAAAAGAAAAGAAAAAAAAAAACATGCCACCTGTTGCTGCACCGAAGTTTTCTCTCAGGAGGTTATAAAGCCAAAAGACCTGCGATTATGTGACACATTTGATCCCGATCTTCAAGTGCAGTCAGGTCACTTGTCTGTTATTTTTCTTCTTCCCTCAAATCACGGCAACATGACGACACGATAAACATTTTCCCTCAAGGCACGAAGAGGAGGAAGAAGCTGCTGTCATTTTCATCTCCCTTAGACACGCTAACAGCTGTTTTCTTTTTTCTTTTTGTTTAGGACTTGATTTTTAGCCTCGTTTGTTGTAATTTACTTGATTTTTTGGTTCTTTCAATCCGGATGCGCCCAGAAAAAGGAAGAAAAAAAACAAGAAAAAGGTGGAGCGAGGACAAACAAACATTAACATCCTGCAAATGGTGAGGCGATCGTGTGGATCAACCGGGAAGGATGATTAAAAAAAATAGAGATGGACTCACCGACGGAGGGAACAACAGGTGATGCTGACATTATGCTGGATGAGAAGGTGGACGAGCCTCGGTCGCTGTGGGGGCTTTTCTGCTTGAAATCAGCCACAATCTCTTCGCCTGTGCGCCCTCCCATCCGAGCTCCACGTAATGGTTATGGTGATGTTACTAGGTAGGCTGGAGGAAGATGGTACAGTGTGTTTATATACGTCCGCTGCCCGGAGAAGACAAGGAGGAGGTGGGACAATGTGGAGTGACGACTGCTGGAGGAGACCAATTGACGTGGATTTTTTTTCTCTCTCTCTCTCCAGACCTTGTTATGGGTGCGGCCCAAACCCAGCAGCCAAATTACATTATACGAAGGTTAAAGAAGCATATGAATAAAACATATGGAAGCCCAGGATGTATGTCCATGAAAAATAATTAATATTTCTACCATCATTTCTATTTCAATTTTTGTTTTTCACTGTTGAGCTCATGCAATGTCATTTAGAGGCGCGTAATTTTCACTTGATTGAAAGGGAGAGAAAAAATTCAATTGAAATCATGCCTCCTTCCCCAAGAGTGCAACAAACTTCACCTCTGCGCCTGGCTTTGGTGAACAGCACATGTAATTGAATTAAAAGCTGAACCGCGAGATCAGGATTAAACATCTTATTGATTTTTCATGGGGGAAAAAAAAGAGTAAAATGTTACATACTGTACCTGGGGATGGGGAAACTGCATGGCCTCAATGGCAACATAGCAGAACAGCAGTGATAAAACCAGGTTTTTATTTACAATGCTGGGTTTTCTTTTTGGCTTGCATACAAAAATAAAAAGTAAACAATTAAATACAGAGATAAAGGACACTGGAAAAGCTTAATCAGCATTACAACACTCACATAAAGGAATCAGATTACAGTGTATTTGGGTAAAATATGCAAATGCTCCTGCAACCCGTGTTCACTCTTGTATCACTGTTGGAAACTAGCCAATGTACAGTCATCTATCAAATGCAGAGTCCCCGAAAACAGGTCATCAGCATCTACATCCATGGGAACACACCATCCACCCACCTCAATGTAAGTTTTTTGCTGTCTGAGAGAAAACCCATCCCCGTGATGCAGCACAGAGCCGGACAGTAGGTCAGGAGATGAGCATTGTAAGTCATTACTGCATTAGAGCCACCGGTCAAATGACATAATTATACTATTATTCACTGTTCTCGACCTCCTTGACAGTTTAGCAGTGGGCTTGTGGGGGCGCAAGAGAAGCTTGTGATTTAAATGAGCTATCATTTTAGTTTGAAGTCTCTTTAAAGTCTGTTTAAACCAGCCAAAAACCCCTCAATATGTTTTATAAGAGTTACATATATCTGAATTAACAGGCTCAGGTAGAAGTCCACACAGTTGCTCACGTCAAAATGTGCAGGTCTATAAAGTTCCCGCTTCTTCCTGTGTAAAACTACTTGACACCACGCGGATGGCAAGTTGATTCTGAGGAAGAATAATGATTTGGACAGCCGTACCTTTCACTATTGCTCCCTTTAGATTTGCATGGATCTTACAACTTAACTCCCTCTCACAGCTCGAGCACACCAGCTCACCTTCAACGCTGCAAAACACTGAAAACTGCTCTACACTGCACACTGGCAAATTGTGATATTCCAGTTCAGACAACCATCCAATTCTGAAGAACAATAATGATGCAGAAAGCCCAAGCCTGCAAGTTAACAACTGGTTCTCAGGTGTTACATATCTGTGTGTTTGAGGCTGTCATCAGTTTCAGGGCAGGAATGTGTCTGATGTGTCTTCTAGCATATAAAAAAAACACATCATTTGAACATGTTATCAAGTTAAAAACATATATATTTCATTGTATGGAGTATTTAAAACACTACAGACTGGATTCAACATTGCTGGGTTTATTTCCAGTCCGGTGATGAGTGTAACATCGAGCTGCACTGTCACAGCCAGCCGAGGTGTCGCTGGTCCTGTTTCACTTCATGCTCCAAGCTCATCATATGTGGACTTGGAAAAAACTGCAGCAGTCTTTACAGAAAACACAATCTGAACATGATTGTTGAATATACCCCTCGTGAATTACAAATCACAGCCACAGTAATTGTCAGTAGGTAGGTTTTGTCTGCAATTAGACAATTAGGTAGCATCTGTGCTGTGAAAGTAGTCCATGAGGAACCATTAAAAAGTAAGCACTACAGCTCTTCTCTTAAAAATCATGCTCATCTCTCAATTATTTTCACTTTTGTCTATAAACTCTCAAAATGATGACACATTCTCTGTTTCAAAGTGTTCAATTTACAGTGACAAGCAAAAAAAAAAGAAGAATCTCAGGTTAACATGTTGAAGACCAAAACTGGTTATTATATAAAATAGTTAGCCTATGAATTTATTGAGTAGTTATCTCAGCTTTCAACTTTAATTTCCCACCTAAAGAAGATGTTGTGGCACAATTATAAGGACGTCTCCTGAATGCAACATCACATCAAAGTTTTTATGTCGCTCCATTAAGCTTTTATTCCAGTGAGCTATTTAAATCGCAGCGTTCTCTCTGACACCAGCTAACTGACGGATCATCCCGACGGAAAAACACCCTTCCCACCCCCCCTGTTCTATGAAAGGTGCTGCTGGGGTGAGTGTCCGTCTGTCCACCGGCACACGAGTGACCCGTTCCTCTCTCTTTCTGTTTTCCTCTGACAAAAAAATGACCAAAAAGAAACCTGGGTGGCTGCAGCTATTAGTTATCACAAAAGCCTTGTTCCTTTGATATCCCTGAAGCCTGGGTATCAATGAAGCTCAAGAGTCGGGCTTAGGGAGGAACCTGGGGGAAGATCCTGTTCGCTGTGTTGTGAGGCTTTAGTTGTATAACGAACATCACACTCTGTGCCTCTTGATAGAAACATCAGGAGGTAGGATTATGCATATTAGCGATCCCCCTCTGTTCTCCCCTCTGCTTTCAGGGCTTAATGTTAACATCTGCACACCGAGAGCCACAGATGAGCTGAGAGAGTGTGTTGAAAGTCTCCCATTCAGATGATTTATATGATCACTATAATGGACTATGCATGTTATTTCGATGACATTATAATGGAGTCTGAAGGGGAGAAAGGCTCGTGCTCTTTGCTGTTGATAGAAGCTGAGTCACTTAGGCTTACACCATCCGATTTTCACCCGAAAAAACAAGCACTTCACGATAAAAGACCTTTAATTTTTGATATCGCTCAATTAGCAGTGGTATTTTACATTTTTTCCCCACCTCAGTCCTGCTTATTAATTGTCAAATTCCAACAATGTAGCTGAGGATTTCATTTCAGATTCCTAAATTAAAGCAGAGCATAATTATTCAGCATCACCCATCATTCGTCATGTATTTGGACCCTTCAGCTACTGTTTACACCGATCAAATCCATTTGCAGTTTAAATGTGTAAGAGGGAGTTTGGAGAAGCTGCAGGGCTCAAGCAGAGGTGTAGGAGGCTGTGAACATTCATTATTTTTCATGCTCTGGGTCAAAGCTATGCATGTGTGGGCTGAGCTGATAATGTGATAAAAAGAAAGACAGTCTACGCTATTGTCAGGATCTTAATCCCGTCAGCGTCAGATCTGATCGTCACCTCTAAGGTTGCATGTTTAAGGTGGATTGGAAGGGTGTGGTAGCAGCACTGTGGCACTGAATCACTGAGTTAGGATGCGCTGGATGGCTCCCTCTGCTGTGCATTTTGGATTTGGACGACACAGAGAGACACATCTGCTGGAAAGCATTCAAATGTGTGACAAATTAAAGGACAAACCTGAAATAAATGAGCTGAGAAGATTAAATTAAAGCATATTGCTCTGTACAGTGTGCTAATAGGTGAATTAAATGTTACAGCCTTCGCAATTAACCCAAGAGATTTTCTCTTGGCTTAGAGCAACGTGTTAATCACTGCCATCAGTTTTTCTCTTAATGTCAGCAGGCAGGTGATTTTGCTTAGTAGAGGCAAAGAATACAGGAAAAATAGGAAAACACAAACCTCATATGTCTGACTGAGCTCCAAGTTTCAGTTTTTAACCTGATGCTTCAAACCACAAAATGTAAATGTAAGGTTTTTAAGGTTGGCATCATAAGTACCATTATTACTATTTGGACACAGTGATGTGCTCGGAAGAATTTCTAAGCTGGATCAGCTATTAAAATAAAATATAATAAAAATAATTCCCATTTTACTTTTTCTGTGCTCTTGAAATAAAAAATATCTGCAAACAAACATCTCTTGGCATTTAAAAAAAGGAAGCTGAGAAAAAATGTATACTAGTCTGATAAAGGATAAGTCTGGTGGTTTTCAATATTTTTCTGTCAACATGTGTTTCAAAAAAGACCAAAACCAACAATTATTTAATCATTTTCACGGCTGTTGTCTCTGATTAACACAGGACTTACAATTTGCTTCAATCTGTAAAATATTCACCAGAGAAATAATGTGTATTGATACACAGCTGAATAGAGCTAACAATAACAACAGCATAATTTAGTTTATCCTTTACTTTTTCTTTTTTGAAACTACAGCTATTGTAGGAGATTATTTAATTTTTTAAATTTAATTTTTTAAAATTGTAGCGTCAACCAGAATGCTTTGCCTTTACCGTACTTGACGTGCTCATCTGCACACTGTTTCAATCTTAGCTATATATGTAGTACATTCAATGCCAGAGCCTTAAACCATGACAGTAAACTTCTGAATCAGTTTCAGTGTTAACTTGTATTTTGTATGCCTCATCTATCTTATGCATGTATCCAACTGTGTGTTATATGTTCCTTTTCCCCTCACCTCTCTACATCTCTGTCCCTCTCAACCCCCGGCCAGCAGCAGATGGATCCCCCATATCAAAGAGTCAGGTTCAGCTCGAGGGAGTTTTTTCTTGCCACTGTCACCTTGGAGTTTGCTCTGGGGGTTCAAGTATATGGGTTCTGTCAGCATCTTGAGACAATTTGAATTGTAATGGTGCTATATAAATAAAACTGAATTGACATGAATGAACATACGGACAGCATCCCAGAGTCAAATCACTGCTTGTCCTTTAGAAAGCAACAACAAGACCCAGCCTTGCTAATATACACAAAGAAGCCTGATGCTTTTCGGGAACACATCTTTCGTCAGATGCGACCAAAATAGCTTTTTTTTTTTGGCTTAGATGGAATCCAGCATTGTTGCTGTGAACCAGGTCAGGACCACCACAGTGAATGGATGTCCCCAGCAGTGAAACACGGAGGTGGAAGTGTAATAATACTGGACTGTATGAGTACAAAAGATGTTTGTGCTTGTCGATACATCCGAATACCGACTGACAAGATGACTCCCAGTCTGCAGAAGCTTGGCAGAGGAGGAATATTCCAGCATGAAAATGATCCAAAGCACACTGCCAAAATCACACAAGAAGGTTAAAGTGAAAACTATGCCAAGCATGGCACCTGACCTGAATCCAGCAGAGCACCTTGGGGGTATTCTAAAGAGGACTGTAGCACAAAGAGCAGCTGAACAAATAGTAGACAGGGAAACATCTCAATTTGTGAATCACTGGTATCCTCCATGCTCAGGAGAATTGAGTCCGTCATCAAAAACTTGGGTGGACAAGATTAGACGCACCTACGCAACTTAACAGTTGAGAAGAGGATACAATTTCGAATCATTTCACAATAAATTAATGTGTACTAACGTCTGCTGTGAACTGTATAATTGTGAGCCTTTTTGGTACATATTTGGTAGAACTGAACAGGCTGTGGGTTGAGTCTCAAAGACAGAGCAGGGACGGACCAAAAGAACAACTGACAAATTGATTTTGGAATTTTCATGGGACTTGTTTGCAGTAAAAATGCCACAAATGAATCCAATTCATGCGTAATTCAGTTCATATATCTTCACATGCTGCTAGCGCTCCATGCACTGAAAGAACCTGGTGTTTGTGCACAATCCCGCATCTGTAAAAGGGCAACAAAGTGGCTTGGATCAGTGCACACAACACAAAATTAACAAGTCCTGTGCATGATTTTGCTAATGGGAGGAAAGATAGGTGGGAAAGGGGCAGTAAAAGTGAGAGGAAAAGGTGCATTTAGCAAATGCTAACTACTTAAATATCCACCATCTTCCACAAGAATCGCAGACTGCACCTTTAAGAAAAGTACACCATACTACCAGGCGTCAACTAACCGTGACGTCACCCGTTGGTTTCAACGGCGAGAAAATGAAGCCGGATCTTGCTACTTCCTGGTCGCCGTTTTGGATTTTTTGGAGCCAGTGGCATCATCAAACAGACTGGACCGGAGAGCAACTATGGGCAGGATTGGCTGAGGACTCTCTTATCCCGCCCACGTTTTACCGCAGAGGCTTCTGTTGCTGTCTATCAAGTATAGCCACACCCCCTGGCTCCGCCAACTTTAACGATTTATTTAAAATTCAGTATTGATTTATTTTAAGATCGGCCACCTGATCTCTCATTTTGACCATGAAAACTAACGGGAAAAAAATCCTGAGCTGTAGAAAATCAGTCTATCAAATTTTATTTTTTCCAAAAATGAATTGGGGTCTATGGAGAAAAAGCTTTTTGGAGCCACCCGAGCGGACGGTGTGATATTGCAAGTTTTTGACACTTCCGGGTTGGCTTCAATTCTGGAGCCAGATGCTACGTCCACTATATATACAGTCTATGCATACTACCAGCAGATGCCATTGAAACATCTCCATTCTCGGTGAGGTCTACTTACTGGCCAATAAAACAGCAATGACATAAATTACAAGATATGATCATTTATTTGCTGATTATCGCTCAGTACAGAAATATTTTCCTTTTTTTTTTTAAAACATTCGTTCTGTAATTATAGTTGGCAGCATTGTCTTGAAGTGGCATTAAAAGAAATTTCCAGAGTTTAGCAGTGTAACGCCCATCAGTTTCCCTCAGGTAACATTAGTAAGCAAACACGCTGTCTCTGTACGATAAACTTTCACAAGACAAATAAATAGCATTCACTTAAATGCAGCACACTAAGTTAACTCAAACATTCAAACAAAGAGAATGGGAGAAAATGTGGCAGATGATTTTTTTTTTTTTTTGTCCCGGATTAAAAAACAAAATAGGACCTCAGCATGAATGCTCAACACAGAAACGGTCTGAAGTAGCAAAAGACAAGTGCCCCGAGCTTGACTATCTTAGCAGACAAAACACAAAGCAGAAGTTCTCCTCAGAGCAGCGTTTCACTGCCTGGTTTAATCCCAAGTGTTTTTATCGTGTGCTTTAGTTGCGGTTATAAATGACACTGAGAAGCCAAAGCGGTTTCCATTTAATTTCCCTTGCCTGATTTTCCAATTAAGAAAGAAGGAAAACAAGACAAGTGAAAGATTTCACCACAAGTCACATTAAAAGGTTGTATTTTTCTATTTCTCTTAGTAACTTAATGCTCTAATGTACAGTAACACCAAATAGAAACTTTCTTTTAAGATGTGCTTACAGGATTGTTCTTGAGAGATTATGAAACAATGTTTGCCAGCCCTGCTTGATATTTTCACACTAAAATAAACTCAGATTGAAAACAGGAGACCAGACCCTCTCATCCAGTCCTGATTATGTAATTATCAGTTTAAGTGAAACATTATTGCCTGTCAGGAAAATGCAAAAACACAACCTTGGATTTTTCTGAAAATGTTAATTAAAAAAAAAAAAAAAAAAAGCCAAACTTGCTCCACAGATCAGACCAAAAACTGGACATAAAAGTAAATCTACCAGCCTTTGAAACAAACACACTAGTAAGAATTATGCTTTAAAAAAAACTGTAAAAAGAAAACAAAAAAATAAAATAAATACACATTTAAAGGACAAACTCAAAATTTGGCAGTTACGCACAATGTCAGCTTGTAAACAAACATAATCGCACGGGAGAGAACGGTCCGAAAATTCTCCTCGTCATCGGGGATCACTGGAGGCAGCGGCTCCGTCATTCAGGAGGAAGTGGAATACTGCATGTGCTGCCCTCGACAGTCAGGCTGTTCTCCTCTCCACCTCCTCCCACCGTCAGCTACAACTTGGCTAAATAAACTAAGGCCATCGAGGGGCCCTCTGCAGACTAGCGAGATGAATATTCAACGGGCCCATTTACAACTTGACACATGCAAAGGTATATTCTTTTATTCCCTTGTAGAACAGACTATCGGATCCTGGTGAAGAGATTCAGCACTGAGACGATTCCTACAAGAAGGAGAGTGACAGGGAAGGAGGTAAAAATAATATCACGGACAGGAAATAAAGCTGATCGTGTGCATTCAAGGGATGCGAGAGATATAAAGTGAGAAAAAGGAGAGTCAGTACCTTTGTAGATCTCATCTTACTAAAGACGTTCCAAAATCTAAGCGTTTCATCTCCGGCCCCCGTCACAATGGCTTCTCCGTCAGGTGACATGGCCTGCGCAGAGCTCATTATTAGACACCGAATACAGAATTGAAATGCTTTGTTTTCAGAGTAATCAGGAGACAAATGAGTGGTGATTTTAGTTCGACTCCAGCAGGGGTGGCTTTAATGAGCACCTTGTGTCCTCTTGTGCTCACTGATGCTTAATGATTGAAACAGTAAAAAGAACGTCATATGTAGACTTACTGCTATTTCTTTAGCTGAACAAATAAATAAAGACACAGAGTCAAAACACTTAGTTCTTGTAGTGAGCACCTATTACGGTACATTTATCTTGCAGTTTTCATTAGAATTACTCATATTAGCGCCACTTTTAGATTACTCTTGTAAATGTGAAGCTATCTTCAGGAAATCTCCGACATACAGACATTTAGATGAAAACAGAATATACTGACCAGGTAGACCTTAAAGAGGATACTTCCACACCAGGATCTGGTTCTGGAATAACCATGTGCTGACCTGCAGAGCAGGGTTTCAGAATATTTACCTCACAAGACCTGAAGCAGCGCTCTGATTAGGAAAGCGGGCGTACTTTATAATTACAAATAGGCTTCCTTAGGACTGTATACATCCACATACATATGGCTATCCACTAACATATTCAACTGTTTTCAGACCTAAGTTGGCAACAGACCAGAGAAGTTGATGTCATGTAATTCCATACCACTTCTTTCAGTGCAGAGAGATGTGTTTAGGTTAAGTTCAAAGACTGAAGGCAGGGGAAGAAAGCAGTGTTCCTCAGTCAAAAGTGTCATAAATCTCCTTCAATTCAGCACACCAAAACTGTAAAATTTTATTTAGATGCGGAATCTTCTTGGACAGCAAGCGAGTCACCACCACATAATTTGACCTCAGTTTTAGTCTGCATTTAAAAACACAGATCATGTATTTTATTTTGACATCACGCGTGTAGACCAGTAAAGGGCTGATTGTGAACTCACTTCAGTTCGTTGGTGTGTTTGGACCCAGGCCAGGTTGCAGACCTGAGAACTCGGTGTCGGTGCACTGCATGGGCTGGACGGTCAGAGTGTTCCAGCAAGCGGCATGCAGCGGTCACGTGCCGCCCTTCCAGACGCCAGCGGCCCGTGCTGGTGAGGAGACCAGCGATTGGCCTTCACTGCCGCCAAGTGCTCTGTGTACTGCTGCACTGGGAGGACGCTCGAGTGGTTCCACACAAGTAACTGCAGACAGCAGATTTTAAGCAATGGGAGGATAAGAGCACAGACATGGGTACTAATTCATTTTTGGGGGGAAAGAGCGATCCTGGCACAGATGCGCAGCTGACAGAAGTACCAGTCAAAGTCTCTGTCTGCATACCTTGTTATCATTTCCACCTGAGGCTAGCAGCTGGTGGTCTGTGCTCCACTTGAGCCCACAGACTTCCTGTCGGTGTCCTTGGAACGGCGCTCTGACTGGAGAGGTGGGGCTCTGATGTCCCGCTGCAGGATCACCCGATCACGGCTCCCAGACGACAGCTGGTCCGCATTCCACGCCAAAGCACCTGGCAGCGAGGAATAAAAGGCAGATCAGAGGAGAGATGATTCATCGACCATGAATGAGAGATGTCGCTAAGCAATGGCGTGAAAATGAACGAAGTTTGTGATAGCTCAAGCCTGCAGTTTCTCCGCCTCCATCTCCCCAGACTCTCGACTCACCCACTCTGGCCGTGTGTCCTTCTAGTACAGAGAGCTTCTTCCCTGCTGCAGCATCCCAGATCTGCACATAGCCTTTATGAGTTCCTACTGCTACCAGGTTACCCTGAAAATGGAAAGCACACTTTGAACATCACACTGACATATGTAGGTGTCTAATTGCATGACAGCAGAAAAAGCTCACAAAATCATTTACAACAACAAATAAAACAAGCTCAAACCTGCAACACAGATATTTATAATGCCACCGTTTATGAGTTCTCTGAGCTGCAAGGCTGAAGCCTAAAAATAGAGTCATTTAAGTTTTGAAAGGTTAAAGCGGAGCCTGCAAATCAAAATTGCATTTGCATTTTTATTGAATATGAAGTCGCAGCCCTGTTCCATGGTGGATTTCAATGGTCCACCTGAGTGACTCAACTGATTATTACTCACCACAAAAAAATGTACAAAATATTTATATGCAGGCTTAATTATTGTCCGTTTTACTGTTTGTTTGTTGTTGTTTTTTTTTAAATATAACCTTACAACAGTTTTGTCAAGATGACAAAAGATGAAAAACCCACCCTCTCTGACCAGCCCACTGAGGTCACAGAGTCTCCCTCTACAGAAAGGTCACAAAGACGTGTCACCTAAAGAGATGAAGGAGAAACAACAAAAAAGAGAATAGGACTGACATGGGCATCCAGGAGGCACTCAGTCACATTCTACCTGTAAATATGTATGATACACGAGCAGTGAGACAACTAATTGACAGATGTGATGTGACTAGAAACATTATTTGATCGAGAACCAAATTTGTTTTTTTTCTACTAAACACATCACACACCTGGCTGGTACAGGCACTCCACAGGTAAACACAGGTGCCCAGTCCAACACTGAGCACATTCAGAGAGGACCAGTCCACTAGGTTGAGGTAGAAGTCATCTTGAAGTTCTGGAGCATCCAGAACTTTGAAAGGAATTTTGGAAATCTTGCGTGTAGGTTTTCTAGGAGACCGTAACAGTTTCTGGCTGCAATGCACAATGAAATTTATAGAGGGATTTCATTCTAATTCACTTCAAGAAATAAAATAATATTTGAAAAACAGCTGGCAAAATGTATTACCTGTTGCTACTGACAGGTGACAGAGAATATGGAGAAACTGTGTTTCCATCCTCCTCTGGCAGAGCCCTCTTAGTGCTCACAGAATACTGCAAAACACAAACAGATGATTACTAATGCAGGAAAGCCCCTCATAAAATGAGTGCATTACACAGACATGTCATCTCTTTTTACACTAAAAAGGCTCCTCTTGGCAGGGGTAGATGGCTGTAAACGACGATCTTCTGACTGGGGGTCCTGGACCTTCTCAATGCCCGCTCCTAGCAGCTCGTTCTTCAGCAGAGCTGAGTAAGCCAGACCATCAGCTGAAACAACGGAAGAGACAGAGGGTACATCAAACCAGTCTGTTTAAATGATTAGGTTAGAAACGCTGTGCTCCCTCTGCAGTTTCTCAGCTCTTGCTCCGTCTCTAAAGATCAGGGAGAATTTTTTCACTACGCTTTATTTAGTCCTTATCTCAAGTTTCCATGAGCCTGCCCAGGCTCAGCAAACAAGAGAAGGACAAATTATAAAGTTTGCCTGGAGCAGACACAGAAACTCTGGAAATGAGGTGAAAACAGAAAAGACTCACACTAAAGTACAGCTGCAACAGAGGAGACTATCAGTGGAGCTGAGAAACATGGAAACTAAAGGTACAATGCTATAATGATAATTCATCAACTCAGGCGTCATAATACAGGAGGTTCAGTTTACATCAGCAGTAACAGCTCTAACACAATAAACAGTAATATAAGGCCGATATCCAAATGTAGAATGAGGGACACTGGAGTGAAACTAAATCCCCAACCTGAGACATGATAAAGACACGAACTGAGACAGATTTCTCCTGTCTCCAGCAGAGTTTATGTGCTGATGACAGGAGAAGCTGTGATCAGCTCTGCTACCTAGTATCTCCACAGCAATGAAGCTCAGTGCAGGTACACCCTGCTGCGAGGCTGCACAGGAAATGTATGTTACCATGGTTTGCTGCAGCACAACATGACTATAATGTATCAACCCAGGCTAGTGGAGAAAAACTATTTTATGTATATACAAAGAATGTTACGCTACCTTTGTTGCTGTCGGTGGTGCCATCTTTGGTTTTCCTGTTTTGATTGTGGGATTTTTCTATTTCCTGTGTCAGAAAATAAATCAGTAAGTGATCCTTCCCAACCCAAATATGTGAACTGAACGTGTAAAATCACAAAACCTGAGAGAAGTAATCTAAAAGATTAAGTTTACTCATCAGTCATTTTCAACACTTTCATCTTGAGAACACTGCTCTTTTGGCAGGACTGACAGTGGAATCCTGGATGTGATGCAGCAGACTCACATTAATGCGGTGGAAGTTGACACTCCAGTTGGCTCCAGCCCGGGAGGGAATGAAGCGATCGCCATGCTTGCTAGGGGAGGACAGTGGGGAGCTGGTAGGTGTCAGAGATCGCACCGCTCCTACAGCTTTCTACATGAAGGAAGAGAGGAGAGAGCACTTTCTGACTGGTGGCCAGACACAACCAAGCCTTGGACAGTGATTTGAAAACTTGATAACAAAGCAGGAGGATGATTTAGGTGGCAGATGGTGCATTTGTTTGAGCTGTTAATGACAGGAGGCAACATTCACAAAACCCAGTCATTTGGCCGGTGAGGTCTTGTTTTCGCTCGACACTCATGACACTGTCAAATGACTTGCCTGTTAACCCTTTGAACCCCAAAACCTGCAAATAGAAGCTTAAAATCATGTCAATTTACCAAAACCAATGTGGTCTGCATGTATCACTTCAAAAACTGCCAAAGATTAAACTATTTGCTCTCACTACATTCTGTAAAAACAATAAATTCTTCGCGCCTTGACGCAACCATAAAGTCACTGAGCAGTGACCAGCAGTCTCATAACAAAAATTCAGGGGCTTTTTGGCTGAAATGGCCTGAAATGTGTGGGAGAAAAGTTCTGTTGTCATTTACTCATGCAGTCTGTCTAGTTACTATTTATTTGTGTATGCTTAGATGTGTGTGAGTTTCAATTACTGGTATGATTGTGTTTTACTGATTCTCATTCATAGGTTCGGTTAATGTATAACATATGAGAATACTCTCAACACCCCGGAGACAAAGAGTAGACAAAAACATGGCCTTTCCTGTAAATCAGTGAAAACTGGCAGGCTATGGAAACACACCAATGTGATATCTATGAAATGAGACCTCTGTCACTATTAAAAGAAGTTTGTTATGCGAGGAACAAATAACATAAAGCTGACCATTTGACTGCCTCTCATCGAGGCATGACCAGTGAATGATCCAGTGGAATTTACCCTATGGGAGAAAAATACATAAAGCTTGTTTCCAGAAGATCGGAGGAAGAGGCAATGTAACGCATAAATCAAGTGTGCAACCCAATTATTTCCATTACATATTCCATAATAATGTACAAAAAACCTTGTTGAATGAGCGGTGGCACTCATTCGATGGCTGACTGGCTGTGATTGTGCAGGTGAATCCATTAACACTCAGAAAAGAAACCATTCTATTTGTATTTATTCAAAACCAGAAATTTACATAATAAACTGCCATAGTTGTACTATTTCCACAGAGATGAAGGACTTTATATTGCATGGGAAAAAAAGCCCACAGTGAGTAAAAAAAAAAAAAAAAAAAAAAAAAAATCTTACAGGAGTAAAGAAAGGCCAGAAACTGCTTAAGATTCAGAAGGTTAAACCATTTTCTCTTTCAACATGTGAATAGTAACGCTCTGTCTGCCAGTTTAAGTCCTTTGCTAGTTAACAAGTCAACAATTGTCTTTAGATGAGGCTATCATTATTCTATCAATAATCAAGATAATAACCTAATTATACTAGTCATTCAGCTTGAGGTGTAAAACTTAACAGTCTGTACTATACGGTCTTGAGGTTCAAGGTTCATCGTTTATTGTCATATGCACAGTGAAGAAACATGTTTCACTGTACACTGAAATTCTTTCTTTACTAACCACAACGAACACCAAAATACATCAAAAAATAAATAAAAAGATAAAAGTGAAACAATAAATCAATAAAATTTGACTAGACAAATTGGTGTTAATTCTTTTAGGAGTAATTATTTAAGTCCAAGGACAGCAACGTAAAAGACAAAAATTAACAACAAAAAAACCCAAAGACATGTATGATTACTTACTATGGGGCTTGCATTCTCATTTTGGATATTGATCTGTCTGAGCAATCTGCACTCATAGTCCTGATCCATGATGCCTGAAAACAGGTTAACACAGCAATAAAATTATACCTCAGAAACACAGATAATCAAAACATTTCTTTATCAACTCAGTAACTAATTCCCAGGACACGGGGAGTAATAAAGGATTACCTTATCTTAACGACCACTGGTGAATATTGTTTAAGCAATACAATGTCATATGACACAATAAATAAGTGATCCTGTTTATCAAACTCCATTATCAATGTCTATCTGTCCAGGACCTCCTTGTACCTTGTATCTTGCATTTGCTGTTAGGCAGAGAAACCAGAAACAATCCAATCCATAAAAATCACGTTTAACTGGATGCTAACGAAAAGACAAAGTCAACAGTCACCTAGAGAAAGCAGATTACCGTCGCTTTACGGTGATAAATTAAGCAACACAGCTGTAGCACGGTTCACAGTTTTAAAATCTTCCACAAAGATTACAAAGAAAACCCCGATCTGTATCTAAACTGTAATTATATCCCATTACATCTGTTGACAATGACATTACAGTGTACATGATCAGCTACGGTTGAGCTCAGTCTAATGCGCTAACAACAGCACTTCAATTATCTTTGTGAAAACTAGCAATTCAGGACTATAAAATCAATCTAACGAAAGGAATTTACTTGTATGGTCAATGAAACAAAAACGGTCGTGGTGGCTATCTCTGATCCTTAATCGTTGCACTGAAATGAATCAAAAACCAAATAATCCAATTACCCAGGACACACAGCTATGCTAATGCTAACGCTAGCTCAGCTGACTGACCTAACGTAAGATAAGCTAGCCGTCCGGCTAATGCACTGGTAACATTGTTTGTTCACAATGTTCACTAGAATTAACTCTTACCTTCCCCCGAAAAACCCTTCCCCTTCACGCGCTGTTAAATACGTTTTCTTGGAGGCACCAATTCTGATATATTTATCTCGTTTTATGCTTTTTACGCTTAAAAAGAAAACATACAAAATACAAATGTTTTCTTTTGCCGAGCATTCAATTTGGTATCGCGAAGCACCACGGGAAGGACGTGACGTCACTGTTTTTGAATCACACATTTGGCTTTGCTACCATACAGTCTATGGTTGCTACGGAAACCTGTCACACACAGCGCCTTCTCTGCTCCCTGCTGTTAGAAACATTGCAACAGTCAGTACTGTGACTGTATGTTAGCATCATAAAGTGTATGTTAGCACCACAGATTATATGTTAGCAGCACAGGCAGTATGTTAGCAACATGTTTGCACCACAGTGTTAGCATTGTAAACTGTATATTAGCACCACCGACTGTATGATAGCATGTTCGCACTACAGACTGTAGGTTAGCATCATGAACTGCATGCTAGCACCACAGACTGTGTGATAGCATCATAAAGTGTATGTTAGCGTTAGCACCACAGATTATATGTTAGCAGCACAGACTGTATGTTAGCAGCACATACAGTAGGTTAGCAACATATACTGTATGAGGCATCATATACTGTATGTTAGCACCACAGATTGTATATTAGCATCATAAACTATATGTTACCACCACAGATAGCATCATAAACTGTATGTAAGCACCATTGACTGTATGTTAGCATCACAGACTATATGTTAACAATGTAGACTGCATGCTAGCAATACGGACTGTATAGTAGCATTAAGCTGAAAGTTGGCAGGATTGGTTCGTTTGGTTTGTTACATATGAAACCCCAGAAGTCTGAGTCCATGTTTTTGAGACTGTCATTGGTGCACTGCTGTTTCTTGGTGAAAGTACTCAGCCATGATGTTTGCTGCTTATTTCTCTCGTGATATATGGAAAATTCAACACAGACATGTGACCGAGATTTTAAAAATGAATTTACTTCAGAGGGATTCTTAAAAGTAACATTGTGGTTTCATCAAATGTTTTCATTTTGGTAAACACACGACACACTGCATGACTTTACAGTATCTTTCAAATGGCTTTATTAGTATAAAAAGAGATACCAGTGAAACAGGTGTAATATAACTAAGTAAAAATAGACTAAACACATTCCATGTGCAAAAGTTTAAATGAAGACACACTCAATGACATATGCTCTTTGTAGAAAGACTCTTGACTTGTGACATAAATATTTTACCAATTTGCAGACTACAACAAATCCTTACAGTGAAATATAACTGATAGCAAAATGTATTTGCTGGAATTCTGCAAATGTCGGTGTGTTATCAGAATCATATCAAGACCCTGGTTTTCCAACATGGTCCAACAGCTTTGTCACAGGAATCTGATTCAAAGTGCCAAAGAAAAGGTACAGTAGGTTCAAGTAAATTACTGTGATTCTAATTTAAAAAAAAAAAAAAAAAAAAACTCAACACCCAGAAATATGTGCAAAAGTAAAGATTTTTAAACTACACAGTTTAAATGGGCTACATGATAAAAACACACCAGGACAGCTAAAAGCATGTTTTTCTCACAAAAACTGAGCAAATATGTGGCTCAAGTCAGCAGCTCAAAGGGCTCATGTAGTTCAAATCAGGACGGGAATGCTGTCAACAGCTTTCTAATTTACTCAGGGTATTAATTGTAAGCTTTACACAGGGTAAATGCACCCTGTTTGAGATTAGATTAACACCGGTTTAAACCAAATGTTCATATGTCCTGGACTGACTCCTGTTAAATGCAGTTGTGGTCACGTGACAAATGGTCCTGAATAGGGTGAACAATTATTGATTTCAAATCAATAATGCAGGTTGAGACAACGTAATTTGCAAATCACAAAGGCTACAATTATTACAAAATCAATGCTACGTATTTAACCCAGGGTTTAAGCGGTTGTGTAAATGGTTTTACAAATTCATGTCATTCTGCTTGTGTGACACCAATGCTATAGATGGTATCTCGTAGTAATGCTTATTCACATATTTTAAATCTGTTACAGGGTGAATACTGAAGTGACCTTGACTTTCTCTATGAAACTTAGATATTATCACCTAATCATTAAACCCTAGTCCTGAATGAAAGTCACACCCCAGTTTAGGTACAATCACAAGCTGTCAAACATTGTCCAAGTGTACAGCATGTCCAGTAGAAAACTAGATTAACAGGTTTATACTGACAATTGAGGCAAAAGTTGAAAATGGCATGGAAAATTCCCCGGAACCAAAAAATAAGACAGTGTTGAGTTGTCCAAAGCCCTGCATTACCTGTGATAACTGACAGCAACACAGAAGGAATAGTCTGAGTTGTAATATCGCTTGGCCTCAGAAACCTTCTCCAGTCTGAGAGAACACTAAACACATTTATTGCAGAGAAGTAAAGAACTAAACAGCTAAAGTGTGGATGCTAATCATGTGGGTTTCAAACCAGTGTGGAGTGAATACAGGAATGGCAGAGTGAACTAAAATGAAAATGAAGTATTTCTGGACACAGGATGCTGGTCTACAGGGAGGAGGTATCTCGCGGCATAAGTTGCAGACCATTGCTGACCTGGAAGCGAGTTTCATCTGATATACCATATTGCTCCAAGGGATCCTGTGGAGAAAAACTGGCAGTGAGTACAGACTGCCAAAAGAAAAAAACAAACAAACAGTGTACAGCATAAATTCACTGTTTTTTGAGGAGACTCAAACTTTTCACCAAAATCACTCACAAAGTTGAACACAAAACAGGAAGTATTCTAACTTCAAAGTATTCTACTCACGCAGAAAGTCTGGGTTTTACGGGGTGAAGTTTGCAAACAGAGTGTGATTTCAGCTGTCATTCTAACTACTTTGAATATTTACATTTATTATCACCTTTTTCAAGGTCTTGACCAAGAATTGTCAAAGAAAAATGTGTGAAAGCCTGTGGATCATCCTATGTAACAAGGAAGTCGTTTCTACAAAACACACACTGCTAGCTGAGCTTTTAGTTGTCATATGTCTTTCAGCATGCCAAGAGTAACTTTCATTGTGATTACTGTATGAATCTCAGCAGAGACCAACAACAAACCCTCAATTGTCTTTCTTAATTTCCCTTCCTTCTATCTTCTACAGATACTAGAGCCTGCTGGTGTAATTCACACTGCAACCGTTTTCATGGTGTGACAAAGTTGATTAGAAGCATCATCTGTGTGGCATTTAGTGCGCTGACATGCTGCTGTGAGGGGTCTCACCTTCCCAGTGAGCCTGTGGATTTCAGTCCGATAGAATATAAGGTTCTTCCTCATGAACTCGTAACTGCAAGAGATGAGACCACAAATGAATTTGGCATTTAGGTGGGTAATAAGGTTCAAGCAAATACAGTGAAGACTAGGGCTGTCACAATCCTGAAATTTTAGTTGATAAGTAAATGTTTTTCCAAATAATTTTGTTTAATTATTTGCACTTTTCTGCTCATATTATGCTTCTGTAATAACATAAGCCTAATAATAGTTTGACCCTCTAAACTCCAAAGTCTGTGTGTGTGTGTGTGTGTGTGTGTGTGGTATTTATACTGCAAAATGAATTCATCCACCTGTATAGAAACAATACAACCATGGTGTGAAGTAGAAAGAACTCCAAATGATGTCTTTTGTGCAGTATAACAAAGATTACAGTGCAATGAATAAAGAAAAGAAAAAAAATATTTAATTTATTTGATTATTTATTTTTGAAAGATTAACCTGAACTCAACATGTACCACATTTTTTCATTTTTCCAATTGCTCACAGGTGTTACCAATACTGGATAAAAATGGAAGTTCCATTTTCAATAGAATAGGCTACAATACCATACAAGAATTTTATTTATCCTTGAAGGGAAATTCAATCGTGTGTAAGTCTCATCCGTTTACTTCAGAATTATACAGTGTAATTGCTGATGGTATGAAAGATTTTCTAAATCTTTGTCCTGCAGCACAGGGATAGGAGTCATCCACCGATGTTTCTTTGCTCATTGAGGCACATATGAAGTGGATGATCCATGTTTGTCAGAATGGCCTCCACCTTGCTCAGTGCACGTCTCTCCACCTCATCCTCCAATGAGTTCAATTTGATTCCAACCACAGAGCCAGCATTTTTAACCGGTTTGTTCAGACGCCTTGCATCCTTGTGTTTTATACTTGCCTCCCCAGCAGACTGCAGCATAAAACAGAACACTTGCCACCACAGACTGATAAAACATCTGCAGCATCTTACTGCAGATGTCTGTTGATTGAAGTCTTCCGAGGCAAAAGAGGTGGCTCTGCCCTTTGTTGAAGATGAACTCTATGTTTGTAGACTAGTCCGATTCATTATACAGGTGTTCACCTACATATTTATACGATGTCATCACCTCGATGTTCACACCACAAGCGTTCCCTGACTGAAGAGGGGGTTTGGATCTGTGGAAATCTATGATCCTTTCCTTTGTCTTTGAGGTATTGAATAGCAGGCAGTTTTGTGACTCCACTCATTGAAGGCATTTATCAGATCCCTGTATTGGCTTCATGTCCATTTCTGATACATGCCATGATAGCAGTGTCATCAGAGTGTTTCTGAATGTGGCAGGACTCAGTGCTGTATTTGAAGTAGAATGGAGCTAGGACTGTTCCTTGTGGAGCCCCAGTACTGCTTAATAATGTACTGTGTAGTTAATATAATCTACTACTTACATTTTTGATTTGTTTCCATACTTGTAATTTACTTGCATACTCCTCCTTTGTGAAAGTGCCGTTTGAAGTTCAGCAAAACAGTCCCTGAATTTCTGGCATGTCACTACATTGCATGTAATGATTTTTTTTTTTGGAATCTGATTCGTGCAACACTATATTGAAAGCATTTTTTTTTAAATGAAACATGTTGAATACATATTCTTATAAACTGTCATGATTTTAGACTTAGATTTTGATGATTTTCTGATGGAACAGTATGACAGATGAGTAGTTCAAGAGCATTAGAAAGCTAAAAATTTGACGATTCTTTTTGTTTCTACGGTTTTCTGCCTCTGACAAATGGTGTAATTTGGTGATTTTTATAAAAGATACCATGCTTTAACTGTTGGTTAATTCTAAATTCTGGTGACATTAAACCACAGCAGAAAAAGAGGGCACAGAGATATGATACCATTAAGGAATACCAGTCAAAACTCAACCTGTGGAATGATGTGGAAATACTGATGGTAATATAATATTTCTGCTAGCTTCATACAAGTAAATGGAAAAGATTTATATGATTATGCAAAATGGTCACGTCGTCAGCTCGCATAATCATGATCAGATGATTATGAAAAAAGCTGAGAAGGAGCTAGTTGAAACTGGGTTTGTATTAGTACGTCTATTTCTTTTACCAGCCTTTACTAGAGAAATACTGTCTAAATACAGAACATCTTGGCATATGCGCAAAATAAAAGTGCCAGTTCCACCCAGAAAGCACCCGGTGAGCTTTGTGCTGTTAGTAGATTGTTGACTGTGGGTGTGCATTGCTTAACCATGCTAGCCAAATCAGCCCAGCTCATTTAGTAGTATGATCAGAAAACCCAATGAGAACCACTAAGATCCCTCATTCAATCTCCTGTTTGGGAGCACTATGTTTTCCAAGTAAGCTGGAACACAAGACAAGGGAAAGCAGAGATGGATCAGCTGGAAGCCGCTCACCAGAACTCACACGGCAGACATTGTACATATGGAACGAGCAAATTTATTTGTGACAGCTTCTCCCATGTGAGTCTATTATTGGTGGCTAAAACAAAACTTCAGGAGCAAGCTGCTCTCAACACAGCATTCAAATAGCACCCAAGAGGCAGATAATAGACAGGTCAAACATATGTGACCATATTAAGCTGTAGAGAACACTGACCATAACTTTCTAATGAAGTGGGAACAGCACTACCATGGCTATATGTAGCAGTCACAGCAAGCACAGAGTTTTACTTGTTATATTTTTTAAATGTATGTAAGTCAACTGCATTTTTGTTTGCAATTATTTTTAGCTTTAATGTATACATAATTTGGCATATAAGACGTCAAAAAGACAGATGAACAACAAGTTTAGATCTACAGTCATGTCCTTAATTGCATGGTGTGACCAGCATTCACAAAACAGCAACATATTCTGATAGAATTTGTATTGCTATTTGATAAATGGCTAACATAATGAAATGCTTTTCGGCATTTATATCAGCATGTTTTTCTCATTTTATTAGCAGTTAACAGGAAAATGTAACTTTATGTCTGCTTTAATAAGGAAACAAAACAAATCAATCCTACCTCGCTTTGATAATGGAGTCTACCCACTCCCCACACTGCTCCTCAGAGTCACACTCAAACAGATACTTCCTCTCTGCTTCATCCAGAAATGCTACAAAGAAAAACACATAGCAGTAACTGAGAAATGCATAAAAAGAACACAAACTTAAACACAAAGTCATGACAAATGAGCTTGTCTTCCAGTTCAGTGACAAATTATCAATGAAGTTTGAACAGTATCAACACAAACATGCAAACTCACAACCCAAGAAAGTGTGGGTTCGTCTAGGGGTTGACGGATAATCGGCTCTGAATTTTCCAAATATCACTTTTGCTATTCTTCATTAACTCATTTCTGCTTAGGTCAATAAATTTAAAAAATGTGCTATTTTGGATCTGATGGAGCCCATGACCAGAAAATCAATACAGCAGCTGACATCACGAAGGATGTCTGAAACTCCAAATGCAAATCAAGAAGAGAAGATTGAAGAAGCTATGTCCAAGGATGCACAGGTGTGTCCTCAATGTATCGTCGTAAACTTTTTACCTGTGACATTCAGCTACAATACACAAGCCATGTAAGCAGGCAGGACTTACAAATGTGTGTGTACGCTAGATTTTCAGTATCACAGTATATGTCACTCTGTATTTGTGTAGCGCTATTTTGTGCACTGCATGTGTGTCAAAGGAGGTATCTGTAGTCTCTGCTCTGTGATCACCTACAGCACTATTTTATTAGTCACGCAAATGAACACTGAAGGATCAACGCTGTAAAGTTGTCTTATAATTAAACATCTGTAAAGCATGAATAAACAGAGGCTTGTCAGCAAAGTTTTGTGTTGAAGTTTGAGTGCTTCCAAATTGTGACTTCATTGATTCAGTTCATTGATTACTAATTGTTGATATCGTGGGGAAAAAAACAATTAAGGCCGGTGTAAAACAGAGAACTGTGAGGATGGCTCACCAATGGAGAAGGTCTGGCTGTCCTCCCTCTCCACCCTACACTGCTCCAACAGCAAAGCTCCAATTGCTGAAAGCAAATAATGATTTAATTTTGGATCAGCATTTTGTTGTTCTTCTTAAGAAGTAGTTTCATTTAATTATGAGGTGCAGGGAAGAAAATGATACATGTTAAACACAGGCTGTGACGTTAGAACGTGACATTGACAGGTGTTCAAACATTGACTCAACTGACCTCTTCCTCATCAGTCCGGAAATAAAAGAGGAAGTTGACGACCAGTTTCACCAGTCTCTCTTTACAACTGTGGCGACAACGAAAATGAAAGGAGAACTTCACAACACAAGACAGGCACAGTGCAGTCGAGTGGCATGAACCTTCTGCTGACTGACATTAGCCTGCTGCCCAAAAATCATGAAATAGAAAATTGATAACACCGCCTTACCGTCTCCTTTCTTGGGGCCTTTCATGCCCAGTTCAGCTGCCATCTCTGAGGGCTGGCGGCTCAGAGACACAGCTCCTTCTCGTTGAAAACGCATCACTGACGCAGATACACACCGTTTGGACGCAGACAGACTCGGGACACTGTGGCTACGATCGACCCGTTTCCCAGACACTAAACATGACATGGCGCCGGCTTAACGATAGCACGATGTAGTAAATATGATGTATATACCGTCAAGTTCACGTCGCTGCTTCGTTATCTGATGTCGTCGAAATGTGACGGAAGTGTTTCGGTCATTTCGGGCTCAAATGGATACAGCGGTGTCCTCCTTCACGCTAAACACCGCGACACACACTCATCCTCTCGGCTGGCAACAGTGACACTCCTCACGAGTAATAGTACGGTGGTCGGTGAGGTTCAAACAAGGCGAGCGGCATTACCAAAAGTGCACTGCAATGAGAAGCAAATAAAACATTAGAAAGTGAGTTATTATTAAGCAAATACGCAAATACTTGGAAAAATTGAACAAATTGACATTTAAGGGAGAAAATGACACCGTTGTTTGGCTGGCGTGGCCACTCCAGGAGGTGGCAGTAACAGACATGAAGAAGTTGTCAAAAACAAAAAAACACGAAGAAGTCAGGCACATGCGCACTACGTATCTACATTTGCGTGTTCCTGACGTTGTGGAGTTGTGAGTGTTTTGTACAAACTCGTTTTTAATCTGTTCATTTCACATGTAGCTAACTAGACACTAATCACATACACAGAACTTGTTTAATTTTAATTGTAGTTTGGTCATTTGGGCTGCATTGAAAGCTGTGTATTATAGCTGGAAACGCATTTAGCTTAGCAGTAGCATAGTCACAATGCATTCACTAGCTAACGTTACTGTATGCTAACACTGCTAACTGGACGTTTTTAGGATTCATTCATTAGAATGTACTGATGTTAAAGCGGGATGTATTTCCCTTTTGTGCCGTGGTGAATTATTTCAAGAAATTCAGAAGTATTTCTTAAATAAATGTACTTTTAGTCTACTTTCTTAGTATATACACAGATTCTTTGCAAGAGAAGTTAGCATACAGACTCTTGGGTCAAGATGAGTTGTGTTGTTTTTAAGAAAACACGAATTACAAACCAGACCTGTTACCCAGTTTATATAACATGTATGTGTATAGAGGCTAGGGCTGGGCGATATAGCTGAAAAATATACGCAGTAAAATGTTTCATTTCAATCAATATTGACAATAATGTGCTGTTTTAATCAACATTTGAAAAAATGAAACCAGTCAAAAACTGGTTGCAACTGAATTTCACGACTGTATTTTGAATTCAGCACTGAAGTCTATACATCTAGATACATGTACCCACTTTAATGTTAACATAGCAGTGAGAAACCACGAATATACTAATTGTACCCAAAAAAAAGTAAATATGTATAGACAAAGGGATCATCTCATCTTGATAGACATTAAAAACATTAAAATATAACTTTGACATGCATAGAGGGCAACAGGGAAGGATGTGTTGTTTAGGTGGAGGTGGTTAGAGACAGGTTCATGGATGATTTTAAACTACAAAGCCCATCTTGAAAGGGCAACCATATGTCCCTGCTGGCCACCGCCTCCACCGAGTGAGGTGAGTGATTAGAGGCCCAGACGGCTTTGATGAGCACACTTTGGGAGGTCTGCCCAGATGCCATGGAAAGAGTGTCAGAGGGCAAGGGGCCTTCACTGTCAGAAGATATGATTGGCTGTTTATAAGCCAGGGAGGATGATGTTTGAGATTTGTTTATGCAGCTGAATATTGTGTTTTCTTTTTGTGCTGTCATGGTGGTTTGCATTGTATCAATTTAAATGTATAATTCTTTTGGACAATTGTCTTATTGCAATTGCAAACAATGTGTCTGCCAAATTGATGGCATACAAGAGATAGACAGGAGAAATGAATGTACTTTGTTGTTTACGCAATAAAATAATCAATTCAGTAAATACTGAGTGAAATTAGCAGCAAAGATTACACACAGGTGGTTTTCTAACATGCATGGTTGTGCCACAATTTACAGTACACATTGTCATAATAGTAATAATTAGTCATTTCTATCCATGTTTTCCATCTTTGGCAACTGTTTGTTTTTTTTTCTTTCCCCAGATAATCAGGAAGGATCTGTTTGGAATTACTGTCCGGTTTTGACTGGATACTCAGGTGTAGGTGTGTCTGTGTGATCGCGTCCATCACCTTGCAAAGATGGATTTCCAGCATCGAGCCGGAGGGAAGACAGGGAGCGGTGGAGTGGCATCTGCCTCTGAAAGTAACCGAGACAGGCGAGAACGGTTACGTCAGCTGGCCCTGGAGACCATTGACATCAACAAAGACCCCTATTTTATGAAGAATCACTTAGGATCATACGAGTGCAAACTTTGTCTGACACTTCACAACAATGAGGTGAGGAGGCATGTGAGGAAAATGTTCTTGATTGGGTCGTCTGAACTTGGTGCTATTTTTTGTGATTAGAGTGTCTGGTTAAAAAGACAAATGACTCACTGCCCTCTTCTGCATTACAGGGCAGCTACCTGGCTCACACACAAGGAAAGAAACATCAGACCAACTTGTAAGTTCACAATTTTTTGACGCTTCATGTCAAACACACAAGTGCAAGGGCAGTTGCTTTCTTTGTTTCATTTTGGTTCTCTTTTACTGGTGTTTTTTAACGCAACTATGTATTGAGATCGGTTTGCTGTTATGTAAATGTGTCCTTGCATAACATCTTTGGGTGAAACTTGTCTTTTTGAATTAAACATAGTACATGAAATACTCATGTGCAGTGACCGTATTGAACCTTACGTTTGTAATGCATAGCAAACAGTATTCAGTTGCTCCATAATCTTTGTTCAGATGAAGCTAACTTTGGCTATGCTTGTCCCAGCAACAACAGGGAGTTTTCTATTTGAAAATGCAGCTATTAACAACCTCTGGTGTCCCTTGTGTTTATTATTAGATAAAATCTTAATATTTTTGTGTGTTTCAGAGCACGGAGAGCAGCTAAAGAGGCAAAAGAAGCTCCTGCTCAACCAGCACCAGCAAAAGTTAAAGTTGAAGTCAAGAAGTTTGTCAAAATTGGTCGACCAGGATACAAAGGTAGGCTACCTTTTCTTCATGTGTCAGTGCAATCATCATTTAGTTTATGATAATGGTAGTTTGACTACAGATGCATTTTATTTAATGTATGGTCCATGTCTTTCTTTTTTATAGTAACCAAACAGAGAGATCCAGAGACTGGACAGCAGTCTTTACTTTTCCAGGTTAGTGTGTTCAGTGAGAATTCCTGTGTGAAATCTGCTGCAAAAATAAATATGTTCCGAAAACCAAATAGCTGTGTAGTTTCTCCAGCTTCTCCATCACCACTCATCCAAGCCTGGTTACATACTAACAAGGTCCAGTACTCACTGTTTCACTGTGGACATCTGTTCTTTCTGAGGTGCTGGATCGCTTGTAGCAGGTGTTGTTGATAAATCTGGCTTTGTATTCTACACTTAAATCCCACTTATTTTTAGTCACTTGTTAATTAAATAGTGAAGATAGCTGATACTGAAACAGGGTCATATATATAAAGTACAACCTCATGCTCTAAAGACTGACTTCATGGTAATTCTGTCATCCTACTATCAAAAAGGAACTGGCTGTAAACTACCCATTTTCTTATCTCTGTCCTTTAGATCGACTATCCAGAGGTTGCTGAAGGAATTGGACCCAGACACCGTTTCATGTCTGCTTATGAACAGCGCATCGAGCCCCCTGATCGTCGTTGGCAGTACCTGCTGTTGGCCGCTGAACCATACGAGACTATAGCCTTCAAAGTGAGTGGTCCTGTAGGTTTGCTGTGCCCTAAAGTGTTCTGGTTTCGTCTTGCTGAAATGTGATATCAAAATGTTTCCTCTTTTAGGTCCCCAGTAGAGAAATTGACAAAGCAGAAAACCGTTTCTGGACCCACTGGAACAGAGAAACTAAACAGGTACTGATAGTGTAGAGTATGGCAATCACAAAGACACACACCAGAGGAAATAGATGTCCTAAGCTTTCTTTTATGTTTTTTCCTTCCAGTTCTTCCTACAGTTCCACTTCAAAATGGAAAAAGCCGTTCCCCAGTCCAGTGGTCCACCGCCTCCTGCCAGTGTGAAGCGCCCCCCTCCTCTGATGAGTGGTGTTGGACCTCGCCCACCAAATGACAGTCTGCCTCCTCCCCCACCCGGAGGGATGCCTGTCCCTCCCCTCCCACCTGGCGCACCAGGTGCCCCCAGATGCCCCCTCAGATGCCCATGCCTCCCATGCCAATGAGGCCGCCCCCTCCAGAGGGCCTTGCAATGTCTAATAATTGATCCCCTGCTAGGATTTTAGGATCACGCTCTGTCATTTTGTGCAGTCACACTGCCCTGCTTGTCAGCCACAGTGTCAAGGTCCCTTTGGATATTGCAGGTGTATTCAGTTCAGTTATTTTTACAAATGTTTTAAGTCCACATTTAATAGATTTTTACACATCTGTTTGGTTTATGTAAATGTGCAGGGCAGTGTGTTATTGCATGAGTATAAATCTGACCACACTCTTTTGTATTACAGTCTAGGTTCTGGATATGGAGCTATGGTTGGTAGCTCTTCCTTTAAGATGTTGTTTTTGTAATTAAATACTGTGAGAAACAGGAAACATTTGTGTCCTTGAGTCTGCACTCCTCCATAAACATCACACACAACGATTTATTGAACCAACCATCTGAGCTCAAGGTTGCTGATCAGGATAAAAGCTAGAGTTTACTTCAGAGACGAGCCTTTAACTAGGCCCTCTGAAGCAGCTTTTAAACAATAAAGCAGGCTAAATTGGACAAATTATTGATAATGCTCTGTCTTGATCTTAGGTTTGCTGTGTTACGTCATTGTTGACATTTAACCAGGCTTGGCTGGACACAGTTTATTCGATGTCTCTATTTAAGCACCAAAAAGAATCAAAGAACCAAATGATCACATGAACATTTTAAATAAAGAAGTCAACACATAAGTTTTAATTAAACTGTAGTTATCCTCACAAGTAATTCAAAGTTCCATCACACATCAATCACATCTGACCTGGAGAGCGACACAGAGCTGCTGATTCTGTTCTGCCATGTGGCTGTAAGCACACGTTGAGACTCATTACTTCTTAGTCTGATGGAGAGAATTAGGATTTTAATAGATGAGACCAGAGTACTTCAACTGAAGAACATTTAGAAAACGAGTTCTATAAAATCTGCCTCAGTAGAAAGAGTCCACTCATCCTTTTTGAGTCTTTTTCTTATCTTTCTTTCCCTCTGACTTCTTACTTTTCTTTGGAATCGTGTCTTCCTCTCCTTCATCCTCATCTTCATCTGCTTCTTCTTCTTCAGGGTCTTCCTGTTTAGCTCCGTCTTTCTTGTCTTTGACTTCTTCATCTCTGGCCTTCTTGGCTCTCCTGTCCTTCAGTTTTCTGTCTCTTCGCTTCAAGAGTTTTTTGTCTGGCAATGGCTTGTTTCTGAGACGGCTTGATAATTGCGCTCCTCTCTTTGATTTTGCTTTTTTGACCCCTCCGTCATTATCATCCTCTTCATCTTCATCGTCTTCATCATCAAGGTCTGGCAGCCACCAAAACAGGACTTCCCACAAAGATGTCTCAGGCTGCAGAGGGGAGAGTAGTGATCAAAAGTGTGGGGGAAAAATATGCTAATTGGTTGAGTGTAAAATAAACCAGTATTAGATCCCAGTTTACCTCTGATGGTTGCCCTCTGTGTCGCAGTGCCCCTGAACGTCTCATCGTCAGTCCAACTTCTTCCTCCTCTTCCTCTAATGTGCCCGGACCCCCACGTAAGGTTCTGTTTGTAGAAGGGAGCACTCAGTCACAGCAGGCAGTCATGAATTCCTTCAAATCTAAACTGTGTTGACTAATTTACTTGCCATTCAGTCTCTGAAGGCCTGAGGTGAGCACCAGGATGGTGATGGCCACAAACAGACAGCGGTTTAGAGTCACATTCTCCCACGGTTTCTCGATGTCGGTCAAATTCTGGATTGACAAGGTTTTGTGCAAAGAGACTAAAGGAAAGATTAAACAAAAACAGCGATGAGGACGTGTGTGTGTTGTACTCAGATCTGATAATGGTTAAGGAGGAATGACTCGCCTGCTCTAGGGATGCTGGGTTCTCTGGGTAAAATCTTTGGTTCTGCTCTCGGTTGCTGTGGAGCTGCAGCTGCTTCCTGTTGGAGAACAACATGCAGCTTATAAGAAAAAGAAACTAAGGATGGTAGTAGTGCAGTTGTCTTTTGTTAATCAACTAACCTCTCTGATTTTCCTGGTAGGATACATGTCTGGAACAGACAGATGGAGATTTAGTGACGGCTGTTCTCATTAAACATAAAAAACAAAACCCCAACAACCATGCTCACAATCTGGAATGCATTCATCTACATTTTATGTATATTCATAAATCCATGGTGGCTGAATGTATGCTTTATTTTATCTATCCTCTTTTATACAAAAAATAAGTCTGCTGTGCCAGATTTTACACTAAGGATATAAAAATGACTCCAGCTATGCAAATGAGTCTAGACACAGTGGCGCCTTGAGCTAAATAAAGTCATTCTATTCTATTCTATTCTATTCTATTCTAAAGGTTAAAACTGAGCAGGTAGGCAGGAATCTTTACTATATCAGTCAGGACTACAGTGGTGACAAATAATAACACATTTACCACTTGGTCGTTTTTAGACTTTTAAGAGCTCACAAGAAGGATTTAGTGTGTTTAGAGGGAGTCACCTTACTACACTCCACTGCATAGTGAAGTGATCCATGCAGCATCGCTCACCATCATTATCACTGTGTCGCCTTTGACCAGGAGTCAGATTTCAGCAGCTCCCAGGTATTTATAGAGTTGTACAATACACATGGCATTTATGCGGCGGCATTACAGATTCAGTGTGCGTGTTTGCATGTGTGCTGCCACCTGGTCTGCGGATCTGTCGAACAGGCTTCTGTGGAGGAGGTTCTGCTCTCGGTGGCCATAACTCCTCTTCAAATGTCTCATAGCTTTCCTCCATTCCTTCCCTGACAGAAAAGAAGAAAGGAGATGGAAGGAGCTCAAAATTAAGTTTCTAAATGACCGAGGAGGTTTGGAGATGTATATGTGAAGCAAAACTACAGTTAGAGGACAGATCAACTTATGGAATGTTTTTTTTTCCTGCTGTTAAGATTTAACAAGCCGACACAGCAGCTCTGAATGTCATTACAGCTGAACTTATTGGTATTCTTCACTTGGAAGAAAGTTTCTTTTTTTCCCAGTGTCTCATCAGCATTCAATTTTGACTGCGCAAGATGATACAACTAAAAGGTCAACTTTTCCACTTTATGAATGAAATTGAAGCAGTTTCTTGACCTTCACATTTACAGATGAATGCTGCGAGGCCCTTATGTCTAACATGACATTTCTAAACGAGCACTGAGCTAATGTCCTTGCAGCCCTATAAATAGATGAAGCACCACCACCGGAAATACGCCGTTACTATTGTTTATCTGACTACCAGCCTGATCTGTGTTAAAGCCTAACCTTTGACCCCGACTGAAATAACCTGAATCGACATTTGGGCTCCCTTGGGCAGCGTCAGGGAACCTTTGTCACAGAGCCGTTGTTCCTCTGCAGAGAGTCACACACTGAACTTTGTGACAGTCAAGCACAGGTGCTGGAGAATGAAAAAACAAAAAGCCATTGAGTGTCAGTTAGAGGCGTTGACTGAGGCAGGACTGACGTTACTGTGAGTGATACAGCTGTCAGATCCCACATTTATAAAGGGGGAAAGTTTCGATAAACTAGGAGCCATGCTGGTAGAAATCTCTTTTGATAATAAAGGAGTTAACCATTTTATATACATCCCTATAAACAGTGATTTTGTTTTTGCATTTTTTAAAAGAAATATCTAAGAAGTGCCACAAATGAAAGACATTCATTGTGTGCTTTCTAGGAAAAAAACAAAACAATGCGAACCCCAAAGGCCACAATTTCATTTCATATCTATGTCTTGCAAATGTGTCTGGCCCAGTTTTTAAATTGTCAATGGCTTTGCAAATTCATGTCGTCCTCTTTGTGTAAGAGTCACGCTTTTGATGGTATCTGGTACGGTAATGCTCCATCTCATGCTTTAAATCCATCACATAGTGAAAGCTGCACTAAAAATCATATCGCAAATCCAGTGGTAATTACAGTATCTATCTGAAAAATCCAAATTAGAGATATTCCCTAAATCATACAGCCCTAACGCTCTCTCAGTGATGGGTAGTTTGGACCTGATGTGGATGGTTCACCAGCAGAGAGCGCCGCTGTACTTGTTAGATCCAGTTTGAGGCTCTACAGATGGAGTCGGTGGTCTGTCAGTCAGACTAACTGTCACGCAGATTAACAGAGAGGTTGACACATTTCTTTCTTTTTTTTTTTTTTTTTGAACTGACCAACAGCTGCTATGTCAAGCACTTAACATAAACACAGGCGTTATTAGATTGTATGTCTGCTCATGCTTCTGTGCATATTTCCTCGTTTTTCTGTCTTGCTCATTGAATTAGACGAGTGAGGACTGTCGTACTGTGCGCATTGTGAAGCCTTGGAGCAAGCTCACCTCTTCACATGATGCAGAGGCCGCTAACAAGAAGCTACGTGAACAGATGTAAAAATGATTGGGTTATATCAGGGTGAGGTGGTTGCAGGCCACCTTTTATGTGGGAGGGGAGAGGAAGTGTTGATAAACAGACTTGTGGCGATGTTGATGACTCATACCTTTGCTGGTGCTCTGCCCAGTTCCAGCTGAATCACACACATTGCTGTACCCATCAGTAATCAGAATGGGACATTAGCTCTGTGACCTCTGATGCGAGTAGACTGACCACAAGGAAGTGGGGATGGACCCGGGCTGGTGTCATGTGGCATAATGTACAAAAAGTGACACAACCAGCTTGTGTCTGCAGGGATGCTTTTGCCTGATTTTTCATCCTGCACGAGGTCAAAGTCTCAAGCTGTTCAGTGTTTTGGTTTTATGACCAAATACCAACAGTAAAAACTCATCTGTGTGTATGTTAACAGCTTTAAAAAACACTAAACTAAGATGATGAATGCGTTAAACATTACACCTGCCTAAGATCAATGTTCAGCTACAGCCTCATGCTTAGTCTTATTACCCAACATCTACTCTTCATGGATGAAGACATTTACAGAAACTATTCATCCAGCCATTACTTATACCCGCACTGTAACAATATAAATACTGGCTTTCCAAAGTATGGTTAAAACGATAACATTTTTTGATTCCGATAAAGACGATTGGCAGCAAGCTACTGTAAAAACGGACAATGTAAACTGAACAGACCATTTCTGTGCAACAGTTCACAAAGCACTGTTTAGACTAGCAGCTTGTTGAAGGCAGAAGATAACCCAAGAGTTTATTAATCCTCAATTGTGAAGGAAAAACTACTCTCTTTCCCCTTATTGAGGTATTTTCTCGCAGCTGTTGGCTAAAGACATCCCAAAATATCATGCAGGTTGCATTTGTCAACTACAGTCACTTTAATCAAGTTATAGAACCTATAGATCACCTCAAATTATCCTACAGGTTATTATTATTTGACCCCGTTCCTATTTGCTTCCCCCAAACTGAGGCTGGGAGCTCATTCAGGAAGATGCTGAAAAAGAAGATACAAGAGAGAGAAACAAATGCAATAAAAACATGACTTGGTTAAGATTAGATATTGTCTAGTCTGATGTTATGGAGTATAGAAGCTGTCTCCATATTGGCCGTAATCTAAATATGGCATTCCTCCCAATTCAATTCATGCCCAAGGTTGAAGAGAATCTTCAGAATTGAAGCTGCCAGTGCTCTCATCACCGTGTTGCTTGTTGTATCACTTCTCCTGATATCCTTGTTCTCAACATAAGCCATCTGAGTCTCCAGAGTGCCTCTGAGTCTGCCTCCTCATTTGTCTCTCACATCGCAGAATTCCTCAACACCAATAAAATTCTTGTGCCAATAACTAGAACAGACAATTCCTGGAGAAATTGTGATTGCTGAATGCTGCTGTATCTTGCAGTTACCTCAACAAGTTCATCTTTGAATCTATGTTTCTATTGTTAAAAAATACTATTTGGTTAGGCCTTATTGTGTTTTCAATGATACGAACTGTTGAGGTAATTATGCAAATATGTGCTCTAGGAACACACAGTCTAGTAAACAGGACACAGACTGAACACTACAGTGACATTGTGTGTTCTTTCGAAGTTATTCTTGCTTATAATGAGTTTGACTGCAGGCTTAATTGACCAAATGCACACTCTCACCCTGCTGATTTGTCAGTGCTTATTAGTCCCAAGGATACAGCTTCACTACTAGTCAGAGTGCATCATCTGTGAGAACAGTGCTGTCAATTGCCACTGATTGCAAGGTGCTTTAGATTTGGATGAATTAATTTGTGCAAGTGTCAAAGTGAACCTGCAGATTAAATTTCAACTAATCTAAGCTCTTTCTTGTTTCTCACTCTCAGCACGTTCAAGGTTAAAAAAAAAAAAGCAAAGAAAAGTGAAACTTGAACAAGTTTGGGCCGAAGTCTTAAAGAATGTTTCAAGGGCAACAGAAGTCTCCTGTGGACAGATTGGTGCCCAATAAAGTGAGCAACATTGCTCAGGGACATCTACGTTCCAGATTCAGGCAACGCAGAGATTCGAGCTGGGTGAAGCTTTCTGTCCCCTTTTGTCCTTACATAATGAGGACTGTGCTCAGAGGACAGCCTGACTGTCCAGCACCCAGTGGGAGCTGCTCCATGCCCTCCCCACTGAATAATATGGTGGAGCATGAAGCAGCATTAACGGTCTGGAACCCACAGGCTTACAGGGACTTGTATTAATATTGGAGGTAATTGTTTTAACTTATTGATTTTCCAAGATCCCCTCTGGTGTAAATCAGTTATTGACCTTGTTAACATTTCCATATGGTGTTTGCTACAGGCTGGAAAACATATCACGCACAACATGAGCAGTTCAGCAGTGTGGCTAAGCATTTCCATCTTGAAACCGCACTGCTTCAGACATCTGGGTTTTCATACATGACAAAATTAAGTGACCAATCCTGTTGACTTGGAAAGTGATGCTTTCTATTGCATTATTCTTCTTCAGAATTGGGTCTCCTGTTCCAACATGTATGACTGAATTACCTCCAGGATGACAACTCCCCACTGAGTAACGTAGAATAGCTTTTCAGTGTTTGAGCACATTTGTAGGTGAGCTGGTGTGCTCAATCTGCAGCAATTGGAGAGAGGGAAAGATCTGCACATTCTAAAAGAAGACAAGAGTAGAGCTACATCTAAGCCATATTATAGTAGGATTATTTTAGTGCAAGAAATCTAAATATGTAACTTTAATACACAGAGATTGGTTTTAGGGAGTTTAATCAACAACTCAAGAAGGACTTTAATTATTTAGTTTTTGGTCTGCAGTGATTAGTATTAAGAGTGAGCATCTCTCACATCAGCACCTCTAATTATTATTAGAAGAGCGGATGTGTCTTTAAAAAGCAAACACTTACAGTGGATGTTTCCAGAGCTATAAACTTGAGACTTGGACTCGTTTCAAAACCAGAATATATAAACTGCATTTGAGTGATCTGGGACTTAATATACATAATTGTGTCTTTCCTCCTTTTAAAGAGCATACTTGACTTAGACTTAAACACACTCAGAACTCAAGTAAAGTTCTGAAATAGTGTCACCTTGCATAGTGCAAGTCTCCTTCCACTGAAATGTTAGATCTTTAAGATTTACTATGCACAAAGATGTCTGGCACTTGGCAAAGGTTTGGGAAGTTGTGATGATTTCCCTCCGGGCTCTCCTTAAATGTGAGTTTATAGTGGGTTTGTATGTGCAAAACTATATTGAATGAAGTAGGACATGCATTGTGTGCATCAGTTGAAGAGAATTTTGAATAAACTTCAATAAAATGTTCTTGGAGGATCTTTGACTATTGGACCTGCTGCTTGAAAAACAGCTTGGCTTCTAGCATTGATACTGATCTTAAGATACAACTCAGCTTGTCTTATACATGCAGATTGTGTTACGTTCCAGCTCAGTATCTGTTAGGTCCTAATTATCTCTTTAGTCATTTATGCTGGCTTTAAATTTAAACCTTGAGTTAAAGCACACTCTTGACTGAGTAACAGCGGTTCAATAAAACATTTCCTGCTCATCTCCTCAACTTAAAATATTCTAGAAAAAGCAAGCAAGTGAAAGTTAATTTGACATGTTCTTGTCAATGTATTGACATATTTTCTGGAAACATTTTCAGAAAAGACTGTTCACAGAACCTCTCTCTTTTTTGAAAAAGTGAGATAATATTATTTTTGACAGACAAAGCCTTGACTTGAACTTGTGGTGCTGTAAAAGTTCTAGATGTTTATCGAGATGGAGACAGCGCATGTTCCTGGTTGTTGCAGATGGTACGGGGAACAAAGAAAGACTGAGTTTGGGTTAATGAATAGATATGAGTGAAGCTGAATCTGAGGCTGCCTAACAGAAGTCGAAAATGATTCATCCTTTCTTGGACTTTCTGTGTTTTCCAGCAGTCTTGTATTTATTGTGCTGCTTCATTCAGCACTCTGTTTCTCTGAGTCAAACCTCTAAAGAGCAGCATCAACACTTCCAATTTAAATTATTCCACATACAGGGGGTGAATGTTGGAATATTTACAGTATGTATGCCTGTATACTGTAAAAAAGTGTTTAATATACAGGATCAGTTGCTCTGTGTGTTAGTATCATGAGGCTAAACATATTCTGGCTGCATGCACTGACAAGGCTCATGTGCTTTACATATTGCTGATGCTGCAACATGATGACTCCCCTCAGAGACCCTATAATCATATGGTGGAAAGTGAATCTATAGTATCTTTTGCATCTCTGATTGAACTTTTTTTTTTTTTTAATTCTGGCATTTTTATTCCTGCATTACATTTGTCTCTATATGCAATTTTATATATGGCTATTAAATCCTTTAAAAAAAAAAAAAAAAAAAACAGGCCTGAACCGGCAGCCTCATTTACCAGGAAGCCTGACAGGACAACCTGCCTGCCTCCCAGCACAGATATCAGCTTATGTGTTAAACATCCTCCTTCTCAGATGTGCTGACAGTGTAAAACTTGCATTTGAAGAGGAATGACACTGGATCCACAAGGATTCAGTCATATGTCTCAGAGCTACTCTCCTATCACTTTGAATTTCAAAACCAAAGCTTTCATGTTCTCTCAAAGCCACTGTGGGACTCGTGTGTTTCTCTGCCACTCCGTATCTCTTCAGGCACCTCGTCCAGCCTTTGATCTCTCAGAGACCACAACATGTAACTGCCCGGATCATGAGCGCGAGTCCTGCTGGGTTCAGGGAAAGAGGTGCGCTCTTCTGTAACCTGGACTGTGCCCTCAGGCAGATAAGTGTTCACGTGTCCAAACAATTTGATAACCTGTCCATCATCTCCCCCTCATCACAAAGGTGTAACATCCAGAGAGGTGCGTCTGAGGAAGGAGCTAGAATAACACAGAGGGATGCTGGAACATTCCACTGGATGGTTCTGGTACAGTGGAGATAAGGGTTTAAAGAAGAAGACAGGTCTGCCGGTTTTCATCATGTGCAGGCTCTGTGTTCCTCACATTGATCTTTTCCCCAAAAAAATATCTTGAAGCCTTGTTTCATCATTATGGGATGAGCACAGAGGAGATCCAGGCAAGATGAGAGAACTGAGATCCAAGAAGAAACAGGAGTAATTGGTTGGTGGTATTGGATTTCTTAAAAAGGCAATGGAAATGTAAATTGGTAGTGTTTGATCATGAATATTAAGGGCAACTTTATCATCTCCCTGCTACAGAACAATTGTCTGACTATTTTCACTTAACTTTGAGGTGGTATAATACTGGCACCTTTTGTTTTAGCCTGTTTTTAATCTTCTCCTTCATAACATTTCTGCACTATCTCCAGTTTTTAACAACCAATTTAAGAACTTATTCTTTAGTCTCGAGGGAGGCATGACTGAGTGATAGGCCCCCTTTTTTTCATTCAAACGCCTGAAAGTTGCTTGGCCTTAATATGTGCAGCCCCCTCCTTCTTTGTGTTTCTCATTGTGTCTGCAGGCCATTTTATTGATGGAGTAATTTTCCCTGAGATTCTACTGCAGTCTCGCGGGTGCTATGTGTATTAATTACCATCTATTCATCCGAGGCTGTTGAGCCTTTCAGCATGCTCCAGAGCAGTAGTTCCAGGCCAGCGCTTCATGGCTTCTGTCCACAGCCCTAATGCGCCAGCAGAGAGGTGAGTGTGTTGTGTGCGTGTTTGTGTGCCTGTGGGAGACCAGTAATGTGAAACCACATGCAGCGAGGAAGCGTGTGATTTATTACTACGGCTCAGCGAAGACCACGTTGTTGACATCTGGAAGAGATGCAACAAAAACATGAACCTCACCCTGCAAGACTTGAATCCACGATAACAGAATAAGTGAATTATGTCGCGTTTTGTGTCCTCAACCCTGCCTCCCATGTATGTTTGCTGTACGCATGCAGGCCTGTGATCAATAACTCATTCCACTGTCCTAAACTCGTGAGGAATTTGTGAAATTACTAATCACTCCCGTATGAAGCTTTCAATTTGCACACGGTGAGAAAATGATTGGAGTGTTTTTGCTGTTAAAACAACTAAACACATCACATTTGCCCCCACACTCTGGAACTCCCTGCCACAACACATGCATGACTGCACAGACCTGACTACTTTCAAATCACTCCTCAAACCCACCTGTTCAGAACTGCTTTTAATACATAATACAAACTTATTTTTAGGATGTATTTTGTGACTTTTTTGATGCTCCTCTATTTTTAATGTTTGATGGTTTATCTGTAAAGTGTCTTTGAGTGTTTTGAAAAGCGCTATACAAAAAAAATGTGTTATTTTTATTATAAGAAACGAATTGTTGGTATCAGTTTGACTATTTGACATCGAAAAGGGAGCAAATTTCACTCTCATTCATACAAAAACTTGGAATTTTATATAACAATTTTATATAACAAACCAGCTCAAGGTTCATCATGAACTCACTTTCCTAAAAATGTCATCTTAGATCCTTCATTGCTCACTCAGTCTTATACTACAGCTGTTATGAGGAATGAGTGCACACTGACAATGTTCTAAAGCCTCCTCTTACTCATCCATCAGCCTCCTTCTCAGCCTAATCCAGGAGCTAACACATGCACTTAGTTTCTTTCCCCCCCCCCCATCTTTGCCATTAGTAGTTGTCTTCAGTCTGAGCTATAGGAGGCATAATTTCTAAGGCTTTACGGGTGAGAGTTTGCAAGTTGCAAGGACGGCGAGTGAGACAAACCATCCTGAGAAAGCAGCAGACTTGTAACTACTTACACATTGTATAAAAGCAGAGGTAAAATGCAGCTCACAAATGACCGTGGAAAGTGAGTTGTTTAACCCTCTGAACCCCAAGTTGGCTGCTTTTGGCTGCTTTTTTCTCCTGTCAACATTTTCATTCATCGTGGGCTTATTTTTCCACTGTAATATAAAGTCCTGCAATGCAAGGGAAACAGCACAAGCATGACTAGAAGTAGAAGGAACTTAGAAATGCCATTAAAGATATGTCGTTAAAAAGAAAAAAGAAAAAATTGAGTTGAACTGCTTTGATCACTGAATTTACAAAAAAATTTAATTATGAGAAAAGAGTGCCCAGATGCATCCCGTATTGGAAAATATATATATTTCCAGCTCCTAAAAACATGTTTTTATGACACTACTCTGCATACAAACCATAGAGAGATATTTGACAATGCTCGATGTAACTTCTAACAACTTGCTGACAAATTGCTTCTCTTCTGTTTCTGGGGAGTTTTTAACAGTGCATTTCCAGACGTTTGCTTATGGGATGGCTTTACTTTTTATAAACTAAATTTAACAAGATTGAATTCTTAGTTGTTCATTTATTCAACTCATCATTTAGAGTCAAAATGCCTCTAGTTAGCCCACTAAGACCTGATGATTTTTAGTTGCAAAACCGGTTTGAAATAGAAATGTGACATTTTAAGTTCAACTAAAAATGCCCAAAATTGTATTTGATTAAAAAAATTATGTTCAGAAAGCAAGAAAAGATAAATTGACATGACTAAATTCCTTCACGGTATTTTACAGCGAGTTTTCCCGTTTAATTGTTGCTCCAATCAACTTCCTTTCGTCCATATTATGAAAATAGTATCGTACTATTCAACATGTCCAACAAATGAACCCATGTAACCTAGTTTCACTCATACTGTGAAGGACTCTGTGGCCATCTGATCCAGAAAGGCAGAATAAAATGCACTTACACAAAGGATGTACACAGCTATGCAACCTGTTCTCCCTTTAAATAGAAATGTCTGGGGAAAAAAAAACTGTTTTGCAGAGAAACATGAGGTTGTGTACCAGATAGATGGTTTAGAGACAGCAGTCTTTCTTCTGCTACATTTCCTTATCTCATTTGTATTCACATCTGCCGCAGCTTGATCTCAATTATAACATGTTTTTACAACCTTGCTGCTCTGATTTTCAAAACTGCTTATCGCTGCCGTTATTTCTTTCCTCTGCCTCAGATAGTCTACCCTCCGTGGCCCTCAATGCCTCTCTCCCTCCACCCGTGTTTGTGTGTGAGCAGCCTTTCAGCCAGCCCCTGGTTGTCAACTGATTGCAGAGTAATTACAGCTATTTGACTGCAGCTTTCACAGCCAGTCCTTTCTGAAGGCACTTACAGAGGGAGAACATGCCAAGCAGAGGCCCTTAACTGCCTCTGGAGATAACTATGGACACAATAGCTCTGTGAATATGACAGAAGAAAAATTATATATCTGGCTGATGCTGGTGCTATCAGGCATATGCAACATAAAGCTGCCAGCCAGGATCTAGTGAAAATTTCAATATTCAAACAGCGAAGGTTTACACTGAAAATGCAATATTAACCAACCCCCATTAGTTCTGTAAGACCCCAGTGGAGCAAATTATAAAACCGTTTCCCTTTTCCAAGATTAAGCATTTTCTATGCTGAAATGACATGAAATGCTTTTTAAAGTCTTGTGAGTTCAAATATCCAAGACTTTAAGTGAATGTCTCCATTTAATATTGAGGAGTAAAGTAAGTTTCACCTACAGACATAATTTGGCGACAGTCTTAGTTGAAATTGACTTCTTTCTAGGTCTACATTTGTGGAGTCTGGTCTGTTCTCCTCCATATTATGAACCTAATCCTGGTTGGAAGGAACGTAATTGTTCTGGAGCTGTCGTACATTAGCTACATGCCTCTCAGCTCAGTGCTATAATCCAGCACAGTAGGAATGAGTCAGACTCTTTATGATGACAGCTCTCCCCGTCTTTCTCCCTCTCTTTCTCTCACTGCCTGCCCTGACACTTTTTCTTTCTCTTCCCGTTCTTTTTGGTCTCTGCTCGTTGTCTTCTGCGTCCTCCCTCCTTCGCCTCCTTCGCCTCCTTCGTCTCTGGCTTACATAAGCTACGTTGTGAGCGGTGACAGCGCAGACCTGAGAACTCATCACAGGCCTCACTCAACAGGAACACCCCCTTCTGTCTGTCTCCTTGTTTCACGGGAGCCATGGCAGCTGTACACTTGACCGCAGGCGAAAAGAGGATAATAGCGAGAGAGATCAAAGCAGAAAAAGATAACAGACGCATGCACTTTCTCTCTCTCTCTCCGTCGTCTTTCCGCATCTCTCTCCCACATACACTCCTTCTCTCTGACTCTTTCTCGACATACGGGAGGTACATTTTACTTTCAAAGTGGGACCAGAAGTTCAAAGCAGTAAACTTGGGGTTTTTTTCTTTTAATGTTTTTGATTTTATTCAATGTAGTGATTTATTAGACTGCCAGACATTGTCCCCCATGATGAAAGGAGATGCAGGGTTGCCAGAGGTTGGAGGCAAAAGAGGGATAAGGACATGACAGGGATCAGACTCTGAACTCCTCTGTGGATTTAACAGTCTGACTCTGAAGAAAAACGAAGGAGAAGGATTGGCTCTAAACTCATTAAAAATGAAATCCAGTGTTGGGTTTCATGACTGTTGGTATCGCAACTACAAAGAAGATTTTGTTTCAGGTTTTTGCAGAAATTCAATTTGAGCAGCATTAACACAGCAACATTGCAGACTGTCGCAGTTCCTGCCTATAGCCTCCCTTCCTTTCTTCTTCTTCTTTCCCCTCTTCTTTTCTGCTCTCTCTACCTCCTTTTCTCCTTGCTTCTCTCTTTCTCTTTTCCTCTCTCCACCTCCTCTCCCTCACTTCTACCTGTCTCTCTCCTCCCCTGCCTCGGTCCAGTGCTGCACACCTGACTGCAGAGCCAATCAGAGCTAATTGGAGACAGCTGCAGGAGGAGCACAGCTGCACGGCATTATTCTGCACTGGATGAAGCCCAGCTCACTCCTGGCCAGTTACTTCCGTTTTATTCTGCAATAATCCGCATCCTTGTGTGGACTCTTGTAATTTTACTTCCTCTTTGTGTCTGTTCCCTTCTCTGTGATTGGCCTCATTAGTTTCACCTCTGTCTTGTCTCCCCAGTTAGCTCTCTGCGTTGTCTTTTGTCAGTTTGTCCAGTTCACTACTGTTCGCTCTCTTCGTGGTGTCTGGCCTCATTCTTCTCCTTGCTCCTCTCATTTGCGTCCTTTCGATTTTTTGGGAATTTTTGGATGTAGCTTTCTTGGATCATCTTCTTTTTTTGGTGGTGTTTTCCTTGGATTACCAGTCTCCATAGCTCCACTCGCAACCCAGTAAGTTTCTTTATTAGAGTTTGTTCTTTTCCACACACTGCCTGCAGTATCTACACTTTGGGGTCAGGTTTTAAAATATTTGCCTTACTTGTTAATATAGAATACTGAGTGAACCCTTGCCTTTAATGTAAAGAGAATACGCTATCACTTTAAGAGAATGAGACGAAAGAAGCACAGTGTGTACTACCAGGACATGACTTGTATAAAGTGTGGGCTTCTCATTAAATGCGACAACAGTGAAGCCTGAGTGTAGCAGAAGAGGAACACCATGTATTTCATAGTGATTGGGATTGCCAGTTGTCCAGATGAGGGAGATGACTGCACTGGAGTGTCGGGGCTTGTTTTCATGACAAGGAGACTGAGAGGCTTTATTGCCACTTCTGGGCAGCAGACACCCAAATGTAAACAACACTGACAGAGAATTACCTTTTGAGTTGAATGATGGTGAACTTGCTAGCAATTATTTACACACCCATCAGTTTGAGAACAACATGGTCTTCCCTGTGGATTCATGTTCTATCTGCCCCGATTAAATCCAGTATTCACTGTTTTAGTTCTGTTCGTGGCATCTACCAACTCCTGAGGGAAATATCTGGCTCTCCTGCCACTAAATGCTTCACTGTGTTCACATTTTGGTATCTATTTTAATGCAGTGCCCATATGTAAATTGAAACAGTTATGGCTGGAAACACTCATCCCAGTTCTTCTGCCAGGGAATAGACATTTTCTCATGCAATTCCAATGACAGAAAACAAAGTCCCACATCTTTTCTGGCCAGTACAAAGACGATAATTAATTTAAAAGTAATTGCAAATATGAGCGTGTGAGAAGTTCTTCAAGACGGGTTTGAAAATGTATGAATCCACACAGGTAACACTATAATACTATTCCTTTTGTGTTAACCTTATAAAAATCAATATGTAAGCAATCAAAAGATTTGCTGTGCCCCACCAGTCTGTCAGATATTTAGTGTTAAGCAACAGTGCTCATGTTGTGATGGGCTAACAAGAATACAAAATAGCTGCTTTTGTTGTGCCCTAATGGGAGTTGTTTTTTGCTTTCTTTCTTTTTTTAATCTCTGGTCTCAGTTTGTATTTAAGAGCTGTGAAATGACGCAGCCAAAAGAAAAAGCAGGAGATAGAAGAACTGTGAAGGGAGTGATGGCAGTAATTATATGATTATTGCACTGAAATGTGCCCCTGGTCTTCATCGGGTTTGTATTGTCCTGGAAGTGAGAGATTCAGATGCACACACTCGCGCACTGACAAATGGGCAAGCCTTGGTTTTTTGTTTATCTCAACACCGCAGGCTCTCAGACAAACCCCTCTGATTTCACATGCAGGCTCACATATGCGGTTGTTATGCCCACGGAGTGTTTGCTGGCACCTGACAGCGGATTCCTTATTGCCTGTTTGTTGAATCTATGTGTACACTGGACAAGCCTGCACATGTATGCAGGAGCCAGAAGTGATTTCTGAACATGGATTGTGAACATACAGGCGACAAGGATGCTTTAAGCCAACATTTATTCCCTGGTAGGCCGGGTATATTATTCTGCAGATGAGAGCAATTTGCTGCTGCCTCCCTTCATTTCTGCATGATTGTCACCCTGTAATGCCAGATCATCTAGAAATGTTTTGTTGTTGTTTCTGTGCTGCTCTGGACATGTGCTTTTTTTTCCAATGGTGTGTTTGATAGTTAATCCAGAGAACCGGATATGTAGCTTTTAATGTAGAACAGCAGTGGGGGAAAAAAACCAACCTATATGAGATCAGTGCTGGGAGCCATGTGTGACTGCCTGCTTGTGAATGTATGTGTGATGGGATTTCTGCTTCAATGTGTATTTCTGTCTCTTTGAACCTGCAGCTGATGATAAGACGCTGATCAATGTGTGCCTCATAATAACAGTCCAAGACTGTTTCCATTTCAGCTGTAAGTAGGAGTCCCACACCAGGTGCCAACATAAAATAAGATTTCCATTTATTTTCTCGGTGCAGTTGGAGTGCAGTAATTAGCGAACCTGAGCGTCATTTATCAGCGTTTTCTTTTCTGTATGCGTGAAATGCCATGACGTTTGACCAAGAGCTTGTTCGTTTGTAAATATATCATAAGATAATTGGTGCCCACTGTGCCACGGAGCTCAGAGTTATCACAACTTTTGCCAGAACTATCAATCTTTCTGCAGATGTGAGGCATTAAAAAAGCAGAAACAAATTGTGCTTTTTCCACCACGTCTTTGCCAAGACTTGTGTGGAGGTAATCATTCACTGGGTATGTGCTTTCTGTAACAATGAGGCCTGTATCAGCTGCCTTGGCCCTGGTCTCAGGTGTTAGGTGGTCATGCCAGGCCGAAAAGATCTCAGTCTGCATCAACACACATCATCTATCCCTCTTAGGCTCATTCTCTGCTGGGAGATAGAGCTCTCATCACTCTCCCTTCTCCATCAGCCGCGGTGATTGGCTTATTATCAGATGTCCTGCACTGAGGAAGAATGAGCCATGCATCATAGCACATATTGCTGTTTCCACACATTTATGAACCCCTGCACAGACACTCACACAGCCTACACAAACATGCACATCAAGGAGTCTGAAAGGAAAACACCTTTTTTGTCTCTGTCACTTAAAATAGCCTGGTGGGACACACTTGGATGTGAATGCATGCTGGTGCACACATAGCAGAGAAGATGATCTCACAGACAGCAGACAATGAAACAATGCCCATGTTGTTGCTACAGCACAAAACTTTGTTCGTTGTCATAGTTACATTAGTTACCTCGACAGTACACTATCTAAAAAAAAACTGGCAAAGAAAGAAAAGGTGGCAGGAAAAAAATGTTAAAACAGTTGAATGCTCTTATGTTCAAAAGTTGCCAACCCCCCACACACACACACACACACAGAAAATGTGAAGATAACATGCATATCTGTAAAATAACATGTTTTGTAAAATTGTAATTTTACAATTATGCAAAGAATTAATCACTTTTGGTAAAAATACAGATTCCTCATGTGGCCATTATGTGTAGTTTTGGCTTGTTTTGTTAATTTTTTTTCTCAGATTTTGGTATATATTATATATGCAAAGTAACTTGGAAAAAATGCCATTTTAAAATCCTTAATATACATACATTCTTTTTCATTTATTTTTTGTAAAATGATACATAAAAATGTGCAAAATAAGTAGTATGAAAAACATAAACTTTTTTTTACAGTGTAGGTCATGTTAAAGAGGCTCTCCAGCAATATCAATGTCAAAGACGGTGTCTAAGTTATTGTTAGTACTATGGTAAGCTCAGATTACACATTTGTAACATAAAATTTAGAACATGAGAACATAGGATTTGAACAACACACAAACATGCCGTCAATGTTTCCAGAGATTGGCCTGTTTTAGAGACAAAAAGCCTGGTTATTCGATACCTGCTGCCTTAGTTTATTGTAACCTATATTCATCTGTCTCCCAAGCATAAAGTGCGATACTGATGAAGTGCTTCTATGATTTAGTGTGCTATTAATGACTACAAATCCTCCCATACATGTTCTAGTGGAACTCATACATGCCATCACTGTATCATGCTCTGCTGCAGTTCTCTTAAGTGCATGGAATCTGTAATGCCTACATCACATCCGTGAGTTGATGGTGCAGTCAAATGTGCCAGCTGTCCCTACCTGTCTGTTTACGAAAGCTATGCTTACTGCTCTCACTTGGCTGTGGGGCTTTAGCCATCTAGGATTTGTGTTCAGCTCCAAAATCTTTATATAAAAATCATTACTAAACAATGAGACAAGGGTGAGGGCCTGTGCAGTGTATTGCAGGGTATGTTGAATATAATGTGCTCCTCACAGGATGCATCTGCAGCGGAGCGGAGCTCTGGTGTAATCGACTGCAGTGTGCTGGAGTCATTGCTCTGCGTTCAGGTCTAATTCATCTCTGCTAAGGAGGGAGAACAGTGATAGGACAGTCATCAGAAAAAGAAAGTGTGTTGTCATGAGCTCCATGTTGGAGTCCAGGGGTCCAGGATCAGCATCCTACTTCATGTGTGTGAAAAGAGAAGGAGAGTGAGAGAACATGCTCGTGGGTGTATTGGTTTGCGTATAGCCAAGGATATATATATATATTTTTTAGTCTGAGGTGAACGGAGGTAACCACCAGAAGCCTCAACAGTCTCCTACCTTCCTTTTCCCTGATCCTCTTGCACAATCCTTTCATTTCTTGGCCTCTCCACCATCATGTCTCCAAATGCACTCTAATTCTGCAACCAATTTCATACTGTATTTCTGCCAAAGCCTTCATTTCCCTTCACTTCTACCCACTCACTTGTCAACCCTCCCTACTTCATGCTTATTGTTCTCATTTAGACCTCCCTCTTTCAGGCCAGTTAATCTCTCCCAGTGCTGCTCCAATCCCCACCTTTTACTTTCCTCCTCTCCAGATCTTTTTCTCCTTCTGTCCTTCATCCCAGTGTGCCCTTCTCTCTGACCTCTTCAAACCCAACTCTAAGCCTTCCTTCTATAAACCCTGTGAGTTGCCCCCAGGGCTTAAACAGCATGGAACTGTACTGCTTTGCAGGGAACTCGAAGCGCTCGAGGGTGTGTGAGGTTTAGAATGTTTAATTGTGTGTGGGGGAGTTGCGTGTTAGACTGGTCACGATTAATGTGCCGTCATTTCTCCTCTATGCAGATCGGACATCCTGGGAGGAGGAAGGCGACACAAGGACAGCAAGTGGGGCAGCAGAAAAGAGGTTAATGAAAAACATTTATTCTACTTATTTTAGAAGGAAATGGTGCTGAGACAGTAGTGTGCAAACATTTTAGGCACTTTGGATGTAAAAAAAAATTCCAATCCATCATCATCTGATTGGTCCCAAATTCATTCTAGAGCACAGCAACAAACCCAACGATGCAACCAGCGACATTAAGAACTATGTTACTGCAAGAAGAGCAAGGATTCCTGCAACAGATGGTCTGGCCCACACAGAGACTGATCTCAGCAACATGGAGTCCGTCTGGGATTGTAAGAAGGAACAGAAAACACTGAGACAGTAGGTCAGGTACAGTTCAGTGCTTTAAAACTGAATGTACCATAAAATTACCCAAGATCTTTTTAAAGACTTTATTTATATTCTTCCAACTAATACCAGTTTCCCCTCATTTAACATGATATTCCTCTAAATTGTGTCCCTACTCAAGGTGAGGTGTGAAATGGAGGTGTTGAAGTCACAGTAGGTGAATAGAAAGGTGTTCACTATGTTTGTTTTTTTAGCTATGACATGTTTTTGCCACACTTTAGCCAAGTGTCTTTGCGCCTTTGTTGTAGGTCTTTTTAAATTACAACTCAAAACCTTCCTGTTTAACCCTTTAAGCTGCAGTCAATTCCAGCCATTTTCTGTACAAAAAAATCGCTAATATTCTATTTGTAAATAAAATATGACGAAAAATACAGGGAATATTGGACACGCATCGTGAGGTGCATTTCCTCGAAAACGGCCTATTCGTGGATTATATACCGACTTCAAGACATGTTTTGGACAAAATAGTTTACTGCCTTGTGTCGTCTGGATGTCCAAGGTTGGATTATGGCCATTTTTTGTGGAATATTTTCATCTGTGTGTAATAATGAACCCGGAAATGTGAGTCGCGCTGTGTACGTTGAAGCCGTGTACGTTGAAGCCGTGTACAGAGAACGGATGGATGGATATTCATTGTTTGTCAGACAAATGTGTTTATATTACCCGCTGTGGTAATCACATCTGAAAGTGGTTTATACTGGCGGATTCATGAGAATCTAAGCTTTCCATCGGCGTATAGTGTTTGTACAATCGCGTTTGCAGTTTCACACATTTAGCAATTGCTTATGCAGATCTCAGAGTGTACCGCGGGCGGGACACTGAAGCGCAACGGGATAAGATGGCTTCTCATACCTAGTGGCATGGTGACATTTTACTATTTTTATTCCTTTGGCTGTATATTTCAGGGCTGTTTTGTTGCTGTACGTTTTGTTCATTTTAGAGGCTGCATAATGGCGTGGCCGTTAGCATTTTGGCCTTGCAGCTATAAGGGCCCTGGTTTGTGTCCCGGCCTTCCTGGGATCTTTCTGCATGGAGTTTGCATGTTCCTCCTGTGCATATGTGGATTTCCCTCCTACAGTCCAACATATGCTGAGGTTAACTGATTATTCTAAATTTGCCCATAGGTGTAAGTGTGATTGTTTGTTTTAAATTATTTTCTTGTTTTTCCTCTGTGAAACACTTTGGTCACCCTTTTGGGCTGTTGTAAAAGGCTCTAGAAAGAAACTTTGATTGCCTGGAACTAAACCTACCTTAGTATTTACCACATTATTTCACCCCCATCCATCCACTTTTAAGATGATGTTGGCGGCAGGCTTGGCAGGTCGTACCAGATGTCCTTCTCCCCAGTAACATTTTACAGCTCCTCCTGGGGGATCTTAAAATGCTACCAGGTCAGATGAGATATGTAATAGCAGTGAGTTCTAGGTCTCTACTAGGGTCTCCTCCATGTTGGACATGCCTGGAAAACCGCCAAAGGAAGGTGTCCAGGTGGTATCCTAGTCAAATGTATGAACCATCACAGCTGGCTCCTTCCTACATGAAGGAGCAGCGACTCTACTCTGAGCTCCCTCCATATATCAGAACTCGTCATGCTATCTCCAAGACTAAACCCACCCATACCAGAGAGGAAATGTATTTCAGCCACTTGTATTCATCATCTCATTCATCCAGTCACTGCTCAGAGCTCATAACAATAGATAAAGATTGGAACATAGACGTACCAGTAAGTGAAGAACTTTACCTTCTGGGTCTTCATCATGACTGTTTGGTACAACATCTGCATTACATCTGATGCTGCCTATTCCATCCGTCTGTCTCCCACTCTGTTTTCCCGTCACTTGAGAACAAGATTAAACTGCTTTGCTGGGGTCAGCAACTAACCCCAAGCCCAGTGGGAGCCATCCATCGGTTTAGAGAAGCATAGACTTAAATTTGGGGGTGCTGAGTCTCATCCCAGCTGCTTTGCACTCAGCTGCAACCTGTTTCAGTGTTTGCTGAACATCACAAACTGAAAACTAATAGTCACATCATCTGTAAAAAGCAAAAATGTGACTTATATTCCCAAACTTTACACCCTCCTTACCTTGGACCCTGAACCTTAATATCCTGTCCCTGAATATAACAAACATGACTGGTGGTATACAACAACCACTGTATTTGACTTAATGCTGGCAACATTCGCTGGTATACAATATTTCTAAAACATAAAAAATTCCAGACTTTTAAAAAAAACATGCTGGCATGAAGTATATTCCAGGGTTTTGTTAAATTGTCCAACACTGGGAGCCTTATCTGACAAGTGATTGGTTTCAATCTCAAGCGGGCTGGTCTGACCTAATAAGAACCTGCCAGAAAACAGACATCAAAAAAGTGAGAATAAGAGTGGAGGAAGGAAAAAGGAGTGGGCAGATTGTGCAACTTTTTGTTGAACCTCTACATACTATAGAAATTCACTCCTTAAATTATTAAGTTGTTTCCATATTTGGCTCCCATCTGCCATGTGTAAACACAGCCTGCATTTCTGCCAAAAGTAAAGCAAAAGCATTTTGTTTCGTGACTGTAGGCCCATTTTCACTGAATATCACAATTTAAAGTTTAGATTTGGTTAAATTTCCCAATAGGGCAGTATGTTGCAGATGTGTAGTTTAAGGCTTGTTAGAAAGTCTCTAATAAATGGTGTCATTTTGGCATGTCTTTAGAGCAAACTCGCCTTTCAAACCCACCAGCAGGTTTTGGGGTTCAGAGGGTTAAGGCAAGGGAAAGCTTGTAGTAACAAGCTGTAATTGCAGGTCTGGGACTTTAGGAGAACTACAGCCTCAAGCAAACGGCCTACACATCCTTTCACAAGCTCAACCTTCTCACCTTTACTTTTTGCCTTGCTTTATATGCAGTCGACCACTGCTGCACTGAGCGTTGGCATTGCACATGAATCATTAAGTAGGTGCAGAATATGGAAGAATTCCTTCAATATGGACATAATTCCATGTTAAAGGTTTGGGTCTCAATAAATTGATCACCTGAGCTACACTTGTCTTCATGTTATAATGTCCATGTTTAGTTGTACTGGATAAATAATTCCCAGAAGTAAATTTGCATATAAGTTACAGAATACATAAATAGATGATATAAAGTACAGTCAGAATTTTTGTTCCGCTAATGGGAGTTAATTACTTAATATTTGGACTGAACTGAATGGACTAAGGGTGCGGTTGTGCATTGTTGCCTTGCTGGAAGAAAATTCTGGATTTAAACCTATTAGTTGGTTGTTGCATTTCTGTGCGTAGTTTGCATGTTCTCCCTTCACCTTGCATGGGTTTCATCCAGGTGCTCTAGCTTCCTCCTACAGTCCAAAGAAATGTATGTTTGTTAAGTTAAATGGTGATTTTAAAGTAGCTGTTTGTGTGAATGTAAGAGTGCACGGTTGTCTGTTTCTGTGTGTTCGCCCTGTGACGGACTGGTGATCTGACCAATGTGTTCCCCGCCTCTTGTCCAATGTCAGCTGGGATAATTGGGCTAAAGGAAACCCAGCAACCAGAGCATAGACTGTATATAAAGATATATGGTGTGTCTTTATATACAGTCTATGAACCAGAGCTGTGTGGTAGTAAGTGCAGAATTTTGTCACTGAGGTGTGAATTTATTTACTTGTTGAAGGGTTGACAAAAAAATGTGTGCAGTACGCTCAACCCTGCGTTTCTGGATGAAGACTTTAAAGACAGAACCCTGGGTGGATGGTGTGGTATTGAGGTGTGATAAGGGTGTTGAAGAAATAATTGCAATTCTCCTGTCATGGAGGCTTGGGCTTGACTCCAGGTTACTTTCTGCCTGCGAGGACTGTAGAGCAGGTGGATGGAGGGAGATATAGACACAGAAATTAATTAAAATTCTCCCTCTCCTCCTTTTCCCATTTTATGCATACATAACTACTCACTGCTCATGACCACAGGGGTTGAGAGCCACAAAACTGGGAGGAGGGCAGAGAATGAAAGGTTAGAGTGGGGAGAGGGAGAGATTTATACTGAGGGAGGTGGAGAGGTAGAGGAGTGATGAAGGTGAAAGATTAATAACCGCCTAGTCCTTTGCTAACAGGCTACTATGTACTTATAAAAGTGTGCGTCTGTGTGTGTGTAATAGCTACTATGGGATTCATGTGAGCAATGTCACTGCGTTCCCCTTAAAATTCTTGATTTTACACATTATATACCTTCTCCAAACAGGGTTCCTGTTACGTGAAATTCATTCTTTCCTCCTAGCTGAACACATCCTTAAATACGCATGCTTGATTATATTTTAATTTATAATTTCTTAGCAACATAGCTGTACCTTTTCTTGCACACCTGGAAAAAAAAATGAGCATGTGTGAGCATGCAGCACAGAAATGCCATATTTAAGAGAGAGTTGGTGTTTTTAGAGCAGACGTGGATAGCGTGTGTGTGTTTGAGAGTGCTTTCATTGGGTTTTAATCAGGGCGTCACGCTCTCGGTTCCGATTAGGTACAGCAGGCAGGGCTCTCCAGCCTGCTGCTTCTGAACAACAACACCCTCTAAAAAGCAGATAATGCCTCGACACTCACAGGCTCAAAGAAAATGAACAACTCTCCCTCATTCTCCCTTCCTCTCTTTCTCCTTCGCATCTGCGGCCAAAATCAGATCGATGCCGAGAGAAAATGAAACTCCAAAACAACAGGAAGGTGAGAGCAGCCTCAGGTATGAGATGTGTCTTGTCACGTGAGGAAAAAAACAGAAAACAGGAGAATGTAATATGAGGTGCAACCAATATGATTCAGTGTTGTCCTCTGGCCCTCCAAATGTCACAAACCATTTTCAAAGATCATCAGATGCAATGCACAAGTGCACAAACACTCAGATACACACAAACTGCAGAATATGTAACAAACTGCGAGAGATTCACGGCCATAGTAATTGTCTTTTTGTGTTTGCGCATCTGCAGTGACAATATGTGATCCTCACACTTCATTCCACATGTCAAAAGACATTATTCTTGTTGCTTCACATTAATTGACTCATTTTTCTTTCATTTCATGTCTAGCCAGTGTGTAAGAGGATTCATCTCCAGGCTCTGTCCCTGTCTATTGGAGACATTACGAGAAACAGAAGTAGGAAAGTAATGAAGATGAATATGTGCATAAATTATTCGGCCATATGTGCATCTTTTTACGAATAGGAAAAATAAAGTTTAAAGGTTGGAGGGAAAAAAGTTAGGATTCTTTATGCTGTGTGTGAGCAGCTTTTTATCCAGTGACTTTCATATCATGATACAAACGACTGCTTTTATAGCAGAGGAGAGAGTGCAACTGTTCAACAATCGCTTTTATTGTGTTCCCAATATGATGATATTCATAAATATAATTCAGCACCTGACACAATAGCTGCAACGTGCACCTGGACACCCACACAGTATCACAAAGCACAATCAGATCTATTGTTAACAGAGTACAAATCACAAGCGAGAAATGACACGAGACTGTAATGACACGAGAACTGCACTGATAGACTTCTTTTGTCACCATATTTTTGTTAATTCATGACACTACTGTTTTCTTTCACCTATATGCATTGATTTTTTTGATACAAAAAACATGCTTATAATGGCTACCTTTATCACTAATCCTGTGTGATAACCTCTCCATTTTACAACCACCATGCAGAATTGTTTGAATTTATTTTCATTACCAAGCCTTCAGTCATGCCTGCAGCTCCGTGAGGCAGCACTTGGGCACAGCAGTGCTTTGAGCTTAATAGTGGTTTAAAAGTGCAGAGCAGCAGATTAAAAACAGCTGTGAAGTGAGTCCTGTTGTCTGACAAAAGAAACAGAAAAATATGCATTGAATATGTGAATTCAACTGTATTAAAATGCCGGCTATGTGAGCACAACAAGTGACAGGAAGATGAATAACTTGACAGGTCATTGTTTATTACTTACAAGTTGCTATGAAGCGTCTGCCATCTTTGGAGGTCCAGGTCCCACAGAGCTCTGACTGTGGGCGTATCATTAAAGCTAATGGTAATGTTAGCCATATTAGCTGCATAACATGCTAACACTAGGAATTTCCATACTGGTGTGGTGACATTATCAAGAAATTAAAACAACCCTCGGGATCTTTAGTTCCTCAGATACTGGCAGTGCACGAAGACTCCTGTGTTCACTGAACTATGAGGCAGCTCCTCATTCACTTAGAGGCAGCAGGCACTGAGGAGCCAAAGTTTGAGGTTCAAGAGTTTAGGGTTCTGAGTTGGAACGTAGCAGCTCAATAAAATCCATCTGACCTGTTTACTCGGAGGATTTTCTAGTTGTGAGGGGGCTTGAGGAATGGCAGATAATAACGTCTTAATTCTAATAATAGCCTTTATACCTCCAAGTTTATAACAACCATGACACATAATTAAAGTGGATTTTCACAATATGGAACCTTAAACAGCTGGGGCAAACTTCATCATAATCCGTCCAATAGTCGTTGAGACATATGAACCTCAGAGTGTTGCTATAGAGGATAAGTCAGTGAATCAACAAAAGCTGTGGAATTTAACCTCTGGTGATCTTAAATGTTGATACCACATTTCCTGACAGTTCATCCAATAACTGTTGAGATTTTTTTTTAGTTTGGAGCAATAAGGTCGACTGACAGACAAGCCGTTCAGAGTCACGGTGCTATCATAATATGTGTGTGCATGTGAGTGTGAATGAATGTTTACATGTTGTGACAGACAACAACCTGTTGAGGATGCACCCCGCCTGTCACCCTGTGTGAGTCGGGATCATCTCCAGTCCTCTGTGACCCTGCACGGAATAAACAAGTACAAGTTCTGCATATTGTATATGTGTGTGTGTGTGTGTGTGAATTCATGATGAATCCTGCACTCTGACAAACTACATGACAACCAGAAACAGATATTAAACATAGCCAGAACTGACACATCTCCAGCACCATAGCTTCTGTTGCAATCCAAACACAACACATTGTAATGAAATGCTTGGTTGGATACCCAGAATTTGCCCATATGGTCTGGAGCGACTATGTGATGGAATATTGCGTAAGTAACTGTGACAGATGCCCTGATTTTGGCTCTGAATGGAAACTTTGAATTCGCAGGGACGACGCTTTCTGCCTTCTGTTTATTCCTGCCACATTTTTAATCATATTGTATCAGCAGGTGATGTGAGGCAATCAGGAACAACCCTGCCGCTGACCAGCCGACACTCAATTACACGCACACCAAGGCTTGTGGAGGCAGAAAGCTGGAGAACATGATTTAAAAGAGGATAGAGTCGGTATAACTCTTGCAGTGTCTTGTTCAATTTGCACCTTCCAAAAAAAATCCTGTGAAAAATGGATTCAAAATGTTTCACTTTCCAATCTTTGCATATAATGAATTGTAAAAATGGAAATAAAAGCTGACTCTATATTCTAACTTTGCATTATGTTATTACTGTGTGTTGAGCTTGTCACTGGACTGTACCTGCAGGGAGCCTCTATCCAACAACTGACCTAGTAGCACAACTGCATTATGTATGTTGGATATGTGACCATGCAATAATTTATCATCACCCTATTTTGGAAGGATTTGGAGACGTATGTGAACATTATTCATAGACTGGAGAAATGGGTCAATTTATTGTTGTTGTTGCTCAGGATAAAATAAAGTGTCTGAGTGTATCTCCGCTGCCACATCTCTGCAACTGATCCAAAGGATGTGTGTTTGTCAAAATATGACAATATCACGTGTAATTTGCACATTTGCCTTGGTCGACATTGCCTAGCAACAGAGACCGCGCCCACAAGAAGCCAAAGGACAGGTTGAGGACCACAAAAACAGCTTCTATTCATTTTATTTGCTTCAACCTCGACACTGCACTCGCTCAGATCCCCAGCAATACAGCCACCAAATGTGAAGTGGATCAGACAAATGGTTGTCAGTCAGTCCTTCACCGTTCTCAGTAGCTGTTCATTCACTATACTTTACACACAAGTTCAGTGTCAAAGTCCTTTGAATGAGAAATCTGCATATTTTGGCTTAAAGTTGTTTCCTCTTCTGCCTTCACAACAGTATTCTCAGCAGGCCTTTGGCTGTCTGTACCAGAGCCTGAGGGCTAATTTGTGCTTTCTGGATCCATCTGCACAGACCAATATGGCTTTTGAAAGCAGCAAGTGAGCGTGCACCACATTGTGTTCATGGTACGATAGATCTATGCCAGTCAGCGACATGGACGGCCACTTTGCCCTTTAGATCGAACACAGAAAAACAGAAAGGGATATAGTAGCTGATGAAATAGGCTCCAGCACCCCCCGCAACCCTAGTGAGGATAAAGCGGTGTATAGAGAATGGATGGATATAGCAGCTGATTACAGATCATAATGAGATTATTCCTGAGACGTACCGAGCACAGTGGGCAGACAGAGCACAGGATTTCTGGAGAAATTAGGACTTTCCACGATGTTTGTGCTCCATTGACTGAAACCATGTACTAATCAGAGCACCTCCAGTCCAGCAGCAACTATTTTATGTACAGCTCTTCTGTTATTATGAATTATAAAGGTCTGTCCTCTACTAAACATTTGTTTTCAGCAACATTTGCTTTCCTTGTGCATGTGCTGTAGGTGTGCTTGCCATATGGACAATCTGTGCGATCATAAATTCTGCTGCATGCGGACATCTGCGAGATCTCTGCCGATTTGAGTGGAAAATGAAATTTACGTCACATTCCTTTGCGAACACAGAACACATGAATTAAGTTGCCCCAGTTGCTGGGCAAAATCATTAAAGGCATTCATTTTTTATGATAGCATTTCTTCATTCTCCATTGGTAATGAGTCCTTCATTTATAACAAAATGTTTCTTTTTGTTCTGTGAAGCGCGTTGTGTTACATTTCTTTGGTATGACAAGTGCTGTAAAAATAAGTCTGATTGAGGGGGTTTTTCTTTGGTTTCTTCCCACTGTCGCTGACTCCCTGCTCATAGGGAATCTATGGAAGGCAACTTTGGGTTGTTGGGTTCTCTCTTTTAAACTTGTCAGGTCTTACTATGTGAAGTGATATGAGATGACATGCCGTGAATTGGTACTATATAGATTAAGATGAATTGAAGTGATTAATTAATTGATTGATTCCAGATTATAGGCAGACCTACCAACCAAAATCACTCGCGTGTCCCGACAATTGTTCACTCAATCTGCTATCAGCAATGTTGCTAAGGACCCAAACTTATTATGAAAAGGAAGCTGTTGTCATTAGTTTTAATGGTGCTTCCTTTGACTCCACCTACTGTCAGCCATATGTGATCATTTGAAATAAGCATTTTTCGGTATTTAATTGTTTCGTTGTACCTCTTAGTTAAATCAAGAACCCTCTGTTTGTATTCTATGTATATCTAGACAGCCACTTGTCCAATCTGCTTCAAACTTGATGGGAGGAAATGCACATTTTTCATATATCTTACATATCTTGAGATACACAGACACACAGAGATTTCTTGCTTTAACAGAGGTGCAATGAAACAATAAAAAACATGAAATACACTCATTTATAGTGATCAAACATTGCTGACAGCAGGTGGAGTGAAAGGAAGCAGCAGTGAAGCCCAAAGCACAGCACCTCATCTTATATAATTAACCAACCAGCTAAGACTTCAGCACAGCCCTGTTCTTCTAAATACAAACTTGTGCATACAGACATACAGTGTGTTTGCATTTTATTAATGTGTAATATACTGTGTAGCTGTTAAATGATTGCATGGCTGATATTAGCTCATGGTGGTGCACTTTTGACTCTGTTGCTGGACTCCTCCAGCTGAAAACATGAGAATGGACAATTATTTTTGTTCAAAAGTCTAATCCTGAAGTAACAACCCAAACGTGAACAATTACATATAATTGATATAAATTTGAAAACCAATCATCTACTTGTGAGGAAATTGGAAAAAATGACAATTTGGATTCATTCTGTTGATGCAAACAAATTGCACAAATAACTGCAAAGTGTTTCATGGACTGTGGTGCAGACATGAGATTCCTTTTCCTTTTTGCTCCACGTGTCTCCTTCTGTTGAAATCTAAACACATATCATAGAGCACTGTGCTGCTCTCCTCTCTGCAGTGGCCTCAAGAGATTCTTAGATTTGATAGTAAAGTTTTAATTATCGCATAAAAGATCTCAGTGGGTCTTCTAGCCGACTCCATTTTCAAGCTGCTGTTTCCTCCTTACAGCAAGTAGGCCCTCAGGTCCCTGCAGGAGTCCTGACTATTAGAGTCAGGCATTAAAATCAAGAAGCAGCCGAGCCTTTCTCTTTCAGTCTGGAACTAACAGATGCTCTAAATTTCCTACTGTGTTAGAAACCATAAGGCCTCATCAAAACAGAGCACAATGTCAAACCAGTATATTCACTCCTGCATCTTTCTCTAATGGTTCTGGTAGACTGTTGATGATTGTAGACAATATTCGTGAGGGAAATGAGATAATGATGTAAAATGCAGGTATTCACTGAACCTGAGAACAAGTTGAAAAAACTTTTTTACTGCTTTACTGTCATAAAGCCATTGCCGTTTTCAACTGTGCTGCTGTGGATTTACATGTGTTTAGTGAGTTCGACAAACCAACAGGAGACTGAGAAGTAAATCAAAGACAGGCTGTGTATGCCTCAGCGATTTTGAGTAAAAGTCTGAGAATTATTTGTTCTAAACTATTCATGTGTGATACCATAATTTCATGAACAGCTGCAGACAAAACTTTGCACTAGACTCCAAAGATATTATACCACAGTGTATAGTACATTAGCAGGGGTGTGGCTCTAAACACGGCAGTGTCAGCCTTTCTACCTGCCAGTCCAGAAAGAGTCAGAAATACAGCGCGGGAAACAACATTTTTTTAGGAGGATTGGGCAATGGGTGATAGTCCGTTCCAGAATTCTAAAGCTAGAAATTGATCTGATCAAGCAGAAGCAGAAAATCATCAAACAGAGATCCAGGATGAAAAGTAGGTATGGGTCAAAATCCAGAACAGGCAACACATACAGCAGATAAAATGAGCAAATAATGTAGTAAACTGGCTAGTGTCTATACAGAATGTGATGAGTGGATGAATCCCAGGTGTGTGACAGGGTGAAGAGGTAGACAGTCTGATAGACTGACAGTTGGAGGTTGGTAGCTTGAACTAGAATTATGACTAATCTGAATCAAGCTGTAGATATCTAAAAGTTTAACTGATACAAGTCATGCTTGAGTTGCAACTCAATGATTGTAGTGATGTCATTTGTTAGAGACAAAAAATGATGCTGTTGATATCTGAAATGATTTTTTTGAGAAAAAACTGAAATATGGATATCTGCATTATGTATCTATCTAGCTTATCTAACCATCCTATTAAATGTTAAAATGTTAAAGCAGCTTACCATAGGTGTGGTATAACCGCCAACTAATTGATGATGCCACCTAACTGATGCTTTGGCTTGTGAGTACAGACTTTCAGAGTAGTTTACAATTAAATTAAAGTGTCTTGTGTTTATCATCATTAGAACAAATATTTATAAAATAGTAGGTTTGGGATATCTCTATTTATACAGACTAACCCTACTGTAAACATTTCCTGTCTGAAGTCAGTTATGTCAAAACAACAGTGGAGAGAATGATTTATTTCAGTTTTATTTCTTCCTTTACTTCCCAAAAGGGTCAGAAGCTGCCAACCACTTTGCTAGCATTTAATTGCACTGTCTTTAAATTGTTTGTCTGTGGTCAAACGCTTTTCACAATAAATTGCTGGAGTTTTGGCCCATTTATCCTGACAGAAGTGGTGTAACTGAGTCTGGTTTATATATAACCTGGCAATAGCCAGATTAATAATTGTGTAGTACTTGATAGTACTCCACAATATCAATCTGGGACCGCTCCATGTAAATCCGTTTGAAGGAAAGAGGCACGGATTGGACAATGCAACAGTATGTCCCGCCTCTGACAGGTTTGTTTTTAGCAAATCGCGGGATCTTCACAACGAGCGGAGCCAATTGGTAGATTAAACTCTTACCAAAACCCGTAGGTAAAAAAGCACAAACATCTTTACCATCCAGAAATGCGCAAAGCGCCTCTCGTTGTTCTTCCTTCAAAGAAGCGATAGGAGATTCAGCTAAAACTGACTTAATAGCAGCATCTCGTTGTCCTCCGTTGCCATGTTTGTTTTGATCTACTGGCGCTTGGTGTCGTCTTCACACCCAGATATCCCGCCCCACACACGAATACTGCTGCGTGATTGGCCCGTGCCAACTTGGCTCTGTACGAACAGTGAATGCGGGAGCGGAGCAAGATGATTTCTTGAGAGATTTGTGAACTCACAAATATCGTGAGAAATAAACTTGCTGGCAAGGTTAGTTTATATAGGCTTCATTTGGAGAACCCACTTGCAACTAGGCTTTGACCTCCTTGCTATCACTTTTAGATATTGTTTTAGTATATCCTTATAACTTTTAATTCTCATGATGTCACCTATTTTAAGTGCAACATTCACTCTTAATTCAGGGCACCTTTACAGCATGATGATGCCACCACCATGCCTCTAGGCTGCATTTCACCCTCTTCCTCCAAACAAAACAATGGTCATTATAGTCAAACAGTTCAGTTTTTGTTCTATCAGACCAGAGGATTTCTCTCTGACGAGTAAGAATTTTGTTCCCATAAGCAGCTGCACACTGTGGTCTGTATTTCTATGGTGGTTTTGGAGCAGGGGCCTTTTTTTCTTGCTGAGCCGTCTTTGAGGTTGTGTCAGTAAAAGAATTGTTTTGCTGTGGATATACAGTGGATACTTTTGAACCTGGTTCCTCCAGCATCCTCACAAGGTCCTTTACTGTTGTTGTGGGATTGATTTGTACTTCACTCTGCAGTGCATTTGTTTCTAGGAGACAGAACTTGTTTCCTTCCTGAGCAGTACGATGGCTGCATGGTCCTATGGTGTTCATACATGCATACTACTGTTTGTACAGATAAACATGTAGCTTAAGGCATTTGGAGATGGTTTTGTGCAGGTCCAGCATCTCATTCTGAGGTCTTGTCTGATTTCTTTGGATTGTCCCACAAAGAGTCACTTTGCGAGTTGAAAGTTAGGCCTTATAATAGATTCACAGGTACACTTCTAATAGACTCAAATGATTGCAATTTGTCTACAATAAGCCTCTAAAACCATAATCTTTTCTGGACTTATACAAGCTGTTTAATCAACTTAGTCTAAATAACAAATGACTTGTGTCATGCTTAAAATTGATGTCTTAACCAACTTGCAAAAACTGCAGCCTGCTGACAAGCCAGCTCCTCGCTCCAATTTAGTCGGTGATTTTAATGACTTCAACCAAAGTGTACGTAACCTCTGACTTTAGCCTTACACGTCTGTCTCATAGCAGACTCTGCACACTAATCTGTCTCTGGGTCAAAGAAGAAAAGCAGGTGGGGTAACTGCTATTTAGGCCATGCAAGGCCCATTTTAGCCCTACGTGACGGTGAAACAGATGTAAATGAGCTTTTAAGCTGTAGCTAGTGAAACAGCATTCTCTGGAGCTGCCTCATTTATCCCCCTCATCCTCCCTTAAGCTGGGGGTCCAGACAGTCGTTGGAGGCTCGTTTCGGAGATTTTGGAAGCAAGGGAGTCATTTGGGATGGTGACCCACACGCCCTGATCTTCTGTCCATCAAGCCTCAGTTTCAGGCCTAAAATATTCTCATCTCCTAGAAGCTATGCCCATCGCTCTGTGGGCTCCAATCAGGAATTTTCTGACTAAGAGCCCTGCGACCTGCAGCGGCACGATAACAAAACATCTCTTCCCCCGTTAGGTGGCTGATAGTAAAAATACCATCAGGCGTGGATTATTAAAGACGGATTCTTGGGGGGGATTTTTAGCTTGAGATGTTTAGCATCTGTGATTTTGCTGCCACACCTGATATTATGTTCTCTCTGTGTGAGAAGCAAGTGGCTGTTACTAGTGGATTACAGTTGCCATGGTTTCTTCTGTTTTGATCGTTCTTATATAATGTTATTGGTGACTGGTTGCTGTGAAAAATGAACACACACACACACACACACTCACAGTTTGTGTCAGTAAATGTTGCTAACCACCCCCACATTCTTGTCCTTCCTCGAAGAGAGCAGCCTGAGGACAAACAACAGCTCCTCTCACATCATCTTGCTCTCTCTTATATTCATCACACCCTCTCTCGCTCCCAATCACTCTTTCGTTCCCTCTCTCGACCCTTCTCTCCTTTGCCCTTCTTCCAGCTATATTGTCACCGTTCTCTCTCTTCCCCTGCCCCAATTCTCCTCAATCTACTTTATCTCTCTCCAGTCATAGCTGCATTGATTTTCACAAGGCGTCTGCTGTCATATCTCCATATCTCTTAATTCGCACTCACTCCATCTCTCTCCACCTTTGCAGGGTTGTTGTCATTTTTCACGTACACAAATACACATACACACACACAATCTCTTCCTTCCTTTCTGTCATTCTTCTATCTCCAGTTATCTCTAGCAGGCATACACTCTGTCTCCCCTCTAAATATGATTATTATTATTAATCTCCTTTTCATTTCATTTCTATCAATCTCCTCTAAAATACACATAGTACCTCTGCTGCACTAAGCTCTGTCCCATTGACTTTTTCAAATTTTTCTGACACTCCTTTTCATCTCTCCTCTCTTTTTATGTCAGAGCTTTTGTTGTGGGTTTCTGTTGGAAGTCACACGCTCTGGCTCCGACTGCCTGCTGCGCCTTCTAAGCGAGGCAATGTGTGTTTGTAGTACCTTCAGGGCACCGCATAACTGCAGAGTGTTTATAGGGCAAATCGCTGATAATGCCCTTTTCTCTCCGACGGTATTGCTGAGAAACACACATTGTGTGTCAGTGCAATGCTGTAGATTTAAGTTTTTGCTGCTCGTGACTGCTGGTTGGTATGACAGAGCTGTTGCCGTGGAAGCGAATTAGAGAAATACCTTACAGCCCTCACGTAAGAATCCACAATCCTGCTGTACTGAAGGTCTGAGAAAGTCTGTGTGTATGTTGAAATGTCCTGCTGTAAAGATGCAACATTTTTGCTCAGGGCAACAAGGAAATAGATTTTAGGATAGCCCTAAATTGTTTTAAAAAGCTGATATCCCAGCAGCTGTGGCACCAAAAATACTTGAAAATAATGGAAGACAATCATCTTACAAAAATACAGTGAGAAGCCACAATAGCTAAATGATGTCGCTAATACACAGCTAACTATAATGAAAACTGTTTTGCATAATGATAAAAAACTGTATTTTGACAGATGAACAATGCTTGTTGACATTTTTCACCAATGAAAACACATTCATTCTGCATTACTGTTGGGAAAAAATTTGTCAATATGCACGATATCTGTCATTTAACAAACACATTTACACAGTTTTTTTCGTTGTTGTCACAAAAAATTATATTATTTACTTATCAAAATATATTGACAGTATTAAACTTAAATTTATCAGTTTCATCTATTAAATCAAAAGAAACTATTTGTAAAATTACAAAAATCCTTTAGTGTAAAAAAATAAAAACTATTTCAGTTGTGTTATTTTACTTTAGACATGGAAATTCACAGTCTTTTTTGTAATTTAATTGATACATTCATGTGTTTCAAAAATGCGGAAAGAAATCTCTAAAATAAAAAGAATTCCATAAAATTACATCTTTTTTACAGTGTAGATTTCACAGTTTTGCAGTGGAGCAGTTGTCCTGAAAAACTTAATTTGTCTTCTAAAGGTTTAATGAGTCATTGAACAGGCAAGAATAGCACCAAGAAAAGGCCAACTCTGCGTGAAAAGAAGTAAACAAATGCTAATTTCATTGAGGAAAACAACTTCCTCTCATCTGCATCTCATCATTATTTCCTCCAATGATAATAACAGCGACTTTTTTAAAAGCCTCTTTTAGTGTCATTCTGACTCTTAACATCAGAAGATGACGTGCAGTAAGAGCCCAAAGCCAGACTCAAACTAGGAATGCAATTACATGATATGCATCCCAAAGCACAAGCAACAGGGACTCCCACTACAATAATAATAGACTTCAGTTGTACAGCACTTCATAATTAACATAATCCAACAAATAGACACAGACTCTTAAAAATGCATCATGAATATGAACAAGATGTTCCAAAAAGACTCTGACAGATGAAAAATTAGAATCGCCTCCGCAGATAAAGTTTGTTTGGTTGTCAGGGAGCATCTCGTCCTTGTACGTGATCTATTTTTCTGATCCAGAACAAGCAAGCGGACCTTGAGAGATTGTTTTGCTGACTGTCATGTACATTGTTTGGTAAATGTGGCACTGAGCCCTGGTACAGATTGCAGTGGTACATGCATATGTGCTGGCAGACATCTGCTCGTCACTTTGTGATGTGCTGTTGGTTCTTCTGAGCATCCTGAATGTTGTCCAGTTGGCTGCATCAGCACCTATGGATGAGTATAAACTATCTCCTCCACTGCCCACATCTGAGTCGGTTTGATGAATTTGTCTTGGAAATGTTGTACAGCAATGTAATAGAGAGTAAAGTTTAATGGGAACAGATGTGTTTGGAGCCCACTGGGAGACATGAATCACTGATGCAGTGTTTTTTTAGATACGGCACCTGGACAAGTTATGTGCTTGATACAGACAGCACAGAGAAAACAGAGTTGCACTTGAACTTGATGATGTCTTCTAGCTTCAGACAGACACACCTGTCTGGAGCTTTATGACTCAAAGCTGCTCTGATCGATATGTTTCTATACAGAATGGGTAAAATATGATATACAGCTGAATTAGAACGTGTCTCTGCAGATCACCTTAGTGTCACTGATCACTAAAATGAGACTTTTAACTCTCTCACAGCAGGAAGGTGTTTTGAGTAAAGAGACTCATTACCTGAACAGCACCAAAATCATAGTTAGCAACAGGCTGGTAAACACAATTAGCCACTAAAGAGGCAGATATTTCCCTGGGGAGTTGGTACGAGGCCAAAATTAGAAAGAGACCGTTCATCAGGTGGCCAGAGAGCCAAATGAAAGCTAACGCTGCTGTGCGTCAGCTGGATGTGTGAATTGGTTTGTTAACGTGCCATAACAACTTTATTAGAGTGATGATATGCCAATGCACTGCTGCCAAGTGATCAAAACAATCAGTTATTGCAGGTGTAAGTGTTGCCCTGTCTGTGCCAAAGACACTCAATCCATTGTGAGAATTTGATTACAGCACACTGCATGTTTTATGCTCAGACACTCAAATAAACAGAGTGTATATTAAACACTGTAGCAACTACAGAATCTGTGACAGAGTAATTTCAAGGTGCAGCCGTTGTTGTATAGCCAGTGTCAAAACATGCAGGACATAATGTATGTTATGGGCACATGGTCACACGGTGAAACTCAGGCCAAGAGCAGAGAGTGAGAGATGGAGGCATCTGGCCTGCACAAAGGATCAGTTCAGCAAAACCTTCATTTCCAAAGCCATTTTCCTCTCACCTGCCTATCTTCCTAATCACCTTCTTGGCATCTTCGCCCTCAACCAACTTCTGTTCCCCTCTTCCTCCCAGTCCCGCCTGCTTCTCCCACTTTCCACCCGAATCACGTCCTATTTGCTTCCTTTTCCTCTCCCTCTCTCTTCCATTTTTGTCTTTTTACTCACACTGTTCACATCCCTTTTTGATACATGTCCGTGTCTAATGTCCATCTCCTCATCTCTGCCCGTTACCAGTCCCCCATTTATTTTCTTATCCTCCAATTTCATCGTTGCCTTCTTACACTTCCCCTCCTCCAGCCCCCTCCACATCCTCCTCCTGCTCACCACCCTGCTCACGTCCAGGTCTGTTTCCACTGATAAGACTCTCAGTAACACACACACTCACACAAAGACACACCCACGTGAAGATAACAATGTTACACTGCCAGCCTAGTTAGCATCACAGCAAACTGCTATTCCTCTCCTCAGTAATATTGATGCTAATGAATGTGTCATCAGTGATCTTTCTCTAGCGGCCAAATAATGGCTGTGAGTAATCGAGGAAGAAAAAAGACAGAGGGAGGGAGAAGGTGAAGGAAAGAGGATGAAAAGCTCTTCCTTTCTCGTAAATCCATTTTGTTTGAGGGTGCACTGAAAACAAAGTTATTACCTGGCGTGTCATGGCCGACTCAGGTAGACGGCGGTGAGTAAGCTGCTCTCAAGCTGAGCCGCAGAGCAGTCAATTTGTTATCGGCAGACTCGGATAAAGTGTTTCTGTCTGAGGCTTCTCTCAATCAACCACCAACAGACACAATTAATACCAAGTTGGTAGGGTCTTGTTGTTTAGTAGAGTCAAAGTGCATAGAAATCGATCAATTAAGTTTAGACAGTTGAGGCACCTTGGAAGTACCGTAAAATTACAGACAATAAGTATTTCTTGTAAAAATAGAGCAGTTTGCCAGAATTCAAATTCATAGATAGATAGAACAAATCTATCCATTTTTTGTCTGTTGACTGTCACTAATTTAGTCTTTTTTTGCTTTTATAAATATATTTGCAGTAACGAAGTTGTAAAGAAAACAGTTACTCTATTAAACTAGGAAATCATTTACAACATTATGAATTTTTTTACATCATTAAAAAAGTTCTTTAATTTTAAAATTTATTGTAATTTTTTTGATTGCATGTGTAAATTCATAGCTTATTGTTGTCATTGTACTGATATTTCCATGTATTTCAGATACAGAAAAAGAAGGAATTACAGATTTTCAACTCCAAAAAACGCGCATGCAAACACACACACACACACACACACACACACGTATGTATGTATGTATGTATGTATGTATGTATGTATACTGTATTTATATGGAAATTTACTAAAATAACTGAAAAATACTCAATGCTGCAATAACCCAAAAAATAATATGAAAATTCCTATCAGATCATAAAAAAACCACAAGTGAAACCATTCATTAACACAGTTTGCAAATGTAAATAGCAAATTATTTCCTAATGGGTTCTACTGACTAAATTGAAATCCTTGTCCTGATGACTTGTCTGTTCCTGTCATGTGGTATCAGACAGGTTCAATTCAGTTTTCAATTCAGTTTCATTTATATAGCGCCAATTCATAATAAAAGTCATCTCGTGGCACTTTATATAGTGAGTGAAGACCTTACAGTTTTCTATTATTGAGAGAAACCCAATTACTCCCCTTGAGGAATCACTTGGCATTTTTTCAGCCATTCTGGGGTGTCTTCCAAAGTAAATGTTTTATTAGTACTTTAGAACTAAATTCCCTTCTTTTTTACTAAACACAAACCAAACTGGAACGTCAGACCACCAGGGATCATTTTAACAATAGCTGAATTCTGGCAGTAATATCTAGACAGACCAAGCACTCACACTTTTCTCCTAAATTTCTCTTCATGGTAGGTACCAGAATATAAGCTACAGCAGCTCATAACCTTTTAACATAGTCAGTTCAGACAAGCCTGAAAAATTGGACACATTTGGGATACAATGGAAGTCAATTCAGTTTGACTACTGAGTACACACGTGCACATTTTTAACATTACTCTGTTTTGAGGTTTTGGACTGTGACGTCCCCAGTATAGAGTTACTTGATTGGAAATAACTCGGGTCATGTGAGAAGAGTAAGGTATTTTTGTGAGTGCCACTACAGTCACTGATGTAATTCCCTTGACTTTTGACTGTCTGCCTGTTGAACAGACTGAAATGCGGAGAAGTTGCCAAACACAACAGCACTGAACAAAGCTGTGATTAGTTTCCTGGCGCAGCTGCTGATTGAGGCATGAAGGCTGGAGCACACAAAAAGAGAAGGAGCAGCTATAATGTATGCTTGTTTAAATCAAATTTCCCATTTCCTCACGGAGGAGCTGCTCTTTTTATGGAATTCATTTGCATATCTGGAAGTACTTAAGCATAAGGTGACAAGAAAAGGTAAGAGTGAGCATGAATCATTTCTCCGAGTGAGATAAAAACCCAATTGAGTTTGAAGATCATGAAAAAATAGACAAAGCAGTTTCATTACCAAAAACATTTACTTCTGTTTGGCTTTGTAATAAATAAGCTGGATTCCCTACGCTTTCTGTGCAATAGCTGAGTCATTTTTCACATTCAGCCCTCGTAAACAGGGTTGTACCAGCTACTGCTTGCTATATTCCATCCAAGCCATCTGATACATTGATGTTTGACCCACATCCCACATATACTCAGAACTCAAATGCCATCCTATTCTGTCCTAAATGTCAGCACAACTGAAAGTACCCCCAAAAGTGGAGCTTTGGAAAAGGAGACCGTCGCCTGGATGCCATGTGTGACCACAATTCCTACATTTCCAGCAGTAATCTTGTGCCCACTATAAAGATGTATATTGTGGTTGGTCACTGTATGCCCACATGAATATATCTGCAAGAGTTCAAGACAGAGAAATGAAACAAATACATGAAGAAGAAGGTGTGGTTATAGAAAGGTGGGTGCTCTGCAGCTGTCAGAATGAATCATGGGAATAAATAACAAAATAGTCTGGGCAAATAATTTAAACAGCTCAGACCAAAGTAAATTTTTAAAATGGTAAATGCAGTTTACCAAGGAGCATTTATTTGTTTATTCCCTGGGACTCCATTTGTACAGTTGAAAGGTTGCATACAGCAGCAGAAAAACACCACCTGTTCCTTTGGTGTGTCATCCAAATGGTATTCTAAAATCACTCTCAAACATGAAAAAGATGTCTCAGCTTACAAATGTTGCAGCAAATGATGTTAGAGGTTCTAACAGGGTGTCATTCATTTATGGGGAGCATGGAAAAATGTTATTACCAATTCCGCAGTCGACAAAGCAAAACTTCTTTTATCTTCTTAACATCTTGAACAGATGCACCGACAATCACTAGTAGCTCTGTTAGATGTGCACCACTTATTTAATGCACAAGGGTTTGACTGTCATCAGATAAGAGCAACTTTAATCCGCCAGACACTGCTGCTGTGGATTTATTCTTGGATGTAACACCTCTAATTGACAGGACTGCCATTGTGTGGCTCCCAGTTCTTTCAGCGCACCTTTGGCTGTTTCTAAATGTAATGCAGTGAGGCAAAACTTAAGATCAGCCATACGAACATCACTCAGTGAGTTAATGCATTAATGTTAATGCTCTAAAGGGAGTGTGTACTGACCCACTTTAGAAGTTTTACTTATTTGCAGTCCTACTATGGTTGGATGCGTTCAGCGGATAGAGAGGTCCCTGATGCTTTAGCTTGATACAAACAGATCTTTCGGTAGGTTTTCTGATGTATATGTTCTGTCTTCTTAGTTAACTTGGGAAATCGCTGATCAGAGTGTTTGAACTCACTGCTTCACTCAGAGGACAAAGACCTCTTTGTAAGCATACTAAAGTCTGAAAATGGAAAATGTGCCCCGTGGACGTGGTTCAGAGGTGGGCTGGGTGTAGCTGTACTGTTGTAGCTGTTTAGAGCAGGAAATAGCTGGAACATGCCTGGAGCCAATCAGTGCACTACAATAGACCTCCGACGTGTCACAACAGCAAAAGCGCAGGTGTAAATAATGAAATTAATGATGCCTGAAATCCATCTAGCAGCTTCAGTTTCAAGGTTCTGGGGCTGTGAATGCTGGCTCAATGTCAGGGCTTACAAAGACACTTCAAGAGAACAGAGAGGTTGCTCACATTATTAGTAACACCTGTCCTTTCTCCGTTATGTACAAACCATGTACATTACATGATACACATTCGTGTGCAAAGACTAAAATGACACCAGTACATTTAGACAAATGTTGAGAATAATATGAGTGTTTTAAAGAGTCTCACCATCCAAGAGGGAAGTGAGTTCTGCTTCAGCAAAGGAGCTGGACCAAGCCTCATTCTACAGAGGCACAAAAGCATAGATTTCACCCTTAGCTTGAATTTAAATAATCAATGTGTCGTATTTTAATTCTAAGTGATGAGTATTAACTCCTGCTGAGTGTATTGCATGATTAGACTAACTGTGAATCATTCAAAACGGTATCAAACTGCAATCAAAATTGTGTAGAATTGCTGTATTGTGTCCATCTACATAGTTACGCTTGACTGCATTTGACCGCAGCGGGACAACTTTAGTCTACTAATGTTTGCTTATTGTCTACATATTGTGAAATGGATATTCAAAGCTAAACGCCAGCTGTAACACAGCCTCCACAGCTGCACACACAAAGGCAGGTCATGGAGAAAATAATGACATTACTCGTGGCAAAGTCATTATAAAGACTCCAGCCAAAGTTAGACTAGCCGTCTCAGTTTGACTGTCTGTTACCACCGTGGTCACTCTCATATGACCTCAGTGAAGAAGAACCTGTGTAGGTGCTTCTAAATAAATACCAAATTCATCAGTATAGTGGGGTAAGAGGTGGAAGAGAGAATGGCAAGAATATTCCTGCAACAATGATGCCATTTTTTCCCATGATTATTGAAATTTGGAGTAAAATAGCAAAGCAGATGTTGCATTTTACAAAGACAGACCTTTACCATTACCACGGATGGACATAAAGTTATGTGTATTTTCATGTTAAGACTGGTCCTGATAAAAGCAGCTCTCTCTCTCTGGAACATGGCATAAAGAGTATGATTTAACATTACTCAAGCAGACAACACTTCATAAGTAGCTATATAAAACCAAAAAGTATGTTTTAAGCCATGTGCATTAATATTTACAACTAGCAATTCGTACCTGGGTACATTTTGAAAAATGTGGTTGATCTGACTGTTGAATGTGCTGCTGCATTAAGGTAAAGGAAGACCATGTAATGTGGTATGTTTATGTGTGTGTGTGGGCGGGCGGGTCAGATTGGCTCAGGGGTTGGAGCGGTAGGTGTTTGCTGGACTTGGCCTCCACCAAGCATGGTGACTTGCCCGACCCCTGGCCTCAGGGTCGCAGGCCAGACTTCTCCTTTCCTGTGATGAGCTGTTAACTGACCTCCAGGGCAGTCAGTCAGGCTACAAGACTGTGTGTTCTCCATGTGTGTGTATTTCTCTGTGTCTATGTGTGTGTTTCAACCTCACTTCTCTGTGATCTGATCCAACCTGACAAGGCAACAGGACCGAACAATAAAAATGTCTATTTTCCTTCTCTCTCATTCGCTCCCTCTCTCTGCAAGCTTCGGGCGAAATGGGGGAGGTGATTAAACAGAACAAACCCACTGGAAGAATGACAATCCCAAAGAATAATTTTTTGTAACCTAAATCTTCCTTTTGTATGTTATGACACAGCAAAATGCAACAGATGAATGTATAGAACTGAAATTTTATTGTCTCTACATTGGTTGCTTTTACATGCTATGGCGTGTTGTGTTTGTACGCTCCACAAAGAACGGGACAAACAGCATTATGTCATTACTCTATTCTAACACTTCAAAACTGTTCACACTGAAGACATGACCAGAAACTCACTTTTCACAGTTTAAAACACAAATCAAGATGGAGACAAATCAGTTACAAGTATGTCTACTTTGACCTCCATCTTTTAAGTGAATATCACCACGCACGTAGAACAAGACCCCAGAGTTTGTTCTCATATTGTATATTTAGATTCCATGCAGAGTCACTGACGTCATGCTACATGTGGCACAAGCTGTCAGTTTTGATTGGCTGTTTACCATTGTACCAGCCTAAGGGGCTGTTTGAAATTTTAAACCACGTCCAAAGAGAATAACTTGTGACTTTTTATGTTTTCTGCCCATCCAGTGGGAGCAGTGTCTTTGACTGCGGTAGTTTTTAATTTGCTTGTGATTATATGACACAAATGAAGTCTGCCTTTAGAATGGGTTGTTTAAGATTTTGACTTCCTGCGTTGTTGTACTTCTGTGGCAGTTCCCAGTTACCACAACATTGTGTTTCTGTACAATTAAACTGTGCTACTAATTGATGTCTCAATACATTTCTCACCTGTGATGTTAAAGGAAAGATTTTCAGATTAGAACAAACACAAAGTCTGCAGTAAGAAGTAGGAGGGAAGGGTCAGCGACTGGACTCCCACCAAAGAGACTAGTGTTTGAGTCCAGTGACTGACCATTATTCTTACAGTTAAGTTTTGTTTTAGGAGGTTAGGTGTATGAAAATTTTACTTTCTGACTGACAGACACAACAATTAGTGCAAGCTAGAAGTGTAGCCACCAGAATTAGTTGGTTAAGATTAAATATATACATCACTCGAGTTCAAACAACCTTTTCAATATGTCTTTGAAGCTTCTACTCCATTTTCTGTTACCAGGGTGACAAGTTCCACCCCATCTACTATATGACTAAAAAGGAGTGACGGTAGAGAAATAAAATATATGGTGAAGATATGTTGATTGGAAACACATTTGTGATCACTTGAAAACAAATGTAATCCAGCAGAAAGTATATTTCTGAATGTAGCTGACAGTGCAGCCTTGTTGTATTGGGACATAATTTTGTAGAGACGGGTTGTCCCCAGGTCAGTGCTTAAAGCCAGATTAGATTGGGTCTGTCTGTCTTCCTGTCTTTTTATTTCTCTGCTGAAAGGACTTCCCTGAGGGTTTTTCTGAAATTCTCCAAGACCTGAAAGTTGCAGCTGTGTTTTCTGCTCAAGTTTCTACAGATTACATATGTCCTCATTTGACATATGAAGAATATAAATGTGTTTGTGTATGAAAACATTAAATGGAAGTTCAGGAGTAGGACCACACCTCAATCACTCCCCCTCCTGTTGTACATTTATACATACCATACTATATACCATTCTTTCTTAACATTCATTCGCATCCAATAAACAATCAAGCTTCAAGCTGATGGTGTGGCTCTTGCTAGTGAACTAATGGACATAATTTGGACAAATACAACTGATACAAAGACGTCCATCACTTCTGGATACCATCTATATTTTAGTAAAAGGTCACAACTTGGGAAACATGTTAAAAATCTTTTTTATTATACAGTTGAGAGCATATTCTAGACGGATTATAAGAAATGTCTAAAAGGAAAGAAAGACTTGTAATGTATTTATTCATATCAGTTTATATTCAGTCTGATTTCAGTACTGAACAAGTCTGTTGTGATTTTTAAGGCACTTCATTTCTTGTTTTTTGTACTATAATTATTGTTGTTTGTTGCCTTTCGCCTGCTTCTCTGTATTTTTTTTCTAATCACTGCTATCATTCTCTTCGTTTTTCTTCCTGCCTGCTTGTTTAGAGAGACTCCCTCAGCCATACGCTCGGCAGCACACTGAATTGTGAATCCAAACAGGCAGAGCAGCAGCAGATAGACAGTGACTGAGAGGAGGGAGGGAGGGGGTGGTGAGAGATAAAGAGTGAGAGAGCAGAGAGGGAGAGAGAGAGAGAGAGAGAGAGAGAGAGATGAAAAGCATGCTAAGCGAGAGAGAGGCGCTCATACTGAAGGAGGCAGAGGCAACAGCTACAGCAACAGCACGCTCCTTCCCCATCCTCCCTCTCTCCTCTCATAATCCCACATCCACGCCGGGGGAGATGGAGGGCACCCTGACCCGCTGAGGAGCTCTGACTGAGGGAGAGGAAAGTCTCACGTGAGCCTCCAGCCCTTCTGCTGTGAAGGTCTGGATCATTTTTGGGGGGGACAGTAATCAACAAGGAGTGAAGGGAGGTGTGTAACCACGAGCCTGCCGGCGGGAGGGAGGGAGGGAGAAGGAGAGAGAAGAGGGGGATGAGTGGTAGGTCTGGTACAGCTGCTGATGCCAGGGTCTGACAGCAAGGCAGACTGAGGGAGATCTGAGGAGGAGTGAAGGTTTCTCGCACGTGTGGAGCAGCGTCGGCAACTTGTGGGCCAAAGAGGAGAAACAGATTCAACATACGCACACAGCTGGACAGATGAGGAGGCATCAGGGACCACGCTTCAGTCCTGGGTATGTTCATTTACGCTACACACATTCTCACACATTTCATCCACGGCGGTAGCTGGGTTTTTACAAATAGAGCGCACTTGAAACGCAACAGTGCGTGTTAGCTGATCTTCAGGGTTGACGACTACCTTCCCTGACAAGTCTCCCTACTTGCCCTCAGATACTTGCAATGAGGAAGCAAAGGGAAGGTTTATGTATGAGTGTATGGTCAAGCTGTCTCACCGTCTACATCTTGTTATTACATTACCAAATGCCACCTCAAGTAATGCACATAAATAAACCTTCACTGGTGGAAGGCTGTCATGTTTCGGGTCGCAGGGACATTACTCTCTGCTGCTCATTACATTAAGTTTGTACATGAGTTAAGTGTTCTGTACACTGTGTGCTGCCATAAATTGTGCACAATGTTCAATTAAAACGTGAATGTGTGGCAGCTGACAAACATCAACTGAAGCATGGACTTGTTTGTGCTCTCTGGTCTGAGACATGTATAGCTACACCACAGGATGGCATGAGTGGTAACATGACATGAGGGACCATATGTTACGATACGTTGTGACGGGCTGCATATGGCCTGTGACAGCAAGTTTGCATGAGGCGTTTCAGCCAGAAGCCTCTATTTCTCTTCATCTGACCCCCCCCCCCCCCTTTTTTCCTCTCTTACTCTTTTTCCCACCATTTTCCGTCTTTCTCCAATTCCAATTACAGACTGTCACCTCTCCCTTTTCACCTGATCCTATCTCCTGTTTCATTCTCTTGCTAAGCAATTACCTTTACCTGTATCTGCCTCTCTGGACAGCACGGCTGGCTAGTTTTCTGTCTGCCTTCTCAACAATGAAAGTGAAGGATGGGTACTGATTTCATGACCATTTTTTTATGGCTGCCTGAACCTGAGCGAAAAAGCAACATCAGTGAAGCCTGAACGCATAAGCCACCTCGTGTTATTGCTGCTCATGTAGATCCGGAACAGATATGTAAATATGAAATACCTGTGGGGGCTTTTCGGCGTGCAGAGGAATTATGCCTCTAATCATGCAATCAGCTCATTATTTCCTGCTCCTCATTAACTTGTTTGGGTTTCTAACTTTATCGTTGTTCACAGTCTTGTCTTCCTGAAAACAAAACAGAAAAAAACACCTCACCCAGACGGAGCTGGCGGGCAGATTGCTCCCAGCATACAGGAAAGCTTGCTGTTGGAGTTTAAGAGAGTTGAAACTCCTCACTGGCTCTTTGCTCTTCTATATGTACCCTTGTCCTTCCAGCTTTATTGGTTCTCTTTTTATACCTTTTTCCCTATAGAGGATTATAGGAAGGAGCGACTAGCGAGGATGCTTGTTACGATCAAACCATATAACTTCTTCACGTCCATAAACACACACACATTTATAATAAAAAATCAAGCATACGCTCCCTCTACCAGTAGAGCCCTTTTAGCGCAGCAGTGTGACAGCTACCTGAAGCACTGCCAGCTCTGTAAAATAGTGTGAGAGGACTGCGCCTGGAAATGAGACATTGTTGGATCACTGAGGAGAACGATAAGAGCAAGAGGACATAATGAACAGAAAGAAGTAGATGGGAATAGTGACATCAAATTAAATAAAAGAAGATTACGGTGATAGGCCAGACGGAAAGAGTTTGGAGGCTGACAGAAAAATGGAAGAATGTGGGGGAAACTGTTTGGCCTCTGTGTTGACAGACGCTGATTGCACATGTCTTTTTCCAGTGAGTGGACACGGCAGCAAAGTGATAGTTTTCAGCCACCCTGTGGGGAGAGAACAGGAAGACAGAAACAGACAGCTGGAGACACTGATTTCTACTGGAAGCACAGGATTTTGATTTATTTATAAAGAGGTTCTGCTTCAGCTTCCTAAAGGGAACGTTGGAGTTTTTTACATGTTGGATGGTGTTTTCACAGTTTTTGCCTTTAGTCCGTATGATACTGTTATAGTCAGTAGGATGCAGCAGTCTTAAAGTTCAACAGCATATCTAAAATATCTAAAATGTTGGATTTAATCACACATTGAACAGGAAGGCCGCATCTGCTTACAACAGATCAGTTAGTCATCCATCCTCATATACACAACATGGTATATAAAGATGGAAGATGAGCTGCCACTTCCTTCCACTGCGCGAAAGTGTAGTCAAATTGCTTCAGAGATGGGCGCTGCCGTCTTGTTATAGTGATGGCAGGAAGGTGGAGACGAGATTTAATGATCCTGCCTCCTGTCTCACTTCTTGATCTTCACACCAAGCTGACGCAACCTTGAACTCTCTTGGGCAGCACGCTTATCATTATTCTAGATAAAAAGGATTAGGAATGTGAGTTATCTAGAAAACCAAGCAAGATATCAATTATATTTTTAACACAGATTGTTGTTCTGTTAGTTTAGAATTGAAAGCAGAGCAGGAGGCAGGATGATGTCTTTGCACTTAAATGTTGTCCATTATTATATACAGTCTACCATCAGGACACACACATCTTGGTTTTCTATTTATCCCTCTGTCCCTCCATTTTCTTCTGTATTTTTTGGATCGGTCACAGTGGCAACAGGCTGAACAGGACATTCCAGATGTGTGCTTCCTGAGCAACACTTTCCAGCTCCTTCCAGGGGACACCAAGCTGTTCCCAGGCCAGATGAGATAAGCAATTCTTCCAGTGAGTTATGGGTCTATCCAATGATAGGCACCAAGAAACCACCTGAGCTAGCTCCTGTCAACGTGAAGGAGCAATGACTACGCTTCATATTCCTTCTGGATGCCTGAGCTCATCACCCTACAGAGAGAACTAATTTTGGTCACTGGAATCCACCATCTTATGCTTTTGATGTCGACCAACAGCTCATGCCGAAAGGCAAGGGTTGAAACATAGATGGACTTGTAAATTTGCCTTTCAACTCAGCTTCCTCTTTGCCACGTTGGTTTGGGTAATGCAGATGCTGCACCAATCCTTCTAGTTCGCACTCCATTTGCCCGTCACTCATGAACAAGATCTTTATTTAAAATCTTTCACTTGAGGCAGCAACTCAGCCCCAGTGTGGAGGTAGCAATCCAGCGGGTTCAGGCAGAGACCTTCTGACTTGGGGGCGCTGAGTTTTATCCTGGACAATTTGGGTCAATGTTTAAACCTTTTTTTTTTTTTTTTTTTTGAAAAATATGCATTTCAGGCATATAAGGATATGGCTCTGTCCATCTGTGATACATTGTATTCTAATACCCATTATACCTTACTATAAAGTATGCTAGAAAAGTATTTACTGTGTAAATACTATGCAAAATGCAAGTAGCAAGAAACAGCAGGACGTCCTACAACATCTGGTTTGTTTCTGGATGTCAACCTGCTTTTCTGGCCATTCTGACCCGCAATTTACTGAGCAGTAGAGGATTTGTCGGCATGTCTTGCACAACTATAAACAAAACTGAGCCTCCAAGAGCGCCCAGGCACATAACAGCTCTTGAATATAAGAGCATGATGGTCAAAGTTTAAGACGCAATAAAATCACAAAGTAATATGTCCCAGTTGTATACATACTGCATGCAACAGTGCATACTTTGTGAGAGCAGCTGTGGTACATGATGAAAGCAAAAAGCAAATAAAACACTTGATGAACGCATACTTCAGGCTGCTCAGATCAGCAGCAGCATCTGCAACATTTCTCTGTGCGCTGCTTTCATCCACCTCATTTCCAGCTGCAACAGGCTTCTGTTGTCGATGAAAAGAGTTGGTAGACACCAAAAATAGAGCGAAACAGAGCATGAATATGAATGAATATTTGTCAGGAAGCATGACTCCATATTAATGATCATGTTGTTCCGAAACTGCTGGATGTGTAAATACACAGTTGTGGAGTGTCTCATTGAAAATCTCAGTGTTGTGTTTACAGCTTGTTGTGATACCCTCAAGGTGCTAAAAATCAATTGGCTCAATTGTCTGACTTGTTTTTAGTAATGTTACTGCTTCTCTAGATCTATTTTACATTGGTGTGTATGATGATTGACAAAGCTGTGAAAATAAGATGGAGGTTGTAAGAAATTTGCCTCTGAGGCTTGAAACGCTCATCGGAGTGTGGAGTTTGGGGAACATAAGAATTGCTGTACACACAGGAGGTGAGAGCTTTGGGCAGAACAATGCGAGCATCACGTTCCTGCTAGAGGAGACGTGTGAGAAGCGAAAGGAATCAACGGTGGACTGCACTGAAAGGATTTGATTGGGAAGGTGACCGGGGGTATGTGGGCGTGTTGAAGGAGCTTTTGATCTCAGTGTGTGCACAAGAGTGTAAATGCATGTGTGTGTGTCTGTGTGCGAGGAGCATGGTCGACCTTGAGAAATGCACCAAAGAGTCTTAAGGACGTCCTACGTGGAGAATTGCTTCTATTAGATTGCCGGATCGTGATTGAGGTGATTGCGCGGACAAGGGCTGCGACCCACAACCGCCCACAACCGTCTACGGACACACACACCGACTGTATGCTGATCGTCACACACAAGCACACACAGTCAAACACCAGTCTTTATTAGAGTGTGGAATTACAGTGGCGAGCCCTGTGTTGCATCAGAGGTCGCTCACAAAACTGAATTTAATGGTCCTGCTTCCAGAATCATTCGGTGTGGATGAGTGTGTAATAGTACCACAGAGTGCTGCATGTGTGTGTCCAGAGAGGTTATTGGGGTTTAAAGGTGGCGGCCGCTAGTGTTGTCACACATGCACAGTGTAAAATAAAGGGCGTGATCCCAGTCAATAATGAACAAGAAGGCCTCTACCTCGGGCCAAATAACATGCAGGTGGGAACTACAACTCCTCTGCAGTCTCAGCCTCCTGCATCTCTCTATTACGACCTCCTGATCTTCAGCACCTCCTCTTCCTCTCTTTCCTTCACTTCCATCTCCATGATAAATTATTCTCTTGCACTCTTTCCCTGTTTCCCTCACGCTGCCCTTTCACTTTCCACTTTGCTTACTTTAATTTACTTTCCCCGCTGCGTTTTCTCAGCCGTGACCTCAGGGCCCTCAGATTCTGTTGTTCATTCTACCGCTCGCGGTTTCTCTCTTGTCTCTCTGTCTGTCTGCTACACTTCCCCCGTCTGTCCGTCTCTCTCGGCTGCTTGGCTCTGACAGCAAAGTTTTGAGGTCACCTGCTATCTCTTGCCTGGCACTCATAATGAATTAGCATTTGACTTCGCCTCATTATTCAGTCCGACACAACCATCCCTTGAGTCACTCTCAATGTCTTTAAAATGAACGTTCAAATTCAATTTAGCGATGATTGAATCTTTGCTTTCTGATTACACAAACCTTGCCTTCTGAGATATATGAAATCCTTCAAGGTGCGTCCATCCTGTTTTCCTTTTACAGATGTCATCACTGCTGCCATTAGAGCAAGTAAGCATCTCGTGTTGCTGATTTTTAAACAATGGCTTGTGCTAATGCAAATATAACAAACATTACTAGGTTTGTTACAGATGCACTGCAGCCTTGTCTCACTCAGAGGAGAGCTCCTTACTTCGGTGACACCTCAGTCTGAGCCTCGCTAATAAGGTTGCTTGTTCAACTGCAGAAAGTCGAAGAATAAACTGTTAGAGACAAATAGCCTTTTACCAGAACATCACATAACTGCAGTTAATGCTACACTCTGCCAACAGAAATTATTTTCAGGCCTCTCTTACAATACAGAGCAAAAGAACTCATGACTATACAAGGTTTAGTGTTGTATAAGAAAAACACACAGTTTGCCTCTTACAATGGTCACATTAAAGCAGCCAATTTAGCGACCTTCAAGTTAAGCCTTGAACAGGCAGTAATATGTTGCTGCTCTTCGTGAATCTCTGCAAAATGTGCAAATGTAATTTCACCTGTATTCAAGCAGCAGTTGAGAGTGCAAATAGCATCATTTAAAATCTTGACATAAAAATGTGAAGAGTCATTCTGCTTTTTGACCAACAAGGACCAGATATGTGTTATCAGCATAGTAATTATTCCAACAAATCAGCATGTTCATGCGATTTTTTTGCTTTACGAATTCAAATTTCTCAACAACTCAGAGCTTCAAAAGCTTCAAATCAATCTGCTGTTGTGCTGAGTCGAGTTTCCACAAAGAACATTAATGAAAAATTTAGCAACACAGTGAAATAGCAACATGTGGTGAGACTATTACAGCTGCACAAGTTATTACAAATCAATTTACCAGCTCTTGAATCAACATATTTATTTGATTGAGCAAAAAGGTAGCTGGTATAAGAAAAAAAAACTGCAGCTTCAAATGAAATCGATGTTTGCACTCATTACCAGTCATCTACACAAAAGGCAAATACTGGGGAAGAGGAATACAATTCATTGTTAAGAATGAAAATCAGAACAGAGTAATCCTTTCTGGAGCCCTGTGGACACAAAGAAGAAGCTTTGAAAGGACTGTGGGCCGGAGTGGGCCTTCAAGTACGAGTTATTTTGTCTAATAAGATATCATGGGATATAAATAGCACGCCACTTCAAGTACATTTTGTGTGTCACGTCTCATGCATTCTGAGGTTTTTGCGCATTTTAAAATACCACGGCATTTGGTTAAGATTAGGATTACAGGCTGAAGAACAGGGTCATTTGTTGTGACTACATGGCGTGCAATGACACACCAAATACGAAAATTGCATTCTAATAGCACATGAAGTGAATTTTTCATGATAGCAGGCTTGTCGAGATGTCTGTGGTTGACATCCAAATTAGACGGCTACAACTTGACATCTCTCACTTCATCCCTCAAAATGAGATTTTTCTTTATGGGCTTTATGAGTAATGGACTGGATGATAAATGTCAAAAGGTGAGAGTCTTTTAACACCTGTTGAAGGAGGTGAATCTAACAGCTTTGTGTGTGGTCCTGTGTGCATGTGTGCGTGTGGTAGAACTCTCATTACTCGGCCCTGCTTGAATTAAGGACTCATGTTTCTCAGACTTCATTAAATGTTCATGTGGGTCATGAAGTTTGTGGCTCTGCTCACCTGTGCTTCCCATTTATCCACAAATGTCAATGCAGGTCAATGAGATTACGCTTATATGTGAGAGCGTGTGTGTGTCCGTTAAAGTGCACCCATATGTGCTATTGGTAATTGAATGTTAATGCAGGTTAAACAGTATCACCTTACCTTTTAATAATGCAGCTAATTTAATGACCACATGCAGGATGTAGGAGCTCCACTTTCTTTACGCCACTTTTCCCTCTCCTCTGCTTTCTGTGTGTGTGTGAGAAAAAGGTGATGAATGTGTCAATTAAATACTGATTTGGTTTGAATTCACATGACATCCTGCACTAATGTGGCTGGAAATTTAGGTGTACAGAACTCTCAACATTCACTGATTCAAGTGATTGCTTGTATATATCTGCTGATTTAAGTGATTGTGTGTGTGTGTGTGTGTGTGTGTGTGTGTGTGTGTGTGTGTGTGTGTGTGTGTGTGTGTGTGTGTGTGTGTGTGTGTGTGTGTGTGTGTGTGTGTGTGTGTGTGTGTGAGTGTGAGAGAGAGAGAGAGAGAGAGAGACATAAAGAGAGACATAGAGAAAGAGAGAGATGGCGTCTAATGCCATCTGTATAACCGACCTTTGGGGCAGGGGGGACGTTATTCATTAACTCTAACAGCATGATTTCTAGGCAAGAGCACTACTGGAGCGTGTGTGTGTGTGTGTGTGTGTGTGTGTGTGTGTGTGTGTGTGTGTGTGTGTGTGTGTGGAGCATGCTCTTTAGCTCTTTACACATATAAGGTCAATGAGTCTTATTTGCACGCTTCACTTTACTCTTTACCTCCATCACTCTTTCACTCTTTCATCCGTGATTCCCAGCGGATGAACAGTGTTCTGATCCATGAGGACTCTGTTAATAAATGCTGTATTGCTATTGATTCCTCCTCTGATCCTTCAGTTTGTCCAGGCACAATCAAAAACGCGTTCTCCCGCGATGTCGAGAGGAGGGCTCAGCTGATAGCTGTGATGGAGTGTTGCGCCCCGTTCCTGCAAATTGGATTTTAATGATTCAAGTATCATTTCTTCAACGCTGCTCACCGCCTCACACAGAAATTACAAGATGATGTCCTCTGTGAAAGACTGAGAGACAAACAGCCTGCTAAGAAATGTCTTATAATGGTAATAATATCTTAGATGTGTAATATCTCTGTGTATATACTCCTTATTACCGAAGCAAATATTTTTATTCTGTCTCGACAGCAACCAGCATAAATTTTCTTCCAGAATTTTCCAGAAAATCATAGTTTCTTCTGGCATTTATCCGCACTTGTGGAACGTCTTCATCTTGACATTCAGAAAACTGGAACAGAAATCAGATCATGTCAATACCTCCTGTGGGCTTTTACCATGTTTTCTGGATTTACTCTTGTCTTTTCGGTCGGTGGTTGGCTGCTTCACGCCAAGGAGTTGAAGTATCTTGGGAATACGCTCCAAAGGTGATGAGAGCTTGGAGTGTGAGATGGGCAAATGGAGTGGTGCAGCATCTACGGGAATGTGAAAGTTGTACTGGACTGTCATGGTGAAGAGGGAGCAAAGACCGAACGCAGAAGCTCTCAATGTACCTGTCAGCCAATGTTCCAATCCTCATCTGTGTTCATGAGCTCTGGGTACTGACTGAAAGAACGAGATCGCAGATACAAGACGCTGAAATGAGTTTCTACCGTTATTCCTGGTCTCAGCCTTATAGATAGGGTGAGGAGCTTAGACATCCGGAGGGAGCTTGGTGTAAAGTTTCTGCTCCTTCAAGTCAAAAGGAGCCAGCTGAGGTGGCTAGGGCATCTGATTATGATGCCTTCTGGATGCCTTCCTTTGTGATTTTCGGAGCAGATCCGACTGGGATGAGACTGGAGTGATTACAGATCTCATTTGGCCTGGGAATTTTTAGGGATATTCCAAGGGAAACGCGAAAGCATCGTTAAGGATGGATGGATGGATGGATGGATGGATGAAGGACAGTGTATTATTAATTCACACTGACAGGTTTGATACTACTAATGTGATTTGTCCAGTATTTGTGTTGGATAGCTCTAAAAATATTAAACAACATCACTTTAATTCTAACTAACTGCAGGGCAGATATTGTCATCTGTTGATTTTTGCAGTTAGTCTTTACTGTGATTTGGGTTTTCGCTGCGTTTCTCTGTGATTCCCTTTGTAACTGTGCCGTTAGATTAACTAGCTTCTCTGTACTGAATGAAAGATCACAGCACAATGGCTCTTATTAAATGCTGAACAATGTACAGGCGGGACAGAGAGCTTCAATCTCAACACAATGTGTGCCACAGCTCCCGTCTCAGCCTCATTTTGTTTTCACCGCTGCCTGCTGTCACAAAAGATACACCCACCCGATGTCCTCACACTTTCCTCCTCTTTACTGCCACCAGACTCCAAAATTCACCTCACCGATTTCCAATGCCCTAGCATGTATATTTCTGCCATCTAACCTTTGGTCTTTGTCAGATCGTCACATATGTACAAATTTGGTTCCTGTTGATGTTGCTCCCTTATCTACTGATTCCGTGAGCTGTCCTACAAAGCAAGTTCGACCTACCCAGAATATCTTTTTGTTTTCAAGCTATGGAAGTCGTACTTTTAATATGAAGCCTAAGAACTGTCTAGTTGTGAGTGTGTTCATCTAAAAGGGGTGGTTTTAGCACCAAATGACTAATCACAAACATGGACCTGTCAAGAGCTGCTGTTTCTCAAAAGAACATCAAACAACATATCTAAGTAGCACGAGAAGTTGAAAATATAATAAAAGCTAAAATCTAAAGCCTGCAAGGAAAGCTGGAAAAACCACTGCTGACTATGTGAATGTGTAAGTTAATGGGCTTATCAATATCACTACCCCATCATTAAGGCACAGTAGATCTGACCATAATTTCAGTTGTGTATTGCATTAAAAAATAATGGTTTGTGTAAGACAATATAAGTCTTCTTCTTTTGCCTGCAAACTGAGTGTAAAATGGTTTTAAGATTAAGCAAAGAACAAATATAGAAATAATAATTCACATCGGTAAGTCGACAAACTGTAAATCTTAAAAGGTCAACGAGGCTGTAGTGCTTTAATTACTCTCTGTTTTATGATTAGATCGTTAAACAAAGGCCTATAGAACCATAAAAGGACTCTGAATTTGCTTGGTGCTCTCCAAACTTTTGTCCTCCTCAGGGATCATCTCACTCTAACTGAGCTACACAGAATCTTCTGCGAATGGTGATGCCATTTTCCAAGACAATTGATTGGTCAGTAGGTGGTGCTTTTATACACATTGATCTGTTATCTAGAAGATTACCTGCGCTGAGGCTGGTCTGGTGTCCTGTGCAGCATGATCTACCGTGGTGATGTACCCCCCATATGAAAACCCAGAGCAAAACCTGAAGTTACCTCAATACCTTGTATAGACCTCTGGTTGTTCCTGTTTTCTGTCTACCTGCCCTCCCACCTGTAAGCCTCAATTTGCACTCATATAAACCATTAAAGCTGTTGCTGCTTGCCTGTTCAGCTGTGCAGTGGGGTCTATCTTCCTGCTCTTGTACAAATTGTGACACTGTGGGCTTGTTGAAAAGAGAGAGAAGGACTTAAATCAGTAGTCACAAGCTGCATCTGTGCCACAGACATTTAAAATGCGTCTTCTAGGAATCCTGGCTCTTGAATAGCTAAAGACTTTTGGAGGGATTTATTACTTATTCAGGTTAAGGATTTAATGAAAGATTGTGAAACCCCTTGCCATTTATGATAGTGGTCTATATATGACAAAACACCCACACCCAGATGAAATAATTTCACAAAGATCTAAATATATGAAAGTTTGTTTTTTAGTTTCTTTTTCCAAAAAATTGCAATTATGTTTATATTTTCTCAGACAAAAAGCAGCATCTCAAATTTCACATCTCCATGAACAAATGAATTTTTATATGGTTGCTTTTTCTTTTCTTTTCTTTTCTTTTTTTCTTCTTTATTAAACAGCCTCCACGGCACTGTGGGAGTAATTTGTTTGGGTGAATGTGGATGGACAGATTTTCTGTACTGTCCTTCAGCGCTGACCCCCTACTCTGCGCGCACACACACACACACACACACACATACACACACACACACACACACACACACACACTTCTATTTCGCTCTGAGGGAGCACAGATTCAGACATTACTTCTGCCTCACTGCTACACAAACAGGCTAGCAGACGCCCGGGGACTGTTCACCATTGGTGTGCATAAATACACACACACACACACACACACACACACACACACACACACACACACACACACACACACACACACACACACACACACACACACACACACATACACATTCATGCAGGCTAACATGTGCGTCACCCTTCCTGCAGGACTTGAGGCATGTGGAAGTTACTTGGGGATGCCAGCACATATGCGTCGCTTTGTCCTTTATATGTGTCACATATAATGAAGAGGCCAATGGTCGAGTCACTCTGTAAGTGCATGCAGTATCTGTTAAGGTTCTTGCAGAGCTAAAGGTTAGCCGCCTCTTCAAAATGAAATCCATCTTTGCTTGGCTTCTCCTCCCATTTACACAACAAAACTGCCTTGAATCATGCGCCCCATTGCATGTTGAACTGTTGAACTCGTGGTTTCCACTAGTTTGAAGTTGGTTCCAGGCTTGGTGTCTTTCGATAAGGAAACCAAGGTTTTGTTGAGCATTTGAAAACCAGACAAGAGAGCCCACATCCACAGAAAGCCTCCTGTTTAGGTCAAAAGATAACACAAAGGTGTAAGTTGCTGAATTATTAATGTGCACGTTCACATTCAGTGATAACGAGCTAGTCGTTCTTCATCAGATTGTGTTCTCGTGTGACAGACTGTGCAGTGCCGTAAGTCCCCTGACTCAGTTGGTTTCAGCAGCTTGTTAAAGTGACTATGGTTTGTTTGGAGAGGACACAAGCCTGTGGCAAGTTGAATTGCTTTTTCTTTGTCTGCTTGTCTCTTCTACTGTAGACTATCTGTACCTTGTTTTCCACAAATTATCGTATTAGCCCGATTAGTAGACAACTCTTTTTCCTGCAGCTCGTGTCAGAAAGACTTTGCAAAGATAAGAAAGGGTTTAAAGAGAAGTTTTTCTGGGAGAGTTTTGCCAGTCTTGAAAGCTTTTTTCCTCCAAAAAGTGAAAGTTGCAATCCTTCCATTAATAGATTGTTTACTCGCGCATCCTGCCAGGTTCTTTAAAGGTCCAATATGATGGAAATTCAGTTTTGTGGTTGTTGTAAACTTGAAGGTGTAAAGGATAAGCTGTTAGACAACTAATCTCCCCCAGTTTTGCAATCCAGAGAGAACATCAGTTCAGCAAACATCTAACTAACCAATAAGCATCCTTCTAAAACTAGAATTGGCAGCTTTGACTATCAATCACAGACGCAGAGAGAATTTTCTTTCTGAAAGGGGTAGAAACAGCAGTAGGTCATTGCTTTTCAGATCTAAATAACCCATTCAGAACAGCTCTAAAATCAGTGGTTGTATAATAGCAGTGAAATGAACCATCTTTGCACTATTTTGACTGATTTCCCGAACAGAGGCACAATATGGGGCTTATTTTCTCTGCATTTTCCTACACTATTTATTTTTTTTTTGCTTTTTTCAAATACAAATCAAGACATTTGTTGGTAATTCTTTGCTTTTTGAAAGAAGATTCAGTCCATGTCTGACCCTGCACAAAGAGATGTCTTAAGATGGTTTTGACTTTTCCTTCACCTGCCAGGAATTTATAGTATGAGCTTTAAGAAACTTCCATAGGTGAAACTTTGTGGTTGGTTACCTCTAAAATACACACTATACAAAGATCAGATACAACATTAAAACCACTGACAAGTGAAATGAATAACATCGATCATCTTGTTGCAATCTAATGTTCTGCTGAGAATCCTTTGGGTTCTGGCATTTATGTGGATGATACTTTGACACCTACCACCCACATAAGACACTGTTGCAGACTAAGTACACAAAATATTCTCATTTTCAGAGCAATATGGTGTTCGTAAACTTCGGCATTTGATTCTCTCTCCTCCTTTTTGGACTGTCTCGCCGCCTGTCAACCTCACTCTCAGCTCATCCCGGGTTAATGTGCTGTGTCAGCCGTGCCTTCATGTGTGTGGATTTTACAGCAAAGCTACTTTAACGTGTTTATCTCCACACCCTCAACATCCCTTTTCATTTCTTGTTTCCCTCCGTTCCTTCCTGTACAACCTGTCCTGAACCCTCAACTGTCTCCACCCCCGCCTGCTCCTTCTTCCCTTTAAACATCTACTCATGAATTTATTATGCGAATCAAAATAGAGCAATGACTCTTTGTCCCCTTTTCCTGCATGTCATTGGTCTAGAATGAATAATTCAGCCACTATGGTCGAAATTAGGATCAGGGATAAAAAAGAGAATTATTTTGAAGCTGTACCATTCAGGCTATTTTCGAACGGCGAGCTGTCAGCGCCTTTCCTTCGGCGCTCACTCTTTCTATTCCTTCGCTTCATGCTCTCTCTCATTCCTCCCACCAGTTCACTCACTATCACATGAAGATAGAACTGATTCTTCTCTGTCTTCTTCGTCCTTGGGAAGGACTGCATACTAAGCAGATAGAAGGGGATTGGAGTTGGACAAAGTCAGCTTTTGTGATTAGAGAGTGTATGTATTTATGCAATGTGTGTGTGAGCACATCTGTTGGCTTGATTCTACAGGATGTTTGTGCATCTTTCCGTGCTATTCCTGAAGGTTGTTTGTCAGTATTAAGTCATAATCATGAATGCTGTTTTTGCAAAATAGCTTTGATGGCACAACATGCAACAGACAGTTCACTTCGCAGGCGTTCTCTTTCAGACACGGCCATTGATCTCATTATGGAGCTCTTGCCGTCTCACTGTTTGAGGCGCATTCGATGTTTGCCGTTTAGGATGACAGTTATTGAATGCCCTGAAATGAGCCCACAAGCGCTCAGTTTGACTTTTATGGCACTTTATGAAGAGGAAATCATCGGGGAGAGGCTGAAATGCATTGCACATCAGAGGACCTGTTGGGGTTGTCAGTGCAGCGGCTGACCAGCGGGGTGTTAGTGTGCAATGGAGGCCATCGAGCGGTCAGACACCTACACATCAATACAAGATCTTCACAAGGATAAAAACACGGGCACGTGGCGTTGTGCGCACATAAGGTCGATCATGCGCTCAGATACACACACATAGATGCAGATGCACACTTGGATGATTATCCTCAGCCTCCTGAGGCATCATTGAAACTTTTCAGCTGTGACCTCGCTAAGAGGAAGAGAGGGAGCGAGATGAGCATTGCAGGGAGACAGAGAGAGTCCTTGAATTTTAACTGGATGCTCCCTGGGGAGAACTCCAATCATCTCTGTGTGTCTTCAGTGCCAGAGTCCCACAGCTTGCTTTAGGAGCTGAAGGACCCTGACGGCTCTAATATTCTCTCGTGGAGGCGGGCCTGTCATCATTCACTTCAGAGCGGCTTTTTGGGAGGGAAATCATTTGATTAATCAGCAGTAAAGGGGCTTCTCTTATCCGTTTTTAGTGTTGGATAATGACATTCCTCCAGCGGTAGCCAAGCCTTCCAGAGCAGAGGATGTACCAGAGGATAAATGTCACTATCAGTTATCAGTAATGTGATCAGGGCGCCAGCGAAATCACCCCTATAGCAGAGTGTGGCTTAAAGGAAATTTCTTGCAACACTGAAGTCTTTTTTGTAGTTTTTGGCCACCTTTTCCACCAGTTTCCAGATCGTTATGATCTGAGAGCATGGCAGTAGAGTACAGAAAGGTTGTTTGAGGGTCCTGTGCAGTTTCATAGCAGTTCCTAAGACTGGAGATACTCTCTCAAATCCGCTAATGATGCTACTACCACTGGGAGCACCTTGGACTTGAACTTCCACATCTGTTCCAGCTGTTCATGCTGCCCCAGGCACTTTTTGATCTTCTCATGCTTGTTCTCCCTGATGTTACTCTCAGCTGGGACTGCCACATCCATCACAGCTCCTTCTTCTGTTTCTTGTCAGCCACAACTGTGTCATAGAAGTCGAAGTGGTGGCTGACAAGAAACATTCCCATATACAAGCAACTCATTTTGTTGAATATAATGCCATTATGAGGAAACTTTAAGACTAAAACTACGACAACAAGACCTAGAATATATAAAACTGGAAACTCATTTCATTGTCAGGATGTCTGTGTGCACATGCATGCAGACGTGAAGAGACAAATCGAAGCTGTCACAGACCTGTGAGGCCAGATAGTGAGCTGTCAATCAGCAAACTAAGCCTGAACCCTCCCCACATATTGCCCAGAGCCCATTCTACCTCGCTCCTCCTCAGGCTCTTCTTCCCTTTAATCTTCTCTTATCTTTTTTCCCCATCCTGAATGTTTTTTCTTCATCATTTTACCTTCTTCTCTCTCCTCCAGCATCTCTTATATGTTCAAACGTTTTTATGACCTTTCCAAAAACTTCCTCCCCTGTGATCCCTCTCCTCCTCCTCCTCCTCCTCCTCCTCCTCCTTCTCCTCCTCTTCCTTGTCCTCACTGTGATGTGTTCCTTTTCACCACCTTGCTCTGCAGTGTTTACAAAGCCTTCACAGCCATATGTGTGTTTATACAGATGTGTGTATTGGGGGAGGGGATTGTATATCCTCCTGCGGGGTCTCTGGTGAGAAGAGGATCCAGGAAGTGTGATGATCACCTATAATTTTCTTTTGCACACAAAAGCTGTCCACTACAAATACACACATACACACTGTGTTGGTGTTGTACAACCAGAAGCCGAGCGGCTTTATCAGTGCTCGGGGATTGTCGCCTTTGTTTCCTCAGAACAGAGGATTCAGCTCTCTCCTCCACATCCCCTGCTTTCTTTTATCCCACATCTCCATCCTTGTCACTCTCCATTTCTCTCGTCTCCCCACGCAATCCATTCCCTTTCCTGTTTTTTTTTAACCTTCACCTCTATTTCACCGTCTTTCTCTCCCCCTTATTTCTGCCTCTTCATCCCCATATCTGAAACGGGGGTGACAGCTCCTATTGGTTGTGCCGGCAGAATCAGAGAAACGGGCAGCCAATAAGCTTTTGGGCTAACAGGGTCACTATTATCCAAGAAGCAGTGCAATTACTCTGCTGTCTACATCCGTGCTGTGTATGCATATGCAATGCTTCCACCAGCTTCATAGCTGCACTACACATTTACCCTCTACATGAACATCCTTCTTGGGTTTATGGTTTATTTACAACACTTGACTGAGACTGGAAGGTCATATTTCTATGCTGGGAGATAATTTGATGTCAACTTTTTGATTTTCCTGCATTCCTTGAGGCTTTGTTTTTACACGGCGCCCTTACATAAATGTATTTAATATACATTTGCAATCAGTTTATGCATTCGGGTCAGATCGGTGTACATATTCATCATAAATTCTCCCCATGTGAATCCTGCACCACGCTGCTCTTCAAAGGCTGTGGAAAGAAAGCTGTCACACTCCTCCCCTCCCCCTTCGTTCTCCTTCCAACTTGTTCCTTTTCTCGCTGTTTACTTGCCACACAGACAGTTATATATTTGTACCAGTCAGTCAGTCAGTCAGGCTGTGTTTGGCTGAGCAAAATTACACAAATTTTCTTTCCATTTCTTCTGTGGGCAGACATGAACTTTTCACTCAGCGATGCTGCCTTGTGCTACAAACCGATGTTAAAAATACTACATTTCAGTCTTGAGACAATTGCACTGTGTTATGGCGCAGCATCATGATTTCTGGGACTCTCTTGTGGCATTTGACTGAGCGTCAGACCTCATTTGCATCATTGGATCCTCTCGACTGTGGAATAGCTTTGACCTTCCTCCATCATTAGTGACAGAGTGAGACAGAGTGTCCCTCTTACCTCCCTCCCGCCTGCTCTTTTCCTCCTCTTTCATCCATCATACTCATTTCTTTCCTGTCCTTCATGTCCATCATCCCATCCCCTGACACCCAAATCTAGCCTTCGCTCACATCGTGGTCATATTATGCAGCTGTACGCTTATCTATTTCAATCTTCTCCCTTCAATTGGTTTTCATCACTTCTTCCTGCACCCGTCTTATTTGCGGGGGTACATCAGGCAGGCGTTGGCTGTCTTTGGCTTTAAATTTCCCGTCTGCATTCCACCTACCTAACGAGCTCGAGAATTGAATTGATTTCTTTTCTTCTGCTACCTAAGGGACATAACAACACAGTCCTGCAACCCATACACGCTCCAAAACATGCACACTCACAAACACTGAGCTGTACAGGGTGAAAGAGGGGTCGTTGCTTTTCAGGTGGGAAGTCTCCAGGGAAATGTTTCCCTTCACAGAAGGTGCCCAGCTATCATCGCAATCTACAGTTCGAAGAAGACGTGATTTCACTTCCCAATGACCAGCCCTCGGGATCGCCGCACCATTTTGTTATCTGGAAACTCATTAGCCTTTAGAAAGGAAATGACACCAGAAATGAACTCCCTCCACATCCCGTGCAGAGCCCCAGTAATCACAGCTGTGATGACGGAGTCTCCTGCTTGCATGAAGAACAAAATGAGATCTCATTTATCAAAGTGACCCACAAATCCTGCAATGACACGCAAAAATAAGACAGATAAATACTCTATGTCTTCAAAAAATGCGGGGAAATACCATCAAATAAGGCTGATGGTGGTGACCAAGCGATTCAAAAGCATGTGAGATAATTAATGAGTCATTTCAATCCATACCAGTAATAAGGCCACAGATCCCCAAAGGGCGAGACTAATTCAAGACTGTTCAGTCACTTGTCATAAAGTGTGTCACTCAAAATGATTGGTGTCTGCTGGTGTGATGTGTTTTTTTCTCTTTTATTTCCAGGGACAGGTCAAGTTTGATTTAATGATTTTATCTCCCTGCTGTTCTTAGGTCTTTCTCTCCAGCCTGCACTTTTCCTAATAGTGTAATAATCACTGCACTCACTGCTTAATTACACCCCAGGATAAACAATTGCCACACTAAACGCTTTTCCTCAACACACTTATAAAAAGCCCTGTAAACACATGCTTATTCGTGTGCGCACATTTTGTTCAGCCCCTGTGTAGCTTCAGCGGTGCACGTACTAGATTTAATGACTTGTAAGTCTTCTATCTGCCTACCAGCTGGCGTGTGTCCAAGCCTCTGATCTGCAGCACGAGCTCTTCATCGTTTCTGAAAAAAATGTTATGGTTCGCATACAGCACCGTGTCACTGAGACCGGCACGCGTACCATTTCAGCACATCACAGGGACAGCGCTGCTCGGATCTGATCCGAGAAGAAAAAGGTGATTTTGTACATCTTTCAGCATGAAGAAGTGGGCTGTGAATCAGCTCCAACCTGCTCGCTAATGAGGCAAAAGTCCCTTTCTGGATAACAGGACCACACTGAGTGACATCGCCAGAACTGCTCCATGCAGATCAATGAGATGAAAATGTGAAGGGAAGGAAAATCTCTCAGCTGGCAAAAAATTCTTACACCAAATTTACTTGAGAGCTAATTTCCATTTTTCTGCTATGGACAATCGAGTCCCTGTGGTTCTTCAAAGTGTCTTTATACATTCTTTAAGAATATATATGAGTTAGCTGCATGTGACATAAGTGAATGTATCTATAGAGTTTAAACAGACCTAAATTTAGAGATAATGTGTGGGAGACTTTTGTTGGGATGTAAACCAATCTGCTCCCATTTTAGCCCTGGCATGCTACTAATGTGTGCCGTCTAAGCTGAAATTGCCACTGCACTGGAGATTTATGATAACCTCATGACCTCTGACCTTCCAGATCACATGGTGTCTGTAGGAGTTGGAGGGGAAAGTGTGATATCACATGGTACAAATAGTGTGTGTGAGTTTACTATGACTGGATCTGAGAGTCTGTTGAAAACAAAGAGATTGAACACCTGAGAGTCGACCATCTGGTAGCAGGCAAAGTTACCAGTTTAATAAGACAGACTCCCAGGCTGCTCTCTGCTGTGTACCACACTATACTGTGTGTGCATCAGCCAATGTGTGTGTGTCCGTGTGTGTACAGACCTGCTGCGCGTGTTTTTTCATGTGTCTGTGCTCTCAGTGTGTGTAACCATGTGCTCAGGTTTGAGCCAGAGAAAAGCAGGTCAAAACACCGCAGGGTGTGAGAATCATCAGAATAGCTACAGCTAATTAAACGTGCCATGCCTTTGAGTCAAACATAAAGATCCATGTTTACTAAAGGTGAGTACTGACTGAAATACGCTTTGTTTTGAAAGTAAGGTTGGACTGCCAGAGTAACAATCAACAATTTTTATTGGAGTTTCCATTGAAATACAAATAAAATATCTTCTAATGTAAGGCAGTAAATATGAACTTAAAGCTCCTCGCCAGTCAGTGATTTAACCCAAAAAGCCCATTTTTTTGTGATAAATAAAGTTACAAGTTTTTCTCTATGACAATAATCCTGTCCACATTAAAATATCTTAGATTTAATTCAACTGTTGCTTCTTCTGGGCTGTACAGTGTCGTAGTGGTTAACACTTTCGCCTTGCAGCAAGAAGATCCCTGGTTTCTTCATGGAGTTTGCATGTTCTCCCTGTGCATGCGTGGGTTTTCTCCAGCCACTCCGGCTTCCTCCCACAGTGAGGTTAATTGATAACTCTAAATTGCCCGTAGGTGTGAATGTGAGTGTGATTGTTGGTATGTATATGTAGCCCTGCGACAGACTGGCGACCTGTCCTGGGTGTCCCCTGCCTTTGCCCGAGTCAGCTGAGATAGGCTCCAGTATGGGGGTATTATTGTAGCAACACTATTTGTCAATGCGAATCGAGAGTTGTCTACCCCCATACTCCAGCACCCTCCGCGACCCTAGAGGATAAATCGGTGTATAGAGAATGGATGGATGTTGCTTCTTCTAGAACATGCAAATTTATGAAGACCCCGCCTCTCCACACTCGAGCACATCAGCTAATTCTGCTAACGCTGTAAAACTACACTATACTACATCATGGCAAATTCTAAAACTGGTCAGACATACATGTTTTAGTTTGAAATCAATTCTTAAAGAGACTGCTGATGCAGAGAGCGCCACCTTACAAGTTGACAGCATTGCTCCTTTAGGTGTGTTAAGTTTGGATCCCCAGAAGTCTGAATCTGTGTTTTTGAGTCTGTCGTCCGTACGCTGAAGTTTCAAAGCAGATGTGCTCAGTCATGGCCTCGGCTGCTTATTTCACTCATTATGTCTTTCAGCAGTTTGGGGGAAAAAAAGACAGAAACATATGGACGTGTTAACAAGGTGAAAAATAGATTTTTACTGGAGGTGGTGTTTAAATTATAAACTTAGTGGCTCAGAACAACAAGTCAGTATGTTCCAAGAATAAGTCCTTAAATACAGGTTTCAAAGGCATTAGATAGGTCTTTTGTTGGGGACAGTTTTTACAATTTTACAATTACAAATACAGTATGTAGTATTGACTCAAATCTACAGCACACAAAATACATGCAATGACAATGAATTTTCATTTATTTATTGACGATAAGAAAATACAGACTAAAACTGTATCTTTACTAAAGCATTAAACATATATAGGATTATATAGAACTGAACTTCAATATTTTTAAGAACACAAGACTTGGTCCCTGTGGACATCAGATAGAATGAAATAAACACAATGGTGACTGTATGTCTGATGGTTTATGTTAGTACACTCAACAAAATTATAAACGCAACACTTTTGTTTTTGCTCCCATTTTTTATGAGATGAACTCAAAGATCTAAGACTTTTTCCACATACACAATATCACCATTTCTCTCAACTTGATGAGCCCTCAGTAGAGGGCAGAACCACGCCCATGCATGATACTCTGTATCAATTTTGATCATCGTATGTATATCCCTTCCGACTTGATCTGCTGACCTGTAACTCCACAACTGAGCAGGGGACCTTAGACTGATCTTCAGTGCCAAGTTTGATTATCCTAACTGCAGCACTTGAAGAGATATCTGACCAGACATACACACCCACCCACCCACATATATACTTACCCAGCCAGATACCGAAGCGAATGCAGTAACCCCGCTGACGTACGTCAGGCGTGGTTAAATATTGTTCACAAATCTGTCTAAATCTGTGATAGTGAGCACTTCTCCTTTGCTGAGATAATCCATCCCACCTCACAGGTGTGTCATATCAAGATGCTGATTAGACACCATGATTAGTGCACAGGTGTGCCTTAGACTGCCCACAAGAAAAGGCCACTCTGAAAGGTGCAGTTTTATCACACAGCACAATGCCACTGATGTTGCAAGTTTTGATTGAGTGTGTAATTGGCATGCTGACAGCAGGAATGTCATCCAGAGCTGTTGCTCGTGTATTGAATGTTCATTTCTCTACCATAAGTCGTCTCCAAAGGCGTTTCAGAGAATTTGGCAGTACATCCAACCAGCCTCACAACCGCAGACCACGTGGTGTCTAATCAGCATCTTGATATGGCACACCTGTGAGGTGGGATGGATTATCTCAGCAAAGGAGAAGTGCTCACTATCACAGATTTAGACAGATTTGTCAACAATATTTGAGAGAAATGGTGATAGGGTGTATGTGGAAAAAGTTTTAGATCTTTGAGTTCATCTCATAAAAAATGGGAGAAAAAACAAAAGTGTTGCGTTTATATTTTTGTTGAGTGTAGATGCTCGTTTTCAGTCAAAAAATATTCTTCTTTGTTGTGTTTTCCAATAAATAGACATTTTAGAATGAATTAACTAAATATAACTAAAGAAGAACCAGGCTCAACTTCAAGTAAATTTTGCAAATATAAGCACCACAAGTTTTTTTCAGCAAAGGAAACAATGGCTCAACACTGTAAAAACATACATATTTTTATAAAGTGTATCCTTTTAATTCTACAGATTGTTTTCAGTGTTTTATACACATACCAAAAATAATAATAAAATTGCAAAAATAGACTATGAAATAGCATGTCTAATGTAAAATAACAGTAAAAAAACAAAATTGGGAATAACCATCACCTTTCTAGTTTGTTGTTACATAAAAATCCTTTTACACCACACTTGCAAGTTTATTGTAATTTAACTAATATTTCATTTTTATTCAGCAGATGAAACTGTCACTGCAGTTTATTTTTAATATTAGGTACAGTTAGCAAAAAGAAGGAGAGATTCTGTAATTTTACATGGATTTGTTTGTTAAATGAGATCTATCTTGTATAATTACAGATGTTTTCACAACAAAATTGTGGAATGAACGCGTTTCTTCCGTTGTTTATTTCTACATACAATTTTATTGTTTTTAAAAGGTCAGAATATGCACAATTATAAAACCCAAAACTATGAGGGGCCGTACAAGACTTAATTCATTCTCGTCCTCTCACACACATATATTTTCTCTCATACTCACATACATTCTCCTGTGACACACATACATTCTCCTTTCACACACATATATTTTCACTCTCTTACATGCATACATTCTCCTTTCACACACATATATTTTCCTTGCACACACATACATTCTTCTTTCACATACATATATTTTAATATTCACGCACACACACATTCTGCTTTCACATACATACATTTTCACTCATGCACACACATACATTCTCCTCTCACATGCATATATTGTCACACTTGCACGTACATACATTCTCCTTTCACATTCATACATTCTCCTAAATAAATAGACATATATGTATATGTACAAAGAAAATATATGCATGAAAGAGAAGAATGTATGTATGTAAGAGGAGAATGTAGGTGTGTGAGAGGAGAATGTATGTATGTGCGAGAGAGAATAGTGGAAAAGGAAGTAAGTATAGTGGAAAAGGAAGTCCATCGTTTTTTGCGCTGTGATTGGCTGAAAAGCTCAAGTGGGCGGTGATGTTCAGGTAACGGTTACCATGGCAGGTGGAGAGGAGTCCCGAGCGCTTCAGCAAGCCATTGGGGTTTTAAGAAACGTTTTGTCATCCCCAGAAACGGTCACGTATTATCGTCATCGCTTGAGCAGCAGGCGACAGGTTTATCTGCACCAAACTTTACTCACAGCACTGTGGAAAGTGAGATGAGACAACTTTTCAGACCTGCAAACTTCCAAGTCGCTGCAGCGGGACAAGCAGCTAACGCTAACGCTACACAAGGCCGAACTGGAGGATTACGTGTAGCGTTAGCTGCTTGTCCCGCTGCAGCGACTTGGAAGTTTGCAGGTCTGAAAAGTTGTCTCATCTCACTTTCCACAGTGCTGTGAGTAAAGTTTGGTGCAGATAAACCTGTCGCCTGCTGCTCAAGCGATGACGATAATATGTGACCGTTTCTGGGGATGACAAAACGTAGTGTCGACAGATACGTACCCGTAGCCTGTGGCCTACGGATACGGCACTTTACCTTAACATAAATATTAATGAGATGAACATGAATATTAATGAGTCGGCTGATGAACGCGCTTTGTGATTGGCTGGTAATCCGACGTACATAAATATTAATGAGCCGTCTTGGTAATCCAAGTGATGAAGGCGCTTCCGTGATTCGAGGTGAATCTGCGTACCGAGCCTGTCATGTCAGTCATCTGCTGTTCTCTTTTCTATCATGCATAATGTGTTATAAATATCATTATCTGACTTTTTCACTGACAGTGATTTGGGGGTTGAAATCGGCACTACTATTAAAAATAGCAAAACTTATTCACATGACCCTGTTCTAATAAAGCACAAACAGCAAACAAAACAAATGGCAGAACTAACAGCCAGCAAACGAAAAGTATTTTTTTACCTTCAAAGGTAGCGACAGACTATTACATATGGGAGACGCCAGTGTTTACAAACAGTGACGTCACGAAGTCACGTGATTACCGCGCTGGTTGGCAAAAGGAACCAGAGGAACAATGGCTGATGCGAACTATCCTTCCGTGAAATTGTCCGATTATGCTCAATCCTTATCACCTGAGGCCCGACAAAGATACGTGAGTAAGCTGAGATATCAGGGAAACAGTAAAACCTTGCCAGATCCCTACAATTTGAAGACTGGGTGGGTTGACGATCCTTCATTGTGGGCGGACATTTCCTTCACCGACATTTATTTTTAATTGATTGACACCGCTGGGCAGTTCACCCACCCAAAAATATATAATTATGAATTAAAAATAATATATCTTCTGTTAATCTTCAACAAGATGTCAAAGAAACGTCAATACGTTGCTGTATTTTTTGTCTGCAGTATGGCTTCTATGTAACAGTAACAGACCCACAGCATTTTTTAATTCTAAAAAAACGATCGCTAGACGCATACAGAAACAAATGTGGTTACAAATAGGAGGCTGCTGGCTTAAGGAGATGTTATTGAATATACTTCAATCGACTTTAGTATACTTTCATCGCCTAAAAAGTGATCGGTAACACATGACAACACTGAACCAAACCGAAAGTGTAGAGATCGCTTCACGCTAAGGATGCGACACTAAATCAATATCTTTTGGTAAATAAGCTCAAAGTTGGACATACTAAACATGCTAAACTATTGAATAGTTTACCTGAAGAAAAGTGGGAGCCACAAACACGATCTCTGCTGCTTACTGGGATACAATTTGTCCTGTTGATGGCTGAAGCCACCGCCATCTTCTCTCTCCTGACATCGGTATTCGGTGAAATTCCAAGCCTGATCCCTTCTCAAAACGCTTCGTACAACCAACAACTACACACGCTATTACCATTGTGGTAAATACATGTGCAATTTCATTCATGAAAAGCGATAACTTTCCGTATTTGTTTCAAACCCGATACCGTTCTCGTAGCAAGCTGTTATGTTACTGCCGGTTCTTGCCAACCAGTAGCAGTCTTGTACCACGTGACCACAGCAAATGACGACACGCTGGCGTCTCCCATTAACAACCTAAACAAAACCCTGACGTATTTTCAACGTCTGTCAACACAGACACTGCACGTCAGTCACTTTAATGTTAGCGGACTCTGTTGAATGGCTAATTTACATCACCACAAACAAATCTCACAATATCACAGTAAATCGAGTTTGTGGGTTTTTTAAATTCATGCCGAATTAAAGAGCTGCTCCTCATCATTCACGAGTGTTTGTTTCATATTCGACATCCTTAACTTTATCTTGTAAATTAGCGTCCGAAATTAAATTGGAACATTTGCAATGGAGTTCGTCAGCCGCTTCCACCACTGAACGCGGTAAACTAATTATAGGAACTGGACTTCAAACAATTTAGACACGGCGTCTAAAAGCGTAAAAACTGCAATGTCTAAAGTGTGAGAGGAGACGGTGTATTTTTGGTTAAATTATACAATGTTCGCCGTCAAAGTCATTCATATAAACTGCCTGTAATGTGCAGCAAATAGTAGTTAACCGGCGCCAGCTCTTCAGTGACCTTAACGGGTCCGTACCTCTAGTACAGATGCTACAGGTACGGGTCCATACCTGTAGCATCAACCAGGACAAAATGTTTCTTAAAACCCCAATGGCTTGCTGAAGCGCTCGGGACTCCTCTCCACCTGCCATGGTAACCGTTACCTGAACATCACCGCCCACTTGAGCTTTTCAGCCAATCACAGCGCAAAAAACGATGGACTTCCTTTTCCACTATACTTCCTTCCTTTTCTACTATTCTCTCTCGCACATACATACATTCTCCTCTCACACACCTACATTCTCCTCTTACATACATACATTCTTCTCTTTCATGCATATATTTTCTTTGTACATATACGTATATGTCTATTTATTTAGGAGAATGTATGAATGTGAAAGGAGAATATATGTACGTGCAAGTGTGACAATATATGCATGTGAGAGGAGAATGTATGTGTGTGCATGAGTGAAAATGTATGTATGTGAAAGCAGAATGTGTGTGTGCGTGAATATTAAAATATATGTATGTGAAAGAAGAATGTATGTGTGTGCAAGGAAAATATATGTATGTAAAAGGAGAATGTATGTGTGTGAGAGGAGAATGTATGCGTGTAAGAGAGTGAAAATATATGTGTGTGAAAGGAGAATGTATGTGTGTCACAGGAGATTGTATGCGTGTCACAGGAGAATGTATGTGAGTATGAGAGAAAATATATGTGTGTGAGAGGACGAGAATGAATTAAGTCTTGTACGGCCCCTCATACAAAACCCAGAAAATGTATGTAAATGGTAAAGTTATTGTATTATTGATGCCCCAGCTGCAGGAAAACGACTCCCCTTATATTACACATGTGTAAACATGTATCTACATGTGTGTGTTGCCTTGTGCTCAGCATGTGTGTTTTATATGAAAAACATGACAATATATCGGTGTTTATATGTCGAACGATCTATTTTTAAATCTGCGTCTTTGTGCTTTTGTTCCATGAGGATGAAATGTGAAAGATCGTCACAGAAAGGCAACAGATGGGACACAACAGGTTTATAGATGAATTCGTAGATGTTTGTTCTACTTCTGAGGAGAACAAACAGCATTTGAAGTGATTCAGTGGCTGCTGCAGTGTTTTGTTTTTGTTTTTGTTTTTCCCTTTAATCCCACCATCCCTCCGCGTATATTTATCACAACTGTCAACACGACTGCCTTCAGCTGCCAGATTACAGCCAGTGAGAGAAGGAGAAACAAAGACAGAGCGAGAAAATGAGATGGAAACTGTGTGTGTGTGTGAGAGAGAGAGAGAGAGAGAGAGAGAGAGAGAGAGAGAGAGAGAGAGAGAGAGAGAGAGAGAGAGAGAGTGTGTGTGTGTGTGTGTGTGTGTGTGTGTGTGTGTGTGTGTGTGTGTGTGTGTGTGTGTGTGTGTGTGTGTGTGTGTGTTATAGGTTTACATGTAGGATTCCAGTTTAATCTATTTTTGGTGCACGGGGGATTTCACACAAAGTCTGCTGTGAAAGCTGAGACACTGAAAACTATTTAGCACTTCATTTTGTGGCTATGAATACTTTCAGCCAATTTTCATTTCTTACAGTTGCCAGTTATTACTGTAATCCAGCCAACCAGCTGCAGCACAATGGACGGCTGCTTGTCTCGACAGGTGGATGGTTTACTGAAGCGTTTGTCTTTCAGGGCTCGTTTGCAGCGAGCACAGAGTAAATAATTACAGCAGAAAAATATATTGATGCACAGATAGAATCATTTCAGAGGACTGAAACGTGCCCACACACACACACACACACATACACTCTTTGCATTGATGTTTGTCACGGATTTGATGGTCTGGACTCCGCTGCATAGATGCTCATTATAACAAAGAGGAAAATAACAAAGCCAAGTATTGAGTGGGAGCGAAATCAAGTGAGAAACAAAGTCACAAAAGACATCAAAGAAGTGAGGCAATATATAAGATAGATATTCTCTGTGACACATTTGATGTCGCGTGTATCTGCTGAAGTCCAACTTGAGATGTGAGAGACTGGTGACAAATTAAAGGAAAAACTTCAATCTTTGATCCTGTGGGGCATTTTGTTGGCATGGTTTGAGTCCATTTGTCCCCTTAGAAGGAAGAGTCACTGCAAATCAATATTAAGTTGTTCTGAGTGATCGCATTTATCCTGTGATGAAACATTTTATCCTGGTGGAAGCGGTCTCTTCCAGGATGACAGTGTCTCCATCGATAGGACACAGAGGGTCACTGAATGCTTTGATAACCTGTTTGCCTGCTTTTTTTAAATGCTATTTTACATTTTAAGTGTGAATTGCTAGCCTAGCCATGCTAGAGCCACGTTTCTGAAGGCACAAGGGTCTAGGCACGCTCGACAGGGAGGGAGGCGGGCTAAAAGGTTGTCTATCAAATCCCTCTGCAGCAACTGGGTAGGTATACAACCAATCAGCGCACTGAATAGGCTGATGGAGTTCCTAGAGCACCGACGGATTGTGGCTAAGTCCCATTAGCTTCCCAACCAGCGGAGCCGCGGAGCCAACTGGTATATTAAGGATTTGCCATACCCCGTCGGCATAAGTCCAAATACGTCTTTCTTCTCAATGAAACACTTAAGTGCCGTCCTTTGTTTATCTTTCAAGTTGAATTTTAGCTTCAAATCTTTAAGGGCTGTGGCCAAAGCCGAGTCGAAAGATAACTGTTTATTGTGTGCCGGTTGTTTCTGTCAGAATCGTCGCACCTCTGTCGTCACTTCGTTACGCCTGCCTTCTGACTACACTTCATGGTGATTCGTCCGGCCAGTTTTAGGAGAATCCAGCCTCGAGCCTTATGGAGGGTAACTAGACCCACCCTGGCAGAGAATTAAATTCGTTGCCGTGGGTTGTCTAGCGCGGCTAGGCTAGTAAATTGCAGTTTTTGTGACATTTTCATTTATTTCCGAATTTAAAAATATAGAAAAAGAAAAGGAAAAATTCCATAAAATGTCAATGCTTTAACAGTGACTTTGGAGAAGACTTGGGGATTCATTTTCCTGATCCACATCCACAGACATAACGTTTAGATAATGGTGTTCAATGATGCATGTGCTCTAAACTTCCATTGAAGATGGAAGACAATTTCACCCAGACAATTTCATGTTCTCCATGAAAACACACATTTTTATTCATGTGCTAACATAACTGCATAAGGGTTTTCTAATCATCAATGAGCCTTTCAACACCATTAGCTAACACAATGTAGCATTAGAACACAGGAGTGATGGTTGCTGGAAATGTTTCTCTGTACCTCTATGTAGATATTCCATTAAAAATCAGCTGTTTCCAGCTAGAATAGTCATTTACCACATTAACAATGTCTAGACTGGATTTATGATTGATTTAATGCTATCTTCGTTGCAAAAGCTGCTTTTCTTTCAAAAATAAGGACATTTCTAAGTGACCTCAACTTTTGAACGGTAGTGTATGTGTAGGAAAAGAAGTAATTTAGATCTTTTACAGCAGTTTTGGGTGGTTACTTCTTAATATTTGGTGGTACTGACATGATGTAGCTCTAAAAAGTCACCTTGTCCATAAATATATCAGTCATACAAACATACTGCAAATGCTAGCAGGTCAGCAAGCTGTAAATGATTTGAGAGGACTATTCAACAATGCATCTTGTCCCTTCCACATTTTGAGTGTTTCCATTCACAGGATGATATTTCTGCTTATACAGTGTTTGTGGTAATGTTCAAGTCATGGTCGTTTTTGAATAAGCTGAGTGTTCCAAATATTTCACTGTGGCAACAGTACAGACAGCAAAAAACAGTCTACATGGTGTGTTTCAGTCCATCTGTTTCAATGGACATTTTCAAACTGTACATAGCCTTGAGTGGAAATGTTGGATTTTTAAAAAAACAAAATTAAATATTGCAAGGATTTTTATTCATGGCAGCAGAGAAAAATTGTAACAATTACAAGCAGAATGTTAAAGTGTAAAGGAAACAGATGTAGTCAACAACATCATGACATGAAGCATGTTAAACATCCACTGATGCTTCAGTTCCACTGGAGAGACAAAAAACAGCATCAAATCTGTGTGATGCAAAGAGGAGGCTGTAACATGGCTCAGACTGAATACTGTACATTATCATGAAAGCCGTATTTCTATAATTTGTTCTGCATTGTTCTCATTTATTGGACGTTTGTCTTGTTGCTCTCTGTTCTTCTGCCATGGTTTGATGGCACCTGATAGCAGCTGTTTATCTCAGTGAAACATCTCTTCTTCACGGAACAGAAACAGCCTCATTCAGATTAACAGATGATGTCTTGATGAAACCCCACTCTGGTTTTCTCGCTGTTTTGTCGGATGTGAGCGTAGCTTTCAGCACAGTTGATTATAACCATTCCAGTCAGCAGTACTGGTCTAGTCTAAGTGGAAAATGCTCTGAACTGGTTATCGTTGAACTTATCAAATGGAGTATTTAATGATTCCGTATTTGTTCCATATGTTGCCTTTTGGTTGACATTTTAGTGATATCCAGTCATTTTTTTATGAATAAATGATTGTTCCCATAATAAATGATTGTGGAGTTTATAAAGACATGATAATAATGAACATGAAAAACATTCAGGTTTTTTTTTACTTTTAATAAAAAATGTTTGCAAGATATATCCCATAGACTTCAACAGTCCCTCAATTAAATATTGACTCATCTTCATAATACTGTATCAACTAGGATATTAACCCTCCTGTTGTCCTCATTTACAGGCACCAAAAATATTGTTTCTTTGTCTAAAAAAAATCAAAAAATTCAGCAAAAAAATTCCTCAAATTTCTGAAAATTTGCAAAACCTTCAGGAAGAAAATTCCAGTAATTCCTTAAAAATTTCCCTTAAAAGTTTTATTTTTTAAAAAAAAATCCTCCAAATTTGGCAAGAAAGTTCTTGTACATATTATCAAAAAATGAGTAAAAATCTTCCAAAAAATCATAAAAATATCTAAAGTGATTACATATAAATCAGTAATACTTCTAATATTTTCTTTCAGAACATTCACAACAACATTCGCTGGATTTTGGTTGATTTTTTTGTGAATGCTCTTAAGAAACATTTTTGACATTTCTTTTATTTTCCACCCCAAAATGTTCAAAGATTTCCAAAAAATGTTGAAAATGTGGACCTCTGAAGTTTCACGGTGAAAAATGTTTTTTTTTCTCCACGTTTTCAAGCTTTAAAACGGGTCAATTTTGACCTGCAGGAAAACATGAGGGTTAAGACTTTTTAAATCCTGCCATGCAAATCAAGAAAGTTGCCAGTGTTAAGCACTTCTCCAAAACATTGTTCAACAACTCATCGTGACCCTTATTTGTCTTGCCTGGAGTCCTGGCACTCAGTTTTCATTTGCCTTAATGATGCAGCATTTGCCCGTTTAGAGTTGGTTGAAATCTCACAGCGAGCACATAACTCCAGTCCTAACCAGATTACACTGGCTCCACATTTGTTACAGAGTTAAATTTAACAGCCTCGATTGCTTTTAAAGCTGCTCTGGCTCCTCTCTACATCTTTTAACCCTTTATTCTAATAGCAATGTACAGTCCAGGCTTTAAACAAAGGTGGACCATTTACCGTTTTAGTCCCAACATTTAAATCCACCATAACAGTCAGAACAGATTTGTCACTGTCTGAGCTCAAAAAGCTTTAAAAAATCAACCTGAACAAACCAGCATTTGTTTAATACCTTACAAGTCTTGTGTTTTATTGTTCCGCTGTACTTTTCTTGACCTGTGTTTTATTTTTTCTCTTGTTTTGAAAGGTACCTTGTAATTCCAGTTTTAAAAGGTGCCATAGAAGTGACATTTTTTTTATTAATACTATTTTAAATCTGTATTTAAATTCCTCTACTCTCATCTAGGTCTGAAATGTCACTGATATCTCTATAGGCCCTCTACTCAACCATCTCGGATAAGTTCGTTTTTTTTATCATAAACTATTGATACTCTAACTGGTAAATTTGAGATGAACATATCAAGTGATTTTCAACACACTTTTTCCCCACATTTAAATTTGAGACTATGTTTGAACAACAATATCTGAGGAACTATTAAAGACAAGAGCCTGAAAATGTCACTGTTAATTCTCATCATGTTGTTGATTCAGAATCTGCAATATTAGTCACGTAAATCACAACGGCTCTGATTGTGGGGAGGTTGAAATATGAAAAGAATGTAATTAAGGCTGTCATTAAAAGACCCAACTTTGAGCACAAATTAACAAAAAAAAAATAACACAGCAGTCAAACAGTGATATTTTCTGTATAATTTGTTGTTTTTTTAATATGAGCATATTTTTCATTGAATGTTTGCAAAAAAAATCTGATAGAGATGATTGAGCAGAAAATGCTCTAAAAATGTAATGATTTAAGATGAAATGGTTCAGTGCTATCACCATCCAGTAGTTGCACAATCTTAAAAAAAATAATAAGAAGATAGAATTCTGTCATTACTCACAACATTAAAGGGGAACTTCAGTTTTTTTCAACCTGGGGTCTGTTTTCATGTCATTTCATACATGTGAGTGATGGAGAAATGAATTTTCGACATAGCTCCAGTATTTAGCCAGGCAGGCAGCTTAGCAGCTCAGCTAGCAGCTCAGCCAGCAGCTCGGCTAGCGAAAAGTATGGGGCAGCTGGCCCCCCAACGTCAAAGTCCGCCCTAACGTTCTTTATGCCCCTCACTGACCGGCTCAGATAGTCTCAATGAGTGTTCCACAACATACTAGAGATGAGAAGTGAACTAAAACCTCCACATTACCTGGCGATCGCTCTTTGTTGTGGACTTTGACGCGGGGGGGCCAGCTGCCCCATACTTTTTGCTAGCCGAGCTGCTAGCTGAGCTGCTAAGCTGCCTGCCTGGCTAAATACTGGAGCTATGTCAAAAATTCATTTCTCCATCACTCACATGTATGAAATGACATATGAAAACAGACCCCAGGTTGGAAAAAAACGAAGTTCCCCTTTAAGAAATCATTTAAGTCCTTGGATGTGCATGTGAACCAGATCTGCACCAAAAAATAATTTTGCACGTGGCAGCATTTCATACAAAGCTTTGGGTTTGACATATTCTACACAACAGACAAACTAATAACACCTCTTCTGCAGAGCTGGTTGCAATTGTCTCCATTTTCTTAATATGTGAGTGTGCAAGAGCCAAGGTTTACCATGTACAGTTATGTGGCTATTCATTGATTAACTGCCAACATGTCAGTATATTTTATGGATTAGCTGCGTGTGACTAATCACTCTGAGTGCCTTCTGCTGCACTGAATGAAACTGATACAGACTAAAGCTATCAGTGTCACAGGATTTGCCGATCCGACTCCCTGCTGCGCTCAGCGGCCCTCACCGAGTTCTCAGTGTTGGCCAAGTTCAAAGTGAAAGCATGATGCACTCACACACACGTGCACACACACACACACACACGCAGATGAAACGACCTTTTGGTCTCATCTCCCTTCTAATCCACTTAGTGTTGTCTACCTTCTTCCCACACGCCAATCCAGACAGCTCCTGTCTGAATTCAGGGACATTTATAGTGTGGGGGGGGGCGTGTGCATGTGTGTATCTTATTCAACACACAGTCGATGCAACATTCAAATTATTTTTAGCATGATGAAAGAAAATAGTATTTTTGGTGTGATGTTTGTTGAAGAAGTCATCTGAGGACGAGAAGAGATTCTCTCCTTAATGAACAAGCAGCACATATAGTTTTATTTATTTAAAAAAAACTGTCTTTTGGGGTTTTATCTTAGTTTGTTTTAGCTTTGTTTGTTGTGTTTTTGTTCCTCTGTGGCTGTCGAGCATTGTTCTTGATGCACTGTGCATCCTCTGCTGGTGTTAACTTTCTCTGTGATTTTGGCTTCTTACTTTCATGCAGTTAAAAAACTGAGGCCAGAGTCTGGCTTCCTCAGTTTGTGGTTCTTTTTTGCTAACTAACTCTTGGCAGTTGTGCCGTCTCACTGTGCTGTGCTTCTCAGGAAAGATGCAGACATCCATCAGCTTCAAGAAATCACAGAGATCTGTGAAGTATTTTGGGGATCACCCGGTTAGAGGGGAAACGGTACAGTAGGATGCTGTGTGAGTCAGAAAGTGTCTTTCACTTCGTGAAATATCATCCGCTGTACGAGGAGACAGTCATCAGCAGATGGGTGATACTTCCCCAAAGGATGATGACTGTTTGGTTAGGTGTGTGTGTGTGTGTGTGTGTGTGTGTGTGTGTGTGTGTGTGTGTGTGTGTGTGTGTGTGTGTGTGTGTGTGTGTGTGTGTGTGTGTGTGTGTGTGTGTGTGTGTGTGTGTGTGTGTGTGTGTGTGTGCGTGCATTTCTAACTGTGCTTCAGATTCATGTTGTCAGGAGTATATGAAAGAATTGGGAGTGACAGAGAAGATACACACGTGGACAAAATTGTTGGTACCCCTCAGTTAAAGAAGGAAAAACCCACAATTCTCACTGAAATCACTTGAAAATCACAAAAGTAACAATAAATAAAAATTTATTGAAAATTAAATAATCAAAAACAGCCATTACTTTTGAATTGTTGATTAACATAATTATTTAAAAAACAAACTAATGAAACAGGCCTGGACAAAAATGATGGTACCTCTATAAAAGATTGAAAACTATTTGACCAGAGTGACATGATTAACTCAGGTGTGTCATTTAATTGACATCACAGGTGTTTCCAAACTCATAATCAGTCAGTCTGCCTATTTAAAGGGAGACAAGTAGTCACCCTGCTGTTTGGTGAAAAGGTGTGTACCACACTGAACATGGACAACAGAAAGCGAAGGAGAGAATTGTCCCAGGACATCCGAAAAAAAATTATAGACAAACATCTTAAAGGTAAAGGCTATAAGACCATCTCTAAACAGCTTGAAGTTCCTGTGACAACAGTGGCTCATATTATTCAGAAGTTCAAGACCCACGGGACAGTAGCCAACCTCCCTGGACGTGGCCGCAAGAGGAAAATTGATGACAAATTGAAGAGACGGATCGTTGGAATTGTATCCAAAGAGCCCAGAGCAACCTCCAAAGAAATTAAAGGTGAACTCCAAGGCCAAGGTACATCAGTGTCAGATCGCACCATTCGTCGTTGTTTGAGCCAAAGTGGACTTCATGGGAGACGACCAAGGAGGACACCACTGCTGAAAAAAACTCATAAAAAAGCGAGACTGGAATTTGCAAAAATGCATGTTGACAAGCCACAAAGCTTCTGGGAGAATGTCCTTTGGACAGATGAGACCAAACTGGAGCTTTTTGGTAAGGCACATCAACTCTATGTTCATAGACTCAAAAACCAAGCATACGAAGAAAAGAACACTGTCCCTACGGTGAAACACGGAGGAGGCTCAGTAATGTTTTGGGGCTGCTTTGCTGCATCTGGCACAGGGTGTCTTGAAAGTGTGCAAGGTACGATGAAATCTGAAGACTATCAAGGCATTCTGGAGAGAAATGTGCTGCCTAGTGTCAGAAAGCTTGGTCTCAGTCGCAGGTCATGGGTCTTCCAACAGGACAACGATCCAAAACACACAGCCAAAAACACCCAAGAATGGCTGAGAGAAAAGCGTTGGACTATTCTAAAGTGGCCTTCTATGAGCCCAGATCTGAATCCCATTGAACATATGTGGAAGGAGCTGAAACATGCCATTTGGAGAAGACACCCATCAAACCTGAGACAACTGGAGCTGTTTGCTCATGAGGAGTGAGCCAAAATACCTGTTGACAGCTGCAGAACGCTCATTGACAAATACAGAAATCGTTTAATTGCAGTGATTGCCTCAAAAGGTTGTGCAACAAAATATTAAGTTATGGGTACCATCATTTTTGTCCAGCCCTATTTCATTAGTTTGTTTTTTTAAATAATTATGTTAATCAACAATTCAAAAGTGATGGCTGATTTTGATTATTTAATTTTCAATAAATTTTTATTTATTGTTACTTTTGTGAGTTTCAAGTGATTTCAGTGAGAATTGTGGGTTTTTCCTTCTTTAACTGAGGGGTACCAGCAATTTTGTCCACGTGTGTATGCTCCCTTGCACCCTCTGCACAGCAGCCCATCCACTCAGTGTACATGCATGCAGAGTGTGAGTGTGAAAGTGAGTGTGTGCATGAATTAATTAAGGATGCTTTGTATTAATGAAGCTTTTTATAAATGTGAAGAATTGCAACTGGATCTGACTTGCAGTTCATCTCAGAGAACTCTTTGACCTTCTGAACTCATTTTAAATCTCCATGGGCTCATTTTTCACTGTGATATCAAGTCCTCCACATCTGGAAACAGCCTCAGCATAAGTAGAAGTAGAGAGAACTCAAAAATATATTTCGTGCAGCACAACAAAGTGATCATGCCATAAAAATCAGCCAGAAAGATTGCAGAATTTTTATTATTTACAGAAACTCTTGAGGACAAACAATTGGTAATTTTTTAAATGAAGCATACAGAATAAAGTCAATAATTCCAATAATTGCATAGAGCTGGGTCAGCACAAGATTAACTCTAAACAAACTTTAATAACTTTTGGAGCTCTTTAAATTTAAGAAGTTTTAAAAGTGTGTGTGTTTAACTTTCCAAAAGCCCTTAATGACACCCGGGACTATTGAACGAACTGCAGGCAGCATCCTGTTGCTTGTGCTCTCAGAAGCGAACATTAAGACCTCAGTGCGATGGACTGGCATCATGCTGACAGATCAGGCAACTGAAGTTACCCTTTTATTGTTGTTTGAATGCAAACTATATTTCAGCCACAACATACTCTCCAGTTTTGACACAGTGCTTGTGGAGATAATAGATAATTCTGATCTTTTCCCTTTCTTTTGAAGAAGTGAAATAACTCACAGCCATCCACAGAAGCGTTTAGCTTTTTGAGTTTCCTTTGAAGACAGTAAAACCACAGTGAAAGTCAGCCTCAATCCCCAGGAGGTGGCGAGAGCAACCCTCTGAGCAGCAATAGCCACATTTATGAAAATACATGAGGCTGAAATTAAGCCAGAATTTTCTCTTAGGTGGTAGAGAAAGGAAAAGAAAAAATTCACTTATGACATTTTGATCTAAACAGTGTAGAGTTGGTCTGCTAACTGCACCAAAACATCACACCATGGATCTAGTCCTACTATCATACTTTCAAGAATAAAGTAATTTTGTAATTTGTGCCTTAATCTCTTCTGATTAAAGATAGATTTGAAACAAGATGATTTCTCCCTTTAATTTAGACTTCAGTATATCAGACTTCTGAAAGGGACTTCAAAGCCAGAAGTGAGTTTGAACACTATCTGTCCGATGAAACATTTCTTCAGCAGCCAAGTCAAAGGTCTGTGTTTTTGGATCTAATCAGCTGAAGGTCAAACCAGGCAGCATGTCAGTCTCAATCAGTCCACACTCGCTGCTTCGGTGATTTAGAGTTCTAAGAAGAGGAAGAGGATGCAGCTCCAGTAGGATTTCATAGCGTCAAGTGCCGAGTTGAGTATCATCTCTTTTTGCAAACAACTGCAGTGTCCTTCACGTTTCAAACTGCAGCTCAGTGAACTGATGTCAGTTTGAAAAATGCTCTGTTTACCCAGCGAGCATTGAGAGCTGTGGTTTATGCTCACACTGTCGTTGCCTGTCACTTGCCGCGGCTGTGATGAAAGTCATGATGGTGACAAATGACCAAAACTTTGTAAATATTGACCCAGTGTTTATATTCTGTTCTACGTTTTCTTCATCTTTCTGTTCCAGCTGTTAATTTGTAACGGAGCCGTGCGTTCACACTGCAGGCGTTGTCATCGCTGTGGGGATGCTGCTCTCTTCCCAAAGCTTCTTCCACCTTCTTTTTTTCCTCCTAATTATACTATGATGGCAGTTTTCCTTTGTTGTCATCAAGGGTTTAGGCTTGGGCGTTGGTTTTGTTTTTCCCTTTCTAGATAAGAGAGATTTGAATCCTTTTGGGATGTTAACTTTAATCAAGTTTGACACTAAAAGCCGTATCTGACTTTTCATACTTACTTATGTCGATTTGCACAAGTTTATATTTATTATAGATTAAAAAATGATCTGATTTGAATAAATTTAGCGTAGCTGTCTTCCCCCTGACCATTCACAATCCTCTCCCCCTACTCATTACAGCTGTACCACAGAGCTGCTAAGCTGTATCCCTCACTTCACTGTGGTGCTTAAAACGGAGTGACTAAGCACAGATTTAATATTGGACTTATAACTACTTAGCCATGGAAAGTACAAACTGTCAGCTTTCCTCTGAAATGTAAAAACTTGTCAAGTTTGCAGCTCGGCTTGTTTGCAACAATAAAATGTAAAAGCTTTCATAACCTGCTGACTGCTTGACTGCTTCTACATCCTGAAAGCTAAACTGTGATTTTTTTTTTTTGAGGTTTTTATTGACTGTGTCTGTGTGAGAGTGAGAGAGAGAATGAAGGCCAGAGAGAGCAGGGAAAGAAGAGACACTAAAGAAGGGATATTGAGGAGATCCACGCTCTGCTGGCCAAATATAAAGGCTACCAGTCAGCATGCATGACCCATTTAGGCACACTGCCTTACAAATACACAGCAGACAATAACCACAGCCTTATTTTCCTGCAGTTATTTAGGAGTAATGTTTTAAATCAGAATTACCAGACTACATAAAGTAGGCGAAGCAGCCGGTGTCTGAAACATCTGGCTGTGGTCATCAGTGTTGTGCCCGTACAGCTGGTGATGTATGTATGACTGGGCAGGGATGTTGTTCCACAGCACCTGTTCATTAGGTCAGCTTTCAAAAAACGGAGTTATTTTTAGCCTTTTGGCTGATTTTCCTTCCTTTTTTCTTCCCTTTTCTCCCTGGACAGCTGGCCAGTGGCAGACTCTGCCTTCCTCACTGTCCGGATAGTTGTGGGATTTGCCCCGGCTGTTGCCTCAACATCTGGCAGATGATAATTTACAGCTTGTAGTGTGACGCTGTGTGTGTCCGCTATCCAGGTGCAAGAAAAAGATGCAACACTGACTGTGCGCTCTTTAATTTTGAAGAAGTATATGGAGGCAGGCAGATCTACAGGAGGACACAGGCTGCTGTTAAAACGATCTGCAAAAACAACAATAGGAGGAAAGAAAAAAAAAACATCCTCAGTATTTGGCATGGAGGCCAGAGTCAAGGTGTGTGTTTATTCGCCTGCTCACTGGATGATGCTCAGACTCCTCTGGGTCCATGTGTTTGATGGAGTGTGTGTGTTTCTGTGAGGTTTAAGGATCCCTGCCTGTCCTTGAGTCAAGCAGTGAGGACCTTGTCTGCCTCGACCATGTCAGCTCACTGATTCATGCTGTGACTCTGCCACTGACCCGTAGGATGACTCTCAGAGGGGGTGTGGAGACAGGTTGCATCCATCACACCAAGAGCTGGGCACATGTGCACCAACACACAAACACAAACAGACACTAGATACACTCGCAACAACACAGAGAGCCTATAGTCACGCTATGTTTTCCACAGCTGTGCTTCGAGCTAAATGCTACTGTCAACATGCTAACAAGCTCTCAGAATGATTTTAGCCCACTGATGTTTACAGGCGTAGGGTTACATCTTTGTTTAAGCTTGCCACAGTGCTTACATTTACAGTGCCAAGAACTGTTCAGGTTGGTAGAAAAAGAAAAAATGGCACCAAATGAAGGACGCTAGCATTTTTGCAAAACATCACAAACATCCTCAGGGGACCTTGAATGTCTGTCTGATTTAATGTCAGTTGAAAAATAATAATAAGAGGATTCATCATGTGAGCACCATGAACGTCTGCACAAGATGTGGCAGTTTATCTCATATATGTTGAAGTATTTCAGTGATTCAGGGAAACTTTTGACCGACTGCTGGTGTCAGACAGAATGAGAGGATAACCAAAGCTAGTGAGACTACAACAATTTTTCAAGTCAACCCATCTGACAGTGGTTGAGATATTTCAGTCTACATCAAAGAAATGAACTGACTGAGGGACCAATTAACCAACCCTGCAAATCCCCAGATCTGCTTGCACAGTTAATAAACTTAAATATTAAACAGAGTAAAAGGCACAAGAAGAGAAATTCGCATCATGCCACCACCATAAAATGCATCCTGAAGACGCAGAGACACAGAAACTAATGTTGTTCGAGTTTGTCCTATAAACGGCTCATTATTTCAGAACAACTCTATACTCATGTTAGTTTTCCTGATCTCTCTGTTCCTCTCATGGGCTCTATTCCAGTGAGACGCTGAGGTTTGCTGCTCTGTTGTTGTGGTCATGGTGAGTTGCTGCTGGTTGACAGTGCGAGGATGAGTTGCTGCTGAGAAGTGGGTCAGTTTGTGCAGCCGGCTGCACAGCAGCCTGTCTGTGCCTGAGTTTTGTCTCCCAGCGAAAGGAAAGATCATACCAGATTTCAGCCAGATCCTTCAGATACAGGATCTGTAAACAGAGCATTTTTCAGGCCTGTTGAAAATTGAGGGACTTATCCACCCTGAGGGTTAGGAGATGAGACAGAATCTCTGGGGGTTTTACTGCTGTTTGTGTGTGTGTGATCATGTGTGGAAAATATGCGAGTGTTGTGCATGTGTGCAAAGAATTTGCCATCATTTAAATTTAGCTTAAATCCCATTTCACCCTGTTTGATCCTATTGATGCCAACGCATTGAAACAGTCAGATATGACGTTCAAGGGACTGTTTGCTAAATCCAAGTTGCTAGAAAGAGACTTAAAGCAAAGCCTCCAGCCGAGAGAGAGAGAGGCGACTTTTGGATCTTTTATCTGTGTGATTCGCCCTCAGAACACTGACCGTTAAGCGCAAAACAACCCGTATATTGTTAATATGTTTGACTCTGATTTCCCCTGCCGCGAACATCTGAGTGCATTTTAACATCATGCTACCTGCTGATGATATTTTGTCACTTCATCTGAAAAGCTAACAAACGAGTTTAGCATCACATGCTTCTGGCACTTATAAGCAGTTTGGGTTTGAAACCAAAAAACTTTCTTCTGTCCTTCTTGTTAAACAGTATTTTCCTCAAACTGGAGAGCATTCCTACCATTTGCTGCTAATTAGAAGGACGCAGAGCTGGCTTCCAGATCTAATGCCAGGTGCTCTTTGACTGTCTCCATGTTGAAAACGCCGTGTGGGAGAAATGACCAGTTGCCTGAAGAAATGTTAAAGCACAAGTGATTCATCTTGTATTCATGCAATGAGTATGAAAAGGATTTTTAATTCATATCCAGCAAATTGTCGAGCCTACGCAATCATGCATCAACAAATACCTGATCAAACACATAATCTGACTTGGATATTCAGTGATTCATCTACTTCTGCTCACGTTTCAAAGGTGCAGTGCATGGCTTCCAGGTGTAATGTGATTGTTGAGGAGCTCAGTCTGTGTTTATACGTGGTGATAATAAATTCATTGTGTTTGTCAAAATGGAGCAGACGGTCTCAGTGCTGCAAAGAGAGCAGAGGAGATGCAAGATGTATGAATTTAGCTGAAGCAAGAAACTCTCTCACATGGCTCCCAGCATCCCAGCTCTCCAACAGATAGATGAATTAGTGAAATGACAAATTATCTTAAATTTCTCAAAGCAATCTGTGTTCCTGTTGTGGGGTTCACCAGCTGTATTTTACTGTTGTGCTGTGATATGTTTCAAATCTCCACAGCTTTCTCTGCAATATCACTTAAACTGCAGGAGACCTAATTCACAGCAGTGTGGATGTAGTTTTAATGAGCTTGGGAGATGATAGGAGATAGTCTCTCTTATTTCTTTCTCACATCTTCTGTTTTGTTCCTCATCCTGCCTTTGTTCTTTCCTTTTTTATATATGTGCTGCTTTTCCCTGTGTTGTGCCTTGCAGGTTTATTGTGCGCTGACTGCTTCTCTTTCCTCTGCCTTGTCTTGCAGGTATCTGGTGCACTGACCCTGCCTGCAACAGGCGAGGAGTCAGAGGACCAGGGCCATGATTGGCTCTCCTGGCCCTGGTGGGCGTGCCTTAGTGCCATGGCCGAAGGTGTGGCGGTGGGTCCTGGCTGCTTCACTGGCAGCTGCGATAACTTTGACGCTGCCAGGGAGCAGCCAGGCCTGCCCGCCACGGTGCGAGTGCTCGGCCCAGCTGAGGTCGGTGTCGTGCCAGCGGCGGAGGCTCACCAACATCCCGGAGGGCATCCCCACTGAGACACAGCTCCTGGACCTCAGCAAGAACCGGCTCCGCTGGGTGCAGACAGGTGATCTGACACCGTACCCACGGCTGGAGGAAGTGGACCTCAGTGAGAACCTCATCGCCACATTAGAGCCGAATGCCTTCTCAACCCTCCAGAGTCTTAAAGTGCTGAAGTTAAGAGGCAACCAGCTGAAGTTAGTGCCCATGGGGGCTTTTGCCAAGCTGGGCAATCTGACCAGCCTGGACCTGAGCGAGAACAAGATGGTGATTTTACTGGACTACACCTTCCAGGACCTGAGGAATCTGAAACACCTGGAGGTGGGAGACAACGACCTGGTTTATATTTCCCACAAGGTAAGCTCTGCAGCATCTGGATTACAACTGTTTTTACTAATGTAAAACTGGATGAAAGAACATTTGCTTCATTTAATAAATCCTCCTTAGAAATATTTTTTTCATTGCAATTAAATATGTTCTGTAGTTTTCCATAGACAGCAAACAAAGCAGTTGTTTGTCCTGGTTTAGCTGAGAAATATGTAGGTTAACATTTTTGGGAATTCGACTCACTGAATATAAAAACACAGCTAGCAGCCAGTTAACTAAACCCCTGGACATCCCTCCCATCCCAAACAGACAGAAAAACACGCAACTTAAAGTTCTGTTTGTCACTGGAGGCCCAGGACTACAAGTTTGAAGAAGCCAATTACACCTCCACAGTTTTCTTTTTGTCTTGAAAAGTTAATAGAATATTTAAAGTTCAAATTGTTTTTTACTTGCAAATGGCAGCATACATATTCAAAAACAGCAGGTTTTGCTGACAAAATCTATCATTTTCCTTCTTGTAGCTTATAGTATACTGAGTGTGTTTAGTTCAGTGCTTCAAAAACTGAAGTGTTTCAATAAAAAGTTGAGGTTGCATGAGTTATGTGTGAGATGATTAACTGGTTGGGTGCAGTGATTTTGTGGAGTCCCCTCTGGTTGGCTGGCAGCCTTATCTTGACAGAGTCAGGTTTGTTGTTTCCTCTTGTCTGTGTGAAGTGAACTAAACAGCAACTACTTGTAGACTTTTATTCATATGTTGAACTATTGCTAAAACAAGGAACTATTGTGTGTTTATTGTGGAAGACAAGGAAAGAAAGCCACAACTTCACCCATCAACACATTCATTTAATCATTTGTATTTTATGAGCATGCACAGTATATATACATGTTTTTTTAGCTACTATAAGAGTCTGAAACCACTTCTCTTAGTCACCCAGACTCCTAGAGTTTCTTAACAGAGACAAAATGTTGATCTAAGACCCTTGCTTATATCATTCCAGTGGATTGCTGTGTTTTTGTCACCATTTAGGTGTGAACATACATTCTTTCCTGTGTCTGCTTCTCTTAACATCACAATTAAAGCTCCCCTGCAGGTCGTCATGCATATATGTAGATCAAATTAAAAATAGTCTCATCATGTCTTTCTGCTCCTCAGGCCTTCTCAGGGCTGATGGGGCTGGAGGATCTCACAATAGCGCGCTGCAACCTGACATCCATCTCTGGCCAGACGCTGTCCTACCTCCGCAGCCTGGTCACGCTTCGCCTTCACCACCTCAGCATCACTGCCCTGGAGGACCAGAACTTCCGCAAGCTGTCCAACCTGCGGGGTCTGGATATCGATCACTGGCCGTACCTGGAGTACATCTCCCCTCTGAGTTTTCAGGGCCTTGACCTCCACTGGCTCTCAATCACCAACACCAACATCACCTCCGTCCCCTCGGCCTCCTTCAAGAACCTGGTGCACCTCACGCACCTCAACCTGTCCTACAACCCCATCACCACACTGGAGCCTTGGGCTTTCAAGGACCTACTGAGGCTGAAGGAGCTCATGATGGTGAGCACCGGGTTGATGACGGTGGAGCCCCACGCTCTCGGAGGTCTCCGACAGATCCGGGTTCTCAACTTCTCATCCAACGACCTGCAGACTCTGGAGGAGGGCTCCTTCCACTCTGTCAACAGCCTGGAGACCCTCAGAGTGGACGGGAACCCCCTGCTGTGTGACTGCCGTCTGTTGTGGATCCTGCAGAGACGCAAGACCCTCAACTTCGACGGCAGAGTGCCGGTGTGTGCGGGGCCGGTGGAGGTGCAGGGGGTCAGCCTCAGCACCTTCACCGATTCTGCACTCTTCGATCACTTCACATGCCAGAAACCTAAGATACGCAACCGCAAGATGCAGCAGGTAATGAGGCTGATTTAGCTTAAAACATTTCCTGATTTGATTATTGATGAGTTGTACAAAGAATTGCGTAATTTTGCCAGATTTTGCTGTGTTTTTAGTCCATGCGCCCCTTTCGTTCAGGTAATCGCACGTGAAGGCCAGCCAGTGAATTTTCTGTGTCGAGCTGAAGGGGAACCCGCGCCTGCTATCGTCTGGATTTCCCCACAGAGAAGACGAATCACATCCAAGACTTCAGGGCGCATCACTGTTCTCCCCAGTGGCACCCTGGAGATCCGCTACGCCCAGCTTACTGACAGTGGAACGTACATCTGCATCGCCAGTAACGCCGGAGGCAATGACACCTACTTCGCCACGCTCACCGTGCGCGGACAGCCACTCGATGCCGCCTCAGCCTTCTTTCTCAACCGCTCGCTGTACAGCGGCGAGTTCTTCAACGACACAAATCTGAACAGCACACGCGTTTTCCTCAAGTTCACCTTGGACCTGACCACCATCTTGGTCTCCACGGCGATGGGTTGCATCACCTTCCTGGGGGTCGTCCTCTTCTGTTTCCTGCTGTTGTTCGTGTGGAGCCGGGGGCGCGGCCAACGCAAGAACAACTTCACAGTGGAGTACTCTTTCCGGAAATCTGAACCCGCCACCGGAGGCTCTTCAGGAGGGACCAGGAAGTTCAACATGAAGATGATATGAAACAACGCAGCCAGGGGTCCCTCGGGGGAGGCATGAGCACGTCCCAAAAACGTGTTTGACACACGCAAACGCACACAGCCACTGACTCGCAAAGAAGTATGAATTTAAGTTCCTGTCTATGGCTCTAGTCTAAATTGAACGGCCACATAAAAACCAGAGCCAAGACTCAATTTGGTTCGAATTTTAAAAGACAAACAAAATGACCCTGATCTCTCTGCCTCTCTGTGTTTTTATTCAGCTTGTGGCTTCAAACCAAGTTTGACTGATACTGTAAGGAACAACAGTGTTGAAAGATCTCTTTGTCATTCATGCTTGATAAGAAGAGAGTTAAGATTTATAGGAGTTAAGTTGTAAATTGGCATGATTACTGAGCTGTGGAGCGCTGGTAGTCCTGTCTCTCGGTTATATTAATGAGAAAATGAAAAAGATTTCCTTTTTCATTTAAATTTCCCTTTACTGTACTTCGTGCAATGAGGGATTTGAAAAGAAATATAATACAGAGACCTGGCTACCAGCCATTTAGAGAATTTGTAGCTATGCTCTTCCAAAGTCTGCCTTGTTAAGAATTATGCATGTAGATTTGCAGTTGAGAGTTAAGTTGTAAATTCACATCATTGAATAAAACATGGTTTTCATAGACAATTGGATATGTTTTCTACAGAATATACATATAATATATAATATAATATACAGCCACTGTGGATTATATTGAGTCAAACGCTTCATTAACATCACCATGCGCCATTTGCTTTAATGAAATTAAAGCTTAATGGATGCATAGAATAAGATCTGATGAGAATCAGTGGGTTTGGATCACATTAATGACAAACAGACAAAAGAAACACAATTCGGCCTTTTTCCTTCTTTGTGAGATTCTGCGACAACATGAAGCTGTGTGAGTTTGGGACGAGCGCACTGGCCGAGAGCTGCCGCGGCCGCCTGTGGCCCGGAGGGTTTGGTTAGGAAGTCAAGCCCACCGGACACAGGCTGCCACGGTAACCATAGCAACCAACACAAGAGAGAGCAACAGGACCAGGCCGATGGCTGCAGGAGGGGAGCAGGGGAGGGAGGATGTAAGTCACAATGACCTCTGCCCTCTCTCCTCCTACATCACCATCCTCATTTACGCTCTTTGATCTATGTGTGAGGGTCGACCCGCCGGCCTCATCCTGCCCTCTGCTGTGTTGGTGGTCGCCTGACCTCACCAACGCTGCCCGGGGGGAGCAGCCTGGAGAGTCAGGTTCATACTTAGAGGCAGACAGAGGACACACGGTCCCACAGGTACATGATCACGCACAACACTCAACATCCCAGTAGTGGAAGACACACACAGCAGCAGCAGCACGTGTATAGCACCTTTTCTCAGGAAAAGTGAAACTAGCCTGCAGAGTGGTTACACATGTTCACTCTGTTCAAATGTAACATTCCAGCAATACTGTATGTAGAGCCATAAAGCCAAACTTCATTCTCCCAGAGAGAACTGATGTAAATTTGTGCGTGAAGAAACAAAGCCATAGTTTGTGTAGTGTAGATGTTTTTTTATACAGTAGCGTGTGCATGATTCAGTTATATAATTATTGCCACTGCCATCTTACAAGCTGTCGTGATGATCACAAGACCATCTGCTGTCACTGTGCTTCACCTCATTACACGCAGACACACAAACACCCGGAGAGGAAAGAGGTAAAACCACATCAAGGCTGTTTGGACTGATAGGAGCAACAGTCACAGTTACACATGAATAAACACATGAACCGGTGTGCGACACTGACTGCTCTCTGTCTGTCTCTGAGACGGCCGGTACGCGAATGTCTCTGCCCCCCTAGCCCAGTGCATCCCCCCTCCTCACCCCTTACCCCCCCACACACACACCCCCCACTGGGTCCTCCTTTGGGAGGGGTCCCTGGCTGGAGACCGAGGAATCAAAATGTAAATGAAGTCGTGTTAACCCTACCCACGCCATGTGCATCGTATAGTGGAGAGTAGTACTGTGGTTTTAAAAACAGAAAAAAAAACATAACGAGAAAAACTTTCTTTGAGGTGTTCTGTTGCTTCAGTTGTTGTTCTCTGTGACCTTTTGGCTGTTTCCCGTTTTGCAGCTCCTCATCCTCCATGTGGGACTGTTCTGTTCTCAACACCTTATGAAGCACACCGGGGTGTGTGTTCACATCTCAGCATGTGCAGAAGCTGGAGGCACACAGCAACATGCTGATCAAGATGTAATCATAAGCAATATGGTTCATGCAAGGAGTGAGAGAGAAAAAAATATTTGCAGAATTGATTGTTTTGTCCACCCAACAGATGCTTCCCACCAGCAGGTCTGCACATCAGTAATGCGAATGTTGACCTGTAGGTTAAAGAGAAAGTAAAAGTAATCAAATATGTTTAATTTAGTCCGACACACTAACAGCATAAGGTTATATTAGCTTGAGCTGTGGTGGGAAAATTGGGTTCGGATATTTTACTTAGAAAAAGTTGTAATGCTACAGAGTAAGCCATTACAAATAAAAGTTCTGCATCTAAAATCCTATTTTAGTAAAAAACACAAAACCACTGGTTGCATCATAAAGTACATAAAGTTAAAGTATTTATGCTGCAGGATGGCTCATTTCAGGGTGATAAATATTATATAATTGGATTATAATTATTGTTTCAGTAGTGTGTATCACTTTAATGGTGTTTCTGGACTTAAAATTAATTTCTTTACTGTATACTTCTAGATAGCTTAATCTATATTACATAACATAATTTAGTAGTTGATTACCGAAACAGCCAGTTAGTTACCCTTAAAATATTCTGACAAAGATCTGCAAATTTCGAATAATGCTCTTTTTTTGTTCCTTGTCCCTGAAAGACTTTACTGTCAAAGCGTTCTTAAAACATTTCCCAACGTCCTTCCTTTGTTTTCATGTATCATTGTGGGAACGTTTAAAATGGTATTCAACAACATCCCAAAAACATAGTAGAAATATCGCAGGCTAAATGTTCTGCCTTAGTTCATATTCTATTCATCTAAACACTGTCTGTCTGCTTTGGCCTCGATGACATTTCTGAAGATATTTTTTTTGAATGTCGGTTTGAGAACCTTCTTCTTTTGCTGTCATGTAACATAATCTGACAACCTTGACAGCATTCTCCAAAACATTCTCTGTGTGTTTCAGTTAAAATATTCTTATTTAAAGTTTAACCTTGCACATCATTTTGAATCAGAAATATCTTTAATACGTTCTTTAGCAGTCACTACAAAATGTTTTCTTTACAACACTACAAGAACTTGTAGGAAAATGTTGGTGTTGTGGAAACATTGACTGCTATCTGGGGATGCCCTAAAATAAATGTATATTTGCCTCCAAAATATAGCGGAGTAAAAGCGCAAAGCAGGATAACATGGAAATACCCAAGTAAAGCAAATCAAAGTTGTCCATCAGCTCAGTATTTGAGGTAATGTACGTTCCACCGCTGAACGTTAAAAGCATTCAGAAGTTTGCAAAAAGCCAGCTCCTGATTTTAGGTCATACTGTAAATAAATAAATAAATCTGATCTAAAGCACCACCTACAACACTTTACATAACCAGCTTATGTTTTGGAGATAATTTCCCCCAGGTAAGAGAAAACCTCAGACTCCCAAAACTTTGGCAAAATAAATCCAGAATACTCCCTTTTTGCCCCTTTTTTAAGGGATGATGAAAGCGTGGCTTCTGTGTCAGGATGAATAACTGAAGAGCTTTTAAAGATTCATGAGGCCGAATGAGAATAGATGAACAAATTGGCCTGGTTTTTAACACCGACTTCAACATCCTCTGCAGCCATTTTGGATCCCGTGGTGTTGAGAACAGGACGCTGCCCTCATGGACATCTCCTCTCCCCGAGCCGACCCTTCTGTGTTTCCATTCCCCGTATTTCTCAGTGGAAACTAGGCTTAGAAGACAGTGAGGCTGTCTGTAGTGTTCGTCGATGGTGTTATTGTGTAAACATCATACACAAATGTAGGCGTAGACGAGGATGTGTTTCATTTTAGTACCTTCTTCTACTTCTTCTTCTCCTCCCCTCTTTGCCGTCCTCCTCCCCCTCTTCCTCCCCCTCCTTGTCTTCTTTGCATTTCCAACCCTCGTCGTCCCTGTTCACAGTATTAGGCTGGAATATGGTTGTGTGGTAGTAGACACGTATTCTGTGTGGTTGCTGTTGTCGTGTTTTGATTGTGTTGCTCCTCATGATGACATCCAACACGGAGCAGTGATCGGAACAGTGGAGATAAGAGATGAAAGGGGTGACCCAGGTTCCCTAAAAAAAAAAAAAAAAAAAAAAAAAAAAACACTGGTTCCCATTTCACATCCTACCCATTCCTGAAAACAAACAAAACAACATATCTGGAACTTTCCCGCTCTGCACAGTGTCGCTCTGGGATCTTTCTCTGGATATAGAAACCAATGGACTGGACTGTATGTATTTTGTCTTGATGATATCTTGTCACACTTTAACACATGAAGAAACGGGGTTGGGAAGTTGACTAAAAGCTTACAGTCACTCTCTGCTCACTGAGGTACAATGAGTCATCTTCACACTGTTCATTCATTGAAAACTGACATTTCAGAACTGGTCAGGGTTGGAAACAAGCGCCTGTAACGATTCACCAAGTCTTTGAAAGATGGAGGAGCTAGTTTTGCTTCCAGCTAAAAAAAAATCTGTCCAACTGAATTTTCCTTCATTTTCAGAGCTTTTAGGAGTATGTTAAACATTATAACTGACAGTTGCCAAGCAATCCTTCAGCAGCTCTCCTCCAGAAAGATGCCAGTGCACACAGCTTTGCAGCCAAGCCACTTCACTTCACTGACATACTCTCTGTGTTTGTAGATACCAGCGGAGGCAAGCTCTATTCATCTCCTCTGCCATGTTTCTGGAGAAAGTAGGCTGAGCGATCCCCCGCTCCCTCCTCTGGTTTGTCCTTGCCTGGGGTTGCTGTAGTGTAGTCTAGACGCCCCATTTACAGCAGCAGCAGCAGCAACCTCACAGTTAGGATGCCTTCCACTGGGAAACTCTTCAAAGACACAGACCAAAATAAGAAAAAACCCGAAGACACCATAATCATTGCGTCATTAGCAGCCAAGCCAGAAATGTTCAGCTTATTTTGGGGTTTCTAACACTGTTTCCATTCTATTTCTAAATTAAGAAGGCTTTGCTTTCACCCCTCTGAGCTGTTTTCTCAATGTGTTGGACACGAAAGAACAATTTCAGTCCCACCTTTAAGGCTGCATTTGTCACAGCCTTTGTCTTCGTTCATTTTGGATTCAATATTAGCTCCGACTAAATCATGTCTCACTCCACATCCTACAGCTGCTGCGGTTTTGATTGGATTAGACTTGAGTTGAATTATCAGAGCTGAGATGAGCAGTAATGGGATGACAGAGAAGAGAGCTCGGCTGATTGGGTGATTACTTGGCTTATTAGTCCCATTTTCATAACAGGCCTCTCAGAACAGAGTGTCACACAAATACTGGAGTCTGGATTCAGTGGGTTCCTTTGGGTTTTTTGGCAGAAATATGGCATGTGGAGATTTTCCTCGATTGGACAAAGAGATGTTGTCGTTGCTGGCTGGATATTCAGGTAGAACTGGGCTTGTAGCAGCGCTTTGCTGAAAGATTGTTTAAAGCACCTTGCATAAACAGCTGCTTCATCTTAACCTTGACCAGAAGATTACCAGCCCCTCTTCTATGTGACAATAGTGACCCCCAGTGGTCAGTGGGAAGAACAGCAACAAATGGGGGCCATGCTGCTGATGCTGATGTACCAGAAATGTACAGGATGGTAAATTAAAACCAACAGCTCTGGGTCTCTTAGCAGTGAAACGCTGAAGAGAGAAAATTGACTGTTAGCTTCACAAGTCAGTGCTTCACTGATTTCCTTATAGCCATAGCGTAACCTCTCTGCGCTGGGTGTGAGGGGCTGCTGTTTGCAAAGTCATCAGGAGTGGCCTCCATCTGATCAAAAGCAACACCTGGTTTGCTGGGACTCAGTCTGTAGATTTAACACTTTCTGATGGCCCCTGCCAGCTTCACTAAGACATGACAAACTAAAAAACAAAAATAAACACACAGCATCATTCTTTCTCTCTATATGACCGAGTGCTGATCAGCAAATGATTGGTTTACTCTCTAGAGACAAATAATTAAAAAAAAAAAGACTTCTTGTTCTCGTGGTCTTAGAAGGTTAAATCTATGCATGCCTTTTGTATACAGTGATTGGTCTTGCCAAACTCGTACGGAGAGCCAGGGGTGCCATTGTTGCTGGCCATGGGACTGGTTGAAACAAACTGACAATGCATTAAAATGTGATGTGAAGAATATCTAAAGAAGCGTGCGTCTTACATAGGAAGCATTTGTTTACTCGGGATGATTGTACTTTCACACATATCTATCCACAAACGGACGACCTGCTCAGATGTATAAGCTGTAGATAAAGCGATTGATATTCCAAGCAGGATGGTGGGACTGATCAATGCTGTATGGGGATAGGATTATTAATGGCATACTTTCATTGATCTATCTTGAACCTTGTCACTCTATCAGAATCCCTCTGGAGGAGTAGGAGGAGGCGCACGGAGCTCTTACAGACCTGGCTGGCACTCATTCCTGGGTTTCCACATTACCTTTTCATAACAATTTCCTCTTTTAAGAACGAGATGGTGCCAGATTTTTTTGCGCTTTTATCCTCCAGGTCTGAGCCAATATTACGCTCTCTCGCCTCTCCCACTCTTCAGAGGAAGCTTGGTGTAGCTCTGTGTTTGTTGGAGTCCTCTAATAGAAAAAAAAACTAATGCTAAAAAAATCAAGTGTAATTCTTAGATTTGGCTGGTGTAAACTCATCCTCTCCTCTATTTTTCTGTCTCTTATCCTCTCTCTGTCTACTTCTCTCTCTCTCTTTCTTTCTCTTCATCAACCTGGCACCGACCTCGTTAAGCGTTTTAGAACTGTTTTCTTTGATCGCTCTCAGTTTTTGCACTAATGCATATTTGCTCCTCTTTGACACGGTCATTACTGACTTCTGAAACCTGGGAATGGGTGCTGAGGGCTCCAATTAAACGCAGAGCTGATAAAAAAAAAGAGAGAGAGAGAGAAGTAGTTCATCTTTTTTATTTTGAATGGTGACAAACTATCAGTCATCAGTGCACATGACTGGCTCATCAAAGAGACTGTTAGATGATAAATACCACATTTGGACTGCTGGATTTTTAACATGTATATTTTGTGGCGTAAGCGTGCGGATCCTTGGATGTGAAGAGCAGAAACTGTACATATTAGATCTCTTAGCCATATCACGTCATCAAATCTGTAGACCTCCTTGCCATGTCTGACAGAGGAAAATGACTGTTGAACTGTAAATAGTGTAGGTATAATAGCATAGGATTTAACTGCTGCTTCTTTCCTCCAGGGATCGCCCATGTTTTGCTCAGTCCCATGGCTGCTTGGTCTCAAAAGGGAAGGAAAAGACAATAATGTACTTGTCTATAAAAACACATATGAGTTCTTTTTTTATTTCAATGTTTGTTTTATATACTGTCTGTCTTGTAAATGAACTCCTTTTTCGTCATAAAAGCATGATGTGACTCTGTCGACTGAGTCCTGTGTCCTTTCTTGTCTCATCTATGGTGAGCTGCAAACACACAAGCTACACAAAACGTAGGTAGACAAAAGCATCACATGCATGATTGTTGAGCATCCTACCGCAGAACTAGAAGCACTAACACGCTGCTCTAACAGCCTCCACTCTCCAATCAGGGCTTTTGTCAGATTTAGCGCTGTGACTCCAGCAGGGATTTCTCCTCCTCGTCTGCAAGAGCATCACTGAGGATGCTGCAGGACTTCAATTACGGGGACAAATTATACTTTGAAAAATAAGTGATCATACAAAAGAAATTGGAAATTTCATCAACTCACCTACGGGAAATTTTTTAAGTCTAATTCCACACATTTTACTTTCAAAATGTTCCTTTTCCAACGTCTGTTTTTTTTATTTTGCAGCTCCCTCTTTCCCACAGACCGTTTTATGTCATTATGTTGCTTTTCATCACAAAGTCTTTGTCCAGTTGACTGATTAGATGTGGCTTCAGAGTGGATAAATGGACAATCGATGCTATACTTGCTTCTGTCTCATTTGTGCTGGTTCACAATCAAAGACTTTGTCATGAAAAATGGGGTTTTGAAATAAGTGTTCTAACATATTTAGTTAGGTGGTGTTAAGGTCAGGGTTATACGCAGATCTGCTGAGCTATTTTATGGCCTTTGCCTTGTAAACAGGATCCATTATTCACAAACGTTGCTACAAGGCTGCTAGTGTGCTATTACCTAATGTATTAGATGTCAATTTCTCCAACCTAATAATATCAATTGGAAACTTTATAGGTTGATTTAGGTAATTTTAGACTCTATGTGTTGAAATTTATCTCTTTCTGAACAACAAATATATAAATACATCTAAAAAAAATACAAATTTCTCACCTTAATTTTATTTTCTGCACTCTGCAGAAGGCTTTGGAGCATGATTTGAGAAATAAAGATACAGAGAAATGTAACTGGACTTTTAGCTGCATTGAGATGTGAATATTTTAAAATTATCTAAGCATTTTAGTAGTTTTAATTTTGAGTATATTTGATCAAGTTCCCTAAAGGTAGCAGGTTGTTTTATGGTAAAAATAAAAATAAAACAACAACAACAATAACAAACAAACAAAACACTTTTCCATTTAATAACATGATGCTTATTTCCTTAACTTTATCTTTTATTTATCCTTTTTTGTTTTTAAAGACATACTATGTTTAAATATAAACCTCAATAAATTAGACCAATTACACACAAAAATGCTGGTGCATCTTTTAGAATTTAAACCTTTGTGTTGAGAAATAAAATGTCTAGAAATTCTGTGAGTAGTCATAAAATATCAAAAATCTTAATTAAAACTAGAGACCATCTATTTGGTTTCTGGTGAAACTTTTTCAAATGGTGGAGCTTCTAAAATTCTCTTCAGTATTAAGATATATTTTAGCATAGGGACTCAAGTGTCTGCACATTTTTATTTTCACACCACCAGATGGCAACAGAGCTCCACAATAGGAAACCATCACAAAGAAAAAGAAAAGCCAGTCAGCCAATCGCTTGTTTCTTTATTTGTTTTTTGTCAAAACACAAAATTTAACCATACCGGTTTTCATTCAGTGTATTATTTGTTCCAGTTATTACTCGATTCTTCCTCCACAGGCTGAAGGCAGAACAACATTGACTGACAGACTCTCTGCATGACTGAGATGAAGATCAGAAGAAAGGCTCTCTGTGTGACGGCTGCATGTGTGTGTGGGTGTGTGTGTGTGTGTGTACATGCATGTGCATATATGTATGCAGGCATTTGATCAACATCTTCGATTAGATGTCCATTTAACCAGTCAGATCCCCACCGCCACCCCCTCATAGCCGGGGGGAGGGTCCTGAAAGCCTCTGCCTCCACCTTAAAGGTCACGCTGCAGAGGTCAAAGGCGATCACACACACACACACACACACACACACACACACACACACACACACACACACACACACACTCTAACACACCAAGAGCCATTCTCCCCCCCTTTCCTCCCATCTCTCCTGTCCAGTCAGTTTCTCTGCCCTCCTCCATCACTCGCTTTCTCTCTCTCCCTCCCTCTTCTTCTTTTTTTTCCCGCCTCTGCTCTATTTGAAATTGATTGTCTCTACCATCACAAAGACACTTGGTTCTGATTGATTGATCGGTAAGGGAAGAGGGAGAGAACATCGACACCGGGGCTTCCAGAGCTCTGAGGTCTGTCTGAAGGAAGAAAAAAAATAAGCAAATGACGCCATTTTGATGCATTGGAAGGAAGGAAGGAAGGAAGGAAGGAAGGAAGGAAGGAAGGAAGGAAGGAAGGAAGGAGCCGTATTTCAGCTGCCTGTCTGTCTGTTTGTTTAAGCTTCGGCCGGCTCCTAAGGCAGACAATTCTCCCAGGCCGATCAAATTCAGATTAACAGATGAGCTGGAATGAAACTCGCACTCAAACCTGCGTGATGAAACGATACAGAGATGGAAGTGTTTGGGGGCTATCGCACACGAAGGGAAGAGTTACAACAGGAGGGGAGAGACACAGTAATGAACCTGAAACACGTACAAATACACAGATTTTATACAAACAGCACATAAAAGACACAGAGCTAAAAAGAATGTAAAGATTACTCGGAAACCAAAACCCAGCCGTTTGTTTTCCCGGCTTCTCCACCTGTAGAGGTACAGTTCATCCTGCTGTTTATATACACTTATATAGTATCCATGCATAACAGAATCGCTCATCCCACCCCTAATGACAGAGGTGCTTTGGTTGGTTCTCTTTTTTTTAATATGGGAATCACTTTAACACACACAGGAGACAATCTTCAAACACAAAATTAGCCAAAAAAAGTGATGCAAAACTGAAATGATCGTGTCCTTGATGCAATGTTTTTACCCTATTCTCAGATATTATATCCTTTCCTAACTTTTAATGTCATCCTTATGCACATTTCTGCCCCAGTCTTTCGATTAGTTCCACAAAGGACACCGTGCAAATCTACAAATATAAATAAACTCAAAAGATGCTAAAATCATACAACAGCTTACGCTTGAAATGCTCCTTTGAATAAATAAAAAAATAAATAACCAGAACAATCATTTTTGCCGTGACTTCAGCGCCACTCTCATTGCTAAACGTCGTCATTATTGTTTCACTACATTAACCTTTACAATAAAGATTTTGAGGTATATCGAGATGAATTGTCTACACATGCCTGCCTTGTTGTAATGCTACCCTGGACAGAGGGACCAGCGGAGAGGGCTTTGGATGGGCGGAGGTCACCAGCGGGCATCATGTGTCTTTAGGAGATGGAAGGTGGAGAAATTTCTGCACTGATTCCTCACTGGTTGACAGCAATATGGGTTCAATTTAGAGGCCGGCCAATGAGGCAGAGTAGGGGGCTTTGTAAACAGTCAAATACACACACACACCTACACTCGGATTACAAATTACACAAAAATATCTCTGGCTGGAGTGTGTGTGCATGTGTGTACAATGGAGAGTGAGTTGGGATAGTCAAAGAAACAAGAAAAAAGGGTGACGGTAAACAATCTTTTCCCCTCTCTGTGTGAAAAAAGGTGCTCTTTGAATGAGAACAAAACTGAATTTTTAATGTCATGAGGACCCCTTTACCCAGTGCGTGCCCTCCGTTCACTTTAAACATGTGTGTGTTTACGTGTGTGTGTGTCATCAGAGCAGTCCAACTCCTGGTTGAAGGAAAAAGGCACTCAACTCTTCCCACACCGCAAACACCCCGTTGTGTTTGCCGTGCAGCGTGACTGCTCTGTGGAAGTGCAAACCCGCACCTCTGCATCTACCTGCGACTCTGCATGTGTGTGTGTGTGTGTGTGTGTGTGTGTGTGTCTGCATGTGTGTGTGTGGTGTTTGTGTGAACACAGCAGGATTGAAGTATCTTTGGTATTGATGGCCGTGTCACAGTCGGCGTTATTCTGAGGTAGCCACACAAACACACACTAATGTGTCTCCACCGCTAACTCTCTGCTTTGGGTCACAAATCTGCACTTTTTCCCTCCTCTGGACTCCTGGAAGAATTCCTAAATGACACCTCCATCAGGAAATCTGTTGTAGTGCACCACTTAACGAGCAGTTAGTGGAGGAATGTCCCCTTAAATGTTAAATGGTTCCTTCCAGTCTCATGATGGGCCTCTGATGCTCCTGCCTCCCCTGCTGCAACCCTTCTTCCTCCCGTCTCCTCTCTAATATGATTATCTCCCGCTAGAAGATGCTACACAACAAGTGGCTTTGCCCACTAAAATAAATAACAAGAATAAGAACAATTCGAAAAAGACACAAAGAAAATGAACACCATCAGCAGAGGAATGCAGCGACAGTCCAGTTCAAAGAGGTCAAAGTTTAAAGATCAAGGAAGAGGTCCTTCACGTCCAGACAGTCCATCTGTTCGCTCACACAGGCGTTCACAAATATGCACAGTTTGTCACTTGTGGTATCCCTTCCTTGTCTGTGCATAGGATCAGTCTATGACATGTTGATTTGTCTTTTTTTGTTTGTTTTCGATCTTTAAATTTTTTACATTTTGTCGACAAGGTGCTTCTTTACATATAGTTTCAGCACAACATAGCACAATAGTCACGAGAGAGAAACCATGTGTCTATGGTGCTATTATTACCCGCATCAATAGTTAGGGAGGGGAGGAAATGAAAGAAAGACACATCGGGGTGGGGGTGGGGGGTAGCAAGAGAGTAGATAAATAGAGAATAGATAAGTTGGAGAGAAAGAGAGAAGAAATCAAAGAGTATTTACAGTTCATTGTGTTTCACGTTGATCACATCAGTGTTTTTCTGAGGTATGGAACAGGCAACGTGCCCGTATAGTGCTCGCAGTTTGAAGGTTGTAATGACACAGACCGGACACAGCGGGGCGCACGGCGACGGAGAGGCCTGCGTCTGTTCTCTGATTATCATAAAGAGGCAAACGTCATTGGCACTCGGGATCCTGTATTGTGACATTTGACCTCTGTGTTTGGCCACTAGAACAGAGCAGACCCCCCTCCCTCTATCGCTCCCTACACTCGGGGGCAACGCTCTCTAATGAGCCGAGCGTCGCCCCTTGTTTGATTGTTCTCCTTTTTGTAACCTGAAAATAACCTCTCAAGCAGCTACACAGTCTACGCAGGCAGCCATACAATGAGTCTTAATAGACGGACATTCAAATATGTATCAAAGGGTGTGAGGATGATCACGTTTTAGCGTTTTTGTCTGGGGTTTGCAGGGCGACAATTTTGCCTAAGTCGTGTTTTATGTGCGTCCTAATGCAAATTTACACTGCTGGCTGTAATGTTTTGGCCTGCTGGAGATATGAAGCTGAAACTACACCAACATGAAGAGGCATGTTCACATGTTGGTTTAAATTGGCCAGCAGGTGGCGCTGTTACTCTGACGTGGAGCGGGGCTGAGAGACTGCAGGGGAATTTTTACGCGCTTGGAGCACATGGAGCATGTAGACTTTTACGCACATGCACACGCACGACAAACACGCATGCATGCAATGATGCAGAGCCACGAGGTGGTGTGTGGTTAGGACCTGCAGAGAGCGTTTCACAGACACTTGACACAGAAACGCACCTCATCAATCAGCCTTTAGGCGCTGAAATGAGGATCAGAGCGCAGCAGATGCACCTGCCGTCTGATCTCTGGCTGATTTGTGAAGACCGCTCAAGGTCTTAACGCTACCGATTCCCTGAAGCAAAAAAAGGTGAGGGAAAAGCTCTCTTATCAAGGCTTCAACTCAGACCCACAGTGTGGTGGGTGGGTTTTCTTTGGTTTTCAGGTGGATTAACTGAGAGCCACGTGTGATTGTTTGAGGGAAACTCTCTTAAAGCTACTGGATTTGAAGTTAGTCCCTATACGCATGACATTCAGATTGAAAAGAAAAAAGAAAACACATGGAGAGAAGATCTGATTCATCTGCACAAGTCCTCAGCACTTTGCGCAGGTGAATCAGATCTGCAATTACACACCCAGCAGCTCTGCACGATTAGAGCCCACTGCTTTGAGGTGAATGAAACGTCTCCGGCCAGCCCCGTCAGGCCTTGGAGAACGTGGTGGCAGAGGAGGTGCCGGGTTGGATCGGTGACGCGCCGCTGTTGTTGTTGTTGTTGTTGTTGCTGTTTCCGTGGGGCGTGTGCACGTGGCCGTGACCGTGCACCCCGTGACTGTGCTCCTCTGTGTCCCAGCGGTCCGGACAGCGGCGGCGTGAGTTCATGAAGAAGTTGGAGACGGTGGAGAGCTCCAGGCCCAGCTGCTGGGAGATGGTGAGCTGCATCTCCTTGGACGGGCGCCGGTTCTCTCTGAAGATGGCTACCAGGGTGCGACGCTGCAGGTCGGTGAAGACCAGTCGCTGCTTCTTTGGCACCTGGTTGCGCTCTCGGCCTCGGTCCTCCTCCTTACGTTTACAGGCTGCAGGCAGAGGGAAGGAGAAGAGGACAGGAAAGGACAGGTAAGTTTCATCATGTAATCTGAATACAAAATGCAGAACTGGACGATTAAGAGAGCTGCAATCAATTCAACACGTGTCTTAATTATTGAAGGGTTGATGGCAAACAGGAAAGAACCAAAGAAAACAAGACAAAAAAGGGAAAGGGTGTGTTTGTGTGTGTTATGGGAGTCCTAGTGCTTTATTTGAATGTAAAATGTAACTGATATCATGTCTGTGTAGGTTGTCAGTCATCCTAACAGCATCAAGTCCATTAAAAGCATTGATGCAAGTTTTTTTTAAGTCCAATTTGTTGAATTAGATCAACGTTTTAAGTTGCAAACGTTGTGTTGATAGACTGTGTTGTCATACTAATCTTGCATTAACCTGATATTGTAGCTAAAACTCAAATTCCTGCATTAGTTGATTTTAAACTAAGTTCAAGTTACTTCATTAAATGGCTTGATAACAAAGTTTTTCTTTACCATGAGGTTAGGATTCAGGTTTCCTCCCTTATCTTGACATGCATGGACAACTACAGACTGTTAAGACCAGCAATTAAACATCATTTTGACTGTAGAGTGAAAACTAATCCCTTATGTTCTGTAACTCGGTGTGGTGTGTTGATTGAACTTAATGTTATTAGAAGTTGTCATAACTCAAATAGTTGGATGCCAAATTTTGTTTTTTGTGTCCAAACATTACTTTTAAAAGTGCAGCAGACAGCCTGTGTTGGCTTCAAAGAGAAGTCCAGGATTAAATTAAACGTATAATATTGGAAGAAAGGCATATTTGGAAGACAAGTGAATAAATTAAAAAGTACATCTAACAGAGATGGGTTAATAAAGAAAGAATAGAGATGTTGAAAACAATGGGAGTCAGAACTGGAGACCACAATATTAAAATGTGAGATGCCCATAGGATAAAGCGGTGTATAGAGAATGGATGGATGCTGAGGGTGAAGATTTTAGCCTAAAGAAAATCTCCTCTAAAGCAGAACTTTGGGTTATTAGATCACCTTGGCATTGTTTTATGGATATGCTGGTGATTTTTGTATTCTGATTGTTGTATATTATTTATTGTGAGTTGCTAAACATGTTCTGAGTGTTTAGACTGATTTCTTACCTTCCAACAGGACACTATTATCTGTCAATAATAACTTGGGGAGTTTTAAGTTGTCTTAGTTTTCAGATCAAATCCTGAATTTAACCATTTTTTCCGATGTATTTTACCTTTTCCCTGCATTTTTAAACAAACAGATGTCAATATTAAAACAAATAGATTGACTTTAAATGTCAAATGTAAAATAAGATTTTACAAAATGTTTTTACTTTTTTTAAAGGTAAATCCATCAATTTTATAGGTGAACAGATGTAAAGTTGCATGTAAAACTCATTATACTTGACATGATAGGAAATTAGCAGCAGATTTTTTTTTTTTTTGCAAATTTGAAACAGAAAGGCTGTTTTTAAAGCAGTATTTTGAAATTGTTTAAATATTTTTTACATAAATGATATAATAAAACCCAACCAATAATGGCCCATTAATGCAGCATAAAGCCAGATTCTTTGCATTTAAAAATAATTCACCACATTTACAGGTAATTTCATTGTTTTTTACACATGTAAATATATTAAATTAAAGCTAGAAAATGTATTTTGCTTATGAAAAATTACTGTTTTGTGTGGGGTAGTTATTTTCACATATTTAGCAGTGATATTTTTGATTCCCAGGTGCTTAAAAATTATATTTTTTTTACTTCTTTTTTTTTACAGTGCACATTTCCTGTTGGTGAGTTCACAAACACTCCAAGGTTTAAGATTTGATTGTTAAACAGCTAATTCTTACACAGTCAGAAAACAGTTCAGTTTTCCACCACCAACAGATTCATATTTACGATGTACTTGGTGGATGGATTTAACTGAGTGTGAACACCCAGATGTCTGATTGTCCTTGAATGCTACACTAAAGAAACTAAATATTTCCGGTAACCTGAAAAAAATGATTGAGGAAGCTAAGTGGATGAATTTCAAGCAAGTCTGAAATCACACAAGTCCATCTTGGAAGTGTGGACATGAGCTGAAAGTAAAGGAAATGAAATGAGTCTCAGACCTGCAGGGCCCGATGAATGATCTAAAGAAGGCTACACACTGTCAGTAAAACACACTGTTAATGTTAGTTTAGTTGCTGAACATCTATTTGTCAGCACAGGTGGCAATAAATGAGCTTTGTGTGCGTAAAGATAAAGAAATCCCCTCAAACGCAGAGGTTGTGGTGGACAGAGTGTCTGGCCTGAGGGTCTGTGCGTCTTGCTGAAACTGGAGGAGCGTGATGTGAAATGCTGACAAAGAAGCGGTCTGCCGTGGCTGGATGCACCGTCAGTAGGCTCGGCTCTGGCTGTGGAGACTGGAGGGAGTCTGTTCTGTTCTGCTGCCCTAAAAAGCTGCAATGATCGATTTTCCGCGGTTTTCTCCCGAACACGTGGTCCAGTAATCAGGGCTCCCTTCCCCACCCGATCGATCCCCATCGATCCGCGAGAGCGAGGTGTGTGTGTGTGTCTGTGTGTGTGCGTGAAGACGTGTGCGCGCGCCTCGCACTAGGGAGCTCGCGAACGCGCTTTGTGACAGACAGATGAGGAGAAATTGTTTATCTGTGGAAGAACAAAGGAGATGTGGCGCAAAAGAAGAGTGGCAGACATCCAGTCTGGGAGCTCTGAGGAGGACAAAGGGTCGACTCTCAGCTATAAAATCACTGCTTGTTTCTGGGTTTTTTTTGCATTTTGAATGCTCAAGTGCTCGTGCACGATGGAGAGTGAAATAAGCAGAGGGGAATGATATTAATCCCAGGCTTGGTGACTGTTTGGAAAGAAAAGAGGGAAGGATGAGAGGAGGGAGTGAGGGAGGATAAATAAGGCTGGCTGCAGTGTGGAGGTGGTGTATGCAAATGATTGATGACTTTACAGCAGGTTTAGACAACAGCAGTAAACAGATTTGACTGTGAGGTGGGGATCAATATGAATGTGCACATGTGTATGCATGCCTGTGTGTGTGAGCGTGCATGCGTTGTCATTGTTCATGTTTTGCTACTGCAAGCGAAGCAGAATTAAGATCTTTTTCCTCAGCCTCCAGTGCAGGTTACATCTCTGTTCCCCACATCAGAGCCTCGGCAGATACATCACTCCATCCCTACCTCCACTTCCTCAACTGTTTTCCTCTTGTTGTTTTTCTCAATTGTTTTAATTTGCCCTCAGATTGATAGCCCCCATATTGATTGATCCGCACTTCAGAACCATTTCATGGAACGTTTATTCAATTGGTTCAGGCCCAGCCATGCCAGAATCTCCTCCAGGCTCTCTAAGTGCTGTCTCAAACCAAACTCAATACTCCCTAATGTAATGACTGAATGCTAGTGCTAATATAGTGATAATTTAATATGTAATGCCTGTTTTCGAACAACTTCTGCTACCGGCCATTTTACAATGCCAACACCACTCTGGTTCTCCTCCATCAGCTCAAAGGGGAGCTGAGCAGAGCCTGTAGAGGGAGCAAAGCACATCCGCCATCCTCGCCACTGGTACCAGGGAGTTAGCACAAGGCCTGGGCCTGGTCAGTACATATTTCAGATAATCAATAGGTCAATTTCAAATGAGACTCCTCTGGCCTCCTGAACATTCCCTGCTGCAGCAATGGATAGGACCACAGGGAAGGAAGAGAGGGAGCTGCTCATTAAAGCTGCCTCTCTAGAGACAAGAACCAAACCGTTGTAGGCCGTCTTTAGTTGCCTCATTACCAAATGGGCTTTTCTGAATAGACAAGCGGTGGCGCTCAGCGGTCTCAAGTGGCACTTGCTCGTGTCGCCTCTTTCATATGTCCTGGTGTCAGCGACGCCAAAGGTATCAGGCAACTGCCACTTTGTTTAATCTCAACCTCTCACCGATACAAAGATTAACTCGCTGGCTGTTCAGCATGTTAAGTGGCACTTGGGCCTCATTTAAGAGCAGCTCTGCTTTATGACTTAAGTGGCTGCTGTTGTTTCTGCTTTTGCCTTTCAGTGTGTGGGCAGCGTGCACACACTGCTGCAGCATATATGAAGAGGAAAGGGGCAGTATGTGTGTGCTGGTTGGGTTTAGTTTGTAAAGTTGCACATGAGAGACTGCTGTGGCTCTATATAGACTATATTTACATGCTTTCAGACATGTAGAAAATGTTCTCTTTGGAGCAGTCTAATGTCTTTTCTTCAAAAAATAATTAAAATGATATGAAATCATTCTGTTTTTTTGCTCACAAATTCAGCTGCATGCAAGATGCATCAGACTGACCTGAAAAGTCAGTTTCTGTTTCCTCGTGTGTCAGGAGTATGGCCTCTGCACTAAATCCTGATGCTGCACCCATGTGTTTAACATGATGAAACTTTATTCCTTCAGCAGAGGGATGTGGAAACAGCCGTCCATTTTCAAACTCTGCACATGCATCCGAAGCAGAATAACAACATAAAACACATTTGAAAGTGAAGGGGGCTTTAAGTTTCCCACTGAATAACATAGGAAAACAGCTGATTGGAGTTACACAATAGTTGAACTATGAATAGGATTCAGTCTGAAGACACTCTGTCTGCTGTGTTTTGAAATGTTGAATGTGCTGGAGGAAACATGAGCTCCTCAGATATCATCTCCTCAAGGTATCACAGTGAGAATCTGAAAGCCAATAAGTGGATCTATCTTTATCCTCTGATTTGGAGACATGACAATGCAAGTGTGTGCTTCCTTTCTTTACTTCTCTCTAGCATATCTACAATCTGACACATAGTTAACATCAGTGGTGGTGTTAAGTGTGTGAATGAGGGTGTGTGTGTGTGTGTGTGTGTGTGTGTGCAGATGGGGCATGAGGGGCAGACGGTGAACTAACCGCACCGTGCTGCTGCTAGTCGACGCCTGGACGGACGGATGAGATCGGGCTTTGTGTGCGGTGAGACGGGCCCTCTCCCGCCCTGGACGGACTACTGCAGGCGAGAAACAGTTTGGTGTCAATCACTCTCTGTCACACCTCTCAGATGTACGCTTATTGATTATATTGATCATATTATAGGCCTATTCATTGCTGGGAAGTAGGTTAAAAAAAAAAAAAGCAAAGAAAAAACGCCCGGATGCCACCCGTAAACAACAACAACAAGCGGCGGATTGGAAACCAAACCGTCCCTTCATCCTTAAAAATACTCTCCATTGATTAGGATTGGTTTATTTGAAAGCTGTCGTTTCTTCGTCGGTTTTAAAGCCTGTGTGTTGTCCTGTTGAGGCGACTGATCGGCAGCTTTACAGCCTCTCAGCTATCGGCTTGTGGTCTATAAACCGTCTGCGAGTTTCGCGCTAAATGCTGTTTTCAAACCTCTCCGCTTTTCCTTAGCAAAATGTGAGTCTCTCTTTTTCATCTATTTTTTTGTGGCAGTAAACAACTCACAATTAAATGGAAAATTTCTGTCCAGAGAGCGCAGGCTTCAATCTAATATTTGTGTATGATTTTGTGACCCTAGACACGGAGAAAAAACTGAAAATGCACCACTGAGGGAAAGTTTTAAAGAAAAGCAGGTTATTATAAAATAAAATAATGCTCAATTTCTATTAGCTAAAATGTCTTTTTTTAATATGTCATTAAGGGATTTAAATAATGGGAATTTTTGGTGCGAAGGAATGTGTTGTAATATATTTTTTTGTCGTTTGTTTTTAATGCTTTAATTTTGAAAGTGCCAGCCTTTAATTTAATGAGAGCACTAATGAGCGAAATATTCGGTCTGTATCACATCTCTAACAACACCGACAGACAGCACAGTGACTTTTAAAATTTGAACTTAACGAAAAATATATTTAATCTAAATCAGTTCTTAAGGAACAATAGTTGTTAATTCGACCGCCAATTATTAATTTATAAATTAAATGTGTGTCGGTTTCCCCTGGTGGGCCATAATTATAAGAAACTAAATGGAAAACTAAAATACGTGGTAATATTTCACCTCACACCTCACACACACCCACACACAGGTATTCTCTAAAGCTGAAATAAGTTCAGGTATGATGAAGTTGGAAACCAAGCATGTTATTCCCTCCTGACTAATTTAAAATGACTTAAGGGTTTTATTGGTGTGATGCTGTGTGACAATAGAGGAAACAATAGTCATCCAAAGTGTAAACAAAGAAAAACTGACAACTTTGATTAAGGGATGGGTCAAATCAAGAAAATTACAATCTGTTAGAATGTTTAGATACATTTTTATCATGAGAAGGAGATTCATACTCAAAAGAAGAGTATAATACACCTCTGCCATCTAGTTTCATCCATTTTCAAACTAAACTCATCCAACACACAGCTATATTTTCATATTTAGATAGAAATAATGATTTGGAACACTGTAGAATAAGGAACTAGCTTTCAATGCAGGCCACATACATCTAATTTATGTCTTTTTAAATAATTTCCCGGAGGCTGTTTTGCAGTTTGCATGAAGCTCTGCAAGTATTTAAAGCGTTTTCATCCTCTGCCTCTCCTGTAGGTTTCCCAGCACATTCGCTCTCATTCATTCATACTGAGTGTCAAAATATTTCACAGCGGTGTGCCAGCACTGGCTATGCAAAATCAGTCCTGTCTGTTCCACAGAGAGATGACCAGAGAGCAGAAATGAATTAAGGCTGGAAGGCGAAGGATCTGCTTTTGCCGATGCTGGTACAGAGCCAGGAGAGAAAGAAAAGGGGGAGGCAGGGTGGGAGGGAAGGAAGGAGAGAGAGAATATGAGGGCGCAGAAGAGAGGAAATCAATACCGATTCAGAGCGAGTCAGATAAGCCTGAACAATGTATAGTGCAGACACACTCTATAACCCAGTCACACACGTGCATGTGAAGGCACTCTCTCTCTCGCTCGCGCACACACGCATGCATGTACGCACATGCACTCAATGAAATGTGCTCGCAGGCCTCCATAAAGACGCATTACAAACCCCATAAAGCATAGCAACCTTTAAAATCAAATGACATCACAACCTTGGATTGCTTTGAGGATTCGCTGACATGAGCAGAAAGCACTCATTACTACGTCTCCATAGGCTTCTGGATGCTCTGATGCCCTTTGTCTGCTGGAAGATTCTCTCTGGCTCCGCTCTTTTTGATGTTTGTGTTAAAATATCAGCCCTCATGCTCTGATTTCGAGCTGAAATATCGGCGGCTCCTTTGTTACAAAACTCAGCAGCCGTGGCTTCTTTTCTGGGCCTCATAAATGCATTCAGATGTGAGTTTTCTCAGCTCCTGGAAGTCTACGCCATCCCTGCTGGTGTCAGATGTGCTGCTATTGATATTTCGGAGGATGTTTTGGGGGTGTAAACAGCGATTTTCAAAACCACTTACACACCCTCTGCCGTGGTGTTTAGGCAGGAAGGCTGCTGTGTGGTCCTCGGCTGTTAACCACAGATTTGACTTTGCTTACCTAGAAGATGCTGTTACAAGCGCTAACACTGCCTCTCTCTTCCTTCCCCTCTCGCCTCTGTCTCCCTTATACTTATCAATTATTAAGGTCGGTATTGATCCTTTCACTACCTTGCCTCTATCTGGCTGTTCACACAAAGCCCAAACCTGCCTGCCCTCACTCAATCAATGGCATCTCCCGACTCCTGCAGCTCTTTTTTCCCCCTTTCCACATGTCAGTTTTGCTTTTCTCGCTTTTGCACTTAAGCCGGTTTGACTGAAGTTTTGTACATTTCCAATTTGGCCCATTTGGGTTCCTCGGAAAATATGAGAAGCTGATATTAATCTTTCATGGCACGGGGAAAGTTTGACAGGCATTCAAAGATGGAGAGCAGGAGGGGAAGGATGGAAAATGGCTCTGTGTGCAGCATTGTTTGACTCGCATTCATCCTCTTCTTATCCTCCGGTCAATGTTCTGTGTCTCTCTCTCTCTCTCTCTCTTTTGACGATCTCCTGAAGCCAAACAACTTGCCTGCCTGTTGCCAGGTTAACCAGTGAAAGATTAGTGATATTATTGTCATGTGCTGCAGAGAGGCGGAGGAGGAGAGAGAGAGAAAAAGAAAAACAGAGAGTGGAGAGCACCAGGGAGTGGGAGAGAAGGGGGTTGGGAAGGGGAAACGGCCTTATTGATCTCCTATGTGCAAAGCCAGGCAAACACTGAAAGGACAGAGCAACACTATTAATGACACTCACAGCCTCAGCTACTAATCCTCATCTATCTATCTCTCTATCTATCTTTGCATTATTCTCTCTAAATCTAATGTCTAATGTTGATCTTCTGGACTATATTATCCCCCTGAACCCAGTAGGACCACTGTTGGTTCTGCTCTTCTGAGTTATGAAACGAGCAGTGGGGAAAAAAATCTGATGTAAAAAGTGCAATTTTTAAGGAAAAAATTGAGTAAAAATGTGGTCATTTTTTCCCTCCCTTTGTGTTTTACAGCTTCAAAAAGTGTATTTTCTCTCTCTTTTCCTGTTTATACTGGTCCATGTTACCAATCTCCACCCCAGTTGCAATCAATATTTCATCAGAACAGTTCGTGCAGCTCAAGGTTGCCTTGAAATAGATCTGGGGGATCACATCTGCAGGGCTGGACTTGTATTATACGATAGTAGATTTCATGTATTTGAAATTCTTTCTTTTTAAAATTTTTTTTAAATAAATAAGTTTGTGTGCTGCATGGATGGGAGAATATGATCCGATTTTTTAAAAAAATGAAATGGTGAACTTTATGGTCATCTAACTTCACACAATGGAAACACTTCTGCCCTGATTTTTTTTTAACAGAATCACACACCAGTAATGCGTTTCATACCTTTCCGTGTTCTAAATGTAGAGCTTTTACTATAGAGTACTAAATGAAAAGCCGGAGAGACCGTGCGGTTATTGCGTCTTTCAGCTCCCGATTCGAGTATTGATCCGTGTGCCACATTTAAAAGGGAGAGTGGGAACTGGAGTATTGATCAGGCAGCCTGGGGTCACCCCGCTTTCTCCCGCGCAACTAGTTGTGCTCAGTATCCCCACACCTCCTCCTCCTCCATCTCTGCCCTGTGTGTGTGCTGAGCACAGAAAACAGGCGTCGCGGGAGGAAAACTATTTCGAGGTTTATTGTGAATCAATCACGTTTTGCTATGTGTCGATAAAAAAATATAGACCTGCAAATTCAGTTTATAACCGACCGCAAATGTACACAAAGCATTAATGTTATTAGTTTCTAGAGATCTGAATTAAATGCTAATAGATTTGTTCTCTGTCTGTGGATTGGCTGTGTTTGTTTAAGGTTTTAGGGAATCAGGATACAGTTGGTTTACTGGATGAAGCCGCTGCGCACTGGAGCTGTCCGTGGTGCTGAAGCTTTAAGGCCTCTTTGCCGCAAGTTTTAGTTGCTACTCAGGATATAACGGTGGGAGGTGACCGGGCTGGTTCCTAACTCACACTCTTTTAATGTGAAATAAGAACACTCATGGGACTGTGTCTTACCGGCAAGCCGGAGCGCAGACATCCGCTGGAACTCGGGCTCCTGCAGCCACTTCCACATCCTCCTGAAAGTCTCCCGGCCAGACTTGAGCTTACTCCACGGTTTGGGGTTCCGTAGCAGGTCTGACAAGGTGCCCTGCGACCGGCTTAAGATCCTCTGGGCGAATATGGCCTGCGGGATGGAGTACCGCTTTAACTCGGCCGTTATCCTCTGAGCCACCTCCTTTGTGTTGATTTCCTCCGCCTGGATGCCCGAGCCTGATACTCCCTGGTTGGCTCCGTGGCCGTGCCTCTCCCGGTCCCCCAGCATCACCGCGCCGTTCGCCTGCGAGTGGAGGTGACTGTGCGGGTGGTGGTGCATGCCGTTGAGGTTGGAGATCATGCCGTGGCTGTGGCCCCCTAAACTCCTGGCCAGGTGCTCTTGGTCGCTTCGGGACAGCATGGACGCGTGGGACTCGAAGCCCGACACCGGGGACAACATCTTGGCGTCGGTGGAGAGGTGCGCGCCGGGACCGTAGGCTGAGAGCGGCTGCTGGGAGTTGTGCAGGGAGCCCAGCCCGCTGGACAGCGGGGAGAGCGAGCCGTGGCTCATCCCGGACACGGACATCTCTTTGGGGTAGTGACTGTACAGGTTGCCCATGGAAGTAAGCCCCCGGTGGTCGTCCCGCATCAGCGTGAAGCTCCCACTGACGTTCCCGGCGGAGAGTCGCTGATGGGCGGCAGCGTGGTGGTGGGAGTGCGGGTGGTGAAACTTATCCGCGACGGTGGATATCGGAGGTAGATGCTGGAGGGGGGTCAGGGTTGTGTAGGTGTTACTAAGGCTCATCCCGGTCTCACACATGCTGATGGACGGATGGAGGTGTCCGGATAACGCGGACGGGTCTGTCCGGTAGTCCCCGCCGGTCCCTTCCAGCAGCGAGGCCATACCGGAGACCATGGCTGACCGCCCACCGGGAGCGTGCGAGACCAGATTTCTGGGAGTGGAGCTGGGGGACGGCGACGGCCGAGCGTGCGGGGAGCTCATGAGGTCCCCCGCCTGGGAGTGCGAGGAGACGCTGTGAAGGTTCTCCATGGTGAGCTCCATAGCTGAAGGATAAACGTTCCCTGTCCCACCCTCCCACCCTCTCCCCCTATGTCTCCTCTCTCACTCAGGAATACGCGCTCTTTCTTTACCCCCTTTTTTAGCCCTCCCGGAGCAATAAAATCACCAACCGGTTTGAACGCCAATCCATTGATTAAAAGGAAAATCTCCGATCGATCCGGTGCGGTGAAGAGAAGTTCTGTTGTGTCCGAGGCGGGCTCAGAACCAAGCGACTCCGCGGCGTCGTGGCGCTTTATGCATTCATGTGGCTGGGAGCTCTCCAGGGCTATATCTCATCTCTGGTCCAACAGCGCTTCCACTAAGAGCAGGTTGAGCCGCGTGTCAGAGAGATGGGAACGCGCCTCAGTGTATTTAAAACGTGGGACGGGCACGAGCAGAGTTGTCTAAACAGTCTTCCTCAGTGGGGTGAAGACGCGGCTTTCCAACCTCTAAATCGGGTTATCTCAGAGTGCCAACTTAACTTGCGTCTGCTTATTGTGTAGAAAGTGTAAACGTACTAGCGCCAAAGATGACTTTTAGATGTGAGCAGGTGTGCGCACGCGTATCCGGGCCGTGCCTGTGCACGTGTGACAGAAACAGACAGGCAGATGTCCTGACTCGCGATGTGCGTAAAATACAGTCCGTATCTATTTTACGCACGCAGGAGTTCCTTACAGATAAACTTTGTTTTCCCACGGACTGTATGGTTTTGCATTTATGCGCTTAGTGATATACCTGATCGAAGTATTGATTGACAGAGATTAATGACGTGGCGCAGGCCGGCTGGGGGGGGGGGGGGGGGGGGGTTGGGAGGAGGAGAGGGGGGTGAAGGAGGTCACAAAGTTAGGATCCCAACGCTGCAGGCCAGAGAGAGAACAAACGCACTTCACCGCCATCAGAAATATTATTCTGTTATATATTCCATATGGTGCACTAAAAAATAAAACTGAGTTACAGAAGGCGTTGCAGCAGATGAGGGGGAAGTGAGTTTCTAATTTACTAGAATTTATGGAAGAACATTCTACAACAAAATAAAGGTCTGATCTTGAGAGGTACCAGCTGAGATTTAACGCTGAATTAAAATTTGGATCACCGCAACGTAAAGCTGTAAAATGCTTAGAAACTTCTTACTAAGACTAATAGTAATCACAATAAGCTGCTTTCTTCACGTGTTATTGTCAATTTTACATGAAACTACATTTGTTTTCGGACAGATATTCTTCGCTAGATGTCCATAATCTCTCTGCTCACTAACTGAAAGAAATAAATGGACACTGGGACAGCTGCAGGAGCAGATCGGCTCCGGGCTCGGTGCCGGTGATTGATGCTTTTACCGTCCGCTTCATTCAAGCGTCCAGCCGATATGCAGATGCTGCCCGTTTTATCTGACTGCGTGTGTGTGTGTTCGTGTGTCTCTTCAATAGTCTGAGGAAGTCTGAGAAACTTTTGTGCCAGTTTGTTGCGACCCCACTGACTTATCTTTGTTATTATTATTATTATATATAATTCATGGATTTCTACTGTCGTTCTCAGTGACTTTGGTTTGCTGTACAGAACCAATTAAGAAATTAGGCTACAAATCGAAAATAAAGATATCTGTATTCTGTATCCGCATTGCAGTCTGTTCAAAGTAGTCTTCCAAAAAAAAAAAAAAAGACTTTTAATTCAGCTGTGACATCTGTCAAAGTACCAAATAACTAAACAGTGATCTTTTAAAAATATAGCTGTATTATTTACCACTTAAAGCCACAACTGAATCATTTATGTATTCATATTATTTCCTATTAGATGTTAAACTTTGTTGCAAAAGGTAAAAACGTGTTTTTTTTCGTTTTTAAAAATATAAATAAAATTAACCCATAGAAATACATTTAGAAATTCTATGTTAATGCAGGTTAATATTTGAAGCTTCTTCTTTTTAATTAAATAGGATGTTTAACTGAAAAGAAATGGGTGCAAACACACACACACACTTTTTTTTGGAGTAAATGTGTTTTCTGTGAGCTTCAGGCCTCCACTCTTCCAACAGCAAACAGTCTTGCATGATTTTTCTTTAAACTAATCAAACCTTTTAACTGCAGTTTTTCAACTTTTATTCAGCAGATTTTAATTTTATTAAACACATTTAAGCTCCATGGGCAAACACTAATTTTAGCAAAGTACAGTACATAAAAGAAAACGGGAAGTCGATCCACGCAAACGGTTATTTCTGGCTATAATAAAGCTCCGCGGTTAAGCCGTTTTCCCTAAAGTTCAGATATCGATCCCAGCGTTCGATATATTGATCATCGATCACTTCAGCCCCGCTCGGTGCTGTTTCCTAAACACTGAGGCATTTGTGTGGGATCGTTTCATGCAGTGGCTCGGCTTCGACCTGTAGCGCAGGAACGTCTCTGACAGCACAGATATGTTGGAAAAATAAATGTCAGCTGTCTTGTTTTATGATCAGTTGAGCAGAAGGCCGCAGGATCTCACTCCTCCTCTACCATCTCCGGCCTCTCATTTAGCTGCTGAACACAACAGGCAAGAGGTTATGTCGATTATTAAAAATAATAATAATAATAATGAAATAAAATTCCTCTCGTTTATCTTATCGAAAAATACAGAAATTTCTTCCTTAGTGATTTATATTAATTGACAGGATGCGGTGCAGCAATGAGGCTTAAAATATGGTTATGAGGTTAATTTGGGAGCTTTTCTCTGCACTTTTAAAATTTTATGGATTTGGTTGATTAAAAAATGAGGCATTAAACACGAATGCCATTAGCTGATAGGATTTTATTAAAGCAAAAGACTGCGTGTGTGTGTATTTTAGACAAAACTATAGTTGCATATTTGTGTCTTGAGGTCATTTTCAGGATGCAATGCACAGAATATATAGCACAGTGTTTACTCTATTATCGACAATGTTTAAAATTTGAATTTACCCTAAAATGAGTTGCAGAATTTTACATTGCAGCAGTTTGTCAGGAAGTTATCTTGTATATTTAAATTACAATTAAAATAACATGTGCAGCAGCTCTATATTCATCATTCCAAAAATAAAAACAATTGACACAATTTGTATTCAAAATGGGAGGAGGGAAAATGTCCACATGTTTATCATGCAGGCCTGCATGTGACAGAAAAATAAGGGTCTAGTTGAGGGAAAAGGGGCCTATTGGTAAAGGTAAATGAAACCGAGAAAAAGCAGTCAGGATGTTTCCTGTTGGTCACCAGATGTGCTGAAGTGCTCTGCCAGCATCATTAGAGGACTTATTTATTACTTATTTATGGACAAACAAAGAAGGCAGGTCTGGCTCTAGAAATGAAGAGGTGGTTCAACACACAAAAAGTCAAATTATCTGCTGTCTGGCACCTCGACAAAATTGGTTTTGAAATAGAAATAAAAATCTTTAACCTGTCAAAAACTGTGCAGTAACATTCCCAAACACAAGCTCAGAGTTAGTACAGACAATTCTTAGACACACTCTAGCAAAAATGTAAAATTATTACGAATAAAAAGCAGAGTTTTTCCTTTTAAAAGCAGCTATTTTTTTAAGCATTCAGAGCTTTTTGGTAAACACAGTAGTCTTTCTTTTTGTTTTGAATTCATTAATAACATAACCCAAATATAGTTGATGTCACACTATTTGCATTTATATGTAACCTAATGAGAAGTCGAGTTGTTTTATGGTAAAGCCCTGCTTTTACATGCTGCACAGGATGACACAGTTTGTGTATTAAAATGAATAATTCTCTCCATTCAAAGTGTTCCACTGTAACCAGTGCATCAGCACAAAAAGCAATTTAATCTCAAGTGTTTTACTGAGGATCTGATACAAAATATATTATAGATTTATTAAGCAGCATTTGTATTGAACGCTTTCATTGCCGTAGTGTGCATATTTTCTGAACCCTGCATTTTGCAGTTAAGTGACTTTAATTCATCTCCAGGTGGAGGAACAATGCAGCCTAAATGTGAAAAACTATGCAATCTATTATCAGATTTTGCAACATAACAGAAAACAAGTCGGCCTTATTAAAATCTAATATGACAGCAAAGCAAAGATGAAAGCATGTCAAAAGAGAATATGAATAGCAACATTTTCTAAACAATTAAAGTACACAAAAGGCATAAATGTGGGTCTTTCTGTCAGTCTGAGCAGCACAATAGAGATTTGTTTGTGCGTTGTGGTGCAGTTAACAACTGAGAAAAGTCACATTGATTAAAACAACTCAGCAACTTACTCGTTCTGTTGGCACGATACTGAAAGTGGGATTATAAGCGTACACACTACGGAGTGTTTTAAACCACAAATAAACTCAGTTTCAAACAACAATAATGTCAAAGGACCATCTTTTCTCTTATATTTCTGAGCCACCTCTCAGCATTCGGCAAAACAGCAGCTGTGACATTTTCATTAATCATATCTCTTTATCAACTGAAAATGCACAGGAGTACAACTTCTCCAGCATCCATATCCTCTCAGGCACCGGTTGCTAAGTAACAGAAGGAGAGATGTATTGAGACAGAATAGTCAATCAATTCTCCTGTGAGGTGTGTGTGTGAGTGAGTGTGCTGCCTGGTGTTTGTCTAAGTATTGCACAGCCATGTTGTTTCTGCAGTTTGTTGTTGTCTGGAGGTGTAACACTGTGAAAATATGTGTGTTTTCACAGCTGAGGAAGTGATTAAAGTCTAGAAATATTCCTTTTTCAGCAGCAGTGAAATCTTCCTATGATGTGGATGGTGGGATACAAATTGCAGGAGAGTCCACACTTGTCATTTCAAGCTCTGCTGAGAACAACATTGTCCACAGCTATTTTATATCCAAAGGTCAGAGGTCACCTTGATTCTCCTCCAGGGATTATCTGCTTCTCATCGCATCACTCAGTGCAGTTAGAGGCTTCTAAGGGAAAGTCTTATCTTCACAATACAGAGGCAAAGCAACAGATTATTAAGCTAGTGGGCCACTGGAAAACCTCAGCTTTTATCCAAATTCCACTTCAAAATCTAAATCTGGCTCATAAAAGAAAGAAAAATAAACAATCCTGACCTCTGTCGACTTTGGTTTTTCCTGAACCGAAAGGAGAAGTTTCCTACTTTTAGTGCAAAATGAATTGCTAAGCTGCAGAACTTTTCAACTGTGAAATTCAATATGAGATTTGGAAAACAATTATTTACAGAAAACAGGGTTATTTGTACGGAAATGTTACGGTTTTCTGATTCAAATCAAGGCTCTAATGATAGCGAGAGTCTGATGTTGAACAGGTTACAATACCTTTAGAGACAAATAAGTGACTGGGGGCTTGTAAATGAAATAGGCTTCACAGGTTGTGCAAAATCTACAAAGCAAACTAACTGTAGCGTCTTTCTTTAGCCATTTAGTGAGCGTCGTCTGTGCTTTGGAAAGGTCGCAATTGATCATGAAGTGGATGGAGCAGATACAAAATGTCCAAACAAAGCCTTTCTCAATGAAAACACAGTTCTGTCATCTCAGCTTTCCTGGCCTCTAAATGAAAAGATGTTAGATTTTGTTCTAAAAGCATCAACGATGTTCACCGACTGAACTTCTCACGCTTTAAAAATTGGTCCAAATAGAACAAAAGGCAAGTAAAAAATGTACACGTTTACTGTGAACCACCTTCTCCATGTCTGTTCCCCTCAGGTCTCCTCCAGCAGGAGGCAGAGATATATGCTGGTTTCATACACTCCATCGATTTTTCCCTCGAACAAAGACAGACGGAGAGAGATGGAAGCAAGGAGCAGCGAGAGGAGTGAGAGAAATGAGAGATAGATGGAGAGCACTCGGTAAATCCTCCTGTTTTATCCACCACGTAGTTTTGTGTTTGGAGAGTGATGGCAACTGGAAAAAGAAGACAGAACGGTGTGAATTTAAAATGGGGGATAAAGTAAAGGTTTTGTTTGCTTATTTTAGAGAAGAAAACTCTCTTGAAGGTGGTTTTGTGCTTTGAATGTGGACAAAAAGAACAGTTTACTATGTGAATGAGTTTGACACAGAGCAACAGAGCAAGAGATGGAAACAGAGAGCAACAGGGAAGAAGATGAGGAGAGAGAGAGTTGGGCTGGTGTTAAGGTGATTAGTCTGGTGGGTTGGTGATAGAGAGAGTTGATCAATAACTTATCGATCGCCCATTGCAAGTGTCAGGGGGGTAGTGGGAAAGAGAGGGAGGGTGAGAGAAAGGATAGGGAGGGAGTCGGTCCTAGCTTGACTTTTAAAAATCCTTTACTCTGCAGATGACAAATAACCCATTAGACGGCAGGAGACCTGGAAAATGTGGAAATCCTTCCTGCTGCACACACCTGTGCATTTACCCAGCGCTGCGCATATTTCTGAGCTCCAAAGAGCGCGGCACGGACAATTTTTCAACTATGGCTGCATGGAAAAGAAAAATCATTTCTGTAAGTAGTGTGGAGGAACTATCGAGCTCAATGCAGAGAAGTTACTTAGCAGACCATTACTTCAAAGAATTCCTCTAGGCTGAAATATTCACTGGAGCGAGTCTCACTCGATACTCACCCTGTAGCCTTTTAAAATGTTCTGCAATAAGTCTATTAGAAATAGCTGGCAAATTTAATGGCAAACAAAAGCAGAAAAGAAACAAAGCCGTCTGTGTTTCAACTGGATCTTGAGCTGCAGAATTACACCCAACAGTTCGTGTGGCACCAGTGCGAGCAAAATGATAAAAGGTCTTGTTAAAATAATGAGAGGTGCTGATAAACAGTCCCTCAGGCCTCCTCACAGCCAAGAACAGCGGTAATTAGAGTCTGGAAAAAAATGAACACTGAGAGAAATTAGTGGGGAACAAATATTAATGCTGAGCTAATGAACTCGTTCCACTGCGTCTGTGCAGGTATGTGAGGCACCAAGATGTAGGAGGATTGTTGCTGCTTGCTGGGGTCAGAGGTGAAGGGCCACTCAGAAACACCACAGAAGAAGAGTGGATGCTTATTGAACAAGCTTTTATTTTCACTGTCACATACCGGAAGTCTTTCATGATACCAGGTGGAGTTAAAGCATAGTGGAGGCAGGATTATTGCAGGTGTGTGATATGTGTGCATCCGAGCAAAAACGCGGCTCTTTTCCGGCCATGAATCACGGTTGGACTCCGCTTTCTCTTTGCAGAGGCTCGGAGGTTTGATGGCCGACAATGATGGATTCCCCTCGCAATGGGGCTCCGTTCTCAAACAGCCATTATCATTACAGATCCTGCTGACTGCAGGGCTCATTTGGACAAATGGAGAAGGCTTTTGATATTTGAGGGAAGCTGCGTGTAAGAATGATGGCTAAAACACAGCCTCTTTGTCCGCTGCTCTCGTTCTCACCCACACTCTGGTCTTCTCTCTCATCCCTCATCCTGCTTCTGTTTCCTCATTTTCCTCTCGTTTTGCCTCTGCCGCCTGCCTCTCTCCTTCTCATGTCCTTGTCCCCCATGTGCCACTCCCCCCCCCCCCCCCCCCACACACACACACACACACACACACCCACACACCAGTCTTAGAGAGCCCTGCCCCCACACAGCGTCTCTCTCAAATTAATGTGGAGATATTGACAAGTGATGGGCCTGGGAGGCATAGATCATCAGGAGGCATGAGGCCGGGCCGAGCTGGATGGAGGGGTTTCCCCGTCGTTACCCAGCAGCTTAGTTTTCTATCAGATGTTCTAAAGTGAAGCGTTCATCCATACAATTGCAAAAATCCTCTATCAGTTGATTTACATCCACCATCTCCAGCTCTGTCAGAGAATAAATGTTGGAGGCCTGACGGGGGATAAGTGATGTTTTCTCAGGTTTACAGACACAAACACACTTTTTCAAAGGATTTCCAGACACCTGAATACAACAGCAGGGCTCACGCTACACGCTGCTCTGTGTAAAGTGAATAAAGTGCTGCTAACAATGTGCAAAGGGCCGGCTGGTCAATATGCCGATGAGGGTACGGAAAGGGCAAATGATAGCCAATCAGTGAAGTGCTTTTACCGTCTTCTAGCAGCAGCTGACCTCCTGACCCCGCATGATGACCCTCAGGCCAAAAGCCACCTCTCCAGGGGTCAGAGGGCATCTACGTGCACTGGCCGGAAGAGGCGTTGTCACGGCAACGGCACTGGCCAAAGAATGGCAAGGTGTGGCGTTCAGGTGAAGAGGGACCACCGCTGCCGTACTGAGCAGTGATGTTATGATGCTTGTTTAAGCCGCGTTCAAGGACTTTAATTCTGGTCTTTTCAGCCAAGATTGCTTTATCTGTTGTTTCACTAAAGCTTTTTGATTCAGTGCTGAAATGTAGATAAGTAGATTTACTCAACTACTTCCATTAAGAACAGTTTTGTGTTCTTTTCTTGGGTTTTTCCAGATAATTCTGCTCTGCTATCCTTAGAAGAAATATTAACGTTTTTTTTAATCAACGGTATTTTTCTGACTGAATGGCTTTAGATTTTTTAAAATTAAACATAAAAACCTCAATTAAAAAAAAAAATAATAATAAAACAAGCCAGTGGTTCATAATCTTTTAACCAGTGTCCTCTTACAATAACGCATTGTCTGCTTTAGGCCATTTGACAAATTTCTGATATCTTTGAGTTTCTCCAACAAAGAGACGTTTACCACTCAATCTTACTTTTCTCAAACTTCTTATTGTATTTCACATTAAAAGCCAAGATTAGGGAAGAAATAGCCCAAAAATAAATGAAATGTACAAAGCAGGACTTCTTTTCAATTAGTTGTCTATTCAGTTTTAATAATAACTGAAAACTAGTTTCACTTTTCTTGTAATATCTTAAAGAGAGCTCAGTTTAGTGTGGTTTCTTTGCTTCTTTAAAGTGCCATCACCATTTGTACAAACTCTTTGTCTGCAGGGTTTTTCCACATACTTTGTGGTTCTTTAAAGTACTAAAGGTTCTTCATTTTTCCGCATGAAATTAGAGCTGCAGCTATTTGCATTATCGATTCATCTGCAAATTATTTTCTCACTCAACTGACTCATCATTAGGACTAGAAACTATAAGAAAACAGCGAGAAACACCAATCTCTGCTGTCCAGATCCCAAGCTGGCATCTTGCAAAATGTTGTCCTACCTGACCAATGGTACAGAATCTCAAATATAAAATTGTTTTATATTTTAATTATAATATTATGCAGTTTATATATAGAAGTTCTTCAAATCAATGCTTTTATAGCGGTTAAATGTAGCTTCAGTATTTGTTGATTTTTAGTTTGTATCCACAAAGTAATTAAAGATTTGGGGGCCTTTGTTTGGGAAAAAAGAACATTAATAAATTGCCAAACTATGCTCATTTACCTGTTTTTTTTAACCTACACATTATGTTTCATTCAGATTTCCCCAAAACACATCTATTTAAAACAAACCAAAAACTAAAGACCCATTTTAACAAATTTCTTTTCTGAATGAAATGGAATCACAAAAATGTATCTTGAAAACAGTTCCTTAAATAATCTATTTTTGCCAAAGTTAAAGATCTAAAATCATTCTTCTGTGGCACCACTGCAAGGAAACTATTTTTGGATACAGTTATCACACACTCTGGTTTTTGATTGTGATAAAGGTGACTCCAGCTGACAGTAAAATGCGGCATCATTTCATTTTTATCAAACCTAATAATGTTTAAAATAAGAAGGTTCTTTTTGTGGCAGAATGAGAATTTTTGCTGTTGATCAAACACATTTAGCGCCATAATTTTGAAAGCAATTTGTATTCCTCCATTGTGGTATTAGTACTTTGCACAAGTTTTGACCACTGCTTTTATCAAAGCCTTCTAAATGTAAGCCAAACATCCCTCATTAGCGGCAGCAGTCTCATCTTCTGCACCAGCTGGCATGATATGTTGCACCATCTTGTGGCGGTTGTGCACACATCTACTGTAGTATTGCCTTTAACTGTTTGCAAAGCTGGTGTACCCCAAATACAACTGTATTTAGTCATTTATTTGAATGTTTTATCTCCTCTGCTATCTTTTAACACTGTTACATCTTTCAACCTTTAAATGTCGAATAAAAAGGCGACAATCTATGAGAGGACAAAAAAAAGAGCACAGTTAAAAACAATCACATTCAAAAGCAGTATAGTCAGTGATCATGGATTTAAACTGGTAAACAGATACAGCTGCACCAAGCTTTAATGTTTTCTACAAAATGTTCCAGCGACGTGCAGCCGAAAAGCTAAAAGCATTTTTACCACCTGCAGTGTAAACATGTGGGACTTGAATAGGTAGTTTGGGATGAAATTAACAAAGAAGGTATGTATTGTGGCATTTTGCCTGTCAGAGTTTAATAGATAAACAAAACAACGCCTGCTAAAGGTGGCCAGACAAGTTTTGATGAGTAGAATAGCTGTCGGGTAATGTGACAATCTGAGGGCTGAGCGATAAACTGAAGGCAAAGCTTTCAGAGTGGAAGTAGAGGCCTTTCTTACCTGCTCTTCTGTGGACATTTAAATATTAGTGTCTGTGTATTTCATCTGATGCTTCCCCGCAGCCTCAGTGTATCACGCAGCTACCATTTAGCCATAATCCGACCTCAGTCTCCACTGACTGGCTTTTCTCTGGCTTTTTCAGCTCATGGTCTTCAACAGTAGATGGAAATCTTTACCTGCACTTGGCAAGCTAGAGCAAAGCTGACCAGTGCCGTGAACAGAATCACTGATAACAGCTTTTATAAACTGCTTTACTGCCATTACCTTGTGACTACAGGGCCCTGGTAGCAGGCTAATTTAACGGTGCAATGATATAACCTACAGCAACCTTTAGAATCATGACTCGACACGGCTGCAAATCGGCCTGAATAAAGGAGCACTGAAGCCTCTCAAAATGTGTGTCAGGCTCAACATGGAGCTAAAGGCCTGCATCATTTCAACTTTTTTCCCTTTGATGTTTTAATTGCTTGAAATAATTGCTACTGTGAACAGTACTGTTGTAACATGTGCTGCTTTGTCAGGAAATGAACGGAAGCTGCAAATGACCAGATGAGTGTGTGTTGCCATCAGCTGCCACCTTTCATTGCCTCAGATCAAAGATGATGGTAAATATAATGTGAATACATGCTTTTATTCTAGAATGGCTTTTTTCATACTGAATTCTTTCAATCGCAGGTTTTTCTTTTTTTCCCTGTCCTACACCAACCCACCTCAGTGAAGATCTGCTCTGCCTCTTTGCTCAGTAGCGCTTATCTTTCAGGACAACCCACTGCCACAATCCAGTCAGGCAGGATCTGACCTGCTAGGTGTGTCAAAGAGGAATTCCTGCTGAGCCCATTTTAGCCAGACAAGACCTGCTGACAGAGAAATAGTTACAGTAGTGCAGGTTACTTTGTTCACATTTCTGAAAACAAATGTTTGGAGGCTTATTAGTTGCATACAGCTGTTTTATAATGCAGATATTTTAATACATCCCTCCAGATGTGGACTTAGCTGGATTTTTTTTGCAGTCATGTCGGGAGGAAAAGTCAAAGACTTTGATGAACTCACGTCTTTTCTGGGAGACTACGGCCTCTTTCAAATTCTAATGATCGTTCTGCTCAGTTTAAGCGCAGTTCCTTGCGGCTACATGGGAGTGATCGTGGTTTTTGTCTCGGATACACCCGAACATCACTGCAACGTCTCCGGCAACTTTACGCGCACCGACGCAGATGTGGAGGCGACGCTCCAGGAGCGGAACAGCTGGATGGAAGCAGACAGCTGCTCCAGATGCAAACTGAGGGCAAACTGTACCGAGACGGCAGGACTCTGCAATGAAACAGAGCCGTGTGTGGACGGATGGATCTACAGCACCGAGAGATACACCATTGTGTCTGAGGTTCATGTGCACACTCTAAATAAGTGGACATTCACGCACTGCTGCAGAACCAGCTCTCTGCAGCCAAATATAGTTCAACACCTGTCAAGATTACCTCATAACTCCAGCTTCTCTTGGGGTTGAATTTCACTTTAATGCCAGATTTCTCTGAAAGTAACCCCACTCATCTTTTCCTCCATTGCCTACAGTGGGATCTTGTGTGTGACAATGCATGGAAAGTTCCTTTCTCCACTTCCTTATTCTTCGTAGGGGTCCTGATTGGATCCTTCATTAGTGGACAGCTCTCAGACCGGTAGGCCCACTTTTAATAACAATGAAGAATATTTAATTTGCATCCAACAGTTTGGTTGTCAATATTAAAAGAAACAAGAGAAAATATGGAAATATGCTCTATAATAACTATAAAATATGGCCAAATACAACAGTATTTTTTCAGGATTGGTGTCCAGAGGTCATCATGGTCAGCCTTAATTTTGTAATTATGTAAAAAAGAAAAAGTGACCATCATGTCTGTTTTCTTCAAACTATAAGAGGAGCCCCTAGAGAGTTTAATTCTCAAAGAGAGATTATATAAGATAAGTTAAGACTTCATTAATCCCAATAGCAGTGTTGAAGCAGCAAAGATGTTAGTCCAAAAATGCAGGGACATTGGTGGAAACACTAAAAACAAGAAATATACATTAATATTGCTGATATTGTACAGATTCTTCCAAATGTAGAAAATCCTATATTGCACAGTATAATCTGAATATGGTAAACAGCAATATTACATATTCTATAGACAGAAAAACACTGATATTGCACAAATTCCTCCATGAGGAGGAAATACTGACAGAGCACAGGTTCTATGCCAAAAACCCTAAATTGGCACAGAGTCCAATAAATGTACAAAATATCCATAATGGCCAAGTTATAAATTTTGGTTGTTTAGAAATGCAATTAAGCTAAGTGACCTCATGATACAATATCAGTTCTGAAGTGATCTGACAATTAAAAAAAAAAGAAGACATTTTAAAGTTAGTTCTAATGTCCATCTTTTGAGGAGGGTTTTAAATAAATGTGTCATTTCAAATTTTAAAATGGAATATTGTACATACACAGTGGAATAAAGGCAGGTACCAAATACAAATGACAATACAGAGCATGAAAGGAAGTTTAGGGTATTGGCCGGTATGAATATCATAATCTGGGGTTAAATTGAGATTATTCATGGTCACACTAAATCAGTTTTCACATTTTTAATTATGACAAGGCTGCAAATAAGAATTATTTCTATTATTAAAGAATTTGCAGAATATTTAATTCAGTTAACTGATTAACAACTTGGCCAAACAAATACATGTTTTCCTATTATTTATTGACATTAATTTTCTTGTCTCATATGATGAAGAAAAACGCAAGTATTTGACAAATCTGGCACCAGACAGTGTCTTAGATTTGGGTTTTAAAAATAACTTATATGATGAATCATTACCAGCGTACATTTTCAGTTGATCAACTAATGCGTTAATCAGCTAACCATTCCAGCAGCAATTTTGAAAATGTATTTTTACTGATGACTGTGGTGCTAACAGCAAAATCAAGCATCAATCTGAGAGAATAAAAGAAGGGGAGAGTAGAAAAGAAATGTGCTAATCAAGCAGAAGACAATGCGATGGTGAATATGCGTGAACATGCTCGGATGTTTTCATGTTTCTGCTCTAACAGCTTTGGCAGGAGGCCGGTGTTTTTTTGCACCATGGCCTTGCAAACAGTCACTGCCCTCATCCAGGCGGCCTCCGTGAACTGGGTCATGTTCTGCGTCCTCAACTGCCTGAGAGGACTTGGGCAGATATCCAATTACATCACGTCACTCATACTAGGTGAGACGGCAGATATGCTTAAACACGTTATAAACAAGCCTCTATCACTTCTTCTCCGGTATCTCCATGTGACAAAGCGGATCTTGCTCGTGTTTTTATTCCTCAATAAGCTGAACAAAAATCACTGAGTTCACATGTAGGGTCTTACAAACACAGGTGTTGCACATCAAAGCACCTGAAAAGTCTTGTGAGAAATTACTGTTTATGTGAAAAAAATGGGGTTGAAGTTTAATCTGCTGAACTGCGTCAGGTGAGGAAAGCAACATCATCTAGCTCTGAAGATTACAAGTCTGTAAATGCAAAAAGTCTTTAGGTGTGCTCTTAGAAACAAGCTCACCAGATCTCTGCAGCCAGCTCATCTCTGCTCAAGTCTCCATTCGTCTCTATAACATACCTGGATTTACAACGATGCTAAATCTGTGAAGCTCTCTTAACTGACTGCATCAACCCTCGCATGTTTTCTCTCATGTCTGTGGTCCTCGTCTCCCTCAGGTTCTGAGATGCTGAATCAGTCTACCAGGGTGAACTTCACTCTGTTGGGCCACAGCCTCGGCTTTGGCATCGGCTACGCCTTGTTGCCACTTTTTGCCTACTTCATACAAGGATGGAGGATGCTGCTGGTTGCTGCTGCCATCCCAGGCTTCCTATTTATTCCAACATGGTGGTAAGTCATGGTTGTACATTATGTGCAAGTATCCTTTTATGCAACATCATTCCTGCACACACAGCTTAGGAGCCTCAGTAGCAGTTTATATGAAACATTAAAACTGGTAAAATTGGATCTCAGTGACTGTAACAGTAGCATGATTGCTGGTGTTTCATATTCACATGCAAAAGTCTCGAGGGTTTATTTAAAAAAAAACACATGTAGTGTGCAGCAGTTGTGCACATGTTGATGAGAGAGGTCAGAGGAGAATGGCAAGACTGGTTGGAGGAGACAGCAGCTCATTCTTTACAACTGTGGTAAGCAGTAAAGTACCTTACAGTGCTCAACACCTTCAACCTTGAGGTGGATGAGCTACAACAGCAGCCACAATCCTCTCCTATCAGCCAAGAACAGATATCTGTGGCTGCAGTGCACACAGGCTCACCAAAACTGATGGAAACAGTTGAAGTTCTAAAAACGCAATGTGGCCGGGGAAATCTCTACTTCTGCTGATATTAGACTCAGAACACCAGTGATCCGTGCATCTAACTGGTTGGTGTTTGTACCCTTGATGCAACAGTACATCTGAATGTTGCTACTGATCTTGCGAATCCTTTTATGACCGTAATTTATCATCTTTTAATGGCTACTTGCAACAGAATAATTCATCATGCCACAAAGCAAAGTTCATTTCAAACTGGTTACATGAGCACTGAGTTTAGTGTGTCAAAGCACAACATTTGCATCATGAATGTGCAGCTGACGAATTCTTAGAAATTATGTGATGCAGTCATGTCAACATAGGGCAGAATCTCAAATGTAAAGCCCAGCGTTAGCGTAGCAGTCCCAGTGAGGATGTGTGCCATATTTGTTTTATAAATAAATGTACCTTTCTTTTTCAAAGTTAAAAGATTTCCAGCTTTTAATCAGGCTGTATCTCTTTTACTACAAAACTACAGAAGACAGAAGAGAACCATAGCCATCAATTTCATCTTCATTTTTAAAATCAGGTTAAATACCACTCTGGTCGAAATCAAACGCGGAAATGTCTCAGATTAAACCAAAAATCAGAAAGAGACACAATAAGTCTACTCTAGTATCCTGAAGAAGGAAATCAAAAGCTTCCTAATTAATAAACAAAATTGTCCAGATTATATCAGATCAAAGAGCCCTTTTAGTTTAGTTCAGGGAGTTTATAAGAAGCATGAGTGTTGGTGAGCGGCTACAAAACTAAGGAAGGTAGGAGAGGCTAGCTAAAGGGCTAATGTAGCCTGAGCCGAGGAAAGAGAAAAGAGGAGAAACCTGGAGATTTGGTAAGAAATACACTTACCTCAACAACAGTTCAACAAAGCCCAGATATCCATGCAGTTGTCTAAGCATCCACACAGGAGGTGAAATATCCAGTCCTGCTCCTGGCATCAAGTTTTTTTTTTAGAGTCCACATGTGAAATATCCAGCTAGTTCTAGGGTCCACTGCCACTCGATTTACTACTATATGTCCAGTTTCAAGCAAAGATGACCAAAAGCTTGATTAATCTTTCTCCAATCTTTCCCTTTGCAGCCCTGCCTTCACTCCATTTTTCTCCATGTCTCATTTGTTTGCTGCACTCAGGTGTTCCTGTTTTAACACCTCTCTTCCTGTTTACACTTCCTGGTTGGGGGGGAAAGGGCTGTTCTGTCTATTTTTCTTCTCCTTTCTGCTGCAATGGTTTTGCTTTAACAAACATCATTATTTACTTGTTTTGCATCTTTTAAAACCAAGAAAACGGTCTGCCTTTTCCCCTAATGTATGAAACTCGTGATCAATTTGAAAGAGAGACAACATTTGTCAATCAGTTTGGACAACTTTTGGGTGATATTTGTGTTAGGCAGTGTGTAGTTTCACTCAGCTGCAAGTTGGATCACCGCAGGCAAACAGAATTGTCAGACTGTCAGGCCTCGATACAAAATCCATAAGGCATTTATGGCTCCTCCTGTCTCTGTCTGGTGAATTTTTAGTCTTTAGCTTTCAATCTCGTATGTGCTGTGGATTCTCTGAATATATTCCAAAGCACAAACACATTTAACTTTTGTTATGTTTGTTTTTTTAAATGTCTGCCTATCTTAACCAACCTTTACTGATGTCCAGTGGCTGTGTCGTTAAATTCACATTTCTTCATATGCTGAGTGAACCTCTGTGTGTGTGTGTTCAGCGTGATTCCTGAGTCACCACGCTGGCTCTTACAGAAAGGTCGGGTGGAGGAGGCTGAGCTTGTCGTACGTAAAGCTGCCAATTGGAACAGAGTCCCTGTCCCCGAGGTCATATTCAGGGCCAGAGAGTGCTCAGACCTCATGGTACCTAATCACTTTTTACTCCTTGTGCTGTTAAAGTGACAATACACCAGTGAAATAAGCACTTTATTGTTCTGTTTCTTTTTCTTTATTATTGCTAATTTCAGCAAAATAAAGAAGAAGAGCAGACATACACTTACATGGACTTGATACGCACCAGAAACATGAGGAACATCACAATTTCTGGTGTCTTCATATGGTAATGTGTCTCCTTTTCCCTTGTTCGTAACTTTACTGAACATATAAAGTTTGACAAATTACAACTCATCACTTAGTTTGTCAGATATCCACCAATATTTTAAAAAGTTTACTTTGTGTAATGTGAGATGAACATATCAATGAAGTAATGTGATGGAAACGGGTTTCTCTCACGGTCACTTAGTTTTGTTTTTGCATTTTTTACAGGATGTCCGTCTCCATGGTATTCTATGGTCTGTCTCTCAATACTAGCAATCTAAATGGGAATATCTACTTGAACTGCTTCCTCTCTGCAGTCATTGACCTTGTGGCCTACATAGCCACTTGGCTTCTGATCAAACGGGCTCCACGACCCGTTCTCCTCTTCTCCACACTGATGTTCTGTGGCATCATGCTTCTGATCATGAAGCTGGTTCCTGAAGGTCTATGTACAATATTGTAGAAGACACTATCCACAAGTGAAATGCTGCATACCGTATCTACCATGTTTGTTTTTTTTCCCCAGACATGGATGTTGTGTCCCAGGTGTTAGCCTTGCTGGGAAAGATGGGTGTTTCTGGCGCTTACTGCTTCATCTACGTCTTTTTCACTGAGCTGATCCCCACCGTGGTCAGGAACATGGGCTTAGGGATCGCCTCCACTGCTGCTCGAATCAGCAGCATTATTTGTCCTTACGTGATTTACGTGGGCAAGTGTGCTTTCTTTCTGGTTTTGCAGATGTATTTGTGCACAGAATTTAAAGCAAAGCCCTTTGAAAGAGAGGTGGGATTGACAACAAAACTGTAGAAGCAATCTGTAGATGATAATTTTAAAGAGCTACTTTTACTTCAGTAGCATTTAGGGACTCACAAGAAATGCTCCATGTTTGATACACAGAAATTCTGTAATAAGCTTGCTGTCCATAAACCCAAGTTGAAAACATTGCCAGGATATTTAAGAACCCATGAGGAGTAAATATGCAAAATCCATGGGATACTTCAAATTATATATGAAGCAATCAGCTTCACAAATTCAGTGATGGCATAGAAGATGTGATTATTTAGACCCATCCTTGCTGCTACTGCCTGCAAATTTCAGAACTGACTGAAGGTACCACAAGGTTTTGCATGGTGACATTTTAGATGAACATGTTAATACTCATTCATTTTATTATTGTGAGTGACTGGGCAGCAATGGCTAAAATTTTTCTGTCACATCTCTCCTTTAAAGCTAAAAAGCAATCAAAAGTGACTGTATTTTTGTCAGCTGGTAGCACTTACAGGGAAATGTGTAACTGACACATTATTTTCCTGAGGGTTTTTGTATGCACTTCACTTATCAATTGGAAAAAGACAAACAAAACAAAACAAAAAATATTTGCTGAGCAGACATTTTGACTTGTTGCAGCAGGAAAAATATGAGGTGGAGCTAAGAACAGCATTGATAAGTCATGTCAGTGCAGCGGTTAATGACCTGTTTTAGACTGTCTGCATGGGGAAAAGGTCTGTTTAACTCTACCTCGCACCCCTCGTTAAATCTCTGTGTACACTTCTTAAAATCCCGTTTGGCCTATTCCTTTTTGTTTTATTGGCTTAGTTTGAATTAATTGGTGCTGTAAGTACTCATACTAGTATATTAGACCTGATTCATTTACACTCATGACATGCCAAAATGCTTTTAACTGAAAATTGAAGAAATCTTTCTAATTTCAGTGCCTTTATTCTGTCTGCAGGTGTTTACAACAAGGTCCTCCCATACCTTATTTTTGGCACAATCAGCATCATGGCAGCTGTTGTTAGTGTGTTGCTGCCAGACACCAGAAACAACAAACTTCCTGATCTTATCAGTCAGGCCAAACCTATCAGACGGTAAGTCGCGTTGTATATGGATGTATGAGTAAAGACTCACTGAACTTAGGATTCTTATGCATTACTATTACGACAGTGCAATCTTTTGACTTAAGTACGGTATAGGGTATAGTCCACACACTAGATACTCCCAGGAACATGTATTGAATTCCTACCTCATTGTCCCGAGTGTAAACGTTGGTCTCAAGAAGAGTTGCCAAACTCAAGACATCACCATGAGGCAGTGTCTCCATTTGACTGTGGCAACTGTATTTTTTTCAGATGTGTACTTACATTTATTTTTGTCCAGCACTCATCACATGGATGTGCATGCTCATTTTGTCTTTTCGCAACTAAAACAAATTTTTTGAACAGTTTTATCATTATTATTGCATCAAAAATAGGTTTGCCACTACATTTTCAGTCTCAGAAATGGTGAATCAAAACAAAAGAATGTGTTTATTGGTAATCTGTAAACTCAGACAAACATAGAAATTGAATGACAGTCTATTCTCTTGTGCATATTTAGCACATGTTAAATCTCTGTGTTTTTCTGTTTCCATTTCTCTTTACATCAAGTTGCTGCTGGGCAAAGGAAACTTCCACAGCCTGCTCTGATACAAATGAAGACAATAAAGATGTGAGCAGGAGTGCCACCTGCTGAAAACAAAGCACACAGCAAGAGCTACGTTGCTGCAGACAAACATTTAGAAATACACAGTATTGTTGTGGTTTATGATTTGTCTGCTAATCATTAATCTTGTTTGAGAGATAAAACCACAGAGCGTCTCTGGCTTTTATAAACATACAACAGATCAAACTGTCATGTTCATTTGCTGGTTTAGACTTTCCCCAATCACTATATCTGTTAATAGTTTTTTAAACCTCTACCAAGGACAATTTTGTTGTTGTGTTGTTTGTGAATTTCACATTTTTTATGCACTGCTGCACCTCTAAATGAAATATACTAACCTCAGTATGGAGTGTTTATATACAGTTAAAGTACATTTATAAGTCACAGAGTTGTTACATAAGTAACTATATGAGCAGAGTGACATTTAATATAGGTCGAGTAATGGGTCATTTCAGGATTGTAGGTCAATGCGTGTTGATGTAAGATATGATGACCTTGGGCTTCAAAAGTCATTTAATTAGTCTTCTGCTCAATGCAATCATTGTTTAAAAAAAAGGGGGGGGGGGAGAGAGAGAGAGAGAGAGAATTTTATACTGGTGTCCCAGAAAAGCAGAACGATGTTGAACGAAAGATGATCTAAAAAGTCTCTGTTGAATGCAAAGTATTATACAATTGCAGGTGTTCTTTATTGGTCAAGTACATGCACATGTGCAATGAATAATATTTTTTTTCTTTGCTGTTGAAGTATTCACACCAAAAAGCACACATGCATTAAATCATTAAAATCATTAAAATTGTAAGTGAAGTGGGATTTTATTGCAGGTCTGTTGTGTATTAGTTTTAACTGGGTGTTCTAATAAACTGAGATCTGAGTATATGACACTATCAGTTTCAAAACTGTTAACAATGCAGTAGAATTAAAAAATAATCCTTAATTCAATTTAATTTCAATTGAGTTGCATTTATGTAGCACTTTTTCACAACATATATTGTCTCCGGACACTTCACATAGTATCGCAAGGACCTTATTAAATTATTGAGAGGACTTAAAAAAATTCAAGGACTCCCTTGGATTCCTTTTGTGCAACTTGGCTTGTAGTAAGATAATGAAACTCCCCTTTACCAGGAAGAAAGCGCCAACAGAACCAGGTGTAGGGAGGACAGTCATCTGCCTAGACCAGGGGAGAGAAAAAACTTAATGAATGTAAAAACAGACAAGCATGGCATGGGAGGACAATAAACACTGTGAAGGTCAGCACGGCCAGAAACCACTGATCAGAAATGTGTTGCTCCACAGCAAGACATACCTGCAGAGAGGACAAACCTCAAAGTACAGGAGAGAAGACACAAAGTTAGTAACATGATATACTGCTGTGTAAACGTTTGGAGAGAGAAAGAGGAGAGTAAAGATTCTCAGTGCATCATGTGAAGTCCCCCATCAGCTGATAGCAGCAAAAGTAAGAGGTGATTCAGTATCACCTCAGCCAGCACCCACCACAAGTTTCATTAAAAAGGACGATTTTGAACCTAACCTTAAAAGTAGAGAGGAGCCTGATAGTTGAAGGCTTTTCCTCACATTGTAATTTTTTGAAACTCTGGGGGAAATATGGTAATATAATTCATACGATACAAGTTTTAGTGTTTCTAAATGTACCATTCCAAAATCCCGTTTACATGCATTTACTGCTGCACAGCTGTCAGTCGGAATCTGAACTATCGCGAGATTGACGCCACAGTTACTCCAGGCAGTAACTGCACCGCGCCCCCATCTCTGCTGCTGATAGAGACCCGGTGTCTGTCTGCGGCAACCCCACACCTGCCAGCGGAAGGAGAGGCAGGGATAAACAACGCATTAAGCTGGGGTTTCTAATTTACTCAAGCGGGTGGGGAAACGGCACTGGAAGTAACGGAAAACTCTTGCTATCATTTAGCGTTGAATGTGTTGCTATCACGCAACAGCTCGCAGATGAAGTTAGCCAGCTAGCTAACGTGGAGTGCTGCTAGTTATGGCTCTAGTTTTGAAAATGTTCTGTTTGCCTTTACGTTGTAGCTAGTTTAGCGTGGATGTATGAAATATTTTCTTTGTCACCTTCAGTGCAGTGACCATAATGCTAGTTATCGTACTAACAAATTTAAGTAACTGTTACGTCTAATCATCTAAAACTACTAACCCAGCTAACATTAGCCACTTAGCTAAGGGTGGTGCTATACCACCTTATTTGTGTTCTTAATTGGATATTTTGCACTTTGTGTTGTGACTGTGAATGAGATTATCACTGAACCTGAGTCAGAGGCCAAGTCTGTGTTTAATTCGTGCTATTTTACATTTACACATGCTGACTGTTGGACTTACTAACAGTTTGCTTAACTGACAGGAAACGTGACTTTACTAAGTTAGTCCAGATAACACACAGGATAATCGTTATTTCCTGTTTAACCTCCCGAAGTTGCATGTGGAGGGGAAAAACATCAGTACCGTACCCTTCCAGGCATTTCCAAGTCAGACACTTCAACGTAGAGAGGGTTAAACTCAGCATACTATCATCTGTGGCAGGAGAGCGGTGTCACTTAATCCCAGCTCACAGATTATCCACAAGTAAGCATGGCTCCTAAGAAAAGACCAGTGCCCTTAAACATTACTCCTACTGGCGACGGATTATCCACATCCACGAACACAGAAGTAGCATCTGAGTAAGTTTTCTGACTCTATACAGTTGTAAAACCTTGCATGTTTATGCATTTGGACAGATGATTTACTCCAGTTTTCGTCTGTTTTCTCAGGGCCAGTTTAGAATCACTTAAGAAAATATTGGAAGAGCTGGACCTGGATGAACAGCAGAAGAAAAGGCTAGAAGCTTTCCTCACCCAGAAGGCCAAGGTTGGCGAGTTGAAAGATGATGACTTCCATCGTATCTGTGAGCTGGGTGCAGGCAATGGAGGCGTAGTCAACAAGGAGTGCCACAAACCTTCAGGCATAATCATGGCCAGAAAGGTGAGCTACGAAAAGACTGTTCCAAAAGTAGTATTTAAGTGATAAAACCTTGCTAACTTATTAATAATAAAAATGTACTTATTGTTCATCCTGAAGTTAAAACATATTCAATATAACTATTGTCTTTGCTGTTTAGCTTATTCACCTTGAAATTAAACCTGCAATCAGAAACCAGATCATCAGAGAGCTGCAGGTACTGCATGAGTGCAATTCTCCCTACATTGTGGGTTTCTATGGAGCTTTTTACAGCGATGGAGAGATCAGCATCTGCATGGAACACATGGTGAGAGAATTGAAAATGGTGACTCTTGATAGTATTGAAAATAGTGGTAAACTACGACATTAATACTTGTTACAATCCATGTGGACCTGCTGCAGTTTACAGCACTGCCACAGCTTATGATGATTCTGTTTATGTTTTAGTTGATGAAGGGGTTCCACACACCAGTCTGAGCCGTGTTTGTGTTTTGTTGATGAAATGTTCCTTGCGGCCATGAGATATGATTCTGTTTTAGATCTGTCTCATTCAATCTGTCCCTGTCGGGTACCTAACACTAGCTGGCCAGCTGTCTGCCGATATTATGCTGATGTCTTGTCAACACAAACAGCAGACTAATTAGTCAGCTGACTTTTAGTTCTGGCCCTGTCTGTGCTCAAAGTGATCATTAAAGTGGATGTCCGTACTCAATAGGGGCATCTGATATTCAAAGGCCATGCATATGTGTACACGATAGCATGGTTTTAAGTTCAAATGTTGATGCTTTCTTGGCACATGAAGTTGTGCTCAGTTGTTTTGCACAAACATATGCGCATTTACAACCGCTTTGCTATGTTGATGTCTGAACTCGGGCCACATGGCAAAAATGAGAAGATCTGCTCCTTTGAAATTCTGTCATTATAGCACATGTATCATGTGCTGTTGTGCTCGCTCTTTTGCAGGATGGTGGATCTCTGGACCAGGTGCTGAAAGAAGCAAGGAGGATCCCTGAAGAGATTCTAGGAAAAGTCAGCATTGCTGTAAGTATTTGGTTATGTACACTATTGTTCAAAAGTTTGGGGTCACTCAGGCAATTTCATATTTTCCATGGAATCTCACACTTTTATTCATGTGTAACATAATTGCACAAGGGTTTTCTAATCATTAATTAGCCTTTCAACACCATTAGCTAACACAATGTAGCTTTAAAACAGGAATGATGGTTGCTGGAAATGTTCCTCTGTACCTCATGTAGCTATTCCATTAAAAATCAGCCGTTTCCAGCTAGAATAGTCATTTACCACATTAACAATATCTAGATTGGATTTCTGATTGATTTAATGTTATCTTCATTGAAAAAAAAATGCTTTTCTTTCAAAAATAAGGACATTTCTAAGTGACCCAAAGCTTTTCAACGGTAGTGTACATTAGTGTCATGTAATACTATATGTACTTTGTTTAGAATTTATGAAACACTAGTGTATATTGTTCAGTGGTTCATAGAAATTTGTTTAAAACTTTAAAAATCGAGTTCCTTAATACTCAAATAATCACTTGTTAGTTTTGAGATCCGAATAAATCATGCTCTTAGCATTAGTGGACAGGTTTCTTGCTCGTTTTAGACTGTTGTTGAAACACTGAAGTTGTTTATGTTTACTGACTTTTGTTTTTTGTGTTTCCTTTTATGAAACAGGTTTTGAGAGGCCTCGCCTATCTAAGAGAAAAACACCAAATCATGCATAGAGGTAGTGTATCATAAAGCTGATGATTGATAGTTGTGTTTAAAAGCACAGAGTTTCATTAGTAAGACATGATGCACAATAGCAGGGGAACTTTTATTTTATTGTGTACTGTGTATATACCTATTTGTATTGGTTACACATTAAAGGTATAAAAAACAGACAGTAAGCCTGTAGGGTAAAGGCAGTCGTTTTTGATAGCTTTCGTTATAGAAATTAAGTTCGACAAAGTTTTCATGACGTCTTTTTTAACCCCCAGATGTGAAACCCTCAAACATACTGGTGAATTCACGGGGTGAGATCAAGTTGTGTGACTTCGGTGTGAGTGGGCAGCTCATAGACTCTATGGCAAATTCCTTTGTTGGGACAAGATCGTACATGTCGGTATGTTGATCCTTTGAATTATGCCTTGGAATTATTAATTCAGTTTAGTTCCTAGGGGTGTGACGAGATCTCGTCCCACGAGATCTCGCGAGATTAAATCGTGACGATATTTCTCGTTTATGTGAAAGCTGTCTTGCGGGCACAGAGAAGGGTATGTCTGCAGAGCCGGAGGCTGCATGAATACGGCCGCACCAGGGCTTATTCGTGCAGCCTCCGACTCTGCAGACACATGCTATTGCGGGCACAGGGCAGAAGCCCATAGATATCTATGCAGAAGCCTATCAGACTGTGAGCTATGTAAACATCTATTTGTGACCTGTGGGGGCAGTAATGCACCTTTGCTGCGTTTAGTCTGCCAAAAACTGACAAATCACCATTGAAGATGCCCCCGCCACCTTTAAGTCGTTTGTGTGGCAGCATTTTGGGTACCCAGTGGAGATAATAAACGGCAACCGAGTGATAGACAAGACACGGACAACAGTGTTTCCCCTGGGTTGAAATGGCTGTGAGGTGGTGGGTTGCGCCGGAGGCGCGAAGCAACTAGGGGGGTCCAGGGGCATGCCCCACCTGGAAAAATTTTGAAAATCAAGATGCAAAATGGGGCATTCTGGCACAATTTGGAGCACATTTTGTTGTATTTGTAGCCATTTCCAAAAACTAAATTAAATAAAATTTTCATGTTTCTTTTCTAAAAATTAATGATAGGGAGAAAATATGACAAATATAAACCCACTTGTCCTTGCGATCAAAACATGTCAACTAGTCCAGTCTATTATATTCTGGTCAGATTTACACAAGCCATTCCAAAATGCCACATCAGTTCTTATTACAAATTTGAAAAAGATGACAAAGGACTTGAATCTGGAATCAAGTGGTGACTTTTACTTTTTTCTAAAAACAACTACATGTTAGGTACCAAATTCCCACTTCATTTTTATTTATAATAAAAAGGTTATGTCATGACCTTCATTTTACTTAAAAATGTGAAAGAAAACTTCAACTCTGGGTTAACAACTGGTTTTCTGAAGGAGTTAGTTCTGTTTTCAAAACTGTTACCTTTTTGAACACAGAACTAGAATTTGAACACAGAATTTGTTTTGCCATTGAATGATATAATTTCGGGCACTCTATAAATCATTTTATCAAAAGAAACTAGGAACTTTATATTCCTTTGAAATCATTTGTCTCGTTCGTGAGAATGGGTTTTGTCGTGCCTAAATGTTTTAACGGGAGCCATTTTTGCAGTCACTGTCAAATCGTATCGCCGCGGACAACAAAACGGTAAGCAAACTCAGTAAAGGAAGCGAGATTGATGCCTACACTGCGTTGCTCACTTTATTTTGATGACATGCGATGGTTTTGATACTTAATTTCACATATGTCTGTGATACACACCTGCTTTTAGCCCCGAAAAACGAAACTATGGAGCGCTGCCGCTTCTTGTCCGCCATGCTCGTTGTTCGCTTCCAGACTCAAGTGCCAGGGCCATGGCAATAACGAAAGAAATCGGCTTTTTCGTTGCAGCTGATATGAGGCCGTTTTTGTTTTAGAAAACCCGGGATTTCGCGTGACTCCGCCATACACTGGAACCTAAGTACACCATTCCGTCAGGTACGCATTTTACACGCACAGTGATCCCGAACCTTTATAAAGAGTCGAAGACTAAAGTTTGCACTTTTTTGCACTCTGTATTGACAGAGTAGTACTTTGGTTACAGTTTTGCGCATATTGTTTGCACATTAAAAAAAGAAATATTTACTTTTAGTTGTGGAAAGAAGGTCAACAGTTAATAAAAGCTCATGCTTCAGTCATGCATGGATGTAAGTTACAAAACATTTGCCCGTGCATCTTTTTGTGACTGTCAAATAAAAAAAACCTCTTTGTCCAGATATATATTTTAGTTTTCTTAAAGTAATGTGAAAATATCATCTCGTCTCGTTCTTGTGAACCCAATATCGTGTATCATCTCATCTCGTGAGCTGAGTGTATCGTCACACCCCTGTTAGTTCCTACATGTTACTCTGCAGCCTGTGTGTCATTTAGTTGTTACTTTTCACATAGCTTATCCTACATTGTTCATGTGTGATCATCATTATAACATTGTTATATTTTTAACCTTATTCAAGCCAGTGACTCATTCAAACTAAAGATTTTTTTCTAGTTTTAACTTTTGGGAATGGCCTCGTCCTCTGACTCAGATTTATTTTGCTCTCTTCAGTTTTTGAACAGTGAACAGTGAACAGTAACTTATGTGTGAAATCAATGACTTTTTGTGTGTGTTGTTTATGTTTACTGTTCAGCCTGAGAGACTACAGGGAACCCACTATTCTGTGCAGTCAGATGTCTGGAGTATGGGCTTGTCCCTCGTAGAGTTGTCAATCGGACGCTACCCCATCCCTCCTCCGGATGCTAAAGAACTGGAAGCCATATTTGGTCGGCCCATCATGGATGATACAGAAGGAGAGACACACAGCACTTCACCTAGACCCAGACCACCGGGTAGACCTGTCAGCGGTGAGCAACACAGACACATATGTAAAGTGTCTCACGTAGCTATTTCTGACTACAATAAGCATATTTGCATGCTGACCGCTCCTAGTAGCTGCATGAGAGATCACACAGCCCGATGTCAGTCAGTTGCATGGTCTGATTTACTAACCTGTCTGCGCTGTGATTGCTGGAAGCCACAGAGTCAAGTTCAGTGATTTTGACGAAACGTTTTTCTCACTGAGCTCTCACTTGTCGTTCCCCAGGTCACGGTCCTGTAATGGCCATCTTTGAACTGCTAGATTACATAGTCAATGAGGTAAGATTCTAGAAAGTTGTGTTTTTCTGTCATTCTTGCAAAATTATGCAGGTGTCTGTTTCTGTTGCTGGCGAGATGACATTTTCATTAAACTTTCTTCTCTATTTCAGCCTCCACCTAAACTACCCCACGGCGTATTCACCTGTGATTTTCAGGATTTTGTGACAAAGTGGTGAGAAACTTTTGGTCTGAGAATATTGTTTAGTTGCCCTTGTTTATCTTTTTCAAAATTTTCAGTTGCCAAAAATGATCATAAACATGTAATCTAATATTTTCAAACTAACTTTTTGAAAAGTTCTCCCTAAAAGCTTCTTCTGTGTTGTGCCCACAGTCTCATTAAAAATCCAGCAGACAGGGCTGACTTGAAAATGCTGATGGTAAGTGTCTTCAGTTTGAACCTGAATTTGAATTTCAGTTCCATCTTTCAGTTTGGCCCCATTAGCACTGGGAACATTTGAACTATATTAGGGATTACAATACATACTTTGCATTATGTCACCAAACAATGCAGCACTGCAGTTAAACTTAGCTGTGGGTACCAGTAAAGTTAGAATCAGACCCACAGACTCTGTTTATTTCAGTCAGTCACGTCTAAAATGTCTTGTTTATATATCATTGTGTTCTGTTGCAGAACCATACATTTATCAAGCGGTCTGAGGCGGAGGAGGTGGACTTTGCTGGCTGGCTTTGTAGAACAATGGGGCTAAACCAACCCAGCACTCCCACACGCACCGCAGACTGACAACCCAGTCTACTAACGCACACAGTATGTACAAACATGAAGAAGCTGCTGCCTAAAACCATACACTCGGATATACTGTATACGACTTGTTTGCCACAACCTCCCTCACTAAACCTTTAAAGGCTCCACGTCAAAATCGGCTCTGTTGTGTTTTTTCGCCAACAGATCACAATCACGGGAAAATATTTACACTTGGCATTCTTTGTGGAAAGTCAGTCCGTTGGGATTTTGTTTAATCATAATGTTTTCTTCTTAAATCAATTACATCATAATTCCTCTAAATGTTTGTTGGCAGTGTGGACAACAGAAATCATTACCAATTTGTGTTAAGTTTAGATAAGGATTTGGGGCCGTTACATCACTGACCTTGTCTTGGCCACTGCTGCACTATTTTGTGTAGCTGTTTTGTTCCTTCATACTGTGTAAATCTGGAAAAGATATCTCTGAAAAGAAAATCAAACTTATTAAATATTTGTAATGTAATGTCTTTTTTTTTCTTTTTGCTTTTCAGTTTTCTTGTCTGAATTTCTGTTATTACAATCATAGACATCTGTATGCATCCGCAGATTAATGCAGATATGAATTAGTTTTTTATCTGACACGCAAACATGGAGAGAAATGTAAGAATTAACTTATTTCACTGAACAGGTTGGTTTATGTGTGTTAAAAGGAAATGATTGTGTGTAGGAAGTGTCTTGCGTTTGACTGATTTCAATGAATGTTGAGATATCTTGAGGTGAAGCACAATGTTGAAAACATTCTAGCATGACCCTCATGGCAAAGCCAAAAATTATTTTTAAAAAAACTACAACCTTAACTCTCTGCTCCCTCTGTTTCTTGGAGTTATTTCTTAATAACTTCAAACGGCACCATAATTTTATTCTGCTTTTATTAGCATCAGATTAGCCATGTAGAAACAGATGCTGCCTTTGGGAATCCCTGAAATTCACCCCTGGACATTACCTACTATAACAAGTCCACTTTGATCTCTCAAAGAAGCTGCATTGCGGCTCGCTGAGAAGCGTCGGCTGAAACAAATGGTCAATTTTTTTGTATGCGCTCTGTAATGAAATCGACAGGACATGGATTTACCATGTGCGTCCTGTGTTAGGGCATTTTGCTCCTTTGTGTTGTCTTTTTGTGTACTTCCTCCTGTCACATTGGTTGAAAGATATAGATGTTTTATATGGTAAAATCCCGAAAGGCTTTGTCTTTATAAAATCATAAAGGTCAATAAATGGTATGTATTGTAGCATGCAAGCATTATGACTTCATTTGCCAGATAATCATGTCGGTTTTGCTGTTGTTTCACCAGAAGGGGGCAGAATACTAAATACAAGCACCTCTGGCACAGTTAAAGTATGCCATAAATTCATATACGTCTTGCTTGAGTGGTGTATTCTGTGGATGTCCAGGTTGTTAAATGCATGATATCCAAAGAAAGCAAGAGCAGGGCAGTGAATATTAGCATTGCTGAAATCCATTAGTCCTTTTACATTACAAGTGCAGTGAGATTAGTTTGTTTGGCTGAATCTGTCTGAAGTGACAGACAAAAAAATGTTCTTTCTTTAATGTCTGTCAACTTCAGACTGAAAGTGTGAGATGCAGAGCTCTGAGAATGACATAGTGTTGCAGTATGTGTGGTGGCTACGTCTGAGCAGTGTTGATGGGAGGGGGACTATTGCAGCAGAAAAACAGCAAAGTCTGCAGTCATTTATATGCAAATATGCAAATGAGAGGGTAATTAAGATTGGGCGTTTGTCAGTGGCTCTTTGATTGCTAATGAATTCCAATCTGCAAGAAAGGGGGGAGTGATGAGCTAAAAAATGAGGAAGAAGAAGAGGGTGGTATTGTGCTTTTCTCCTTTTCCGACAAAAATGAGGAAAAGAGTGAGTGAGCAGTACAATGAAAAGACCTTATAGAACAGAAGAAATTAGTCCTCAGCTGTTAAAAATAGTGAACGACTGCTTTTTCAACCCGAATCAAACGCCAAAAAAAAAGGTGACAACGTTGTCCGAAACTGATAAAAATGAATTCCGTTTAAAAAATGCTTTTAATGAGCCTGTTAAAATTCTGCTTTCAGCACCATCAAACTGCCTGAACGTAATAGAGTGGGAGTTTGTGCCAAGACAATTAACCATGCACACCGTCGCTGAGCATTCAGCACGGCAGGCTAGAGCCACCGCGGGAAGGTAGAAAGATTTCTGCTCATTAAGAGTGATGTGGCTGACCCCTGTTGAGAGAGATGCTCAGGTATCTTGGCGGGGGACGTGCAGTGGCAGCATGTTGTGCGTCTCGAACGGTGTTATTCTCATATTTTTGGCAAACGGGGACCTGCGGGTCACACGCGAGCACACACACCGCTGTTGTTGCTGCTTCAGTGGTCCCTTGGCACTTGTACGTCTTCCTCCCTGGCATGTGAAATGAGTAGATGTATACATGAAATGAAAACAAATGAAATGCGAAGAATGGGGTAAAACAGCTGCTCTTGTCACCATATAGCATAATGAGGTCCTCACAGTGCTGCCGCTTTGTGTATTTCACAGCGCTGACCGCTACAGTAACACAGCGTGACACCCAGTCAAAAAATACACTTGAATTCTGGATGGAGTTTTCTTGGAAATAATCTAGAAGGACAAAAACATGGCACTATTTCATTTATTGGATCAAATTGGCAGTGTGATGTTTTTACTGAATGCATTCCCAAATCCTTGAGCCAGGATTGTAAGTACGAACACTCAAGCTAATAAATTTGGAAGGCTGTTTAGCAGCTGATCCCAGCCTTGCTCTGTTTGGTGTGTGACGAGAACATAAGTGCGTTTGTGTGCGAGAAAGAGAGGGGCCTGTGTTTTTTTTTTTTTTTTTTTTTTTTTGCAGGAAACAGGAAACCAAAAGTCATAACAGGATGCCCCAGGTTTTGATACTGTACCTGATGCGTGGGTGGCTGCATGGGGGTAACCCATTTGCAAAGCCTTAGAACTGGTGTCTAGAAGAAGAGAGAGCTCAGGAAAGAGTGGGTGGAGAGGAGGGCACACACTTTGGGGTTAGGAAAATGGAGTTCCACTCTAAATATAGCCCTTTTTTCTGTCTTGCACTTTATCATACAACGCTGATGTTGTTTTGCCTCAATCCTGTGTGTCCTACTTTTAAAAAAGGCAACAAACCGAGCAGTGTTTGATGTTTCGTATAGAGCAGTGATATGATCGCTTCCATGCGGATACATGCGCCACCTTTCCCCAGGTGTACTGGAGGAGCTTCTTGTCGAATCTGTGACACGAAACTAGTTTTGTCATAATGAGGTTGATGTGTTCACGCCAACTGAACGCTCCTCAACCTGCTGCTAAAATCTAGAGCTGCCTTCATGTGCATTGGTCTTTATCAAAGCAGTTCTAAGCATTGGTTGCCTGTCCCTGTGACAAAGTAAACAATCCTGTGGTAAAATGATCTGCTTTTACTGTTAGAGCAAAAGAGAAAAAAACATAATCTGGCAAATGAAGACATCATGTTTGTATGGTGCAGTTGCAATTTTATGAAGGCAAAATCTTTTAATGACAATTCAACTGTAAAAAGATCATGTGAAAACCAGTCTCACTGTTATTCACATGCAGGTGTGTGCTTGAGTTGCGTGTGTGCACTGCATGGTGTGCATGTGTTTGTAAACCACAAAGTGGATGGCTGAGTTTTCTCGTAAAGGCCAGCACAGATGTTAGTTAGGTTGTTTTCCCCCAAACCAGTTGAGGTTTTCTCTAGAAAGTCTCAAAACAAATGTGCTCTTAACTACAGCTTTGTTTACATAACCACCAAGGTACGTGTGGTAATTCTACAAAAAAGTAAATTCAGAAAGAGCAAGCGTTCTTCAGAGTTACTTATTACCGTAAAATAGACATACGCTTGCAGGACTCTTCCCTTCCAAAGACAAAAGCTAAAGCTGTAAAGTTGCTCTCAGTCTTATAGTGACGTTTATCTCATACTCCTCCCAGCAGAGTGATATAAATGTGGGGGTCAGTTTCTCATGGTTTTGTCTAACAGTTCAACTAGCGGGTTTCTCCAAGGCCTACACAAAATTATTTGTGTGGGTCTTTCAGAGACAAGATAAGACCTCCTGTGGATTCCGAAGCTTCAGGGTCAAACTCTTATAAAGTGGATGAGAGACAAACTTTCATCAGAGAGATGAGTCAATATGAAAGTCAGTATATGAAATATGCAAAAGAGTGGCGTATCTAGCGACAGCATTTACACACGTGGACAAAATTGTTGGTACCCCTCAGTTAAAGAAGGAAAAACCCACAATTCTCACTGAAATCACTTGAAACTCACAAAAGTAACAATAAATAAAAATTTATTGAAAATTAAATAATCAAAAACAGCCATTACTTTTGAATTGTTGATTAACATAATTATTTAAAAAAACAAACTAATGAAACAGGCCTGGACAAAAATGATGGTACCTCTATAAAAGATTGAAAACTATTTGACCAGAGTGACATGATTAACTCAGGTGTGTCATTTAATTGACATCACAGGTGTTTCCAAACTCATAATCAGTCAGTCTGCCTATTTAAAGGGAGACAAGTAGTCACCCTGCTGTTTGGTGAAAAGGTGTGTACCACACTGAACATGGACAACAGAAAGCGAAGGAGAGAATTGTCCCAGGACATCCGAAAAAAAATTATAGACAAACATCTTAAAGGTAAAGGCTATAAGACCATCTCTAAACAGCTTGAAGTTCCTGTGACAACAGTGGCTCATATTATTCAGAAGTTCAAGACCCACGGGACAGTAGCCAACCTCCCTGGACGTGGCCGCAAGAGGAAAATTGATGACAAATTGAAGAGACGGATCGTTGGAATTGTATCCAAAGAGCCCAGAGCAACCTCCAAAGAAATTAAAGGTGAACTCCAAGGCCAAGGTACATCAGTGTCAGATCGCACCATTCGTCGTTGTTTGAGCCAAAGTGGACTTCATGGGAGACGACCAAGGAGGACACCACTGCTGAAAAAAACTCATAAAAAAGCGAGACTGGAATTTGCAAAAATGCATGTTGACAAGCCACAAAGCTTCTGGGAGAATGTCCTTTGGACAGATGAGACCAAACTGGAGCTTTTTGGTAAGGCACATCAACTCTATGTTCGTAGACTCAAAAACCAAGCATACGAAGAAAAGAACACTGTCCCTACGGTGAAACACGGAGGAGGCTCAGTAATGTTTTGGGGCTGCTTTGCTGCATCTGGCACAGGGTGTCTTGAAAGTGTGCAAGGTACGATGAAATCTGAAGACTATCAAGGCATTCTGGAGAGAAATGTGCTGCCTAGTGTCAGAAAGCTTGGTCTCAGTCGCAGGTCATGGGTCTTCCAACAGGACAACGATTCAAAACACACAGCCAAAAACACCCAAGAATGGCTGAGAGAAAAGCGTTGGACTATTCTAAAGTGGCCTTCTATGAGCCCAGATCTGAATCCCATTGAACATATGTGGAAGGAGCTGAAACATGCCATTTGGAGAAGACACCCATCAAACCTGAGACAACTGGAGCTGTTTGCTCATGAGGAGTGGGCCAAAATACCTGTTGACAGCTGCAGAACGCTCATTGACAAATACAGAAATCGTTTAATTGCAGTGATTGCCTCAAAAGGTTGTGCAACAAAATATTAAGTTATGGGTACCATCATTTTTGTCCAGCCCTATTTCATTAGTTTGTTTTTTTAAAATAATTATGTTAATCAACAATTCAAAAGTGATGGCTGATTTTGATTATTTAATTTTCAATAAATTTTTATTTATTGTTACTTTTGTGAGTTTCAAGTGATTTCAGTGAGAATTGTGGGTTTTTCCTTCTTTAACTGAGGGGTACCAACAATTTTGTCCACGTGTGTAAATATCGAATTTCCGTCGCACTTCCCACCCTTTCATCACTTTATGACAACCTTAAAAGCTAAAAATAGAAATCTTTGCCTTAAATAATTACAGAATAATATTTTTTTCGCTGACATATTTTCGAGAAGGCTGGAAAAAACACTGAGCAACCTCATTTGTTGTACCTAAGTGTGGATGTCCACAGTCCAAAAGCATGCTGAGATTAATTGGTGATTCTGAATTGTTCGTTGGTGTGAATGTGAGAGTCATTGTTTGTCTCTTTATGTAGCCATGTTATACACTGGTGACCTGTCCAGGGTGTCTCCTGCCTTCACCCTGGGATATATTCCAGCCCCTTGCGACCCTAATGAGGATTAAGCGGTGTACAGACGATGAATGGATGAACTTCCTTGTTATACTGTATATAAAAACACACATATAAATAAAGTAACATGCAATCCACCACTTCAATCAAAGGTGTACTACTGGAAGGTGTAGTCATAGTCAAATCAACATGCCTTCTGTGGTATGTTCAGATTATTTGAAGCCCTTTTACCTTAAGAAACCTCCATCAGTGGTTCAGAATGTAGTATTACATTAGATTCTAAACTAAACACAGTGAAAATGCTGTCTATATAAACTGGAATTACGTCTCTATGATCATGTGTTCAAGATGGGCAGATAAAATATGTACTGATTTGCATGAACTTCCAATGAACAAACATCCTAAATGGTTAGAAAACATAAACTCTAAGTAATTTTTTTATTTGACTTTTGCTGAATTGCTTGAATATTAGTTTAGATTTTATGAATAGTCAATTTAACATCTTCTAATGAAACAGGAGTGAGGGAAAACCACTAGCACTGACAACATTAAAGAAACCAAGAATCTAGCTAAACTGGAAACCCCGTGGCCTAAACACTGGAGGGAAAATCACCCAAATAAGTCTCTGATTAACATGTAGCTTTTTTACATAAACAAAATTATGTCCGTCTTATGAACCACATGTATGAGCTCTGTTGTCAGAGATGTAAGTTTCAGTATCAATAACTTTGTGCCATACAGTTGTGTAAGGTTACAGTTTTAACTTCCTGAAACTCAGACAACTAAGTACTAAAAGTACTAAGGTGACTTTAATACTTTAGTGAAGAATTCTTGATTTGAGAAAATACACCCCACCAAAGCAGTAATGTACTGACTATGTGCAATGTTTTGTCTCTTTTGTATTTCTCTGAGAACTAGAAAACAGGCATCGACTCTAATTTCCTAATCCGTGGAATTAGATGTGCTAAATAACACGTACCGTGTCATCAATCATAAAACATGCAACTACAGCTTTTATCACCACAAACTACTGAGCATTTTCTCATTGAAAGCTTTCCAACATTTTTGTTACTAATAAAGCAATACAGGAAGTAAACGTACTGGAGCACCTGGTTTGGACCAGAGTTACTTGGGCTCTGTTGGAATCCTGAAGGTAACGTGCAAAAGTCTAGTAAAATTTAGCCCCAGACCTGTATCACTGTCAACATAATTTCAAACTCTGCATCCTGTCTCAGCCACCCGGGTTTCTTCTGGTCTTTGCTTCTTTCAACGGTGTTCAGACACTTGGTTTGAGGTTATGGAGTCTTAATTGGCACCTCCTGTGGGAGTGCAGCCTTCACCTGCCTGTAAACAGAGCTGAGAGCACAAATCTCAATATTTCATCACATCTTCCTGGCAGCTGTCTTTGACGAGACCCAGAGCCTTCGCTGGCCTGTCACGAAGGATCTCAAAATGGGCTGTTCCTGCTCCCTGTTATTGCTTTCATTTGAGTGAGGACAGGAGGGAGATCCTCAGTCCAGCTGAGCCCCGCCTCTGCACTGCACTTAGCTAATTTGTTTTTGAAGGTGCCATTTTGGTCCAATGAAATCAATTTGTGAGTAATCAAAAAAAGTTTCGGAAGTAATTTGTGAGACTATTATTTTGGTGATAGCATAATTTCAAACAATGTCATACTGTACTGATTAAAGCTCTTCTCTTAACTTTAGCGCATAAGTTTGACCTTCATTATCCAAAACAAGGTTCTCTTACACAATTTCGTAAGCCACTGCAACTCCAAAAACAATAACTTTGTTTTAGAGGACTAGTAAAATATACAACATTAACACTACAAAATGACGAAGTGTAGGAAAAACAAATGCCTGTCTATCAATCAAATCACAATCCAAACCATGTGGAAAATATCTGTTTACACAATCTCTTATACTTCTCATCAAGTTAAGTCATAATTAAGCATCTGCTTGCTGCTCCTCTTCATAAGGATTTTCACCACCTGCAAAAGGAGAGATCCACTCGAGTGGAAACACATCAGGAACATTTTGTTTTTCATAATAAACTTGTGAATTTATGCATATTGTCCTACTGAGTGCAAGATTAAACCTCTGTCCAATGTAAAAACAGAGTCACAGCCAGATAAAGCTACTATTTTTATACCAGTTATCACTCCTATTCAAACTTTGCAAAAGAAAATGCACTCCATTAGCTAAATATGATCTCAGACCAGTGAATGTCCCATTGTCCGTTATTTTTTCATAACATCTGTTGGGGTTTCTCAAGTGGACATGACTTCAGTGACGGGGTGCCATCGTATATTGCCAGGCCATCTGTGAGGTAGCATATCTTGTGTAATTAACAAATCTTTGCTGATTCAAATACACATAATTGATCTAATCTGTGATTTTGTTCATGGAGCACTGCTTTGTTTAAGGAGTAAAAGGAATGCAATCAGGAGGAGGGAGCACACGAGGCCCCGTAGGCTGCATCCCATCCTCGTCGCCTGTCACACTCCTCCCAGCAGGCGGATGAAATAGTGGGGGTAAGTTTCTCATGGTTTTGTCTAATAGTTGCACTAGCGAGGTGTTCCAAGGCCCCTATAGAATTATTTGTATGGGCCTTCCAGAGACGAGATAAGGCCTCCGGTGGACTCAAAGGCTTCAAGGTCAAACTGATGCAAATACGAGTGGATGAGAGACAAACCTTCGCCTGAGAGAACATGGTCAATACATGAAATATGCAAAAGAGTAACGTATATTGTGTCAGCAGTGAACTTTTCATCACAGTGCAAGTCATGGAAAACACCATGTGGTTACTTTCTGTGAATTAGACCGTGGGTCATGCTATAAACCTTTGATTTCTCTTTGAGAAAAGGAAGTAGCCTGAATCTTTCTTTTTTTTTCTCACCACTTTTGCACTGGGCAAGTTAGAGCATCTTCTGAGTGCAGGTGTTTTTTTCCCCTCCCCAAACGCAGAACTAAAAACTGCGAGACAGATTGTGATTAGATATAAGATTTAAAGTATTATAATGGGCATCAGTCTAAATAGATTCTAGCAAATTTCTAACACTGCAGATATTATGGACATGGGGCACTGTAGTTATTCCTAAGGGATGTTTATATAACATTTTCAAACTACAGATGCTTTCTCTTTCTACCCTACACTTATGGACTGTGCTAGTTCAGCTCGATTTCTACTTTCTTTACAGATTATTTAGTGTTGGCACAAATTTCCTGATTACACTATAGTGTTGTCATGGACAGTCTAATCAGATATGACACGGTGGTATGAGATGACACCCTCACAGTCCATGTAAAGTCAAAAATAAACAGCTTGGCGAAAACTACAACAAAAGCATATATGAAAGAAACTGTTGTCCAACTTGCACACAAGATCCTGAAGGAGTCTTCTCGCATGTCCATGCTGTCCTATTTTTTCTCCAAGTCATTTGTGAGGTGGCATGACTTGGTTCGTTTGAGGCCTTCAGTGTATCTGTTATGTGTTACGAATCTCTGCTGATTAAAATACACATAATTTATCCAATCTGTGATTTTGTTTCCAAAACAGTGCTTTTTTTTGTGGTGGGTGAGAAGTTTTCCCTGCAGCCACAGAAGCAGGAGAACTATAAAAGTAATGAAGAGGAGGAGGAGGAGGGAACACACCAGGCCTCGTAGGCTACATCCCATCCTTGTCACCAGATTGTTATGGAAATGTTACTAAAAGTAACGTCACAACGTGTCCATCTGAGTTTAATAAACCATGCAAACAGGACTCCTGTCTTCCAAACACAAGAGCCAAAGCTATAAAGTTACACACGGTCTTATAGGCAAATTTATCTCTCATACTCCTCCCAGCAGAAGGATAAAAAGGTGGGGTGGGTTTCTCATGGTTTTGTCTAACAGTTCCTGTAGTAAGGTGCTTCAAGGCCTCCACAGACTTGTTTGTGTGGGCCTTCCAGAGACAAGATAAGGCCTCCTGTGGACTCTGAGGCTTCAGGATCAAACTTAGACAAACAGGAGTGGATGAGAGACAAACCTTCACCTGAAAGAGAACACAATCAATTTATAAAATATGCAAAATAATAATGCACCTAGTGCCAGCAGTGTAATATCGTAAAGCACCACTCATGAAAAACACCAAGCAGGCTATTCATGAGAACCAGACTCTGGCTTTTACTATGAACTTCTGATTTCTACTTAACTAAAGGAAGTAGCCTCACACTTTTATTTTCTACCACTTTTGCACTGAGCATGTGGAGCATCTTCTCAGTGCAGGTGTTCTGGGTTTTTTCCCCCTCTGCTAGCACAAAGCTAGACACAAATTTTGAATAATATAATGAAAGATTTCAAATATTGCCACAGGTCACACACACAAAAAAAATATTTTAGCAAATATTAAACACTGCAAATGTTACAATACATATAAATAAAACTGTTGTCAGACATGCACACAACATCCTGAAGGACCCCTCACACATTTTTTTTCTGGACGAACTTCAGACAGACGTTAGAGAGGCTGCAAATTTAAGAACCACCATTTGAAGTTTGTCTTTTACTCCTGTTTCCATGACACTGCTTCAACAGACAGCACATAGCCTGAGCTCCTGATGTTCTGGCCTATGCATTTGATCTACAAGGTTGATCTCTGAATCACCTGGTTTTTGTTCGATGGGCATTATTCATCTAAATGTATGTAGGGTGTAATATGAGGCTTTTACAAGTGCAGATTTTTTTGTACTTGTTGGTGTATACGTCAAGGGCACCTCCAGAAGTTTTTCTATATTGATTTAAAGTAATGCAAACAAGCCAGAATGTTTTTTTTTCCTGCTATAGTAGAATGACAACGTGCTGCAGTCAGATGTTATGTTGTGCAGAATGTGCTGGCAAAGCAAGATTTGAGCTAGGGTGACCATAAGGGTGGCTAATGGGATTTCAGGGGTGGTCATGGCCCTCTTTGCCTTCCCTTGGAGGTGCCTCTGGTATGCATATCTTTTAGATAGCAATGTTTTCCATATGAATGGCTTTAGTCTTCCCCAGGTATTGTGTTCTTTGTTTTATTATTGTTTCGTCTAGAGTTGTGCAGTGCTAAAAATACTCACCACTTCCCGAGGAAAATTTCCCTTTGGCGATGATAAAGTTCATCTTATCTTACTGACTAGACAACATGACCCTCCACATAATAATTAAATATTATCATACATCTAAGCCTTTGTGATGACTGCTATTTAGTAAGGGTTTTTTTTCTTAGCAAGGTCACCCCATAATCTAGTGTCTTTGAGCATGAATTTAAACAACATTGCCAATTAAATGACACTTTCTTACAATCTTATCTGTTTTTGGCATTGCTGAGCACGGATTCCCCCTCTGTTTGACACCCAGAAACGTTTTTCATTGCTCAGGCACTGTTTGAGGAAAAAAAATAAAACGCTAGAAAACCCATAGGCAGAGGGTGCCCGCCCTACAGCTTGATGTTGAAACAAAATTGAACGTCCCAGATGTCAATCACATGCTGATCGAATCCGATTGGCCCTCCCGCAGATATGATCGTCCCGTCTTCTGCTGTTCTGCTGCGACGTCCGCATCCGCCAGTCGACATAGACCCACACAAATCGATCGTCAGACCTGTTTCTGCTTCGTTCACAGCCAGAAGACGGTGACATTTTGCGGCATTTGCGCTAATCGCCGCGTCAATACAAAGGCCGTCGACACCTTCCTCGTTTGGTTTCTTCGTTTTAGTTGAAATTGGACACCGCTGATGTTTCAGCGTCCATGTCCTCCCGTAGGCTGCGCTGCGGAGTGATATTCCAGTGGAACCGACAATGTGGAGGCTGTTAAAATGTCTACTTGGAAAATGAAATGGTTACAGTTTCTCTAACAATAAGGAAACGGACTAACACAAGAGTTATGGTTCGTGTGAGAGGCGTGTTTTCAGGTTCGTGACGAAGACGACAGCGAGACGAGGCGACAGGAGTGGTTTATATTGTCTTTCCTCATCTTCATCAAGCCCACAGTCCGGACCACGGGGGGAAGGATCCTATCCCTAACTTTGTTTTTCTCTCTTCTCCAGCCATTCGTTTCTCCCCGTTGGATGCCGCATTATTGAATCCAGGTAAATGCAGACACATTCATAACGAGCGTGTGCGTGTCAGACAGAAGTAGTTTGTCACGTTGTTACCGGAGTAATAATCAAGTTTTTAGCGCAACGTTCAACTTGTACTGAGTGCCACAGCCGGGAAAAGCGGGGTCTTGGATTGTCGTCCGTTCGGCCCGAGCAGCCCGCAGTGTTATTACTATTAGTGTGTGATTCAAAAGACTTCTTTGTTCACTTCAGTGGGCTATAACGTTACAGCACATTAGCATATCTCCAGTGTGAGTTAGCCCCCCTGAGAGTTAGCTGTCTGTCGTACTAGTGTGTGGGGTATTAGCACACAAATGTAGAAACGCTAATATTGTTTTATTTTATAACGTTGCTGCTTATGGTTAAAATGTCACTCTCATTCACCTACTATCGACATATTTTAAAGCTTTACCCCTCTAACCTGGGACACTGAAATTATTTTTTTTAAAACTGTGCCATAATCTCGCAGTAAAAAAGTGTAACTTTAGTAATATTTTAACCCCCTTTCCTCAGCCACTGGCTGTTAACCACACTAACGAGCAATTTAAGCTCAAATCAACGTTAAACGTATTTTTTAGCAGTTTTTAAAAGACATGTTAGCATTGCTTATTATATTGTTGCGTTTTGACCGCTCGGCTGAAACTTACTTGGCCTGGAGTCTTTGTGTTCATCTCCTTCTGCTGCTCGACGTGAAGGCAGGCAACAGGTTTTTAGGTCCTTTTAAACGTCCCGCAGGATTTTAACCTGCCGACGAGCCTTTAAAAAACACACGCTGTTCACAACAGCCTGCCTGCTTTTTGACGCCAGGGTTTGTTTTTGGTTTTTTTGCCGTTTCATGGACATTTCTGCCGTCCAACTTTTCTCCAAATGCGCAGGCCAAAGGTGGGGGTGCTCAAGATCAGCAACTTCCATTTGGAGGGGCTAAAAGCACTTATCCCCCATTTTGACCTCAGCTTACTGAGACATAAATTGCTTGATGATGTACTGTCAACTATTGTCCTGGCATAACAGCACTTTTCTCTCTTATGTTTCTATTAGCCGCTGCACCACTATTTACATGGGGTTTTCCCGTTAGACTCGATGTAATGTCTACATCCTTTCCTGCCCTCGGGATTGGATAGGCATGTTTTTTTTTTTTTTTTCTATCTTGTTATCTTGGATGTTGGCTTTTCTCGTGCTTTTGCTCGTTTCTCAGCAACGCAAGATTACTTATAATACCTATACGAGTATCACTGGCAAAAGTAGCACTATTGTATATGTGCTGTAGATGACATTAGTATTAAAATGACATAGAGGGCCAATGCTTTTGTAGTTTTCATGAATAACCAATTAAGTTTTTTTTCCTCTTTGCAGAGTACTATTTTAGATTAGTTAGTCAGGTGGTAGCAGTGAAATCCCCTCAGTAAGACCTTAAAAATGTACTTGCATCAGTTACTCAAAAATCTCCACCAAATAGCTTTTATTTAAATATTGTATGCTTGGTTTATTATTTGTTGCTATTAATTACTCATTCTGTTGCTACTTTTTCCACATATGTATGCATGTGTATATCAGCAATTTAGTATTTTATTGATGATATTTTATTTTGATAGTCTAGTATAGTCCAAAGAATTTCAGTAACTTCCTTCAGTGTCATACTGTTGGCTTCAGTTGTGGACTTGAGTTTCTTGCTAAGCTCTGTTACTGGGGGTGAACTCTTATTTTGAAGGTGAACCCAAACTTACAGGTGGTTTGTCCATCAGTTTTTGTGCATAAGAAATTGTCAGGCAGATGTATGTCTCGTAAGCATCTTCTCAACATTTGGAAGCTTTGTTTTTAAAAGTCTGGTTTACTAGAGTGAGTTAGTACTTTAAAGTAACCAAGTCATGCAATGGCAGCTGTTACAAACGGCATAAGAGAAGCAACCATCATGGATTTTGTTTCGGGACATATTGGAACATATAACAAGGATTTGTTAATATTATTAGCAAAATTAATACTGATTTGTCTTACAGTTGAAGTTTGATACTGCCTGCTGAAAAAGGGCATAGTGACCTTATGCATCACTGATGGGGACTGTTGTGCTTGATTCTGGTGAGAAAGAACAAATCCACTCAGCCAATCACCTGCAATGTCCCTGGTTGCTATGGTGATTCTGCCCTCTTTAGGGGGGAGAAGCTTTCCATGTATGTGTTGGCATCCGTGAGGGTACACGTGACATAAATTCATCCCCCAAATTTGCAGGAGTCCACACTTGCGAACATCGACGTGCAGCTCAAAATGTGAGATTAGGTGGTGCTTAAAATAAATTTTTGGTAAGGTGAGAAATTGTGTACAGCTTCTGACTTACTGGGTTTTGGCAACAAGTTCAAACCTGCCGTTGGCTTCTTGTTTCAGACGGCTTTGTCCTTCCCTTCCGTTATCTGTGCATTACCGTTTTCAAAATCCCTTTCACTACAAGAAATAACAATGACCTGTGGGCTAGCAAGCTACTACACTGAAAGTTTCAAGTTTTACAGAGGATTTGGAGTGTGCAATAAAGAAGCCTTGCAATTTTTTTTTTGGCAGATGATCCATTTTAAACACAGTGCTGACCACCCTGAGTGCCAGTGTTCCACCAAAACAATTCCACCCACCACTGCTTTGGTGTTAGCCGCGTTCTTTGTTTCGCTCTAGCCAAGTTGATTGTGATTGGTTTAAAGAAATACAAACAAACTAGAGCCAATAGCAGAATGATGGAAAGGTGCATGCAGACTGTTATGACCTACAGAATGGACTGGCTAAGCAGGACTAGTACGAGGTAATTTTCCGTCATCCACAGCTTTAAAAGTTTATTATTAGAAGAGTTCTAATGAAAGTGGTCGCTGCTGGACTTTGGAGGTACTTTGATTTTTTTTTTCATGCGTTCCATCAACAGAGCCTGACCCACAGTAAAAGGTCCTAATAACTCCAGAAATCCTGTGCTGTGTCCGGCACTGTTCAGGAATAATCACATAAGCACAGCCTACAGCGCCATCTCAAACCAGCTAGTATGTCCCTGTGTTTTTCTTCATTTAAATATAAGGGGCAATTCAACCATTTACATAGCAGACCACTGCGTATTGATTGTAGAAAGCGCTCTCTGCTTTCAGTGCCTCCATTGATCTGAGCGCACAAATGTGGAAAACATGAAGTGGTTCTTACATGGGAAAAGAGAATAAAGATAAGCCCAAGAATAGTAAATGGCATGCTTTGGTGCTTACACATCGGCACACTAAACAGCAAACATGTTACCCTCCGATAGATTACTATGGAGTAGTTCAAAATATTTACAGTCTGTAGATCGACTGCATTCAAGTAAATGTCCCTTTAAGAGTGTCAGTACCTGCTCTCAATGATCTCATTTGGGAACACAGTCATCAATGGTTTCTTCACATCTTAAGGCAGTCGCATTGACTGATGAATTAGAAATTCGGAGGATATTGCTGGCACTGACGATTGATTTATTGATTCTTTTGTGTATCGTTTGCACATATATTAAAATATATCCTAAGTCAGTTTATAGGGCATTTCTCACACATTATTTTCAAACATTCCAACGTTTTTCAGTGGCAAGCTTAAAAAAAATAATGGATTCAATTCAGAAAGACTGCATTTGCTCAGGGGAACAGTGACCCTGACCAGCACTAACTGAAAGAAATTTAATGTATATTTGATGGATTTATATCAACTATGAATTTAATCAACATCTTTGACACTGTTCAAAATGAAAACATAATTTCCCCATGGTGATGTTTACTGCTGTGTGGCATTTCTGCTGCTGGTTTGCCCACTCCATTTAAAATGATATATTAAAAGTTGGTGTACCCACATTGAACACATTTCCTTTGATACAGGCGGATTCATACAGTATGTTGTGTCATCACTCTGTCCATTTCAGTTAATAGAGCTGCTAGAAAAGTTGACTTTTGAGGTGGAGGAAGCAGCCTGAGCCTGGGGTGTGATTAACAGCGAGTGCAGTGTGGCCTGTGGCTGAAATATGGTCACCCGTGTTGGATGTGGGCTACTTAAGAAACTCTCAGAACTGGTCAGGTTTTTCATTACTTGGTCAGCACTTTACTGGTGATAGGCAAGGATGCACCATTTGAATGGCAATTCAATTTTGTGATGTAGATGCAGTGTAAGCAGTTCAGTTAACTGTATAATTTGTAGAAAGATTGCCTGAGCCTGCATATCACTCCCTAGAAGGCTGACTTGGTTGTAGATTATATATGTGTACCTTCGCACCATGTCATGTAATTGACATTTGCTACGTCACATTGAGCAAACTGAATGCTTTTCAGTCATCTACATGAAACATTTGTGCTGTAGACTGCTGTGAGAAATCAATATTATGTGGACTCTGTGATGCAAGTTCAGATATTGTTTGAGATTCTCTTTTCCATAATGGTTCCTGGGAAGAAAGCAAGATTTTAATTACATTCTAACCTGTTTTTCATAATTTTTTGCTCTTATTGGTTTTTACTGACTGTCTCTGACATTGTTGTGTCCTCATTTTGTGAGTTCAGCTGCTGAATAAAATGTCATCTTAACCAGTAAGAATGATGAACAACAAGATGAAAATGAGACAGAATTTATGCAATTTTTAAAAAAATCCATTGGAGATAAATGATAGAAATATCCTGCAGTTTGAGCTGAGGGAAACAAACAGTGAATACCTCAGTCAATGTGGATGTTATATCCACAAAAGTAATGTTTTTAAATTTAGACCATCTCCACTTATTTAGCTTTGATTAGATATTGTAAACACTAATAGCCTTATTCAGCCTGTTGTCCCATTTTTGGAAACATGGTATTGACATGCAGTGTACCTTTTGCTGGTGAGAATATTTAACCATCATCTGAGCAAAATGTACTCATACTCTCCTTACCTCTGCTTGCAGTCGCTTGCTGAGACTGAAAGGGCCAAGTGAACAGCAGCAGAGAATGGCTGCAGTGGAGACAGACAAGGAGCTCAGCGACTTGCTGGATTTTAGCGCGGTAAGACTTCTCTGAAGATTGCTGAAATTTGTCAAGTATACATCTGAAACTGGTTTTACTTTGCTCACAGAATGATAAGTTATTTCACTTTATAATGCTTAAACTCAACTCATAAGTCATGAATAGTTGTCAAATAGTTTGAAATATGAGTGAAAGACGTGCTTGGTTGATCAGGGTTATAAGGATTGCAGTGCGAACATCAACCACTTTTGTGTCACTGTAATTTTAGTAGGAAAGCCCGAATGCATAGATTACTTTATGCTTATTGTAGATTTTAAACAAGATGGGATGACAAGATGCTCATTTGCACAAATGAGCATCTTAGATTGACTCCCAATAATTTATTGACAGTTTCATTAATCTGTTTTCAGATGTTTGAGCTTCCAGTTTCAAATGGAAAGAACCGGCCGACTACTCTCGGCAGCAGTCAGTTTGGAGGTTCAGGTAAGAAAAAAATAAACCTTTATACACTTTTGCTGTCCCATCTGAGCCATATGGTTTTGTAACTGTCTTTTAACAAACTTTTACATGAAAATGCATCCTTTTATAAGGGCAGATACAATTCTTTTCATCAAAATGGACATGTTATAGACAACTTAATTACTTTTCTCCTACCTCAAGCTAGTGAGACATAGTGGTCTTACAATTTTTCAATGCTCCCTCAGAGTAAAATAAACCAATCTCAATACCACATCCTCATTTATTGGTTTTGTTTTGAATTTTGTTAAAAGAAATTGTTCCTCTTCTCATAAATTGAGTTCCAGACCACACATTATTGGAGAGGACCTCGACAAAGATTTCAAGTTGATTTTATGTTGTGCAGATTGAGTGTCTTCTCATCTACACTGCGTTGTCCTCGCCTTGCAGGTGTCCCTCCCCTCACCTTCTCAGCTGTTGCCATTCAATCATTTAAGGACAAAGCCAGAGGGTGGGGGTTGGTGGGAACAGCCCAATTAATCTCTTCTGCTTACTCTGTGAAAAGTGTATTCCCATGTCCCGCAATCTCGCACCCTACTTTCTCCTCCACATAAGTCATTTTCACCTGCAGCTATTATCCATCCTCATCATCAACTTTACCAACACAAGCCCTGCAGACAGTTTTAAGATGTGGATGTTGCTTACTATGAACTGCCTCTTTGAAATTCAAAATAGGATGGTTTTCTTTATTTTGCCAGTGTTCCTGGTTCTTGGGTCATACAAACCGTTCTCTACCTTTCGCTTGCATTTCTCGGAGTGCAGTAGGTCTTTCAGCAAGCAATACAAACAGAACAGGATATACAAGGATAAGATGAAAGAGAAGGCATTCAGTGGCAGGGTGGGGTATAAGGGGCTCTATTTCATCTATTCACTTGAGGGCCACTTACATGCTCTTTTGTCTTGGAAAGGTGTGTGCTTACAAAACAGGCACATAGACGTTATCAATGAAACGGCTGCTCATGGCATCACTTTTCTACCATTTATTTCCCTTTTTAAGTGTCAAAATTTGGACTTTTAGCTATCACAAGAACAACAAAAGTCTCACAGCAGGAAAAAAAAAAGATCCACTCCTGTCCGACTATACTCTGTATTTTTGAAAAATGAGTACTAATGAAGCCTACAGAGAGTGAAATAGATTTGGATTCAGGTGTGTAAGTCATATGGCGTTTTACACAGAATTACATCTTGTTTTTGGCAGTAGGTGACGGACATGGAGAGGGTATTCTTAAATTAAATAAAAGGTGCTCAACTGCAAATATAATATTTGCTTTTTAAATTATTAATAAATGGATATCTCAACACTACAGCTTTGTTAGTTTACTTTGTGCCAAAGAACTGAAAACAAATACTACTGGTTCAGACTTTTTTTGCGAGTAAGTAGACTAAAATTTGAGCCTTTGAAATATTTTCTAATATTCATCTCAACTTGGAGAGCAAGCATACAGAGTCACGGCTAAAGAATTAACATTAACACTGATGTTGTCTAGCAGGTATCTACATTGTGCCATCAATGACAAACAATCCGGCTATAATCTAATGTTAACTTCTCAATAGCCTTACTAGCTAGGCCCCCTACGTGCTTATTTATGCAGTTTGTGCAGATATGTTCATGATGCTAACCATTTGTGAAGTCTGGATTGATTCCATTCAAAAATCCAGCCAACCTTCTCCCTGCAGGAAAAATTCAACAACGATCTTTCCTCCCGCGCACGATCCTGATTTGATTCAGAGTGTGCACGGAGATGAGGGTCTTTTCACAGACGAGTCAATGTGTTTGTGAGAGAGAGTGGTGCTACAAGGGGCTGACCAAATCAATGCACTGTGCGCAATGCTACAATGAAATAAGATTTTACCCAATTAAACCCAAAAAAAAAAGAAATTCAATATGTGGCAGTCAATGTTGATATTGTGGTGGCGCACCATAAGTAAATTAGTGTATGTGAGGCACTGTAATAGCATGAAAAGTTTATTTGGAACAGATTTTTAAGAAATGACACATAACTCCCTTTTTGTCCTGTTCACTTTTCTATGTGTTTAAAGTTTTTCTGATTTCACTCTCAGAAAGTGTTTTCCAAACTGTTGCAATGTTCCATCTTGCTTAAGACTATACCATTTTCCTCAAACACTTTGAGAGTGGGATGGGCCAAAGCAGTGCTGTTAGATACAGCGCCCTCCATAATTATTGGCACCCTTGGTTACGATGTGTTCTTTAGCTTCTAATAAATAATGTTTTTTTCTAAATAATATAGGACCACAATGGGGGGGAAAGAGGAAAATCCAACATTTAATTCAAATGCATTTATTCAGTGGGGGGGGGAATCACACGTTAAGAAATAATTCTTTTACATCAAATCATGTGTGCCACAATTATTAACCCTGATGTTAAAACTTTGTACAACCCCCTTTTGCCAACAAAACGGCACCAAATCTTCTCCTATAATACATTTTTCTACAAATTTCAATGTGAGAGTATGCTTCTGCAATAAAAATGTAATTTATTTTAAGGCTTTCAACACATCTTAATCAGGTATGCCAATCATTATGAAGGGCGCTGTATACAGGCAGTATATATGGCTAAAGGAATAAGAGTAGAAAATGCATCCTGGTGTTAAGTTTCATGCTGTTTATATGTAGTGGAGTTTGTCATATGAATTAGTCTGTTTTTCTGGTTACTTGAAGATTTGCCGTCATATGATTCCTTTCAAAGAACCTGAGTTGGTCGGACTGTGCTCCTCTATGTGGAGCAGCTGCTACATGTTTTCCTTATAGAGTCAGTTAGATGCCTTTTTTCCCCCAGTATGGTCGAGGTTTGGGGTATGCGGAGGTTTCACATGTGTTGCTGTGGGGAACCTCCCTTTCAGAGCGTTCAGTGACGATAGTATTTCTGCTCCGGTCTTGTGTCTGTTCAATCCTTTTTGCTCAGTTATTTTTCAGTGCACTTTCATTTTTTGGTCGCTGGAAACTGAGAATCCTAAAATGTATTTTTAAACTTTGGTATGGGCAGAAATGCAGAAGAGGAGGAGTTGAAAATTTGCATGCAGTGTTCCATTTTCCAAACAGATGTGTTGGTGAATCTCGGAGACTAGGGTGGTAAAGCCGCAAGCAGATTTGCTGGTTAAAAATGAAATTCCTTTCACATATTGTTGTTTAACTGTATTTAAGATCACCTAGTATCAGGGAGCATTCATATGTAATCTAAGCTGTATATGTTGGTTGGTACGGGTGCATTGTGTTGTTTGAGAAGTCTCTGGTGACTCACAGGTCAAAACAGCCAGGCCTGTGTTATTGTACATTGTTCAGTATTTCATTAACAGTGTTCACTCTCTTGAGATTTTATCTGACATCATGCTTTGTGTCTGTGTGACTCACTTTACCGAGGGAAGGAAGAAGTTGTGTAGACAAACGGCACACTCAGTTATAGGTGCCTGGGGCAGTGTTCCTATAAAAACGAAGACATGTCTGCAAGTTTGGTCAATGTATGTGCCTGAGTTTAGCTCATGCAGCCTATGACTCAGGCTGGCTGGCTGGCTGTTTCCAGTATCTCTTCCTGTGTAATTATAGACTAGCCATGCTTAAAGGGGCGTTGCATGCTGGGAGGAGAAGCGCATTGGGGTTCTCCAGAGAATTTGTCTGATGTTACTCACCCTTCTCTTTATTTTCTCTTTTCAGTTCTGGTAGTCTGTCTGAATAATGCACTAGTCATGTTTTTCTCTTGATTTTGGCACTTCTCCTGGTGCTAGTCAAGATTTGTTTCGTAAAATGGACATAGTGTAGTTTTGTCCCTCGCAGCTACACAATTAATTGTGTTGAAAATCATTACTTTATGGCGTACCTCTGTGTAAATATCATTCACATAATGGCTTTTGCAGCCACGTGACCTGTTTTGTTCAAGAACTTTCTTTTTTTTTTCCCCGTAGTTTTGTGTAGCATTACAGTATGAACTCCACACAGGCCAAAAAGGCAGAAATGAAAACTATGAAAATGGATGCCAATGAGATGAAGGAGTATTGTTGTGAATGAAAAGTAACACATTATGAGGAGCATAATTGGCCAGAATCAAGGAAAGCCTGCTGGAGATGGAGAGGAAGAGAAGACAAACATTTCCAAACTCAGTTTTGTCAAAAACTGTATGCTCAATTGCTCATAGTGGAGAACAGTCCTCACTGTGTTTTTCAGTGGCACATTTAACGATGATTGGTAGTGTTAAATACGCCATTTATCTGACAACATGAAATGACACAAGCAAATGTCAAGAAAATAAAGACTGGGAAAATATGAAGAGGGAACCAGATAGCTTACTTTTTGCTTGGACGAATTTTCACATTTTATATGCACACCTTGCAATCAGTTGATTTTTAAGTTTCTTGTGGAACAATGGCATAAAGGATGTCCTAAAAGTTACAAAAGCTGCTGACACAGTAGTTATGTTGGCAGCACCAAAGTAATTTAAATAATTTCCTGTTGAAACCAGTCCATTTTCTTTCATTTCAACAGTATGTGTCAAGCAGTTACTCAGAACAGTTGATGTCACTGTAGTGACGTGAAACACACTGTATGTAAGCCAGCATTGTAAAACTGTAGTGTATGTAAAGGATTGCAATACGTATGTGCATATTGTTTCTTACTATCGCTCTACTACTATGGTTGAAACCCACAGTATATTTTTGTGTCGAGGAAATTGATAATTACTCCAGTGCAATAATAGAAATGCACGTACAGACACCAGAATAATAAGAGCCCCTGTCAGATTTGACCAGTAAACACTGATAAGCTGTCAATTTAGTTTGTCGCAATTCTGAACCCTGCTGATATTTCCAGTCAGTTTTGATGATTTCGCCATCATATCATTAATTACAAAGAATATGTGAGTTAATTTTCCATTATATAATGTCATAACTTCAGGTGTGAATATTTACAGTAATCATCATAAGTTTGTACCATTAAATCAGTCCCCAAAATCATACAGAACAGCTGGTAACCTGAGTGTCTGGAAGGTTTTATTAAACAAGAAGGATTGTAGAGTTATTTTTTCTGAAAAGCATACCCCCACTATATGTGGAACAGATCATGATAGCTGGTGTTGCTCTATCTTCTACCTTACTATTTTGAAGCCTGCCATAGAGGGAAAAAATGCCACATGTTCATGTCTTGCTAATTAGTGAGATAGTTCTGATATGCTGCATGATTCTGAATACATGGTAATAAGGTAGATGTGTGGCCAATGAAACGTGCCCTCTTATTGTAATGCCTCCAAAAAGTGGTTTCTGCTTATCTGTAAATTTAAATTTTATCGCACAATGCTGACACTGTGAGTGGCTGATTTGTTAATTAGAATATAATATCAGAAAAGCAGGCTCCTTTTAATATTCAGATATTATATATTTTTTCTTTCTGATTAGTTTATGTGTTGAAGAACTGTAAGTATCACCTTCAAAAGTGTACGACAATGATGAATACAAAACATTGAATTGGAGCCTTGTCTGGAGCTTGATGACTTACAACAGAAACCAATGTTTGATTCATTTTCTTTATCATCTTTGATTGACATGTAGACTGACAGTCAGCCATAGAGAGGGGACAAGACATTGTCTCCTTCATCTCTTATTCTGCTGGTGTCGTGTGTGTATAGATCACAGTTGTCACAGCAATCTAGCAGCTCTCAGTGTTGTGGACCCATCATTCTGTTCTACTGCTGATCCTGTCATGATTCTAGCCCGCCTCCCCCCTCCACTCCCCTCTCTCCCCCTCCGCTTTTTAATTAGACAACAAAACAAAATATGAATATTCATAGAGCTGAGCTTCATTAATATGCACAATTATGCAAATCAGTACGCAATTAAGCTTCAGCTTTCCCCCAGAGATGCTGTGTTGCAGTGTGAGAGGAGATTGAGAGAAAGGGGACGGGCAGGAATTTCTGCTTCACCAATTCTCAAAATCACTCCTTTCAAACACATTCACCTCTGAAAGCTGCGGTGCTCTGGCCAGGGATAACGTGTGTCAGCTATGCGAGATTGAGACCTTGAGTCTGTCTTGAAGTGAAGGTGTAGGCCAAATGTGAGAGAATAGATGGGCTATGAATGACTGTTGCCATGGAAAATGTAAAGGAGTGTAGTGGGAGAATGAAGAATGTCGAGGATGATTCTGGGAGCCTCATACTGGGTGTTAATTATTCAAACTTCCTACAGCTCATATCCACGCTATGTGACAGCACTGTCACTATGCTGTCTCTGTGTGAGCTGTGAAGTAAAGCACTTCAATGGAGGTTACTCTGAGCAGCCTGAAAAACCTGTATCAAAGCAGGTCATCGTTTCCTCAAGTCAGACACTTCCAGCAAAGCCAAGGTGTAATTCTTTGTTAGAAACGTGTTCGCTATTTAGTGGTTAATAGGCCTAACCCAGTTCTTTGTTTTCCAGGTATAGATGAGAGGAGTGGGTCCAGTCCCTGGGGACCAGGAGAGCAGAGCAGTCCATCTTTCAACCAGGGAAGGGTACGATTTGTCCTCACTGCACTGAACTTGGCCGTGTGCACGTTATCTCATTGAACTTGAAAATTTGGCAATCGCACACTTTATACCCTCTTTACAGCCAAACACAGTGTCTAACATACCATGTTAAAAAGTGTTCTAGAAATGACTACTGATGCAGTAGCACTTTGGTTAAGGGGAAATACTCAGTGGTCACCTGGTTGTTCACCCTCACTTTCATGCAGTTGATTGCCAAGAAAAAGGTCAGACTTTAAGTTGACTCAAAGAAAATTCTATTTCCAGAGGAAGAAATGCACCAACACCATCTCATAGACAGTTGGTTTGTGTCAGACTGTGCCTTGTTCCGCTTTTTCATCTCAGTACAGATATCTACTAATATCAAACAGGTTTCCAGTTACAGGCCTAAACAGATCTAGCACCAGTTTGGAAGATCTTATCTGTAAACTACTCAAATGACTACATATTCATAGTTTAACCCTCGTGTTGTCCTGCGGGTCAAAGTGGACCCGTTTTAAAGTTTGAAAATGTGGGGAAAAAAAACAATTTTTTTTCACAGTGAAACTTCTGAAGTCCACATTTTCAACATTTTTGGGAAATCTTTGAACATTTTTTGGGGGAAAAAATGTTAATGTTTCTTAAGAACATTCACAAAAAAACAGCCAAAATCCAGTGAATTTCAGTGGATTTTTTTATGTTCTTGATGAAAATATATAAGAAGTTTTGCTGATATATATGTAATCACTTCAGATATTTTTTTAGGATTTTTCTGGAAGGTTTTTACTTATTTTTTGAAAATATTTGCAAGAATTTTCCTGCCAAAGTTGAGGGATGTTTTTATATTAAAACTTTTAAGGGAAACTTTTAAGGAATTGTTGGAATTTTCTTCCTGAAGGGTTTTGCAAATTTTCGGAAATTTTGGGAATTTTTTTGCTGAATTTTTGGATTTTTTTCAGACAAGGAAACAGTATTTTTTGGTGCCCGTAAATGAGGACAATAGGAGGGTTAACAGTGGTTCTGATTAGGTCAGACCATTTTTCGTCCCAAATGTGTAGAATGGGGGGTTATCTGGAATAGTTCGGTAACACGAGACATTATTGATGTAGCCGATTTACTGCTTCATTTTCATACCTTTATGCAAAGTCAATACAGTTATCTGACTTCTACTGTATAATCTAATTATTTTTAACTGATTTAAAACCCTGAAGGATCCCATAGTACGTATAGGGTTTTCCACAGGCTGACTATTACTTTTTTGTAGTTATTCCAAAGACATTAAATCTTCTGTAAAACCAAGCTAACTTTAAGATGAACGCATCATTAGTTAGGTTTCTCACTAAATGTAGTGTAAATGTAGCCACATTTTAAGGAAAGTTGCAAATAAAGGGAGTTTATTGCATATTCCACTCCTGGGAATGTGAATACCAGAATGTGAGTGTCTTAGATGACAAATTTAAGGCATCCATGTGACATAAATTTTGTCATCTGACCAAGTCTGTGAGAGTCCATGCAGACCCTTTGGCAGGAGAATACATGTGTGGAATATGTAGATGTGACCTACAGCAAATGCATGCAACAGAGTCTTCAAAAAGACTGCAAAAGTAGCATAATAGCAACAACTACCTGTCAGTGTGCACGTCCACTTCGAAGCTTAATCAGTGCTTTCAAGTCATGCGCAGTTAGACCACTGGAGATGAAAGCAGTAGAGCAAGATAACAGAGGGACACCAGTTATATCTATGTTTGTGTTCAATGTTTTGATTTGAGGAAGGTTAGAGTCCCGTCGCTGTTTCACACGTACGTGCTTTTTTTTTTATTCTGCAACTATTTTTGGAAGCTCAGGTGAAGTTAAGTCACGTGCTTCTCAGTTGGTTTCCACGACTCTTGGCCACATTTTCTTTTTATCCAAGTCTAGATGCAGTTTTTGTGCAATATTTTACACATTTTAACTCAGGATTTTTTTTACATACAAAGTGAGAACATGTATGTAAAAACATGAATGTAAACCCAGTTATTTTTCTCGTCTCTTTGAGTACACAAGAATGGATCGTTCGAACAGACATGTCAGTCTGTCTATATTTTAAATGTAATTTTACACATTTTTTCCCATTAGAACCAAATACAAAAAGAGAATCATTTCTTTGTGATTTATGACCTCTGTATTAATCCAGTAATATTATACCAACTCTGTAGCTACTCAAGAATCTCACATTCACCTTCTCCTCCCAAAAGAGAACTCTGTCAGACCTTCCTGATCAAGCACAGGGCCTCTGTAGGATACTCTTTTTTTATGTGTGTGTTTTTGATCCATTCACATGAACACTCATGAGATGGTTTTCTTACATAGTTGCTTTGGTGTCTAATTTGTTTGTCTTTATATCCCTAATGCCCTTGCTCTCTTTCCCTCAGGGCTATGGAGAGGAAGGTCTTTACAATGAGCAAGAGGGCTTGGCCTCGGCCCCCATATTTGGATCAGGGATTGTTGGTAAGAAGGGTTAAATTGAAGTAAGCTGTTGAAACATAGACATCAAAACTTTCACATCATCTTTTTTTGACAACCCAGAGAGAATCGGGGAAATTTTGTGGTAGTGTTGCTAATAATAGGATGGACTTAATGACAGAAGGACACATCTACTGAAACGCAAGTTAATATCAATGGACAGCATGACTGAATACGAACAATGTGTTGTTTGTTCGAGAGCGCAGCCATTTATAGGTTTGACACTAATGTACCAGTTTAGAGCAAACCATATTTATGGATGAGGGGAGTAAGGTAATCAGGGTGGATGTGGAGGAAGGGTTTGTTTGTGTGTTGCAGTTTGTGTGTTCAGTGTGGGAGGGGTGGGGGTGTAAAGGGCACCCATGCACAAACAAGGCTCTCCCTTGGGATTACAGTGGCCTATAGCTCTCCTCTGTTTAACTGTCAGGGGAGGGGCCGAAGTCAGGCACAATTGCCTGTGAACCATTTATAATGGGCTAATTTGTTGTGTTTTTGCTGTCCACAGCCATAAATAACACACATCGTCTTATAGATTCACGTACCAGATGGGTTGTACCCAAAGGGAGAGAGGGGAATGACCAGATTGTGATTTAGTGCTGAAATAAAAGCCCAATTTTCACGATCATAAAGTGATTTTACATTCCTTTCTCCTAACAGGTAAAGCTGAACGAGGACCATACTCGTCATTTGGAACACAGGTAGATTATTTGAGCTCGTGTGTTCTGCTGTGTTGTCACTCCCTTTTAATACTTGATTGAAAAATTATGTCACTTAATTTTAGCTAGTTTTACTGAATTATTTCCTTTTACCTCCCTGTTGCGCTATATTAACTTTTTCTGTCTTTTTTTGACATCTTTAGCCAGGATTTATGCCCAGTGAGATACCTATGCCCAGTCCGGATGCACTCTCCCCATCAGGGGTTAAGTCCAACTCTCAGTTTTATTCCTCATATGAGGGGAGCAACTCTCGCCGGAGACCTGCACAGGATCCTATCGGTAAGATTGCAAAGCAATGTTTAAGGCATAGTGTTAAACACAGTTAAGTCTGGCATAACAGATTTTGTTTTAGAGAAAGTTTTCTTTGTTCTGATGTATATTTAAGTTTGTGTGTACATCACTTCTCCTGCGGAGGTTTTTTAAAAAAGTAACTGAAAAACGTCACTTCTTCTTACTAACAGAAAGTGAACTCTCTAAATTGTCAAAGAAGAATATCATTGAATAACATCAGCTTGATTACCTTTTATTGGTTCTGCAGGTCTTCAAACAGAAGAAGGCTGCTTAAATGATGCCTTTCATTGCTGATTGTCATTTCTGTGTGAGCAGATGTATAAGATTCCTTCTGTTTCCCTCCCTGCAGAATCGCAGCCAAAAAAGATCAGGAAGATGCCCCCTGGCCTGCCCTCCTCTGTGAGTACTAACATCACGAAGTGCTTCGAGCCTGTGCTGTATCTCGGCCCTTGCATTCAGTCCATGGGAGCCCATGTTTTCACGTTTTAACGCCCCCTTTCACATTCCATTTGGCATCTGAAACCTCTCCTTGGCTTGCAGAGCAGTATAATAGCTGCAGTACAGGACTTCAGCTCTTACAGCTGTGCATCTGCACCACCCAAGTAAAAAAGGAATAGGGGGAAAAGCCACTCATTCACCCAGTCACTCATTTGCAGTATGTATTTATAGTGCGTTGTATTTGTAGGCCCTTTACTTTATGGCCACATTTCTTTCTCTCTGCCAAGTCGACTCGTTGGATCACTGCAGAGAATTCATTCTGGGGTTTGATGGTTCTTACTCCTCCCCATTTTTTCCTCCCACTCTTGCTCTCTGGGCACCCCATTTCCTCATTTTCTCTACCTCCCCCCCACCACCACCACCACCACCACCATTCCCACCCCAGCCACCCACCCCTCCTCACACTGCCTCCCTCTCCTCCCCCCACCACCACCACGAACAACAGCCCTCCCCTTTCTTGCTCTCCCTCCCCCATCCCTCTCTCCCAGCTGCCAGTGGAGTTGGCTGCCATCCAGCATTCGGCAGATGGTTCAGTAATTAGGAGTGCATCTCTCCGTTCCCTCTTCTCCTCTCTCCTCTTTTTCTTCTTCTTTTTCTCTGTTTAATCAAATTACAGAAGAAAACTTCAGTCTATTTGGATTGGAGTTTTTCAGACACAGTTTGATACTTGATTTTCATCTAGAATAGTCTTGATTGGGAAAGATGTGGTGGTTCAGGATTCTTGTTTCTTTATACTCATTATGACATGCACCAAATCCAACTGCAGTGTCTGTTAAATAGTCACATCTTACTGTTTTAAAGAGGGAAATGTTCATTATGAGTATGTTTCTGTTTAACAGGTTAATATGTAATAATCTCACTAAAATACGGGCCAAAAAAGCAGAGATTCTGCACATACAATATATACTGCTCTGTGCTGAAGTCTGCAGAAATGTTTTTGTTGTCTGTTGATTGAATTAAGTTCTAAAACCAGAATAGACTCCAAACCAAGAACGCATGCTTTTACGATCTGTGTTTGTCAAGTGTTTGATGCATATTTCTTCTTTTGTTTTGTTTTGTTTTTTTTAAATGAAAACTTAAAGAACTGCTCAGCCTGGCCCCACGTACTGTATCTGCATGAAAACTGAAACTTTCTTAGATTATGCTATAAGATACCACAGCATGTGATTCATACAAGTTAGAAATACAGCTGGTTTATTGTTATATAACTTTATCAGATTATGTTTTTAAGCACTGACTGCAAAAGTTTCACTCTTTGCTGCTTTTTTTTTGTCAAAGGTTTATGCATCAGCCCCAGGAGAAGATTTCAAGAGGGACAGTGCTTGCTACCCAGCCTCCAAAGCAGGAAATGTCTGCCCCCCACCATTCTACATGCAAGGTCAGTTGAACCTTAGCTTCAGAGCCTCCCAGTGCTCATTGTGTTAGGTTGAAAAGTTCAGTCTGACCAAGACAATTTTGTTAATTCTGTGTTTATGTAAATCGTACATTTTTTTGATTAGGTTTACCTGGACTGTTCCTTTTATAGCCATCACAGCTGGGAAATTAGTGGTCTGCTATGTTGTTGTGGATGTCCTGATGAACTGTAGGTGCAGCAGTTGTATGCCAGGAAACACCCCGTGGTGCCTGAGTGTTGAATGGTGCATCACGGTTGAATGAAGTCATCACAGTAATGTGACATGTCTCATATGTGGCCTTCATTGTCTTTTCATCTCCTGTGGCTGGTTATCCCTCAACCTTCTTGCTCCCCCCTCCCCTGCTGGATGCCCCCTGACAGAAGGCCTTCACCCGCCCTCCGATCCGTGGGGCTCTGCCGGGTCGATGGTTCAGCCTGGTTATTCTGCCTTGCTGGGCAACTCCCCCCATCTGAGCCAGCATGGTCCCTTCACTGCCATCAACCCCCAAGACAGACTGGTGAGCTTTACCTCCACACTTAACGTGTTCTTTTATGGGGTTAATGCACTTTATGACAAATGTGTTACTAAGGGCTTTTGTCCGGTTGTCCTTTTAAATCATTGGGCGTCTTTGCTTCCAAGAAACGGCAGCCACTGCCCCTTTCTCCCCAAAACTACCCCCTGCATGGAAGTGAAGTGAACGGGGCTCATCCTGCTGGGTTCCACTCTGGCTCCAGCAGCTTTGGAGTCCCCAGCCACACACCCCCTATCACTGGCACTGAAACCATCCTGGGTAAATCTTTTAATATGTCTGCTTTTCTTTGGGAAAAGAACTGTTTATGTTTTCATACAGTGCTGATATTGAACTGTTGCTCTAAGTGAAATGTCTTGTTTTCTATTCGTTAAGCAAATCGGAGCGCAGTACCTGGAAGTTCAGGCGATGAGATTGGAAAAGCCCTGGCATCTGTAAGTAGTAATAACATACGTATTGACAGACAAGGGTTCTTGCAAGTTTTTCACACAAGCCTGTAATGTTTGGAGTTGACTTTCTGTTGCATAATAAATATAGATGAATAGATTGCCTTATAATAAATTAAAAACCCTACTTTCTGTGTCCAGATATATCCTTCAGATCCAAATAGTACCGCTTTCCCTCCATCCCCGTCTACTCCCTCTGGCTCTCCTCAGGCTGTATCAGGTGAGTGAATAGCTATAGTCATTTTCTCCTGAGGCCTCAAGGTCAACTTGCTGTTGTGAGACTTTATTTGTTCAAGTCAGGGTCGTGTGCTTTCCTGTTAGGGAATGATAAAGTCTTTGAAAATGTATTGTTTTTATTCTAACTAAGCCTGAATGGTTTGAAGCGACAATGTAGCTCCATCTGTTGGGTTAAAAGTGGAAGTCATGCATAATGCTATAATTCTTTAATTTTGCGTTTTCAAAGATCTTTACTTTCATGTGTCTAACTTCTATCATGACCTGTATTAATATTTTCAGTAAAGTATTTTACCTACCATATACTGCACAGATAACTGAACACTTCCCTGCATTTATCATTGTTGATTTGGAGTATTCTGAAATAATCAATTTAAGTTAGAAACATTGACAGGTGGTGTTGTAGTTGAAAGTGTTTGGCAGTCAGAACAAACTATTTTTTTTTCTTTTTTGAAAGCGTTTTCTCATCCGTGTCAGTGAGTTCATTCAGACCTTTTCTTGTGCTCTCACTGTACAAACATAGCACTGAGATAAGTTTGACATGCAAGACTATCTTGACTTGTAGGTCATCTGATTTGGCAGCAAGTTAACTGCAGGAAATGTCTGACCTATTAACCAAACTCCCCCCAATATTTAAAGGGCACATGGTGCTGGTTTTATATCCATATTTTTATTGAGAAATCTTTCATACTTTAAAACCTTGCAGCAATTTTAATAATGATGAAAATGACACAAACTTGTATATATTTCTCTGGATGTACTGTAACTGTAGTGATGTAACTACTTCATCCACAGCTTAACCTTCACTTGATCTTTCACACGCACATTTACACACGCATATGTTTGAATGGCTGTCTTTGTGAGGACATACACTGACGTTATGCATTCCTTAGCCCCTCACCCTAACCTAATTACTTAGTGCCACGCCTCTCCCTAACCCTTAACCTCATTCTAACCTTTGCCCTAAAGTCTAAACCCTCACCCAGCCCTTTGAAGGGGTCTAAAATAGCCAAAAAGTCCTCACTCCAAAGGTCTCAAACTCATTCTGGTCCTCATAAATATAGTACACACACACCACCCAAATATAACTTATGAGAGAGGAAGGGAAAACACAGTAAAAATAAAAAGAGGGTGGGGTCACTTCCCTATTCATATCTGCACTGAGTCCATGCATGAGCTCATCACGCTTTCATACATCAAATTCTTCTGCTGCCACAAGATTAGATGAACAATATAGTGATGAAATCAATAATTAGAAAATTAGGAGCCCTTTTTTTTTTTTTTTTTGGAAAAGTTTGGCTTCTGTCCCTACTAATACATATTCACTACATCGCATTTTAAAACAAAAGATGAAAATCTATTCAGAAATAATTTCCATCCTTACGAAGACCCCTGTAAACAAATGGCCTTTAAACTGCACTGAGTAATGTGTGAGCCAGCGGAAATAGGAAGCAGAGGGTTGGTTGCTTAGTTGTAGAGTCACATGATAAGGGAATAACTGGACACACAGTGACTAAGAAGACCCAATCAGGAAGCAAATGTGGGTGTCTGCATCATTATTTTAGACCAAATCCTCAGCTATATTTGCAGAAATGCAGCCTAAACCTGCAAGAAACTTTTTTCTGTGCTTCACTATTGCCTACAGACACTTATACTTCTAGCACCGTCATCTATTTGGCAAACACACTGCCTTCTGATGGGGCCACATATTTCAGTTTTTGGCTTATCAGTCCAGAACACCTGCCGTCATTGGGGGAATGGCTTTTTGACTCTTGCAAAGATCACTTGTGACCAGACTTCTCCAGACTGTGGATGGGTGCACCAGTATCCCGTTGGTGCCAGTTCTGAGCTGGCGTCTAGGCTGAATAGATTTTGACTTTGAAGGGAATTCAGCTTGATGTGTCTTTTGTCTGCCACATTCAGTTTTTTTTTTGGCCGGCCACTACATTTCCGGTCGTCGACCTTGCCTGTTTCTTTGTGCTTCTGCATAAAAGCTTGGACAGCACATCTGGAAACATCTGTCTGTCGCAAAACATTCCGCCTGTGAAAGACCTTGATGATGCAGGATGCCCACCTTGTGCCTTGTTGCTGTGTTCAGTCTTGCTGTGGTGTAAGATTTTTAGATGAAACTGTCACTTCTCCTAGAACCTCAGCCTCACCAGCTGTTTCTGTTTCAGTTAATGATTTTGGTTCAGCCTACATGTTATGCTGTTGCTCATTAGCACCTGTTTGGTATCATTGTTGTTGTGGTAGACTGTATGTCTACAAATTCCTCGTTTTTTTCAGTCTGGAAAGTGGTATGTTATTTGTTTGTGTTCGGCAGCATACAGATATCTCTCAGGAATGCTTCCCGAATAGCAAAAGGAATGTTTAGAAATCCAAGTCACATTTCCTGTCGGCAAAAATAAGACAGAAGATATAAAATAAATATCAAATATATTCTGAAACTGTTGCACAGTAAAAGTGCACAATGTTACAAAGCAACACAAACTTCCAGCATGTTAAAGAAAGGATCATTTTTCTGTGTATGTCTGTTTTAAAGGACCAAACATAAGGCATACATTTTAGAGATTCTTTGATTTTCTCAGATGTGCATCACATAGCTTTTTCATTAATATCAGTTACAAAACACAATAGCATTGCACAGTGTATGAAGAGCATTATTCACCTGTGAGGTCCAAGCTCAATCCCCAGTTTTATCAGTCCTCTTTGTTTATGAGTTACACTTTGTGCCTCTCACTGGCTGATCTAGTACAAATTTTAGGGCAGCGTTTCCTGAATACACCTTGTGATCCTCTTTTTCTCAAGGCTCTGTATCCCAGTGGACTCGGTCCTCTGGCCAGGCCACACCGTCACCGAACTTTGAGGGTGGAATTCAGTCTATGGTGAGTCAGCTTGTCACTCCATTTCAGGGTCCTCTAACCATTTATGCATCACCTTGTTTCATCATGCATTGCTGTTTTTTCTCTGTAGCCGAGTAAAATGGAGGACCGCCTGGACGAAGCCATCAACGTTCTCCAGCGCCACGCCAGTGGACAAGGGGGACCAGGACTTGCTGAAATGCAAAGTCTGCTGTCATCCAGCTTGGGGTTACCACCTTCAGCCTTCAGCAGCGCAGCACTTGGACTGGCCAGTCGTCTGCCAGGACTGGTGAGGTTTATGAGTAGAAGAAAAGTTTGATATTTAAAATTCAAGTAAAAGTAAACAGTGAGGGTGGTACAGTCATCTTGCTGCTGTTAAACCAGTATTATGATAAATTGTCATCCTGTAGATGTCCAGTCACCATGAGGACTCTGTTGGTCTGCCCTCTAGTGGAGGACTTCTACACAGTCACCACGGTGCTTCATCTGTCCAGCCAGGCTCTCAGCCTGACAGCTTTACAGGTGTGACTTTCTCTTCATGATGCCATGTTTATTTTGTATGTAAAAAAGAGTAGTAGTACTTTCTCACGTTTGTCCAGTAATATTTGAAGGTGTTTGTGTTTTATAAAATCTCAGTACTCAGTGCCTTTTGTTTCTCTATGTAGGCCTTTCTGGCAACAGAAATCGTTCCAGTGGTACTGCCATCAAACGAGAGGAGAAAGAGGATGATGAGAACTGCTCCGTTACAGACAAGTCAGAAGATGAGAAAAGGGACATGAAGGCTCACCTTCGAACAAGGTGTCCAAAATCTTTCTAAACCTTACATTTATTAACATACTAGATTCATCTCATGTTTCCTTAACTGTCGTATTGTTCAAAATTACTCTAGTCATTAACTGGATATTTATTTAAACAATAGACTTATTAATGTGAATCTGGCAGGACCTCGGCGTCATCAGTATTTATCCCTCTATTTCCATTGTACTGTGTTGGCTTTTATGAGTTTAGATGTTGCAGCGCAAACATAAATATAAAATAAAAAAGGCTTTGGATTTTTTCGCCATGGAAAGAGATTTACCAGTAATGGTTAGCATATAGAGTCAAACACATTTTAGACATTTGAGCAACAAACCTTTGTGCTTTAATCTTAATCAAGAAACCCAAAATGTGTATGCCAAATATTACCTAATTTAAGGAGATATTGAACTGGAATGAAAACATTTTAAATGAATAGTAGTGCAAAATTAATTGTTTGGTTTTAGACTTACTTTATTTATTTGATTCAGGTACACATGCCCTTTAAGTTATTACTCAGTACAATACACTTTCTAAATCTCTGCTTATTAGGTTGTTAAAAACCTAGTAAAATCTGTTAAGTTAGATAGTTAGCCAGCTGAAGAGCAGCTTTTATTTATCTTATCAAAGTAAAAGTAAAAGCGGCTTAAGGAGGAAGGGATTAACTATATCATCAGATACTTTTTAAATGTAATAGTTTTAATTCTGCATCCACAGTCAACACACTGCAGAAGTGTCATTGGAGGCTATTTAATCTATTTACTATTTAATCCTTTTACACTTTACCAGATCTTCAAGTTTTTTCAGATGTGGTGGAAACGCTAACATAAACAGGAGAGACTTTTAGCTGCTTAGTATGTTCCTGTGCTGGTTCCTGGGCTTTCAAAAGCGTTAAGTTGTTTGTGATTTTTACCCTAATAAGCCCCAAATTTGTTTGTAGTCTGTAAAAGTCATGAAATTAAGTTTGGATGCTTTCAGGAAATTGGGACATACATAATTGTGAGTGCACTGTACCTATGCTGTTGTTTCCTTCCCTCCTCATCTGTCATTGACTCCTCACTAGTCTGGATGATGAGGATGACGAAGAAGATCTACCAGTGGAGATTAAGGCTGAGCGGGAGAAAGTGCGGAGGATGGCAAACAACGCCCGCGAACGATCACGTGTGCGGGACATCAACGAGGCTTTTAAGGAGCTGGGACGCATGTGTCAGCTCCACGTGAGCAATGAGAAACCACAAACCAAATTGATCATACTGCAACAGGCCGTTAACGTTATACTCAACCTGGAGCAGCAAGTTCGAGGTCAGTGGGTGTCCAGGGAGGAAGGAAGTGGAGGGGAAGGGCCTCAACACAAAACTCCCACACAGCTTCACTTTCCAGCTCCTGCCATGTCCTGCTGTTCTGGTATTAAATCCTTCTGGATGACATGATTAATGGTGGCAGCTGATTTTACTGCGCTTACAGTGGTAAATAAATTGTACGCGAGTAGTGTGAATGATTTTAAGCATTATACTTGTTGCAGTGTGTAAAAGAGAGGACATGGGATTAGGAAATTAAGCTGTGTGACGGTTTTTAAGAGGTGCCCATTCTCCAGTTCACCTTAAAACTGGTAACACATACAGGACTGCTGATTGTTCTAATGCACTGTGTGTTACCTGAGCTACAGCTTTCCACTGTGACAGTGCTTACATGTCTGTCTGCCTCACCTTTGAACTGGATTAACACCTGTATGTGTACTCATTTGCTTTTTTTCACCGTTGCCTCATTATGCTTTTATTGAACTTATGCAGTCATTTTAATTTCAAATAAATTATTTCAGCATTTTAATGTTGCCTTTTTAGCATTTTGCTCAAAGCGTGCTTTATGGCATGAATAGCAGAGCTGCCTGTTATGTGTATTAATCTGCCTTCATCTCTGTGGCGGTGTCTTTGTGGTGCATGTTCCAGTCTTTCAAGCATTAACCCTTTAATTCTGATACTCTGTTTTCAAGAAATGCCCTTCCATTTTGCCATTCACTCCCCCTTCCTCCTTCATTTTCCTTTTACAGATGGCGACCTGCTCTTCCTCACATTCAGATAAATACATCTCCTCCTGCTGATGTATTTAACATGATGCCTTCAGTCCCTCCTGTTAGCTCTTTCTCTGTGCCTCTTTCTGTGTACTGCATTTGGCAGAGGGTGTTGCTTCCTCTCTCTCTCCCTCTCTGTCTCACTTGTCATAACTTCTCTCATTCTGCTGGACAATCACCATATCCCCACAACTTCCATCCTGGACCCAAATGATCAAAAAATATCTTTGATGATTGGTTCGACCAGTTGTAAAAGTTCTGAGGCCTGGTCACACTGGTCGAATGTTGCATCTTGATCCAGTCTTGACTTGAATTCTGTCAACGTTCAGCTTCTTCGAGCCACAATTCTTACATTTTACAATAACTTGCTCATCTTTTGTGTATTGTAGAGCTAAAAAAAAAAAAAAAAAAGAGTTTACACCCTTGCGCTCCCTCTCCTGCGACATAGCCCTACTCCACTGAGATCATCTCTGGTCTTGTCTTGGGATAAGAGGAGATACCTTTAATCATTAATGTATATAAAAAGATCAAATATCTCCCAGGAACAGAACAACGGTTCTTAGAGGGATAAGTACTGGGTTAAATGCAGTGTTATAAGTTGATTTAAGGTCGCTGCAGTGTTGGTGAGAACATTTAGCCTGGCTTCAGTGAAGGTTGTGATTTGGGTTTGCTAACCAGCCCCCCTCAACCACCACCTCTCCTCCTGGCTGCAGCCTCGTCTCGGTGACCGACGAGAACCTGACTGCAGAGGAGAAGGAGCAGAGGGAGCGTGAGCGCCGCCAAGCTAACAACGCTAGGGAGAGAGTGCGCGTTCGCGACATTAACGAAGCCTTCAGAGAGCTGGGCAGGATGTGTCAGGTCCACCTGCAGAGCGACAAGGCCCAGACCAAGCTTGTGATCCTGCAGCAGGCTGTCCAGGTCATACTGGGCCTAGAGAAGCAGGTGCGAGGTAGGTCAGCCAGTACAAGTCCACATAGACCACAAGCCATCTCTCAGCAGACCTGGATAAGAGTCCAGTCAGTCACCTGCAGGGAAACCACCTCTTTAATTCTGTTCCTACTGACTGTGCAGCAACCGGTTTCCTATTTGCTTTTATCACTTGAGAAAGAAAGGAGAAGAACGGGATGAGATCTGAGGAAGTATATCCCTGCTATTCTGCCAAACCTGCAGTTCTCACCCAACTTTTCACTCTTTCTGTCTGCCTGTTCCTATTTTTTCCCCTTTTTCCCTCTTGCATAGTCGGCCTTTTGTATTTTCATGACTCTGCTTTATTGTCTTTAAGTCAGAAAAGTCACACTTCTGCTTTCTGTTCAATGATTGGGTCTGTTATTTGTTTCCAAAGAGCGTAATTTGAACCCAAAGGCAGCCTGCCTCAAGAGGAGAGAGGAGGAGAAAGTGTCGGGTGTGGACCCCCAGATGCAGCTCGGTGGGGGTCACCCAGGTCTAGGAGGTGATGGACACAACCCTGTGAGCCATATGTAACTCTCAGGTCAGTCTGCAGAATTTCTACAGTTACATTTATGATCGCTGGAGGTCAATCAGATGAACATTACTGCTTATTTTAATCTTGTTTTATATAGAGAGATTAATTTATTTCTCCTTTCTCTTCCAGTTCCTGTTGATTGTACAGCCCTTAGAACACGTGGCCTTAATCTACCATTGTCATGCATCTCAGTGTGTGTTAATCAACTTTTGGAAAAACACACGAACACACACCTCATTACTGACAAAGCAGGTGGCCACATTCCTGATGACAAATATGAAAATAACAAGCACACTGACACAAAAAGAGAAGAAAGATTTATTTACCTTTACACAACAAAACCTTGAACTGTGGACACTGGTTTGGAAACCGTGGGAAATTGGACACGAGGAGGTTCTTATGTTTTTGTAAGACATTTTTAAAATCACTTTACAAGTTGGGTGCAAAACTTGTTTGGATCAAATAACACTTTTGGATCAACTGCTCATGTGAGCACAGTTAGGATTTGTATCGTTGGATTATTGTTGGCGCATTCCCATTGGAAAAGGAGGTCTTACTTTCTTCAAAAGCAGAGAGAGAAGATTTGCATCTCATGGTTGAACAAAACCTCTTAATCATGCCTAAAGCAGGCCTGACGTATGCTGTCGGGTTAGATAAAAATCATTCTTATCCTCTTATGTGGTGACTGAATTACAGAGGCAGGTTTGGAGACATCCAGCCACTGACTGGACAATCAGAGATCTGACTCCTCTTTTTGATATGCTGGTAGTTTGGGCTGTATTTCTTAAATTTATTGCATGAGTGACAAGACGCCACACTCACTGGCTCACACATGTAGTCGGTTCCTTTTTGCTTCTTTCTAACCGTGGAACGCTGAGTCTTATCTCTTCGAGTCCTATACATCTGTTACTGTCACTGCCATGCTAGTGGAATGGAAAGACTGCCGGAGAGAGACCAACCACAGACACAAACCCATGACTAAACCAAATGGAGGATCAAGAGTGACGTTGGATCAAGTGTCCATATCGACATCCCATCCTTCTTCCGTGAGGCTGCCGTTGGACTCGAGCGTCCTTCATCGTGGTGAAGTCGGTCGGTCTCAGCCTCAGCCGTGGGGTCAGTGTGAACCTCTGACTCAGATCCAGCCAGCGTCAGGCCGCCTGCCCACATCGAATCACGCAGACGCTGTTACAGAACCGTAAACTTACTGCATCTAACCTTCAGAGCAATTTGTATTGTGGTAAATTGCATTTTGTGAGCAGACGGAAATAACTGAGTATTGAAAGGGATCATGAGTGTTACTGCTACCTTTGGGAGAATTTACACTATCGCCATTGACTGACTTGTTTTGGTTGCTCTGTGTTGAGCATTTGGTGTTTTTTGTTGTCTTTTTTTTTTTACCTTTTGAACAATTGTGGAGCCTGTTATAAGGATCTTCCTTTTGTAGAATTGATTTATCATTGTTTTTTTATTGGTTTTTGTTTTTTTTAACTTTGTAAAATAGCTGCAAGAGTTCTGTTTTTGTCATTTGGATTGCTTTTTCTTTCTGTTTACATTGTTTTAAGGCGACTCAATTTAGATTCCAGGAACAAAGTGAGTTTGTTTTTTTTGGTGCCAGGTGCTTTAGAAATGTTAGAAATGACAAAATTGCCTGGTTGTAACATCACATGTTGTGATATTGGTCTTCTTTTTTTAAAATCCCTGTTTGAACACAAAATTGTCAGGCCAGTTGTAATTGGATCGTTCTGGAGTTTGTGACAGTTTTTCTTCTGATGAAATGGAACATGTTTTCTTCAGCGCACGCCCCCTCCCGTCTCCCTGATGTCCAGCTCTCTGATGTGCTTGTTGATGAGTTTGAGGAAGGGACAGACGGGGCGGTCTGCACAATCTGCAACATAATTCACTGTTTCATTGTGATATGAAGCATAAAATGAATCAAAAAGGGTGGCCTTAGTCATTTTCCTGACTTTGGGAGTTTTGATAATGGTTACTCACCAGTGCCTGAATACTTCTCTGCTACATGATGGATGATGTTGCATTTAAGGATTTATAGGTTGTACCCTTTTTCTTTTACAATACAGATGTATAAAAACATATTTACTTCAGTAACATCTGTCAGTGTCTCAGAACATCTAAATGAAGAAGTACACTCTGTGACGCCGGCCGCTTCAGTGTGTGTGTGTCATGAGATGTGAGCTGACTAATTACCGAGTCTGCAACTTTGATGCTGAAAACTGTACTCAAAACTTCTCTCTTTTTTTTGTGGTCTGGATTTAGTTCAATATAATTTTGTCCTAGACTGGCATGTGCTTTGATATGTATGTACAGCTGTATGTCTTTATCAGCTTTATCATTGTAAGCTGGTACTGATACGGAACAGTATTTGTCATTTATCACAGATCTTGCCCCCATGGACGAGCCCCACTTATAATTTTCTTTGTTGATTTAGCTTTTCTATAGAAAAAACATGGTGTTTTTGTGATATAGAAAGTTGCTACTGAAGACTTGTACTTATTTCTGTACATGAAAGATGTGTCTCCAGTAACACGGTAACAAAACATGCACCTGATATTTTTTGTTGAAACGCCCTCTCTGTCCTCCGCAGCAGATGACCGGCTACAGCTCTCTGTCTTTACTCATGTTTGGGGACAACATCTATGTAGGCTATGTCCTCAAAGTGCCTCCAGTTTCCTATTTTTTTATATATAAAAGTAGATATCGAGAACTGTTGTGTATATAACAGTAATGTAGCAATAAATGTGCCATTTACAAAGCCCAATTTATTACCATGTCTTTTTTTTTTTTTTTTAGTTAGAACAAAATAATTGCTTTTTTCAGGATAAATCAGGGTCTATTTAATCCTGTTAAATGTACTCCAGCCATGTTTGAAAATATTTTGCATTTGATATGAATTCTACATCTGTTATCTGTGACTATGCAAATATTTTAAAGTTCAGAAATTTTTTTTTTACTGGTTGCAAGATATGTCCTACATCCACACACAGCATTGTTTAGGTTGCCTTGAATCAGATTTTAGGTGAGGTCAGAGATACTTTTTGCTTTAAAGTGTTTGAAAGTGGTAAAGCGTCTATTCATGCTCATCCATCATTCTGAACGTTGAAGCGCAAACTTTCAAGAGGAGTAACAGTTGTTAGAATAAGTATGAATGGAGGGAAAAGCTTATTTTTGAGTTTACAGAGGTGATCTTTAACCACGCCTGATGTGTACGTCAGCGGGGTTACTCCATTCGCTTCGGTATCTGGCTGGCTGGGTAAGTATGTATGTGTGTGTGTCCGTTCAGATATCTCTGCAAGTGCTGAAGTCAGGATAATCAAACTTGGCACTGAAGATTGGTCTAAGGTCCCCTGCTCAGTTGTGGAGTTAGAGGTCAGCAGATCAAGGTCAAGGTCAGATATCTGGGCGTGGTTCTGCCATCTACTGAGGGCTGGTCTAGTTTATTATAGCTTTATGGGTCCACTAGGGGGCAGAAATAAGCTGCATTGTCACCACCCTGGAACAAAAAGAGTTGCACTGCACTTTAACAGTGCAGCTTCATTAATCATAATCATAATCATATAATAAAAACTTTATCTATATAACACTTTTAAACAATGAGTTTACATAGTGCTTTGACAGACAAAGCAAAAGCCGGATGCCCAGAAGACAACACCGCAACAGACAGACAAACAGGTCAAACAAAAGCAAAGGGAAATTAATATAAATTGAGAATGTCAATATGAATGAATACAAACGAAAGAATAAAAATAATGAAACCCTTTAGCTACAGCCTGTGAGCCAGACAGCCTTCCAGTAGAAAAATAACAGTGTTATGAATTAACTTGAGAAGTTCATATGTTAAAATTAAGGGCTCACAGTGTTTATGATGTGAATTTTAGTATTAATAATGTAATCATAATGTTAAATACCCGTCCACGTTTGTGACACAAGCTTTAGCCATGCTATTAGTTGCTATTCTGTTTTATTTTCCAATCAGTCCGTGAGCTTTTATTGTTGTGATAAGCTTTTATTTTTGTAGTAACCCGAAGTACTCCGTGCACATGCGCAGTAGGTGAAGCCTCGAAGGGAACTCGGAAGTTCTTCTAGCTTTTAAAGCTTCAGCGTCCTGCCGTTGGAGGACATATTTTAGACAAAATGATCACTAAACTGATAGGTCAAAAGTATGTGGCCGTTGCCAAGTCATGGTAAGACGTTTTTATATCGTGTTTGTTATAAAAAGGAGGAAGGAAATCAGAGCTTTAGTTGTCAGAATCTCGATGTGTCCTTAGTTAACGTTAGCTGTTAGCCGAGCGAGGTCATAGCTACGGGGACACGCTGACTTTAGGTACCTGAGCTAAACTCTGAGCTAAATATTAAAATTAACGTTATAATTACGATTTTTATGTAATAGAGATAGTGTTAATAATTATTCCCCTTTGACTGCTGTTTTTCTGCTGATATCATAACAAGGTTGCGACATTCTTGCCGACGTTACCCAGTTTGAATACATATTAAGCACTGCTAACAAGCTAACTGACTGGTCTCTCTTGAATACGTTTGTTTTCAATCTCGATTAGGCAAAAAGATACTTATTTGATTAATTATTAAGGCTGCTGTAGTATGATCTAATGCCAAATTAACGGAATTAAAAGCTTAGATCATGGATGTGAAATGGAAAACGACAAGCAGCTCTCAGTGTTTGTATTTGTGAAACTGTAACCAGCAAGTCTGTCTTTTTTCACAATATATTTACCAAAACAACGTGACAAAAGCAATAAAACAACTTGTTTTGTTAGCTTGACTTTTAATAATAATACAATTTATGTTTTCATTTTAAAAAAATCTAAATATCCTAGAATAAATAATAGCTTTTACCTAATTAATCTTGCACATTGAATATATTTTCCAGGTCACTTTCATTAAATGCAGCCAATCTATTATGTTCTACAGAATGGGCCGGCTCAGTGAGGATAAATCTAATCTGAAATTTTTTTTCCTGCTCCACAGGATCCCAACTATGGCTGTATGGGGCACAACAGGAGGCGTAGCTCTGGTCTACCTAACAGACTGGCGATTGGTTTTGGATTATGTTCCCTACATCAACGGCAAATTTAAGAAGGATGATTAGTAGCTATCAGGTTAGTGTGAGGAATGGCACAGCGGCATGCTCAATGAGGAGACTGATATTTACAGCTCAGGCATCATCACGCTTCCCTCGGCTCAGCATTATTTCAGCGTCAATATTTCTGCAAGAGTGAGGTTAGATTTATTTGAGTTCACTTTTTTTTTAAACAACTTTGGTGTTGTGTAACGCAGAATGGTTTCTGGTAGCTATATGTGGTTGTACTCACACAGAGCCTGGATATCACTGAACAAACACATTTACAAATGTTTACAATTGTGTTACATTATGAATAGAGAACTATCTTTTAGACAGACCTCCTGCTGTACTTCTCCAACTTGATTAAATCAAGCTTTCTTTATCAATAATTTTTACTGACGTGTTGTAGCTTCTGAATGAAGTAAACTTCACTGGGCTACATATGATTCTAAAAGTGAAAATGCTAATCAAGCTGGAAATAACTGTGTAAGTCTCATTTGGGTCACCTGTGAAGACACGTTTCATGTTGAGTTGTACACATATAACAGGTCTGTTGAGTGTAGATGATTTGTTTTTTTGCTGTCTATTATGGCAGCACTGCAAGACAGCAGTTACAAAATAACACCAAAAAGCAGCACTTTCACACAGACTGTCTAAATAAAGGAAATGAGGGCAGACATCCACCCTGAGACAGCAGACATCACTAGGTAGAGGTTTGCCCTTATTTCAGAAATAGAACGCTTGACAAGTAATGCCTGCTAACTCTAACCTGATACAAGCCGATGCAATCTAACTGGAAATTGCACTGATAGAAAAAACCTAATCAACACACAAAAACTCCATATATTTGCTGTTGTTTAGTTTGAGTAAATGTTGCTAGAATAGTTTATTATGAATCACTTCTTTACATTATTTGCTATTTTTGCAAGTGCCCAGCTTGTCAGAGTAGTGGAGCTGTAACAAGGAAATGTGGCAAAAAAGTATATTTCTTTTTACAGCTTGGCTTTACACAACACTAATTCACAATGGAAACGCTTAATGTGTGAGTTTGCTCTGACAGTTTCTGTCTCTGCATGTGCTTCCTGTGATAATGTCAAGATGGACGGTCTGATTACTACACGTGAGACGCTATCACACACTATGCTGTCAGTGCTTTGGCTTCATTCACATGAGGTTTTTCTTCACTTGTGTGTGTAAAGTCATTATTCTTAGTTACTCTAAAATTTTAATGGTAAAAAGATTAATATTTAACGCATGTTGTTTTACATCCTTAGACCATATTTAAAATGGATGTAGCCACCTCACTGGTTTGTGGACTACTGAGAGCCCAAAAGCACTATGTTCGCCCTAAATCATACCCTCCTTTATCATCTACTTTGCTGGAAGTGCGGCTGTCATTTACAAAATAAACATCATGCTGTAGTGAAGGAGAAATAAAACTCGGGATTCAGACTACGAACCCTTTAGTAAAATGTTTACTGAGGAAACAAATTAACTTCTATTAATTGGGATTTCTTATTGTAATGAAAGGATTCGCCTCCTGCCAGCTGTTAAAAAAACGCAGGTTTAAGTCACTTCTCTATTGGGTTTGTTTTTCAGAACCAGAGGGTGCATCTATGTTTTAATTACAGTCTGTAACTATACCTCTAAAAAGACAAAAAAAAAACATCATCTGGGTAATGCTGTTTCTTTGGTGCAACATGAAGGTGGCAACACACTTCTGGGGTACTTATCAGTAGCAACTAGGAAACTAGGTGAAATTCGGAGACAATAACCCAGACAGTTCGGAGGTGTCTGGAGACCAGAATCAAGGACAACGGCCTATTTTAAGACTCACACGTAGCCCCTTCTAGTGAGCCAACCTGAAAAGCTTTTTGATCATTCACGAGAAATATTAACTGTTTAAACTTTTTTTAACGCACACAATTTTGAATTTGTTTCTGAACCGTGTTAGACGTTGACTGGGTTTTGGACAGTGCTTTTAGACCAAGAGAGTCAAACTCATTCTAGTTCAGAGGCCACATTCAGCCCAATTTGATCTGAAGTGGGCTGGACATGTAAAATCGGAGCATAATAACCGATAAATGGCCACAACTTCAAATGTTTCCTTTGTTTTAGTGTCTTCTCTGTAATTTTTACACTTTGCAAAATCGTCCCGCGGGCCGGATTGGAATCTCTGGAGGCATGTTTGACACCAGTGTTTTAGGTGAAAGGTGCATCTTGTACTCCTGAACATGCCATTCAGCCTTTACTCCTGAATGCACTGACCGTCAGCTCTGATCTTTCCTGGTACACTGCACAATATAACGAGTTTTTATTTTCCCCTGTCAGGTTGGTGCTGTCTCTTTTCTTTTCTACACCAAGACCTACATAATGAACATGAAGTACTGCAGCCGACACTCTGCACTGTGTTCCAACTACATGGCAAACCACTGGAGCCCATCATCTTCATCCAGCTGCTCAGTCAACATTGAACTGTTCGCCACAAATATCCACGGAAATGCACCAGGGTTTGGCATTTCAGCGTTCCTCTGTCAGTGAAAACAAGAGTGGAAGAAAACGGACATGATAAATGTGCTTTTTTCCTTTCTTTCTTGGTTTAACGATGGGTATTTAATTTATTCATCTGTGCTCTGCGGGTCAGGTTTTGATCCTTGATTGTAACTGTTTTAAAGAGAACAAGTAAAGTATGTGCGATTTATCCTATGTTATGGTTGTGTGTAATTATTTTTGCTTGCAACAATTGAATTAAAATGTGTTTCTAGATCTTGAGTTCAGCATTCTCGGTTCAGTTTGAAGCCAGTTTGCATGGACTTATTACTTCATCAGTTCAAAGAAAGGATATACTCAGTTAAAAACTGAGCCTCTGATCTATTGGTATGTCCCATAAATACAAATATTAGTCATTTTACTCTTACGTCAACAGACATGGTGGGGCTGCTTATTGTGTTTTTCTTCTTGTAGAAATGAAAGGATGCCATTGATATCACAAACCCCATACTGAGTGTCGTAGAAGAGTCCATAACAAAATGTAAAGTGATTCCACTACATATATCAGTCCTGGAATACAAATATGCCACAAATATAGATGTTTTATGTGATTTTTATTAAAGCTGTCTTATAGGTATTAGAAACGGTATGGATATCTTTAAAGTATTACATCTCACACAGAATGGTGCTTTAGGGGGGTGTAATAAATTATTGATACGATAAAATAAAAGCAGGATTTTAATGTTGCTGATGCAGGTGGTGTAATATCAAATTACTCTAACAACTGCACTTGCATATAGTCGTATATCCTTAGAAGTGACATTAGCAGAGTTCATGTACTGTAAGTTTATTCAACTCCCAAATTACCTAAATACAATTAAATATCTCTTAATATTGCCAGTGTTTATCTAAAATGCAATGCATTGCAAATTTGAACAGAACAGAAACACCCCTAATGGTGAGCGGTGCTCAGAGCTGGTGAGACCCGGAGCGTCACCGTCGGACTAGTTTACATGAATGCGGCGCAGGGATTATACAGTACTCATTATGTTCCGGGGCGGGCGGAGTGATCTGTAGCCGTAAAGGTCTTGACGTGAGACGGACAGCGGGCTTCGACAGCTAACCACTCTGTAAATTCATGAATGCAGTAACAACAAGCAGGTAGCTGGCTTCTTGTCTTTTCCTAGCCAGAATCACGGACGAGAACATCGACACGACCGGGACCATGGAAAGAAAAAGGTGGGACTTTTAAATGTGCGGGCGAAGGACTTGTGGAAATGATGAGGAAATACACGCATGCATGCATGCATGCATACATGCGTTTTGCAGTTGAGAAACAGTCGTCAAGTTAACAGCTCGAATGTTTTTATCTATTCTGTTGCTGCTGTAGCTAATCATAAGCTTTAGAGTGCTCTGGGGGGGGATTACATTTGGAGGGTTGTAACTTAGAAGAGTGATAATTTATGCGCTCGCCACGGACGTTCAGGACGCTGCTAGCTTGATTAGCTAGCTAAGTTTCATTGTTTACACACGCTTGACTTGCGGTGCGCTGGGCCCGGTACAGTCACGACTGCACACTAACAATCACTGCCACAGCACCGTGAGCTTTTTACAACTTAGAGAAGGAGAATATGTCGCCTCATGTGTCGCACACTACTTATTTATCTACTTACAAGTCCTTTATTTGAGTACACGAACTGGCACGCTTGAATAGGAGCTACTTTGTTTTGTTACATAGCAGGAGCAGGAAGTAGACCTACTATAAACCTCTACTACACTAATTAGTGCTAATTGGCATCCACTCAGGTGTTTTGATTACTGTGGCTGATTAGACCACTTTAAAGGCTGTGTGGGCGTGTACAGATGTGCTCGAATGACATCTCTCGACTCTTTGTCATTGCACTTTTTGGGGCAGAAGAAATTAACACATTTTTAAATGTGCATGCAGCTGGACAAGCTCATAAAACTATATCTTCATCGGGTAAATAACTTTATTCATAAGTATAAAGGAGATCCAGAGCATGTTTTGATTACTTTGACAGATGAGGTGTAATGAATTTGTAACTAAAACAAAGAAATGAAATCTGTTAAATCTATTAAATTCTGTTTTATTTACATAGTGACTATTCACGTTGTAAAGACCTTACAAGTCCAAAGATTTCCACTGAGCAGCTCTTTGGCAACTGTGAGATGAAAAACTCCCTTTTTAACAGGAAGAAACCTCCAGCAGAATCAAGTGGTTTTGGGTAAGGGAAAGAGAGAGAGAGAAAGAGAACAGGATATCGGATAGAAAATGGACAAACAATGCAAAACAGACCGGTAACAAAAGGAGAAGTAGGCGAAGCCCGTAACTGTAAATAGGAATGTGTAACTCTGGAGCCAGAGATATCTGCAGAGAGGACAAAAGACAAACTATGGGGGAGAGAGAAAAGACGAAGTTAGTGATAAGTTATGGTGGCATGTCAATGTATGGGAGACGAAAGAGAGGAGAGTCGATGTGCTCAGTGCATCGTGGGAAATCTCCCGGTGTAGGCCTATAGCAGCATACCCCAGGGATGGTTCACAGTCACCTGAGCCAGCCCTAACTGTAAGCTTTATCAAAAAGGAATGTTTTAAGCCTAATCCTGAAAGCAGAGAGGGTATCAACCTCCTGGACCCAAACTGGGAGCTGATAATGTGATTTTCGCTGCAGTCTGGACCAAGCAGGCGTTTTCTCTTATGTCTGGAGAATGTAACTTATATGCCAGGGAATTTCTGTTGCACCACAGTGCTTCATTTGTAATGGTATTTAGTGACACATTTGATCCAAATCAAAAAACTGCATCTCTTGTGATTGGATATTTCACAATATTGTGTTTTCAGTAGCATTTTAATTAATAGTTAAGCCCTAGAATCTAGAGTGGGAGCTACAGGACAGAGGAGGGGAATTTGGCCTATTGACAGTATGCATTTTCTGCCATGTATTTCTGATTTTTTTTTTTGATCTTCATCATCATGAATCCTTTGTAAAATGATGTGCAATTCATGCAGTTTAATATATGAATGATTTACTTTAATAAAGATACAGACATGCATGCTGTTCTTGTGAGCACCATCAAGGCGTGGCATATCAATATAATCCGAAGATCAGGATTTTTTTAAATATTTCTTTTTTTATATCGCCTGACGTAAAACGAAACAACCCTCACCCTTGGTTGCCCTGAAAGTCAGCAGCAGCAGCGATTACTTTTCACCTGTTATCTTTTTGTTGTTATTCATATTTTTAAAAGGAGGAATAATAAAACATAGAAAAGTTAAATCTCGTCTATGACATGTAAGTCATTTCTCGCCACAAAATCTTTTTAAAGCCTGTGCCTCTGAAAGCTATGGTGTATTTCATACACTGTGAAAATCCATATATGAGCCTGTAGGTTAATTACTGCCTGAACACCTCAGCTGGACACTGTTGCCTTAATAATTTTTCTGTTTTTTTTGTTTGTTTGTTTGTTTTTTTTCCTAGTCTGCCTGTTAAGCGAATTCTCAACAAGCCCCAGATTTTCCGCAGCACCCTTCACACTGATGTGAATGCCAGCCACTCTCGGCCCGGACGGTCACTCCTGACCAAAGTGCAGCACAACAGGCACAAGCATCTCTACGACACCAATCATCACATCAGGGTGAGACAGTTTGGTTCTCGTGTTTATGAGGCATAAAACTGAATAAACTGAAAGTACATTTTGATGGCGACTCGCGACAGATTCTGCATCAAACAGGTTCACAGTGGACTTTTTCACTCCAGGACACATCTAAAGTTAAATTCTCATCATACTGTGCGGCCTTCTGCCACATTGTTTGAGTGTCGCCTGAGCCTTCTGGCAAACAGAAGTAAAATGTCAGGAGATTTTTTTAAAAGAGCGGCCACACAGTGTTTGCCGCTTTACCTTAAAGCTGTGACAGATGAATCTCCTTTGGAACATTTGCAATGGAAACAATTGTGAATCTGTCATTTATTCTCTCATTCACTCTTACCTACACAACATGCATTTAATAGCAAATGCTAATGAGCAGTACATTTTTATTCTTTACACTAATCTGTACACATTGTGTAGTTAAACTATTAAAACAAAACAGTCAGATTCAAAAACAGTTTTTCCCCATAGCCATACGGACACTAAACAAATCAATGCCCTGATGTGACCTGTTGTGCTTTGTTTGTTTGTTCTTGTCATGTATTTGTATTAGTATTGTATTGTTCATTGTATTTTTTAATGACACAGATGTGAGCATGAAATGCTGTACTGAAAATAAATTCCACCAACTTTGATGTGTGGCCATTAATAAATGAATCTGAAAACAAACTCTGGTTTACCAGGTGAAAATTAGTCATTTGCGACACGAGATTCTGCATTTTAAATCAGTAGCTCCTTCAGAGTTGCTATATACTGTGTTGGTGCCTCTCTTCCTGGTTCACCTCCCCCTCAGATACTGTTTTATGCTTGACCGTTGACTGTACTACAAAGGGTAATCACTACCTCATAAAAATGACTTCACTGACTTTTTATATCCTCTGTTAATCATGAGGAAAAATGTTTTCCTTATAACTGTTCATGCATCGTAATCTTCCGTTACACTATAATGTTGTAGTCCTTTCTCACTCAATAAAGTAGGAGATGCAACAGATACCCCTGTTTGGTTCTCACAACATGAAGAATAAAGCAACACTACCAGAAATATGAAGGCTCTTTACAAATGTCATATTTGAAAATGGTTTATTATATGGTTGGAATGTGATGAAAGCTGGTTATAAATGTGTCCAGTCACTCACTCATAACAATGTTTCTCTTAAAGGCCAAGCCTGATTTAAACACAACGCTGCCGGTTCGACAGACTGCATCCATCTTCAAACAGCCGGTGACCAAGGTGACAAATCACCCCAACAACAAGGTGAAGACAGACCCTCAAAAAGCTGTGGACCAACCTAAACAAGTAAGTCAGGGGGCAGAGAAACCAAATCAGTTCTACTTATCTTTTTTTATATGTTGTCAGTAAAGTATTGAAAATTTAGGTAATTTCCACACAGCTGACTGTTTTTAGTGAGTGCTATTATTTTTTTCTTTATTCAGATACACATTCAGAGTGTATATGTGTCATATATTGAGTTTGTGGAAATTGAGTCCAAAAATATTCTTTGATTTTCCTCTTTTCTGCTTTCCTTCAACCTTTAGTTGTTCTGGGAGAGGAAGTTGAGCGGGTTGAATGCATTTGATATCGCAGAGGAGCTCGTGAAAACTATGGATCTTCCAAAAGGCTTACAGGGTGAGGATCACCTCAACACATGTCTGCTGCATATAGTTCAAACTAAGACTTTACAAGGTTGACACTCCATTTTTGTGTCCTCAGGTGTTGGGCCTGCATGTTCAGACAAAACGCTGCTTTCTGCAATTGCCAGCGCCCTGCACACCAGCCCCGCACCAATCACCGGACAGCTCACTGCCGCCGTGGAGAAAAACCCCGGAGTGTGGCTCAACACGACACAGCCTCTCTGCAAAGCCTTCGTGGTTACCGATGACGACATCAGGTGAGATGTTCACACTGTCACACACATCCCAGCTCACTGTGGGTTAGATCAATACCATGAATAAGTGATAATAGCATGAACCCACCGCTGATGGCTTTCTTCTGAATAAATATTTTAAGTTGGCCATTCAATGTGTCAAAGGTGTACGTCAAGTAAGCTCTAAAAGTGCAGTTCAGCATAGTAGATGCACTCAGCTGTAAGGCTATGTAACATGAAAGGTCTGTTGTTTGTTTTTTTTAATCTGTTAAGTGAATATGGAAAATAGTGATTTGTATTTAGAAAGAATACTGCTCCTGAGAAAGGGCACCAAATTTCAAATATGCAGTTAGCCTCTGTCATAAAATTGTAGCTGATGTACAAATAATTGCAATTGATAGTAGGGCTGCAACTAACGATGCGTCGTCAGCTGTATCTAAACACGGACATCCGCGCTGCATCGTGCATTCATAATATATGCACGATGCAGCGCCGATGTCCGTCCGTGTGCCGCGCTCCGGTCAGGCGGTGATTTCTGTTGCATTGCGCACTCACGTCCGCTTTTGATGAGATATCGTGCTCAGACGATTAGTCGACGCGTCGTTAGTTGCAGCCTTAATTGATAGTTTTATTTGAGTTGTTTGGTTAACTTTCTGCCTTCATTTTTTGCATTAGTGATACCTGTACCTTTGACTGACACCTTTTCTTGCAAATCCAGCATACTTCCTCCTACACGTTATTTGGCCAAAATACGCACACAGTGGTGTTGCAGCAATTGGGATTTGCAACTAAATCCATCATGTTAATGTAAATAGATGCTCATCAAAATGCAGTCTTGGTTAAATATTAGTGCTTAAGCCCCTAGAGATAAACAGATGATGACATTGAACAGTCGCAGAAGAAAGGACTGCAAATAGTGGATAGTGACATGGAAATGGTGATTGAATATGACATTTGTCTTAGTTTCCAACAGCTGCTTTTCTACAGGTGAATGGAAACGAGTCTGACGTGATGCATACTGATCGTAGTCAGCTTATGTAATTGTAATTGGGTGATTGCGTAATGTTTGTGAGGGGCCTACAGTCAGCTTGAGTCGCTCCCAAACATGCATTATGCTTTGTTGTATTCTGCTTCCACTGTAAATATTTTTATCACAAGTATTATGATGCACAACTTCACATTTTCCATAGATTTTCATACATAGACAGAACAGTTATTCCTTAATACTTTGATTACATTTCACTGCTTTACTTTTTGCTAAGCAATCTTTTTTATGGGAACTCATTATCACAAGTTCAACGATGTACAGTAGCTCCATGTTGTTGATACTCCAGCTTAGATTAACAGGTTTTAAGTCTTCAAGTTGATTTTTGGTCGTGTATTTAGGTTAACTAAAAGCACTTAATGTCTGAAAGGTAGCTAAAACATGGCTATAAATTAAGGCATCATCACTTGTATTGGTTGTGAAATCAGTAATTTAAACTGAACTGGTACTTTGAGTTCAGTTGGTAGATTGAATTGTATTTCTCGGTGCTTTGGCGGCCATCAAAAGATGTGGTTGATGCAAACACTAACCCATGTTCCACCAATTTCCTCCATCTGAGGATGATGAAACAAAATCCTTCTAAACTTTTTTTAACTTATTCAAATCAAGAATGAATTCAGCACTTTGTAAGTAATACTTGACAGGATTGTACATCATATTTTCAAATAATTTGTCACTGGAGTCCATCTTTGTATGAAAAAGTCTGTTTTCAGTTGAAGTTTTGCAGTTAAATGTTCCATTATATGAAGTTGTTTCAGTCTCTGTTTCCATTCTGTTTTCATTGAAGGAGAAAGTTTCCTCCAATTGACAGTTATAATCTTTCTTGCAATCAGCAAAAGGATGCAAAATACATATCTGTGATCTTTGTCATCAATATTCTCAGGAGGAATTCCAGACAGAAAAAACATTGGATCCGTAGAAAGTTTAACATTGAATATAGTTTCCATCTCAAGCTTAATGTTCTTCCAAAACTGAGATAATACTGAGCAGTCCAAAAAAATATGAGTGATCTGCCACCTTATTGCAGTTTCTCCAACATAATGGGGAAGTGTTTTTAAGAAATTCAGAATTACTGAAGGGGTCCTGAAGTATCTAATTTTTGTTTTATCTTTCTTAACTTTTAAGCCATGAAATGTGTCATACCATCAGTTCTAATGTTTTTTTTGTTGTGTGTGCCCTTCAGGAAGCAGGAGGACCTGGTGCAGAATGTGAGGAGGCGGCTCGAGGAAGCCCTTATGGCTGACATGATGGCTCATATAGAGGACACCGCTGCAGACGCAGCATCCGACAAAGCAGAGGAGAAGGTTGAGCAGGTGGAGAAGGAGGAATTATAGCCAAGGTACACAGAGACACAGTAATGATTCCAGTACAGCTGAATTTCTGCTGGTTCTTCCACTTCTGCTCTTTTCCACACGCACTAATTTCCATTAATCTGATGGTATCTCAACGTGTCGTTACATGTCTGAATGAGCACCCTGGTCACTTTTTATTTCAAAATTGCAACAACAATCTTACTAGGTCACAAGGTTTTTGAAATAAAAAGTAAATTTATACAAAGTATAGATTTCCTTCTGTATAGTCCTTCTTTTCCAGATGTGCCTAATGTTTAAATACTTTGGATCAGCTTTGGCAGGGAAGTCTTGCTTTATTAGTTTATATACAAAGTGCATTTTATGTGCAGCTGTACAACACAAAGTACATATTTTAAACATTGTCTTTTAACATGTAAAGTTCTATGTTTGAGTCAGGAGATGAATTTAAACTTGGATTATTCTGCTTTTTTGGCAGTTTTTGCTTTTCCTGTTTGTGGACACATTAACGGTGAACTGATCAGTTGATGGGCAAAGTTTTTTAAAGATTTCTGTGCGTCATAATATAATCAAACATGTCAGTTACAACAAACTAATATGAATATGCCGGTAACTTTTTTTGAAACTTATTCTTATCAGGGCTTTCAGACAAAATGTCCTCTTATGTACAAGTGTATTTTGTTGAATTTTCAGTGAGATCAATATAATTTCCTCAAACTTACATACTGAAATCTGAAAGGATTATGTCATGCTTTAAATTGTGTGTCAATGTGGTAAAGGATTTTTCTACAATTCACCACCAATGGTGACCCAAAACCATCGCAAAACATCTTTCATTTCTCTGTCCTGCAATATCACATTGCAATTGAGATGGATACGAACAGATCAGATGAATGAGAATTGCAGTAAATGAATGTATTACAGAAAAAAGTCAACATGAGCTGTAGTTTAGTTTGCTGCTTTCCTTTGAGATTATTTCATACCAGCAGTGTGAGATAGCAGCAGGATTCACATAAGTGTCTCTAAAGCGAAAGAGTTGTGCACATTTACACACAGAACAACCGCTGTAACTTCATAGTATACTTATAAATTATCCCCATCATGGAGACAGGATCGATCGGGGTCTAACTACACTGCATACTTTCATACATATTAGACACTTGAGCTGTCACACATAGTCACTTTAAAAGCTACAGTTAGCTCATTTGTTACGTAGTAGATCTAAGAGAAGATAAAATGCACTTTATTGTCCCCAAAGGGAAATTTTCCTCTGGCAGTGGTGCAAATTTAACAGCTCTGTGTAACAAGACAGCTCAGTGGCAGTACAGAAAGTACACAGCAATGTACAGAATAAGCCAAATATGTTGGACCATATATGAAACCCACCATCACACATTTGTTAAAGCTTCACACACATCATAGGTGCAGCGTAATTTTACGCTTGAATGTGATAGAAATTACTATTTAGATTTAATCTTTCGTGTTTATTGGTGTATTATTAAGCATTACTGCCACTCTGATGTGCTGTAAAATCACTTAAATGACAAATGCATATATACTGGGGCTCTCTGTCTTTGTGGGTCGGCATGAATGAAGCCAAAAGGAGCATTAACATAAAAGTGAGCCTTGTTACCTCCGCCAAGGCGGTTATGTGACACCTGGCGTTTGTGTGTCCGTCTGTCTGCGTGTCTGTCTGTCTTTTAGCAAGATAACTCAAAAACGCCTGGGCAGATTCACATGAAATTTTGAGGGGATGTAGACTATGGTAAGAGGAAGAGCTGATTTAATTTTAGTGGCAATCCGGAAAGGATCCTGTATTCTGGATCACTTTGAATTTTTTAGTATGCGATTGAAAATATGACAAAAACATCATAGGTTAGTATGTCGTCCAACAAATTGGAGCAAGGTGTCTAAATAGCTCAACTGGTTAACAAGGTGATTCGTAAACAGAACTGTCAGAGATGCAGGTTTGATTCCAGCTCATGATCCTTTACTGCATGGGTTTCCTGTTTTCCTCTCTATCCTTGGCGGAGGTCTGCGCTCTCTGAGTGCTTTTCTAGTCTATATTTAAGACTGCCACCACTTTAACAGACTGACGAAGCAGCAGTGTTACATGTGTGAAAATGGTTTTACAGTACTATGAAGGACAGTACATTCCTAAACAACTAACGTGTCTCTTTGTCGTCTCTCCTACAGGCTTGTTTGACGTGAAGTTTGCTGGTAAAGTCCTTTCAATATTCAAATAAATGGCTCCACGAAGAATTTGTATACACTTGGACTGAAACCGATAGAAGTGGAGACATTCTGCAGAGTTTGTAAAAACAAAGACTGTTGTCTTTCTTTTTTCTTTCCAACACTTGACCGTGTATTCCTAAAAGGGTGCTTTTTTTTTTTTTTGGGTTTCAGTTTTTATTTTATACCTCTACTAATGTATGACAGCTGTGGATGGTGCTCTATACAATACAGTGTTACACTTAGTTAACAGCTGTTTAAGCTCAAAGCTGAAAACGCAAACCTTGTGTGTGTGAATGATGTGTGAGCGTGTGCGTTTATAATGTATAAGTTCATTTTTGAAAAGTGTGTTCATTTTTAAGTGCTCCACCAGAAACTGTTGCTTTATATTTTACTGGCGCTGTAGGTCGTGTGTTGTATAGAAAAGCTGCAGGATTTTCACATGCACACACGCCACTGTTACGGCTGTTGGTAACTGAAGGATTTACGGTTCAGAGTATCGTTTTTTGTTTGTTTTTTTTCTCTCACAATAACCTGAGTTTACATGGTATTTGCATTGGCACAATTCTTGTCAGTTTCATTTTAACATTTGAGTTTTGAACAGTTACAGAGAAAATACAAAAACAAATAAATGCTGATGTACTGTACCTCATTACAAGATTGTTACCGCTGTACCACTGTCAAATAAATGCAGCTCTTGTAAGATTCATGGTGTAGAGTGTGTCTTTTTCTGTAAGGATCGCATCGTATCTTTTCAAATGTGTCTTAACAATATTGGCAAGCCCATATCTGTATTGAAAGAGTTGATTAATTGTTCCTTTTGTCCTTAGTGGCTGAGAGATCCTCTATGTCTGATGTGATGTTAATGTAAGATATGTGAAGTCAACTCACTGTTATTTATGGAGCACATTTAAAACAATAGTTGTTAAAATTTAGACCCTGCAGTGTGATTTGTTAATTTACCTGAGTATGTTAAGTATTACGATTTAAACCTTAGAAATGTACAGTATATAAAATACAAATTTAGCTAATTTACATTTAATTGGAAGTTCAAGACCCTATAGAGTTTTATCTGATCAGTTAAATAAATTAGACCCTACAAAACTATACATTAAAAGAAACGATGATTCCAAAGATTCCCTGTGAGCAAATACATGAAGTTCAAAATTCATAATCGTCTGTTGGCTGAAGCTAAAATGAGACTTCAGCAGTCAGACCCAGTGGGCTATGTTCCTTTGAATTTATAGTGCAAAATTCCCTCTTTGTGTCAGCGCCCTTCCACTGAGAATCTGCATGAATACAATGAGGGTATTTAAAGGAATACTTTTTTGGAATCTCTGATACAGGGGTCTTGATATAATGTGCTTGTAAGCATAGTTTTAAGAAAGATTTTAACAATACAAACCCATACTATAAATGAATTCTTGCAATGAATGTTTCAAGATAAGGTGGATTCTGGAATATTTTTAAGTATTTACAGGATTTGAAATTGACCTATTGGAGACTTCTTTTAGTGTGAAATTTTAATAACCTGCACACTAATCCATGCAACCACACAGACAGTGCATGAGCAGTTTCAATTTGAAAGAATCATTTTTAAATGAAATTGTTCCATATGTCCTCACTGGCTCTAGAGATCCTCTACATCTAATGTGAATTTAGAACCAGAATCAGTTTTGCATGAATTTGGTGAGGTGTTTTAGTGAAAAACAATTATTTTTTCTAAAGAAGGATACAAAGATTTTTTTAAAAGCAAGGGTAACAGACTGTTTCAAGCCAAGAAACAGCAATTGCAGCAAATTCAAGGGATTATAATGATAAAAAGAAACAGAAATCTTTCTTTATAGCATGCAGGAATTACTCGCTTGAGAATGTGCAAAATTACACAGTATATGGTGTAAGCAACTTGAGACGTGCAAAGGATATTAATCCTATTTAAAAAGCCGTGCGTTAATGTAAGGCATTGAGTCACTGTCAGCGGTGGAGGGTGGGGGGAGAGAGGTGGCGTCACTGGGGGTCTCTGGCTTTGTTGATGAGGCCAGCTGCTGTTGGTAGGACGCTGTTTCGATTTTCAAAATGTTGGGGGTTCAAAATGTCTAATCCTCTCTCAGCTGAAGCTAAAATGAGACTTCAGCAGTGAAACGAAATAGGTTTTCTTTCAAAATTAGAATGCATATTGCTAAATTCCTTCTTTGTGTCAGGTTTGTAAATCTGCAAGGCTCCACTGATGTAACTTGGTACTGAAGGAGGGGATTCCTTATGCAGGGATCTAAAAACATTTTAAATATACATATGGGTGTGTGTATTGTTTCAAGAAGGGAAAACCTGAGTGTTAAATGATTTATTTTAATTAGTGCTACATGATAAGCTGCTTTCCCTCTTTGTGTCTGGATTCTTTCACTTAAAATCTGCAAGGATGCACATACATTTGGTGGTAAAATGAATCATTTTAGGAGGGGGATTCCTTATTCAGTGATCTAAAAACACATTAAATGTACATATGGGCGTGTGAGGATTGTTTCAAGAAGGATTTAACATGCAATGCAAACCTATCTTTTGAATGATTTCTCTGATTTATTGGTACATGACGAGGTGGCTTCTCAAAGTTGCATTTTATAGTACCGAATCCCCTCTTTGTGTCTGGGTCTACACACAGATTTGTCACTAAAATGATCATTTTAGGAGGGAAATCCTCATTTAGTGATGCACAAACACGTGGTTTAAACTGTTTTAGGACAGATTTATTGCTCCCATTCCGACTTATTTCAGTGTGAATTTTTAATAACCTACAAAAACAAACAAATGCACCCACCCAGACAGTGCATGAGCATCCTCCAGTGTTGCTGTTGGACCACCCCAAACACCTCATTGGTAGCCATGATGAACACACCCAACCATGGCCACATTTTTTTCTCCTTCTTTCCTTTTTTTAATACATGTATGAGTGCGTTAACAAAAAGCTGCATTAAAGAGGAATATGACCCAGTGTCGTGCAGACTGACAGACAGACAGACACAATGGCAGTGACAGTAGCAGGATGCTCTCCTCTTGCTGCATGTGGCCTTTGAACCCATTGTTGTGTCGCGGGTGACGTCAGTGCCGTGTGCGGGAGACGGAGTGGCGTGCGCCTGGCGAGACAAAGGCGGCGGACCGACCGGGGTCAGGCAGCAGCACGGAGCCCAGAATCACTGTTTTTTTTTTAACTAAAAGGTAACCGCTAACCTTGGATTTCAGCCGCGGTCTCCACGGCGACACGCAGTATGAGGAGCCAGTGACACTCCCGTGGATATGCTTTGACTCTCCGGCAAGGGAAAAAACAACGGTGCCCTCTTTTCGCTTTTAAACGGTTTTTCTCCTACGCCCCCCATTTAGCTTGCTAGTTAGCCATCCCGCTAGCTGGTAGCGCCGCACAGCTCAGCTCTCCTCCTCCCGGCTGCTTCTGCCTCAACAACTGGACGACACGCGAAGAAGAGGAGCTCGTCGACAAAAGGCCAGCCAAAGTGAGTTCATGCGGTTTGTGCACTTGTTTAATTTAGAAAAACAACGCGGCTGCCTTTAAGAACGAGAACAAGTTCGACTGTCAGAGCGGAGCTAAGCGGCTAACCGCGGTGCTCCCAAACAAAGGGGTCGACAACGTGACTGAGTGCCGACTGTGTGGAGCTAGCCTGTTAGCTTGCTTGTTGAAGCTAACAACAGCTCATATTCCTCCTTTTTTCTGCATTTTTAAATTCGATCTGTAGAAACACAAACTGCTGAAGTTAGCGCAGCTGTGGTTCATGGTATCCGCGCTGGGAAACACTTTGTTGGGCTGTGTTAAGACCGACATGCTTTATCCCGACAAAACAATCCGCCTCCTGGATGTTGTCAGACAAGAAGCAACAACAGACAAAGCAAGGCGCTCAGATCAACACTGTTACTGCATGCTGCTGTTTGTGAGAGGTCCCTGGCTCCATGGTGATCACCTACACGCGTGTTTTGTGTGTTTAAACAAAAATAAACACTTGATTTTTTTGTTTTTCTTTCAGCAGAGGGTGAGCTCACTCCCAATAAAACAGGCATCCGTGATCTGATGTGAGATCCACGGAGAGACTATGCCTAGCCCTTTATTCCACCCCGAGATTATGGAGCACGACGTGGTGATCAGCAGCCAGCACAACGGGGTCGGTCTGCCCCGAGAGACAGACCAGGAGTCCCGGGAAGAAGACCACCAAGAGGCGCTGCGCTTCGCCCTGGACCAGCTGTCACTCATGGCCCTGGAGAAGGTGGATTGTGGGGGCGGCGGCGGCTCCGGAGGCAGCGGGCTGGTCGACACCCTGGATGGGAACCAGGGTCCGGGCTCCGAGAGCTGCAACGGCGTGGGTGGAGGGGGCTACGTGGATCTACAGATGCTGGAGCATCCCAGCGGGTCGCGGGACTCGCCGACGTCCTGCTCTCCATCCCCGGAGTACTACGGCTCAGGCGGGTACCACATGGCCGGCTCGCACTCCATGCTCCACGGGGAACAAAGCTCCGTCCTCTGCAGCAGGAAAAGAAGTGTCAACATGACCGAATGTGTGCCTGTGCCCAGCTCCGAACATGTGGCCGAGATAGTGGGCAGACAAGGTGAGAGCATGCAGAAATATGAGGTGTTTGTGGACGGCTTGTTTAGGCAGCATACAGCCTGCTGGTTCTTTGTTTGGGTGACTGCCTGGTGTGAGGAGGGGATCTCTGAACTTTAACTCTCCCAGCCTCGGTGCTCTGGCCCGCTTTGCAGTTCGGCTCTTTTAATGGCAGCATAATGCGGATACTCAATTTAAAAATAACACACCTTCTGCAATAACGTGGCCATTTTTCTCAGTATTTAGACAATGCCTTGACAGACTGAGTGAGAGGGAGTGTGGTTGATGAGTAGGAGGGAGGGGGAGGGGTGGGAGAGGGTCAGACAAAGCGGCAGATTGTCGGGAGTCTGGACATGTCTAGCAGCCTGCACCAAACAAAGAAAATACGGCCAAATGTGTGGATTTTATACATCGTGGATGCTTAGTGGCAGCCCTGTACGCAGATCTCACGCCTCTAGCTCGTATTTGTGTTTATTGCGGTTTATTATTGGCTTTGCTGAGCAGATTTTAGGCTGAAACGGGGCAGCAGGCGCACAAACACGGGACTGGGCGGTGTTACGCCCTGCACCCAGCTCTGTCTGCCGATGCTGCTGCTGCTGATCGCCTCCGAGCCGCCGCGCTCCGCTTACGAGATCTTTTTTTCCCTCCTTGTTTTCATCGGCACACATCCCGCACTGGGAATATACCCATGTTGTGGGTTTGGTTTTCCCGTCGCAGTCGCGGTAGCGCTACGGCATTGTTCTCTTTGTTTGAAAAAGCCATGCTTTCTGCTTCCCAGAATGACATCACGCTCTGTGCGTCCTATTGGTCGCCGGGAATGAAGCGTCCGCATTTAAAGGAGCAGAGCGCAAACTGATGCAGGCAGCAGCAGCCCTTCACCTCATGTCTGAGCGCTACATGTTTTCATGCACATCCCGCATGCTTGCTGCCATTAACAGCACTTAGGTGTTAATTTAATAAAATGATCAGTTGGTATTGAATTTGCATAAATGAACCCCCTAAAACTCATCCCAAGGTATCAAAACTACATATTTAGAGATTTTTTTGCATAAAAATAATCCACTTCTGCCATAAAACAAGACGTGGATGTAACTCTACACTGTTGCTTCCTTTAAAAATGAGCAGATATACAAGTCCCTCTCCCCACCCGCTCCACCTCATGCACACCGGAGTGCCTATAAATCTGCTCAACCACTTTAAAATTACTCTACGTAGCAGTTTTCAAACTGGAAATGTATATAATATTAATAATATTGTAATATGTTAGAGAAAGCCCCACCCTGCAAGCTGACAGGATTGGTTTCTTTTGTTATGTATGAAACCCAAGTCTCAATCCATGATTTTGAGACTATCATTGGTATATTGTAGTTTCAAGTTTAAAAAAAAAAAAGCTCTACTAAGATATTAAAAACACCATATGGACTTGTAAATGGGGTAAAAACCAAGACAAACCAACTTATGTGCTGATGATCACTGAATGTTTATTTTTGTGGTTTCATTACCCAGTGAAACACGTAAGAACCAAAAATATAATTCATTATTAATCTCTGTATTCAAAGACGGCTGCTTGGTTGCGAATATAACAGAGATGCACTTTTACTGTAATTTAAATCAATGCAATAAGACCCCATATAATGGAAATGATTACTTTGCCAGTTTTTGTTGAAACTTTGTGGGGATTTTAAAGGTTTTTGATACTATTGCTTTATTTCATTCACTCGGTTCATATTATATATTTAAAAACACTACAGACTACCTCTGTAATTAGATCAACATCTCAGTCTGAACAAAAAAAACTGTTCTTTGCAACTTTAATAAAAGTAGGATCCATTACAGGATTGGTTTACCAGCTTTTACTGGATTGCATGTTTGTGTACACGATTATACTTACTGTGTCTGTGTTATTAGTAAATGTGTGTATTAAACTGATGTTTATGTGCTTCTGAATGTTCCAGGTTGTAAGATCAAGGCCTTGCGTGCCAAAACTAACACCTACATAAAGACTCCAGTCAGAGGTGAGGATCCGGTCTTCATCGTGACCGGGCGCAGGGAGGACGTGGAGATGGCCAAGCGTGAAATTGTATCTGCAGCGGAGCATTTCTCTATGATCCGGGCATCCCGTTGCAAAGCTGGGGGGCCTGGAGGAGGAGGAGGAGGATCTCTGCCTGGACCACCACACCTGCCAGGACAGACCACCATACAGGTACACACACTGCCCCTGGCTTAGTCATGATGTGTTTATGTTATGCTCAGTTAACAGGGGAATTGTTGGGTATTTGGATAATATCTGTAGAACTTCTGCCCTAAAGCATCCTCTGTTGTCATTGATCCAGGTGAGAGTTCCCTACAGAGTAGTTGGTTTAGTTGTTGGACCAAAGGGAGCAACTATCAAACGCATCCAGCAGCAGACTCACACCTACATCGTGACACCCAGTCGAGAGAAAGACCCGGTGTTCGAGGTGACCGGGATGCCAGAGAACGTGGACAGAGCGAGAGAGGAGATCGAGACCCACATCACCCTGCGAACTGGAACCTTTGTAGACCTGCAGGGAGACAATGACTTCCACACCAACGGCACCGATGTCAGTCTAGAAGGCCTCGGCTCCCTGAGCGGAGGGCTGGGGGCGTCTCTGTGGTCCAGGGCTGCAAGCCACCACTCGGCACCTCCTCCTCCCCCACCCTCCCCACCTCCTTCTATCCCCATGTCCATGCACCACTCGTCCAGCCGGAAGATGTCCTCATCAGTCGCCTATCACACGCACAACGGCAGCATGAGCTCAGACAACTTCAGCGCCGCCCGAAAGGCCAACGAGGGCGGCAGCCCCACTAGCCCTTTTAGCACAGGCTCCAGCAGTGCTGGAGGAGGATTCACTTTTGGGGGCGACTCCACCCCAGGACTGCCTTCCTCAGATGAACTGGGCTTTGAGTTCAGTGCTTCCAACATCTGGGCACCTTTCGTCAACGGTGGAACAGGCAACAAGACGGCCGGCTCCTCCCAGCAGCAGCAGCAGCCTCTACGCCGCAACAGCAGTGGCCTCAGCGGCGGCGCCATCACTCCACGATTGTCTCCAACTCTGCCTCAGGACACGGGTGTGGGCCCTCTGGATCATCCACTGGCCCGTCGTGCCCAGAGCGACCCCCTCAGCACTCTCTCATGGCTGCAGTCCGGCAGCGCGGGAGGCGGCTCCTTCTCCGGGGCGTCCAGCTCCAGCTCCGGCGGCTCGTCGACCGGCTACTCCTCCTGCTCGGCCTCCTCCCTGCCCGGCGGCTCGCCCACCGACTCGGAGGGAGGCAGCAGCGGCGTGGGCCTCAGCTCTGGGATGCTGAGCCGACTGAAAAGCGGCTCCGGTCCCGGGGTTGCAGGTATGGTTGGCGTCAGCCCCGGCGTCAACAGGGACTGCTTTGTGTGTTTTGAGAGTGAGGTGACAGCAGCCCTGGTGCCTTGTGGCCACAACCTGTTCTGCATGGAGTGCGCCGGGCAAATCTGCCAGTCAGCTGAGCCAGAGTGCCCCGTCTGCCACACTCCAACCACACAGTGCATCCGCATCTTCTCTTAATGCCCTGGGCAACTGGGGTGGCGGTGGGGGGTAAATAATTGGGAGGGTGGGGATTGGAAGGGTACCGGAGTGGGGCACCAGCTGTGGCGGAGGCAATGGAAGGATTCACACTAATAACCTTCACACACATGATGGACCATAATAAATGCATTAATAGAGATGATGATACTATAAGGATGTTGATTTATTGCTGATAACTGTCAAGATTAATAATAACAATAATAATAATAATAATGACAATGACTTATTTTCAGAGCAAAGTTAATTGAACTGATCTGCAGACAGTTGGGGCTCAGACAGTCTCTCGGTGGTGAACTTATGGAAGGAAACTAGTGTCTTATCTCTCTTCAGGCCTTCATTTTGACCCGGACCAGCCCGCTCTGCTGGCTGCCGGTCCGTCTCGACATTCTTCATTCTGGCTTCTTCAGATTTCTGCCTGCTTTCTCTCTCACAGCCTTTCCTTTTGACACTTTTGTACTTAACAGATATTTTTCGATGAAGCTGTCAACGAGGCCTGCACTTTTCTACTCCTAATTTTAATGTCCTTGATTGGGACGCGACCCGTTCCCAACAAAAAAAAACAAAAACCTTTTCTCTTGCTCTCACTCATGCTGTCGGTTGTGACACGAAGCAACAAGGTTCCTCTTTTTTTCTGTAAGCTCGGAACGTTGTTTTATTTTTGTTAAAAAAAGGTCGGCATGTTGTCAGGCACCTAGCAGAACAATACACCCAAGGGACCTCTTAAGGATGTTTCTCGTTGCCACATAAAATTTAGCCATGACTAAGTAAGCCAAATGATTGCTATTAATAGACATCTCTGAATTCTTCGATTCCGTAATATGTTGGATGAAATTGGATGAGTCTGACCCACATTTCAGAATGTGGCGGTTGCACTGATTCACATGAATTCTCCTTTGATAGGTGAGAAACGTACCGTTAGTGATTCTGAGGGAATGTGTCTCTGTACGTTTGTATGTTTGGGCTGCCTGACAATCCCTTTACATCTATCTCTCTCTTTCTTGTGTGTGATTGTGTGTGTGTGTGTGTGTGTGTGTGTGTGTGTGAGAGAGAGAATAATGCCCACTCATGCTGTTCTTCATCACCACCATGAGAAGGTTTCTGGTTTCTGTCCCTTCACTCTCATAGTCTTAAAGCGAGGCGATGACGCTTCGATCCATCCACACACGAGACGTTTTCCCGTGTCTGTTACACTTAGATCCGCTTCTTTTAGCGTTTTCTACTAGTTATTGACTCTTGACTGTCAAGTGTGTGGCTACCAGACGTATTTTGAACTCTAGGATAAGATAGGGCTTTTCTGATGTCACACGAGAATGTTTTTGTCCAATAAGGAGACTGCTGCTCCTCACACATGAACTAATAACGAGGGGCTTGATTGAACCTTTTATTTCCCCTCCTCCCATGCACTGTAAACCCCCGGCCCCTCTAAAAGAAAGAAAAGGAAAAAAAGACGCAGCTCTTACTGTTTTTGTTCGGTTCGGTCTTCCACCTGTTTGTCGCGGCGAAGCTGTACGGCACTATCTCAGACAACGGTTGCGTTGAGATTCGTCCTGTGTTTCATAGCATTATCAAGTAACTCCAAGGAGGCGGTTACATCTTGTTTTGTGTTTGTGCTTTGTTGTTTTTCTTTAAAAAGTCTGTGTGAGTTTGCAGTAGCTGCCTCTTCTAGTGTTAAAACTCTACGTATGATTGGGGGCGGTGTGACGGTGGCCCTAGAACGAGACAAGCCATGACGAAAAAACGCCACACCTAATTCTCAAGGGCTTCCTCTGACTGCACAGACACACGATCACGTTTTCAGGCTCACACAGTAGGAAGAATCAACTTATCCTTTATGGCAGCTAGTTGCTAGGTCATCCAGGGCTTCCAGACACTTGTTGTGTTCAAATCCCAGCAGCTGCAGAATGTTTTGCGTGTTTTGTTTTTTTTCTCTAATTGCACCCTACACAGTCATCACATTCAGATCACAGTGGAGGTTCTCACAGATCAGGACGGGTTTGTTGTGGGGTTGTTTTTGTTATCACGGGTGACTCTAATGAGTGGGTAACTGGGCAGTCGCTGCTGCTGCTGTGCTTTGGTGCTCCAGCCAGTTTATTGTTAAACTTCTTCACTGTGTTCGTTTGCTACTTGGGTGACGACGACCCCCCCCCCCCCTTTCCCTCCCCCTTTCCCTCCCCCTTTCCCTCCCCTGAGGTATCCGATGAGCGGCTGTCCTGGTTGAGCGCAGCAGGGCACCGACTCGACAGTTTTGCGAGAGAAAAACCTGGCCGGAAGCTGAACTGGTAGTCTTTGTGAAGACTAGGTGCTTTTGGTGCAGCTTCCTACTGAAAACATGAACAAACCCCCGGCTGTTGGCGGGAGGCAGGGAGGCCGTTTAGTTCTCAGACTACCTGCTCCAGTGCACTGCAGACCCGACAACGCTGTTCTCATTCTCGCCTCCCTCCGTGTTGAAACTGGAGACCCATCCTTTTCGTCGGGCTCTGATGTCAAACGTCGCTTTTTTTTTTTCCCCCTTCGTGCACACTCGGAACAGATGCAGGGCTGCGAATGTGTCTGAATGAACAGATCGGTGATGAGTGTTTGTGTGAGACCAACCTTAAAGCCCTACTTCTTTCAACTTGTCCCACGTTGTTAAACAATAAAAAAAAAAAAATTATGTTGTGTTTGCCAGACGGTTCTAATGTAAATCCTGGTGCTGCACCGGGGTGTTTCCTGGCCATTGAGAGAGTGTTAGGGTTCATGTACAGTAGTTTAATTGTTAAAAAAGGTACAAATTTTTTCAGATCGACTGCTGATTTTTTTTTTTTTTAAGTCAACCCCCCCTCCCCCATTTCCTTCCTAAAGGTTTGAAAACAGGGTTTCCTGAGGCATGCTAGCCAGTGACCTCTGACCTTTTTTTTTTTTTGTGATTAGAGGGGGGGGATGAAGAGAGCCACGTCAGTAAAGGGGCGACAGACGCCCCCTCAAGCCTCCGCTCTCCTATTTTTGCTTTAAATCTCTTTGTATGCAGAACCAAAATGTAAAACGTCAGCAAACGTAGGTTTCAGGCCTAACCTGTGTGTGTGTATATACCCTGGATACAATCATCGGGATCTTGTTTTTCAAAAGCAAACGACTTAATTGAAGATAAGTGTAGTTTCTAAAGAACATGTATCATTATTTGTAAGTTAACCATCTGCATGTCTTCAAGCCACCTGGCATTAGCTAATAATTTTTAAGATAAAAAAGAAAAAAAAACTTTTTACACGTTTTATTTTTTACAATTTATTTGCTTACCTAAATATCCCAGACAATAATGTGACCCTTTTTATTACTTCAAATTTATTTTTATTTTCCATTTTTTATTTTCTTTATTTCCTGTGTACTACATATAGGCAATTTATAACAAAATGAGAAAATTATTGAAGAAATTTTAAAATTGAAATATATTTTATTTGAAAGTTTATGGACCTTTTAACCGTGAGCCGGGAAAAAATTGTATAATCGTATAATTTGAGCTGACTTGACGGTTATGAGAAATGTATCAAGAGTTTTATTTTTTATGCTTCTTTAATAAAGTCTTGTTTTTGGTTTCATTTTTTTACTGTTAAATAAGAACTGGTGTCTTGTGTCTTTATTGGTAGAATAGAACCACATGGTGGCAGTAGAGACACACCTGCAGGACAAACTGGAAGGATCAGGTGTGTTTGAAAGCCACGCTGTAAAATGATGTTTTGTGACACTAGAAGAAATGTGTTTGGTTGCCAAAAGAAAATCCTCTCTGTGACTGAAACATCTCATGGCTTACAGGCTGTTGATCAGACAAAAAGGATGTTATGAAGAATATTTTTCACTGATTTCTGATATTTTAGAAGCTGAACTAGAGCCAAAGCAATTACTATTCTGACAAAAAAGGGACTTTTTTTTTTTAAATGATCGACTACAATCTTTTTCAAATAAAACTTCTCAAATGTGGGAAATGGCTCGTTCTCTTTGTCTTAACAGGCTGGATGATTGGGGATTTTGGAATGTTTGTTCAAATTTATGAAAACTAGTTGAAGATCTTAATGTGGGATTTAGGAAATTGACGGCTGTAATTTTCTGACATTTACATTTAGTAAATGGCAGATTCATTGAAGAACTGAAACAGAATTGTTAAAGTAGTACCACTCCCAAAACAAACTGCACACCAGGGGTGTCAAACATGCGGCAAGTGGGCCAAAACCGGCCCTCCAGAGGGTCCAATACATTGTCAAAAAAAAAAGTCATAGTTTAGTATGTCATCAAACATATTTTAAAAAGTCACAGTTTAGCATGTCGTCCAAAATATCAAAAAAAAGTCACAGTTTAGCATGTCGTCCAAAATATTTTTAAAAAAATCATAGTTTAGCATGTCATCCAAAATATCAAAAAAAAAAAGTCATAGATTAGTATGTCATCCAAAATATCAAAAAAGTCATAGTTTAGTATGTCCTCAAAAATATTTTTAAAAATGTCATAGTTTAGTGTGTCGTCAACAATGTCAAAGAAAACTCATAGTTTAGTATGCCGTCCAAACTATTTAAAAAAAAGTCATAGTTTAGTATGTTGTTCAAAATATGACAAAAAAGTAAAAGTTTAGTATGTCATCGAAAATATGACAAAAACATCGTAGTTGAGCATGTTGTACAGAATATGAAAAAAAAGTCTCAGTTTTGTGTGTCGTCCAGTAAGTTGAACGGGGCGCCCAGGTAGCTCAACTGGATGTGAATGTGACTTATAAACAAGACTGTATCCCAGCCTCAGGTTCGAAGCCAGCACATGGCCCTTTAACTGTAGGTTTTCCCTGCTCTAAAGTGGCAAATATATCATAGTTTACTAGATCATCCAAAATGTCATGGTTTAGTATGTTGTCCAACATAAGAAAAAAGTCATAGTTTAGTATGTTGTCCTGAATATCAAAAAACGTCTTAGTTTAGTATGTTGTCCAAAATATTTTTAAAAAATCATAGTTTAGTATGTCGTCCAAAATATTTTAAAAAATGTCATAGTTTAGTGTGTCGTCAACAATGTCAAAGAAAACTCATAGTTTAGTATGTCATCCAAACTATTTAAAAAAGTCATAGTTTAGCATGTTGTCCAAAATATGACAAAAACATTGTAGTTGAGCATGTTGTACAGAATATGAAAAAAAAAAAAACATATCAGTTTAGTGTGTCGTCCAGTCAGTTGAACAGGGCGCCCAGGTAGCTCAGCTGGATGTGAATGTGACTCATAAACAAGACTGTATCCCAGCCTCAGGTTCGAACCCAGCACATGGCCCTTTACTGTAGGTTTTAGCTGCTCTAAAGTGGCAAATATATCATAGTTTGCTATGTCGTCCAAAATATCAAAGAAACGTTATAGTTTAGTATGTCGTCCAAAATATCAAAAAATGTCATAGTTTAGTCTGTCGTCCAAAATATTTTTTAAAAAATTATAGTTTAGTAAGTCATCGAAAATATCAAAAAAGTCATAGTTTAATATGTCGTCCAAAATATTTTTAAAAATGTCATAGTTTAGTGTGTCGTCCAAAATATCAAAAAACGTATATCGTCCAAAATATCAAAGAAATATTATAGCTTAGTATGTCGTCCAAAATATCAAAAAAACGTCATGGTTTTGCATGTCGTCCAAAATATGAAAAAATGTCATAGTTTAGTATGTCGTCCAAAATATGAAAAAACGTCATTATTATTTGTCTGTCGTCCAAAATATGAAAAAACGTCATTATTATTTGTCTGTCGTCCAAAATATGAAAAAACGTCTTAGTTTAGTATGTCATCGAAAATATCAAAAAATGTCATAGTTTAGTCTGTCGTCCAAAATATTTTTTAAAAAATCATAGTTTAGTATGTCATCGAAAATATCAAAAAAGTCATAGTTTAATATGTCGTCCAAAATATTTTTAAAAATGTCATAGTTTAGTGTGTCATCCAAAATATCAAAAAACGTATATCGTCCAAAATATCAAAGAAATATTATAGCTTAGTATGTCGTCCAAAATATCAAAAAACGTCATGGTTTTGCATGTCGTCCAAAATATGAAAAAATGTCATAGTTTAATATGTTGTCGAAAATATTTTTAAAAATGTCATAGTTTAGTATGTCGTCAACAATGTCAAAGAAAACTCATAGTTTAGTATGTCGTCCAAACTATTTAAAAAAAGTCATAGTTTAGTATGTTGTTCAAAATATGACAAAAGCATCGCAGTTGAGCATGTTGTACAGAATATGAAAAAAACATATCAGTTTTGTGTGTCGTCCAGTAAGTTGAACAGCGCACCCAGGTAGCTCAACTGGATGTGAATGTGACTCATAAACAAGACTGTATCCCAGCCTCAGGTTCGAACCCAGCTCACGGCCGTGTACTGTAGGTTTTCCCTGCTCTAAAGTGGCAAATATATCATAGTTTAGCATGTCGTCCAAAATATGAAAAAAACGTCATAGTTTAAGATGTCATCCAAAATATTTTAAAAAATGTCATAGTTGAGTATGTCGTCCAAAATATCAAAAAACGTCATAGTTTAGTATGTCGTCCAAAATATCAAAAAACGTCATAGTTTAGTATGTCGTCCAAAATATTTTTAAAAATGTCATAGTTTAGTATGTCGTCCAAAATATCAAAAAACGTCATAGTTTAGTATGTCGTCCATTATCTATAGACCGCTTTATCCTCATTAGGGTCGCAGGGGGTGCTGGAGCCTATCCCAGCTGACTCGGTGGAAGGCAGGGGAAACCCTGCACAGTTCGCCAGTCTGTCGCAGGGCCACATATACAGACAAACAATCACACTCACATTCACACCTACGGGCAATTTAGAATAATCAATTAACCTCAGCATATTTTTGGACTGTGGGAGGAAGCCGGAGTACCCGGAGAAAACCCACGCATGCACAGGGAGAACATGCAAACTCCATACAGAAAGATCCCAGGCCCATCCTGGGATTCGAACCAGGAATCTTCTTGCTGCAAGGCAAAAGTGATAACCACTAGTCCACTGTGCAGCCCCCGTAGTTTAGTATGTCGTCCAAAATATCAAAAAATACCATAGTTTAGTATGTCGTCCAAAATATTTTTAAAAAATCATAGTTTAGTATGTCATCCAAAATATCAAAAAAAGTCATAGTTTAGTATGTCGTCCAAAATGTGAAAAAAACGTCATAGTTTAGTGTGTCGTCAAAAATATTTTTAAAAAATGTCATAGTTTAGTGTGTCGTCAACAATGTCAAAGAAAACTCATAGTTTAGTATGCCGTCCAAACTATTTAAAAAAGTCATAGTTTAGTATGTTGTCCAAAATATGACAAAAACATCGTAGTTGAGCATGTTGTACAGAATATCTCAGTTTAGTGTGTCGTCCAGTAAGTTGAACAGGGCGCCCAGGTAGCTGAACTGGATGTGAATGTGTCTCATAAATAAGACTGGAACCCAACTCATGGCCCTTTACTGTAGGTTTTCCCTGCTCTAAAGTGGCAAATATATCATAGTTTACCATGTTGTCCAAAATATCAAAAAACGTCTTAGTTTAGTATGTCGTCCAAAATATGAAAAAAACATTAGTATTTCGTCCAAAATATCAAAAAACGTTATAGTTTAATATGTCGTCCAAAATACCAAAAAACGTCATAGTTTAGTATGTCGTCCAAAATATGAAAAAAACGTCATTATTATTTGTCTGTCGTCCAAAATATGAAAAAACGTCTTAGTTTAGTATGTCATCGAAAATATCAAAAAATGTCATAGTTTAGTATGTCACTGAAAATATCAAAAACGTCACAGTTTTGTATGTCGTCCAAAATATGAAATAACGTCATAGTTTAGGATGTCATCCAAAATATTTTAAAAAATGTCATCCAGCCTCCGTTGACTCGTCCCGCCTGCCGTCTATGACGTTTTTTGAGCGACATGCCATACTATGACGTTTTTTGGACGACATGCTACACGATGACGTTTTTTGAGCAACATGCTATACTATGACGTTTTCTGGATGACATGGTACGCGGTAATGTTTTTCGGACAACGTGCTATACTATGATGTCTTTTGGATGACATTTTAACCTATGACAATTTTTGGACGACATGCTATACTATGACGTTTTTTGGAGAACATGCTTTACTATGATGTTTTTTGGACGACATGCTATACTATGACATGTTTAGAGTGGCATGCTATAGTATGATGTTTTTGGATGACATGCTAACCTATGATGTTTTTTGGATGACATGCTGTACAATGACATGTTTTGAGCAACATGCTATACTATGACATTTTTTTGGATGACATGCTACTCTAGGACGTTTTTAGAGCGACATGCTATACTATGACGTTTGTTGGACCAAAGGCTATACTATGACATGTTTAGAGTGACATGCTATACTATGACGTTTGTTGGACCAAAGGCTATACTATGACATGTTTAGAGTGACATGCTATACTATGACGTTTTTTGGACGACATGCTAACCTCTGATGTTTTTTGGATGACATGCAATACTATGACGATGTTTTTCAGAATTTGGGCTATAAAAAGCCTCGCCAGCATTTTTTGCATCTTTAAGTGGTTATTTCTCAGCTTCTAGACATACCAGAGAGCTATAAGTTGGTAAACAAGGCCTCTGCATGTAGCTAGTGCCCCACAAGCTACAGTTGTGGGGGTCTGAAAATTTCAGACCCCCACAACTCAGAAACTATTTGAGCTACAGGCCTACAATTTTGCATAGAAAGTACTTTTGTGACTATCTAATGGAATGCAAATTTAGGACTAATTTGAAAATGGTGCGGCAACCACCATCTGGTGAAACCACACGGAATGACCCTATACCATGACGTTTTTAGAGTGACATGCTACACTATGACGTTTTTTGAGCGACATGCTATACTGTGACGGTTTTTGGACGACTTGCTATACCATGATGTTTTTAGAGTGACATGCTATACTATGACGTTTTTTTGAGCGACATGCTATACTATGATGGTTTTTGGACGACATGCTGCACGATGATGTTCTTTGAGCGACATGCTACACCATGACCTTTTTTGGACTACATGTTAACCAATGACGTTTTTTGGACGACATGCTATACTATGACGTGTTTAGAGCGACATGATGTTTTTTGGGCGGCATGCTATGCTGTGATGTTTTTTGGATGACATGCTATACTATGATGTTTTTTGGATGACATGCTATACTGTGATGTTTTTTGGACAACATGCTATACTATGACGTGTTTAGAGTGACATGCTATATCATGACATGTTTAGAGTGGCATGCTATACTATGAAGTTTTTTTGGACGACATGCTAACCTCTGATGTTTTTTGGACGACATGCTATACTATGACGTGTTTTGGACCGAAGGGTATACTTTGACATTTTTTCAGTGACATGCTATACCATCATGTTTTTTGGACCGAAGGTTATACTATGACTTGTGTAGAGCGACATGCAATAAGATGACGTTTTTTGGGCAACATGCTATACTTATGATGGTTTTAGAGCGACAAGCTATACTATGATGGATTTAGAGTGACATGCTACACTATGATGTTTATAGAGCAACATGCTTTACTATAGGCTTTTTTAAATTGAATAGAATAGAACTTTATTTGTCATTGCAACAAGTACAATGAAATTGCAAAAGCCCTTCAGTGCAAAACTGTATGAAGAAATACAACAAAATGCAGAGTAAATAAGATAAGAAGATAAAAATAAAATAACATAAAGATATAATAAAATAAGGTAAGGTGCAAAATAAAATAAATTAAGTAATTAAGTATGACATATTACTATGACATTTTTTTGCTTTAGTTTTGTTTGTTGTTTAAAAATTACTCCATATTCTGGCTACATTACCAACAACAGCATCTATGGAGTGACCGGACGTTAGCCGACCTAGCGGAAGTGCTAATGAGGTCTGCTGTGGCAGGGATTATTACCGTCACACATGTAGCTATTAAAATAAATCCTGTCCAAGATACAGAGCTGTAGCTCCACTTCAGAGTGAGCTCTAATGTTTCTTTGTCTGACTGTGTCTGACTTCCTCTGATAAAATCCTCCTCACTAAAAGCTGCAGCCACATATATATATATATATCTATCTACTAATTCATATCTATGCACATTAGTCTGGTCCGATGCAGTCTCGAAGATGACATTTCACGAGTACTTGAGAACGCAAGTACGGACAGTTATGTACTGAGAAACGGCCATAGTCTTCTTACCGCAAAGGTACAAAGCTGCTCGTCTTCTCCTCAGGCATCAGGAAACATCTTCAAAGCTTCTTCAAATCCAAACGAAATACAATCAAAAGCTCAATCTAACGTCATTGGTGCATTCAGGTGCAGTCGGATAATGAAGCTGCGGCAGGAGCGTTGGAAATCGGAGTATTAGTAATGTAAATGTCCAATGAAAAATTTTTTTTTGGGGGGGGCACAAGGGGTGGCCAATCAGATCACGGGGGGAGGGGGGGTGCACGGAAGATCAGCCACTGATTTGTTGCAGCTTTGTTTATGCTTTTTTCGTTTTGCGTTTCCTTTTTGTCTTGCTTGTGTTTGTCTTTTTTTTGTCTGACTTTGATCATACAGTAAAATACTATGTCTTTCAGTGTCAGACAGCTGTGATTAATGTTGTGTTCCTTTGTAAACACTCTGATCTGGAAGTTGTGATGTCTAAATGCTGTACACAGTGTAGCACCAACTGTGTTCCCTGAATTATGATTTTAGTATGCTGCTGCAGCGATGTTATATAAGCAAACAAGCAGTCATGTTTGAATCCAGAGATTAATAATAAATCAACATGCTTGGTTCTTATGAAACCACACAAATCAAATATTTAGTATTAATCTGAATGTCTCCACTCCAGTTTATGTTATTTGGAGTGTGAAAATGTCGTTTACGTGTCCATATTTAGTATTTTTTTCTCATGTCCTAGTTGACACATCATGAGTGCTAGAAGCAGTTATGGCCGAGCATTTCTGAATTAGGATTAATGTCAGATGCAGATTCAGACCTCTGAGGTTTCATATAAAGCTAAAAAAAAAGAAGAAGAAGAAAAAAACAACAACAACCTCTTAAGTTACAGGGGCTTTCTGTATTATTGTTTTTTAGAACCTGATACACTTGTGGCTGAATTGATCCAAAATTGCAACTTGCCATCGTGTAGCACCGTGTCGTCTTGCAGCAGGGCTGTCAAACATGCGGCAAGTGGGCCAAAAGCTGCCCTCCACAGAGTCCAATCTGGCCCGAGGGACGACTTTGTAAAGTGTAAAAGTTACAGATAAAAAAATCAACTGCAGATAGTAAATTTGTAAAACTATAAATTCAAAGTGATTTCAAGACCATGACAAGTTGTTTTGATCTTGAAGTAAAATACTAGACTGTTCGTTGTTCTTTTGTTTTGTTTCGTGTTTTTGTAATATTTTGTCTTGTTTTTTGTCTGACTTTGTTTGTCTCATGTTTTTGTCATTTTGTTTCCTGCTATTGTTATTTTTTGTCTCGTTTGTGTCATTTATCTTGTTTTTTTGTTGCTTTGTAACCTTTTCATCAAATTTTTTGTCTTTGTGTTTCTCGCATTTCTCGTTTTGTGTCTCTTTTTTTTCGTGTTCTCATTTTATACCATTTTCTCATTTTTGTAATATTTTGTCTTTGTTTTATCTTGTCTCACTTGTCGTTAGTCTCATGTTTTTGTTGTTTGGTTTCTCATTTTGTGTTTCCTTTTTCTCTCGCTTTTGTCTTATTTTTGTCATTTTGCGTTTTGCTTTATTCGCTGCTTTTGGTCTCATTTTTGTCGATTTGTGTCTCGACATTTCAGGTTGCTCATAATGTTTTGCAAAAATATAATTCATTACATGTGGAGATTTTCAGAACATACTTTTTTGCACGAAAACAAAGGAAAGATTTGGATTACTATCCTCTAATTTTACTGGTGTGGCCCACTTAAAATCAAATCGGGCAGAATGTGGCCCCTGAACTAAAATGAGTTTGACACCCCTATCTTATGGTGTTTGAGCAGAATTGAAGGAGAGCAGGTGTGAGAAGTTGGAGAAAGAGGAGGGGACTCCCTAGATCTCCATATTCTAAAGGAAGAGTTACATCTAAGCCATTTTAAGGAAGGAAGGGATTATCTTCATAAAAAAAAAACGTGCAAGTTTGATCCACAGAAATGAGTTTTTATGGCTTAAATCAATGATTGGAGAGGGACTTTTTTTGTCTCGACTGTCCAGAAAGAGCAGAAGCTCGTGTGGAGTGGTCGAGTGTGATCCCCTCCCCCTCCACAGAGGTCAGAGGTCACACAAAACAGACAGCGCGTTAACTGAGGTGGAAGTCGATTGTTTCAGTTGAAGGTTTGTGTCAATATTCTGTCTCCATCCGTGAGACCGCAGCATCTGTTGAGACGCTTTTAATCTGCGACGGTGAAGATTTAATTTTTTTCTTAACCGGCTGCTTTTACAGACTCATATATTAGACACTTTAATCAGGTTTCACATGTTTTTTTCAGCTATAACTTCAGAATAAAAAGACATTCCCAAATACAAATCAAACGGCAGTAATGCGATTCTCAGTAAGACATTTAGGTCGTGACACGAATGTCCTTTTAATTAATAGGAAGCAGATCACAATCAGGCTGCATTCCAGTTCCACTTCATCCTCATTAAAGAACAATCAATAATGATAAGAAACAAATTAGAAACATCCTCAGTAGAAAATAATTCTCTCATGCGAGTTCTGTGTTCACACTACATTCATATTGGTTACAGATGACGTATTCACAAGCCGTTTTTGAAGAACAAAAAGAACATTGATGAATTATTACGTAGCTGTAGAAAGTAAAAACAACTCAAAAAAAAAGTCAAGTAACATCAAAGAGACACGTGCTGGCACAATAAAGTTTCCCATCATGCAATTGTAGTTGATTCTATTCACAAGGTGGGCGTCATTGGTCTCCACGGAGTTGTGTCGGCGTGCATGCATGCATGCGTGTCTTACATGTGTCTTACATCTCACATGTGCCCTTTTGTGCTTGAGCAGAGGTCGGTGTGTGTAGATGTGTGTGTGGGTGTGTGCGCGTGTGTGCAGTGGCGTCCGTATGTGCACGTACATACATGAAGCAGGCAGCCAACAAGCCCCAAACTGGATGACTGGTTACTTCTTGTTGCTTTTTCCAGCTTCAACCTGACAGTTTTGTCTTGAGCACTAATGACAACACATGACAACGTTGTGTAACCGTGTCAAAGGAGCACTCCACTGATTAAGCATCACACTTATTAAACTTATAACGGATGGGTAGAAGTAAAACATCACCAAAGCAGATGCAGCAGAGCCAAAGAACTTTGTTTCTTTTTTTATTGCACACATTATTTATCCTTGGTGTCTACATTACCCTCAATGAAAAAATCCAGCCTGAGATTTGTGTAGTTATTGCAGCCTGAAGCTACAGAGGAACCACATCTCCAAACTGTTCCATCTGCAAGGTTTTTTTTCCAGCACTCCCAAAGATCTGTAAACAAACTTTGCTGTGTAGAATCAGTGGAGTTCTCCTTTAAATGTTGCTAAAGATTTGGCTACGAGGCCAGTTAGCTCGAAACTCAAGCATGATCCGTTTATTTTAACATCTCAAGTGAAATTTGGTGGCCTAAATCAAAAGGTGTGAGTCAATCTCCCCAAGCTAGATGCGACTATCCCTTTAAAAGAAGGCCCTGTTGAGAGGATAAAGAACATTCAGAAGATGTGTTTTTGGTAGCGTTCAGCAGTATTAAGTAAAGACAACATGTGACAGGCCAGCAGTGATGTCTGAAGTAGCTCCACGCAACGACAGGAAAGCTTCCTGCAGCGTTTACTCGCTCTCACTGACATCATTTAGATTCACAAAGAGACTACAAGACGAGCTGGACTAAGACTGTGAGTGCTCGCTCACCTTTTTCCAAGGAAGAGGTAAAGGGGTTAATCAATGCACATGACTGAAACTGATACATGAACACCTTAAATGCTTGGCGGTGACTCTGATGGCTTCGTTCTTTGAGGAAATAAAAACAAGCATGAGCTCTGGTTCGTGCAAATTTGGTCCTACTAAAGGCAAATGGTAATTCCAACGACAAAACACTTTCCTTTCCTCTCTTATCCAAAATACGCGAGAAAAAGGTTGCAACACTTCCAGAGGGGAATGAGAATTTTATGAGTCCATAAATAAAATATCTTTACAAAAAAATGTGATCATAAGTTTCCCATTCCTCCTACGTGTGGACAGTGCAGCCGGTGCTCCTGTAGTTGTATCGACAGCGCATACATTTTTGAGTGTGCAGGTTCGATGTATTGCTCACAATGTCAAGAGCCCATTTTGCAGGAGTGACAATCAGCCCAACACACACACACACACACACACACACACACACACACACACACACACACACACACACACACACACACACACACACACACACACACACACACACACACACACACACACACACACACACACACACACACACACACACACACACACACACACACACACACACACACACACACAGCAGTGTTCACAGAGGGTTTGTTCATCAAGTTCAAACAACACACAAACAAACCACTATTGCCTTAAATAGATGGGTTGAGACACGTGTGCAGCTCCGTGCGTCCTTTCAGGCTTCGTGTGGATTTATTTCCAGTTCCTCCACAGTGTCACTCATGAAAGACTTTCTGAATCGTAGTGTGTGGTGTGTTTATGAGTGGGCGTGGAGGCGTCGTGGTCAGTTTGCCAACAGAAGCGTGGAGAGCATGTATTAGTGCGTAAAGTGACATCCCAGTCCACTGATCCTGTAGCCCTTTTTGGAGTTAATGTGCACTCTAGGGGTGTAAGACGCTGGGGTATTGCTCCGTTTGTCGCGATGTAAAGCAAGAAACGCAAAAAATGCACATCGTGGTCACGGCTGTTGCCTCTACGAACACGTCACACGCCGGGCTCAGCTTTGATCCACTGCCGGCGTGTCTTCTCCACGAGACAGAAGGTTAGTCGGGTCATGTTCATAAAACCGTATTGTACCGGGGTTAAATGCACCATGCTCACACAGATAAAATATTGGAGGCACCCATCTTTTACGTGGGAGGGGAATGGTTGCCATGGTTACAGCAAAGTGAATCACAGTGTTCCTGGGGTCAACATGCAGGACGTTTGTACATTACAGGACAGACTAGCAGTGATGTTGCCCCTGGACACTGATCTAAGGTCAGTATTGTGTGTGTGTGTGTTTTCTATATAATTTTCTGATTTTTTTGGGCAAAAGGAAATGGCTGATCTTAGATCTGTGTCTGAACTCCAACTTACACAACAGACCACACCGTGGGAAGACTACGCAGAGCAACCGACAAGGGCGGAGGGGCGACGGACGGACTGGAAGAACGACACACAGTCAGGCAGGCAAGCGGACAAAAGGACGCACGGACAGAGCACAGCGAGGCAACGACTGCTCTCCTGAAGATGCAGAGAAGCAAAAGTGCAAAGTGGTCGTTCTCAAACTATTCACATGGTTCTGTGGTTGTTCTGCGGTACATCTAAATGTACAGTATATAAAAGGTGTGACGTGTTATAGGAAAGAGTGAGTGAGGTTCTAATATGGGGCCGAACTGAGAGTTGTGAGCTGGGAAAGATTCAAACTGAAAGTTTTTAGAAAGATATTCCTCCATGTTGCATTGATAACATTGCAATGTAAATGTTGCATAATTTATGCAGATATATGTACAATAGAGCGTTTTTAAGTGTGTGCTTGTGTATTGCACGTGGTTGTCTATCTATGTAGGTGAGTGTAGTATGTGTGCATAACACTATGTCTATCAGGTACGTCTCTGGTGTTTTTGTGCACACGTGTTTCCTGCCGTCCTTCAGCTGCGACCTTCTTCGGCTGACCGCTGGTCCGACTTGAGCTTGACGAACTCTTTCGCCACGTCGTCGTTGTTGCGCTGGGAGAGGATGCGCAGCACCGTCAGGCCCGTCTCGTCCATGTGGACCCGTCTTCCCAGCGGCAGCCAGCAGGTGACGCTGCCCTTGCTGGCTATGTCCTTCACCTGCAGCACGGCCATTCCCACCGTACGGTCCTCCCTGGCAAAGCAGTAGTCCTTCACACACACCTGCAGCTCGTAGCTCTCTGGACCAACCTCAGTGCCCAGCGAGCTGAAACGAGACAGAAAACATTAAGTTGTTGTCTATTAGACTGAATACCAACATCAGCACATGGCTGAAAATCAGATTAAGTGGATACTCACTACTGGAAGCTTTCACTGAACTTTGGTGACCAGGTGTTGTTCTTGGACTTGGTGGCAAACTTCCTCTTCTTGTCACTGAGGTGAGGGCCGATAATGTAGACTTCCACGAAAGGCCTGAAGCCCTGTGCTTTCCATTTCAGGTCAATAGCTGCCACCACTAGACAGAGAAAGAAGGTTCGATGAGCAAAGACGAAAAGTATAAGACAGATGAGACAACAGTGCACTCTGCTCTGTTTTCTTTTACCTTTGACACTGATCTTGTGTTCTCCATTAGGCTGAGGCAAAATATCCACGTTCATAACTACGTCGCCAACTGCATCCACTCCAGATGCTGTAAAGACACACCCAGTAAGTGTTTGATCACCACCTGTGTTTGTGTGTTTCCTCTGAGCCCATTTTAATCTTTCCATGGCTATAAATAGTGCTGGTGCAGTCCCAAAAGCAACAAAGCAGAGATATATGACTGGAAGATTTGGGATGCATCAGCAGATTGTGAACTAAGTTTAAACTTGCAGATGCTCCAGACACACAAACACACACACAGGTCCTCTGTGATAATCAGATGAGCAGGACTTGGCTCGGGAAAGCAGATTTAGTGCCAGTGGTGATGCTCAGAAAATGGCCAACTGTAATACAGTTAGTTGGTAATTCTTTACAGAAAACACTGAACTAAAAGAAAAAATGCTGAAATTGAAAGTATTCAAACTGCAACACAAGTTTCTCAAGAAATGGGGCTTTAATAAGCTAACAGAAGATGTGCATGACATGTAAATTATCACGACTTGCACATCCTCCTCTCATGTCACTGGCATGTGTATGCTAATCTCTCAGCTGGTATGTTGTTTTAGATGTCGTCTGTTGTCTACCTGATATTGCCATACTTTTTTTTCTTTCCTGAGCTCTTTCAAATGAGCTCAAACAAAGAAAAAGACAGAGCAGAAGGAGCTCTGAGGTGTGGCAAAGGCTAACACTGCTCACTGTCCCAGTTGTATTTGGTTCATGACAGTTTGATCACAAGGTGTCTGAGCTCAAGCTTGGTGCCGTCAGTTGGCCTCGGGGGACGTGAACATTTTACACGACACTGCTGACATGTACCTTTCTCTGGTGGTGTGTCTTCATTTGCCGTGTATCTGACCCCTTTCCCTCCATGGACTGAGTGGAGACAGAAGAAAATTTGCATTAAAAGATGGCAAAGACTGACTCAGTTCCTTGACAACGACGGTATCCTTGAGAAAGACGTTACAAAACAAAACTCTGCAGATCTGAAATCCATCTGCAGACCGTTATAGATACTGTACACAACTAAAATCAACAAGCACACACTGTATTTTGCATAGTATGGCTACTGTAACTCACTGAGGCAGTGAATTAAACATTCTCTGTACTGTAAGCAAGTTATTCTCTTTAATCCCATAATCCTATTTAATTCCATAAGCCATAGTAACAGAAAGAATAAGCAGTGGAGCTCTTTGAGAGTAGCTGAAAGCATTTTTGTGTGAAATTGCTTGAACCTACCTTGTGACAGTCCAAGAGTGTGTGTGTGTGTGTATGTGTGTGTGCGGGCATTGTGACCGTTTGAAGTCGTACCCTGAGCATTCTGTGAGAGGACAAACTTCCTGATGAGTTTGTCTGTAGCCTGCGTGTACAGAGACAAGGCGTAGCGCAGAGACTGCAGATCCGGACTCTTTTCCAAGAACGTTTTCTTCAGGCCCACTCCACCCGCATGAAAGTATTGCTGTGTAACAAACACACAGAAGACAGACAGACACAGTGAGTCTCGAGTGCAGTATGCAGAGTGAACAGTGAAACAAGGCTGTCAGCATGTGAAGCATGAAGCAGGACTGTTTGAGGCTGGTTTCAAACACCTTTAAACCTGCACAAACTGACAACATCCTAGTAGCTACAACAGTATACAGCAAATGTGGTGTCAATAAAACTGAAATTTAAAACAAAGCAAAGCTATTCAGCAATAGGGCTGAACAGTTAATTAAAATCATTACCCAAATTGCATGTGCAGTCTCTGAAGAGCCTGATGATGTTTATGTGGTTGATAGTTACAATGTTTTAATTGAAAATGGGAAAGAATCTTTCCGTTTTATATTTTTGTACTTCAGCAAATGTGAGGACTTCATTTCTGGTGCTAACAGTTAAACCCCAAGCAGCTTGTGGGCTTTAGTGGTTTTTTTCCTGCTTCTGTTGGCTCATTTTTCACTACAATATAAAATCCTGCACCTCTATGGAAGTAAAATTTTAATTTCTTTGATAATTTCTTTGAAATAAATTGAACATAAATCTAAATACAGCCTGCAGTTTAACTAGAAAGTTCTACAATTTCTGTCACAGGACTGTTGGTCACATATGAGTCACTAATGGCTTCACAGTCGCATCAAGGAACGCAAATATATATCCAGAAAGCAGTTACTTTGTATACATATTTTTGAATGAGATGTAAAATAAGGACTAAAAATCCCATCATACCTTAATAGTGTCCAGTGCCAGCTCTATTACTGCACACTGTTTAGGAGTCAGAGCTTTGGCCTCCTCTCGGCCCATGTGCTCCTGCAGGACAGAACAAACAAAACAATCAGCGATTGTTGAAATCTTGTTTATATTTTACTAAAAATTTATTTGTAATGAATTTTGCTGCCGACTACTTTCATCACCTTTAATTTGGAGAGTTGACCCAGCTCCTTAGCAGCATTGAAGATCATCTGAGTGCCCTGTCCAGGAGAAACACACAGAAAATTGAACACAGAGAGCAGAGAAAAAAAGCAGTGGTGTTTGATAAATGTGCAGGTGAGGAAGATTTGCAAAGTGAGAGGTGAGTGAAGGGGAAACAGTACACATTTTAGACCACTTTATGTTCTTCCATAATGTCGATTTGAGTGACAAATCTTTTACACAAACAGAATTAACATCTTGAGAGTAATTTCTAAGGAGGGAGAGAAACAAGGTTTAAGTGCTTTAGTGTACAGTCAGTCAGTATTGCAGGGACTCATGGGCAAATAATGGTGCCTCTGGTGCACCGTGCTGCCATTTAAATCAGGTTCTGATGCACTGTACCCACAGAGAAGGAGAAGTGGCAGGGGCTACAGAGGGTGATCTTAAAGCTCCCTTTAAAAATAAAGTGCTTCTTCATGCTGACAAAGGCTACACACATACTTACAATAACCTAAGAAAGGAAGAACAAGAGCAAGAATGGGGAAATGGCAGGACAGGCAGGTTAATGTCAAAACATAGTGTAACAGCAATGAAAAGCACTGAATTTTAGAAGCAGAGAAGAAGCAGAAAATGGAGGAGATATTAGGAGAGAAGGCCTTTGTTTATCACACACCGTCTGGTCAGTCAGAGTTGGAAGCACAATTGTTTTTTCCATTGTGTTCATCACCAGTTTCCACAGTTCTTTCAGTACTCTCTTCAGGACCGTCTTCTCACAGATCTTAGCAAACAGCGACAAGCTAAAACACAGAAACAATCTCTCAACTGACAGATATGGAGTGCTTGAGTAGGTTCATTTATACAACATACAAATGCAAGTTATTTGATGCCAATGCAACTTAAATGAGTTTTAGTATCATGACCAAATTTTTTTTAGTTTCTCAGTTTGAGAAAAAGAGACTTTGTTTCTTCAAATCTTTTGTTAATTACATAAAATAATGGATGCTTTGCAAAAGCAGTCATTCAAAAAACGTGCAGAGAAAACATTCAGTAAAATCTGGATTTTTCCTGATTTTTCAATTTAGATCAAGAAGTATCTTGCCAGAAAATGGGTAATTAATACTAATAATATGACCAAACATTGAGGTTTAGCTTTTGAGGCAAACTTTAGTCGTCACTTCAACTCCAGTGCTCGATGTCCAGCTATACTAACTTGCTGTCCAGGAAGTCCATGATGGGCTGCAGGACATTGTCAGCCTCCTGAACTACGCTCCCGTTGGCCGGAACAGTCTGACCTTTGACCTGGGCGAGGATGTCTCCCATTTGCCTCACATTATCCTCAATCTGCGGCTGGAAACTATTAAACCACAAAAAAAGAGCAACATGAAAACAGACTTTGAAATCAGCTGAAGACCCTGGTTGTGGCTGGTTTCATTCACAAATCAAACAGAAATGCCCACCTGACAGCAAAGATGCGGCTGAGGTCATCCATGACGTTGTTCAGTTTGTTCTGCAGCTCCTTGAGGAAGTCACTGGCCTCCACGTTGAGCTGGAGGAAGATAGATGTGATGAGTGAAACAGCCATTTCATGTTAGTGTAACCACAATAAAAACAGCAGCTAGAGAAACTCACATCTTTGCCTCCCATGGCCTCAAACATCTTCTCCAGCTGAACTCTGAGCTGCTGGATGTTATTGATTATGATACATGGCTGAGGGGAGAAAGAGAAAAATCATTACACAAACACACTTCTGTCTCTTTCACACACACACTCTCCTTTTCACCCGTCTGCTCGTAGCTTTTTAATGTAATCAATCAAGGTTAGTCCTCTAAACTTTTTTTATTGCTTCTTTGGCAAAAACACTCTCAGTGATGCAGGGCAGGAGAAGCTGGAGATTTCAGTAATTACTGCTCCTCTGGAGGCTCCCGGTCTCTCTGGGAGTGCAGCCCACTTTTCCCAGAGCCTATACCACATTCAGCTAATTACACAACACTAATTCACTTTGAACAATGCAACCTGGACACAGCTATTACACTGAAAGCAAGTTTATTGTGCTCAAATAAATCAACTGAAAGACAAACACCAAACTGCGTACATCTTAAAATGCAGTTTAAATTGCAAAAAAAAATCCCTCTGCTACCTTGTGATGTCAAACTTGTCTATCCACTCCCTACACTGAAATCGCAAACACTTACCACTTTCTCTTTCTTGACGTGATTTGGGAAGTCCTTTGCTATAATGTCAGCGTAAGACAGCAGAACATTTCCGATGGTCTAAGAGAAAGACACATAAATTATGGAACATACAGAATTACAGCAAGAAGCACATTATTTCGAGTGACTGCTAACGTAAACACATTCTGGAAGAGAATGAGGACATGAAAGTCACCTTGGCGAATCTCTTCATGTAGTTGCCAACAATCTGAGGGTCGGGACACTCGAGTTTGCGAATGATTTCAAAGCTCTGGTTGAGCTGAGAGAACACATCCACCACTGAGCAGGAGAACAAGGCGTGCTCTGACGTGACCTGGAACTGGAGAACGAGAAGAAAGACGGAGACCAGAGGGAAACGTATAAGAAGGTGTTTCATGGTACTGAGGATACAGCACAGTGACCTGAACATGACTCATACTGAAAGTAAGGAGCTTTGATTCCCTTAAGGGCCACCTATGGGAAAAGTTCACAGTGCTGAGACACATCAGGGGCGATGAAACTAAATGATTCCTCTGAAAGTGTTTGGATCATGACGATGGAGGCGATGAGAGGGTTATGATGGGGAACAGAGCGCTCATTAACAGCCTGGCCATTAGCCCAGAAGTGAATAGTGTTGCGGTATGTGACTGAGCCTGGGGACTGCTGTTTTGCTGACACAGGAAAGCAGAAGCAGCCTCAGGCGACAGTAATTGGACCCAAAGGATCGCTGACATATGAGCTGGGAGAATCTTCAGCTGCGTTGTATCGACCTCCTCGGTGTGTGTGGATATGTAGGAGTGAGAGAGACCGGGAGTGTGAGATGCTGCGTGTGTGTACATCGACTGTAGCATCTGCTCTGTTCCGCAGTGAAGGTTTTTCCCCACTTGCCGTTGGTATTGACTCATTATTGATTGCCTTGAGGCCTTCAATCTGCTCTCCTCAGCCTGGAATGTGCTGAGTCGGAGAGATGATGTGAACATCTTGAATTTGCATGAGAAATGCATGAATACATTTTTTGGGGGGGATGCTACAGGTAGATTGCTTTTAAGCTTTCATAATGTATTCCACTGCAGTCTCAGCAAAATTTGATTGTTGAATTGTTGTAAAATTTCACTCTCACACAACTGCCTGCTTCTGTTTCTCCTCACTTTTGTAGTCATCAAAATGATGAACTTCTCCTTCAAAAGCTGAAACTGCACTTCTCAAAACTAGAAGCGTTTGGGTGCAGTAATGTAGGTTTTAATGTCTGCTTTTTTACAGGGCTTAGAGAGGCAAAGGAAGCAACAGGTGTAGATTCTCTTGTTACAACACCCGAAGATACAATAATAGTTTTGCAGATGAAAACAGTTACCCCATCTTTTTTGTCCCTCTCTAAGGCTCCATGGAGAAAATCTCTGGACACTTCCTCATTCTCATCCAACCACATGACGACAAATGGCTCAAACCACCTGCACAGTAAAGAACGAGAAGGGGTAAACATAAAACTCTGTACCATACATGTAAATGTATCAGGAAGGGTGTGTAGCTGTACAGACAATACTCACGCTGGATATTCAGGTACATGCTTCTGGAAAGTGACCAGCTCCTTGCAGTACTCATTATAGAGCCACTTAACCTTGAAGTGCAAATTCATATAATCTGCACTTTTGCACAGGCGGTTCTTCTCATGCTCTGAATATCAAAGAGAAGGAACAAATGAGGAAAGTCCCACACTACACTCCCTCTGTTTTGATAAAACACTCCATCTCAATAAAATTCGCACACAAAATACTTACCCTCCATGGCATATTTCATATCTTGTGCAAACATGTTCCACATGACCTCAGCGCTGATCTTGCCCACATTGAGTTCCTGGGGAAACCTAGAAGAGATATTCCAGTACTTGGGTTTAAATCTAGCTCTATATCCAGTAATGGTACTGTATTATTTAACAAGATAACCCAGGCTCATTTTTAAGTAACTGCAGCAGTGCTTCTACTTTATGTTTTCAGCTGCCACAGGAAGAAAAGCACCAAAGAAAATGTAACATTTGCAAGATACTATTTTGCTCATTGCTTTCCAAAGCAAAGCCAATGGGTGCATTTTAATCTATTATCATAGATATTAAATTATATGCTTTAAATTTGAACACATCCCACCCACCAGCAATGTTGTTGTACAGCAACTTTTGGTGTTTATATGCCGCTATAAAGGGTTTACTGTGATTATTGAAATATAATACAGAAAAACACTGCTGTTACCGCTGTGCAGGTGGATGTTTCGTATACATACAAACATACATATGTACGCACACACCATAAGGATAAAAACTGACAGGACACACCTCTAAAAATAAACAAAGGCTGTTTGTTTGACTGGTTAGCCTGTTTGTTTGCTTTTTACTCTGACTCTCTGCTCCTCAAATTTTATTCCCTTACTTTAAAAAAAGAAAATCCTATACATTTATTACCTCAAAAAGTCTCTACTAAACTTGCCTTGACATTTCAAATATTGCCTCTGCATGATACATTTGAGGAATTAGGCCAATGTTAGGAGCACACACTCACTGGTTAAGGCAAGGAGTGTATGAGTTTTTGTCCTCCTCTATGATGGAGACGATGAGGGTGATGAGTTTCGACCAGAAGTCCAGGTTTTTGATGCTGGGACCCTGCTCATCCGGAGGGACAGCTTTTGACTGGAAAGGAAAATATGTTGTGGATTTATTTCTTCACAGCTACATCAATCAAAAATGTCTTTGTTGTAGTACATTGAGAGCACAGTGGAGGTACTAAAGTGTAAGAATAATGCACTGGTAGACATTTATTACAAACAAACTTACAGGATCTGTCTGATATTCCCTGTTGTAGAGGTCATGGCAGTTGTTGAAAATGTACTCGTAGGTGGAGTTGAGGCAGGCTTTAACACAATCCTTCACCACCTGACTCGCCCTGGGGGGACTCTGCAGCTCCTGGACCTGAACACAAGTGTTACAAAGCATATGGCTGAATTGAAAACAACTCTGGACCAAGTATCTGTCAGACACACACTGACAGTCTTACCAGGAGGTTATTTCACTGGGAATTTAACCACAAACTCATTGACTTCAAAAAAATGCAACAACGTTCATCAACATCCTCACACAAACACCCGCACGTACACACACACACACACACACACACACACACACACACACACACATGCTAATGCTAATAGTTTCAGTTTGGATAGGGTAATGTTAAGCTGATTCTCAATTAGTGCCTCGGGCCACCTTCCAGAATGTACTGCAAATTTGTACCATGTTTAGAAGATGAAAAGAAGCAGCCATCAGACATTTATTCTTACCTTCATTCTAAAGAAGGTGATACTAGTCAGCAGGTCAACAGTAGACTTGAGGTCTTGAAGCCTTTCTGGACTGCTGGCAGGGAAGTTATTCTAAAAGCACATTCACAAAGACAGAAAATTATAAGAAACAGCTCAAAATGGTCAATCTAACTTGAAGGCAAGCATTCTTCTCCATTAGTGAGATAAAGATAATAAAGATTAGGAGTGATCCTCACTTAAAAGTAAGATCATTTTTATCACATACCCAAAACAGATGGCAAGTGCCCCGAAATGTACACACAAAAATAGGACTAACAGATGTGACCAGCAAGTGACGGATAATTAAAATCATTCATAAGACTATGCAAGCAGTATTTCATTTAGAAGCATTTTTTAGAATAGAGAGAAGCAGTACGTACCCGATACATGGACAAGTCAATCCTCAGGGAGTTGTGCAGCTGATCCAGTAGTTTGACAAACCTCTCCTTCTACGGAGAAGAGACACAAAAACAGAACAAACCACTCAGAAACGCAACACATCTGACAGATTATCATTTGACTATGTAAACACAAGGTGGATCGGACAAGGCTCAGCTGATTGGAAGCTTGGCAAAGTAGGAAGGGACACATTAACTGACTTTCAGCTACAACCTTGAAGGAGTGAAGAGCTCGGCATTTCTAAGGAGTTTTGAACAACAGTTTTATCTTCTGAAGTAGAGCATTTTCCAGCCATAGTTACAAGCCAGGAAAAGGGGCAAAATATTACAAAGCGTTTCTCGGTGACTCACACCAAAGTTTGATGCGGCAAATCTGTCCGAGGCAGAAACATTGTTGGAGGACTGGGTGGTGTGGGCGTAGTAAGCATTGATGTTGGCCAGTAGGGTGCTCATCACAGCTGGCACTCCTGGGCACATGTATTTAGATGACAAGCAGGCAAAGTGGCTGTAGAGCGGAAGAAGCAAAGAAAAAACCACTTGGTACATCATGCAACCAGTACTGATGAGTAAATAAAATACACAGTCATTTAACTGCTGGTATATAATAAGCAATTCTATCTGTCTGAATCCAAAAGATCTAAATTTAACAATTAGTGTAATGGTTGAGGTACTGACGTCATGGCCTGGTAGATGGACTCTACTCCGTATCTCATGGCAAACTCATCCACAATCTCCTGAGCCGTCTCCTCAAAGTACACCTTCCAGGCGTCGTCTCCTTTGGCATCAGGAATCTTTACTACACCACTATTTTGCTCCTCGGTAGTGTACTGGAATAGATGCTGAACACAGACAAAGGACAGGGAAATACAGTTTTGTCTGAAGGTTTCAGTATTATATTTACTAGCAGTAATGCGACATGTATGGAATCATCCAGACAAAAATGCCATATACATAATTTTACATATGCATCAGGACTGTACATAAAACTGGGAAATATTCCATCAGACTTTGTGTCTTTTATGCTACACTGAAGTCCATCCATGCCCACCAATACTGGTAAAAATGACACAATAGTTCCAGTTAATTATAAATGAATACAACTGTTGAACCGTCATAACGGTCATAATTTTCAACAAAGAATACATTATCCAAGGTATTTTCCATAGTGACTGATTATGTTAATGTGAAACCCTGAATTAAACTGACTGGGACAAAATTAATCAGGATAGTAGGTTGTTCTTGTACGTTCAATGTTTTATTTAAAACATGAGTGCAAATAACGACAGACATTTCCACCAGATGTCCAGTCAGACTGACCTCATGCAGACAGGTGTACTGGACGTGGTAAGGAGCCACCGTCTCCTCTCCTTTGATCTCCACACTTATGTGCATCCGGATGGCTCCAGAAACAGCAGACTTATCTGTTCTTTTGTCTGTCACGCAAAAGTGAGATGTTCATATTTCTTTAGTTGTTGAAAATCTGTTCTTTCTTGTCTTTTTATTTTTACAGCAGACAAACACTTTAATCATCTGTTCCTTGTGCTGTTAAACTTATTGTTTCTGTCATCCATCTTGCCTTTTTTCAGAACTCACCCAAATTGTACCAAACGTCCATCTCTCCGCTCAGAGTGCGGACTTCGATGATGGTTTGACCCAGGAAGTCGTCGCTCTCGCGTTTGAACCTCTGTTTCACTCGAGACTTGATGTCATCATCCTCGTCCCAAACACGAACCTTGATGCGGTCAGATGAGTTGTGGCATTCACTGGAGACCGAAATTATTGGGAAATACCAGAAATTAAGAATGATAATGCAGAAGAACAAACGGTGGAGGAAACAAGGGAAAACTCACTCTAAGCACTGCATGGCTTTCTAGTGGTCATTAATATTTTACTTTTTTTCTCTGTCACATTTTTATGTCATTGTAGGCTTGTTTTTTTTCCAAGTGCCCACAAGTGGTACCAACGCTGGAGAAAAAGTGGTGAGCCTACATAGTACAGCTACTGTACTCTACACTCATCTCCTACTTGCTCTATGTAAACATAGCTTGCAGTTCAAACCAATTCAGGCAAAAGGTCCTTGAATTTTTAGCATGTGACTGCAGGTCGTAGTGTATCAGTAGTAGCTTCAAGGATGCATCAAGTAGCACACTTTTCAATTAGACATACAAAGTGATTTTTATGAAATATCATGATTCTACGCTTTAATTTTGTAAAGTTTTCCAGTGACGTGGCACATGATAGACATTTATTGTAAGGACCACTTGAAAGTTAAAATCGATTGTTTCTGTTTTCACACTTTCTGGTTCTAATAAATTGTGCAATTTTTGCAGCATTGTTAAGGATAAAGTGAGTTTCAAACCAACCGGGAGGTTTTAGGGTTCAGAGGTTAGAATGAAAGTTTTATGAGGTATAGCCCCAAAATTAGACCGCTTTCTTTATAGTGACATAAAATCACATTTCGGAATTTGAAACTGTTACACAAGTGTACTCACAAGTGGAAGTTCTCTTCCCAGACAGGGTTGAGGTTGCCGTAGATGGTTTTGGTCCTCTTCTTGGTCTTCCCAACTTGAACAGTTACATAAGGGTCACTGGAGCCTGTTTTGTCTTTAGCCTGAAGGCCCTGAGCACACACCACTGCAGACAAGATGAGAAACAGAGAGAAGTTTAAACAAAGACCTTGACAGCTGGCCTTACTGTATAGGTACAGTCAAGATTACTTTATATAATTAAATAACCACGCATTTAAAAATTATTCAGACCCCTTTCCTTTTTCACATTTTGTTATGTTGCACACGAATTCTAAAATAGCTTCAATTGGTTTTCTCCCTTATCAGTCTACACTCAACACCCCACTGTGACAAAGCAGGAACTGATAGTATTTTTGCAAATTTTAATGCAATTTATTTCTGAAATATCACATTGTTTTCAGACCTTTTAATCAGTACTTTGGCAGTGGTTTGCCTCAAGTCTTCTTGAGTATGACACCTTGATTTGGGGATATTCTGTCCTTCATCTCTGCAAATCCTCTCAAAGTCTGTCAACTTGGATGGGCACAGTTGGCTGACAGCCACTTTCAGGTTTCTCCAGAGATGTTCGATTAGGGTAAAGTCAGGGATCTGGCTGGGCCACTCAAGGACATTCACAAAGTTGTCCCTAAGTCACTCCAGTGATGTCTTGGCTGCGTGTTGATGGTCACTGTCCTGTTGAAAGGTTTACCTTCAGCTTAGTCTGAGGTTCTGAGCATTCTAGAGCAGGTTTTCATTAAGGAAATTGATGTACTTTCCTCAATTCAGTTTTCCAATGCTGACCAGTCTCCCTGTCCCTGCTCCTGAAAAACACCCCCACAGCATGATGGTGCCACTGCCATGCTTTTTTTCCAGACATAATGTTTAGAACTGAGGCAAAACAGTTCAGTCTTAGTTTTAATAAAAACACACAATCTTGTCTCACAGTGTGAGACTCCTTAAGATGAGGATGGCTGTCCTTCTGAAGGTCCTCCTATCTTTATACATGATCTGCAGAGCTCAGCCAGAGTGACCATCAGTTTTCTTGGCCACCTATTTTGTCCTTTTCCCCTGATTGCTCGGTTTGGCCACATAGCCAGCTGTTGGAAAGTTGTTCCAAACTTTGTTTCAACAGTCAGGTGGAAGAGTAATAATATGGGGCCTTTTCAGTGCAAAAGGTGTTGGGGACACACTGCTAGATATACCAAAATACTGGCTGACAAGATGACTCCCAGTTCGGAGAAGCTTGGCAGAATAGGAATATTCCAGCATAGTAATGATCCAAAGCACAGTCAAAAATCACACAGGTTTATAAAGAAGAAGAATCTGAAAACTATGACCTGTGCAACTAAGTCACCTGATCGAAACCCTATAGTACACCCTGTAGGTATTCAAAAAGAGTGACGGGGAAAAGGTCTCTGAAAAACAGCATCTCTCTCCCAGAAATCCATGCAACACTGGTATGTTCCATGCAGAGCAGGATCGAGTCTCATCAAAAATAAAAGTGGACATGTGAAGTTTTGAAAAAAGATTTTAATCTCAGTAATGGAAGGTGTTCTGACTTGCTGTGATTGAGTTTCTACGAGGGAGAGTGTATTTTTAAAACAGTAATCTAAGCTGTTAGTTTAACACAATTATTGAGAGGACATACGATTTTGAATCAATTGACATTAAAGTGAGTAAATATTGCAACAGAGGTGCCCTAACTTCTGTGGAATATGGCATGTCATTATGATATGTCTATTTTTTCCATGAACACATTTGCAACAATGTCTAACATTATATTTTTGCTTTGTCCTGATGGGAATTTCAGTTTAAGGCTGCATTACAACAAAATGTTACAAAAGTGAAGGATTCTCACTACTTTCTGAATGTCACCGAGTATCAAATCTGTATAATTTTTCAGTCAGAAATAACAAAACAACAGCACTATTGCAGGGTATCATGACATCTATATCCAAAACATAAATTATGGACAGCATGTCAGTGTCATTTATTTAACCAAAAATACGAAATCCCACTCTGGCCTCTGTGTACTATTAAGTCTGCATGTGGGTTGGCATGTGACTATCTTTTCATGCTCAATTCAGATAACAAAAACAAACACTTTATTTCACCTGTGATGCTGATCTTCGCTGACCATTTAGATGTCCCATCAAGCACGCTCTGCTTGATTTGTTTCATTTGCGTTCCATGTGTTGTTTTGTCGAGAGCAAATACTTCCTGGATTAGCTCAAAGATCTCTGGCTTATTCCGCTCTCTGATCTTCATGCGGTCTTTCAGGACCATGATGATGTTCTGGGTCCGGTCCTCCGCTCCATGCTTGGAGCTCTTCTCTGCAGCTCCTGATAAGAAAAAAAGATGAAATGAGGAATGCACAAAGAATAGTTAGTGTATGTATATGGAAGGCAACATGGCCCACAGGCCAACCAGCTTATCTCCCATTTCCCTGCAATACATCTATTTAAAGCTGAGTGCCGAGGCAGATAGCATCCGATCAATTCTGAAAGACATTCCTTGGCCAGGGACCAAACCCTAAACCTCCAAATTCAATGACAGAAACTGTATCCACTTAACCACTGATCTTGTAAGGGGAAAGCAGTTTGCCGAGTGAGTGTTTAAGATCAACACGTTTTTGGCATCAAGATCGTAGACGACTCTCTGCACACAGAAGACAGATGAATTATGCATTGTACCAGCAGACTCTGAAAGTATAGGGATTGAATAAGTCACCCCTTGTGGAGCAGAATTACACAAAACAGTATGGATGCAGAGGCTATGGGAAGAAGACAGAGAGAAAAAAAAGAGGCAGGGGTATGACAGCACATTACTCAGGAGATAAATTGGAAAGGAAGAGGGAGGAGAATGTGAGAGTGGATAGAGGACAAGAATAATGGGATGTCAGTCTGGCAGAAGGATACATAGGAGGAGCCAAAATAGTTTTCAATCTGTGTTGATGGCCAGGTGTATGTGTGTCTATGTAAAGGTAGATGTTTAACAGTGTAGGCTAATGTGCATGAGTGAAAAAATGTGCGTGATCTTACTCTGCAGACAGTCAGCATTGAGGAGATCCTGGCACTTGTCGTGGCATTTGACGCCACACTCAGAGCAGCGCATGCCTTGGCGTGCAATACCCCAAAGCAATCCCTCGCACTCGTAGCAGTAGGTGGGGGTGGTGGCTGTCCACACCTCAAAGTTGTGTGGAGTAGTAGAGGAGATGGGGTAGATCAGAGCCTGCAGGGTCTTTTTATAAACGTGACTTTTCTGTAAGTGCCAGGGAGAAAATTAAAAAAAGTTGGATTCCAGCAGTGATTAAATGTTTGAAGATATTGAAAACAGAAAAAGAGCAGTGAGGATAAAACCCACCAGCTCCTCGTTGCCCAGAGTGGTGGAAGCCATCGCCGAGGTGATTCCAGCCTTGCGGGAGTTTTGCACCAGAGACTAAAAACGAAGCGACAAACAGAAAATTGCATACGTTTCCATGTGAACTTCAGTATGGAGTAACATTTGATTTCTTGTAGGGATAAATAAATACTCACCATCGCCTAATGAGTCCAGGCAATGAAGAAAGAGAGGATGGAGAGTTAAGGGAGGCAGAAGTGCAAAAAAAACCCAGAAAGAACTTATTTTAGGAAATTCAAACATTGAGCTGTACAAGTCTTTATGGCTTGTGTGTATGTGTGGTCCAGTTGCAATAATTCAGTTGTAGGGACTTAAATCTGTTTTCAGACACATTTTGGGAACATTTTTTCCTTATTGGAGAAGTTTGAACAGTGTGAGTTTATGAATGAATGTAATGCCCTCTGAAGTCATGGATACAAAACTGTGTCTGTGCATGCATACTAATGATACTACGAATAAATAAATATGATAATAAATCTCACAGATATGTCCCAACCTCCAGAACAGAACAGTGTAGCTACACTGATAAATTACTATAATTACATTAAGATCATAGTTATACAAGCAAACCTGTTGGAGGAGCAACAGTCAGAATTCAACAAAGACAGCCTTTCAGAGTATATTCAGTTTTGATAACAAAAAATGGAATGCTGGGAAGTCAAATATGAAGAAGTGAAACCATGTGTAGACATCAGAGTGTAAAAAAACTACCGTACGTAGCTACAACAGAGGAAGAAAAAGAGATGATAGATAGAGGGGACAGATGATAGCAGGGAGACTATAATGTCTCCACAAAAACGATTCCAGGGCACACCACAAAATTGGAGTATTTTACGTGTGCATTCATGTTGTTTCTCACCAGATCTCTGACAAGAGGAATGGCTTTTCTCTTGCGAAGGTCAGGCATGCTGTCAATACTGTAGAGTGCACCTCCCATTCTGAATGAGAAAAGCATGAATCATTACACAGTTTTTACACACTCTTGAGTAAACACTTCTATCACCAAAATACCTTACAATAAAATCATGCTTTGCTCCTTGAGGGCCAATATATTTATCTTAGTTGTTCCTACTTCTTAGCCAGTGAAGGACTTCTCAAGGACTTCAATTACTTCAGCTGCCTCGCTTCAAATTGAAGCAATTACACACCCGGTGTAATTGCCAGGTTTTTGTTTGGCTAACTTAGCAGTCCTTCAGTATGCAGCCTCAGTTCCACTCTGAGGTCTGCCTCATCTACAAATGACCTGCTAGCTAAGTCAGGGCAGCCCAGTGCTGTTCAATGCTCACTGGCTAAATGCCACAAGCTGAATGAGGCTGTGGACCAGAATGAAATAGAACAGAGGATTCCCAGACTAAAGCAGAGCATTTTCAATCCTAAGCAGTGGTGGCAGATTTCCCCAGTGAGCTAAGGATAATTTTAATTTAATTTCAGGAGATATTGCAATAACATATCTAATACACTGACTGATAAGAAGGGTTTTTCATGTAAGAGAAAATAAAATACTGATGGAAACTCACCCTCCTTTACCAAACCACAGCGAGCTGGAGGTCTCTCCTCGAGCCTAAGAGAAAAAGAAGGAAAGTCAAAAGAAGAAAAAAAACATCTTATGTTTATCCCTGCAGACTTTTCTAGCCTTTATATACCGTATGAATGAGGCTGCATCACTGAATGAAAGATTTGTGATTATGAAACTGTTTTATTAGACTCTTAACATCTAAAGTCATATCCCACGTGTGTGTATTTGTATCAGTGGTTAGAAGTGGGTTAATATGTAAATACAGCCAGGGAAATTATAATACATATAACCCATAAGTAAGTACAATTATTAACCAAAAAAGCAGTTACTCAATGTTAGACTTATTAATTTCACAGGAGAATACAAAAATAGGTTATGTAACCATGTAAAAAAATATATATAATAAAAAGCTTGAAATTTAAATTCAAATATGTTTCTGGAGAACCAGACTGTAGGACAGCTCTTGTAAGATACAACACAAAAGATCAAATTGTTGTGAAGATGAATGAAGGAAGTGAAGGTGCCTGTATATAGACAGTGAGGATTTCAACCAGACGCATCTCCTTCTTTCTCTCAAGCAACCATTCAGGTTGTACCTACCTGTAAGCATGCTCCAATGATGGCCGAGCAAAGTGCATGTGAGTGTCACTATGGCAATGACATGAAACTGGAAAGAAAACAAAGTGGGTCGGCACAAACAAACAAAAAATAAAGACGGGGAAAAGAAGCCAAATGTACAAAAACGCAACGCCACACACATCAACATAAACATCGAAGCAAGTGATTAATTCTTTGCACAACTGAATTCAAAGGTAATGAATAGCAACATAATATGTAAATAAAATATGCAAGTGAAAATTGGCCAAGCAAAACTAAATGTGTCAACTAAATCAAGCAGTTTTATCAAGCAGTGGTGTGGTGCTGCACCCAAACTCAAATAAAACGTTTGCCGTCTGTCAAGTATTTTTATTCTACCAAAAGATATCAATTATAGAATATGAAACACATTAAGCCTGTTTTCTGATGTCGTGCAAAAAAAAAAAAAAAACCACGATCAAAATAGAACTCAGAAAGTTACTGTATGTACCCGGCCTCTGCACATAAATAATGCACAACACATACATATTTCAAAGACTTGGTAGACAATTTTAGAGTCTCTTGAACTCAGGTACATCTTTTAGATTACAGGGTGGAGCTGAATCAGGCCTACAGCTCTGGGACTTGACTGGACTGCTGGGAGGACTGGACTGGAAATTAAAGTACGGGTGGGGCTTGAACCATAACTGGGACTGGGATTAATTGGTGCACTTACCTCCCGAAGCTGCTCCAAGACCTTGTTATAGAGCCTGAGCCAGTTCTCTTTGGCTCTGACTGCTGGGTCGACTGGCTCTTTGGGTTCCTCTACAACTGGAGGACTAAAAGAAAAAAACGTATTTTGATTTTCTATGAAAAATGTTTTCAGCTGACACACTTCCAGCAATTGTGACTTATTGATTCTTTTTCTGTCTATTTTTGCTGTTGATTCAGTGCATCGATCGAATTCCCTTTCAACCTTCACTCCTACCTCTCGGGTGGCATCTCCATTTCCTCTACTGGCGTCAGCGGTCTGCTCTCTTCAAAATGCTCCTCTTTCTGCTCCACGGGAATCTTCTCCTCATGCAGATCCGGGGGCGTCCTGGCCTCGTCCTCCAGCATCCTTTCCTCTTCTAGCCACGGCTCTTCCTCCAACTGGGGAGCCTGATCCTCAAGAGCAGCTGACTGTGTGGCGGTAGGATCACTGAGTTGGGATTGAGGTGATGTGGAGGATGGTGTCTGCTGAGAGGATGGGCCCATGGCAGTGGAAGGAGGCTGGGTGGCCGAGTTAGCCAAGGTGGCTGGGTGGGATGGAGGGACAGAGTTGGCTGTAGCAAATTGGTGTTGCGGCGGTACAGCCGAGGCTGGGGGATGAGACTGGGCAGGCTGGGCAGTGGGAACAGAAGACAGGAAAGTAGAAGCCAAGCCTGTAACTGCAGCTGTTAGAGGTTTGGCCATTGAGAAGAAAGAAGTGGCGGATGGGGCTGGCTGGGGCTGAGGTTGTGTTTGGGGCTGGGGTTGTTTAGGTGGTTGGGCTGCATGTTGACCAGAAAGGGGCTGTGCTGTAGGTGCCATGCCTGGAGGATGAGCCTGGTTAGATGTTTGGTTAGAGGGCTGACTGGGAGGCTGCTGTTGGTGCAGGGACGGTTGTTTCTCTAGAGGAGGTCTAGAGCCGGATGCATCGAGCGCTGGGGGGGCAGTTGATGTAGGAGTGGGAGTGAATGGAGGCTCCATGTCCTCACTGAGGGTCCCATCCAAATTGTACAGATCCTCATCATCATACATCATCTCCTCATCCTCATAGAGGCCTTCCTCTTCTCCCTCATACAATCCTCCATCGTCCTCCTCGTACAGAGCAGCCTCTTCTCCTCCATCTTTGCTGTAGTCGCCCTCATCGCTGTACGCCCCCTGGGTCTCATCGGGGTCCCAGTCTGGAGAACCTTTGCTGTAGCTAACTGAGGAATGGCAGGAGTGGTAGGAGTCGTTCTCGTCGTAAGGGTCCCTCTCTCCGTAGTCACCGCCATAGTCTTCCTCACTAAGCTGACTGCTGCATCGGCTGAGCTCTGCAGATGATGCGTAGCTCCCAGTGGGGCTGGAAGAAGGAGAGGAGAGAGTTACAATACAAGGCGGCTACATGCCCAGGAGAGTAAAAAGGTAATAAAGAGAGTTGCAATTATATAATGAACATGGAAACGCTTTATTGTTGTGCGTACATGAATGAAAATATACACATGTGTACAGTAAATTGTTTACCTTTGTGAACTACAATCTGAAAAACGCTTACAGAGCACTATATAACCCGTAATGGCCTGTACACTTTGTATTCTATTGGACAGCTCCACTAAACACCTTTTCTACATGTCTTGAAGGCGGCCAGGAATAATGCTGATGGCTAATCAATGGAGAGCCCCGGGAATACAAGACTAACAGACAAGTAGCGAGAAATAGAGCAGAACAGAAAGGTGAGTGGCCTCTAGAACGCTGACAAAAGAAAAAGGACAAGCATCTAGAAACGCAACAAACAGGGAAAAGGTATTCATGCTTCTTCATGAACGGAGTTATTAAAAACAGAATAGAAGCACAGAGAAGAGGGGGATGGATGGGGGAGAGGGAAATAGCACAGACAGGAAGGGAGTGGTGAGCCAAGAGACAAAATAGAAGTAGAGACTGTGCAGAGAGGGAGGGAGTGTAGCAAGCTGAGAGGAGGAGATGAAGAAGAATGGGCGGGGGTATGAGGAGGTTGCCCTGTCCAATACACTCACACAAGCAGCTAATCTTATAGTACTGACCATTAGATTGCCAGATGAATAATTCATTGAGCAAAAGCAGGATGGATGCATATTTTCATTCCCAGTATGTGAGAAATACTTCAATGAATTCTCAAAAATGTAACAGTATTGTAAACAACTCTGAAAGAAAAATAGCATTTGGTCTGAATGGTCTAATGAAGGGCTACAAATAGTATGGCGGAACTTCTTTAACTGTATTCATTCTGTAATAGGCCCTTTTAGCAGTTTTTACTTGTTACAGTGCTGAATTTGTTTGAGCAGCTTTGGTTCCAAGATATTGTTCATGTTACCTCACGATCGCACTGTCATGGATTACTGGAACACTTGAATAAAACAGAACCAATTTTTTTTTCAGTTACACCTGTGCTTTTCCTGGTATGGAAGGTCAAAATATCTGCTGTGGAAAAAGGCTTGTAGGTAAGCTGAAATCTCACAATTAATGTGGCATACAAGGTCTAGTACTAACCTAAGGGTCATTCTGTGAAAAATCTATCATTGCCCCCCACCTGACACCCTCCGAATCAGCTGATTATTTATGTATAATAGCCTTAGTGTATTTATAAAGCCATGCAAAACATTTTAAACATTAAAGTTTCAATCTGGAAAAAATATATATTATTTTGTTCTTTTAGAACAATCACACATCAAGTCATTTATCAAGCAAAAATGCCAAAGGCTCACACGTTCCAGCTTAAATGTGAGAACTTGCTGCTGGGGTTTAAGATTAGAATCACTATGAACTCAATTAAACTATTGTTGGGAGACACCAGAGGCCCTTTTGAAGGCACCTGGGGCTCTGGGAAAGTGTAATGAGCAATTTTACAACCTAACAGAAATGAAGGCATAGAAAACAACAAAGAAATAAATTGCTAATGGCCATAAGCATTAGTGTTGGTCCTAATTACACCAAACTAGGTACTAACCTGACAGTTCTCTGATGGTGGTAGTCGAGGTCGTGGCTGTTGTCAGATCGTGGGTACGAGAAACTTCTGGAGCTACGGTGCTGGTGGCTAATGGGATACTGGTGGACCGAGGCGTTGGGCTGGGATGTGCTGTAGTATGGAGGTGGGATGCTGTTACTGGTTTCACTGCGATAGTCGCTGTCTCTGTCATCCACAGCACTATCAGGGTCTTCATCTACACAGAAGCACATTAAGAAAAAAACATTTCACTGTTTGTACACAAAGTGAAGTAGCACCAAATAAAAACTCAAAGGAAAGAGAAAGAAGAAAAAAATCCTGTGAAATGGATGATCTCAATCGACACATTGGCATGTGGCACAGAGATAAGAAGCTCTAATCAGCAGTGAACTAATCTTTAAGTACTATGGTAATTAGAAATAACCTAGATGTGCTGGCAGCATTCCACTGCCGAATCCCAGTTAGACCCACACGGGTCATTCAAAGTGCATTCATACATGAAACACATGATGAACATCATCAGTGCTTTCCCTCTCTGTCTCATCATCATCATAACTGAACATGAATCTAATCTGTTCAGAGAGGAGAAGCTTTACTCTCCTGCTGTGTCCATAGATCAAAGATCAACATCCCAGAGGGAGGTGATCGCAGACTTTAACAGTGCTGAAGCAGTCGAAAGTGAAACCAGCTATCAATTAATCATTCATCACTATCCATCATAATCGTTCGCACTCTGAAAGTCACTGACGAAGGCAGCTGCTGCACCTCTTACAGCTTCATCTTCATCTGTCTGGACATGTAAACACTAATCAGAGGCATCGAACTTGATTTCTCACTTCAGCCATGTCTCCATATGTTTAACTCTCCCTCAGTCACTTCATCAGCTCACCGATCTATCATTACCCCTCTGCTCTTTCTTTTATCCTCTCAGTGAACAGAGATGAGATGAATCGCTGCAGTTGTGTGGGTGAGTCTGGCAGGCTCTTACATAAGACCATCTGCTAATCACAACAAGAGAGAAAGCGATGGGCAGGGATGTAGAGGGACACAGGCGACTTTTTGCATCAAGAAATGCATTCCATACACTGTGTGTGTGTGTGTGTGTGTATATATGTATATGTATATATATATATATATATATATACACACATATATATATATATATATATATATATACATACACAGTTTATGAGCTACAAGTGTATTGTGTGCAATGTGGACAGTTTAAGTTAGGTGTATTAGTACAGTGGCAGAATATTTCATTATTGCGACACTGTACTGCAAAGTGTAGGTTTGAAATGAAACAGTTCTGGATAACGCACAGACCTTGCTGTTTTTCAGTCTCGGTCAAAGAAACAGTCTTATTGAAAGATGCTGCAATCTGATCATTATCTACAAGTACAAAGTGAAACTGCCTCTAAAACTAGATGCTGCTGTTCTTTCTGTCACTTTGTTCAAGTTGTGACCACTACAGAAGAAGTTTCCTCCATTTTTTTGAGACGTGTAGAAGGACAATGACAGGACAAGCAGTCTTACAATGTTCTAAGGAAACACTAAAAACTGAAGCTCAAAGTCAGCACTCCAAAAATACATCATTTAGTTTCAAATCTAATATTGAGTTCTCTCTTCAAACACTGGAGTGTATGTACAGTATGTGGTGTTTGTGCACTTACTTTGCTGGTCTCCCCATAGACTCCAGTTACCTGCAGTGAAACATGAGGGTGTCAGTAATGATTATGAATTCTTGGGTGTTGGTATTCAAACATTAACATGCATTCACACCATGAACACTTCAAAGTTCCCAGACGGAGCTGGAGAATGGAAATTGCACCCAGAGTGAACGCTGAGCCTCAAAGTCTGCCCAGGTGCTCCAGACAGCTGGCTCAGCAATCTCTGCAGACTGTTCCAGTAGTCTGCTCGCCTCTGGACATCGGATATCGCTATTGATCCCATACAGTGCAGCAATCCAGGACCCTTTAACCCTCTAACGCACAGCAACCCATGTGTGGCTACACACATAATGCACATGCAGACCTAAAGCAGCCTAATTACATCTCAACAGCTAAACACATAACTGTCACGTTCCGCACAAGCTGGTTTGTCAAGAAAGTGGTCGGTTACTTACAGCACTGGGTTCCTGGTGCACGGAGAGGACGTTCCTGTTCCTCCTGGTATGAATACTGAAGCCAAAAGGAGGAGGGCAAATGAAAAATGCACACAGACAAAAGTAGTTAGCTCGAAATTAACAGAGAAATTTGAAATTTGATGCCTATGCATAGGCAGTGGAGAAAATGTTGCCAGATTTCATCTTCTAATGTGTACTATATTTGCACAATTAGTTGCTTTGTTCCTACAACACACGGATATGTTGGGATACTAAATCAAACAGGGTGACAGCTTACATCTTGGTCCCTCATGGCGTTGAGCTGCTCTAGTTTTTTAGCCCAGTACCGTGCCTCATCCTCAGGGATATCTGAAAACAACCAGCCACACAAACTCAGGTGATAAAACAGCCAAAATGGAGCTCCACCTACCTAAGCACCTAAAATAGTTATTCACAAAACTGTCTGCCTGTGAACAGCTTTGTTCTATGTCCCAAACGACGACAAAGTATGCAAAGACATCACATTTTTAAACAATATTTGTCCCAGTTCTGAATGTTTTAATAACACAGAACTGCAGATACTTTGGCCCAGTCTGAATACAGTGACATTGAAAACTAGCCTTTTAACTTGCAGCCCTAAAGCTAAACCCTAGAAATAGGTCAGGTCCACAAATTAAGGAGTCAGGTGTACAATATTGACTTGAGGAAGAGGAAACAGTGTGAAAATGACACTTAATCAATGCTGAGAGGAGCACAGCTTGATCACTGAGAAGGAAAGGACACAAACAGTCCTCTTTCTGACACACATTCACACACACAACCTGGCAAACACATCGTTGAAAAGTAGGTCAGGTTAATTAATCAGTGAAAGACTATTGGTGTTCATATATCACCATTTGCTGTGAAAATATACTGACAGACATAATTTATTTGCTCTATTTTCCCCTTGCCTACAGGACTGATGATTTCCTATAGTTTCATATTTTCATCTTCTCCCACCTATCGACAGCTTCTGATTCTGACGTGAGCATTGATCTCTCACCTAGAGGCAGCTCGAAGCGTGTATCGAGCAGCACCAGGTGGAGAGTGGGATCTTTGGTGCCGCAGATCTCGTTATCAGCCATGATGACTTGAGAGTCCAGTGTGAGCCACTCCCCTGGACCTTCCTGTGTACGGAAAGATGTTTTGCAGCTGATACAAACGATAGCAACATAGTATAATATAGGAAATTCCAACCACCAACACTGCTTGTACTGCAAGATCCTTAAGTACAAGTCAGTATAGAGTGATAGACTACAAGTGGTGGTTACTAAAAGCAAACCTCATTAGACTGCCGGATGCTACGGAGGGGAATCCATACAGTGCCGACCATGGTGTCCCAGATTAACCCTTTGTTCCATACCTCTACTGTCAGACCAAGGTCCAGGCGGTTAATTTCACTGCAAACAGTCAGAAAGGCAGAAAAGTTCAAAATCAAAAGAAAGGAAACAAGTTATTGATAAAAAGATATTTAAATACAGTGAGGAAAGTAACTGAGGTAATTTACTGTTATACCAGACTTTCATCAACTGATGTATTCGTTATTTTCTTTACCGTTTCCACTTGATGTTACTTTACATTTTCACTCCACTATATTCCAAAAGATATTCTGTCACTTTTGTTTTATTAAGTTTATCAGACAGTTTTATTGAATAGCTACTTTTCAGAAAAAAGGAACATATGTGAAGTTGATAAAATACAAACCACTATCAAAGATATAACCAGTGGTTCCTAAACATTTTGGCTTGAAATGCCTTCCACAAAACCTGTGTCTTTTCAGTGTAATTCAGCTATCTATGAGTCCTCAGCAGCATAAATAACTGCTCCAGGTAAGACAGGTTAAACTATTCAACATCTTGTAAACAAAAAAAATTCAAGAAAACTGTTCCAGTAAAGTTATGCTTCGTCTTCCCTGCCCCCATTTCTATGTGACGATCGGCACTGGTTTGTCTGTCTGTCTCTCTGTTAACAATATTACTCAAGAACGGATTTCGATTAAATTTTCAGAGAATGTCAGAAATGATACAAGGACCAAATAATTAGACTTTGGCAGTGATGCAGCTCATAGTCTGGATCCACTTTTTATTTTTAAAGATTTCAAATGATACGATGACTGAGCAGCCTTGGCGGAGTACTGCACTCTCTGAGAGCTTTTCTAGTTTATAATGCAGTCCTTTGGTGGAGGCCTGACATGCAGACTGGACCACTGGACCAAATGACATAGGTCTTTACTATGAATTAGCTCTACTTTGATCAAATACATGATACTTACACACTGTTGCATCAGTATTAATCTTTTTCTGAGTAATGTGTACTTTTATTTTGACACTACATGTTGACATTGTACTTTTGTAATTCTAGCTAAGCCGAATATTGAATGGAGGACTCTGACTAATGGAGTAACTTCACATTTCATATGTTTATTTAAGTAAAGGATCAAAGTACTTTCCCCCCATTTAACACACTCAAGCACTCTTAAGGCCCGGTCACACCGCCTGAACTTTGCTAGAGCGTTCCTTGAACGGTAGGGGGGGAGGGGGGGGGGGGGGCGAATTTCGACAACGCTCGTCACCGCGCACAAAATGGGAAAAAAATCGAAAACACGGGCGTTGGCTTAGCGTTGGTTTAGCGGTAGCAAGCGTTGCTTTAGCGTTGGTTTAGCGGTAGCGAGCGGTGGTTTAGCGTTGGTTTAGCGGTAGCGAGCGGTGGTTTAGCGTTGGTTTAGCGGTAGCGAGCGGTGGTTTAGCGTTGGTTTAGCGGTAGCGAGCGGTGGTTTAGCATTGGCTTAGCGGTAGCGAGCATTGCTTGAGCCTTGGCTTAGCGGTAGCGAGCATTGCTTGAGCCTTGGCTTAGCGGTAGCGAGCATTGCTTGAGCCTTGGCTTAGCGGTAGCGAGCATTGCTTGAGCCTTGGCTTAGCGGTAGCGAGCATTGCTTGAGCCTTGGCTTAGCGGTAGCGAGCGTTGGTTTAGCGGTAGCGAGCGTTGGATTAGCGGTAGCGAGCGTTGGATTAGCGGTAGCGAGCGTTGGATTAGCGGTAGCGAGCGGTAGCGAGCGTTGGTTTAGCGGTAGCGAGCGGTAGTGAGCGTCGGTTTAGCAGTAGCGAGCGTTGGTTTAGCGTTGGTTTAGCGGTAGCCAGCGGTGGTTTCGCGGTGACGCGAGCATTGGTATAGCGGCGTTCTGCGCATGCGGGCGTTGGCTCGGCGGGGGTATAAAGTTGGTTTAGCAGCATACCGCTTGTGACTACGGAGCTGAACGGATCATTCGTCAAACATGGCTGGTGACATCTTCATGAAGTGCTGGAAGGCTCGTGGATCCTCATTCCTCAGCTTGTCATACAGTCCATGTTCAGGCCTTCTCAGTATCCACTGTCTGACCCACACAACTCTGTCTCTCCTTCTTCTCTCTCTTCTCGTTCTGTCAACAGCTTGTTGCAATCTGAGGAGGTTCTGATTCTGCTGCTGGACTAGTGCACCAATCATAGCAAGTCTCTCAGCATCATCCATGGTGATACAGTTTTACTGTAACTTTGAGCAAATTCGATATAGATGACCAACGCCAAACCAAAGTTCATCACCGCCATGGATCGCTGCTTCAACGCCTGACACCGTTCCAGCAACCCCGTGTCCGCTCGTAAAACGCTTACAACCGCCCCACTGAAGTTTGCGCAACGTTTAATCGCCGCCCGGGCAACGCTGGCGAAGCAGCGGTGGTCCAGCGTTCAAGATTTTGATTTTGCGTTGGCCTAGCGGACCCAAGCGTCCACGAACTTGCGTCTAGCGGTGCCAAACTTTGACTGGGCGTTGGTGGAGCGGGGGTGAACTTTGCCGGGGCTGAAAATTGCCCCCTCCTCACCGCTCGCAATATTTTGTGCAGCTCAAAACTTTCGGAGCGGTAGGAGGGCCCCTCCAGAAACATCAGCGGTGGCCGAGCGTATACGGCGTTGCTTTAACGGGGGTCAACTTCTGTTAAACGGTGGTGAACGGTTACGAGCGGTGATGAATTTTTTTCACCGCTCCAGGAACACTCCAGCAAAGTTCGGGCGGTGTGACCGGGCCTTTAAACACACAAGATACACTGTAATTACTTGTGCGCTTCACTGTGACAAATAAGGCACGTCTCTATGGAAGCAGGCCTGAGAGAATCTAACATTAAGCATTTACAAGACAGCAGGAAGCAGGACAGAAAGAAAAAAGAGAAAGAGAGTGAGGGATGAATAAGGGGAGGGAGAAGAAGAGCATGATGAAGGCAGTGGAGGAGGTGATTGTATCGCATGCCTGGAGGGACAAAGCGGGAACTTTAATTAAGAAATAGAGGGAGTGGATTTCCCATCTCAGTGGTGACTCCTTTTAAGAAAAGTGCCTGTTTGATTCATGGCAGTGACTGAGGGGGCACAGTCATTTAAAGGCAGTTTGAAGGAGGGCATGAGGCGCTCTCTGCAGTCCAAACATTACATAAGACAGCTTCACTGATGCAACCCCAGTACAATGCTCAACGCCTCCGAACATCATACAGATGCACAGGGCGCCGCAGTAATCCTGCCTGCTGCATCCCACATGCTAAATGATTCGCACCATTTATTGCCCATATGCTGCTACAATGTCAATCCCACGCTGGGTCTTCTCTGAACGCCAGATACTCTGTGTTGTGCAATATTTTACTGATTGCACCAAGCTTTCATTCAAAATTTATTGAAACGCATTCTTAAAAACAAACAATTTTAAAAGTAAACAAAAAAAGACTGCTGATGATGCCTAGAGAGTAGAATAAAGAGAAGAGGGAGTGAACAGAATGAATATGAGGTGTGGTGGAGTAAGGGTGAAATGGGGAGAAGACGAGGACAAGAAGCTGAGCTAAGAGATGAAGATCAAGGAGCTGGGTTTAGAGGAAGCAGCAAAGGAGGGGAAAGAAGGGCTTGGTAGGGAGCCAAGGTTGAGAATGAGGATGAGAGGGATGGAAAGTATCGAGGGAGAGCAGATGAAAAAGAGCATGAGGTAGTTGTTGGAGGCGGAGAGGAAGAGCTATGTGAAACAATACAGGGATAAAGGGCAGTTGGGATGGAGGAGTGAAAAAGAGGAGGGGGGGGCTGATAGAAAGCAGGAGGGAAAAAAAACACAAAAGCACTCAAGCATCTGAAGTAGAGAGTGTAATGGCAGGATGAAAAGAGAATGCAGAGGAAGGAGAGGAAAGTGTTGAAAGAGAAGAGAGAGCTTTGTCAGAAGATGATGAAGGACTCACAACATGAAGTCTTGCTCCCAGCTGGGCAAGTTGCCCCTGACAGCGATGGTTGTGCTCTTCACATTTTGTACCTTTAGAGTCACATATGTGTTGAACTTCTCTGTTAAGGAGAAAAGGATGAAGAAAGAGATGTGTCACATTGAAAAACATCTGCATTAGAAAACAATACTGTAGTCTCTGCTAATATATATTCTACATTTCTTCACAGTAACTGACTTCCTATACCTCCATTTCCATTCATGGCTGCAGTATGCAATGTGTCCTGCTCAAACATTTATGCCACATAACAGAAAGTCTCTCACTCTGTACCTCCTCTTATTTCCCAGAACTTACCTTGGGGTCCATCCAGCTTGGCTTTCTTCACTGTGGAAACACAGAGAGGGACATTGTAACATACAGGAATGCCATCTGTTTTCATGGTCATGTGTGCTCTGTTCTGGCTTTCACATAGAAAATGGAGGATGCTTGTGATACATTAAAAGAACAGTCAGTGCAATTTAATTAAACTTATGCAACATGAAACTATAGGAAATTCTACATACTGGTAGAATCTTATTAAACAGACAAAATTTCCAATCCCTACAAAGTGGCAGAGGCTGCAGAGCACATATTCACATAGTACATGAGTGTTGACTCAGGCAAAGCAAAACTTCAATTACATAGATCCGGACTAAGTGTTCTGCCTTATTTGCCATAAGGTCCAGACTTGTTGGCACTGAGTGTGGTTGCAAAACATTGAAACACACAACACATAAAAAATGTGGCTGTCACACTGTGTTTTGCCAGCATGGAGTGCAGAAACAGCAACTACAGCATGACTAGATGCAAGTGCAATGATCCTATAATGCACACATGAATATCTTTTTTATTACTAATAACATATTTTTTTAATAACAGGGAATCCACATGTAGTGGTAGATGTGGTGAAAAAGAAAAAATAAAACTTAATTATTCAGTATTTAGAATTTAACACAATCAGTGTGAGAGATAAATTATGTTAAATGCATTTTGAATGTCTTTATTGCAGAAATATTTAAAGAGAAACTGCCACTTTGGACTGTGAAGCACAGTGTGTTTTTTTAGTGGATTTTGAGTGTACAGTTAAAGCTCAGGCTCTCTCTCTGCAGCACCTTTTTAACCAGCTTTGACGTAACTCGCACATACATTTTTAATGCCCCACAACCCACCGCTCCTCAACACATGCATGCGTTCGTGCACACACACACACACACTCCAGAAGATCCACACACTCCAGAAGATCCACACACTACACTAAAGGTGTATGCACATCCTACACACATTTGCATTAATAAAATGCAAGCACTTGGCTCACTACGTTATATAACCAAACATTTCTCACCTCTTCACTAATGTGATGACTTATCTCACAACATTCTCCACAGACTGTCCACACCAAAACTAGTCACCATAGTAACCACCTCAAAATGAAGAGCTAAATTGCCCTGAGTCAGCAAGGCACTTTTTGTTTCTATTTCTCACTTACTTGATATTTCTTTCATCCACAGTACACACACACTCAGGCTAAATCTGCAGCTTTAAGTGCCATGCTGTTACATCAGCAAGCAGAGACACACACACATACTCAAATGCAGTAGCTCACTCACATACACCTGCAGCAGTGATAAAAATATTAATCTCTGCTTCCATTTATACCTCAGCAACCTTTACGAAAGCTCATTATGTGCAACACATAAAATCATGCATGTAAACACACGTTACGTTGTATGTTTGCATCTTTTCAATAAGGTCCATGCTCTGCTCTGACACTCAACAGTCTCAGTCTTTACATTGCTTAGACAGACCACATCAGAGTTACATTCTTGCTGTGTTTTAATGTCAACACTAACACAGTCCTGGAAATATAACAGTACATGAGGAGAATCAATAAAAAGGGAATTGGATTTTCAGTGGCAGAAAGCTGAAGCTTAATGATAGCACACAATCATAAATCTCTCTGACAGGCTGAGTTATGATGACAAATACCCGAAACACTACAAACAACATTTTTTCACAACTGCATGCACCTAAGCAGACAAGACAACCCCAACATACATGTACTGTACATGTACTGTATGTGGCTGTGACTCATAAATAAGCCTCCTTGGAACTGTAACACTGAATCAGTTGGCTGAAATGTAGGTTATGGGTGAAGAGCACCGATTCAGAAAATGAGTTCAAAGCTATATCTATCCATCACCATCTTGTTAACAAGGATACAACAAATCAAAACAGGTTTGGCTTTCTTTAATCAGAGGATATGGAGCACAATCTGAAGGACCGAGCAGTAAATTTTGTGCAGCACAGTATCAAGGGTTTTTTTTTTTTTTCTCATTTGAGCAGAAACTTCATTCAGGAAGTACCTCTGACACAGCAGAGTCTGACTTATGGGAACCAAGTCAATTGCCAAGAAAACAAAAACTTGACAGGGAATCAAGCAAACCCTTCAACTTGAACTGTCAGGGAATATAAAGCAGGGAGTGGGCGAGCCGAGTTCAGCCATCCAATGACAAAATGAGGGATGACATGATTCAGACAGACAGCACCTTATTCTGAAGGATCGCATATACATGGAGACCTGCAGCAGTCCTTGCAACTGCTGACAAAGACATTACACTCCCTGATTTAGTGCCCGAATCAAGACAGGGAGAAAACTGGATTTCAAAGTGTGTTGGATATCTGCAGGAAAAGAAGCCAAGTTTTTCAGAGCTAATCTGTATCTGTGTCTGAATTCTGCTTTGTCGGCAGATGCGCCAAAGAATTGCTGTCTATTCAAGAGGCACAAAGTACTGTGGAGGCCAGAAATAGCTCCAGTCAGGTAAGCATGAATGATGTAACCGGAACAGAAAGAGGGCTCTCTGCCAAGTCTCGTAGTCTACAGCACTGACAGCCGCAGCCAGTGTTTATGAATGAATAACACTCGGGGTCCTAATGACACCGGGGACTGACTCAGAGCAGGGACAAGCAATGGGTGGACCTGGCGGGACAGGGTGAGATGGGGCAGCATCCATAATAGATTTGACGTATAAAAGGTGACTTTAAAAGCCCCTTAACTTTCCTTTCCTCCTAACATTGCCACTACTCCATTTAGGACAAATTTCTACAGTTCAAACATCTATGCATATACAGACTCGTCCTTCATTAGTTTAAGAGATTTGGTTAGTCAGAGGATTATATAATTGCTGTAAAAAGTCATTATCAAGCAAAAGTATCAAATACTCTGCGGTTTTATCTACTCCAATTTTTTTTACAGCAGACATCTTGACCTGTCACAGCAGGGGAAGCACTGGAGTATTAATGGTGGTGATATTACATGCCTACTCTTTTGCGTGCTTGTTACACCTAATGAAACAGTACCATGATCAGTTTCACCTTTACTCTCCCTACTGTGACAAGTCTATCGTGAAAATAGTCTACTGGTGTTTGATCTAAAAGAAAATATCAGAATATTGTGAAAATGTCCTCATCATAACATCCTGAAGCTCAAGATAACACCTTCAAACGTCTTGTGTTATCCCACCAGCTCTCTTGCAGTAAATCCTCAAGACTGAAAGGCAGATGTGCTGGAAACTGTAGACCATATACGGACATATTTTTTCACAGTAATTTCCCTTGGATCACCAACCTGGATGTTGCTCTTTCAGGGCTCAAATACCTACCTTGTAATCTAAATTTTACGCTAATGTTTCAATCATTTACAAGAAATATAAAGGACAAGAACCAAAAAAAAGTCAGCCTGCAAGCTGTTCTTTAGGCAACGATTTTATCAAACAGCTGCCCATTAATTTTCTTTGGTATGACTCATGCACTAGTAGAAAAAATACCCTAAGCTCTAATTGGAATGTTTCACCATTTTCTGACACCTTCTAGCAAAAACGATTAATGTATAGGTTTGTTTATAATTACCACAAGAATTAGTAACGGCCACAATAACATTTCTGACAGGCACTTTCTAATAAATACTCTGTTCTAAATCCCTCAAGTGAACAACTAGTGAATGCAGCTATTCCCACTTGTCCTGGTTTGACTTCACACAAAACTGGCTCGGTGCTTTGAGCAAGTGCTTTTTCTCCCCCCTTCTTTTTCCATTTTTGCTGATTCGGCCGCTATCTGTGCAACAAAAACCTAAAAATGTTCAGACTTCACACACAGTACGTCTCTCTAAACCTGGGTCGTGCTCCCCCGTTTACCGCGCCCTGGATGTGAAGCGGCTATGAGCAATCACAGCAGATGATGCTTATTCATCGCCCTGAAAGGCAACAGTGTCAGCATCAGGTGCTTTCTGGGAGTCTGCTGGGAGGAGGTGACGCATCGCTTCAGGGAAAACGCGGAAAAGTGACGCGCATCTCCAGCAGCCTGCCAGTATTCCCTCATCACGGTACGGCGGAGCGGCAGAGAGGAGGCGGAGGCGGCAGCGGCAAGCGGTGCGGCAGCGGCAACACCAGCAGGGGCTTTTCCTCGTCCTCCTCCTCCTCAGACTGCCCACGCATGAATGAACAGAGTGGATGATGCACACACATACACACACAGTATCCGCAACAGTATAACCCAGGAGTGGAGACAGCAGTACTCCTCTTCCATTTAGACATTTATAGAAACAGCATGTTAGTGTTTGTTTTAGCCAACGGTCACGACTAATTGCTGGCGATGTCTGGTGACAATTAAAGACATACTGGCTTGAGGTCAAATTGTAAATTGAATGAACGTGTCATTCAGCAGAAACAACGTGTCCCCCCAGTTGGAAGGTGTTGTTGTCTCAGTGAAACCGAGCGAAGCTGCTGGGTGATTTAATGACTATTCAGCACAAACCCTGCTCTGCCCGGGCTACACACACACACTTTTCCACGGAGCTGATAGCCCGCAGGCTCCTGTCACATACAACTGCTGCAGTTACCAGCAAGTGAAACCCGAATTAACACTAAAAAAACAACACACGCAGGGGTTTTCGTGTCTCCCTCCGTAATTTCCCTCTCTTACCTCCCACACACAGCAGGGACATCTCTGATAGCGGCGTGAGCGTCCCCGGCTGTCCTCTACTGAGAGCTCCGTGATTTGTTTGGACCGTCCGTTGGTCTCTTGACTACGAAAAACTCACACCGTCGAGCCCTAAACGGCGGCGGAAACGGGCCAGCGGCATGTCAGGGAGCGCTCGGTGTGTTTCTCTGCGGGGCTGTTTGCTCGCTGTCGGCCAGAGTGTCTTCCTCGCCCCCCGGTGCCTCCTCCTCTGCATTGCCTCAGCTCTCCTCCGCTGCTCCTCCTGCGCGCTCAGCCATCTTGTTTCAGCAGCAGCAGCCTCCGCGCGAGGATAGTTCCCCCGCGCCGCGCGCCGCCCTGACGTCACGGCTGCTTGATGAGTAGCAGGCGGAGAGATGAAGGAGGAGGAGGGAGGGAGGGGGGGGGGGGGTGTTAACGGAGGCACCGGAGCCAGGATGGATGGAGCTGAATTAGTATTGATACCGTCCTGCCCGGTGTACTGTGCTCAATGAACAACATGGCGATCAGGCAGTTCATTGTTTCACAGCGTTTTAGAAAAGTTTTCCAACCCAACCAAACAATACCAGTATCTATGAATTCCTAATTAGAGCAATTAATCAATATGTACACCAAACATAGATCAAAGGATCAATTCTAACTAGTTATTTAAATACAAGTTAACGATTTTATTGACTGTTTTGGGTAAGCCTCCTAAACTGCCAACAATATTATTGATGAGTTTCTTTGACAGAATAATGTTGAATCAATTTAATATTGTGTGTAATATGAAGTCAAATTTCTCTGCTCATTTATTTAAATCTAAATTTAAGTTGTAGTAACTAAATTAAATTGGCTTGAATTTTTCTTCACCATGAATCCAGTATTTTCTGTCCACTTCCCTTCTTACCTTCTATATAAAAAAAATAAGGTTAACAAAAGTTAGCATGAGAGTTAGCATAAAAATGATGTTCAACCAACAAATTAGTTAGATGTATTAGCTTTTTCTCCACAGAAATTCCAGCAGGTATATTTTAAATACCAGTCTTAAATGTCTGATATTGCCCAACATTTTAAAATTTTGAAGAAGACCTACAATCTGTGTAAAAAAAATAAAAGGTTATTAATCCAATTTCATTAAGTTTTCTCAACTTGAATATAGTTTGAAAATAACTAGTGGAGGAATATAGGTTAGATTACACACAAAATTAACATTATTTTGTCAACCGAACCAGAATAATCTTTGCAAATTAAAAAGTTGATCAAAATCAGTGAATTTTATTCATTCAATTTTATATTCAAGGCTCTGTGTTTCATTAAGAGATGGAATAGGTTTCTTTGGATTATTTCTTGGTGTACTAAACATGCCTGAACAATTTTTTAAATGGTTTGCATTGTGTGTTAGAGGACCTGTCGGCTTAAACAAATATGATACAAAGGACATTTCAAAAAAAGTATTTAGTCTTTTAGGAATAACTTCCATTGAAGCAATGAATTTGGGAATGTTTTCAGATATGGTTTGACTAATAATGAACTTGAGTTTAAGTTAAACCTGCTAATACAGTTGATGGAGTATCTTGTTTCACTATAGCTTATGCTGGCCAAAGTTAGCGGTGAAATGTGGCCATCCTTTCCTTCAGTTTAGCTGAGAAGTGGATTAGAACAACTAGGTTCCATTTGACAAATCTGCTCAACCAGAGAGGATTTATTATATATTATGTGAGGCACTCAAGTTTTTTTTGTCATTTTTGCTTTCAAGATTTAAATATTGTGTGCTGAAGTACACAATTGCACTTAAAAATAAAGAAAATTAACAAAAATGTTGTTGTTGAATGAATCAATTCTTCAAAACTGACAAAAGTATAAAAGCATAAAAAACTGCTAAAGAAAAAAACTTGTATTCATAATTATTGTAATTAAGTATGCAACAGACAAAAATTCATTTAAAAATGAGAAAAAAGCTTAATGTTTATGAGTTATGAAATTACCATACTAGCTATATCGAAGGGCCTGCAATTTATTTATTTATTTATTTTTTTGCTTGAAGTAAAACATGTCACAAAGTACCATTATAAATGAAGCATTGCAGTGCTACAGAGTTGTCCAGGTCTATAAATCATGTTGGCCAGACATATAAGAACATGCTTTTTGGTACACGGGCAGCAAAAATCACATTATTTGTTTTTTTCAGTGAGAAGGAAACAAAAAAACGATTATGTGCACTAAAATTGTGCCTCATATTGTATCATCTGTCCAAATGATTGCAATATGATTTTTATCATGATTTTTGTCTCATCTTCTGCGTTATTTTTTTAATCATGTTATGACTTAAAATCTACATGTAAGCGGCTTCTTTCTTCTGTATTAGTGTAGTCAGAAATAACTTGAGCATTTGCCACCACCGCATGTTTTCCCCATTGAAACTAGGCCACCATGTACAGCTTGGACTCATGCCCCACTTGTACCACACTTTATTTAACCTAGCAATGATGGGAACAATAGTTTTATCCTCTGATCTAGAATATATGGAAATAACTACAAATATTGTGGACTATTTTTAAGCCTAATCCCGTTTTTCTGTAGCTCTACACTTTCATTTAGTTGATGTGGAGTTCCAAATAGTCGTGAATTTCAGGGGAGGCTAGGAATACATCCCCAGTATCTAGAACATATGCATTTGTACCTGTGTAATCCTGTAAATCAGAAGAATACACCTGCCATTTACTAAGAACATATAAAGTAAAAATGAGTAGGACTTTATTTACTGCATTCTTTGCAATTATCATAGCTGATAAAGAGGAAACACTCAGGTATACAGAAACCTGCAGCTGTAGAGAAGCAAACAGTGACTTGTATTGCAGAGGAGTCCTGAGTGAAAATCTGGTTTAAACGCACAATAATTTAATCAATATTGCTGGACTATTTCTAGATTTTCAAGGACCCTTTGCAGAATCTTGATTTCCTATTTAGACACTCATGTAAAACCACCAAATTGGCATCATATTCCGTGTATCCATACAGATGAAAAAACATTGCTTTTTACACGGAAAACTTGTTTTAACTGAATGCAAGAGTGTGGGATTTATACAATTTACATACTGTGCTGATTAAGCCTACCAAGGCCAAGGAAATGTTTTTGTGTCTCAGAGTATCCTGGAGATTAAAATATGGTGGGTCTGCCCATATTCTGGCACTGGCTCAATGCTAGTGATGTATTCTATGCAAACCAGCAATGACTGATGAAGTGAATAGGGAGCAAAGACAGTGGTGGGGACAGTGTAGTCTACAGCAACTAGAAGTTTTGCAGAGCTTACAGGGAATAGTCTAGGAAGTGTCTAAGTAGAGCTTCTGATGCTCAAGTTAAAAAACATAAAGTTACACAGTAAAAAGCTTACCGTAAAATGTACAGTAACTTACTGGCAGCAACTAGGGGCTGCACAGTTGCGTAGTGGTTAGCACTTTTGCCTTGCAGCAACAAGATCCCCTGTTCAAATCCTGGCCTGAGCCTGGGATCTTTCTGTATGGTGTTTGCATGTTCTCCCTGTGCATGCGTGGGTTTTCTCCGGGTACTCCGGCTTCCTCCCACAGTCCAAAAATATGCTGAGGTTAATTGATTACTCTAAATTGCCTGTAGGTGTGAATGTGAGTGTGATTGTTTGTCTGTATATGTAGCCCTGTGACAGACTGGTGACCTGTCCAGGGTGTCCCTTGCCTTCGCCCGAGTCAGCTGGGATAGGCTCCAGCACCCCCGCGACCCTAGTGAGGATAAAGCGGTGTATAGAGAATGGATGGATGTTCAGGCTGGAATGCTGTTCTGCAGTGTTGGGACATTTTCTCTACCAGAAGGGGGAGACAAAAGTTCTGCATTGCAAGTTTAGGGGAGTTAACTGCATCAAAATCTAAACAAACATACCAATTATAAAATATGAATGAATGAAATAGCATATTTGTTTAGCAGTTATAAGTGGTAAAATGAAACTACTGCACTGAGACCTTCTGAATATTCAGGATAACAGCTCAGTTGAACTCAGCAACATGACAGATTCTGTAAAAAAGAAGGACAAGTGAGGCAGAAGGGGGTGAAAAATGAACCCTCCAATTGATGACAGGAAGCATTACAAGGAATATATGGTCCAAAACGGGATCAAACCCTCAACTTCAGCATTAGTGTTGCATTTTTACTGGCTGACCCAACTGCCCATTATTCTAAAGTTACACACAGAGTAGAGTTATGTTTATGAATACTGGTAAATAAAGTTACCTACAAAATCTACACTGCAAAGTATGAAGACGGTCAGTATTTGGTAATACACCACCATGTGTATCTGAGGAGTCAAAAATGATTACAGAGAACTGAAAGACAAGAAATTAGACAAAAGTATGACTATTTTGGTCTTACTTTTTAGTATCTTTTCTGTTTCATTGCATACTGCAACATCTTAGAATCTTTTGATCAAACGGCATAAGTAGGAAAGTATCACTCTTTTAATGCAGCAGATCCTTCTGGACAGCTGGCTCAAATATAGCAATTATCTCTCATGTAGGATGATACTCATTGACAGATCCAGGATAAACATGTACAACAATAGGCACAGCGACTATGAGTCAGTATGTGGGCACTGCAGGAACTATATGAGCATGTCTGGGTGTCTGTTTTGCCAAACTGACAAAGAGGATATCACACTTAAGATGGAGAAAGAAAGTGAGCTCTGCTGAGGAACGAGAGCTATCACACACACACATCCCATGACTGCTGAGTCTGTCAAAGGATGACAAGAGGAGAGATGGTGCGAGTGGGGATATGGCAAAGACTCAAAAACAAAGAAGACTCGGCTGAGTCACACCAGGAGATGAAATTCACAGAGCTCACTCACTTTGCACGTATAAGAGTTGCAAAAACATGTGTCATTCAAATTCAGCAAGAAGTACCAAGTTGAATTTGATATTTGAAATGCTATGTATTGTTGAGTATGTCTTTACAGTTCAGATTTAGGTTCTTGGAAAGATTAGAAACATCTTAGTGGATTTATATGATTAAGAACAACGTATTTCTTTAAGCCTCACCTTTATAGCTTTACTCATTTGAAGCTTGGAACAAAGTCTAATTTAACTGTTCGTATATGCTGACTTGTTTACACACACAGCAAGCTTTGTCTGTGTAGTTATGAATTCATTTCAGTTCATTTTTATCTATGCAGCTATTAGAAGATCATTGGTGGCCTTCACCAGTGCTGTCTCTGTACTATGATATATTCTAAACCCTGACTGAAGCTCTTTCGACGAACCATTTCTACACAGATAATCACAAGAACTTTTTCAAGAATTTTAGAAATAAAAGAGAGGTTGGATTTGGGCCCATAGTTGGTGAAAACACCTGGATCTAGAGTAGGCTTTTTTTGAAGTAGCTTTATTATAACCACTTGAAAAACCTGGGGTCTGTAGCCTGTTAGCAAAAAGAAATTAATGATAATTAACGCTGCAGTGTTTATTAAAGGAAGGATTTCCTTGAACAATCTAGTGGGCAAGCAGTCTAGCAGACATGTTGCTGGATCAGAGGAATTTTTGACCAGGTCATTATTGAAAATGAGAATCAGTTCTCAACTAACTTACCTGGTTAAATAAAGGTTAAATAAAATAAAATAAATTCACTGTGAACTCAGAGATTTACATCAGAGAAGCAGTCCAAATGTAAATCTGGTTCTATGGACACTTCCAGAGTCTCTGCACCTAAAGACATGTTCAGGATGTTTTGTCTTCAAACTTTAGTGAAGAAGGTCATGAAATCTTCACTACTGAGAGCTAAAGGCTCCACAGAGCTGTGACTCTTTGTCAGCTGAGCTACAGTGCTGAAAAGAAAGGATGTTCTTGTTATCCTCAATTAAAGATGAATAATTGACAGTTCCTGTCTATGCTGCTGAATTTGTAGAGCGCCATTGCCTTTCCAGTCTTCTTGAATTCTGCTTTAAGATGCACAGTTGTTCATTAAACCATAGAGCTATTTTATAATAATTTATTGCCTTCTTTTTAAGAAGGGCAACAGTGTCAACTGACGTACGCAGTAAAGGTGAAGTCCTGTCAACGACATTATACCTGTGTGGGAATAACGCTGGATGAGCTGCTCTCTATTGTTTTGGCATATGAAGTAAATAATGACAGAATCATTTTCTTGAATTTAGTTGCTGCATTGTCAGATAAACATCTGCTGTAATGGAACTTCTTGGTAGATGTGCTGTTGTTCTTCACTGAAAATGAGAAATACTCCTTTATAAAATACTAAAGATTCTCACATATATTCTTATATTTTCATCCAAACATTCATAGTGTGGGATGCTATGCAAATAAAAAAATGTGTTTTTGTTTGGAAAATGGTAGATTTGTTTATATGGCCAAATGGTCAGCAACATGTTGCAAGTTTACTGTGATGCACTGCACATTTTAAGTACAGGCTTGTTTCATTTAGATCAGTTTTATTTATATTTTGTTTAGTCAGCAGGAGAAGACACACCGCAGATGCAGTACCTCACAGCTTTCATTTAGAAATCATTTACAATCAGTATGCTAATGAGAGTGACTGTAATACTTGATAATTATTTATTGCACAGTGGGTGAGGATTTAACATTGTTCTTTTACAGCTACAAAGTCACAGCTACAATTGTGAACTGACAAATTGTGTGTTATGATTGCTAATATTTAGAGGACAGTTATTTGGTGAATATGGACCTCAAACAGCAGTACTATATTTTTGCACACTTTTGATGTACTTAATGTGACTATTTCCATTTTTGCTGCTTTATACCTTTAGACTTCAAAGAGAAACTACACTGCATTTATCTGACAGTTTTAGTTACTTTTAGGGTGAAGATAAGTAATATAACAAGCTCAATACAACACACTTGTTAAAATTAAATCAGTGATTACCAACCATTTATGCTTTTTACTAAAGGCAGTGTTTTGTCTGGGTCACATTTCTTCAGAAGATAGTTCCTTTTCCCTCTGAATTTCTCAGATGCTTTCACTCAAAAACATTCCAACAATTCAACACCTTACCAAACAGATTAAATAAAAAAAAGTCCTGATGCTGAACAAATTTGGGCATCTAAATACATATTTTTCTTGTTTCATCTCTCATTAATCATGTGAAGATCACACAGATTTATCTGCTGTCCCAACATGTAAAAATGTACATATAGTAGTTCAAACTAGCGCCACCTGCAGCAGCTACAACAACTGACACACTGGTGATTCACTCTTCATACTGATGTTTATTCGAATATCTTATCTAATAATATATCAGTCTAAGGAACAAAAGCAGTTTTAGTTTAATAATTTAACTACACTGTGCTGCTAATGTTTGTGCACTTGTGCTTACATAGGCTCATGCAGGACTTTCAACTGTAATGGAATATTTTGCATTACTGTAGGTGCACTTTTGCTTAAGGATATCAATACTTCTTCCACCACAGGACACAGAATCCTCTGTAAATATGCAGCGTTGTATATAACAGCTCGTTATCTAATACCATGAAGTCAGATTTGACCAGGTGTCCAGGAGTTTGTTTTCTACAGCTGCTGTATGGTGCTGTAATAAAGTAAAAAATAGAATAGCATGTGCAGATAGAGGTCACTTGTAATACCACAAGCAAACAGCAGGTGGTACCAGAAAAGAGCTGCGAAGGTTGAAACTACTAGAAATACACAAGGCGATGAAGTGCGTTGTTTACGCCTACGCCAGGTTCAAGATGGCTGCTGGAGACAACAGCGGCAGGCCTCCTTGCCTTAGTTTCTCTGGTCCGGGTCCTTTGGGAAACAGCCAGCCCAGCAACAGCGTTTTCTCCATGCCAGCATCCAACGGCGGAGCGGTCGGTGCTGCAGGGGGAGCACAGGGAGCGGCGAGGCGTCCCAACCCGCAGCTGGGGCCTGGCGGGGGAGACAGCAACGGTGTTTCGACCGGAGCTCCGTCGACTGCGCAGAACTCCCTGCAGCAGCCCGCTGCGGCAGGTCCTGCGGCAGCCGGAGCTATGGCCACCCCGGCGTCCAACATGGCAACCACCGCAGCGTCTAACGCTTCCCCGGCGGCGGCGCCGACGGCCACCCCGGCTGCTGCGTCCGTGCTGGTGTACCGGGAGCCCGTGTACAACTGGCAGGCGACGAAGAGCACCGTGAAGGAAAGGTTCGCGTTCCTCTTCAACAACGAGGTGCTCAGCGACGTGCATTTTCTGGTGGGCAAGGGGATGGGGGTTCAGAGGATACCGGCGCACAGGTAAGAGGACAGTCTGTACGAGCTCCTAAAACGCTCGATAACTGTGCGTCTGCAGAAAAGTTGATCCGTCCCATTGTGTTGACTCTGTCAGGTTTGTTCTGGCTGTGGGGAGCGCGGTGTTTGATGCCATGTTCAACGGAGGGATGGCGACCACATCCACGGAGATCGAGCTTCCTGATGTGGAACCAGCTGCCTTTCTGGCTTTGCTGAAGTAAGAAGCAGAGTGTGTCACTTAACGCGATGATTTCCATGCTTTCTGAGTGGGCGTGTTATTGATATATAACATTTAAGTAATGGGAAAGAACTGGCAGAACAGGTATTGAATCTTCTCTACCATCTGTAATGATAAAATTGCAAAGAGTTGTTTAATCTGCACACCTTCTGCAGGTTTCTCTATTCTGATGAAGTCCAGATAGGACCAGAGACTGTGATGACTACACTCTATACAGCCAAGAAGTATGCAGTTCCAGCGCTGGAGGCTCACTGTGTGGAGTTCCTCAAGAAGAACCTCAGAGCAGACAATGCTTTCATGTTGCTTACACAGGTCAGATTCCTTCAGCTATAGCACCTCTTGTTTTTATTTCTTCATTTGATTGACAGGTGACCTTCATTGCAGTGCAGAACATTCTGTACATGATACACTTCGTGCTGCTTTTGCTGCTCCAGCTGCTGCACGCCAAAAGTGTGAGGGATTTGCAAGAGAGTAAAAATTTGAAACCCTTAAATTTAGCTGGGTATTATTTAAAATACCGAGCGTAGAAGCATGTGAATGTTTGAATTGCTGTATTGAGAAAGGCTTAATTTTAGTTTGAGGAGAGGATTTCTGTAAAGAGTGTTTTCTGCCAGCATTTTAATTGCCTTACTTTGAGAATTATAAATACAAATTTTGAAACATAAATCTATCCCTAAACATAAGCACCAAGACGCTTCCTACTGAGCTGTCTTTTTTTTTTAAGTGCAGTTTAAAACTTTGAACTTGCCCATGTACTAAAACATGCATGTTTAAGTGATGATGTTTTTTTCATTTCAGGCACGGTTGTTTGATGAGCCGCAGCTTGCCAGCCTCTGTTTAGAAAACATCGACAAGAATACTGGAGATGCTCTCGCCGCTGAAGGCTTTACAGATATAGATTTGGGTAATGTGTTCCTTTGAATGTCGACATTTTTGCTCCATGTTGTATTTCAATCGCGGTTTCTTTGTGTAGCACCAGTTCACTACAGAAGTCATCTGAGGACACTGAATATCATATTATAGAGCAAAGCCCAGCAAATTGCTTTAGAATAACAGCCTGACTGACCACTGATTTTTAATCTTTGCCTCCATTAGATACGTTGGTGGCAGTGTTGGAGAGGGACACGCTTGGGGTGAGGGAGGTGCGTTTGTTTGGAGCTGCGGTGCGTTGGGCTGAAGCTGAGGCTCACAGGCAGCAGCTGCAGCCGACACCTGAGAACAAACGGAAAGTCCTGGGAAAAGCTCTCACTCTCATCCGCTTCCCTCTCATGACCATTGAGGAGTTCGCTGCAGGTGAACAAGAATGCACAAAACCGTCACTGCTGATAAACGGGCATAAATGCACACCCTGTGGTTCAGACTTTGACGTGTGTCGTCGTCCCTTCAGGTCCAGCCCAGTCCAGTATTTTGACTGACAGAGAGGTGGTGAGTCTCTTCCTCCACTTCACCGTAAACCCAAAGCCTCGTGTAGATTTCATTGACCGGCCTCGCTGCTGTCTCCGCGGGAAGGAGTGCAGCATCACACGTTTCGGTCAGGTGGAGAGCCGCTGGGGCTACAGCGGGACAAGCGACCGCATACGGTGAGATAATAATTAATTTGTATGGCACCTTTCAAAAACAAAGTTACAGAATGCCGTACAATAAAGCATGTGCCAAATTAGACAAACGATGAAAACCAATTTAAAAAAAATACCATCACAAGCATGCAATATGCTGATAAAATAGTTTAAAAAAACTTTTTTTGATGGCACATTCAAGACAACAGTCGTAATGTTAAAGTGCCTTTAGTAAAAAGGATTATGATTGGCCTTACTAAGACGGAGCCTTTGGTAACAATGTTAGGTAAACCTGTACTTCTCTTGTAACGACAAGTCAAACTGTCACAGGTGAAAAGTGTCAAATTTGTTTCTAGAAATCTACTGATGCACATGCGTTTAAGTTTTCCTGCTTTAATTTGAACCTTTTATATTCCCAGGTTTTCGGTAAACAGAAGAATATTTGTGGTTGGTTTTGGACTCTATGGTTCTATACACGGACCCACAGACTACCAAGTCAACATACAGGTACAGTCCCTGTCAGTGTAACTTGTTCTAAAAAGTTTTGGTTGTAATGCACAGTGCGTTGTGTCACTGTTTTGAATGTTCTGCGTGTGTTCCAGATAATCCACACAGACAGTAACACAGTTCTGGGGCAGAACGATACAGGCTTCAGCTGTGATGGGTCAGCAAACACCTTCAGAGTCATGTTCAAAGAACCGGTGGAGATTCTACCCAATGTCAACTACACTGCCTGTGCCACACTTAAGGTCTGTAATGTGGAAATCATTCATGCAAGACACATGTTCTAGACCAGGGGTTGGCAACCTTTAACACTCAAAGAGCCATTTCGACCCGTTTCCCACAGAAAGAAAACACCGAGAGCCGGAAAAAACTTTTGGCATTTAAAATTAAGACAACACTGCATATATCGCTTTTTTACCTCTATGCCCTTGTTAATTTTGACTTATTAATTAATAAAAAAATAATGCATGAAAAAAAAAGTATTTAACCGCACCTTTCTCAGTTCCCAAATTTCTGGCACACCGATAACACTGATGAACACTCCAGCCAGGTAGGTAGCTCTAATGAACCAAAGGTCTGTTTTCCAGCCGTGAAGAAGATTCACAGGATACACTGTCAGCGCACAGCAAAGTTTGGTGAACAGTGATTGAAGACGAGAACACTCTGAGTGTGTTGAGCAGAAAGTTTCTTTCATAATCTTCTTGATGGCAGCTTGGATAAAAACGTGGTTATTTGGAAATTGTGCAACAAATAGTTTTCTGATCACCGCAGCACTTCAAGCCGGTGTATCCATCCCATAATAGACCACTTTTCGAGATTCTAAAGGTGCTTTAGTTTTTCATTTCCTAAATATTGTTCATTTTGTCAACATTTTTCATTTCATAAACATTTTGTAAACTACAGCACTCTGTTTATTAACATACAAACCCTTCCACTTTCCTGAATTGGACACTTCTGTTCAGGTTGGGGGCTGCACAGTGCCATAGTGGTTAGCACTTTTGCCTTGCAGCAAGAAGATCCCTGGTTCAAATCCCAGCCTGGGATCTTTCTGCAAGGAGTTTGCATGTTCTCCCTGTGCATGCGTGGGTTTTCTCCGGGCACTCCGGCTTCCTCCCACAGTCCAAAAATATGCTGAGGTGAATTGATGACTCTAAATTGTCCATAGGTGTGAATGCGAGTGTGATTGTTTGTCTGTATATGTAGCCCTGCGACAGACTGGTGACCTGTCCTGCCTTCGCCCGAGTCAGCTGGGATAGGCTCCAGCACCCCCCGCGACCCTCGTGAGGATAAAGCGGTGTATAGAGAATGGATGGATGGAAGATCACAATAATCTTCAAATTTAGAATTAAATTTTTAAAACTAACAAACTAAAATAAAAGAGCCGCGGGTTGCCGACCCGTTCTAGACTTAAGAACACCTTTTTTCAATAGTCTATTCTGCTAATTAACAAGATCAGTGTGCCTCCAGATTAGAGTCTGGTAATGTAGAAATCTTCATGTGATTATGTATGAGCATGGCTGGGTAAAGAGTCACTTGGGAATTGTGTTAGTAATTGTGCATTTACATCTAACAAATTTTGCCTGAAGGAGTTGTGATGAATTTCAGTTTAAGATGGCAGTAAAGTTGTATTGTGTTGTAAAACATTAGCATTGCATCGTTTAGCACTGTGTTGAAGAACAGGTAAAATTCCTAACTTGTCAAATAACTTGAGACAATCAAAATTGCCGCTATGCAGTGTGTATTTACCCATCTGTCTGTGCTGCAGGGTCCAGACTCTCATTACGGGACTAAGGGAATGCGAAAGGTAACACATGAGTCATCATCCACTGGCACAAAGACCTGTTTCACCTTCTGCTACGCAGCGGGCAACAACAACGGAACTTCCGTAGAGGACGGACAGATTCCTGAGGTCATCTTCTACACATAGTCACCTCAGACATCGCAACGATCTTCCATCAAATGTGACGACCTGACACCAGCGCAGGGCCACACCTCAGCAGCCGTACTGGGGACTAATCTGTCAGACTTCATACTGTTCCCTCCATATAGTGCTCTTCTGTTGGCCGCATGGGAAGACAAATAGCTGGGAGGAGATGTAGGTCACTACACGGGGCGTAGCTCGTCACATGAGATGCTGCCTCTCTCTTTCTCAGCGACTTCCTTTCATCCCTTTGTGTTGTAGTGATGCCAGCCTCCGAAACAGACATGACTGTAACCGACTCCACAGGGGAAAGAGGGAGGGAAGAGCCTCTCAGATTATTCACAGTATCGATGTCACTGCTGCGGATTGACGGCATAAGGCTTGACACTGAATTCTACTTAAGCTGTACGATTCCCCTTCCTGTACTCCACAGCATTAGTGCAAAGGAGGGTCGCAACTGTATGAATGTACAGTTTATCAGATTTGCCAAGACAAGATCCTCATCAGCATTTAGTACAGATTAGAATTTCACTCAACTCCACGTTTGCTGTAACTTCCATAGACTGACAGACTTCATAGGCTTCACGAAATCTTGGTGAATTTGAACCAAACTTCATATTAATCTTTAACAGTATGATTATGGTAAGAAGTTTTTCGGGTTTCTACATACAGTACAATCTGTGATATCTTGTGTCCTTGCTTGGTAGTTGCCTATACCCAAGATACCTTGCACTTCTTGGCCTTGCATATGTTTATTTGGTTGTTCTATGGATGCACACTAACTCTTCAGATATGTTTCTTTTAAGCTTTGTTTTAAAAAATGTGGGCGGAAGAGCTTTCCCTCTTGGTGCGGACATGAAAGGGTTGTATATTAAAGTGGCATTTATTAACATATATGTAACTTGAAATAAATATCGATTAAAGAGTGAAGACAAAAGTATTGTGGTGCTTGTTTTTTGGGGGGAAAGAGCTGAAACCAGAGTAACTCCGAACCCACAGTGAAAATTCAGCATTGTGTTAGAAGGTTGGTTTAGTGCCACTCTTTCATCTGTTCCAGGATGTAAGTCCTTCACTAATCCAGCAGCTGGTTAGCTCAGAGTGAAGACTGGAAATGGAGAAGCAACATGGTTCAGACTAAGAAGTCTACTTACCAGCAAATGAAATGAAGTACAATTCAGATAATAAAATGTAACGTATGGCAGTTAAGGAACAGGAAAAAGTTATAAAAGAACACCGATAAAATAGTAAAACTTTAGACAACATAACAGGGTGACTCAGCAGCCCAGTGCTTAAAGTGCAAAGGCCCTCAAGCAGTGAGGATTTGGTACAATTCCCACCTCACCTGGACTTTCGTTGCATGTCACTGCCCAAATCGGTTTCCCTTCATTCCCTGTCTCCAATGTAAAGTGCCAAATAAAGATGAACATTTTAAAAATTAATACACTATATTGCCAAAAGTATTCACTCACCTGCCTTGACTCACATATGAATGCAAGCGACATCCCATTCCTAAATCATAGGGTTTTTGCAAAGTTATTAAACTTGTATAATTTTTTGTTGTAATTTAATAAAAATACAAATCTGGGATCATTTTTATTTCAGTTTAGCGGCTTCCTCCTATTAGCTGGTAACTTAGAATATATTGTGTTAACAGGTGGGTTTTGATGTCACTAGACTGAGTCACAAATAGCAGTTTCAAACGTGGAGGAATTACTGCAAGAACATCACTGAGCTAACCAGCACACGTTCATGTACAGCAGCGAGAACATCCCAACTCTCATCTGACCCACACAGGCAGAGAGTAAATATTAGTAGAGAAGTAGAGAAATCACGAAAGAAGAATGTGGAAGTCACATTTTCATCACGAGTTGTTTTTATTCATTACATCCACTGAACAAAGTTCCAATCCAGTGAGTTTGACTTCTGTAAGTTTATTGTGATTTCCATGATTTAATCTGGGCATGATCCATTTAAATATGCATTATTGCAGCAGTACCACAGTGCACTGTACAGGCCCACCATTACAACTGCTTTGATCCAATTGTTCCCTAAAACCCTCTCCCTAGGCACTTGGTGTACTGTAGCTGTGAAATGAGAAAAGCATTGCTGCTTCCACTAGCCTACAACGAAAGCTTAAGCTTTTTGTTTCTGCTCCGGACTCCAAGTCAAAACAATTTGTGCGATGTATCTTTAAGCCTGTGCAAAGATATTAAAGTGCCCACGGGGTAGGGTTTAGAGATTGATTTGGTATATTAATAATAATCCGGGGTCAGTGTTTACAGTTTGTCCAGGTAGTTGTCGAGGGCGGGTATGCCCTCTTTCAGACCTTTGCGTTTCCTAATTTCAGCGACAACTTGGAAGGGTTTGCTGGCAGCATCGCTGGGGTCTCCCTGGAGAACCTGCCAGTGATCAAATACACATTGAGGGAAGGCCTGGCCTCCAGTGTTACTGCGCAGGTCAGCTGTGAACCCTGCAGGAAACAAATGCAGATAAAAAGCCTAATTTTAAACACGGATATACCTTTGTCTACTAAGAATGTGACTTTGATGTTAAAGCAAATTCAGATGAAATGGAACTGTTAAGCATCTGTTTAAATTCTGGTTTGCAGTCTATTGCTGAGAAGTGAAAAATAAATCTGATGAAAAAATGTCATTATGCATGAACATGTTTACTCCCCCCTGGAAAATGTAATGCAACAAATACAGTATGTATCTTCACATACAGAAAAACTCACCAAAGGATTCGTTGACTGGCAGGTAGGCTTTCACCACAAACATCGGAGTACCCATCACTTGGGATTCCTCAAACACATGACCTCGTTTCCTATTCAACACGCCATAGATCCCACCGACCACCTGCTCTGGACACTGCACGGACAAAAGGCACAGATGGCCAGTGATGTCTTTCTCACATTAAAGGTTAGCTCCACAGTGTTCTGAGCCAAGTCAGCTTCCCATATCAATGCTGAAACAGGTTCCTCTGTATACTGACCTGTATCTCCACAAGATAAACTGGCTCCATTAGTCGCGGTTGAGCGGTAAGCTGGCAGGCGTACAGGACCCTGCGAGCTGTGGGAATAATCTGTCCACCCCCACGGTGGATGGCATCTGCGTGCAGTGTGACATCATGAATGTCATAGCGAATTGCACGCATGTTTTCCTCACACAGTGCACCCTGCAGGATAGGATACAAGCACAAGCTTTTAGGTAGCGGCACACTGTACTGTATCACAAACAAAGATACTAATTAAAAAAGTAACACAAGTCAGAATTAATTAGTCTCCCACCTCCTTAGTGGCCCACTGGAAACCAGCCACTACGCTGTCCTTGATCTCATTGAGGTACTGAACTCCTTTTGTGACGTCTATTAACAGGTTGGGCCCATTTCCATCTGGACCGAAGCACCAGATCTTCCTGGCTTCTGTCACCTCCCACTCGTACTTGTCAGCGAGGTAACGTGCACGAACCTTGAGCTCCTGCCGGGAAGTGACCTCCCCTTTCTCGATATCTTCAGCCAGGCCATCGGGGAACGGACGCGCTTTCATGAAGAGACGATTGTGCTTGTTGGGGGACTTGGACAGACACATCTGGTCTGATTCTTCTGACACCGTCTCTCGGTAAGACACCACTGGGTCTGATTTCTACAAAGAGATAAAGGAAATGGTCAGAAGTTAGAGTGTGAGTGTTAATGCAACAAAGTGGGGATTCTTTATTTTTCTAATGTGCATTTGAATTTGGGGGGATGGGTCTATCCCGTTTCTTGTAAACAGTCTCTGTAGAAAGTTTTGTAAAGAGCCTATATTATGCTTCTTGGGTTTTTCCTTTCCCTTTAGTGTGCTATAGCTTTCTTTTCATACGTACAGGGTCAGCACACTTACAAAGGCTACCATATTGAGTTATTCTGTACCATGGAAAAGACTCCTTACTTGCTTGAATTGCCTTGTTTGAATGCCCTTGTTACTTATCTACATCACTATGTAGCAGGTTTGCCTGACTAGGCAATAGTTTGGCCCAAAAAGACTGAGCAGCTTCCTTGTAGTCCACCTTAATTTCCTTGCTCAGAAATCTGGGGTTGTGATGTTTAACCAACTTAGCATCACTGATTTCGGGCCAGCTGACCAATCAGAGCAGACAGGGCTTTTCAGGGGGGTCTTAAAGAGGAACTAAAATGGAGCATTTTAGGCAGAGAGGATGAGAAGAGGTGCTACAGCAATGTAGAGTATGAGGAAAAAATAATGTGCTTTTGAATGTATGAAAGTATGAAAACGTATTCTAGTAGACCCCAAAAATAAAATGTAGAATATGTGAATACGCATAGTATGGGCTCTTTACTTACATAAGACTTTTTGGCAGCAAATGTCCAACAAACAGGTGAACCGGCAGAAGCTAGAAACAATGTTGGCTTCATCAAACTTTTTTGTGACTTGTATATAAATCCTCACTTCTGCGATATATACTGCACTCAGCCAGCACCTGACAGAATAGGTAAGCCAGTTTCTCTGTCCTCAGTGGCTCACCTTCAGCGGAATGCAGGCGTGGTCCTCCTCCAGGTCCTTCAGGCAAATCTCCAGGTGCAGCTCTCCTGCCCCGGCGATGATATGCTCCCCGGACTCTTCGATGATGCACTGCACCATGGGGTCTGACTTGGCCAGGCGCTTCAGCCCCTCCACCAGCTTGGGAAGGTCAGCTGGATTCTTGGCCTCCACAGCAACTCTGACCACAGGGCTCACACTGAACTTCATCACCCTCATGTTGTGGGCCTGCACATAGAGTTGCTCAGCTAAAACACTTGGCTCTTTTTGTGTTATTGTAACAAGAAACCAACAGTGAACAATCACTCAGTGTTAATGGCTAATGGCTGAGTTAGCAGTATGGCAGTATTTAACCTACAGCACGCTCTATGTCCATAGATGAGTAAAGAAAAGTTACTTGTTCAAAGGTGGTAATGGTTCCTGTCTTAACCAGGAACTGGTCGACTCCAACGAGACCCACTATGTTACCACATGGGACGTCATCAATAGGCTCCACATACCGGCCCATCATCAGAATAGTCCTGGATGGACATAGTGATAAAAAGTTGGCAACAAATATATCAAAACAAAAGAAAGGGGAGAACAAAACTCCTTTTTTCTGTTCACCTACAACCTCTGTACAGTTTCTACAAGAACATGCTCACCTCTGGATGGGTTTGATGTAGAGATCTTCCTTCTTGCCAGGGCTGAAGTTTGGCCCCATGATGCGCACCTTCAGGCCTGTGGACACACAGCCAGAAAACACACGACCGAAGGCGTAGAAACGACCCTTGTCGCTGGTTGGGACCATCTTGGAAATATACATAATCAAAGGAGCCTTGGGGTCACAGTTCTTAATACCTGAGAAGAGAGTTTAGACACTAAGTTCGAGATCTAGGAAAGCCTGATGATTTTTGAAGTCACATAGCAACAATCAAAATGCTCCTTATTGAATGATATCTACTTCTGAAGTCTTCTACTGACCCATTGCAGCCTCGTCGTCTCCAGGCCCTTCATAGAGCAGCTCACAGCGGTATTTCTGTGCAGTGACAGGGGAGGGAAGGTGAATGGTGATCATTTGCAGCAGGGCCTCTCCGGCAGGTAGCCAGCGACGCATTACAGCCTTCAGCAGGGGCTTTCCCTCCTTCTCTTTGTCCTCTGAGTCCAGTTTGATATCCAGCTTTTCAATTAGTTTGGCTGTCTCTTCCTTTTTGAAATTCATGATGGCATCAAACACCTGGGAGGGAAGTTAGAAAAGGGCAAATATAAGGCATCGAGCCAAGTAACTTTTTCTATCCTTCACTTATTTAGAGGTCCTGTGAATATGACATTATATACATAATGTGATGACAGTTTTTAGTTTGCGGGGAAATTAAATAGTACTAATCAGTCTGAAATATTGTTTTAAAGTTCCTATTTAACAATATGGACAAAAACGGAAAGTCCACCCTATTGTGATCATCATGTGAACTTCAAACTGTACATTTATTGCATTGTATTTTCATTCACCTTAAAGATGGGATCCAAAACAAGCTGGCAAAAGGTTCGAGGGAATTTCTGACCATCAGGACCAGTGGCTGTCTTACTGAATTTACCGGCTTTTGGATCAAAGAATCTGGAAGAAACATAAATTATTGCAGAACATTATGATGTTAAGTTATCAGGGTGTTAACATGTTTCATATTTACTTGTATTCAATTAATATGTCACTGCTTTATAATAAGGTTACTTCAACAAGATGTGCAGCACATTTAAAAGAGCAATGTAAAACCAGCTGAAAATCTTGTTTTTTCTGACCTCTAGTGGTGCAACTCCTTACTGCACTGTACTGCAGAAATGTACTTTAGGGGTTTGTGCACAACTGTTGGTTGCGGTTACAGTCCCAATCTACACCTTAAAACCTTGATTATACTCCTTTGTGGATGTTTGCACAGTTGGCTGTGGACAACACAAATGCATCCGTTATATTCCTTTTGTTGTCTGCGGGAGAACCAGGTCGTATCTACAGTGTACTCCCTGCATACATATTGTTACCCTTGAAACACAGTCACAGCATAGACTCTTGCACATTCGAGTAGATGACAAAATTCTTTAAAAGGTACAAATGAGAAGAGGACAGCAACTTTACCGATCATGTTACCTTGACAAGCCAAAATCTGTTTTATACTATTGTTGGTTTAGGACTTTTTATGTTATACTTTCTAGTTTCTTTATGTCCGAGGTAATTAATGGAACGCAAATTTGGAATTCAGAATCATACTATCAACTACACAGTTGTATCATTCGATCACCATCAAGTTTACTGACCTGTTGCCCCTGTTAACCCTGTGTTTGAATGTCAGATCAGACAAAGTCTGTAAAAAAAATGCAGCGTTCATAAAGGGTCCTCATGTATTAGATGATTTCATTGTGGGCCAGCTGTAAATCCGACCTGACTTAGCTTAAACGTGCCTGTGAGTGTGAACATTAGGATTGGACATATTCTTCCCACCACACCCAGGATCCCTGATGCAACAGATTTGAAACTATAACCGGAGAGGGCAGCAAGTTGCAGCGTTTCAGCCTGGTGTTACTTACTCTTTTATGTCAAATACATGGATAACTTCATGTATATGCACCTATCTCCCCACAGTTTCTTCATCATGTCCTCCACCTTCTTACACCTCTCTGCTGGTGCCATCTGACCATCTCCTTTAGCAGCAAACTTGGCCACATACATCTCAGCAAACTGTTTCAAGGTGAAAGCCCAGCCGTGGAGGCCTGAGCCAAACCCAACTGTACCAATAACAGGATCAATCTGAGGGGCGAAATTACAGCATTTATAGTTAAAGCATACAATATAAAATCTACTGTGGCTTTTCTAAGTGATTCTGGTGCATAACTGTGTGTTTGTGGCGACTGTGCATGTGGCTCACCATGATATTCCCCATGGGTCCCCCCTCATCTTCTCCATAGGTGGAGATAATGACGTTGACGTTCTCCACAATACGCTGGAAGGTCTGGTAAAGCTCATCTGGTTTAAGCTGCAGTTCAAGCAGAGCCCGGTCCATCTTGTTCATCATCAGAACCGGCTTGATGCGCTCAGCGATGGCCTGCCGCAGCACAGTCTCAGTCTGCACACACACACCTGTAGGGAAACAAATGGGTGAGCCGCAGATGTAAAACCTGAAGAAATAATAAAATAAGTTCATGTAAGTGCAGCCAAAATGATTAGTTGACTAATCAGGTCGTCATTTGTCAGAAAATCCCGCAATTATTGGGATAATTATTTAGAGCTTTTGTTTGGTATTTCTCATTATTTTCAAAATTTTTACAACCCAAACAATCAGTTCAATAATGGAAAATATAATCAGTAATTATAATCAATATATATACTTTTACTTGTAATACCCTAAGTATAGCTTTCTGACTATGACCTACATACTTTCACTTGTGTTAAATTTTCAAGCAGGACTTATTTGCAACAGAGTATTTTTACAATGTGAAGTTAGCGTTTTTATTCAAGTACTAGATGAGAATACTTCCTCGACCACTAGAAGGCATTACCTGAGACACAGTCCACCACCACCAGGGCTCCATCAGTTACTCTGAGGGCAGCAGTGACCTCAGAGGAGAAATCAACGTGACCCGGAGAATCAATCAGGTTGATGAGGAAGCCTTTTCCGTCTTTACACTGCTTGATGAACGCCAAGTCGTTGTCTCCAAGCTCATAATACATGGAGATGGCCCTGTTTAAGAGAGCGATACGCATTTACTGTTCATGTACCACTTCATTTCAAAAACAACAGCAAAGGGTAAACTAAATAACTTAAACTAAACAATTCATGTGAGCATATTTAGGCTGCCTCATCTAAATACTGGACCCAAATTGATCTGACTAAACATCCTGTGTAAATTTTTGAAAATGCAAGCAGTGTCTTCTTCAGCCATCTTCAACATTGATATTTAAAGAAAAGCAAAAGTGTGGCACTAAAAGAAGGGACAAACATGCATTCTTCCTTTGTAAACTTATTGGCCAGCTTTTTAAAGGAAATGGTCGACCTACAAATAAAAGCGTAGTCTGACTTTGAAGCCTAATATTCATTCTGGCATCTTTCAAATAATCAGTGGAAATGACGGCTCAAATACAACCAGACCAGATATGATTGAGGAAATTAAGACATTAATTATAGCAACATTGGAGAAACACTGCTTTTCATTTGTAAAGTAACTGCTGATAGACTACATAACTGATGATAATTGCAACTGACTGAAACAATATAACAGGTGCATTTGGAAATGAAAGGCCTCAAACACCTTTTTTCTTAATCAGCATCTCCCTTGCAAGGATGAGTTATTACATGTGCACACCAAAGTAGAACAGTTTTGGCTGCTTCAAATGATAGACTCATGTCTGTGCTTATTTCTCTGTGCTGTTCTAGCTTGTTTGAAATTTCTAAAGGTGGCCTCACATATTTCCACACCAATCACCAATCAAGCAATATCTCAATCAAAATGTGCTGAAAGCTGTGGGGTTGTATCTCAACCTGCAGCCACATAGACCTGATGAAGCAGAAAAGCTGCTCTGGGTTTTTTTTAGGTCAAATTCTTAATCAATAATACTCAAGAATAGGAATTTTATTGACATTTTTTGATAATTAAGAAAGACAGAGAAGTGATGAACATAAACTGAATTTCCCTTCGGGGATGAATAAAGTGATTCTATTCTATTCTAAACTGTTATACAGCATATGGCAGCGGAGAATCTGCCATTCATAGCTATGCTACATTATTAATCGGGATTACTGTAACTGATGGTGTACAATAAAAAGAAAAGTGATGACATCAAAGTGCCCTGTGACACAAATGCTCTTTTCTGTTTGCTATGAGATCGACTCTACAGTTTGCCAGTGAATCAAAAGTGGATTATTCAGGCATTTTCAGAGAAAACTGGGCATGTTTGTGTTGGATTGAGGTGTTTTTATTATCATTATTATTATTATTATAACATCACTACAATCTGCCACGTTACCCCTGAAACACATCTCCGCTAATCCACCAGAGATGCTCAGTTCTGCAGATGAGCTCATCGGTCCCTGACTGTAAACAGTAGCTTTTAGTGTTGATTATGATGGTGATGGTGGTGAGTGGTGAGGGCGGGGCACTGCTTGAGAAGACAGTGGAACCACTAAAAAAAGATGGCTGCTGCATTAGAGGTAAAGCAGTGCATTTAATTAGCTTTACTGGTTATTAGTCAATAAAAATAACAAAATGAATCATTTGGAAAGTAATCAAACTGATTTTTTTTCCCACTACAAAGTGAGCTATGATTGTTGCTTAGTTACTCAGAAATATTCACTGGTAACAAGAAATATTTCAGATTTCAAGTGATGTTTTGCAGACCTTTAATAGGCCGCACAATGAGCACAGAGCCATTTCTACACCCACTTCTCTGAGCCACATACGTTGATTTGATGGTGATGCAGCGCTCCTGCTCATCTTTGCGGGTGTCTGTGAAGCGGGTCTCTCCTGCACGGGATGAAGCAATGATCCCTGCTTTGGACACCAGCGAGTCAGTCAGCGTGGACTTCCCATGATCCACGTGCGCAATCACAGACATGTTTCTTATGTTGGACTTTTTGTCCATGATGGCACGGATCTGATCCACAGTGAAGTTCACCTGTTGGGAGGGTTGGAGGGGTTCAGGCAGGTTTACATGCATCCATTTACAACCAGCACACATTCATTTAATTCATCATATGCATCTATTTCTGTCCACTATTGGACCTCCACGGCCTTTCCAAGTAGAGTTATAAAAAGAAAGACATGTTTGAAACTGAATCTAGGAGGCGGGAGACTGGGTTCTGCATGACGACTTTACCTTCTGGGTTCTAACCCGATCAGGAATTACTGAGTCACCATTTCATTTGCTGCAGCTGAATGAGGACAAGCCAACACGTGTCGCAATCACAAGCAAACAGAATGTATTCATTTTAAACCTCTGAAGATGTTCATTTAAAGATTAAGGAGAAAGATACATTAAATAAGCAATATAATAGACCAACAGCCCCAAAATATGCACCTTTTCTTCAACAATCTGCCCTGAGGAGATTAGATCTGGGGCCTGACCACTTAGTTTATTATTTAAGACATAATATATGAGGAAGGGCGGTTCAGTAAGAGCACAGTGAGACCATTTTGAGGAGTGTTTCTCTCAGTGTGACAGGAATATAGAAAACCGTCACTGCAGGCCTCTGTGAGTTTTACTAGGCCTAACATGAAATTACTCTGATATAATATGAAAGAAAAATACACACACAACATAATACATTATCATTAAACACTATTCTGGCATCTTAAATGTATTCAGCCTGCATAATAATTCTAGAAATATTAAATAATCCAGAGATTCATTGACTCAACCAAAGCCTGTATGGTGATGATAGTTCATTTTCCACCGGCACTGTCATGAAATGCAGTGCAGATCTCTGTCGGCAACGTCTTGCTGTAGGCCTACATGTGATTGTTTCTCAAACAGAGTGACGCACCATCCTCTAATCCAATATAAACCGGCAACTCAGTACGAAATGGATTCACCACGTTAATGTCAGTCATGTCGAGAACAAGACCTTTCTCCTTATACAGGTAACATGGGCTCAATGCGTACTTTCTGCGTGTGCGCAGACCAAATGCGGACTTGGAAAGCGGACTGCGGACCCGGTCATGTTCATACAGACGGTCGCATTGACTCTCACATGGAACATAGAGAAATAAGGAGGTTTTAAAATACACAGCAGCTAGTTACACATTGGGCTGTATCAGATAATATCATTGAGGTGTGTCGAGCACAGTGAATCAACATATCACAGGATTTCTGCAGAATATAAAACTTCCCAGCGTGCCTAAGCTCCAAAGATAGAAATAATGAATCAATAAAAGCTCCTACTTTAATTGCAACGCTTTTATTATTAAATTTTAGAGTGCTAATAACTGGGAATCTCCGCTTAGATTCTCTCCGTTTGTTTAGGGGACCTTGCACCTGCGCAGTCGCCGCGCTTGCAGTGCGGACAGTCCGCGCGGCCGCAAATTTTGGGCTTCACGCGGACGTCCGCAGAGGCTGTCAAAGCCCGCATCGGTGTACGCGCACGAAAAGCATGAATTGGCCCGAATATTTCTGCAGTCCCGCCACAGCAGTTTTATTCTAAAGACTTCCCAAAGAGCGTCACAGAGCGGCCCGTGCGGTCTGAGGCCACAGCCCGCTTATCAGCCGCCTGATGCTGCGTATGTTACCACAGATAACACACAGAACCGGAGTGTGGTCACGTAACGCCAGCAGCCAGCGGCATCCATTTCACACACCTGACAGGCTCCAGTTCGGCTTATTGGACCGAATCTGTACATGAAGGTTATTCGTTGGAAAGCCTGACAGCTCGCCTCTCAGCCTTAGCAAATACATTAAACACACAAACAGCATATTTAAACGGAAAACAGGCTCACCATGTTGTCTGCAGGTCGTCGGTCTTTGTGTGCGACGGTTTATTGCTGTAGACCATAGACCGTATATAAAAGATGGACGGAGCGTCACCGGCCCAGATATGTGAAATCAACCCGGAAGTGCCTTAAAGAGCGACACCACTGAGCGTCGCTTCTGTAGTCCCCTAGTGCCGCCTACAAATGTCTACTTGTGCTGTCGGGTAACGTCACCGGTCCCCAAGCACTGAGGAGCTGAGGATGCGTCCTTGCTCCGCCCACTTCACTTGAGCATCGCATCCCAGAATGCCTTTCGCGCCCACTGGCAGCGACTATGAAGGAGAAAAATATCAACTGTAAAAAATAATTTTCGAATTACTACTGTTGTTTTGTCACGCATCGTAGTTTTTAGGATATTTTTCAGTGAGAATGTGATGGCGTAAACTTCAGATTTTAGGGTTTATTTATCAAGATAGAGCGTACGTGACATTTTCCTCCGATATTTTCGGAGATGTGAAGTCCGTTCACAGTACCCCACTGAGAGAAACCTTGTCTCGCGTAGTCTTTCTGAAATTTGCCGCTGACTCAGATGTCTCTGATTAATATAAGATGTGTGGCGTTTTGGGTACTCAAAGTGTAAATGCGTGTTTTTGTTTGCAGTGGAAGCTTTTGCACTCAATCTCTGTTGTTGTACCTCTGACAGAAAAATTTGCTTGTCCTTATTCCCTGTTGTACAATTTTGTAACCTTTATTTCTAATTGATATTGTTGTGTATGAACAATAAACAAGATTTAAAATTTGAATGAACTGTCAGCTAAAGAAACCTGCGTGTTCACTTCACTGCAAACTCCACAAATTATTGCAAATTATTTTTTAAAAAGAGTTTTATAGAATGTTTCATTGTCTTGTAAATGTTTGTAATTCACAGAACATAGTGAACTCGCTGAGAGTATGACGTCATAACGTCAACTGAGGAGATTTGTACTTCCGGGTTGTACTTGTCAAGTCTACACTTTGAAGTACGCAACAGTCTGCTGGAGGCGCTGACAGATGGTGACAACAGAGACGCTGCTGCTGCTAAGGGAGACTGATTTGTTTCCAAACTGTTACACAAAACATGCAAACACCATTGTGCTTTCTTTATTTCACAGCACAAGTGTTATAATTAGTGGTGGGACGTGATCAAAAAAGTTATTTAATTTCAGGGTTTGTAATTTATTAATTAATCGTGATAAATCTCATTTTTGTCAAATAGCAATATTTGACACAATAAGAAAAGCTTATCAACTCAAATAAATTTTGGTTGACAACTGATGAATATGCATATATGTGACCTTAAAAAGCAAAAATGTTTATGTTCCATTTAGGTCCGTGTATATTTTGGTAATTGGATTTTCCGTTCTAAAGCAGGCATTGAAAAACAAAAAACGAGTGGTTATTTGATTTTCGTTTTCAAAGGCAAAAATTAAAACTGAAATACAAGGCGTTTTTCCTTTTCACGATCAAAAAGGGATATACGAATTTCAAAAATGCTTTGATTTTCATTTTTTATTTACGATAACAAAAAATAAAATAAGTAAGAGACAGAAACGAAAAAAGGTCCGTTTTTTCGTTTTCTGAGACCGGAAGTGGTCATCAGCAAGGGTGGAGCCAAACAGAGTACGGTGCATAGACTGTAAATAAATGGTTTTTTTTTGTTAGTTTTCATGGTCAAAATGAAAGATCAAGTGGCCGATCTTAAAATAAATCAATATCGATTTTTTTTATTTATTAAGTTTTGCGACGCAAGGGGGCGTGGTAACCTGATTGACAGTTTGTCTGGAATGACTGACAGTCTGGAGGATGTAGCCGAGACTCTGCTCTCCTGGATTGAATGAATTCTGATATGGTCACTGGTGGTTTATCGGTGAAGAAGCAGAACCTTTTCCACAGACACTTTTCCTGCCTGTTGGCTTGTTTTAACCATTTTGCTCCCTTCGGCGGATTCTACCAGCAGACACTGAAAGTTCGGTAAGTAGGCTAAATGTTTATTTTCTTATCGGTACCGCTTTTAATGCACTTCATATGCAACTTTCCTGAGAGACAGCAGGTCCGATTTGTGGCACTGGCAGCGAGCAGTGACACTTTTTGTGGTACCGCTGCGGTGCCACGGTTAATGCCACTGCCGCAGTGACACTTTTTGTGGCACCGCTGCAGTGCCACGATTAATGCCACTGCCGAGGTGACAGTTTTTGTGGCACCGCTGCAGTGCCACGATTAATGCCTTTGCTGCAGTGACACTTTTTGTGGCACCGCTGCAGTGCCACGATTAATGCCACTGCCGAGGTGACAGTTTTTGTGGCACCGCTGCGGTGCCACGGTTAATGCCACTGCTGCAGTGACACTTTTTGTGGCACTGCGCCGGATGCCACGGTTAATGCCACTGCCGCAGTGACACTTTTTGTGGCACCGTGCCAGATGCCATGGTTAATGCCACTGTGCAGTGACACTTTTTGTGGCACCCCTGCGGTGCCACGGTTAATGCCACTGCCGCAGTGACACTTTTTGTGGCACCGCTGCGGTGCCACGGTTAAAGCCACTGCCGCAGTGACACTTTTTGTGGCACCGCGCCGGATGCCACGGTTAATGCCACTGCCGCAGTGACACTTTTTGTGGCACCGCGCCGGATGCCACGGTTAATGCCACTGCCGCAGTGACACTTTTTGTGGCACTGCGTCGGATGCCACGGTTAATGCCACTGCTGTAGTGCCACGGTTAATGCCACTGCCGCAGTGACACTTTTTGTGGCACCGCACCGGATGCCACGGTTAATGCCACTGCCGCAGTGACACTTTTTGTGGCACCGCGCCGGATGCCACGGTTAATGCCACTGCCGCAGTGACACTTTTTGTGGCACCGCGCCGGATGCCACGGTTAATGCCACTGCTGTAGTGCCACGGTTAATGCCACTGCCGCAGTGACACTTTTTGTGGCACTACGCCGGATGCCACGGTTAATGCCACTGCTGTAGTGCCACGGTTAATGCCACTGCCGCAGTGACACTTTTTGTGGCACCGCGCCGGATGCCACGGTTAATGCCACTGCCGCAGTGACACTTTTTGTGGCACCGCGCCGGATGCCACGGTTAATGCCACTGTGCAGTGACACTTTTTGTGGCACCGCTGCAGTGCCACGGTTAATGCCACTGCCGCAGTGACACTTTTTGTGGCACTGCGCCGGATGCCACGGTTAATGCCACTGCTGCAGTGAGACTTTTTGTGGCACCGCGCCGGATGCCACGGTTAATGCCACTGTGCAGTGACACTTTTTGTGGCACCGCTGCGGTGCCACGGTTAATGTTAACGACCAACCTGCGCACCCCCCGCAGGTTGGCCCGCTGTTCGACTGTTTACAACAAACATTTTTGCCCGAAGCCACATCTACTTGCTGACCCCTGGTTTAGGGGATACCACGGTCAATGCCACTGTGAGGTACCACGGTTAATGCCATGATCTTGTAGAGATGCCACATTTTAAGCCAGTAGGCATAAAGTTTTTCACATTAGATATATGTTGCATAATAATGAAATACAGCAATACTTAACTACGTGGCATGAGGCAGATTTTAATTGCTGCCAGTATGCATTAACTGGGACAAATATAATAGACAGTTTTAATATGTATCAAGTGTGATCTCTTTAAGAGTGTATAGTAAATACTCTGTAACTTTAAAAACTAGTTGTGAATGATGTATACACAAAATACCTTGATGAGGTTTTTCTCTTTACTGCAGGGAACAGTGCTTCTAATGCATGCCATAGCTGTAGCTGACTGGTGCAAAAATTCCAAATTTGGGGGAGCCTTGAAGCTGCCAGCTGTCATTTCAATGGACAAAGGGGAACAAATGGAAGTCCTCAAAGAACTGCAGAGCTGGGAGGGTGAATTTGATGAGTCCTCTCCAGTGGAAATGATGTCATTTGTTTTTGAAAAACATGATGAATGTGAGAACTTCATTAAAGAAATAGTCGACAAAAAAACCCTGAAAATATTTGCCAGGTTTGAGGAGGTTATGAACCTGAGTAAATAAATTAATCCAGGAAAACACCCCCTCCCACCCACTCACACACCCACACACACCATATATGTTGTACACACGTGGACAAAATTGTTGGTACCCCTCAGTTAAAGAAGGAAAAACCCACAATTCTCACTGAAATCACTTGAAACTCACAAAAGTAACAATAAATAAAAATGTATTGAAAATTAAATAATCAAAATCAGCCATCACTTTTGAATTGTTGATTAACATAATTATTTAAAAAAAACAAACTAATGAAATAGGGCTGGACAAAAATGATGGTACCCATAACTTAATATTTTGTTGCACAACCTTTTGAGGCAATCACTGCAATTAAACGATTTCTGTATTTGTCAATGAGCGTTCTGCAGCTGTCAACAGGTATTTTGGCCCACTCCTCATGAGCAAACAGCTCCAGTTGTCTCAGGTTTGATGGGTGTCTTCTCCAAATGGCATGTTTCAGCTCCTTCCACATATGTTCAATGGGATTCAGATCTGGGCTCATAGAAGGCCACTTTAGAATAGTCCAACGCTTTTCTCTCAGCCATTCTTGGGTGTTTTTGGCTGTGTGTTTTGGATCGTTGTCCTGTTGGAAGACCCATGACCTGCGACTGAGACCAAGCTGTCTGACACTAGGCAGCACATTTCTCTCCAGAATGCCTTGATAGTCTTCAGATTTCATCGTACCTTGCACACTTTCAAGACACCCTGTGCCAGATGCAGCAAAGCAGCCCCAAAACATTACTGAGCCTCCTCCATGTTTCACCGTAGGGACAGTGTTCTTTTCTTCGTATGCTTGGTTTTTGAGTCTATGAGCATAGAGTTGATGTGCCTTACCAAAAAGCTCCAGTTTGGTCTCATCTGTCCAAAGGACATTCTCCCAGAAGCTTTGTGGCTTGTCAACATGCATTTTTGCAAATTCCAGTCTGGCTTTTTTATGAGTTTTTTTCAGCAGTGGTGTCCTCCTTGGTCGTCTCCCATGAAGTCCACTTTGGCTCAAACAACGACGAATGGTGCGATCTGACACTGATGTACCTTGGCCTTGGAGTTCACCTTTAATTTCTTTGGAGGTTGCTCTGGGCTCTTTGGATACAATTCCAACGATCCGTCTCTTCAATTTGTCATCAATTTTCCTCTTGCGGCCACGTCCAGGGAGGTTGGCTACTGTCCCGTGGGTCTTGAACTTCTGAATAATATGAGCCACTGTTGTCACAGGAACTTCAAGCTGTTTAGAGATGGTCTTATAGCCTTTACCTTTAAGATGTTTGTCTATCATTTTTTTTCCGATGTCCTGGGACAATTCTCTCCTTCGCTTTCTGTTGTCCATGTTCAGTGTGGTACACACCTTTTCACCAAACAGCAGGGTGACTACTTGTCTCCCTTTAAATAGGCAGACTGACTGATTATGAGTTTGGAAACACCTGTGATGTCAATTAAATGACACACCTGAGTTAATCATGTCACTCTGGTCAAATAGTTTTCAATCTTTTATAGAGGTACCATCATTTTTGTCCAGGCCTGTTTCATTAGTTTGTTTTTTTAAATAATTATGTTAATCAACAATTCAAAAGTAATGGCTGTTTTTGATTATTTAATTTTCAATAATTTTTTATTTATTGTTACTTTTGTGAGTTTCAAGTGATTTCAGTGAGAATTGTGGGTTTTTCCTTCTTTAACTGAGGGGTACCAACAATTTTGTCCACGTGTGTATTTACTATTTTACTTTTTTGTATTTTGTATTGTATTTATAGTGTATTAAAATGGTTAAGAGTTGTTCGAGACAAATATGATACACACACCTTATATTTTGTATTTTATTACTGCATTTACTAATCTACTTTTTTGTATTCTGTATTGTATTTAAATTTTGATAGTAACTAATATTTACTTTCAATTTAATCAGTTTAAATTTCATCTGCTTTTAATTGCACAACTTTATTTCTGTGCGAGGCTCTGATGAGAATTCTTCAGAACAGCATGGAGACGAGGGAGGGGGCTAAACACTGATTGCCATTCATAACAGAGTTGCTGGAGTGCTGGTAAAAAAACAAAAAAACAAAAAAAAACCTTAAAGATCCCAATGCACCGTGGCATCTCCCTCAGACAGCGGAATAAACCATGGCATCTCGCATAAATAGCGGTAAAAGTACTGGCATTAACTGTGGTATCCTCTAAACAGTAAATGTGATCCTCTAAATGTGATGAATAATTATTTGCTGGATATTCATGTGCAATTTGTTCAACAAAAGCATATTTGACCTAATTCATTTCATCTATTTATTCAGTGAGCATAAGCTATTCAGTGTGCCTTTTAAAGCAGAAAGACAAAGGACGTGTAGATAATTTATCGCAAGTCACACCATCATTGTACTATTAAACAATGTTATCATATGTTGCAGATTATGGAGGCCTATTATTCTAAAATGTACTTAGAACAATACTCTGACATCACATCTGACAAAAAATGCATGATCATGCATAGCAGGGCAGAAATCCACATTGCTACAAGATAATGGGTCACTTGGTTCACTTGTTAACTGAAGAATATTTTATTTACCAAATGTTTATTTTTCAGTAGGCATATGCAGCAAACAGCTCAGATCTGATCTGAGAATGGAAACTGGAATGTTAGCAGACATTAAAGGAGAGTGCAGTGATCTAAAATTAGGTCAGTGATGTTTGAATGTAGCTGCTTTTGTTTTCCTGACATCAGATGATGTTTTCAATAGCTTACATGAAATCTCAACATAAAGAGTTAGTGCAAAACAAGCATCAACTCCAGACCTGTCTTGGTATTAATGACTCTTCAGCAGGTTAATGTCGTAGTGGAAGGCATATCACTGTTACTACTGCAGCTAATGATAAAGGTTCACAGCTCCTTGATTTCTTGTTTGCAAAATCCTATCTAACAATTTCTTTTCTGTACATTGTGAACATGTCCATGTGGTGTTTTTATATACTGAAAAATGAGCAAAATGAATGAACGCATTCCAAAGGAAGTGACAGTGTTGGTACATTTAGGCTATTTTATTTCAGAAAGGAATCATTTTCATGGAAACAAATAAATGCAACTTTGATATACAGAGATTGGTTTTTAAGAATTAAATCAACAACCAGAGATGGACAAAGCAGAGTGTGCTGCTTCTAGTTGGTGTAGCAGCTCTCCTCCAGCAGGGGGGAGAGCAGGACAAAACATGTTATGGTAGAAGAATCTGAAGGGGATATTAAAATTTAAAAAAAAAAATGAATGAGAAAAAGAGCAAATCTTGAATATGTATTTTGTGAATGGTTACCCATGAAATACAGGTGAGTATGTGAAGAATAATGGGAAATTTCCTACTGCCACAGTGCATTCAGTTCTACACACTCAGAGCAGAAAAACAGATCTGTACTGAAATATTAATATGCATTCTCCATGGATGGACGTACCATTATAGACACATAATGGGCCCTCAAGAGAGCAGGTGGAGAAAGCTTTTATTCATTTATTTATTTTGGTTGTGGGCTTTGATGAATTAAAAACAGAGCAAAAAAAAGAAAAGAAAATGACAAAGAAAGCTAGTGCTAGAGAAAAGAAATTACATTCAATTTTTGTCCACAAATGCTTTGAAAAGTCCATTCATCTCTACAACCTCTTTTTCAACACAAATGGGTCAAACCATTTAAGTTTCTGATGAGAAAAAAAATTCAGTCATCTCTGTGGTGATTTCGACAGAGACAGCTGACAGTTGTCTTTTCATTCTAATGCCATGGTGCACATTATCAGCAGTGGAGCTGACCTACTAAAAAAGTGATGCTTGGAGCAGAAGCTGTCGGTTTCCAGGTGTCTTCAGTCATTTAAGGAGATGAGCACCGACTGCTTCACGTCAAAAATAGTGTCTGTTTGTGGCATAACATTGCCAAACACTTTTTCCTTGCATTTTTCTACAGCTGATGTCTTGTTGAAGCTTTCCTCGTAGGATGTCAACTGTCATAATGCTGCTTCAAGTGAAAACAGGCTTTGTAAACTCCAAAGGGGAGGAATCTGCTGCCTTCACTTATCACAAAAAAGATTTTTAGAAATGCTTCAAATTGTCTCCTACATTTAAAAGAAGAACAAGTAGAAGAGTGCATTACATCTAAGTAATAATATTCAAAAACATTGAATTAGATCTTTGCATTTTGAACACAATATGCTACACCACTATACAAATCTTTAGATAGGTCATAATTTAAATACTGGGTCCTAAATTTTGAAATACCAGTGATGTATTTCACACCCGTCCACCTGATAGTTGTTTGCAAAGCTTGATGTGAAGAGCATTTGTAAGAATTTTAATGAAAATTGGCGAAACCTTTGACTGAATCTTTTGTTTTTATGAGGATAATAAGACTTAGGACTAAATCTGGGACCTCCCACGGTGCTACTAATCACCTTTATTAAGGCAAGCACATCAACAATTATGATAGAAAACACATTTTTGCCTTTTGCAGTGCCTCTTAGTGGTCAAATACTGCAAAATAAGGTCCTGAATTCCAGGTTTCCTCCTAATTCCTTTTTACTGAATCAAATTAATTTAGCTTTTTTTGACAAGAATTTACAAAAAAGACGGTTTTATGTTTTATGAAAACAGATTTCTACAAAGTTATGTTATTTTCCTCCAAAGTAATCATAAAAATGTGGACCAGGATGTTTGGTCTGATGAGTCCATCCTCACCATAAAGCATGGTGGTGGCAGCATCATGATGTAGGGATGCTTCTCGGCACCCTTGCAACCTGGAAAAGACACCAAAATTATTGTAGCAAAGCACAGGGAAAACCTGTAGGACAACCTGATGCAGTTTGCAATAGAACTGCGACTAGGGACAAGATTTATTTTAAAACAAGACAATGACCTAAACCATGCAGCCAAAGATACACAGAAATTGTTTTAAGATGTTGAGGTGGATGTTGTGGAGTGATGGAGTCAAAGCCCAGACCTCAATAAACTGAGAATCTGTGGCATGACTGAAATAAGGCTGTTCACTCATGATTCCTGACAGAACTGACAGAAGATTTGCAAGGCTGACTGAAACATTCCACATTCAATGCTTAATTTTATATTTTCAATTAATTGGCTTTGCTATCTGTTTTCACTTGGTCATGAAAGAGTCTTTTTTGTAAATTCCTGTCAAAAAAAGCCACATTATATTGATTGTAATTCAATTCCAAAAAGACATTAAAAGGGAAAATTTCCAAGGTGGGTGAATATTTTTCATGTGCATTGCACCAAGTTTAGTTTGCACAGATCAAAGCATCACTGAGATGTGATGATGCTTTTAGTTTGTCTGACAAGTTTTAAAACTTTCACCGAACAGTCCTAGGGGCTGTCAGAAGAAAGAAGATGTACAGAAGAACCAGAAACACTACGAATGCTGATCAGCTTTGTTGTCTGGTCGCCCAATAAAAGTACAAAAAATGATCCTCCAACTTCACACCAAAAACAGCAGAGAATTGCTGTCATTTCTCTTTTTTGTGCGGCATATTGGAATTTCTGACAAGCTGTTGTCATAGAAGAAGTCCATCCGCATTATCACCGAGCTCCGGATAAGAGCCGTCCATTATTTATTTCCTGGCTGTTGAAGTGATAATGCTGTATGCTTAGAAAATGCTCTCTGCTTCTCACTTTCTTACCTGCCCTATAGAAAGTAAAAGCTGTATATTTTGGGTCATTGCGATTGCTGTAATTTTTTATTACCTATCAGATCTCTTGTCAGTTTTCTGAGAACAGCTCAGCATTTTCAATTTCATACCTTCTTCTCAAGAAATGAAATCTTTTTGTGCACTTTAGTTGCACTCATTTGTCCCCGTGCAGGTCTAATAATGGAACTGAAAGAGAACTGGTCACCTTGATTCTGCTTATTTGGTACATTTTATTTCGTATCATAAATCACTTCCAAAAATGTCAAATATATGTCTCTTTTGCTTACTCCTAAACACACCCATGCTTGGATGTAACTCTTTATGACCTTCTGGAACATGCATTCAGATGCATCTATTAATATGATGATATCAGATGCCATTATGCAGCAGTTATGTGCATTGCAACCTACTATTGGTATCCAGAGTTGTTCTGAAAATGCCCTCCTTAGATAGCATCTGCATGTACTTTGAAACTCTCTAATCTCCAGTTAGAACAACAATAAAGATAGCAGAGCTCCACTGCTATGCAATTTGGCGTATTACTGATAATACTGAGTTCTCTGTCATAGATAAGTGGATTTAAAATGCAACAAACGCACTTGAGAGTCATGTACTCGAAAGTCAGAAGTTATAGTGAACATAAGGGTTCACACAGGGGCCATACTGTATGTTTTTTTAAATTGTAAAATAGCAATGAGTCTCTCAGATGTGGTGCTGAATAAATCTGAGAAATCATAACTCTCACTGGCGCCACAAGAATTAATTTAAATAACCTTTTGACCTCATGTATATAGATTTTTGAACACTGAAAATCACTGAGCTGCATTTTTATTCTGCAAAGACACTGAAAAGCTCACACAAACTGTAAAATTAATGTACGTCTCTGCCAAGTGTTGACATGAAATCCTTAGACCTGCTTCAGGGAATCTGATTCATTCACATTATGTGACACGCCGGACACAATAAGAAAAGATTAGAAATAATCGGGTCCTTCCCATCAATAATATTCTTTATACAAATAGTGACTTTCTGTGGTCTCAGCAATGCATCATCAAATCCAAGGTTGGAATCTGACCCTGAGACCTTTGTGGTATGAGACAATCATTTTTGTTCTTCCTCTACATTTATGTTTCTTCCCACTTTGAAACTTCTGAAAAGGCTTAGCAAAGGTGACAGTGTCCCCAAGGACAGGAAGTTACAAAAAAAAAATCCAAAGAATATAAGTCACGTCTACATCTTCTTTGTGCTCTCTGATAAAGGCAAAAATGTCCAAAGAAATCATCTGAGGAGAAAAGAAAATGGCTTTCAGTTGTTTGAGCAGGCAGGCTGAGTCTCTTCTCTCAGAGGCGTTCGAGCTCTTTGAAGCTGAGGCAGAGATGGGAGGATTGTACTGATGATGTTCATTTTAGAAACTACAAAACGCACTGTTTATTGTGCTTTTCTGAACTGGAGTGTAAGAGCTCTTCCCCACTGTGATAATAGTTAGATATATCTTTGCAAGCGTGCATGTTCCTCTTGTTGTTCCTGCTCAGAGAACACATTATGTAATATCTTTTGTTTTATGGTGTATATCTTCACAAATAGCACGAAACAGATGCTCCTAATTACGGCAGTAAAGATAAACAGTGAGGTATGATAAGCTCCTTCTGCTTTAGAAAAGAAATATAATGTCAGTGTTCAGTTTTCTAAATAGATGGAAACTGAATGAGTCATTGATTGACTCAAAGATACCAAAGAAAAGTTTTCAAAGAAGTCCACTTTAGACAATTTTGCGAAAATCAAAAATGTCAACCAATTCAAGAAGTTTGACAGACTCTCTATTAAGTGGGATTTGGATTTTGGATTTTTTTCCTTCTCTATGATTGTCAGTCATCCAGGTGACGGTATATCTAAAAGTTAAAATGAGGCCAACAGGGGTTTTGTGAGTTTCTTTAAGGTGTTTCACCTGACATCGAAAAGGCTTCTTCTCAGTTCTAACAGACCAGTGGGGAATTTTTAGACATCCAAAGACTCCTCTGCTCACAAAAATAAGCTAGATTGTCTAGAAATCTCTGGAATTATCACCTTAGTAAAGTTTTGTTAATAATAATTTAATCAATTGCTCCTTGTATGATTTCCGACTAATAAGTCCCAAGAAGTCCACAGCGGTGGATTTGTAGCAGGATCGCAATCATGTGATCATCAGCAGGCAGCTGAGGTAGTGTTCAGTTGTTGCCATAGTTACAGTGAAAGTGTGTCGCTATCTTGCAATGATACATAAATCTTTAACAAATCCGCTGATCCAGACTACATATCTCTGTCAAAATTTAATCACTTGGTCCTTGTGTCATTTCTGACCTTCCTTGAAAATTTTATCCAAATCCGTAAGTCCGTTTTTGAGTAAAGTTGTGCACAGTAAGACAGACAGATTAACAGGACAAACGTACGCCGATCGTCACATAACTCCACCATGTTTCTTGGTGGAGTAAAAATAGTAACAATGATGCATTTGACGCTCATGACTGCTTAGCTCTCAACTATCCAGCATCTAAAGCAGTCTTCCTGCTGTCTTGAAAATCTACCAACAAGCTCCTTGAAATTGTTTTCAGTTGTTTGCAGTATGTACAAAATGTACTCCATGTAGTCAACATACATATAGCTCAGGTAACTTTGAGTAATTTTCTTGAAACCTTAAAAACAGTAAAAGGGCAATCTTCAAGCCTCTTCTTTAAAAAGAGTATTCTGGATACACCTGTGTTTCCCTCTACAGACTAATATCACCATTGTTAGCGAAGAATCCTGTAAAGTGTCTGCCAGCAAAAAGGCAACTTTCTGACCGTAAATGTTTACTGCAGTAAGTTTGCAGTCTGCAGAAGAACTGTGACTTGGGAGAAGATTTGTTTTCCAGCGAGGCAATCACCACTGACATGATTTAAAGAAAATGAGGTGAATGTTCTGCAGTGGTTGAGTTAGAGCCAAGACCTCAGTCCAATTGAGAACTTGTGGCTGAATTGGAAGGGGGCTGTAGCCTGACAGAGCTTAAGCAGTTTGGCAATGACAAATGGGGTAAAACTGCAGCGTCCAGGTGTGTAAGGTGGACTGAGACCTGTTCACACGAGCTTATTGCTGTGTAATCTGTAACTTGCCAAAGGTGCATCTACTAAAAAATGATTTGAAGAGCGTGAATATTGATGCAATCACTTATTTCAAATGGAATATGAATGGAATGAACTAACATTACATTGTACAAATCTGTTTTCATTTTGACATGAAAGAGTCATTTTTGGGGGGAATTCTTGTTTAAAATAAAAAGCCAAACAAGCTGACCATGACTCAATGCTGAAAAAACAATTACAGGAGAATATCCCCAAGCTGGACGAATATTTTTTAATTGTAATTCAATTTTATTTTGTTGATACGTGCACGCCATGTGGGGATTCTTCTCACTTTAATTTCAATATTCAACTGACCTCATGATGTGGGTGGTCACTGTCTTTTGTGCAATGCAAGTCTAATCTGGGTTTAATATTGAAGGCAGCTCCTCCTCCATGTTTAGTCATGATCTGCATTTACTAATTAATTGATTTATTTGTGGAAATCATCTATTGGCCCCACTTGGATGTCTTGTATTTCTGTGCTAGAAATATCAGCTATCATAAATATAGTCTCATGATTATTCTCTACAAGAGACTTGAACAAACAAATGCCTGGATGCGCCTGGACTTTCTCCAGCTAAGTGCAGACTGAGTAAACTGACTTTGGCTAAGAAGAAGAAAGCTGATTGAAAGCGACTGAAAGTAAGTGTTCAGCTCAACTTATCTGTTTCTGATGAGTCTAAAATCTTTGTCCTGAACATATATCTAACAGCATGTCAAATCAGTCTGCATTTTACCCTACAAACAGAACAAGGATCAGAGGATTTATGTCCAGGCAGGACTAAGAGAAATCAAGTACTGTCCTCTTTTCCAGGGTCTCCTGCTGAAAACCACAGAGACAACACTGAGCAGCTCATTGGGAAGTCAGAGCAGGTATCTGCCTTGCTTCCAGTGAGTCAGATAATAGAGTTTAAAGTATTGCTGCTTGTTTATAAACCGCTCAGTAGCTCAGGAAAAAACACATCTCTCACTGTCTTTCACTAAACCGTCACTGCCTCTCAGGTAATCAGACAGAGGGCCCCTAACGGCTCCCTGATTTAAATTAGGGCTAAACCATTTTATGTTCTGCACTGAACTGCCTGATGGTTAATGAGGAGTGGAGGATAAAGGAGTGAGTTCTTGCTGGGCTCAGTCAGAAAACAGCTTGAATAAAATGCAAGTCTCCACCTTTTGCCTTTGAAAACAATTTAAAAAAAAGGAGTCATAAATTGAACCTGTCAAACGAAAAATGAATGTGAAAGCATATAGTGAATCAACACTAATTTCCCAAGATTACATCAGAGGTCGCTCTAGGCTGCCTCTGACGAACTTAAAGTAATTAATCCATTGGTGAGTCTTCCTTTTACAAGCTGCCTGCTGAACACTGGATTGGACGGCGATCAGCTGGTTTGGAGGAATGCTGTGATATGACTTCTCAACTTTGTCCCTTGAAACAGTCCTAGGCCTTTCTCCCACACGCTGAAGCCACAGACAGACCTTTTGATCCGGCTGTGTTTTTGTCCCTGTTGGATAGTTTCATTGAAATTTCATCAGCTGCTTTAATGCCGGAATTATGACGCTGACTGCAGACAAGGTGAGATCACTGGGTGCAACTTCTGCTTTTTGTGAACGTGAATAATTCAGAATGCGCCCAGGGAAAACAAACTTTTTGTAACAGTAGGTGAAAGTGGATAGGATTGATTTAATTTCATTGATTTTGTCAAGGGCAAACAAAGTGTGAGAGTGAGCAACACAACAGGAGGTATTAGTCTTTACAAACAAGCAGGGAGAAAGAGCAAGCAGAGTGGAAAAACAGCCTCTAAGAAACCGAGGAACACCTCATTCTTAAAACCAGCACTCTTTGTTTCAGGTGCACGCTGGGATGGACATCGTTGACCTTCTTCTCAGGAACACGGATGAATCCACCAGTTGCCATAGCAACCAACCGTGGTCTCTCACAATCGATGATGTACGTACGCTGGTCAGTCTGCACAGTTTTCTCATACAAAGTCGCTGGTGGAAAAACAATGAAAACCGCAAATTGATTGAGTGCGAGGTGTATTCTGAGGTGTGGTCGTGTTTGCAAAGAGGCGAAGAGTCACAGGGAAATGAGCTCAAGGACGTGAACACCGGTGTGTCTAAGTCAGGAGTGTCAAATTCATTTTAGTTCAGAGGCTACATTCAGTCCGGTTTGACATTCAGTGGGCCGGACCAGTTAAATTACAGCATATTATCCCATAAATCATGACAACTCCAAATTTTTCTTTTGTTTTCATGCGAAAAAGTATGTTCTTAAAATGTTCACATGTAATGAACAAAATATTATGAAAAACCTGAAGTTTCTTCAGAAAAATAACTTCAATTTCAGCAATGATATGCCTCGATTTGTCATTTACAGCATCTACAAAGGCACAAAACATTTAGTCATGATCCAAACAACAATAGTCGGACAACAAAAGACAAAAAAACAAGACAAAATATTACAAAAAAGAGACACAAAATGACAACAACCAAAACAAAAGGACAAAAAAATTAGACAAATGACACAAAACAGAAAAGAGACAAAAAAGGACAAACAAAAACGAGACAAAAAAATTACACAAACGACACAAGTCAGACAGAAGAACACAAAATGATATGCAAAAAACTTAATAAAGCGAAACACAAAATGAGAAAAATTACACAAAAAACAGAAGCGTGACAAAACGGAAACAAAACAACAAAAACATGAGACAAATGACAAAAGTCAGATGAAAAATTACAAAAAACCCAACAAGAACAAGACAAAATATTACAAAAATGAGACACAAAGACACAAAACAACAATGAGCAATATAATATTTTACTTTATGATTAAAGCAACTTGTCTAGAAATTATTTTAAATTCATAATTTTACAAATTTACATTTAATGTCTTCTGTTATTTTCACTAAGCAGTTGTCTGTGCCCATATATGATAATCTCATTACGTCTGTCAGCTCAGCAGTGATGATGTGTACATATCCTGCCTCTCCTCAGACCCTGAGCCCTGAGAGAAGTGGAGCTGATGACTTCTTGGACGCCCTGCTGCAGGGGAGCGACTGCTCCTCTGTGCCGGCTTCCCCACTGTGGTCGCCCTGCACCCCTGACAGCGGCATCAATGAGGACCCCCCGACAGACCCCACAGACAGTCCTCACCCAACCTCCCGCTCAGCTTTTCCAGCATTTGACATTCAGACGTTCCCTCAGCCTCCGTCCCTGGAGAGCCGGCCACCAGCAAATGAAAAATCGTCTGATGTTTCCATTGATCTCGGTGAGACTACATTTAAATTGGAAAGTGGTAAAAACACTTGCATTTCAAACTGGTGAGGAGCATCTGAGAGGCCCGCAGCTAATGGGTGAGCCATGAAAGTGGTCATTTAAATGGTGAGCACAACTGCCAGGTTAGGAAGTGAAAGAGAAAAGGTGAACCAGATCCCTGGGCTGTCAGGTAGAAAAAAATAATAGACTTCGACACTGTCAGATTTATCAATTGTGCCTTCTGTTGTGGAATAATGAGCCCTCTGACTGCGGGTCATTTCAAAAAGCAAATAATTTGTTTTTCCCTGTTTCTGAACATTTTTAAGGATAATGGTTGTGCTATTGTCATTCATCGTGTGATGAAATTGCCTATTTTTTGAATAATGGTCCTTTTTCACAATGCAGATTCTTGACCTCTCTGTGTCAAAAATACATGAAACTGACTGAATAAACCAAGAGCACAAAGAAAAGAGTAACATACAGCACTGTGCAAAAGCAAGCATGCTGTCATAAAGAACTCTCTAAGTCAAATTAATATTCAGTGTGACCACAGTCTACCTTTAGGACAGTACTAGCTCTCATCTTTTTTTTTTTTTTTTTTTTTTTTTTAGGGATTTGGCAAGTATCTTGTAGATTTTGCTGCAGTTCTCCTGTGAATTCTGGCCGTGTGTCAGTGGCTTCACTCTCTTCATGTAATCCCAGACTGATGCTAGGAAATGGGCTCTATGGGGAACACTTCTGTTTCAGGACTCTGTGTTCTTCTTGTCACAGAAAATAGTACTTTATGACTCTGGCTGTGTGCTTAGGGACATAATAGTGCTGCAGAATCTATGTGGGGCTGATCAGACGCCTTCCTGATGATACTGTGTGATGGATGAGAATGGAAACATCGAAAGAAATCACCTTTTCTGTATGTGTGCTGCATGTTTGTAGGGTGTTCTGTAAAGCACAGAAGGTTGCAGCAGTGCCACAGGTATTGTGGTGGGTTCTGTTTGGACTGCAAACAGAGGCAATTTTATGAATTATGACCTGCTATTTTCTCTCTATTTGTTTTTTCTGGCTCAATATACAGGCTGGGAGCCTGGTGGCCTCAATGAGGGGTTCGGTATTGCATACTACTTCACCGAAGACCAAAAGCCCCTGCTACCATCCAGCCATGCTCTCACAGTGAAGGACCTGCTGTTAACCAACGTGGGACAAAACGTAAGAAGAGTTTCTGTGAAATTTCGGGGTGAAATTATAATTTTGTTCTGGAATCTGAAAGAAAAAGCAAACTTGTTCCCCACACCCCTCTTCTCCCATCCCTCCCCCTCTCCACTCCTGTACCCCTCTACCCCTCTACCCTTCTACCTCTACATCCCCATCTCTCTGCCTCTTCTGTCCCTCACAACCCGCCAGTCAGCAGTCAGATAGGTCCCCCACATAAAGAGGTTCAAGGTTTCTTCCTGTTAAAAGGAAGTCTTTTCTTGCCGCTGTCACCGTAGGGTTTGCTCTGGGGCTTCAGGCAAATGGGTTCTGTAAAGCGTCTTGAGACAATTTGACCTGTAATTGGCGCTATATAATAAAGTTGAATTGAATCATGGTCTCTTAGGTTACCATTTGTTATATTATATATCTGGAGCTGCACAGTGGGTCTGTAGTTTGCAGCCTGGGCCTGAGGATGTTTCTACGTGGAGTTTCAACACGGTCTCACGGGGATTCGTGAAACTGTTACGTAAATTTTTTGTTTCTTTTTCGTGCGCAGCTGCAACACGGTCTCACGGGGATTCGTGAAACTGTTACGTAAATTTTTTGTTTCTTTATCGTGCGCACCAACACGATTTCGTCATGTTTTTCGTGCCGCTCACCACGAAATGTTTTTCGTGTTGCTCACAACGAAACCCGCTGTGGTAATCACAGCTGAAAGTGGTTTATACCAGCGGATTCATGACGATCTAAGCTGTCCATCGGCGTATACTGCTTGTGTGATCGCGTTTGCGGCCACCGGCCGCCGGACATTCTTTAAATTCCTATGCAAATTGGTAAGTGTACCACCGGGTTATGGTTAGGTTATGGTTAGGTTATGGTTAGGGTTATGGTTAGGGTTATGGTTAGGGACGATGTCATGCAAAATATAGCGTTGGATTCGCCATGGTTTTACATTAAAAATATAATACACACATTCGTTTGAAATACGTTCTGGGTGGCACGAAAAGTCCGCCGTTTAAAATACATTGGTGCGCATTTCGTGGTGAGCGGCACGAAAAACATGACGAAATCGTGTTGGTGCGCACGAAACCGAAACAAAAATTTACGTAACAGTTTCACGAATCCTCGTGAGATCGGGCTGGGAGTTTACATGATCTCCCTGTGCATGAGTGGGAGGAAGCCGGAGTACCTTCCACAGTCCGAAAATATGCTCAGGTTAATTGATAACTCTAAGTGGTCCATAGTTGTGAACATGAGTGTCCTTGTTTGTCTCTATATGTAGTCCTGTGATAGACTGGTGACCTGTCCAAGTGTCCTCTGTCTTCATCTTAAGTCAGCTGGGACAGACTCTGCGACCCTAATGAGGATTTAATGGTGTATAGATGGATGGAAATTGTATTCATCCTATTTTTGTTAGTAACTTCATCACAGTTGTTGAAGAACTGCCTGAGGGCCAGAAGGTTTGAGGTTCACAAAAGACACTCCTTAAAAGGCGCTGGGAAGGAGGACTCCAGTTCTGAAATGGTATGGAACAAATAACAGAGTTACACTGACATATGCTAAACAATGAAAAGTATTTCTGAAGGTTCATTGTAAAAGCTGACAAACTCTGTATTCTCCTTATCGTAAACGATATTAAATCCGCCAATGACCCAGCAAGGTGTTTGTGGTTTCTGAGTTAGACGATAGAGCAAATTTCCACGACATATCTAACAAATGGGAGTTCCAAATAACACAGTTATGACTGCTTGTACAGTCCACTGCATCTCTGTAGAATTTCACACCAAAGACCTTCTTGTGATGACCTGTCTACTTGGAGAGAAAGAGAGCAAAATTTAAATTCAAAACACAGTAGTTTATTAAGTTTTAATACAGTCGAGTGCTTTCTTCAGGTGAGCGGACTGAGCAAATCACTTTTTAACTGCAGTATTCGGTCCATGTGCTTCGCAGATGCAACGAATCCCCCAGTATTCCCTGCAGGAGCTTGTACTTAATGAGGATGAGAAGAAGCTTCTGGCTAAAGAAGGCGTAAACCTGCCCAGCAAACTGCCCCTGTCTAAGGTAGATGAACGTATGCCTGTAATATGCATGTATGTAGGGCACATGTCTCGACACAAACACGCACCTTCCACATCCACAAATCTAAATCTGTATCCCCAGTTGTACGACCTCTTCCAGTTTTGCCCCATCTTTCCCATCCCAGTTTCACTTCACTTACCCTGTTTCTTCCTCTTTCTTTCTTGTCCCTTATACCCGCATGTGTTTCATCTGCCTGACAAGTTTGAAGAGAGGGTTTTGAAGAAAATCCGGCGGAAAATCCGTAACAAGCGCTCAGCTCAGGAAAGTCGGAAGAAGAAGAGGGAATATGTTGACAGTCTGGAAGGGAGGTAGGAAGCAGCTGCACTCAGCATTTTCACTCACCAGAACATTATCTCAGCACATTTTGGCCTACAAAATTAAGTTTTTATCTGCAGTGATTCGTTTGTGCTCAGAAAGACTTAAAATTAGCCTATTTTGTGATGATTCTCTTTTACAAACTGTAGCAAAGATGCAGCAGGACATTTCTTTAAAAAAAAACAAGCAATTGTCCATTTCCCTGTTGTGAATCATTGAGAACACAGAGTCCTTTGAAGCGTTTGCATTTCCTGAAACATCGTATTTATCGAGTAGCTCCCTGAAAAAGCACTTTGCGGGACTCACAGAACAAAATAACAGAGCACTAGTGGTTTGTTTGGAGCGGAAAAAACAAAACTAAAAGCTGAACGGAGACTTTTAGCAAGAGAAAAAACGGAAGAATCATTAATGTATGATAAAAATTATAGGGATATTCAGCTAATGACAATCACATTGTTATTATGTAACAGTCATCATTACTGTTAGAACATTATTCAGTATCGGACCAACGGATAATTTTTCAGCTCAACTGAGAAAAATGCGGCTCATAATCGAGTCCTGCATGCTACAAAAGCTACTTTATACCGCTGATGCTTTCTTTTTAATACAGCATTGTGTATCTGACACAAACCAGGTCGTAAACATCACAAAAAACTCCAGAGTGAGAACATTTTGTCACTCAAAGAGAGGATTCATACTATATGAGATAAAAAGAAAGGCATTACCATATGCTCCTTAGACTGCAACCTATTATTAGGGGAAATGTTACATTTTGAGTCTGCTTAACTTTGACATGTTGCCCTCATTATTAAGCATTTTTGTATGATCTAGTGGTTGCAAAAGCACAGCAGACTCATGAATATAAAGACAAGATCTCTGTCGAAATACTCTAGAACCATGACTGAAATAAAAGTGGAAAAGATATAAAACCTCATCGAATTTTATGGTTGAAACTGGGTTTTTGTCTAATGTATAATAACATCTAATATGGTGTTGAAAAGTGACAAAAGTGAGAAGTTATTTACAAGGTATTATCCATGAGAACATCATTATTTCCACAAACTAGAATTGAAGCAGAGGTGAAAATTGAAAGTGAATGAGCTGAAGGCTTTCTGTCACAATTATACAACAGCGTGTGCTCAGCTCTTTTTGTGCCTAATCTGGGGTCAGTTTGACAGAAAACACGGCGTATTGTAGCACAACAGAGCAGCTAAACCAGTCTGTGCTGCAGCATGTCACAGTAGCAGGCCAGGAGGTTTTTGCTAAGATCCTTTCAGTCTTCCTCCTTCTAATCTAAGTCCAGGCTGTGCAGACTGAGCCTTACCGCACAGCCAGTCATCCTTTGTCACCAAATTTCTTTATCCTGCCAGCCTCCCACATGGTGGCTTTTCCAGTCCATCAGACCTCTGCAAGCAATGTGGCCTGGCAGAGCATGTGGTTTAATTCATATCAAACCTTCTCAAAAAGGGCAGTGCGGCAAGGTTTATTGTTCCTCAGCCTCCCCCGGGGTATTTGTAGGATTTTTAGATCTGAGGCTAACCTTCAGATGGTTCCCCTTGCACCGCTGGGTTCCCATAAAACCTGTCATTTTTGATTCAACTCAGAACAGAGGAGTCATCGGAGAATGAATTGGGGTGCTGAGGACAACGGGTGTAGCAAGTAGAATAGAGTGAATAGAGAGCTTTAAAGGTATCATGAGGGGAAAATTCCTTTTTATTGTGTTTTGTGGTTGTCATGAACTCAGAAGTGCAAAGTAAAAGCAGTTGAGATATGAAGGTGCTTACTTTTGCCACTTTTCAAGCCTCCAAACAGATACTTAGCCTCATACCTTTACAGATCGGTATTTTAAAGTCGTGTAGCTCACATTTTGTATAATCTGCCCCCTCACTGTTGCCTCTGAGGCTGTAAACAAACATGTACTCACTTTAACTTTGTGTACATAGTCCAGCTTTACTAGAAAAATCCCACAATCCTAACAGATACGATTTGATGATTCGAGATGGAATGAAACGTATTTTTCTGTCACCCAGTTGCCAGAATGTTCTCCCTTTTTAAAACTTTGTATCACTGCATAAAATAATATTTACTGTCTAAATGTACCTGACTGAATTAAATATTCATTAAAGCTCCTCCAATACATTTTCTAGAGTGTAATTTCAGCTTGGCTTTGCTGCACAACATTTCATAGTGTGTTTTACATGCAGATATTTGGTTCTTTGAGGTGACGCTGATGTTTTTCTTGAGATTTTTGATGGATACATTGAAGCATTTCTGGGTTGAAACATGAACAGAGTTGTGTTGATGTCATTCCCAGCTCAGCAGCTGTTCTTTCCCACTTTAGCAGTGAGTCTTTTTTTTCCTAACAGATGGACCAAAGTATCGACTCAGTGGCACAAACACTGAGTCACTGAGACTCTCCAGATTTAACACAAATGTTTTTGAGAAAGGTTTTGCAGGAAAAAAACCCCACCAGGACTAACATTAAACACAGCTGCTAAAGCAACTAATGCAATTTCATAAATAGTAAAAAGTCTCAGATTTCATGTGAAGCCCCAATAAAGTAATGACTTGTCAAAAATTCAACTGAAGGATGCTTGAGACTTGATTACTTAGGATAGAGCAGGATAAATAATCTTAATTTGCCTCCAAGTTTGCCTCAGGTTGGTTATTCAAATGTGATTTCGTTCACCTCATTTAGGACTTCTTTGAAAAACCTGAAAACCCTGAAATGAGACATGAACTCCTCAGATTTAATATCAGCCACACATGCAGAAGTTAGATGGTTATGTTTGCATCGGACAAAGTTTATTATTTTATCCTTTTTTTATCGAGGGGTTACAGAGCTGCTGTCATGGTTCTTCTTCTGTGGCTGCAACCAGCAGAAGCTTTTCTTTTTCACCTTCTTTTCCAGCACCTCCTTCCCTTCTTTCTCCTAGTTCACTTTTTCAGTCTGTTTTTGTCTCTTTGTTCATCTTTAAAACCCTAAAGAGTCTCCTCTTGTTTTTCTTTTGAAGCAAAGCTCCTGCAGCTCCTTATTCTCCTCTTCTGACTAATTTCCTCTTGCAGGTCTTTGTTGCTATCTTCCCTCAGTTTCTGGTTGTTCTGCATTTCTTCTTTCCCTTGTTCTCTCAGGGTAACATCCTTTCTGAGCTGTTCTACAGTGTTGTACTCAGTCGTCCAGGATCTTCTTTCTGCTGGAATTTGTTGTTTGTTTCCAGCAGCTGCTCCTCCATGTTGAAGAGTGTTGTAGAGAGACTCTCACTGATAGCTTTCAGTCTGCAGAGTTCCTGCCCTCTTTGGAGATCTGCTCCTTCAGGAACTCAAGTTTTTGTCACATTGATCCTGGAGTTTTCCAGCAGCTCTTCTTCCAGACTTCAGATTGGATGTTGCTCCTATGAGCCTGGCCACTGAAGCATCCATTTTTACTCAGGAGCTTTTTAGTGAAAGTTGTTCTACAGTACCACAAAACGACAATAACAAGGGATTTTCATCATTTAGGACCTTTGAGACCGATTTGAAACCATAAACAAGGACTATATGGGTTATTGTATTTTGATGTCAGCTGTTGCGGTTCAGTACAACCTAAACTTGGCCAGTGTTTGTTTTTTCCTCCTGCTGAGCAAGAAATAGTGACTGAAACGCAGCCCATTAAGACTACATGTTCACCAGCGCTCAGTCAGAGCCATTTCCAATCACATCCTCTGTGCTGCTAAACTATTGATTTTATAACTGCAACATGGTCTGACAAACTCAAACACAACTATGCTTTAACTCGGAGGGAAACTGCTTGTTTTAGTCTCACACACTTATTTGTGTCTAGCTGAGCTGCATTTACATCTGCAGACATTGAAACAACCTGCTCTGAAAACTAGCAATTGTAGAGTCAAGAGTTTACCATCTTTGCAGTATTTTGAGCTTAAAAACCAAATTGCTAAAAATGGGAACATTATGGGACCTTTAAAGACAAACGTCAATGTGCTTTCATTTTAGTGATAATTTAAATCTGACATCAATGTGTGTGTGTTCCCACCTTTTGTCAAAAATAAATGGAAAATTGATTGTTTGCTGCAATGTCTAACAAACAGCAGACAAACCTTTGTGTACATACCTACACTTTTAAAAATATCCTTAATGGTGGAATAGGAGCCTTACAAACCTAATGGTGTGCTATCGACGCCTCATTCAAGCCTGTGCTTCGTTGCCTCAGAATAACAAAAGTTTCGAGACACGGTGAGATTGTCAGTGTCATCCAGCAGCGTCAGCATTTGTTGGTAATTACAGCAGTGGAGCGTATCAGCCCAGTATCATTATCAGTCAAGGGCCATTATGGAGGGTGACTCATGATGACGAGAAGAAATAAGAAAAACTGCAGACGAAGAGGGTGGCGGTGGTGGGGTGCTGACGGATGGTGTCCCTGGATGACAGAATGTGAGATAAGAGTCAGCAGATGGATATTGGCAGAGAGAGAAATGGAGCAGAAGCAATATAACGTCATCACACAATGTTGTTTGATGCCCTCCTTCCCTCGTTTTATCTACATTTCCTTCTCTCTTGTTCTCTGCCTCTTTGTAGGATGTCTGCATGTACTTCTCACAACCTGGAGCTGCAGAGAAAGATCCAGCAGCTGGAGGAGACCAACAAGTGAGTCCTCACGTGCTGCAATGACTGATTATTGCCATCAGCTAATGATCTATTTTGAAGATAAAAGAGAGACAACCAAGAAGACCTCTCCTTAGATTAAATTGTCTGCTGTATTGTTATATAGCGCCCCCGTCTGGAGGTCTTGTATGCATTGGCATCCTTGGTTTGGAGATGTTTTCTCTATTGATTCTTTATTTCTCTAGACACCTAGACACTTCTGTAACCAGCATTTAGATTTATTTAGCACTTTGAAATGTTCCATTTTATAAAATCAAAAAAGTGTCGTAAAACAAAACACTCAATGCAAGTTCTCAAAATCCAAGGCGACATATTCAAGCAGCTTCTGCTCGCGAACAGACAGCTATTAAATTGATTAAAACTAAGATAATCAGCACATAGAATCTGAGAGTCTGGAATCACTGAATGTAGTCTATGTTTTTGATGAAAGGTTTCTTATTTCCGTTCAACAAATGTCTAAAATGATAAAGTACAGATGTCAGAGTTTATCACCAGCAGCTAAGTAATTGACGTTGGCTCTTTGGTTCAAGGACCAGTAAGTAGGATTTATTAGTGGAAATGTATTATTGTATTCATAATTGGTCTATCGTTCCTGTACAATCACCTGTATATATGAAATTTTCCATCTTGGGTTTGAATGAGGCCTTCAGAGCTGCAGATTCTCTTTCATGGATGTTGTACCACCAGACTTCTATGGTAGCTCAGAGGAGACAAACTAAACACTGGCTCTAAGCAGGGCCTTTTAACGTTTTTACATTGAAGCCCTGGAAAGTGGAACCAATGCAGAAGTAACTGAAACCTGCATTATTTATAAAGACCAGCAAGGGGCGACTTCTCTGTTGGCAAAAAGAAGTCTGATTTTACAGAAGTCTGTGAGAAAATGACTCATTGTCTTCTTTAATTTATTCTCATGGTCTTACTGATTCTTTAAAATCTTCTTTAATGCAGCATAATGCTCATTTTGTAAATGCTGCTCGTATTTAGAGTAAAATAGATTATAAAAACAGAGTACATTGTGCGGCGTGGCCACCTTGTCATTGACAAGTTGCTCCTGTAAAGGTGCCCTTGGGTCCTCAGTCACAACCACAGCTTGCTTGCCAGGTCTAGTTTCAAAAGATTAAGAGAGTGACAGCCAAATTCCAAACTCAAGGTTAAAAACAGCAAGAAAAAAATTTAATTAAGGAAAAGAGGTTAAAGCTGTCTTTCATATTTCATGTAGAGGAAATTGAAATTAAAAGCATACATACACTTTGTATCTTGTATTGCTCTGTTGAATCAGTCCTAATATTTCAAGTAGGATAAGAAAAATGTACAATTAGTCTGTTCTTTCATTATATATATATATATATATATACATACACACGTGGACAAAATTGTTGGTACCCCTCAGTTAAAGAAGGAAAAACCCACAATTCTCACTGAAATCACTTGAAACTCACAAAAGTAACAATAAAAATTTATTGAAAATTAAATAATCAAAATCAGCCATCACTTTTGAATTGTTGATTAACATAATTATTTAAAAAAACAAACTAATGAAACAGGGCTGGACAAAAATGATGGTACCCATAACTTAATATTTTGTTGCACAACCTTTTGAGGCAATCACTGCAATTAAACGATTTCTGTATTTGTCAATGAGCGTTCTGCAGCTGTCAACAGGTATTTTGGCCCACTCCTCATGAGCAAACAGCTCCAGTTGTCTCAGGTTTGATGGGTGTCTTCTCCAAATGGCATGTTTCAGCTCCTTCCACATATGTTCAATGGGATTCAGATCTGGGCTCATAGAAGGCCACTTTAGAATAGTCCAACGCTTTTCTCTCAGCCATTCTTGGGTGTTTTTGGCTGTGTGTTTTGGATCGTTGTCCTGTTGGAAGACCCATGACCTGCGACTGAGACCAAGCTTTCTGACACTAGGCAGCACATTTCTGTCCAGAATGCCTTGATAGTCTTCAGATTTCATCGTACCTTGCACACTTTCAAGACACCCTGTGCCAGATGCAGCAAAGCAGCCCCAAAACATTACTGAGCCTCCTCCATGTTTCACCGTAGGGACAGTGTTCTTTTCTTCGTATGCTTGCTTTTTGAGTCTATGAACATAGAGTTGATGTGCCTTACCAAAAAGCTCCAGTTTGGTCTCATCTGTCCAAAGGACATTCTCCCAGAAGCTTTGTGGCTTGTCAACATGCATTTTTGCAAATTCCAGTCTGGCTTTTTTATGAGTTTTTTTCAGCAGTGGTGTCCTCCTTGGTCGTCTCTCATGAAGTCCACTTTGGCTCAAACAACGACGAATGGTGCGATGTGACACTGATGTACCTTGGCCTTGGAGTTCACCTTTAATTTCTTTGGAGGTTGCTCTGGGCTCTTTGGATACAATTCCAACGATCCGTCTCTTCAATTTGTCATCAATTTTCCTCTTGCGGCCACGTCCAGGGAGGTTGGCTACTGTCCCGTGGGTCTTGAACTTCTGAATAATATGAGTCACTGTTGTCACAGGAACTTCAAGCTGTTTAGAGATGGTCTTATAGCCTTTACCTTTAAGATGTTTGTCTATCATTTTTTTTCGGATGTCCTGGGACAATTCTCTCCTTCGCTTTCTGTTGTCCATGTTCAGTGTGGTACACACCTTTTCACCAAACAGCAGGGTGACTACTTGTCTCCCTTTAAATAGGCAGACTGACTGATTATGAGTTTGGAAACACCTGTGATGTCAATTAAATGACACACCTGAGTTAATCATGTCACTCTGGTCAAATAGTTTTCAATCTTTTATAGAGGTACCATCATTTTGTCCAGGCCTGTTTCATTAGTTTGTTTTTTTAAATAATTATGTTAACCAACAATTCAAAAGTAATGGCTGTTTTTGATTATTTAATTTTCAATAAATTTTTATTTATTGTTACTTTTGTGAGTTTCAGGTGATTTCAGTGAGAATTGTGGGTTTTTCCTTCTTTAACTGAGGGGTACCAACAATTTTGTCCACGTGTGTATATATGACATTATTTGACTGTTCCATGCACCAGTTAGTATTGTCAAACTTGGTGCTTTTATGTGTTGAATCACGAGACTGCCTCTTAGAATGAGGTGTTTTGCCAAAGCAGCAGACTCGAATGGAATTCTGCAACCTGTCTAACTTCTAAAAACACACTGATTTGTGACATCTTGGTGGTAGATCTTTATCAGGTAAATGGCTTGGAAGGTTGTTTTCTGCATGTACCCATTTTTACTGAATATTAATCTGCTGGGGTTCCTTGTCCAGCTCTGCCATATGGATGGATATTTACACACATTATCAGGTTCATTTCCCAGTGTGAGAGGCTGACTGGGTTCATTGTTTATTGCTGGATTGATTCTGTTAGCTTAGATGCTGACTGTATAATGTACTGCGAGGTCTTAAATCAAGTTTTATTAAGGTAAATTTTTAGCATTGTTAACCTTTTTTCCTTGTCATGTTGATGTGATCCTCTTCAGTTATGTATTTGTATCATTTTTATATTGCCACTGCAGATTCATAGACAAATGTAATTTAAACCTACAGTATGTTTTGGGGACTCTCCATTATTCAGTTAAAACTAAAGAAAGTTCTTAGATGAAGGTTAAACATCTTCAAGAACCAAAAAGAAAATCTGCCGTCCACTGAAGTTCTTAGGATTACCAGGACCTGAACACCTGAGAATCTACTCAGACGCTACCACAGATTCAGATCAAATTACTATTTTCTGTTATGTTTGTACACCGAGATCTCAACCATATTTAATACATCTAACAAAGTCCCTTCTGAAGTTGTGCCTTGAATATCTTAATGTCTCGGTTTTTCTTAGATCTGTGGCGGAATTGTTTGTTTGAGTCTTTGTTGTGAATCGGATTGTGCCACAGTCAGTGTTCTGTTGATCTGCATTGATATGTTCTCAGCTCCTTTCTCACAAGATGCTGGAAACCTGGTTAAGAAAATATTCTACTTGTTTAAATTCAGGATGGAGACGCATCAGTGTGAAACCACGGGAATACAAAGCACCATGGACTTTGCTTTGCTTCCTCTTCATTCTGCCATCTCATTACGTTGCTCTCCGCCTCATGCTGACAGGGTGCCGTGGTGAACTGAAACAAAACGCGGCAAAAATCTAGAAACGCATGTTTTCCTGTCCTATGTTGCTCCTCTTCCTTTTCTTTTTTTGTTTGTTGGATTTCAGTATGCAGAGATCGCAGATGCTAGAAGAAAAAAAAAGATGTCTGCATTACATCTGTGGTTCCTCTATGTGAAGCTTAAACAATCTCTTTCATGTTGGTGTCTGTATTTGTATTGCAGTGCTCTGCTGGAGCAGCTAAGCCGGCTACAGACTCTCCTTCCTAATAGCTCCAGCAAAGCAACACACAAAGGAACCTGCATCCTGGTGAGCTATATAGGAGCACTGTGATATTAATTTGCACCAGTGAGAATTAGCAAAGACAGACAGCACATCTAACAAATAAAAAATGAATGCACAAGCTACAATAGAAGCTACAGCGGCCGAGCACATCATTAAAAGCCTCAGCCAGCTATTACGACAGCAGCTGTGTTTCATGATGAGATGTGAATGGAGTCAAATGTTTGAATTCCACCTGGCTGCACTCATCTTTGTGTGCAATGTTATGTAGGTTATGCCTAATAATTCCCTTTCTTCTCCTCTCTGTGCTCTCCATTGTTACCCTCTGATCTGTGCTTTCTGTGCTCGCCTTCTTTTTGTCCTGCTGTCTGTGTTTATTTTCAGGTTTTGCTCCTCTCCTTCTCCCTGATCATTTCCTCAAATCTACAGCCAGACCCTTACAGCCAGCTCAGCCAAGCAGACTACACAGAGACTAAAGGTTTGTGGTGGTCACACATGCTCAGACACACTGTCTTTTTCTCTTTTCCTACACACTCTCACTCCTCTCCACTGTGTCTCTGCCTCTCAGTGTCGTCCCGTTCCCTGCAGTTCGTGGATGAAGTGCCGCCTTCTCCTCCTCCTCCTCGTCTCCTCTCCCTCTACAGGAGCTTTGAAGCCCTGTGCAACCTGACAGAGAAGCTCTGGCCCCGGACAGATCTCCCCTCAGCAGACTTCCCCTCCTCTCACTACCAGCATCACAGGCACAAAGACGATCACTGATCTCCCCCTGGATGAACCACTCAGCGGAGGACTTGCAAGTGCAGCATCCAAATGAGCAGTTTCTCACCGCAGAGACTGGGTTATAGAGGTTTCATGGTGGCACACTAACACACTAGCGTCTAGTTAAAGGAGGAACTCCATCTGTGAAGCAGGGTCGCTGAAGAGGTCACACAAACAGATGTAATTTTTCATTTTCCATTGAGAAAAAAAAAAAGCCTCGAGGACCCGGTGGATCATGTATTGCTTATATTGTCGATGTATTATTTAGACACGTGTGATCTATAAAACAACACAAATGTATATTCACTGCTGTATTTTATTATTTACTCCAAATCGATATCTTAAAAAGAGACGAGGATGATTTGAGGTCCATTTTGTAACAGATCAGTGCAAAGCTGAAAGAAAAAAAAAGAGAATAAAAGTTTTTCCAGTGAAATCTGGAACCACGTGTAAGTTTTGTTTTTTCTTTCAGTAACACCATATGTTCACAGCGGAAGAAATTTGTATTGCAAAAATAATGAGGCAATATTTGGAAAATAAATTTGGCATCCCAAAATATATTACTTTATCAGCAAAAAGTTGCTCAAAGACTTCTCACTTTAAAAACAGCTTTCATGCCAGCTTCCAATATGGTCTCAGTTTTGAAAAATAACACAAATCATGCTACAGTTTCAGTGCCAAAATTGCTGTTTATGTTGTTGTGGAGCTGTAATTAAGTGCTGGCCACTGATCTATGTGAAGTACCTTCCTCCGTTTGGCGTCATGCTGCTATTTGGATTTGAGGGATAATGGCTGAAAGTGTTCCGTTACCGAGAGTCCAAGCATTAAAATGGCAACACTTCACTTGTTATTCTTGTTTCTGGTTTGCAGATCCCTCGCTATTACACGTCACAATTCAGACAGCTTATCTGTTCTGCAGGTTCATCTTCACAGGATCTCAGCTGTAACGAAATCTGCATTTCAAAACACTAAGGGAATATTCACCTCTGTCCATGTTAACCAGTGCACACCCATCCACTGTGGTATGATTTATTTGCCAGGATGAGCCAAAGCATGACGTCACACAGTGTATTTTTGAAGCCTCTGCTCACTGCAATGAGGGGAGCTTCAGCACAGTGCAGTCCCACAAGAAGCTTTTAACATACTGTATGTGTTGACATTTTATTGGAAAGCAGGGCAAAGTTTGCAGAAAAGGCTGTAGCTGATGCTGAGGGCACCGCAGTGAAGTATTGATGATGTTTTGGGAAATCTGGAAGATTTGAAGTAAGACAGAGAAGAATTCACATTGTGTAATCACTCACTCTGTTGGGTTTCAGAAAAGCTGTTTGTGACAAAGAATTTGGAAAGAAAAGAGTCAGACTTTGACCTAAATGTCTGCATGGATACCTACTCTCCGTGTTCATCATCTTAGTTGTTTTATAGTTTAGCGTGCATGCTATGTATCTAATATTTGCTAACTAGCACAACATGAAGTGCAGCGACACTAACGTGGTTCTGGATCTGCTGCTCTGTGCGGAGTTTAAATGTCCTCCTTGGTGCTATGTGGATTTTTTTTACACGTGCTCTACCTTCCCCTCTTCCTCCCTCCTTCAGTCCAAAACATGCATGCTCGCTTAATTTGTAGTTCTATAATGAGTCATTGGTGAGTCTGAGTGTGTGTCAGTCACTTAGTCCTGTGATAATCCAGTAAAGAGGTGATGGATAAATAAAGAGCACTCTGATGGGAATTAATAGTGTAACAGATCGGTCTGATAACAGTACTAAACGAAACAGTCTTAAAGTTACTACAAGTCATCTTTTAGGCTTATTATTCCTCCCAAATTTAATGACAAGCCATTGAAGTGTGGTTGAGAAATTCCACTGAAAACTGCAAATGTCATGATTGTGCTCGAGGAGAAGTAAGATTGAGAGTTTTAGCAGGATGCTGTGTGCACCACAAATGTACAAAATGTAATATTTTGTGCGTGTTGGACCGTCTGATTGACATAGCATTGACATCCTAAAATATTTTATAAACAAGTTCAAGTAAAATGAGTTTATACGCCCAATCAGTTACTACATTAAAACCACTGACAGGTGAAGTAAATAATACTGAACAACACTGATCAGAATGCAATGTTCTACTGGAAAACGTCGACTCCTGGCCTCAGCAGGACGATGCATTCAGCCACTCAGCAAAAACTGCAGCTCAGGGAACATGACCAAGAGTTCGATGCCTTGCCCACAAACTCATAAGATCCCAAACAGATGGAGAATCTGTGGGATGTGCTGGAACAAGCCTGATCTGCAGTGAGCCCACCGTGCAACCCTCAGGATCTGACGGATCCAGTGCCAGTGTTCACATGCCAAACTCCACAGGACACTTCCAGGGGTCCAGTGTCCACGGATCAATCAGTTAGAGCTGTTTCACGAGGAAAATACACGTCTGCTTTTAACATTGTGTGTAATGATTAAATTCATAAATAAAATATACCTTCAGGCATGGCATTGTTTGGTCCTGACAAATACCTCAAACATTACTGGATAGATTGCCATGACATTTTACCCCCTTGCTGCTCACAGGGTAAATGCCGTTGACTTTGGTGATCGGCAGACACATTCTCTAGTGCCACCTCGAGGTGCAGACTTGAAGGTCAAAGTGAAATGTTTTCGTAAGTAGTCGATTATTTTGCTGTGATAACTGGTTCACACATAAGGCGACCTAAAGAAAATAATTTCGATCCTCTGAATTCAAATCCAGCGGCACCATCAGTCCAGTAATTTAGGATCCAATATCTGTAAAGTTAATGGCATTCCCATCACCTTCAGCTGGTATTTGTCCACCTCATATGCAACAATCACATTAGCATATTAGCATTGTAAGCATATTAGCTTGGCACCATTAGCATTTACCTTAGAGCACTGCTGTATCTGTAAACATCAGAGAGCTGCCATAATGTCTAAAGGTGTTCTTTGTATACTCTGTCACAGAGTTTGGTTGGTTTTTGGGGTGGAGCTGCACCAGGGGAAGCTAACGGTATGATCTCAGAATTTTTAAAATCATTGTTGTTTCACATTTAGTTGCAAGCTTATGGATAGAACTATGCAATTCGGGGGGCAAAAAAGAATGATTCAAGCAAACCACAAATTACAAGCAGACCATCCACACTGGCTGGGAGCCAGAAATGAATTATTGATCAGACAGCTTTAAGCAGCGTGTTGAGGTGTGCAGTGATAAAGAGTTATGGGTAGAAATTCGGAATATCAATCACGTCAGAGCGGACCAGAGGTGCTGCTTCCTGAGGGTGGAGGAAGGTCACAGGAGGAAAAGATTGTTCGTTTAGATGATTTTTGCAAGGTTAGTTTGCCCATGTGGGGTTTCATGAACATGTGAGCAGAGTATTTACAGAGTATGTGATTGCGGAATATTCAGTCCTGCAATCACACTTTGGGCGTTCACAGAGTCTGCTGCCGTCGTGCTGATAAACATTAAAACACATAAACCTGTTTTTGCTTCATTATTAAGCAGTTGGTGGATTGTTATTTAAAAAAAAAAAATATCCACTGTGAGATGAAAATAATTCTTTCCAAAGATGTACTCGTGTATAACCTTGGGTGGATGTGTTTCTTGTTTTAACATTATAATTAGTGTGTTAATGTTCTGCTGACTACATTTTGAGAAAATTTATGACAACTTTTCCCCCTACTTTGAACTGAAGATTATTAAACAGCTTTATTTGAATTAGTTTGACTCCAAGTGTCATGACTCTGACACAAGGACACAGCTCGAGGTACTAATTGGATCTCAGGCATTTACTGCCGTTACATTGCATCCACTGCAGCACTGCTGAGGAAGCCATTCAGGGTGAAATGAAAATATTAGTATGGTCTTTCTCTCTTCTAAAGTACAGCAAAGAAGGAGCCCATTAAATGTCCTTGGTCAGTCAAGAATCTGTATCTGAACAGCTGTCTTTAAGGCCCACAGAGTTAAGTGTGTCTCATTTTGAATAACCACATTCTGTACAATCAAAGAGCTATTATCTTAAGCTTGTAGCTCACAGTAGAGAAGCACCACCCTCATCTATCATCATCTCAAGTACAATGATGTTCTCTCATATATAGATAAATATATTATGACTCAGACACAATCTGTGAATGGTATTTTGACCTTGACAGAGCGTTCAATATTGGACACACGCAAACAAAAGTTAACTTCTGCTTTGCTGGACCACAGATTGTCTATAAAAAGGAATGAAACCTCTTTGACGTTAATCAGTCATTTGCTAAACAGTGGATTTGTTGATCAATGCGGTGGTTCTGACCAAGGCCATCTCAGCAGCGCCTGTCTCTGCCTTAGGCTTGGTTAATACCTGTCCTGTGATGATGCCCAACTGTACATGCAAAGCAGTCACACCTCCAATTATGCATAACTTTAAGGATTATTACACCTTAAACTGATGAGTTGTACAAAAATGCATCCTCCTACAGGAGTCAAGAACAGGAAAGTCAGTTACAGAGACCGGAACCTTTATCAGCCTGCAAACATGTTTACCTCAGTAGTAAATTTGAGTGTTTTAATATGGGGGTCTATGGGGATGGACTCGCTTTTAGAGTCAGCCTCAAGTGGCCATTCAAGAGACTGCAAAATGAAATGAGAATCAGTGTCAGTAGTCATGTTTGTGTAGCATACTTTCATGTTTTGTATTAGAAAAAGTTGATCGAAGATACTGATGTAACTGTAAACTTGTTTAAGATTCCAGGACTTTATGCTTTTACTACTTTCTACACCACAGAAATGAGTTTTTTTTTCACCTCTGTGCTACTCCGAGCAAGGGCAGGAGAGAGATAAGGAGGGTCTGAACAGAAGCCCCAGAGGACTGCATTGTCTTCAAAGATGCTGTTTTGATTATCAGCTAAGGGATAATTCACATTCAAAAGAGCTTCCTGAATTCCACCAAAAAAGTTTCAGTGCTTGCTTGAGGGTTTTTTGTGTGGTTATTTTGAAAAAACGTTAACGCGGGTAAAGAGAGAGGGAAACACCTTTTTCGAATAAGTTCGGATGCAGTAAGAATTTAGTCTGCATGACTGATCAGGTGAATCCACTACTTTTGTTGTGTTCACTGTCTTCAGACAGCATGGAACATGGCAGATAACTCAAATGAAAGAATGAAAACCATTTTGTCCTATAGATAGTTGTTGCTGGTTTCTTTATTCTTCATTGTTAGGTTTCACCCCCCCTCTTGTCTCAGACAAAACTAAATGAACCGATGTTGTTAATGGGTGAAACTAACAAAAACTCCACAAACAAACAGAGAACAGGGTTCTGTGGTCTAAAAGAGGATAGAGGTTCAATGCCACTATTCCCCACTAAATCTACCAAGGTGGGAGCCCAAACAAAAACCCCTTAAAAGAAAAACATTCTCCAAAACAAAAGCAAGGAAGTGCTGGGTTCTGTGCATCAACACGACAACAAGGCTTCCAGAAAAAGGCTGACTGATGGTGTCAAACCTTCCAGGTCACCTACCCACAGCCATCTGAGCAGTTGGGAGATCCCTCCTTATATCCCCGCCCACCTGATTGGCAACAGCACACAGCTGAGCTCAATCTCACAGGTGCAGCAGATTGAGCCTGATCTGAGAGCCAGGCTGTGAACTTTCCAAGTCCATAACATTCATCAATGTTTTAAAGGCAGTCTGGTTTTGTTTTCGCCTTTTTCAGCCATGCATAATGTCATGTATTCTGCCACCTAGTTTGTTTGCAAAAAAGAGCAGTTTTTAATACTTGTTGCAATATTTCAAAAGTTTGCTCCAAAGTCGCTTGACAATTATATGGAAGCATGGCTAGGATCCCTCTGTTTTTGTAAAATGTCTTTATAAACAAATGGATGAAAATGAAAGTTGACATCTTAATGCATTTTGGAGAGCTTCAGTCAAATGCAAATGAACGGCTTCACAGGCAGATTTCAGGGTCGGATTCCAACCATATCTGCGTTTCAATCCATCTGCAGAATGGGGCGAACATTAAAGGAAAGAAGGAAACTGGCAGCAAATTTGTGCTGCTTTCATTTGAACTGATGCGGCCAAAGGAACAGGAACACATTTCCTCCGGTTGTAGTTTTAGGGTGAGGATCCCTTATGGCAAACCAATTAGGGTTGATGACAAGTAAATTTGCAGATGCAGATGAAAGATTTGTAAATTGTTTGCACGCTCAATTTGGCAGGTTGGAGCTGCCCGAGGAAATGACGAATTCCTTCTTTTCTGTTGCAAACACACGAGATCACAGTGACACATTGTGTGAATAACAGAGATGTATAAGAAATGCAAATCAAAACACACACACACACACACACGTCTCTGTGTCTTTCTGTCTTCTCTGGCTTTGTGAAATCTACTGCATTATTCATTTCAGATGAACGTTAACAACCCTTTGCAGGAAAGGAAAATGTCATCCTATATAACATCATACAAAAGGTGTTATGAGGATACAGTGCCATGAAAAAGTATTTGCCCCTTCTCATATTCTTACTTTTTTGCATATTTTCTCCACTTTAATGTTTAAGATCATCAAACAAATGTAAATATGAGACAAAAGTAGCTCAAGTAAATACAAAATACAGTTTTTAAATGATGATTTTATTTATTAAGGAGCAAAAAAACAACTATTCAAAGCTATCTGGGCCATTGTGAAAAAAATATTTGCCCCCTAAATCTAATGACTGGTCGGGCCACTATCAGCAGCAACAACTGAAATCAATTTTGGCTGACTTCGTTTTGTCAGGCAGGTTTTATTTTAGCGCGCCATCAGGCGGCGGACTGAGCGCTACAGCGAGTATAAAAGCCTTCAGTGAGAGGATGCTGTCGGCTTCACTGACAGGAGAGGCAGCTGCATCATGTCACACTTCAACATTGAGCGCAGGAAAGTAGACTGATGCGGATTAATCAGCGTAGAAGTCCTCATGATACGCGCACAGGAGATGATCTCTGGCTGAGACTTTGAGCTTAAACACAGGAGGAGAGACATGGGGTTGTTTGGATCCACACCTGTGCGCACGCAGTCTGCAAGTTAGCCCGGCAGAGGAGAGAAGTTGTTTGACAAAGTAAGTCGCCTTTTTCTCTGCAGAATCATGCAGAACAGCAGCAGCTCCTCCGGACCTCTGAGCGCTCTGAATGTGTGCGGAGGAGAGGAGGACGAACGGGAGATCTCGGAGCTGGTCAGTCCCACAGGAGCAGCCTCCAGCCTGCCCGCCTTCAACCTCTCACTCAACTGCTGGCTCCATATCCTCTCCAAGGAGTCCTCGCCGGACCTGCATGGAGACAGTGCCAACCTGGCAGTAGGTTTCTTTTAAAAATCCAACAGGATAAACCCAGTAAATGTTTCAGAAGAAATATTAAGTGTGCATGAATCACATTAGAGTTCGCTTGAAGACAGTTCTTATTGCGCTTGTGTTTATATTTTTTCATTTTGATTTATTTGTGGCCACTTAAAGCCCTTCTCTGTTTACTAATTGAACCCTTAAAAAGTCATATTTTTGTATCAAATTTCCATATTTAGACGTGTTAAAGTGGCTTTAATGTAGCTCTACATTATTGCTTCCTCTAAAATGTGCAGATATATGAAGTCTCTGCCTCTCTTTTTACACCAGCTGCAGCTCAGCACACCAGCTCACCTGACTGCTGATCTATAACTATAGAAAAAAAAAGTGAAAATCTGGCAGCAAAGATACCTGAAAAAAATGTTAGTATGTTAAAAAAATACTATAAAAAAATAAACATATATTAAATTTAAATAACAGCAAATATCAGTAATATAATATTATTATTGATTTAGATAAAATAAAACAACAGATAAAGTAAAACGGTGCAAATTTAAGGTCACAAAAATGTAAAAATGCAGACTTTTGACGAGCACAATATGTACACTTTTGGCTTTTTTAACATGTAAATTCATTTTTTTTTCTGTGATTTCAGTAGACATTAAATGCAATTCAACAAGTGAAACATGTAACATGAAAAAATGAAACATTTTTCATTGCTTAATATAGATGCATATTTTTTTCTAAATATTGGCAAATATATGTTAAACAACAAACATTTTTTTACATTTAAATACCATTAAATTATTTTAATTTTACAGTCAAATGTTGTAAAAGAATGAATTAGCATTAGACTTTTTTTATGTGGACGTTATTTATAGTTTTGGTCTGTTTCTTTATGATTGTAAATTATTACTCCTTTCTGTGTTTTTACCACTTATTATTTAATTCAAATAGGCAAAATCTGGACAATATTACATTTGAAAACTGTTTTTAAAAATTCCTTTTACAGTGCACACTTTGACAGATTGTAATATTGGAGCGATTTAGGTGCATCTGTTTAAACCCAGGAACCAGTTCTGAGGATTAACGATGCTACAGAAAGCCTCGCAATGCAAGAAGACAGGATTGGTTCCTTTGGTTTGGTGCACTGACATCTGAATCTGTGCTGTTGTTATCGGTCCACTGCAGTTTCAAAGTAGTCATAGTGTTGTCATCTTATTTCTCTCATGATGCATCTTCTACCAATGTATTCCAAACATCATACTGACATGTTAACAAGGTAAAAAACTTAAAAGCTACCCTTTGTGCTCGACAGGTGCGAGTCCTCATTGCCCTGGTCTACCTGGTGGTGTGCGTCCTGGGCCTTGTGGGTAACCTCCTGGCCCTCTTCCTGCTCCACTCCCGCCGTCGGGGCCACCACCACTCCTCCATCGACTGCTTCGTGATGAGCCTGGCGCTGACGGACCTCCAGTTCGTCCTCACCTTGCCCTTCTGGGCCGTGGACACGGCGTTGGACTTCCGCTGGCCCTTTGGTCGGGTCATGTGCAAGATCGTGAGCTCGGTCACCACCATGAACATGTACGCCAGCGTCTTCTTCCTCACTGCCATGAGTGTGACCCGGTACCACTCCCTGGTCACCTCCCTGAAGATGGGCAGTCCGAGGATCGCCACCGCTCGGGCCAAGTGGGCCAGTTCAGCCATTTGGGTGGTGTCACTGGTGGCTACGCTGCCTCACGCCTTCTACTCCACCACAGTCCAGGTTTGTTGAATTCAGACTCACTCCAGTCCTGATTTACTTTTGCTGTCAGTTTATCAGGGACAATTACATTGGTTTTCCTTTGGGAGACTTCAGTAAAATGACAAGAGGCCAGGAGCCAGTTAATTAACAAAAATGAATATTTATCAGATAAAACGCACTGGCTTTTAAGGGTACTTTGTTCTTTGAAAGTATTCACTTTCAAATTAATTAAAGCCAGAATGACATTATTGAAAACTTACTACACAAAACTAATTTCAGTGGGAATAAATTAACAATAAATTAACAGCCAGTTGGCACCCTATAAGGGGCCTGATTTGGCCCGTTGATCCCAAGTCTAGAATCACTGCAGTTGATGCTCTATGTATTTAGTGAACATCCTCTGATTCAGCCGTTGTGTTTTCAGGTGTCTGCAGATGATGAGCTGTGCTTAGTTCGGTTCTCTGACTCCGACTCAGGTCACTGGGATCCCCAAGTCCTGCTTGGACTCTATCAAACACAGAAGGTCCTTCTGGGATTTGTAGTTCCCTTGATCATCATCTCCGTGTGCTACCTCCTCCTGCTGAGGTTCATCCTGAGCCGGCGCGTCGTGGGCAGCGTGATCAGTGGGAACGTCACAGAACAGTCAGAGTGTGAGAGAGGACGCCATCGACGCCGCTCCAAGGTCACCCGCTCCGTTACCATCGTGGTTCTGTCCTTTTTCATTTGCTGGCTGCCCAACCAGGCTCTCACCCTGTGGGGGGTGCTGATCAAATTTGACCTGGTTCCCTTCAGTAAAGCCTTCTACAACGCCCAGGCCTACGCCTTCCCCCTGACTGTGTGCCTGGCTCATGCTAACAGCTGTCTCAACCCGGTGCTCTACTGCCTGATCCGAAAAGAGTACAGAGCTGGGCTGAAGGAGCTCCTGCTGAGAATGTCTCACGCCGTCCAGAATGTTCTTACTTTGGCTCTGAGAGGAAGGAGAGTGGAGGAAGCACCACCCAGCATGATTATGATTCACAAAGAAATCAATATGTGAATTATTTTGTTGAAAGAAGCATCTGACGTTTTGGGAAATTAAGCTATTTCCTGTCTGTGTCTGTGTGGATGGTAATATTCAAACAAACATGTTTATGGGTGTGCGTCCGTGGTGCTGAAAGGTGAATTTTGTCACCACTGGACCAAACCAGGCTGGATGTTCCTTGATTCCAGGCTTTGTGTTCAGCTAAGCTATCTGGCTGCTGGTTGCAGCTTCATTTACCATACAAACATAAAAGCGATGTCAGTCTTCTCTTCTAAATCTCAGTAAGAACCGTATACTGTATATAAGATATGGAAGTACCTTCTGTAGAGAGGATGTAGACTTCAACCTGCATTCCTTTTAACAGCCAGCAGGGGGCGACTCCTCTAGCTGCAAAATACATCAGATTATTTAGAAGTCTATGAGAAAATGGCACTACCTTTCACTTAATTTGTCACCTCGGTAAACATTTTCCTGATGAGTTCATGGTGTTTATGGCTAGTCTGAAGCCTCCTTAAACACAGGATGATGCTAATTTTGTAAATTATGGTCCCACATCCTACTTAGTTCTGTCCAAGACAAATGTGATTGGTTGAAAGAAATACAAACATATCAGTGTTTTTACCCCCTATAGCAGAATGATAATGAGGTCCAGCCAGACTAACATGTATGACAGAATTGGCTAGCTAAGCAAAGACTGTCATTTTGGCAGTGTCTGACTCTGCCTAACTCTTAATTAAAAAAATTAGCAAAGATTTAGAGTGTGAGAGGAGCTGAGGCAGAGTGACAGATGGGTCCCATCTGTAATTTAAAGCAGACTTTGCCTCAATTATGCATAACTTTAACCCTAAATACAATTTAAATGAGCAAGTTAGACAAAAATGTACTCTACACACAGCTGTCATGGATGAAGAACCTAGCTATAGAGACCCAAATCATTTTTATATCAGTCTGTAAATGTGTGTTTTCACTGTAAAGTTGGGCATTTTAACATGGAGGACAATGGAGATATGATTTTGGAGTCTGTCTCAAGGTGCCATTCGTGTTATTGCAGTTTTTGGCACTTGAACTTTGGTTTTATCAGCACAGGAGCTTTCTGCTTGGTTCTCAGTCTGATGCCAACCCTTATTCATCACAGTTACTTTCAGAAGCAAATTGCCATGCCTAAATTTCAAACTCAAGACTTCAGTCTACAAAGTAATGACTGACATCACGATGGCTACATCAGTCTTTTATATGCAGTCCATGGCAAGTACGCCATTAAGTGTATTCTTCAAAATGTGGAACTTTTCTTTTAATATCAAAAAGTTCCTCATGATTCAACTTTGTGTGTCATTTCTGACCACTTCCCTGTCCAAAATTCATAAACCCAGACCAACCTAAGCAGCCATTTTTCAGCTTGATTAGGCACATTCACGAGAAATTTCACGCCAAAATACTGCAGGCTACTTTGGAAGCAATTTTTGGGGTGAATTTCATATGAATTCTTGAAAATCAAAGCTTACAATCAGTGTGCCCTGAGTTATACTGTGGGCTGATTTCTTTTTTCTTTGTACAATCAGTCAGAATACACTGTGCTGTTTGAATAGTTGACCTGTAAAGTGATCTTTGTACTTTGCATCTCAAACACCCACACGAAGAGAAAAGGATTATTACAGTACCTTTCAGATTCATCTCTATAGTATGTATGTTTTGTGTTATTGTTGGTAACTGCATTTAGACACTGGAGTATGCCACATTTCACCCTTCATATGCAATCAAAATGACCTCCAGGACATTTGCCATTCAGTGTTTGATGCTCATGTGAAACCGTCAAGACATTTTCTCTGTGATTGTTTTGCTGTACCGCCGTGAATGGTTTTGTAAATACATGTGTGTTCTGTGACATTAAATAAAACGCGAGGACAAAAGCGATTAGTGACGTTTCTGGGAAGTTAATCTCCCCTGCCGTCACCACGGCGTCACGAGGAAGAGGGAAACGAGGCAGCTGCACAAAAGCTGTTCCACCGTTTTGCCCTTTTGCAACCTTTAAATTTTGAACGTGGATAACCATCTTCAGCCACCTACAGACAGTTCCTGACATACAATTACCACACACACCACGCCACTAGTTTCTCCATTGTGTGCCACTCTGGTTATAATTGCTTCTCCAATCAGAATCGTGGATATATTCAGCAGGTCTCCCTGTGGGCTCGAACCCAGCTGGTCACCAAGGGAACCTGCAAGTTGCGGAAAGAGGACAATCAAAGGTGTGATTATTGAGCTAGTGCTCTCCAACAATCTGTCAAATCTCTTCTTCAAATTACTGCCCAGCCATCACAGTTCTCTGTGTTGTCAAGAAAAAAATGTTCTTCTCCTGACATGTCAGTGTTTTTCACAGATTTGATGAGTTTCTTCAGACGAACTGAACGGTTTTTTCATCAACACAATAGACAGAGCAGCCACAGTACATCCAAGCTGCTCCCTCCATTACAGTGACAGTTAAAAAGAAAAACCAACAAAAAACAGGAAACATACAGACACAAGCACTACAATCTTCTGTGTGTCCAGCTATTCATTTTCAAGTACAGGGAGCAATTTCACAGAGCCCCTCCGATGGAAAGCACTTAAGGAAACCCATATGCGAGTGTCATCCACAAGCCTTCATGCACAGCCAGCCTGGAGTACTGCTGTAGAACAACTACAGGCTCAAGATGCTTATTTCCCACAGGACACTGCCAGATATGATGAGTGAATGACACACTATATATAGAGTCAGAGAAATGGGTTAAAGTCAGTCATGCTCGGAGGTGATACGCCAACAACATGCAAACGACACGGTGTGTTAAAACATCGGCCAGAATAGCTGAAGAAAAATCTATTCTTAAATACAACTGAGCAGCTATTTTTGCACGCAGGGGGATGTTAGATTGTGCTGTAAAATGTGCTGTTTGACTCAGGGCCCAGCCTCACGCAGCTCAAGTGGGAGACGAGGGCCTTGAATGCGCATCATTTCCACAAGCAAAGCAGCGAGATAATCTGCACAGGGTTCACATACTCTGCACAAGATGAAATGCAGCCAGCTACTGCTGAGAAAGTGCTATCACTTCAGTAAGGAAACACTCCTCTGTGGGGGAGCACATGGACTGCAATGAAAGAAGAAGGAGGAGGAGGAGGAGAGAGTGTGATAAATACTCCATGACATATTAAAGTGGCAATCTTGATTTTCATTAAGGACCCCCTCTGGTGAAAATTACGTTTTCTCCTTGTTAACGTAGCCGTATGCTGCAGCGAGTAGTGGAGGGGTGGGTGAAGAGAGGGGTGGGGGTTGCATAGATCTGCACATTATAGAAGAAACTGAGAGTTACTTATAAGTCTTTTTTTTAAAGGGATTATTTCCATGGAAAAAATCCCGTGACTATGTGGTTAGCGATTTTTAACTCCTAGAAACCCATCTCTGTGTGTCAAAGTAACATATTTTGAGGTTCATTTTTGCTGGAAAAATAACACCCTCCCAACTCAAAATGGCTCGGAGGTAATTCTGCATTATTGCTTCAACATCATTACAAATCTATGTACGTAGTCCCCATCTTTCTCTCCACCCAACCCCTTACCATGTGCTGCAGCTCGAGCACACCAGCTCACCTACAGCTCTGTTTAAACACTCAAACTACAGCCCACTACCAAAATCCATCCATCCATTCATTATCTGTACACCGTTCAATCCTCATTTGGATCGCTGGAGAAGTGCAGTCTATCCCAGCTGACTTAGGGTGAACGGACAATTCAGAATCATCAATTAACCTCAGCATGTTTTTGGACTGTGGAAGGAAGCCGGAGTAAACCCACGTATGCACAGGGAGAACATGTAAACTCCACACAGAAAGATCCCAGGCTGGGATGCAAACCAGGGATCTTCAAGCTGTGAGGTAACAGTGCTAACCACCGAGCCACTACACAAAGTCAATCCTTTATCTGTACACCACTTAATCCTCATTAGGGTCTCGGGGATCTGGAGTCTATCCCAGCTGACTTAGGGGACACCTTGAACAGGTCGCAAGTCCCTCACAGGGCTACTACACAAAATCAATTTCTAATATTGGAGTAATTCAGCTATAAATGTTAGAACCAGAAACCAACTCTGGAAAGAATGACCTTACCAAAATTTCCAAATCTCCACTGTGCTGGCCAACAGGAGTGGTTTATAAAGTTTGTTACATATTAAACTATATCTGTGTCTCTGAGATCATCTGCACCCTGCAGTTTGGAGGTAAAAATACTCAGCCATGGTGTTGGCTGACTGCTCAATTCACACATGATGTGTTCTAGCATACAAAAACACCACAGGGACATGCTAACAAGGTTTTAAAAAGAGGCACTTGATTTTCACCATAGGGGTCTTTAAATACTGCAGGGAGTAATGGAAATGAAGAAGCAGACACAAGAAGCTGCTAGATGAAGAACTGCAGGCGACAGGCTTCACATCTCCAACTTTTTAGAGAGGTAGTCTATTTTAATTTACATTTTACCCTGCTGTTCAGAGACTCATGCTGTGTGCAACATTAAATCTGGTCACACTCGCTCAAAGGATGATGGAAAGCAGACCAATTATTACCCAACTTCAATATTGAATTATTAATAAAGAAATAAATTATTGTCGAGCTGTAGTATGAAACCGCATTTGTTGTTACCACCAGTAACTACAGGTGTCACCAAACAACCAGGACTGAAATCTGTAGGCTTGACACTTAAATGTGATATAATAACATAAATGTCAACAAAGTCCATTTACTAGCTTTTTTTTTGGAGCTTTTAACTTCAACAGTCTTTGGCAGAAAGACTATGCACTGGAAATAAATGCCCCTCTCTAAACAAGAAAAAAACAACTTATCTCAAGGAACTTTTATTTTGAAATAAGTGAAAAAAAATCTGGCAATAGAACAAGTGAAAAATGACTTGGTAAGATTTCTTGAAATAAGATATGATATTTAGAATATTGCAATCTTAAAATTAGCCAGGAAAACTTATTTTAAGCTATATTTTACCAGGATTGTCAAGCTTAGGTATCTTAAAATTATCCAGACATGGTAAAAAATAGCAGTTTTTCACTCAAAAATAGATTTTGCTTTCATGTAACCTCCTAATTTGAGATGTATTAAACTTATTTTGAGTTTTCTTGTAAAATAAAACTCAAAACAGACAATTTCAAGATTGTTTGACGATATTTAAGATGCATTGTCTTAAAACAAGTCCCTCCATCTTACTGAAATGTCACTTGTTCAGTGAATTTATCTTAAATCAAGTGGGATGAGACATTCTGACTAAAAATAAGACAAATAGACTTGGTAAGATTTTGAGTTTTTGCAGTGTAAAAGGATGTAAAATTTGAATCTGCATTTTTTAATTTAATTCTTCACAAGCATTAACCATCACATCACATATCTGTGAATGTTATTTCACTGTATGATGAGCTGAATGCTGCTGTAAAGTCGTCTCCACACACATTTATTTTTTTGACAGTGGAAGCTTCTCTGAAAACACTTTTCAAAGCAGCTTTTTGCACTCTATAGCCTTATCCTTTGATTATGCGGGTAAATTAAATGCACTGACCTTTACTTCCAGCATTAGGTTTACATCAAAACATTTGCTGGTAGGATGTTGTGAGCACTTCATGCTCCCTGCTCACAGCCTGTAGGACATGTGGCTCACATCATATTATTAATATGCACAAAAGAAAATGGACAAAGTCATATTTCTCTTTCACTTGGTCACAAAAGTGCCTGAAACGTTTCAGAGTTCATTTCTGAAAAGGTTATTAAAAATAAATCACAAATTGGGATAGAAGCTTCATGTCGCCTTGACTGCTGCCAACTGTCATTTTAATCAGGACGAAGAGCAAGCCCAATGAATGAAATAATCTCATCTTAGCAGGTACAGCTCAATTTGGTCTTCTTGAACACTTCACAGAGTACATTACAGCTGATTACTGCGCTTTTCATTTGTTGCACTCAATTCTGGCGTCAAACATATAGGCACCGGTTGCCAAATTGTCTCTTCTTGTCTTTAACTTTTTGAACATTTTCCTTACATTTGCAATGCCACAGTAGTTCATTCTATTTGTCGTCAGAACAAAATCTAATTGAATCTGCTGTTGCCTCTATCGGACGGGGACTCGACTAACTTCTTCTGGGTTTTAACTTTGAAGCTCGGTTGTCTGGTGTCTTTGGCTCATCAGAAAAGATAGCATGACACTTCAGTCCCTATTGGGTGAAATAGAGTCTGGATAGAGATAAGAGGAAGCTTTTATTTCTTTAAATCGGGTGTCCTGGTGTTATCAGGAGTTTTCCGACAAAACAGAACATTTTGAAGATTAAATAACGTCTGAAGTGTTGAGACGTTCATATTAAAGCATAGCCTATTGAAAGTGTTTTACGCTGTCATGCATCCTTTAAAGAAGAGCCTCTCTCATCATATCGTGTTCACTTTTCAACGTCTATCTTTCTTTTCTTGCAATGCTCAGCCTTTGACAGCATTTAGAACTTCAGCTTTCGTCCTCAGAGGCTGAATGGGATTCTCGATAAACAGACAAGCAGACTCTGCTTCTAGGTTTTGCTCTGTCAGCCATGCGGGAGGTTTAGCTCCATGTCTAGAGACAGTTTGTAGCAGGATGTTCTGACCTCGCTAGCTCCATTCATTGTTCTCACTTCGCCTAAAAGCATTCCGAAAGCTACCAGTGAAACCCTTTCACAGAGCATGAAGCCGCCACTCTGATGTCTCACAGCAGGACTTGTGTTAAATGGTTAATGAGCTGCGGCTGCTCCCCTCCAGAAGTAGCACTTGGAATTTCAACTGAAGGGTTTGATTCGGGCTTCATCGGGCCAGAAAACCTTTGATGCAGTCTTCTGTCTGTGTGCCAGCTCCAAGCATGCCATCACTAATTGCCTCCTTATAGCCACTCTGCCATTTAGCCCAGACTTATGAAGCGATGGACTGACTGTTGTCCTTCCAGAGAGGATGGCTTTGACAGCCAGCAGGACTCTGATGCAGATTCTCTGACCACCGTCCTTGTTGCTGAGCTTAAGAGGATGAGCAGTTGTAAAAACAACGTTTGGTGCTATATATAGTTTCTGCTTTCTTCTGGTAGAGCATGTAAACGCTAATGCTCCACAGATTTGATGCTGTTCATTTATTATGTGCCTCCTCCTCCTTCTGTCCCTGAACCTTACACAGCTCCTTAAGGCCCGGTCACACCGCCCGAACTTTGCTGGAGCGTTCCTTGAACGGTGAAAAAAATTCATCACCGCTCGTAACCGTTCACCACCGTTTAACAGAAGTTGGCCCCCGTTAAAGCAACGCCGTATACGCTCGGCCACCGCTGATGTTTCTGGAGGGGCCCTCCTACCGCTCCGAAAGTTTTGAGCTGCACAAAATATTGCGAGCGGTGAGGAGGGGGCAATTTTCCGCCCCGGCAAAGTTCACCCCCGCTCCACCAACGCCCAGTCAAAGTTTGGCACCGCTAGACGCAAGTTCGTGGACGCTTGGGTCCGCTAAGCCAACGCAGAAATCTTGAACGCTGGACCACTGCTGCTTCGCCAGCGTTGCCCGGGCGGCGATTAAACGTTGCACAAACTTCAGTGGAGCGGTTGTAAGCGTTTTACGAGCGGACACCGCTATACCAACGCTCGCGTCACCGCTAAACCAACGCTTGCTACCGCTCGCTACCGCTAAACCAACGCTCGCTACCGCTAAACCAACGCTAAACCAACGCTCGCTACCGCTCAACCAACGCTAAAGCACTGCTTGCTACCACTCGCTACCGCTAAACCAACGCTAAGCCAACGCCCGTGTTTTCGATTTTTTTCCCATTTTGTGCGCAGTGACGAGCGTAGTCGAAATTCGGCCCCCCCTCCCTACAAGAAGATGGGCATGGACTACACAGGCAGGATTATTTCATCATGATGGGTCTATTGAAAAATGCTACTTGATGCATTATGGGAAATGCCTACTGTCCAGCAACGCCATTATACTAGCCCTGACAGACTAATGGGACCCCGATACATCAATTTACTGTAAACAGGAACAGACAATGATTCTCTACATGGGGCTTGTGGGGTTCTAACATAAATGTGAGGGATAGAAAAAAACATCAAGAATCTGTAATTTTTAAACAAAAACCCTTCATACTCGCTGAAATGCTCACAGCTGGTGTCCAGAGCATGTGACGAAGGGCTGCACTTATTCTGTGACTCCTTTTAAACAATCACAAGCCAACCAGCATCCATAGCTGCACTGGAACCAGACGCATCCAGGGGGGCCCCAACCTGCAACCTACTGAGCCCAAAGGATCTGCTGCCAACATCTTGAGAGCTGACGTCTCAGGACACTTCCAGAGGTCTCATTTCCATGCTCCGATGAGTACAAGATGTTTTGAGCGGCACAACACGAGACAAGTGGTTTAAATATTCAGCCAGTCTAATTATTGCTTGTATGCGTTTAAATTGCAGCTGTTGTATTTTCGTCCTGGAACATCTGTTGCATATAAAAAAAGATAAAGTGCCTTAATAGGATGAAGGATATTCAACATCAGGCCTGCAGCAATGTGTTTTTTCTGTAGTAATCATGTATTTATACAAACACCTGAGGCCCATTGTTAAAAAGGAGACAGAAAACTAAGGCTTAATTGAGTTTTCTGGGGGTATTTAGGTTGCGTAGAAAATGTAATTATGTTCGTCTTACTTCGTCCCGTTAAGGTCACTTCTTAAAAAGGATTGATTATAATATTCATTTACGAGACAGTGATAAAAGAAACAAATTTAAAACGAAACCGTGTATGGACGTTGACCTCCGAGATGACAATGAGATTTCGTGGCGAATGTAATCACACATTATCTCCAGGGAGCACAGGCTTTCTTCATTTCCTTTTAAATGTTGGCCTACATTTGGAACTAGACCACTGGTGACACATGCAGTGCATACAAAAGATGCTACCACAAAACCATTGTGTTTATTGCAAAATGTAATTATGCTGTATATAATATTTGAAAAGAAAAAAACAACAAAAAATGGGACGAGTCATTTTCCTTGGGGGTAAACAGATATTTCCTGAGATAAAAATATTTTCCTAGAAACATACAGTGTTATTAGTTTGTGACCAGGTTTAACCTAAAATTCCCCTCCAACTGTATCAGACTAGGAGATCCTCTCTTGATGTTCTTTTTCATGACATACCGAACCATGGGGTCTTTATAGAGAATCTGCAGGGACACGATGTGGAGCACATGGCTATAAATAAAGCTTTTAATAAGGTACCTTATTAAAATGTTATTTATAATGATGTGCTCCAGATCTCATCTCATTATTCTGTCTGGTAAAAGGCTGCTTCTCCAAGTCAGATAACACGCAAAGACGCCGCATGCTGTGAAAGAAGGAACACTGACATCCCAGTCACAAGTTTTCTTATTAGGCAAAAACAACATATCCAATCAACCTTCTGAGAGGAGATCAATTTATGAGACTTGCTGGCTCTCGTGGCTGCGAGGGGAGTGTGATAAATCTGCGATTAAGAAAACCACTACAGTACTAGAAAAGTCCTTGTTCCAGAAGATAAGATGAATCTCTGTCCTCCAAGAAACTGATCAAACATGTCGCCCACAGCTGTAAGCCTTGTTTCTGGACGGGTTTGTGTTATGAAGTTATTGCGAGGGAAAAGCACCTGAGGCTATTTCTCTTCATTTATCTCCACTGAAGAGTCAGCTCTCTCCCTCTTTACTGAAACTGCCTCCTCCTTGACATTGTCTGTTAGCTGAGTCGCTTCTCTTTTCCTCTCCTCTTTAATAGGCTCTTTTTTCACCTTGTCCTTTGCATTAACGCTTCGCGGTGGTTTCATATCTCCGGTGGACTCAGAGGTGGCTGTGGACGTCTCGCAGACAGTCGGTCCCTCCCATTTCGGGATGTCCAATTCCAGCAGCTCCATCAGCTGTTTCATCACATCGTCCACGTAACCATGGATACGCAGGTGTGCATGCTTGTCCTGCAAGACAGAAAATTACAGAAAATTCACCGTTGAACCTGGAGATACTTGACAGAGCATCAGAAATGCTTCAACCAGAATTTCGCTTTTTGATCTGCGCACGTCATTTGAGCAGACTATTTCATGTTTCCTAGATGAAACACTGACTATGTGTAGGTGCGGCGTGACGCATGACTGATACTCACATGTTTGGTTGGCTGCAGGTTGACAATAACTATTTTCCCTCCCTTGCGCTTGGTGAGGAGCGGGAGGTCTCCACTGGGTTTGATCTGCATTGACGTGCCCAGAGTCAGCGCCAGGTCTGCTCGTCTGCGTACCAACAGGTGACGATAAACAGATCGTGAACAGGAGATTATGATGTCTGACATTCTTCTGATCATCCTGTTATTCCTTTGGGTAATTGGTAAAATTGATGGCGTAAGAAACTTGACTACATCAGGGTTTCTGCAGAAATTAGCCAGTCAAACTGAATGCTTTTTAATGCCATTTTAATGCTATACTGTCAAAAATGTAATGCCGTGACCGTGAACTCAACAAATTACACGGGTTTGTTTTTTTGAAAAAGATGATTTTTATATGAAAACTGTCCCTACATTTCAATATTTCTGAATCTGGAATCCACCCCTGACCACCCACGGGCTGCAGTCATTCTCTGAACTCCACGTTTTTGAGCCATTTTTGCTGGAATTTGCGTTTCCCCATTTCCCAGCTCTCTTCCACCTGGTCCGGCCTGCCGGTCACTTTCCAAACATGCAGTTTTTGGTAATTGTACCCGAACGGCCGTAACGATTATCACAATGCTTCGGCATGTTTACCTGATGAATCACAAGCTGTAATTAAATATTATTATATTATTAATATCAAATATTTTTCTTGAAAACTGCAGAAAGAATTTCTAATGTCACTGAGAATCAAATGTAATGGTTTTTAATGCCATTCAAGGCCTTAGTTTTCACAAAATCAGTTTAATGACTATTAATGCTTTTTAATGCCCTGCAGAAACCCTGTATATGTTGCTGTATGCATAAATTCTTCATTCTTAATTTTTTTCCCCTGTGTGTAACTAGTTTTGCACTGTTTGTTGTAATAACACCATTTAACCATCACAACATTGGGTCCTTTCCTCAGTTTATACCATTACTTTCCTCACACATGCTTTATCAATGATTTATCACAAAAAGAAAGCCTACTTCAAGTAGATAGGCAGAATACTTAGAGCTAACGTGGGACTAATTCACCAAAATCAGAAAAAAGCGTCTCGTCTCTCACAATGTTATTCTCTAAGCCAGTAAAAGAAACTCAAATTGACGAGATTGCTATAGATCTGCCTTTTACAGTGCAATATAAACTGGAAAAAACACCCCATTTCCCACAATTTTTGACAACAGAAAGACAAATGTAACTCTAATATGCTCAGCATAATCGTAAAAAGCAAAAGTTGTAACATCTTGCCAATAGGAGTTGAGGCTTTTGACTGAGCAGCAGAAGTTTAAGAGGAATCAAATCTCAGTGAATTTTCAGCCTGACTCGTGGAGAATGCTGCAGGTACTGTCACCATGGCAACCTTAACGATGTGGCCACGCACAGCTGACGTGCATTTTGTAATTAACATCTCCTCTGCTCTCCGTGCTTTTAAAAACACGCTTGACGGGCATTTCTGGTACACTGCTGCTGCATAATGTTTCCACACAACAAAACACGAGGATTTGCACACATTTCAACTGCTGCCACTGGAAAATGCTGTCTTAGTCCAGTTTTAGTCAAAAGTCTCTCGCAGTTGAAGTCAAACTACCCCTCTGGTCATTGATTTGATCTTAAATATTCATTTCTGTACATCCTGAGTATCAGCGTTACACATGTAGACGTTCATCCATGGAAAATATTCTGTTTCTGCTTTTTTCAGTTTCTTGTGATTGGCTGAAAAACTTTCAACTGGATTTATAACGGTTATCATCGACAGATGCATATTTTAAATAAAAACGGAGAGAAGCACCGCAAAACAGTCAAGATTATTTTTTTGTCAAAGTAATAATGCAGAGGAAAATAACCTCTTTGATTAAAAGAAAAGACATGGACACTGAAGATGGGTTACCACAGAAAATCAGAAACTAACTACTACTACTATAACTACTTTAGGGCTCTGTGGAAAATGTTTTAGGTGATGTATTTTGATGTTTAGTTCCATTCTGAGTGTCTGCTCGTGACCCCATGTCTGTTCTTAGAGCCTTGTATTCTGGATATTTATCAGTGTTTCAATTAAAGAAAAAAGTTTACCATATTTTCAAGTGTTATTAATTCCTACCTATTCCATTGGCCTACAGTAAAATGTTAATACGTTCTTATTTGTTTATGTTTTAACTTTGCTATTTTAAAATGCATGAAGTTAGCATGAGACGAGGGTTTTGGTAATAGTCCTAGCAAGAATTTAAAACTACTTTCACCCCTGCAGAACCCCTAAAACATTTCCATGACATAAAAACAAACTCTCTGAATAAATCTCTAGCATATTTTGCATACACCAAGTAATGACCCAACATATTTTTTTTAGCTGGGTGCTGCTGTAGAACTTGGTAAACATGTATTTTATTTCACTGCGTTTTCAAGGGCTGCAGCACAGCTAAAATTCAGACAAAAACACGGCTTTGATTAAGATTCAGTTATTTTTCACACATTCCTCCCTGACTCGAACAAATAATTCCCCGAAGTGAGCTTCAAATCTCTGTAATTTGAATGGTAATCACGCATCGGTTATGGGTCACAGACAGCACATCATGGTGACACAAACATCTCATTCATCCTCCTGCTTTGTAAATGCATAACAAGGGCTTTTGTGGCTCAAGGCAATGAATGAAAATACTGACGTTGAAGAGGAAAATGGAAACATTAATGCGAACTGTGGTGTATACATTAAACCCTGATTGAATTTTTAAATAAGGACTAATTTGCATGTCAGGACAATGACAGCAGAACTACGGAACTATTAAGAAAACAGGTCAAGAACATTATTTCACCTATTTTAGTTTACAGGTCATGTCTAAACAATTACTTGTGCTTTAAAGAAATGGGGTGAAACAGGGATGTGAATGGAAAGCAGCAAACAAAATAGTGTGCACTGTGTTACCAGTGATGAAACAACGTACACAAAAGAGAGAAATTAGGTACAAACTACTGCAGGTTTTCTTGTCTCACCTGCTTGCATCATCTGCTTTGTTCAGGTCTCTGTCAGGAAGAGCATCCTCCCAATCCAGTATAGTGCTGATCAGCTTCCCTCTTTTGTAGTTAAGAACACTCCAGTTATTTAAAGATTGCAGTTGGTTCGTAAGCTCCAAGTGCACAAACTCACTCACTCACTCGTGCATTACCTGCAGGCCCTGAGTCCTCTGGATCGAACCACATCGCAGTAACGTCCTGTCGGTTTCAGCCCCATCACACCGATCACCTTTTCTCGAACGTACTGCCTGGAAAACCACAAAATCCACACTTAAATTCTAAATGCATGTGTGGAAAAAAGGACAAGCGATTTATACACAAAACATGATAACATACACGTACTGTCCACTTTATTAGACAGACCAGACAACTTTTGTTTCCAGAGAGCCTTCAAGAAAAACAGAACTTCAAGAAAATTCAGAATTTTTTTTTTCTTCAGGGATGTTGGAGACTTTACAGCATCATGCATCTGCTTCAAAACTATTCAAACAGAGAAGATTTGTTCTTCAGCCCTCCTGTTCCACATCATCCCAAAGGCAATCTATCGACTGAGACGGTGCAGCTCACTGAGGTAAAGCGAGGTCACCGTCTTGTTCCTGGAAACATGTTGAGATAATGAGTGTACATTAACCTGTTTGTTTTTCTCTGGAAGAGAGCAGATTGGACTGGGAGGATTTGGCTCCAGATAACTGGCAACATTTAGCAGTGTGCTGTCACTTGTGTGCAGAGAAAACACTCCTCATATAATTGCGCTTGATGTGTATTTTAGCTTTTGTTTTTATCCGTCAGAAGCGGAAGGCCCTATGATTGCTTTTTTTTTTTTTTTTGCTGGTGCAGGGTATTTACTCCATTGTTCTAAAGTGGTGTGTTCAGGCCACCTGCAAGCCAGCTGAGCTTCTATCTGCGTACTTTCATATGAATATAAACAAGAGCGGCTTTTCTCGAGCGGCTGACCTTTCTAATCGATAGGGTGTCTTTGATCACAGAACTGCCACTTTGCTGCAGTGTCTGCGACCCGTACAGCCTGTGCAAATCCCAGCAGGGAGATGCTGGAAAGACCACGATGACACAAGCAAACAGGAGAAGTTGGAAAACCTGGATCCTGAACATTCTAGTGTGAGGTGAAGAGCGGCTGATCCTCTCATCTCGTCTTTATGGATTATGTAGCAGCCGCATTAGTGCAACAATGATCGGAGTTTCAAGATCAAAATGTGACTGTGTGGTGTTTGTGTGTACATACCTGCCACATTTTTCACACTCCTCCACAAACATGTTCCCATGAAGCTCTGATAACGTGTCTCTAATAGAGGAAGAGGCAGAAAGGTAGAGAGATCACAGAGGGGATTTTCATTTTAATCATTGTCTCCAAAGTTAAAAGTAAATGTCAGGACTCTTCAGCACAACTTTTTCCTCTGTCCTTCATGTGACTTGTTCTGTAATTAATATTCCAAACACTCATATTCATTTTCTGGGGTTCATTTGGCACCTGTGGAGATTAGTGCCAACCAGCGTACCTCACAAGTTTGTCTGCTGTCTCAATAATTTCCTTGGAGAACTAATGCTGTGCTGTCTGGCTTCATGAAGGGTGGAGGAAGAGCTAAGAAATGTCTTCCGGGGAAAGCAAATCTTCCGACATGAGTACGGGCTTGATGTCTAAAATGAATTAATAATTGGTGCTCTTGGCCTTCGGTTAGTCCAACAGTGCTTGATCATTCAGTGTCAAGGCAAGCATTTTCTATTAAACTGAGTATACTTCAAGTTATGAACAGTGTTGCAGCTGTTATCATAAAGCAGCAGCTTTAAATTCATAACAGTCACAACCCAACATGTAACAAGCAAGGGGAAAAAGCTATCTTTATCTCTGACAACTTAGAATGCATTTTAAAATTAAGTAAAATACGGGAAATGAATAATAATAAAACGACTACAATGTGGTTGCTTCCTGATTAATGATACTTTCAGTCCATGTGCTGAAAAAGCACCTCCCGTCTACTTATTTATTTACCCTCTTCTTCACTCACTCTACTTAAACTCCAAAGCGTTTCGCACAACTTTGCTGGTGATATCACTAAACTGCAGTGTGTGTATTTGCATATGAAGAACATTGTTGTTTAGACAGCTTTCTGAAAGTGACAAAAGTTGCTGTAGTCATGCTGCACACATCGTTAAAGCTACACTAATCCATATTTTATATGAGATGAAATGCAACTGCATACGGCTATGATTCGCGCTTAAATTATCACAAGCTGGAAGGTTACCTGGGGAAGCCTGATCGAACATGCAGGCCGTCCACATTTTGGCTGATGAGATACTTGAGGTAGCCGGCCCTCTGCAGTCCCAGGAGGGCCATGTGAGTTAAGCTGGGGCGGGCATCTTCAAAAGTGGTATCAAAGTGAGGTGACTCACCCTTTTCTTCTAACGTCCAAACACCCTTAGGACCCCTGAGAGAGAACGTGGTGATGAATAGATGGAGCAGGCATTAGCAGAATATGACAGGTTGTAATGTCATGGATGGACTGGAGATGATACATACATGCCTACTTATTTTATGTGGGTTTGTATCCATGGCTGTGTATTAACCCTAAGAGCACTATGATGTTCTCCAGATAAATTATACACCTGTTCTTTCAAGCTAAACTTTTATCTCGGTCATTATGAGGACTACCTTGTTTTCATCAGAGGCTCTCCAGATCAAACATTGTTTGATATAATAATGAATTTACATTTTGTACACCGGCCTTTATGTAAAGGGAAAACAATTATGAAATAGTTTTTACATGTATCTCACCATTAATGCCGGCAGAAGAGATTTATTTTCAGAATTGTGCAATACTAGAACACTGATGATTTGGCAATTTGAAGGAATATGTGTTTAGTGCAAAAAAATGTCTGTTTTATTCGCTAAAATGTTCACGTATAGTGGTCTACCTGCATCTACACTGTCAGTCAAAAGTTTGGACGCACGTTCTCATTCAAGGCTTTTTATGTAATTATACATTGTAGATAAATACTGAAAATTAACACTTTTTTGTTTACAACATAATTCCAGAATTTTACTTTGATAGTTTTGATGTTTTCATTATTTGTAGAGGCTCGTCTTTGATTCGTTGGTTTCTTCATTGGAATGACTGACAGATTCTTTTTTACGTGTGACAACTTAAGCCGTCGCAGCACGGTAAAAAGACTGTGCTGCTCCGTCAGCCATTATTTATTTTCCCAAGTCCAGTCAAAAGAAGAACAATGTCTTCTTTGTGGGCAATGACAATATAACAGGAGTGCGCCCTCTACAGCAAAACTGCATACACTCATAATCTAATACACATATGAAATGTAACATTTCTTTTTAACCAAAAAATCCAAATACATGAATACATAAAAAATATATGAACCGATTGTTTATGAAATATGTAAACCTTTTAAAATGGTGCTTACAGTATTAATCTACAATATATAAAGTAATTAAATAAAAACCACTGAATGAGAAGATGTGTCCAAACTTCTGCTTGGTAGTCTAAGTGACCTACATCCATCTTTTGACTTCTCAATCATTGCAATGAAAGGCAAATTGTGTGTTTATTTCTATACAGAGTGAAATGTAGTGTCAGCTCTTTGTTGGAGAGAATCTAGAAATCGGCAATTTCAACAACAGATTACTTGACATTAACTAGTGTGAAGATTGGGTGGAGAAATCAGTAAAGATTTTACTTTTGCAGGATTTTGAGCAGTCTAATTACTTCAGATACATCAGTATCAGCATATATATATATATAAAATTACTTTTTTTTTTTTTTTTTTTTTTTTTTTAGAATTAACCCAAAAAACCCAGTGCTGGTCAGGCTCCAGTACGTAAGTGACGAGCATCCTGACAAACTCAGTTCTGCTCTGTCTCATGATATGCGTTCCATTTCTATGCAGTGATGAGTTCATGAGCATTTCTAACAGCTATCATGGCTGCGGAGATTGACGCAGAGCTGTAAACAGATTGTAACTACGATTACATTTAAATGTAAATTCTGAATGATTTTTCTTGGCAACGCTTCATCACACAGACAAGCAACAGGCACCGCTGGAAAAGTCAAGTTGTGCTCCACAGCCCTGAAATAAACACTTGGAGCATTTCAAGAAGAAGGGGTGTGAATTTGTGTGCAATTTGCATGAGTCATAGCCTAGCCGCGCTAGACCCATGCTCTTAAGACACAAGGGTCTAGGACCGCTCGACAGGGAGGGAGGTGGACTAAAAGGTTGTCTATCAAATCACTCTGCAGCAATTGGGTAGGTATACAACCAATCAGCGCAACGAATAGGCTCCTAGAGCGCCAGAAATCAGAGGATGCGGTAGTTCGGTGAAGCCTTATTTATACAGTCAATGTGTGAAGCTCAAGTATATTACAGACATGTTAACAGAAAGATTATTCAGAGTCGGTGCTAATGGAGCTAACGACTGTTGTCGTTTTTGTTGTCGACCCTGGCAGAGAATTAAATTCATTGCCGTGGGTTGTGTAGCGCGGCTAGGCTAGTTGTTTCCGGTTGTTTCTGTCAGAATCGTCGCGCCTCTGTCGTCACTTAGTTACGCCCGCCTTCTGACTCTACACTTCTTGGTGATTCGTTCGGCCAGTTTTAGGAGCATCCAACCTCGAGCCTTATGGAGGGTAACTAGACCCACCCTGGCAGAGAATTAAATTCGTTGCCGTGGGTTGTCTAGCGCGACTAGGCTACATGAGTCAAGGATCAACAATCCAATGGGTTGAGCTCTGTAGAGGATCTCTGTGTGTCTGATTGACAACTTGCTGTCAATGCTGCTCGCTGACGACTCCTGATAATATGCAAGATCAATGAAAACACTGCATAAATAATAAAAAGATTCTCCCACTGGTAAAATACACAAAGAAAATGCGAGAAATTTCATCACAAAAACACGCCACCAGCCTAATTTGACAGAAACATCTCTAACTGCATACAGTTACAAGCTTTCAGACAACAATGCATAAAATCTGAAATGATTATATTCATGTTCCTTTGATTAAGATGCTTTTTGGTGTTTGAATTGAAGGATGAACATGGCAGCACCATCAGCTATGGAACAGTCAAACACCTTGGCAGCTGTGAAGTTACCTCGAGGACACACGAGTTATCTTCATGCATCGGATGAAGGAATGAACGCCATGTGTCCCTAAATGCAGCCACAACAGTCTCATCTATCTCTCGCTTTCAGCTTGGACTTAAACAGCTCCATCTGTCATCGGCAGCATGATTTAGTGCCTGTTCAGCAAAGACCAGTTCAAAGACTCATCAGCAGTAAGGGAGTGGAGTGTATGTCGCATTTTACACGCTTATCACCATGAGAAAGATGCTGCGAGACATTAAAGCCACAAAGGATCTGCAAAGCTGCTATATTTGCGTGTTTTGGTGTCGCCAAAAACATTAATGTAAGGGGTTCTCTTTCTTCTTATGTGATGTGAGGCATGCATACGTGTGTGTGTGTGTGTGTGTGTGTGTGTGTGTGTGTGTGTGTGTGTGTGTGTGTGTGTGTGTGTGTGTGTGTGTGTGTGTGTGTGTGTGTAATTAGCAGCAGTGGGCCTGATGTGTATATAGGAAAAACGCCTTCAATGAGGTTCCCTCCAAGGTCAACTCTACCTGGCAGGCAGACTAATCAAATATTAATTGGTCTCCAGATCTCCAAGCATGTGTGTGTGCATATGAGTGCACACACTCCATTCATCTTTTCTGAAATAATTAATATTAAGAGCTTATAAACATCTATAGCTCATGTAGCAGAATATTGCATTATAATGGAAAAAATGAGCTGTATTTTATGTTATGTTAGTATGTGTTATTGTCTTAGAGAGCTGGATCTGGCATGTAATAAGTGAGCAGCACCCTCCTCTGCTCAAACACTGGTACTGCAAGAGAAACAGGAAGCTGAGTCAAGAAGTCCTCAGCGTTCTGACATGCACTTCTTCACTAAGTTCTGACGGTGATGATACTAAGTAGGACCTTGTGACATTTCTGTCATCACTTTCCACAATAACAAAAAAGACACAACGGTAACTTTATGTGAAGTACTTTAGGAAACATTTTGTCCACATTTCAGCACCAATATTTGTCCAACTACATCACACAGAGTGAAAAAAATCCAGTTTGTGTGCCAAAAACCAAACTCACCTTTCTCATTCACTTTGCTCTACAATTCCAAATATATTAACCAACAGACTGAAATGCCAATACTTTACTGCCATACATGCAGACACAAACAGCTTAGATTAATGATGCACACTAGTAATCAATGCAATTAGCAGCTAAAGTTCAGTTTGTTGCTTCCACCAGTTTGCAGGAGTCTTTCCTCTAAGTTTATGAAATACCTGCAGCAGGATCCATATGAGTGTCTCTAAAGGAAGACAGTTACACGTACTCACACATTTTTAACAGCAACGTTGGTTTTGAGTAAATACTTATATTACGGACGTCGATAAAAAATCTGTCTGGGCCAGGATATAACAACATCTCACTGTGTAGTTTTCATCAGACAGGTGAGCTGTCACACAGAGTCACAGTTTGTCAGCTGCAGTTAAATCATTTGTTAAGTCCTGAGCTGCATCACGGCTGTCAAGATGCTTTACTGTGCAGAAAACAGAGGATAGATTATCAACAAACAAGGACCAAATTTTCACTGTTCGTGGAAATCCTAAATAAACACTGCTGGTGTTTTGGACAGTCTGATAAGCTTGCAATCAGTTTAGATTTACTCCTTTGCTTGTTAGTGCATAGTAGAATAGAATAGAATAGAACAGAATAGAATAGAATAGAATAGAATAGAATAGAATAGAATAGAGAACTGAAGATGCTGAGGTTCTCTTTGGGAGTGACCAGGATGGATAGGATCAGGAATGAGTACATCAGAGGGACAGCACATGTTAGAGGCTTTGGAGATAAAGTCAGAGAGGCCAGACTGACATGGTTCAGCCATGTCCAGAGGAGAGAGAGTGAATATATTGGTAGAAGGATGCTGAGTTTCCCGCTGCCAGGCAGGAGGCCTAGAGGAAGACCAAAGAGGAGGTTTATGGATGTGGTAAAAGAGGGCATGAAGGTAGTTGGTGTGAGAGAAGAGGATGCAGAAGACAGGATTAGATGGAGGCAATTGATTTGCTGTGGCGACCCCTGAAGGGAAAAGCCAAAAGGAAAAGAAGAAGAAGAAAAAATATAAATAGCTCCCGCTGGATGGTGCATTGATGACAAGCAATAAAAAATAAAATATCAACATTAAATAACAAAATCAAATGCACATATAAAACAAGACAATATCAAAAATGAAAACAAATGCAAAGGAGGCATGATATACACAATATGGGAGGTAAATGAAACAAAAACCAATAAAATTGAATAAATATGGTCAGGAAACTGCACGTAAGCAGCATTAGAACCATTAAAAGTGACACTGTACATTCAGGTTTTCAGGTGTTTTGAGTTCAGGAGTGTGATGGATGATGGGAAAAAGCTGTTTCTCAGCCTGTTTGTCCTACATTTTGAGGATCATTACACAGTTATTATGTTTTATCTTCACTTGATGTTCTGTTGATTCTCGCATGAATGACAGCTATGCTACCGTGTCTCTCTCCATCACTGTGGTATTTCGAAATGAACCTAGATCTCAACAACAGACTATTGTCATTTTAACAGACTGACTAAGCTGGCAATTTTATATATCCTATGTCTGAAACAATGACAGACAACGACCATAATCTGATCTGACAGCACTCTTAGGTCGCTGGAGTCACAATGTCATATTATCAATTCATGTATCTACGTCTGCTGCAACATGAATAATTAAAATTTCCGATTTGTGTAGTTGGAAGAAAAGAATAATTTATATCAGCTGCCTGATGACTCTCATGATTAACCAATTCAAGGTCTCGACAATCTCAGACTCCACTTGACAGACTTCATAATGCTGCGTCTTTGCATCACTATAATGTGCTCATTTCTGATCAATACATCATGCTTGATCTTGATTCAATGCTTTGGGACCTTTAAAGGTATGAGATTTGCAACCAGAAAAAGGCAAAAAGTAGAACATTTGGAATTTGATCTTTCATATAAAAGGTTCTTTAATTCTACAGTCATGCAGGCAAAATCACTTGAAGTGACAGATGAAAGAAAAGACTAATGTGACCGGTAAAGATGAAGAAGTAAGAAGTGCTAGAAAAGCAGATTAGAAGTAATAAAAACAAGTAGACCCTAAGTTTTAACACTCACAACGGTAGATAAAAATCTCATTGCTTGATTTGTTTTATCCACATCCATCTTTCTATCGTTGCCAAAACTCTGGAACAGCACCATGTAGTTACGTAAAGTCTCTTTCTTCTCTTCTCTGTCCAATTTCTGATCATCCTCAGATCTCAACATCTAAAGCAACGGGAGCAGATCCAGACTGGCAGCGATAATCTAAATTCCTCTCCACTTTTGGAAAATGTCAATTTCAAACAATTTCCCTAACTAGCCTTCACCATCATAATCAGACAATGTGATATGAAAAATTCACACAAATAACACAAAAACAGCTGCATGTTTGGAAAGGTGAACACGCTGTACTCAGACTTCAAATTGGCAGGCTTCAAAAGTAAAAAAATAGATTAAAAAACCCAAACACTCTTTGAAACAGGCACAAAACAAATGGTTATACACTCTTTATGCCACCACACGCACAATAATTAGGAGCTTTTTAAAACAATATCTCAGTTATAGAAGGAAGCCTTACATAAAAGACTGTTAGGTTATTTTAAAATCAATACAGGTGTTAAGGTTTTCACAGTGCAGGTCATCTTTAAATAGCCTCTAATTTCAAAACAAGTCACTGCAAGAAATTTGTTGTCCTTAATTTCTTAATTATTTTTCTCCAAACAACGGCTAAGGTTTCAATCCGATCATGAGGACTGTTTCTTCATAAGCGCAGACATTTTTTTAATTTTTACCGGTATATATTGTCTTGATGTATGGGATATTCAGTTGTATTGAATAGGATGGGCACCCTTGACAAATTACACCAGAGACAATGGAAAACAGCCTTTCTTCGGCTAGGGCTGGACAATGATTCACTTTCAAATCAAAACTGCAATTTGAGACAACGCAATTGGCAAATTGCAAAGGCTGTTGTTTACAATGAGGATTTAAAGTGTCATGTCAATACTTTGTAAAAACTTTTCCATAGACTAGTGAATATTGAAGTAAGGCTGACTTTAAAAAAATAGCAGATATCAAATCACAATATCTCTCTGAGATAAAGTTGCGAAAAGATATTTTTATCATAAATAGATAATTGTGGCATGTAAAAAGATTTGAGCCCCCTATTAAATCATTAGGGATTCACCTCTATTTGGCGCAGGTTGCAAACACTTTTCATAGCAAGTTAAGTGTCTTTGGATTCCATATTTAGGAATTTCCACCCAATACTTCTCTAGATCACTTCATGTGATGAGATACTGTCAATCTGTCTTCCACATATCGCATACTTTGGTTACACAATTTTCAGTTCCATCTTGATGACTGACTGCATGAAAGTTATATTTATAATTTGCTGCTGGCTGCCACACCAGCTTCTACATCTATGACGAACAGCTGGTGAGGTGGTTTGAAAATCTAACTATCTGATGAAAATCCAAGACCTCAATTTCAGCTTCACAACACTTGTTTACCAGACAATTTTGACATTTTCAGATGTGGTGTGGCACACGTCTGACATCCACTATGAGGTGACAGGTGACGGTCTTCTGGTGATTCTCAAACTTCACAATCACAGTTCAGACAGTGGGCATCAGTTAAGTGAATGTTCAGATTCTCAGTGAGTTTCTTAGAGGAGCCCATAGTTACTGAATGCTAACACAAGACTTAATAACTCTTAAAATTATCAGTGTTTGAAGAAAGGCCTTATTTAATGTCCATCTGCTTCAAATTTTCCCAAAATTTTTACTGACAAAATCAACAAAATATGTGATTTGCCCCGGGGTGGACAGATTTTTGCATATTTTCAGAAGAAGTATGAAACAAAGAAACTATCTGTAGTGCTTTTGTTGGAGTCTTACCTGAAGTCAGGGATGCCTGTGGAGGTGCTGATTCCAGCTCCAGAGTGGACAACCAAGTACTGAGATTCTTTGATCAACTGAGCGAGGGTCTCCACTTTGGCTTTGATCTCCTCAGGACTGTCAAACGTCTGCCACAAAACAGAAAACATTGGTGTTAAGAACTGACAAATGATAAACAATTACAATTTGTTCTGATTCAGTAAGACCTGAGTTACAGATGTATGAGTAATTATTTCACACACAACTAAATATTGTATTAGCATATTATTGATAGTTCTGAAATATGCATTGAGGAAAAGGAAACATTTTTAACTCCATCTATAGACATGAGGAAATCTGATCTTAGGAAGGAAGGAAATATATGACACAAGACGATTTGGTGTCACAATTTAGGCTAGTGTTTTTAATGTATTAGTACTGCAAAACACAAAACAGCTTTTGATGAATAAAGCTTCTGGAATAAAAGGTTTTGCTTGTACACAGGCATATATAATACAAGATAACTCTTTCTTTAAAAAGGAATTTTTCAAATATCTAATTGAACTTGACTGAAGCAGAACCTCCTCCTGCAACGAAGTGTCTGATATAAACAGTTCCTCTTCTACACAGACGGAGCATGAAGCTCATATCGTCGGCTAACCTGCTAACTAGCTATCCAGAAAGCTTAGCAGCGAGCTTATAGCACCTAATATTTACCTCCGGGAGTCCGCAAACACCTTTGTCCGCGTACGGGGAGAGTCCAGCAGCATAATTCACAGACATGACTGTTGTTAGTATCGTTTCTTTAGCGTTTCTGTTGAAAATGTTCGTTTATTGTCTGGCGGCGCTAATTCTCCCAGGCGAGTTTAAAACGGCATTGTTTGGATGACGTCATCGTCAAGCGACAACGTTTGCTACATTCACAAACTGTGGGAAAAAGAACTCTCGTTATCATCGTGTTCAGCTGGATAAACGCCCTTTTTCATATAAATATGAGTATTTCCTCAGATAAAGGATCAAAAACGACAGTTGTAGAAATGCTATCTCATATCTTTTATCTGTCTCGAAACTACAGGCCCTAAAGTAGAACCTCTATAATATACTCTATAAAATACTTGTAATCACTGACACAAAAAACTGAGTACACTCTTGACTTGTAGCCTAATTGATCATGGTTAAAAAAAAATCAACATTGCTATAAAATTACCATTGAATGAAAGGACTTTCTTAGTTTTGGACTTCTGAGCTGTGGCTATTCACATGTCTGCACCAAAACTGTCTGAGTAATTTTTAAAAAAACCCTGTAGTAGTAATCATTAGGTTTAGAATGAGTCACAGTGACACTAATTAGAGCCAGACTGGTCTTCTACCTTAAATGTGCTCTGAACCGACTGCTTCAGATTTGGCACAAGGGTTATCTGCGTTTCTGTCACAGCTCAGACAGAGTGCAGCACATAATATCAACCTCTATGGCCAGCATTTAAGGAGGAAAAAGACTTTGCTTGTGCTTTGGCATAAAATTTGAGTATTAAGCTTCACTAAGAAACAACAAAAGAAGCCAGATGAACAAATGAATAAATTCTTTAGTAAGATAATGCCAAGTAAAATTTATTTGGTTCAAATGGAACCCACCATGTTTGGGCTACCACAGTGAATGTAGGGTGCCAACCATAGATATACGTCTATGGTGCCAACAATGAAGCATGGAGGTGGGAGTGTGAAGATATGCGGCTGCACGAGAGGAAGAATGCTGGGAAATGGCATTTATAGATGACACCATAAATGCCGATGGATATTCCAAAATGCTGGCATGCAAGATGACTCCCAATCTACAGTAGCTTGACACAAGAATTATATTCCAGCATGATAACAATTCAAAGCGCACAAGACTATGCATGGAAGAAAAAAGGGCAAGTATATTGCCTGACTTGAATTTATTAGAACACCTTTGTGGTATTTTTTTAAAGGAAAGAGAGAGCAACACAAACTCTCGAGGAAAGATCAATTGAAAAAAAAAAATCTAAATAATGTCAGAATATCTCTCCAGTAATCTGGTGCCCTCCATGAAGAGGATTGATCCTGGAATCAAAAATAAAGGTTGAAGAAATAATCTCACTAATATAAAGTTTACTGATTATTGTTTCACTAAGTTTCTACTTTGGAGTGTATATATTAATACAGTAAATCTAAATGTCAGTTTTAATTTCACATATGAAGTAAAGCAATTACTTTAAGGTGGCAAATGTCGACCCGTTTCACATTATTGTTACTTCTCCTGTTGACTGTACTTACCACTGAAAGGCGAGGCATTTCAGAAAACTACTTCTTTTGAAGAAATACGTTTTGGTTTGTGAAAAAGTATCACAAAATAGATTTTTTCGCTGAGATTAACTGATCATGTTAGCACTACAAAATTTCATATAGTGGAGCAACAAAGGTGTTACCCTCTAGTGCTGTCCCACTCACCGTTTTGACCTTTTACACACGTGGACAAAATTGTTGGTACCCCTCAGTTAAAGAAGGAAAAACCCACAATTCTCACTGAAATCACTTGAAACTCACAAAAGTAACAATAAATAAAAATTTATTGAAAATTAAATAATCAAAAACAGCCATTACTTTTGAATTGTTGATTAACATAATTATTTTAAAAAACAAACTAATGAAACAGGCCTGGACAAAAATGATGGTACCTCTATAAAAGATTGAAAACTATTTGACCAGAGTGACATGATTAACTCAGGTGTGTCATTTAATTGACATCACAGGTGTTTCCAAACTCATAATCAGTCAGTCTGCCTATTTAAAGGGAGACAAGTAGTCACCCTGCTGTTTGGTGAAAAGGTGTGTACCCCACTGAACATGGACAACAGAAAGCGAAGGAGAGAATTGTCCCAGGACATCCGAAAAAAAAATTATAGACAAACATCTTAAAGGTAAAGGCTATAAGACCATATCTAAACAGCTTGAAGTTCCTGTGACAACAGTGGCTCATATTATTCAGAAGTTCAAGACCCACGGGACAGTAGCCAACCTCCCTGGACGTGGCCGCAAGAGGAAAATTGATGACAAATTGAAGAGACGGATCGTTGGAATTGTATCCAAAGAGCCCAGAGCAACCTCCAAAGAAATTAAAGGTGAACTCCAAGGCCAAGGTACATCAGTGTCAGATCGCACCATTCGTCGTTGTTTGAGCCAAAGTGGACTTCATGGGAGACGACCAAGGAGGACACCACTGCTGAAAAAAACTCATAAAAAAGCGAGACTGGAATTTGCAAAAATGCATGTTGACAAGCCACAAAGCTTCTGGGAGAATGTCCTTTGGACAGATGAGACCAAACTGGAGCTTTTTGGTAAGGCACATCAACTCTATGTTCATAGACTCAAAAACCAAGCATACGAAGAAAAGAACACTGTCCCTACGGTGAAACATGGAGGAGGCTCAGTAATGTTTTGGGGCTGCTTTGCTGCATCTGGCACAGGGTGTCTTGAAAGTGTGCAAGGTACGATGAAATGTGAAGACTATCAAGGCATTCTGGAGAGAAATGTGCTGCCTAGTGTCAGAAAGCTTGGTCTCAGTCGCAGGTCATGGGTCTTCCAACAGGACAACGATCCAAAACACACAGCCAAAAACACCCAAGAATGGCTGAGAGAAAAGCGTTGGACTATTCTAAAGTGGCCTTCTATGAGCCCAGATCTGAATCCCATTGAACATATGTGGAAGGAGCTGAAACATGCCATTTGGAGAAGACACCCATCAAACCTGAGACAACTGGAGCTGTTTGCTCATGAGGAGTGGGCCAAAATACCTGTTGACAGCTGCAGAACGCTCATTGACAAATACAGAAATCGTTTAATTGCAGTGATTGCCTCATAAGGTTGTGCAACAAAATATTAAGTTATGGGTACCATCATTTTTGTCCAGCCCTATTTCATTAGTTTGTTTTTTTAAATAAGTATGTTAATCAACAATTCAAAAGTTTTTGATTATTTAATTTTCAATAAATTTTTATTTATTGTTACTTTTGTGAGTTTCAAGTGATTTCAGTGAGAATTGTGGGTTTTTCCTTCTTTAACTGAGGGGTACCAACAATTTTGTCCATGTGTGTATACCCTCTTAATGAGTATTTTTTTAAAAAGTCTGTTACAGGATTACCCAAAAAACCACAATCTGCAGTCTCTTTACTGCTGTGAAAGAATATTGATTACTTGATAAAACCAGCCTGCAAAGCCTTCACAACTGTCAAAGAGATGAGCAAATTACCAGATAAGTAAGAATTTCCCACCGTAAAACACAGAAAATGACAGAATCGACATTTAGAGACAAAGAAAATGTGTTTAAAGACAAAAACAGGCATTCAATTTTGCAAAGTGTGTACCGTCAAATGATTTGACAGATTCATCTTCAAAAAAATTACCATTACTCCAAGCATTTTAAGACTGCTTTTTTTTTCCAAATAAATCTTTATTTTTCAGTTTTAAATAGCCGAAAATAAAAAATAGACACAGGTGAATAAAACAATACGGTGATCATCCATACAGCTACATGTGCATATCGGTTGTGGTTCCTGTTGAAGCTGTAAACCAACGCTTGAAGACCACCTAAAGAAGAAAATAGTTGCTTGTCTTAACTGCTGTCACATGTAATTCATTATCCTGAGAATATCAGTATCTGACGTCCCAATTATAAGTAAATACAACAATCAATATTGCTGATGAAAGAAAATATACACTCAGCAGAAACCCATACGCTCTGAAAGTAATATCAAAAACCCATTCTAGTCTCAGCTAACACAAAGGATAGTGATGAAAAATAAAATGCGGCAGCCTCTTTGTTTTTCACTTCTGGGCCTGAAAAACCTGACACTACACCTTCTGACAGACTACACGCTATATTCCCAGTCAAACCTCATAATCTCATGGCGTAAATCATTCTCTAGCAAAGGGTGCAGGCATAACGTCAAACCAAACGAAGAGGCTAAAATAATGAAGCTCGCAAGACAGCAAAGAGCAAACAAAGACAAGAGTACAACAAACAGTCATCGAAAAAGTTTTGGGCTGTCTTTTACACACTGCTTCGGGTCTTTGGGTCCATCGGGCCTCTCCGAGAGCGACCCTGAGGAGAAATACAACTCGGATCAATAATTAGTTCTGCCCCGCTCCATCCCCCCCTGGAAAACTCAGTCATCCTACACAACTCTTAATCTGAGCTACTTCAAATATCATAACCCCACCCACACTCAAAATGACAGAGAAACACGTCTAACATCAACCAGAAGAAACACGGCAAAGATCGATTTTCACGTTAGCAAAAAATATGTCCACATGAGGAGTTGACCTGCTGACTCAGCCGGCCGGTCCTCCACACAGAGAGTCCTCCGTCGTCACAGAGCCGAAAACAGGTCATGATGCAGGTAAACAGTCCAACGGTAAAAGAGACAAAAAGCTTCCAAAGATGTTCTGGCATGCACAAGAACTTTGAAAACACCGTCACGTGACAATTCATGTCCTGTCCTACCGAAGCGAAGACAGACCGTGAAACTCGGAAATATCGGATATTCGCAGTGCGCCGTTCAACGCAAACAGGCTGCTTGAAGTCCTGTTTGTTGCTGAGAGCAAATACTGGAGAGCAAACACCCAGTTATAGTTAGGGAACTAAAGATACGCAAGAGCGAGGCTGAGAAACAATTGGAAGTGTTTGCACCAGTGCAAATGTTGCTGTTGTTGACAGTGGCGTTTACCCCACTACACCTTATACTATACACAGGACTGAAGAACTCTGCATGATTATGGAAGTTGTTCTCTCAAAGTAAGGTTTGAGGCGACGATGAAAACCGTTTGCAAAAACTGAAGAAACTGGTGACTTTTGTGCTGGTGCAAATCTTACCAGGTCTGACCCTTCCAACAACGAGGCGCCAGTTTCAATCTCTGAGACGAGTTCAGAGGCTTCAGGAAAAAAAAGCTCTTTTATTGGTTGAGAGGAGGGAAGCTTCGAATCTTTCTCGGTTGTGAACCTAGAATATCTGGCAACCCGGGCAGAAAAAAGGGGTAGCGTACGTCAGCTAAGACTGGGCGTTCTACGGGGAAAAGCACGTCACGACTCCTCGTTGCCCGAGTCGTCTTCGTCGTAGCAGCAGTCGCCGTCCTCGCCCTCCACGTCGTCGTCGTCGTAGTAATAGTCGTAGAAGAGGTCGGAGCCTTCGTCGGGGGCCGGGGCGCGCGTGCGGACGCAGTATTCAGCCAGCGTGGTGGGAACCTTCACGCCGTCACGCTCAGCCTCCGCCTTGGTGGCCAACACCTGTTTCCTGTGGTGGAGACAGTGTGGTGACCAAACGGGGACAACTAACAAACAGCCAAAAAAGTTGAAAGCAATTTCTATCCTTAGATTCAGTCAACAATGGTATGGAAACAGGATACTGTGTGACTGTCTACCTGATGATCTCTACATATTCTCGGTCTTTGCCTTTGCTGTCCCTCCATTTGCGGTACATGACGGAGGCGTCCACGTTGGCAGGAGAAAAGGTGTTGGGTTCATTCAGCAGCGAGATCACACTCAGCAGGATGGTCCTGGAGGCAAACACAAAGCCAAGTCAGTGTGGCGTTATTTTAAACACAATTTTTATGGGGATATTTAATCTACATTCTCCCTCATATCCATCGTCCTGTTCAGTGGAGCTGTGTGAATGAGCTGCAAGTGACGGTTAATTGGAATTTTCAGTTAATTTGTTGATCATTTACTTTATTAATTGATTACTAATTTGGTTCATAAAATGTCAGAAAGTCCAAGATCCAAGGCGACATCCACAAATGTCCAGGTTTGTCAACAACTCAGAAATATCCAGCACATGTAACACAGGAGCAAAGAAATCACACAATAACAAAACCTGAGAGGCTGGAATCATTATTATTATTAGATTTTTTTTTTCTTAATAGGCAACTGTGGAGCTTGTGTACAAACTGATTTATAGATATGTTCACATTTTATTAAATTAGAGTCATATTAAACAGGATGTTAGTGTGTTTGCATCTTCCTGCACAGACTAAGGGCTGCTGAGAACGGTGTGATTTATTTTTATTTACCGCCGCCGGCTCAATTCTGCTTTCCAGGCAAGGTTCAGTTTTGCTGCAGTTCAAGTCCACACCCACAGAATAAGTCAGACAATAATTTTTAAATGGCTCATTTTTATAGAAATGTTAAATTTACACATGCCCATCAAACTGTGCACTCACTCATAAAATAAACATAATTTGAATCTAAAAAAATAAACTAAATAAAGTGTTGCATGCAAAATAATTTTACTTTAAATACCTTGTAAGATTATTTACAAGGACCAATGTATTTGTGACTGAGTATTTAGACAATAACACACTTCTATCCAAGACAACTGTTGACCTATCTTACTTTTATGCTGTACCGAATGCTTTGGGAAACATATTCACATATGGCGCCGATTGCTAACGTACAGACCGAGTGTTCGTTTCTGGAAACTTGTGAAAAGACGCCACTGAGAACAAATGTCACGCGATGAGAGTCTGAGCCGGGTAAATTATTGAAGTGGCTGAGAGAGGACAAAGAAGGGAGGCGACCAGAAAGGAGAGACATATGAAGAGAGATAATGAGGGGAGCTCTAACCGGACGTTCTGGGTGGGGTTCCATCTCTCTGAAGGCAGCTCGCCGCTCTGAGGGTCATCCACTGGAGGGTGCAGTATAGAAATACACACATCTCCATTCTGAAACGCACAAAATCAATCCCTTTCACTCTCGGATGCATCAAAGCAGCACTGCAGAACAGCTACTTAAATTGTAGACAGTAATGTTGGCGTTAGCGAGGCTGTGCTGCTTTACCTCATAAATGTTGGGGTGCCACATCTTGGTGAGGAAGCGGAAAGCAGGAGGGGAGTATGGGTAGTCTATAGGAAACTTGATCCGAGCCTAGAAGACAAAGCAGACCTTTACATGTAGCTGTACATGTAATCTGTCATACAGTATCACCGAATAGTATGAAAACATTCTTTCCTTTCTAAATCTGACTGTGTGTACCGCGTGTTCAAAAACTCAAACTGTCCCCCTTTTCTGGTGTTGTGCCAAAACTTGAAGATACAATAAGATAAAATTTTATTAATCCTGAGAGAATTTCTTGTGCCAGATATTGCTCAGGAAAACAAAATGAGATAACATAAGAAATGCAGTATCTTAAAAATCATTGGCTGCGCATTTCATGGCCGGTCTGTATCACCCAGAGTTTATACATGCACAACACACAACGCTTTATGTCGGTGGTATGGCCAAAAATGTGTCTTTGTGAAACTTTCTTGTAACCACAAAAATGCGTGCAGTTTTTGGCACAATCAGGCCTGCATTTAAGATGATTATGGGCAATTCTATGCAGTATTCTTGCCAATGTTGAGCCTGTATGTGTTTGGTGCATCTAATATGATTGTGTAGACTGGAATTAACATGATTTAAATGGCTTATATGTTAAAAAAAAAAAAGCCTTTTGCAATATTTTTGCGGGTTATAATCTGCTAAATAAAAATCCCGTGAATGAAATCCAGTCATTTTGAGGCATTAATACCATTTCAGTCACAGTGTAGCAGCTGCAATCACGTTTTGAAGTGGAAAATTGCCTTGTATGAGTTTGACTGGTCCTTAAAATGCACTTTAACAGGTAAAAAAAACTATAGGCCTCGGAGTATGTGAAATAATACAGAGACGTGACGATAATTTGCCCTTAAAGTTTTGCTCTTACCTTAAAATACCCCCCTTCATAATGAGTGTTTGGGGGTCCGAAAATGGCCACTTCCCAGTTGTACAGATCAGCCTCGTCCACCAGTGTTATTTTGAATCCCTCAACTGGCTCCTCCTGAAGGCTCTTCATCTCCAACATGAGTGCTTTCTGTGAACTGGCTACATGAGAGGGGTCGTGTTGCGCCATACTGGTCCAGGTAGCTTTCGAGATTATCTGGAGTCGACAGCTGACGGGTTTGTTTACACGGCTAAGTTAGCCCAACTAGCCAAACAACCTCCACCGAATAAAACAACTTCTGCGTTTTCTCTGTTCGCAGACAATGAAACAGGCCAAACCTGTCAGGCTGCGCGGAAGCCGAACAAAGGTTGCGTTGATTTGTCCCCAAAACAGCTGAATTATTTATCAATGTCACCACTGAGGAACTGTGTAACTGACCAAACCATTGTGGCTGACCAGCGCCTCCAGCTTTAGTTGATCTACCTGGCAGGACAGCCGCGGATATAAGCCGTAAATCTACTGGGAGCTGGTGGCTAATGGAAGCTAGCTAACAAGCTCTATCTTACCAACCAGCTGCAGCCGACCTGACCGCGAACACTTTCTAACCGCATACGAGAGCCAAACTAGAAAAGAAAATGCAGCAACTCCTATAAAAATCTACCAAATAAAAGCTCTAACAATAAAATTCAGAAACCTATTTTATACCACCCTCGGAGAGGACTGGATAAAGAAGAATGTTGCTGAAAGGAGTCCCCTCTCCTCTAAAAACAGGCAATGGCGCCTTGTGTTGTGTGGGATTTGTAGTCCAATTTTCATCTGTAAACATTACTTTTCCCATAGAAAGCTATCAAAAAGCGACGCAATAACGCTTGCAGTTATTTGATTATAGAAAGTACTACTAAAATGCGTTTAAATGAGAGGAATTGGTTGAGTGATGACTGTTATTTCTTGAATTATTTATCTGAGTGCAATTTCAGAGAACTACATTTGCCAGTGCTTCGCGTGATGAAAACACTAATGTTGTTTGTGTTTCTGAAAGCCGCTCTGACCCATTTTTAATTTCAAATTGTTTCAACACAGTGGCTAATCTGTGTTATTTTAATTTGATTTAGGATGTTTGGCAACATGTAAACGGTGCATTTTAACAGCGGGTATTTATTTGACGTTTATTTTCTCAGCGGAACTGGTGACGTCTACAATCTGCGCCATTTTCATAAAAAAGCCCCCTTTAGGCGGCTTTCTGGTGCGTGAATAAATAACTTTAAACTACACAATTTAATGGCTGTTTTTCATAGCAGTAGCTGTTGGAGGCTAAGGTGAATGAAAATATAATGATATTGAATGTTTTACAATCACACCGCTGAACATTTCACAGTGGGAACGCCAACGGTTGTCTTTGTTACCTCTTATTTACGCGACAGGCTGCCATTCAGGACCCGCTCTGACAGAAAGTTCGTGATGGGTTCGAAGTCGCGACGTCGGTCCCGGTCTAAGTCCAGGAGTCGGAGCCGAGACCGGCGGGTCAAGTCCAGAGGGAACAGGTCTCAATCTCCAGAGGAGAGGAGAGGCCGCAGTCGATCTGCGGACACGAAAAAAGCCGCCCGTGGTCGTGGAAGATCCGGCAGCAGGGGCTCGAGTGATGGCGCTCCAGCACGGCGGCGGCCTCAACACAGGGGTCGATCAGGCTCCAGCAGCGGGTCGGAGAACGACAGGAGGCGAGAACCACGCCGTCAAAGGAGCATATCAAGAGGTCGATCATCAAGGTAACTCCTTAACTATCTAGTATTAACTGGTTAGTATGGCTGTATAAAGGAATTACATAATCGTAAAGTGAGATCCGTCTCTGGATTTAAGTACAATAAAACAAGTAGGAGCTCGTGGTACGCTATGAACCTGCTGGACTTGCTAGTCACATGTTAATTAAAACAAAACAGAGCTATGTTTAATGCTGTTGTTTCTTTCACCTCACCACCTCTCAAAACACTCCACTATGTTTACCTAGACCACAGCTTCATATAATCCCACTAAATTCATTTTTATTTTACTTTACCAGGACAACCCAATCAGTGTCAGAAAGGCAGAGGTACACTATACATTCATGACTGCCTGGGTATCTTTTAATCTAATTGATCAATACCACATATGGAACAACAGTATCAAACAGCCTATTGCTCAAGTGCCCAGATTTTTGTTTATATTTTATAGTTTTATAGACCTGTTTGCTCCCTTAAAGCTCTACCAACTTATTCAAAATAATAATAACATTGCAGTTGAGGTTTTTCTTAAATGTCCAAAGATTTCTGGGAGATGTGGATCACACTGGTGTCAACACTGTTTGCTCAAAACCCAGACAAGCTACCAGTCTTTTGCAACCTGAGTTTTAAAAGTTCCCCAACAGAGTCTTCTGACATTCTTCTCTCATTCTTGCAAACTGGCATATATTCACCTGGCCTTTTTTGTTTCAGCTCTGATTTAGATGATCCCAAAATGAGAGGGAGGAGAGAGGAAGTGGAAAATCGTAGAGGAACATCTCGGGAGAGGACAAGGGGAAGATCTCAGTCAAGCTCTGGCTCCCGAGATGGAGGCAGCGACAGAGATAGGAGGAGAAGAAGAAGTCCTGACAGAGGGAGTCCAGTCAGAGACTGGCGGAGGAAAGAGCGGGACAGAGAGAGAGAAAAATGGAAGAGCAACAGCAGAGATCGGGAAAAAAAAGAGACGGAGACAAAAGCCGAGAGCAAAGGAAGAGGAGTGAAGAGAGGGAGCGAGGGAGGAGTGATAGAAGTAGAGAGAACAACAGCTACAGAGGAAGGCAACGCTCCAGTTCACCCGACTCATCTGACAGCTCAGGGTCTGATAACGAGGGCCGTGTTGTCAAAGAAAAGGAGGAGAGGAAAAAACAGAAGGAGATGATGAAAGCTCTGGAGACACCAGAAGAGAAGAGAGCCAGGAGACTAGCAAAGAAAGAGGCAAAGGAGAAGAAAAGGAGAGAGAAGATGGGCTGGAGTGAGGAGTACATGGGATACACTAATGCAGACAATCCCTTCGGTGACAACAACTTACTGGGCACATTTAAGTGGCAGAAGGTGAGTTCCTGGCCAAGAAGTTTGGATATTTGTGTTACAACCTGGTTTTAAAATATTGTTTCTCATGCTTGACTCTTCACTTTTGTGCATGTTCTCAGGCACTGGACAAGAAAGGCATTGGTCATCTTGGAGAAAAGGAGCTTAAAGAAAGGAACAAATGCATTCAGGAGGAAAACCGCCGAGAGCTGCAGAAGGTTTGAACTGTGGGAGAGTTCTTGGGGAAAAGTTTAAACGTTAATGCTGATACAGTACCTGGCTTTAATCAAACAGTACTGAAGATCAATTCACAGCCAATGAAAGAAACAAAATGTTCTAGGAATTATTTTTATGACTGAGAAACACTGGAAGTGACATACTTAATCACTGTTGCTTTATGTTTAGGTGAAACAGCTGCGTCTGGAACGGGAGCGAGAGAAAGCCATGAGAGAGACAGAGCTGGAAATGCTGCAGAGAGAGAAAGAAGCAGAGCATTTCAAGACTTGGGCTGAGCAGGAGGACAATTTTCATCTGCACCAGGCCAAACTAAGGTTAGTGCGCATCAATATTAACCTTTTCTGTCGATGAATTACACTATTTTTTCCCCACAGATGCTTTCTGTTGTTGTGGTACAATTAATTCAGTTTTACGCAATTCCACTTCCACACTCCTGCATGATTTCCTTAAATCAAATCTGCATGCTCTCACACTCTTGTGAATTGTGTGTTTAGGTCTAAGATCAGAATTCGCGACGGTCGTGCCAAGCCCATTGACCTTTTGGCAAAGTACATCAGTGCAGAAGATGATGATCTTGCTGTGGAGATGCATGAACCCTACACATTTCTCAATGGGTTAACAGTCACTGACATGGACGACCTGCTGGAGGACATAAAGGTTTGTGGCTCTTACATTAAACTGTAACATTTGTATGACTGGAGCATAGAATGGTTCCAGTAGGACAGGATTACTTTTTACAGGGGAGTTATTGTAAACTGGACTAGTCTGAAAATACCAATGCATTTACAAAGAGACAGGGACGACATGTCCCACCCCCTGCAGGACACTCAGACTGTGTGACGCTGCAACAACTGTCAAACTTTACAACCACCACTGCTCTTAGTAGAAAGCAGACATATTTCACTGTAGTGCAACATCAGTGCATTCACACTTGTGTCTTATGTTGTACATGCAGAAAGGCATCTGTACAATAGAATTTTTTGAGGCTTATAGAATAATCGTGTGCAACATTACTTTTCAAAATTCACTGAAATCTGTACAATATCTGAAATTCTACATATGGAAGAATCTGTTCAGTATAGCCAATATTTCCATGTTTTATCTTGTTTATTTACTGATGTGCCTACATTTCTGCACATCCCCTCTGCTGCTGTAACACTGCAAATTTCTTCACCGTGGGAATAACAAAGGCATATCTTATGTCACCTTGTAGTAATAAGTAAGAATAAGTGTATTGTAAAGATTGCGATTGTAAAATTCTTATATAATGTCCAGTAAATTTGATATCATGTGACTTTAACCCACATTTGAGTCATAGTGAGCAACAATGTGTCTAATCTGGTTGGAGCACTCGGCTTTATATGTAAACTGTTTAGATGCAGATTGACCCAAAATAGGGGAAAATAAAAGTTGTCTTAACAGTTGTTTTACTTCTACTGTTCTCAAGAGGAACTCTTTCTGTATGTGGCCTACTGTCTGAATGTTGTTCTGGTAGGTTTACATGGAGTTGGAGCAGGGGAAGAACGTGGACTTCTGGAGAGACATGACGACCATCACTGAGGACGAGATCAGCAAGCTGAGAAAACTGGAGGCCTCTGGGAAAGGACCAGGTACAGTCATTTTCCCACTATATTATCATACAGTAGTTTGTCCACTGTGCAACTGTTGGGTCCTGTTTTGTTCAAGTCTGCTAGCTGTCCTTTTGGTGTACACGCTGGAAGTAAATGCATATCATAACTCTCAGTATGCTAACTAGCTCAATAGCTAAAATCTTTCTCCAGAGTCACATACTCCACCTTTCATGCGGTCTTTTTCATCTTCAGGTGATCGTCGTGAGGGCATCAACACGGCTGTGAGCACTGACGTTCAGACTGTGTTCAAAGGAAAGACATACAGCCAGCTGCAAGCCCTGCATCTGAACATTGAGTCAAAGATTCGGGCTGGAGGATCCAATCTTGATATTGGTTACTGGGAGAGTCTGTTGCAACAAGTCAGAGTCTACATGGCCAGAGCCAGGTATGAACGTGGCAACGCCCGCTGTTATCTGCTGTTCTAATAATTAAAATACCCAACCGGACAGATTAAAGTAATAAAACTTATATGGGAGGCTTTTGTAATGTAGGCAATGAAAAATAACGAGAACTACTATTTTCTGTTCCAGGTTGCGAGAGCGACACCAGGATGTGCTACGTCAGAAACTGTTCAAGCTGAAACAGGAACAGGGAGTGGAAAGTGAACCTTTGTTCCCCATCATTAAAGAGGAACCGAGGACAGAGGAGGATGAGTAAGTTACCTTGAAAGCGCAATCGACACAACCTCATTGAAACTGTATTCAATGTACATGACTTGGATTTCCTTTTCTCACTTTTGTGCCTCTTTTGAAAATGTGTATAGCCTCGAGAATACATTAAAAGCTTCCATGGTTTGTCTATAACAGAGAGAGAACAGGAGGGCCATCAAGGGAGCTCACAACAGAAGAACCCAGTGTGTCTTCATCCTCAAGGAATAGGAACAGAGACGCAGAGGAGGATGAGGAGGAACCAGGCACATCTGGAGCAGGAAGCCGGGATGAGGATGGAGGAGAAAAGGATGAGGGGAAGGATGACGAGGAGAAGGGTGAGGTGGTGGAGGCCGTGCTGACGGAGGAGGACCTCATCCAGCAGAGCCAGGCGGAGTACGACTCAGGTCGCTACAGTCCAGCGCTGCTCACGCCCTCTGAGCTGCCGCTGGACACACACACCATCACTCCAGAAGAAGACACACACAGGCTGCAGTTAGCTCGCAGACAGCTCCAAGTCACCGGTATGTAATCATAATTTCATTATTATGATTTATTATTTTAAATCATAATTATATATTGTTGGTAAAATTAAGCTCCCTCGTAGTAGAAATGGTGATTAATCCAATACCTACTGTACAAACGATCTCACTGTTATTTTTCTCTGTCAGGTGATGCTAAGGAAAGCGCAGAGGACGCCTTCGTACGTCGAGCCAAAGAAGGAATGGGCAACGACGAGGCCCAGTTCAGCGTCGAGTTTCCAGTCACGGGGAAAATGTACCTGTGGGCAGACAAATACCGCCCCAGGAAACCCCGCTTCTTCAACAGGGTCCACACTGGTTTCGAGTGGAACAAGTACAACCAGACGCATTACGACTTCGACAACCCTCCGCCCAAGATCGTCCAAGGTTACAAGTTCAACATCTTCTACCCGGATCTGATCGACAAACGCTCCACCCCTCAGTACTTCCTCGAGCCCAGTCCTGACAACAAGGACTTTGGGATTTTACGGTTCCACGCGGGCCCTCCGTACGAGGACATTGCTTTCAAGATTGTAAACAGGGAGTGGGAGTACTCACATCGACACGGCTTCCGCTGTCAGTTTGCCAATGGGATCTTCCAGCTGTGGTTCCACTTCAAGAGATACCGCTACAGGAGATAAAGGCCATATGAGTGTGGACACACACTTTGTGTATTATTTAGACTGTACATTTAATGTGTTTTGTATTGATAGAGCTGCTGTCACAGAAAAACAGTGCTTAAGTTGCAAATCACTTTGTACTATTGTCTGAAAAATTCAACTGTAATTAATGTAGTCTGAAAATTCCATATTAAAGATTTTTGTTCCTTTTTATTCTTAATCTCAAGTAATTTTCTTAGAGGAAAAAACTGAGTGTCTGACCTCATAAGAAGACTTCACTCTTATAAAACTACACTGTCATACACAAGCACAAGATGAATTATAACTGCAGGTTACTTAAACATCTGGTATTCACATTCTTGGCAAATCCAGTCTTGGTGAAAGCTAAAATATAACTCCTCTGTATTTGGACACACTGCAACAACACAAGGAGGAGATTAAAAAAAAAAAAAAAAAATCTTTGTAGCTAGTGGTTAGAAACGAAGTGGCTCAATTTCATTTATTGTACATTCCCTGTGAAAATCGTACAAGTCTTTACACGTTGTCTCAATCTATAATTGGACTTAAAACAATTAGTGGAAAGTTAGAAAATAGACTCGTATTTAAAAAGAAATTTCTAGTATCTCATGTTTGGACGAAAGATTTATAAAATCTTTTGTTGTGTTCAGTCTCAACAGTTAACAGTCTCTCAGAACAAGGTTTCAAACACCTGGACTGTCATTGTTTGCTGTCGGTGCCTCTTTCAAATATTACAGCTGAACGGCTATATCCAGTGTGTCTGGTAAGACATGGTTTGGGGTAACTGGAACACTTGACACTCAGTAGAAAACTGCATCTTTGCTTGACATTCTCAAATTTCTGACTCGTCATCAATGTACTGCAGAGATGGCAGGTTGACTTCCGGGGCATCATTCTCCCCTGCACCATTGAGTGCAGCCTCTCTACCAGTGTGGTTATTGTTCCTGCCGTTGTTGTCCGTTCCCAACACCAGAGGCTTGTTTTCAGCCAGTGCAGGCCGCAGAGCATCTCGGTAAGTCACAGTGGAGTTTACAGCCTCCTGGTCTTGGGTCCCCTGGGGTTGTGCTCTATTCTTTCCACAGTTCCAGGGCAGAGGTAGGTGGCCGTTGTAAAAGTTCCAGGCGAAAAGGGCGACAAGTCCAATCACAAGGAGCGCAACTACAGCCTGCAGACCAGCCACAGAGGGGCCATCAGTCTGTGCTTGGGGAGACAGCGGCGAACCGTCCCTACCAAAGCCTTTTGGATCTATTGTGACCTGGTACTCAGCCACAGTGCTGGTGTAGTCGCCAGCTTTGGAGCGCTCCACAGACAAGCAGCGGTACCAACCGGTGTCGCTAGCTGAAGAGTTGAGAATAAGCAGTCCGTCTTGTAGAAGCTGAAAACGAGCTGAGGATGTCAGGCGGCGGTTATCACGCTCCCAGCTTTTTTCTGCCAGGTTGGAAGGCGAAGGGCAACTGAGCTTCAGGTTACCACCCGGCCAGATGAACTTATCCTCAGGCTTGACAGGGTCTGAAATCAATTAACAGAGATCTACATGAGCATTTTCATTTTGACAGCCCACAAAGAACCACATGCAGAATCTTGCAGGTTCAGTTTATATCCCAAAAGTAAATATGCACTGATCATCGCACAATAACTCACCAGCTACTGGGCAAAGAGAGGCATTTCCTCCTTTCACACTCTGTATTAACTCTCTGAAGCAGAAGATGCAATAATTATAATTTAGTTTGAATAAAACAGATATTAACACTGTTTGCTACACATCTTTTGACTGCTGCTTATTTGGGCTGCACTTAATGATTATTAGTTCTTTAAATTATCAGAAAATGGTGAAAGATGTTGATCAAAAATGTGATGTTCTCAAATGCATTACTTTTGTCCACAATCTAAAGATTTTAGTACAGTGGAGTAGACTTTTAAGAAATTCCTCAAATGCAATAGGTATCAATCCGGCTGGCGAGTAATTTTGTTTGCTTACAACTGACCAGTCAGTTGTTGCTGCTCACCTTTCTGAATTAGAAACAGAAACACATTTCTTATCAGTCTTGTCCCAGCCACAGTATGGGTCTCTGGCCAGTACACAGTCCATACAGGATAAGGACCTCTCACAGGTGGCCAGTGGTACCTGTGTTGCTCCATAGTCTGAACCTGCATAGAGCTGACCCTGTGCACGATGGATCCAGCACACACATGCACAAAACAAAGACGTTTATGTACGGATTTTACTATAACCCACAAGGAATATAGACTTAAACAGGAAGGAGGCATTAAATTGCTGAGAGTGATTTTAAATTACCGTGACATTAGAAAACTGAAGAATCTTGATAGACTCTGCTGACTGGAAGAGTTGCACTTCCTCTATGATGAACATCTCTCCATCGTAGTTCACAGCTTTGAGTAATGTACCGTTATCTTTTCATAAAAAAAAAAGCAAAATGTCATATTTACAGAGTGACATGCAGTCTAGCATCTACCACAGGTGCTGTCAAGTCATTAAAAACAGCTAAAGGAAATATATACAGGCAGGGGCATTGAGTGGTATTTATGCAAAAAAACAAAACAACAACAACAAAACGCTCCCACACTGACCGGTGCCTATAAACATCACATGGTACTTCTCGCCATCTGCGGCTTGCACTTGGTTAACGATGACGCGTGTGAATGTAGCTCCCCTTCGCACCAGTAGAGGCTTTTCCCCTATTGGCTGGATAGTCTGGTCCATTAGGGGCTTATCTCTGATAAACTGAAGGGTCCGGTCTGGGAGGTCCAGGGTCTGAGTTATGCCCTCTTTACGGGCCTCATTGTTTATACACTGGAGAGAGAAGAAGGGGAGGAAAGAGAAAAGAGAGAACAACAGAGTAAAGAGAACAAAAGAAATCAGCTTCCTGCTGGGTCACTCGTAAAAAAAAAAAAGGAGAGTTGCCTTTTGAGGCTTTGTTTTGCTCCAAACACAACTTGAATATTGGGCAGACTCACAGCTCCGGGCCGAGGGATGGGGACGTCTCCGCTATACATCACCCACTTAACAAAAGAGGTTTCTACGAGGACTGGGCTCTTGTATTTTCCCTCCTCAAACACTCTGCTGATGTCTGACACGCGGTACGCACACACTGCAGACAGGTCTGATGTGTCCCTGAAACACACACAAGAAAACTTAGCCAACCGGAGTGCCAAAAAACACGAAGCACAAAGAAACCCTCCTCCCTCCAACATGAACGCGTTTATGAGTCAACTCACGACTGAGGTGTGAAGACGGCATAAAAAAGACAGTGCTTCCAGTGCTGCTCTGGGTCACACCAGCGGTATGTGTCCTGGATAATATACGGCAGCTGGGACTCTAGCACCGGACAGTCCATTCTAGCCTTCAGGAAGGATGTCCACTTCTTCTGCAAAGTCCTCAGACCTCCAACATCTCCCTGTGAGCATTGAGGGACGCCATAACGCCACAAAGACAAAGGCAAAAACATAAAAACAAACGGGACGCATAATCAAGCGGCGGAAAGGGGGCAACTGAGGAAGTGCTGTTTATACGTTATTGTCATTGCAAATGCATGCACTGTGAACTCTTTATCACCTTGCAGACGCGGGCCACACGGGAAACAACCAGCTTGTTATAGCAGTCACACTCCACGGCTGTCTCACTGAAGAACAGGTAGACTTTGTCGTCATCTCCCTCCTCGCTCTTGTCGCTCTCTGGCATCTGAGCCATGGAGACAAAGTTCGGCTCTGGTGTAGAGAAAACAAAAGACATTAGCTTTGACTCACTCAAGACAGTGAAGACATTGAATTAATGCAGCAACTTCCTAAAAAAAACTCCCTGAATACCATCATATCGTACCGTTAAGCCAGGAGCTTTTGAACTCGGTGCGTACGGAGATAGGAGAGCTGCGCATCATGATGGGCTCAGAACCGAGAAAGTTCATAGAAGTTGCTGAGTACAAGTCGTTATCTGGTTTGAGAAGAGATTTACATGAGCACATTTTTGCTGTTTTGAACTTCTTTCTCAGTTTCTTTCCTGTTGGAATAATTGCTACTCACCAACCATGATGGAAGCATATCTCTGGAAAGGATCGAACGGACACTTCCCTTTACCATCCTCTGCCGTCTTCTCAAAAGTCAGCTCTCCATCTGAATAGGACTGTACCACCAAACACATCGTTTATTCCTGCAGTTATCCTTGATTTATCATATTGATATTGATGAAAAGACATGAGCATGGCAAATCTCTCTCGCCCTGAGTTTTTCTCACCATGTAGTCGCACTCTGGATCAAAAGCGTTGGTTCCACACACATACATCCTGTCATCCTCCGTCTTATGCAGGATCCTGATGTAGTTCAAGCACTCCGTCTGTCAATGCATTTAAGAACAATGACTGCATCTGCTCATCATGCAATATATCTGAGATTGCAAAAAGTGCAATTAATAGCTACACTACCAACCTCTGGGTCTTTTCCTTTATTTTTACAATCATCTTTTTGCTGCTGTGTCACTTCCCATTTAACCTGAAATAGTAAAACAACAATTTTAGTCACATTGTTTCTGGTCAAGTCTTTTTCTACTGAAGAAATGAATAAATGTACATTCTTTTGGCATTTTTCATGCCTTTTTTGAAAACTAACAATGTAGAGAGAGCGTGAGAGAGCACTGCAAGCAGCACTTCTAAACCATTTCCACTTTTTATCAGGCAAACAAATCAGTTATTCAGATGATAGGAGTGGAGATGAGCAGGTGCAATGCCTTGCAAATGTATCTGAAGTGCAGATCTAACAGCTGTAAACAGCTGGTTGGTTTTTGTTTTGTGTTAGGTGATTTAGTACTTTACACGTAGTGTCTTCTTGCAAAGCTGTTTGTTTGCCAGCTTTGTTAATAATGCTAACAGTATTAGTTTTACTAACAAAAGCTTTAAAAGTCAGTTGAAGTGTTTTTATTTACACAATTAATATGAAACTTCTTATATTTGACCATGTTTTTTCTAATTTCCTAAGAGGTCATGTGTAAACAGGGGATCTAATACAATAAATATACATTTATCACTAGTCATACATGTAAAATTATGGCCAAAGTTCCACACAGACATTCTACATTTATTATTACAAGGCTTCATGTTTCTAGCTGGATGCAGCTGTTTCTCTGGTTGTGCATCAATGACAGTAAAATTATGTTAGAAGGTCACTGAACAGTAGATGCTCAGGAAACGTTTATGTAAAAGTTTAGACTATTGTTGCTTAGTTTAATTAAAGGTAATGAATATATTTAAGAGTGGCTTTGTTTCCCTCACGTGAGTCTTTCAGGCAGCACTTTTCCCACAACTCAAAGCACCCCTACATTACAAATCACATACTTTTTCTTTTTCATTGCAGAACTTACTGCACCATCCAAAGTACATAGAGTTTCATGCATCAGGCTTACTTTGACAAAATACTACTTGGTTGCAATATTGCACCTTAACTTTTGGCCATCTTGCTCATATATCCATTGCAATCTCTAGTACAAAATGAGCCGTCATCTGTCGTAGCAAGTGTGATACACATATGTATCTTCCGCTGTATAGAGGATTGTGAGTCAAAATGGTCATAAAAGCAAGTTGGCTTGTATACTGCAAAACGTGAGGCGATGTAGTGAAGCATCCTTCCTTTTTTTGTATACTGCTCTTGACATTTAAATCCTTTCTTGACTTAAAAAATAGTATGACAGTATACGTATTGGTGCGCACCCTTTGTCTGGATCTAATTAAAACCTCAGTGCAAATGTAGCCTGAGAGGCAAGAGTCGGGGCACACAGTATCATCAAGCACAAGTTTGTAAATAAAAATTTTGTAGCTGTGGGCCAAGAGAGTTTTGATAAGAACTTTGAAAAGAAGGCTAATGTCGGCAACAAATGGGCGCTGCTCCAAGATAAAATTGTCCTTGACCGCACTGATACAGGTGTTCTTACTGAAGCATGTTTCTTGGAGATGTCATTGAGGTCAAGCGCATACACTGCCTCCCTGGCACCCAGCACGAGCAAGTCCAAGTCTTCTCTCAACAGCATGGTGGAGTAATTGAACACGCCCTCCTCACGAAACAGACGAGCGTTGTCCCCTGCAGATAGCATACGAGTGATTAACTCAGCAACCGCCAGCAATGAAAACCTGTTCCCTGATGAGTCACTCCAAACTTAAACGATATGAGCCAACACGAGCTGGCACACTGGAAGTCAGGGTTACACAAGACAAAGAGCAACACTCACTGTGATAGGGCACAGATCTGCGGGGGACACAGTCGAGCGGTGAGTCCTCTTCCAGCATCAAGGCCAGGGGCAGCAGCCAAAAGACACCGAGGGACAGCAGCGGATGCATGGCTCCTTTGTTCAAGCTAAGAGGAATTTAGGCTTTATTGTTTCCCTAACAGTCAGTCATACAGGGGTAAAGACAGCGAGTGGCATCTATGACGTGATGAGGTCTGTGCTGTCTGAAGGGCACTGGCCCCTTTACTGGCCCCGCTCAGCAGGCTGTCCATGGCGAGATAGATGGCACAGACCAGAGAAACAAAGCCGAGGAGGGCTGAAAGACACAAGGTTGTATGGATATCACAATCGATTCTTCGCATATGAGAGAGCTCGGAGGTAAAAAAAGCTTAAAATATGTACAGCAAAAACACCAAACAGAACAGAATGCGATGCAAGGAGAAACATTTAAAAAGTGTTAAAACAAAGAAAAAAAGAATCAGCAGAAAGGGCAGAGTGAGCTAAAGTCAGCGCGGCAGTAATTCTGTCAGTGCCATAGTGATGTTAATGCAGGGCCATGAAAGGCATTCAGCGGGGTGCAGGGATGTCAACCTCAGCCCTCCTGCTGACCCAAACACCAACACAATGAGAGAATCACAAAGTGCCAAAGTCTGGTGTAGATTAGAGAAGAGCTCTCTTGCACAAAGTTTGTTTCGAAAACTGTCTCACACACACACAGAGACACAGGAAGCATGTGATCATTGCCATAACCCAGATAAGTCTACACACAATGTAACAAACACCCCTAACACTGCTTCCCCTTTCATTACCTTGCTGTAACAACAAGGTGCAGTTGTTTTCAGGGATTTGGTCCAGCGGTGTTACTACAACCTGGAGAGTGGGTGTGTGCTGCTGGTTTCCCAACTGAGGTGTGCGAGGTTTTACTGATGAGCCACGGCATGTTAGAGAATGCAGCCCTGACAACATGTTTCATATATTTGTCCCCGAGGCTAAAGCAGGTTTACTCAACACCCATCTGCACACACACGGTGTAAAGTCAATGCATGCACCAAATGTCAAAAATAAGCCAGTGGGCAAGTGTGTTGGAAGTTGGTAAAAAATAAAGTGGTAAAATAATGCAGCTTGAATAGTCAGGTGCACGCCACTTGTTTTTGTTTATTTTGAGCAGAATTAGTTATTTACAGCTACTTAAAGCTAACCTTCACTAGAAGCTGCTAGCAGGGTGCAGTAACTGGTACAGGTTAGCTAGCAAACACTCCTATCAAAAGTTAATCACTTACCTGCGCACTGACACGCCCAAAACAACACTGACTTCCATTAAAAACACCTGCCTAAACACTATTCTATAACAGTTTCCTATTTATTAACAAACAGGCTGACAGTAAAAGTACATTAGTTTTTTTTTGTTGTTTTTTTTTAAAAAGCCCTTTAAGTGAAATAAACCTCTATAAAAGCGGCTAACGTCCAACGTACCCTGAGATGTGAGAGACGTTGGTTCGAGCTTCCTCCGCGGTCCGCAGGTTCACTCCTTAGAAGAAAAAAAGAAAAGAAAACCAGCACTTCTCTAACGGCTCCGTCTCCGGTTGGTCCTCCAGGAGAAACAGAGCAGGTCCTCCGGTACTACAGGGAGCCTCTCAGCTCAAATCCCGCCGTGAAAAGGCTTTGAAAGGCTGGCTGCTGCTGCTCCGCTTGGCCGCGCACAGCTTTCCCCCCCCTTCTTTCTTTTTTTTTTTTTTTTTTCTGCCCCCCTTCAAACCTCCGTAGAGGCGGTAAAGAGCTCTGACCCCTGATCTGATTAAGTTTTCATTGTTCGCTCAGACTCTTATCTGTCGGTAGAGGGCACAGCTGGCTCAAGATGGGCGAGGAAAGACAGACAAAAGCACCTGGAAGAGAGAAAATCAGGCCAACATGTCCAAACAGGAGCGATGAACCAACGTTACCTAGGGGCGTGTTCTGGGAGTTTTCAGTCCTGCATGAACAGGAGGAATGTTTATTAATGTTGCACCTGCACTGAAATATGCAAAATACATAAAGCTGATATAACAGATTTAATAGATGCAATCATGACAGGGTCGGGTCTTCTTTCTTCAGCCATGGCTCTTTATTTTACTACATAAATATGAATTATGAACTCATACAACCTCTTAATTTACTGTGGAAAACATAATTTGCCAGTTAAAAACATTTCCACCATTAATGTCTGCAAAGAAAAAGGCAAGCAGGTGCACAAAATGTACATTGCATTAAAAATTTACCAGATTGCAGCATATTAATTGCCTTACTCCCAGGAGTAAAAGTCACCATTTTCAGTTAGACTGATATAACATATCCTTCTGGAAAAGATGCAATAGTATTTTCAAATTTCACAAATCAGGAGAAAATAGCTTTTAAAATTGCAAATCAGAAAGAAATTAAAGAGACAAATTGCTATGGCCTGAGGGGCATTTTGCTGGCAGGTTTGTGCCCAATTTCCCCCTTAGAAGGAAAGGTTGCTGCAAATCAGTACAAAGTAGCTCTAAATGAACGATGAAATATTTCACTGCACTTCTTTCAAGTCTCAGGTACCCTCTTCTGTGGTTACTGGCCAGGACAAGAGCGACAGGAACAGTCTGCTGGCTGACTTGGGTGAGACTGAATTCATTTAAGGACTTCACTTCCAGTAGAGACGACAGTGGCCCAGTGGAGATTTGAAGCCATCTCATCAGGTTACCATCAATGAAACTTGCCTCTGCTCTGGAATCAAAGAGCTTTCACAGGGAGGGACAGGTCAAGAAAGCAGAGGGAAGCAGAGAGGTGCAGTCATTGGAGGCCTCCACAGACTGGTGAGCCAGTTGCTGGTGAGACAGTCCTTTTGCCAGTCGAGATGAACAGTTGGAGATGTAATGGCTCCATACCAGTTTGCCATAGTATAGACGAGCATTTATGGACCTCTGGTGGGTCTCTTCTTGAGGGGTGAGCTGGGTTTGACTTAACTGCATGGACGGTCTCAGAATAGAGGACGTGTGAAGTTGAGGGAATGGTATGAGGAGGAGAAAGATACTGTTGGAGCTGGGGTCATAGTCAGAACCCTCCCTCTCACCAGTGCTCTCATAGGCAGTTATCCAGGCAGATAACTGCGGCCGAGTTGATCTAGTCTGGACACCACAAGCTGTCACTTCATCCTTGAAGGTCTTGCGCAGTGATTCATAAAACACCTCTTGGAAGGCCTCGGCATTTCATCGGGACTCTGCAGCAAGGGTGTGTGGAACTTGATGAGAAACTCAGCCACGCAGCAGCTTCTCTGGCAAATGGAGGAGGCAGGTGCTGGCATCTTGGCCCACCACTGGATGGTAAAAAAAAAACAAAAAAACAACCCAAAAACCTTCACATCGGAGGTGAAGGCAGTGTAGGAGTTGCAGATCTCTGCCCCACTTTCCCAAACCACAGCTTCCCATTCTCTAGTTGTGCCTTTAAAGGGGAATTTCGTTTTGGTTTTTTTTCAACCTGGGGTCTGTTTTGTATCAAAGTACATATGAAAACAGACCCCAGGTTGAAGAAAAAAAAAAAAACGAAATTCCCCTTTAAGTAAACTAATCAGATATGCTATGCGAGCACCATCAGTAGTGTGAGTGAGGGGCTGCATATTGAAGACCAGAGACATGAGTTAGGAAAGCCTGACACAAGCCTAAGTCTACATCACATCTTTCTGGGACAAAGGTTCGCTACACCAGGGAACCATGACAAATTCAGCAACAGGAATGAGTTGACTGACCTGAAGGAGTGAACACTGGAAACAGACAAGGGTGGACAGCAAGGTTACTTGAGTGGGCAAATCAGCTACTGTTAACTCAGAAACTTTGTTTAATAGAGTGATTATTATTCAGATTATGAAGGAGTTGTTCATGTTGACTTAATAAAATACTCTGACTGGCAAGATCCATTTTGAACCGTGGGACCTGGAATAGAACAGATCTCACTGTGGCTGGACTATAGGGTCACAGGAATTACAAAGACCCAGGCACAGAAAGAATAAATACAATTAAACTATTGTAATAAGCTATATGACAACTTTTACAGGGGTGTACAGAAAATGTCACTGGGTTGCTCACAGAAGTAAGGAATCAACTGTAATCAATGAATATCAGGCTTAACACTCGCCACCAAAACATGATGGTGGAAAACACTGCACAGTACTACGTTGTGTCTAACAGCAACCATAACTCCATACAGGACAGGACCAGAAGCAACACTAAAAACACACTATGGTATGCTATGAAAAAAAAGAGACTTAACTGACAACTGGGTGAGCAGCAGGGAGGCATGGGAACAGAGGAGGTGGATGGAAGAGACTCAGTGAACTGGTGGGTCTTGATGCTACGTGTGACACGGTGAATGGTACGGCTGCATCAGAATCCAAGTGGATGATGGATGAAATGATCAGCTCAAGGCAGGAGTCCAAGTGGGGAGTAGTGACAGAGAACTAGACATAAACACTGGTTAGATCAAGGCAGAGTAACAACATATAATCAGAAAGTGAGACTGGTGTGAGTACACTCACTGAGTTAGGGACAAGGGTTCAGCATCAAATGTAGATCCAAGCCTTTCTGTTATGGTAGAAGAAGACAACGAGTAGGTGAATCACTCCCCACTGCAGGTGTCCACGATGTGCTGATTACCCAGAGTAAGGCATAAGCACACCAACTCATCCCACTGATTAGGGAAGTGGGAACAGGAGGGGAAGTTCCCAGCCAAGTAGAGGTGGAGGACATGATAATATAAATCTAATAATTCACAGATACCATTTTAAATTATCCATAGTTTCTGAATTTAAAAAAGTTACAAGTAAATCAGAGATGACTGAGTAAAAGGCCCCTGATGATTTGATATGAAATAACACACAACGATCATTGTGAATGGAATAAGCAGTTAACTAAAACAATATAGAATCTTTTCTTTTGTGTTTCTATCATTAATATTGTCTTCATGACGGATCATCTTAAAACCTGACTGGACTGATTGTTCATCATTCTCTCTTGCCTTCATCTGACAGTAGTGATTTATTCTGACATCATTTAATTCCCTCGTTCTCCCACTGAAAATGATCAATTCACAACAAAGGACAAAAGATCCATGCAAAACAATTTAATGCCCTTAATATCTAACAAACACAGTCCTTCAATAGTGGTCAAGTAGACACAACACATCATGTACAAACATACGAGAAACTGGTCATTGTAAGAAGACACTTAAAAGTCAGTTTATCACAGTTTGACATTAATCAGTAAGGACTGGCCAGTTCACAGAAATGTTACAAATGAGTTTCACATGTAGAAATACTTATTGTCGTTTAAGCACCTTCAGATCTGTAGTCGGTCGATTAAGGTAGAAATACAGGATGTGAAATAATACTGCAATAAAGTCAAAAGTCAGGGTCACTTTGTAATACAAAGGGGTCAATCTATGCAAAGTGTTTGGTACTTGTGCTGAGGTTTCTGTTCCGTTAGTTGACAGCCGTTCCACTAGAGGGCAGCCTCACATTGACCGATTTTCTTGAGGAGGAACAGAAATCACCTGGAGTTTCTAGGCAGGTCTGAGTGCTGATGAGTCATAGCACCATTACAATAGCACACACATACACACGTAGCATAGAATCGGGAAACACTTCAAAATATGCACCAATAGTACAGTCAGAGGGGTAAAAGAGCTACAGAGTCATTGAATCAACAATACAGCAGTGGTTGGTTGTCAATCACAAATTGCACTCAGAGCAGCGGGCAGAGGATTGTGCAGTTGTCAGTTTCCGGCCAGCTCAGTTGTATTCATTTTTTTTCCAGTCATGCTACATGTAATGAGGTGAAAGAGGAGAATTGCTGAGCTGAAGCTTGAACATGCCTGGATTATTTGACTTTCAGGGCAGATAATGTGACTCAGGTCAGAGTTTGTGGCTCTGGTGTTGATCCTGGCAGTCTGTGGTTTGTTTGTTCTCCAGTGTTGTAGCAGTAACATCAGCAGCTCAGCGCCCAGACGTGGGCTCAGACAGAAAAACATGAGGCTCAGCTGGTGGTCCGGTATGTGTCAGCGCTTCTCCAATAAGGTTTTGAGCAGTCACAGCATATTGATTCATAGTTCTTGTAGGCTGTGTTTTGTTGAGTCTCTGTTTTTGCTTGAAGGCGGTTTGTAAACAGCTTTATGCAAGTGGACAAAGCACAAGTGGGTCATTTCCTAACCAAGGCAGGCAGCATTTTATGAGATTGCATGAATCTAATCCAGTGTTAACCAACCAGTGTTGCTCTTAAGGAACTAACCAGAGTCAGTTTACGCACATAAAGTCCAACAATCACATACTGAGACAGAAAAGGATGAACCCAGGAGACTTTGTAGTTCCTTAAGAGAAACCGGTGGTTTTGTAGTCCCTTGTCTTCCACTTAGAAGGCACAGGATGAGTACATAGCTGCAGTGAAAAGAGGTTTGGCACTGAAGATTGAGAATGCTGTGACAGGAAGTCCTTCCACATGAATGAGTCACTCCTGACTGGCTCGTCTTTTCTCGAGCTTCACTTTGAGCTCCTCATTGAGTGCTGTGGAGAGACAGTAGACAGACTTTGAGATTAAACTGTGTCTGCTGCAGATGGTGAATATGCAGAAACATCATGTACTCACTCTGTGCGAGAGGGGAAGGGGAGAGGATGAGGCGTCTCATCGGGTTGGTGGGCGACGCTGGCACCGGTGAGGTCAGGATACGTCGGTCTGGGGCAGGGGACCTGGACAGGGGGCTCGTGGACCAGCGATCTGCACCAGAATGAAAGCAGTGATGATTGATGCTGTCTGTGTCAGGCTGCATGTGGTTTATGCGACCGAGACAAACCTTGTTTTGGAGGCAGGGCTGGAGCTTTGGGCAGGGGGCTGGAGGGGGCAGTGTGAAGGATCCTCTCTCCGTTTTCATCATTGGCAGAAACATATGCTGATGGCACAAATAAATGCAAACTGTTCAGCCCCATAGATTACTTGCAAAACACAGGCAAAAGTTTGGCAGTTGTGTCTGTTGTCTCACTGATATTCTCCTCGTAAGGCTCCTCCAGTAAGAAAGGCTGTAAAGTTCCTGCTGTCTTTTCTACCAGGGCATCAATGACCTCATGCAGCGTCGCACAGGGAATCTGTAAGACAAAACCTCTGTTTTATGTGCCTCCTACTTGTTTGACACATCTCGCTACTCATTTTTGTCATTTTTATGTTGTGCATTTCTTTTTCAAATGATGTTTATAAGATCTCCTGTGTGCAGAGTTGTTGTCTTATCCCTGAAACTTCAAAATTACCTTTACAAGATACATGAACATGGATCTATATTTGTTTTGACAAGTTGTCACTTCAGAAATGGGGTTTTTATCTGACAGCAAACAACACAGACAGCTTTTCACAGCATCATACATTTGACTTCTCATAAAACATATCTGCTTTCTTTCCCTTCACTTGTTAACCTCATAATTGGGGCGCACTGGTTCAACATACAGGATCACTGTTGAGGCCAGCATTATCAAAGACCCTCCAGTGAAAAGTTGTTGTTTTTTTTAAACTTGTTAATATGTTGTTTTTATATCCTCAAAGACATATCACAAACAAAATAAGCAGTCAACTTCATGGTTAAGCATTTCTAATATGAAGCTGCATTGTACTGATGACAAAACACGGATCCAGACTTTTGTGGTTTTGTAAGTCACAAATATGAGGAACCAATTCTGTCAATTTGAAGGGAGGGACTTTCCACATCATTATTCTTCAGAATTGGTTTTCCTTTCAAACACGTATGGCTCTATTACTCCAAAGACGGGACATTGTGTAGCGTAGGGTAGTTTTACAGTGTTTAAGTGGAATTTCAGGTGAGCTGGTGTGCTTGAGTGACAGGAAGCAGTGAAGAGATTGATAGAGAGTCAGGGACTTTACAAGTCAATACACTCGAGAGGAAGTAACTGTAATGTTACATCTAAGCCATTGTAAAGCAGACGGGGATCGTTTCAATAGAATAAACACTTGCAAATATGTAATTTTGTTAAAAAGCAAAGAGTTTTTAGGGTTTAATCAATGATTAGGGAGGGACCTGAAACGTATTGGACAAATGGCCATTTAAAAGTAGGAAAATACGGAGCATCAGTATCATGTAAGATCTTTAGAACAAGGTTTCTCCTATAAAAACAGTCATGAACAAGTCAAGTATATTATGACATATTCTCTAAATTCATCCAATGAATTGTTGTAACATCGTACTGTATGTGTAATTAATATTAGGCACTTACAGGATTTTCCACGTCAATGACATAACCACCCTGGTCCCTCTGAGTGACTCTGTAATGTCTGAACACTGACCTGGAGAAAACAGACAGCTTACAACATGTTAACACAATGTGGTGTGCATGTTTTTTTGTAATCGTGGGTTCCAGATGTTCAGCAGGTGTTTACCCATTGAGGTCCTGTCTGGTAGTGACAGCCAGCGAGCATCCGTCTCTGCCTGGACGGAGCAACATGTTGCCACAGTCTGGGTGTCTCTCCAAGAGGACTTCAGCCTCCGTTCGGGACACCGGACGAAAACACCTGCAGGTCAAACACTCCATATTACAACAAAGCACTAAAGGTACTGCATCTACTGTGCATCTTACCAGTGCAGGAGAACTCACGCTGGGATCTCTCCTACTAAAGGAACAGAGAGAGGTGAAGGAGGAGCTCGAGCAGGATTGCGAGACCTCCGTCTTGATCTTTCTTTGTCCACCACCTCCTTCAGCATCTGTAGCTGCCCCGGCAGCAGCGTGAGACATGATGGTACATTCAGCTGTGATCCAATGAGAAAAAGAGCATTTATGAGACAGAGCAGCAGAGAGAGGCTGGTACAGGGATGCAGGTGTGCAAAAGATTAATATTTACATCTATAACAGAGTAGAGGAAACCCTTCCACAGCTCCCGCGATTCTAAGTTGGGTGCCTGGAAAGAAGACAACACTTTTAGTACTTTGAAGTGTGTTTCTTTGTGTTTGTGTGTGTGAATTGAGTTGCGTACTGTGAGCTTGGTCTCCCCATCCTTCATGCGGAGGATGAGTCTGGCCGCCTCCAGGTTTCTGTCTCGGCTGCAGTCATCTTTCAGGGACACAAACCCACTGAGGTCCAGCTTCTCCACATACTGCACACACACAATAATCTATCAGCACACCCCGAAGCACAAACATCACAATGAGGAAGGTGCACAGTCTGGAACTTACATGAGTGTCCTTTGCATTGTTGAAGAAATACAACGAGTTCCCACACAGACAGGTCCACAGCCGCTTGGATGCCTGTCACATAAAGACGGAAATAAGCAAATGTGGGGGAAAAAAAGGGATGAGCTGCTGTGACAATAACAGAGCTGCTTTTCACATCTGTGCTAATGATTTTTCTCTTTTATCACCCCCACATTTCCTGTCCCAAGAGATGGACGGTGAGTGAGGCCCAGCTGCTGTCAATCTGTGACCACGGATCACTGCTATACCCTGCACCTGAGCCAGGCTCACATTACATGTCCGTGTTGCATTAAAATGAGCCTAATGAGAGGCGGGTGGGCCTGAAGGGGCAAGAGAGGGTGTCCCATCCTTTATTCATCAGCTCACTGAGAAATAGTACCAACATAAAAAGCATCCTTGAGCAGTGTTGCCAATTCCACTGTGTGCAACTTTTGTATCCACATCTTGGATCTTAATACACTTCAGGGATGAGATTGTCACAACAGCGTGTCAAAATAAGAGTCAGGACTTGGCATGGATTTGCCATGAAGACAAGGGACACAACCACATATCGCTGATGAGATGTAATGACACGCAGCGTTTTGACAGCATTTGAGATCCCTCGATTAACACGTTGCGATTAGTTCAGAAATTGTTGCATGTTTTGGCTTTCTTGCCAACCCGGAGTTTACCGCTATGTGTGACAAACAATCCCAGCAGCAGCTCCAGTGTAGTTTCGCCTCGCCCATTCTAGCACAATAAGGAAGTTGACAGCTCCCCGGGAATGGAGGATCAGCCGGTGTGGGGTACAAACACACACATCCATACACTCACACTGACCACCACTACCTACAGCACGCACAGGAACAACATGGCACTGTCGGTGAGCGGCGGCCGAGCCTACCTTTTCTTTCGGTCCTCGCTTCTCCAGGTATCCCTCATAGTAGCAGGGCGGGAGCTGCGCCCGGTGTCCCCCCGGTCCGGAGCGCTGCCTGACGGGTGCAGCCGCCATGAGTGTCGCTGGCTGGGCACCGATCGAGGACAAAGGGGCGCTGAGTAATTCGGGGACTGACACGCCTTCCCCGATGAGATAGTGCTGTGGCAGTAATCCAACAGCTGGCTGATGAAGCTGCTGTGTCTGTGGGTCATGCAGACGGCTGGTGGTGCAGATTAAAACATTTGATGGTTTGGGGGGAGATGATGTTCATTGAGCATAAATGTGCAAATGTCAATAAATGGATTTGCATTAAAAAAAAATCAGGTAGAATGTAAGTAAAAGGAGATTATCTGAATCTTTTGTGCCAGTTTTTTTAATACCTACAGATATATGATTAAACTGTTTCAATAAGAAAAAAATGAACATTATTTTATAAGAAACAATTATTTTCAAAGACACACAAGGGGACAAATTACTTAGCATTTATTTGAATAAACAAATGAATGGCATACATTCATACACAATAATAAACATACAATGCACAAGATTACATTTAGTACAGAGGTAATCCATACATCCTAAATATAATCCAGGATAATCCCACTTCTAGTGTCCCCATAACGTCACAGTTACAAAAACAAGGCATTGCATAAGACTGAAAGACAGACTAAAGCTGTAATGAAGACACATGCAAAGAAGTTCCTTTTTCTTTATACACAGAAAACTCCATTAAGATTGTGCATAATAAAAATAAAGCTTTGCGGCTGTTAATACTTCATCAATATTGCAAAGTTCAGGCACTTGGTTTAGTGTTTAAGATGTCAGCTGCAGCACTCAGACAACTATTTCAGCTGTGACAGCAGCAGCCCACAAAAATTGATCTTAGCCCTTTGTTCCACATTATTCATCATCAATAATATGCAAGCTAAAAACAGCTCATCCTGAGCATCTGACCCTCCGTCGCTCATAAACTGAGGGCCTTTGATTTAGTGTAATGAGGTGTGTAAACCTGCACCTGAACCACATATATTACTCAGCACAGTCGAACCCCCCCAGCCCTAAACATACCATGAATAACAGAGGAGACATCAGAACATAACATTAAGAGCCACATACTATGATAGCAATGAGGGTATTATTCCAAGTATAGACCAGGAGGCTGAGGTCCAGAGGCACCATGGGCTTGGGATAGGGGCAGATAATGAGAAAGGGGGTAGGAGTACAGGGGCAGGTGGTGAATAAAGACTAGTGGGGGAGGGCATAATCCACTGCTGTGTGCCCTTCCATTCTGAAAAGACCTGTCTGTTCCACTCCCAGTCTAAATGGAGATGGGAGAGATGAGTGGAGCTGGGGGCGGTCTAACAAGGGGATCATGACGAGAGGAGAAAGTTGGCATTTTAGTGAACAGCACAAACCCTGACAGGTCATAGTTTGCTTGTAAAAGGCTTAATTGGAACTGAAACCAGCCTTTGTGTACAGACCTTCCTCATTATTTGTAAATTGAGTACACAATAAGTGGGAAATTGTGTTTTCCATCACGTCTGATACACAGTTTCAGGCTGAAAACAGAGGCAGGTACAAAAACACCAAACACACTTCAGATTAATTTCCATGCTTCAAATTACAGGCTGGAGTACTAAAGCAAAGCTTCACCCCAGCGCCAAGGGTGAAAACAAATCACAGACAGAAAATTCATGGACAAACAGTTCAATAAAAGACCTCGAAATATTGTGAGTGACACCGCCAGCAGTATCAATAGAGCCTGAGAAAACGGAGAAACTAAAGGACATATGGGTTTTGCTTTGGTGTAACGCTGCACAATATTAGAGGTGGGAGGAGATAATGATTGCATAGAACCATCTCAACTATTTTACTGAGTTTCACACATCAGGATGTATGAAACACATATACTGTGATGACAATAAACAGCTTTATGCAATTTCAGAATAAGGGCAACTTTTCTTTGGCATCACTGCTGAGAAACATTATGGTGGAGTGCTTTAAAAAAACAACTGAGGTGTAGCGGAATAAGCTCACTGATGGCTTCTTAACAATTAGTGAGATGAATGTAAGAATATAAGGAGTGCATTTATGGATCCATCATGTTTTTAAAAACGGACATCTAAAACTTTCTGGTAATGCTAAAATAGCGAATGTCTGCAAAAACTGCAATTACAGAACAGCTACAAACAGCAGTGAGTTGTTATCTAGTGATTCACTCCAGATATTGATTTTTTTTTAATGTTTCTATATTTGAAAACCTATCCTCACTGACACCAGGACAAGCCACCCAGCGTGGATTTGGTGAGAGATAACCAAAAGAAATCATAGGACAGTGTCACTCAAATAAACAGCTAAGAATAATCCTGAGCACCACCAGGTGGCAGTGGAGGATAGTGTCAAAGATTGACAAAAGGCAGCCAGTCGTCCATGTTGACTCTTACAAGTCCATGAAAGCCGGAAGGTAGAGTTTAAAGATAGGAGTGTAGAAAAGAGTGCTTAGAGGTATACGTGCATATACATGCATGAGTGTAGTACCTATATGAACAATACACAGAACAAAAGATGTTGTTTTGTAAATATAAAATATGAAAAAATAAAGTAGTAGCACTTCTTAGCATTTGTGGGTCTGTTTCCTTCTGTCCTGGTGATAGAGGTGTAGTGTACAAAGTGCATAGGTGCAATAGACAATGATTATAAAGACTCACAATATGATAAATGCACCCAAACATCATGTCATTATTTCACTGATGGAACAACCCCTCTGCTCTTAATGTTTTTACAAGTTATTAAATTGTGACAGAAATATAAAAGTATGTCCCCTTTACTCAAATAATCCTTACATACAAAGAATTTGGTCACTTTCTTGAGATGTTTATCCTTTAATTACAATAAAGAAAAAATATCTTTTGGTAGTTGAATTGATAAGTTATCCTCTGTACTCCCCTTTATGTCCCCTCTTGCCTTGCTGTTTTCAGTGTGGCAGAGGCACTACCACTTCAACATAGTTGTTGGGGAAGTATCCCGATTTTCCACGAAGGCTTCCTTCAAACCAGTTCTCATCAATGTAACTGACCAAGGTGATGATGTCACCCTCGCGGAAGCCCAGCTCTCCATCATTCTCTGGCTCAAAGTCATACAGAGCTTTACAGCATGGCTCGCCTGCAGACACACACAGAAGTAGACATGCAAGAGAGAAAGAAAAAAATAGTCATATCATGAACAGAACTGTTTTTTTTTTGTAATTTCCATCAAGCAAGATTAGTATATTCTCCTTTAAAAAGTTTCCTTTCAGGATGTTTTCCAGTAGGACTCTGGAATTGACTGACCTAAGCCAATAAAACAGAAAATATTGAAAGGTATAATTTATAAGTTAGTCATCAGTAAGCTGATGGAGAATCCTTCTGGAGCTCAAGATTGAAATCTTTGGACTGATGTTACATTGCAAAATCACTGAATTCCAACCATCATGTAGAGGAAATAAATGTGAAATGTTTTGGTTTTAAATATTAACTTTTGTTATTTAGGACCATCATCTTTTACATTTGTATCTTGTGTTTGACCATTGCAATGAATGACCTACGATTAAAACCTTGAATATTCCATCATCAATCTTGAGGTTCAGAAGTTTGAGGAGTCAGTGAACAGGCTGTCAGATGCATACAAATCAGCCGAACCATGACAATGCAGGTGGAAACTGATGACACTTTATATCTGCAGCCTTGGTCAGACAGAGTTATATTTCTATTGACAAGCACCGTTGTTTTCTGTCCTGACAGACCGGACACAGTGGACCCAACAAACACCATTCAGGAATGTTAGTTAAATACTTTACAACCGCACAGCCATGCGTACACCTCTCTGTCCCACAGATGTGCAACAGACTGATTAAAATTAGTCAAATTTGTTCCATGTAGGCGACACGCCATCCTCATCTGTCCACTCACGCGATCTGCTCTTGACGGAGGTTCTTTGAAAGGATGGACTTGGATATTGTGCTGCGGCTGGTTAATGTTGCAGAAGGAAAGACACATCAGTCATAAAAATGAGACAAACTTGCACACACGCCTTGTTGGGACAAGGCCTTGCACACGCACATACACACAGCTCACATATAGAAAATAAGTTTACCAGGAGAGTAAGCTGGAGGGTTTGAAACAGCTGGGGTGTATCCTCCGTTTGAGTGCTCCACCTCTGCAAAGTCAAAGGCTGGTCGGGGTTTGGGTGTGTATTCACGCCTTGGACGCGACTGAGCTTCATTCACCCTGCGCACAATCAAAATCAAAAACATTACCGCTCTGAGCTCAAGAAGAGATCTACCAGTACAAACACAGGCAGGATCAACAAAGAGTCAGTTAATTTTCTTGGAGGATATAATCCAATCACTAGAACCAGAATTAGATTTCCAAAAGCAAAACACATCTACATTAATTTGTCATTCCATAAGTAAAATCGCTATTTTGATTCCAAAATGGAGGGAAATCAAACTTAATCTGCACCCACAAAACCAAAGATAGACAATATCAATGTATAGTGTGAGTAAATAAGTGATTTGTGCTCCCTATCAGCCGATGCTTGACAAGTACGACTTGTAATCAGATGGGTATGACTGAATCATCCTTCGTCACAAGCCAGAGGACGCCGCCTCAACATACAAAAGGCACGCCATCTTCCACAAATAGCCACACTGCTGACCTTTCTCTCAGTTTGTCAGAAAGCTCCTCCAGGATCTGTGAGGCCTGTCTGTGGTACTGCAGCAGAGACTCCACAAAGGAAGACAGCTGACTCACCTGCTCCACCTACACGAGCACGAACAGAAGAACTATTTCAGAATTAGACCAAACACAGAAACAGCTCTGAGCCTACGATAAACAAACCCGTTCCTCTTTAACTGTTGGCATTCCCCTCTCTCATCAGCCCCTTTGTGTATTATTATGTCAGAAATCACGATGACTTTCTTTTCAGAAAGCTTTGAGGCCCCTCATTTGCACATGAAAACAATAAATACAGACTGAACGGGTTTGACAAGCTCACTCTACTGAAAGTCACCGTGGAAAAATACACAGCAGCTACAATGTCAGCTGACGCATAGTGTCCTTAAAGACACATGTCATGCTTACTGAGGAGCTGTGGGCTGAAAGCTACATGGATTTCCAAAGGATGCAGTCAGATACAGATGATCAAATAATAAAGGCAATAAAGTTAGTTTGGCAACTACATTCTGTATAGTTCTGAAGTTATCTGGAGTTGTCTAATTTGTCCCTTTAGCTTAGCATGCAGCACTACATAATGTCAATTTATCCATCTCCTGCAGTGATTAGTTGTTTTATTCAATCAAAATATGCATCAGATTGCATTAAATACACTGATTCTCTTTATAAACTGATGATACAGGACCTATATGTCTAACTCTTGTCTCACAGATGTCATGGTGACCATAAGATTTTCACAGCTAAATCTTAAATTATGTTATAGTAAAGCACGGTTTTATTTGGTGCTGATTAAACTGGGTGACTCTTTTTTTAAAATACTATCTTAAAGGTTTAAAATCTTTTTAGAGCCTATTTTAGTTGACTTTATTGTTCATAATTATGCTGACATGGAACATATTGATGCCACTCAGATTAACCAGTGGTTAAAATGACAAGTTACTGCATCTCTAAAAGGAGCAAATCCCAAGTACTAATACACGCATTCATTTTGCATGCTGCTTGTTGTGTATATTCTCCTTGTGGAATAATAAGAACAGTCTCACTAGCACTACTGCAAACGCACAATTTAGGCATGTACAATTCTGCCACAAAGTACTCATTCCAATTATGTGAAAACCACGCATCACAGAATATTTCAGTTATATCGGTCTCCTTGGTATTAATCACAGGTGTACCAACAGGTGTCGATCTAGCAGGTAAAACTGATACATATGTTTAACTCGGCACATTACAAAAACAAGTCCAGTCTGCAAAGTAAACCAAGTTTAGACTACCAGTAACTCACATCTGTTTCCAGCAGGTTATGCATGGAGCTCTCAGCCAGCTCTTTGGACTCGTGGAACTTCTCCAGGGCCTGTCTGATTTCTTCATCTTGGATTTTACCCTGACGTTTCTTTTTATAGTCATAGTCCAGACGACGGCCCTCCAACTTCTTCAGGTGGTGCTGAGTGTGAATATCAGAGCATTTTAAGTTCAGATCGTGACTGTTTGGAGAAATTTTCTGAGCCACTAGTATGATTCAAACGTATGCATGCAATTGTTTGACATCTGGACATTTTTCATACTCCTGTAGCTGACACACAGACTGCAGAGATCATACTATATTTCATCTCTTTGATTCTACCTGAATGTCTTTGATGTCCTTGTCAGCGACTGCCTGTAGTGGGTCAATAAAGTTCTGCTTCACATCAATATCCAAAGAGTCCTTGACCTCGGCCATCCTCTTCATTGTCTCTCCTATGTCTACTAGAGCCCCACCTGCAGATCACATACACGCCAAATACTAGCATTAGAGGGTGTAGGAAATTGTAATACTATTACAAATAATTATATTTTTTACTAAGGAAAATTAGAACGCATGAAAATACAAGTAGAGCTACACAGTACCCCTCTGTCCAAATGCTTCTCTGTTAATAGTTTCTGAGTATACAAGATCAGGTGCATATCTCTTCCACTGTGTATCTCATCCAACCAACTCTGTTGTTCTTACCAAAGTTGTTGTCTTCGCCCATCTCTCTTCCATATTTAGTCATACACTCCCCCAGAAGACCCTCAGGCTGGGGGTAACCTGGACTCTTCACCTGCCCACGGATTTTGGACACGGTGTTTAGCATGGAAAGCTTAGCTCTTGTTGCTGGGTTGGGCTGGAGGTACTCCGATGTCTTACTGAGGACTTCCACAACTGCTTTGCTGGTAACATCTGCTCTCTGGTGACAGGATAGGAGACAATAACTGATAACTGTGCACATATGCAGAGTTGTATGTTTTACATGGGTGAGAGGGGACATTATTTCACAGCACAAAATATTGCTACTCCACACATGAACTATGTTAAAATATATGGTGTACCCTTTCTAGGTCCTTAAAATCTTCATCCAGTTTGGTTCCCTCTGCACCTCCGACTTTCTCACTCACCATCTGTGAACACAGAGCAAACAGAGCAATGACGCAGACTCAGTCAGTATGTTTACTGATATTCATGAAGGATTACTTATACGACTGAAATTTGTGCGGCACACTGACAGACTTGACATTCTATGTGCGTCGTTTTTGTGGAAAAACACAGAAATTCAATGCGTAAATTCATATTGATATCATTGTAAATATTTCTGAAAACTGTCTCCCGTTTTTCATTTGCAGTTGCATGAAAGGCACTGGGCAAAATACATGCTTTTAGAGCATGACAAATTTTGTCTCATCAAGACGTGTGGTAAACAGTCAACAAACAGGCTTCTCTAAACAACTGGCAGGGGAGCTGAAAATTAAGACAATTTGTGGCGAGCACGGCAAGACACAAAATAGTTTTTCACTGTTCTAAATGTGGGGGCTTTGAATCACACTATTTTCACAGTGGGAAGCACTACGTGAAAGAAAACAGTTGCATTTGTAAGCTGTCCTAGCTGCCAAAGGTGGGGTATTAAGTACTGACTTAGAAGGATGCCTAAACCTTTGCACATGCCATTATTACTTTTTCTTTTTTGCATGTGATTTTAACTTCATGTACAAGTTATAGAGCTGACATGGGATTAGAGGCTTGCTAAAGGCTGAATGGAGGGAACATGTTGTCAAATGGCCTGTGTTAGACCTGTAAAACAATTTCCTGTTCTCTGTTTCCAAACTTTAATGGATATTTATGTCCAGCCATTTTGTTTTTGGTTTGACACAATTCTGAGATTCCAAGACATGCCCATCTTTTCCATCAGGGGGGAAACCTCAACTCTGTTTGAGGGACGGAGTTCTGCAAACTAGACTTTCCTCTGGACTGAAAGCCTCGATTCCATTCGGAATTATACCAAAAGATTTTCCTTTTTCCATCAGGTCAGCACACACACTGCAGTTTCCTACACTACAACCACATCCATGGATAATTTCACTAAACACAGATGCTAGCTTCATCTTTCTCTCACTCAGTTGGCTGGCAGGCTGACCAAACAGAGACTCATTGTGTGTGCATTCTCATTTGTTTCAACTCGGTGCAGCTGTCAGCACCACACGGCACATAAAACTGTATGACCAGATGGATCAATCAATCTCTCCAGTTTATGTAACGGACAGGCCTGGCAACATTCCTTTGTATGGAGCACTCAGTGGCTCTGGAACTGCCCCGAGGAATCTTTTCCAACTGGTTCACGGCATTTAACTCTGCTCTGCGTGCTCCCTAATTAAGAAGTTGCAATCATTGAATCTCTTGGTACCAGATGTGTAGCTATGGCAAGCACACTGGCAAGAAAAAACAGGAAAATTCTTTGGACTCTTCGCCTATTTCACTGCATTAATTTGTAATGAAAATGTGACCTCGACTTGAGCCAAATCACATGTATAGGCAAACACAGTAAGTTTGATGCTAAAAAGACAAAACTATCTTTTATACCTTTATTGAACAAACCGAGTCGAACATTTCCAGTGCTGATGGAAAACGTGCCAGTTTGGTTTAAAAGTCAGAAATTCTTTCACTGAAATAGCCTCAAATATATGTTTTTGGAAGGTGCAGATCAGACCTGCACTGTGTTCAGAAGGTATTTTGAACCATTCCTCTTTTCTTCACTGCTAAGCCATTTTCCTCGAAAACATCTGGCATGAATGGCATTCCACATATCTGTACTGGTTCAGGGTCTAGACTCTGACTAGACCAGTTTCTCAGTTTGAATCTATCCTGACCAGACAGCCACCCTGACATTATCCTGTAAGACACTTTGATGCATTTGGTAAATAATTTTAGGCTCAGATTCAGCAAAGCGATGCCCTTTCTATAACATACATACTCCTGTTTATCCCAAAACAATTCAACCTGCAGTGATGTTTTATTAGAGAGCAGCGCCGTCCCCTGAGCAACTATGCACAGTGTGAGGTAAATTCATGAGCAGAGATGTTAATCAGCTCTAGTGATGCCTTTGACAAATTAGCTATTACTCCAGATTTTATTTATTTTTTTAAAATCTGGCCAAGTTCTTACCTCAGTGCCCACTTCTAAGAACAGTGGCCATAGCATGATTGCCAAGTGCCTGCTCAGGGAGAAGCTTTGGATTTGTTCTGATTTCCATACATAATGTAGTAATGTCTTAACCTATTTCTATAAATTAGTCAGGTAATTTGGTATAGTATATAATATTGTAGATTCTTAACCTTAATATTTAAGTTCATTGGGTTAATTTGTATTATATATAACACTACAGAGTCCTAACCTCAATATTCAAATCAGGCAGGTACATTTATAAAAATAAATACTATTGTTGGGACCTAACTTTTCCATTTAGACTTGTTGGTAAATTTGTAACGACTTAATTTTTCTATTGGAAAGCACTTTGGCAGAACTTCTGTGGTTTCAAATGTACAATATAAATAACACAGACTTGACTAGTACTAAATCATTTCCATTTATAGACAATTTGACTTTGTTAATTAATACTGTACTTCTTTGAGATTATTCTGTAACCATTTGCTGCAAAACAACCAAGCAAAACAGTAATGCTTGATTGTAATTCTTCTGAGATTTCTTGTTTGCGAGGCATGAATCTCATCACATATAAGGCCATCCATAACCTCACCCTTCCCTATCTGTCTGATCTCCTCCACATCGCCTCCTCCACCTGTTCTTTCAGATCTTCTTCCTCCATCCACCTCACAGTACCCTCCGCCTGCCTCAGCATCATGGCGAGCAGGACTTTGAGCTGCTCTACTCCCAAACTCTGAAACTCACTCCCATCGGACATCCGAAATATTGACTCTCTGCCTCTCTTCAAATCCAGACTCAAAACTCCCCTTTTCAAAACTATTGATTCTCTCTAATTGTCTCTTTCTTTGTGTATGGTTCTTATCTGCTCTGTTGTATTTGTTTTTCTTGTAAGGCAACCTTGGGTGTCAAGAAAGGCGCGTACAAATAAAATGCATTGTTATTATTATTACCAGCAAACGATTCTTGTGAACAGCAAACTTTGACGTGTGAAAATCGGTTAATATTTTTACAAATCAAAGCATTCCTGACACACATTTCCAAATTTGATTCATTGACTGGATGGCAGGTTTTGCTGACTCATGTCACTAGCCTAGTGCTTTACATATTGTTTTTCTAATCTATACTTTGATTCATATAGACAAGAACAGTACAATGATCAGTGTGTTATTTAAAATAAACTGTGTCTATACATGATTGCAAGCTAGGTGAAGACATGACCACAAAAGAAGACAAATTGCAATTGTAAAGGGTTTGGTTCATTGACTTTGTTGCCAGTGAAACTGTGTGAAATCCAAACAAGCTTGAGGTAATCTGGCTTCATAATTAAGTCCACTGTGACTAATAAACATGTCTATGTATGTATTCTATATGTTTATGTATTCTATGTGTAAAAACGTTTTAGTTACATATAATTAAGCTCTTAGCAATTTAGAACTATTTTACTTAAAATGCTGAAAGCTAAATTTAAATAAGAAGAGATCAAAGAGGCATTATGATAAACACCAGGTGCTCAACGGAAACACTACATGTATATTTAGCAGCTTCCTGACTAGTTATTCTGTTTAATCATTAATTCAACCAAGTATATGTTTACTGCAGTATGACACACATTGTTAGGCAAATAACACAACTGATTACACTCCTTCTCCGCCCCGTTTATTTCATTCCGAGCCTGAATCACAAGATGCCAGGCATGACGAGCGCTAATAAAGGGGAAGCTATTCAATATATGTGCTACAGGTTTACGGTTACACTGTATGTCCCAACAGTAAATCTTCTGGCAATGACAGTTTGTGGCAATGGCAACCCCCCTGCACTGCTCAGCTTTTGCAAGAGCTTATTTGGAATACATGGCTTCTGTGCACTCAGCCTTGGTCTGTTACGATTGCTGCATTGCCACCTCACTGACTAAACCTGTGTCGTCTAAGAGCTGGAAGCTTGTTTGGGCAGAGTATTCACATAATTAGGATTCCATTACACACCCACTGAGAAAGAAGCCACCACTTGAATGTCGCAGAATGCCAAGGCAAAGCAAGGACCTGTTGCAAGGATGACATCCTCAGAACATTGGCCACCAGTTTTGCAACTTGAGTGTCATGTTTGTGGTGTCGGCTTCAACAGCCTTAAAAATCAGTAGTCTAATTTCTTTCCTGACAGGGATGAGCGCTAGTTTTACATTGAAAGCATCACATATACCTGGCTCAATAAGTCAAAGATTTTTTTTTAAAGCAGAAAACATAGGGCTGTGACACTGATGCATAAGCAACTGGGAAAATCTGCGCACAATCAATCAAAAACACCAATCAGACATTTTAACAACCTGGCACAAAGTCCCTTCCATTTGTTTAAATATCTGACTTGCTTCTATGAACTTCCAAGTCAATCTGGCGCCTATTCTAAATTGAACATTAAGTTTTTCATGCATACTACAGTGACAGCGCAAAATGGAAACAAATTAAATTTCAAAATGACAAGTTAAACAATGGAAACAGTTCTGCCAAAGCTGAAAACAAGACACTGTGTATATAATAGCAAATCATCTAAATGCCTGCTTGTTATTCTGGATCCTTGTTAAAGACAAATAACTGGCATTGAATCATGACTTTTCCTTAAGAAGTTAGAATACACAGGAGTGGAAATACACTAATTAAATTACATGCAAACAGCTTTACAAAAATAAACATGTCGTGACATTATCTAGTGAAATCAAGATGTTCACATTTCATTTCAAGGCTATAATTGGAAACACAGTGGACACTGAGTTTGGTATCAACACAACACGTTAGGTAATTTGTTTTTCTGATGTAATGTTTTAAGAACACTGTGCAATCCAGCAAGCTTAAGATAATACACATGAACATTCGTTGTTAACCACACATCGAGTCAGCAACAATACTGCTCCAGAAACACAACAACATAGAAAAAACTGAACACCAACCATCTCACTCAATATATTCATTACACCAGACACTCATTCTGACTTCTGTGTCCGTCAGAGGCAACAGGAACTTCGGACAGGTAATGTTGATCGTGTACTTTGGCACATACATACACTAATACTAGATAAGTGTTTGGTCGAATGTTGACTGCAAACTCAGAACAATTAACCAACTGACGACCGACTCAAAAGTACTGTAAAGTGCTTGAATACAAAAAAAGAAATACTATGTAAACATCAACTTTAACGTTAATTTGAGGAACTAATTAGCTAAAACGCTGCGTTGCTAACTAAGTTAGATTAGCATTGGCCAACTTATCGTCAAGGGTTAACTTTGACGTTAACTACGAGCGACAACACTTTGACAGTTGTTGAAGTGTTTAGTCGCAGCGTAAATGGTTGTATACAGCAAGTTAAGGCGTTTTATAAAGCTGCCTTTTAGTCAATAATTGTTTATCATCAACCGTGACATTCTCCACTGTGATTAACCAGCTAGCTTGAAGCTAACGCAGTAAAAGTAACGACAGTGCTAGCTGGTTAGCTAAGCGCTATGGCTCGTGTTGAGAAAAAAAGTCGCTCGTTTACCTGACTAGCTTTGTAAAATTGCTTCTTAAATCCTGTGATGGACATCTTGCACCGTCAGAGCTGCCACCTGGACCTCTTTAGGGGGAAAATGTGAGGAAAATAGCTGCTTTGAGTTCACAGCACAAACAGGAGTCGAGCAACACGTCTCCAAACTTTGCACTATGGATGAGAAACTTGCTAGGCAACCACAATTTCCTGGCCTGAGCTGAATGTGGGAGGCTCCTTCCTGCTGGATAAAGTGGGTCAAAACCAGACTGTATGAAACTTTGGACTGTACAGAAACCATAGACTGTACTGAAAAAAACAGTCCTAGACTGTATATCATAGAGACACAAAACATGAAACCAAACATCCTTCTTCTCGACACACTGACTCAGTTAATGAACTGACTTTGACAGACCTCCATAAACCATTACTGTACTGTATACTGCTGCTGCCAACTTCTCTGTTTATATAAAAAAAAGTTATTTGAGTAGAGTCTGTTTTTGGCAATCAAAAGACTTATTCTTGTAGTCCATACTAATGGTATCAAAGAAAAAAAGTATTATATACAGTGCATTTGTTATCAAATAGTTGTGATGTTTAAAATTTGAGTAATTATAATGTCAGATCAATGATTTTTGAGACCATCTGATTATTTAATCACACATGCAAAGACCTATTATATTGTACTGTACAAAAGTTTTATACACAGTAAACACAAAAACACCAGATATTATCTTCATAACAGTACCAATTCTCCCAGGTGTGTCGTTTTAAACAAATTAAATTACTTGCTATAGTTTCTCTGTAGCTACAAGCTACTTCAGTTGCTTCTCTGTCTTCATGTAAGCCCAGACTGTCTCCATGATATTCTGCGGGGGCCTGGACATCTGCTGCATTACTTTTGTGGCTTGAGAATCACTTTTTATGAGTCTGGCTGTATGTTTGGGGTCATTATCATGCTGCAGAATGGATTTTGGAGCAGTCAGATACCTTCCTGATGATACTGCACTCTGGATAAGGGCCTAAACACCTAAGCTGCCTAAATACTTGTTCACATATATGAACCCAAAAGCTTGAATAAGACACAAACATTTCAAAAGAAAAAGAAACCATTTATTACATTCTTAAAACCACATATAATGTATCCCATTGGACAACAATATATATCGAGCTGTGTGACTCAGTTACTCTTGGACTAGTAATATACCTCTTGTACATTTTGTCATACAGGGAAAGAGAAGGGAGACAAACTATTTGTTTTGTTTGTACTTTTCCTAATCTTTCTTCAATTAAAAAAAATAGATCACTGACTTTACAAGACAAAAGTGGAGACAGTTAAAGAAAAATGTGGATAAAAGACTGACAAATAAAGGAAAATCACAGCAAAAGAAACATTTAAACCCCAGTAATGAAATTTAACTATAACTGATTTTTTTTGTAAAGTCAAAATCCTATGCATCTTAAATTTAATGTTACAATATTAGGACAAACAGGAAGGGCTTTGACACTTTGTGAGTAACATTCACAAAAATAGAACTTACGGCCACAGTGATTATGGTTATGGGTCTCATCTTAGGTGCAAAGGTGTGAGGAGTACAAGGCTAAAAGACGACACTGGTAGTAAAGGGACGAGAGATCACAGCTAGCTCCCTGAGCAACAGGCGGCAGCAGGTCCTCAAGAACTCTGCTCAAGAACTTCACAGCACCCCAAGTAAGACATTACCATCATCTCAATGCTATAACAGCCTTCAGAAATTGTGTTGGTTATGTACATGAAGATTATAAACAGTTCCTGGTGACACGGTGTGACAGATACGGAATAAAAAAATGACTGAACGGACTGACTGAAGTCTTACTGGCTTTGAAAACCAACTCAGGGGGGCAGCTGATAGCTCTGTCTGGCTTTAGATGAGTGTCCAGTGAGGAAGAGGAAAGTGTAAGTGCTTGGTATTCTGGTGTTGGGTTTGGGACTGAAGGAGAGAGGGACAGCAAATGTACAAAATAATACAGTTGCACCAACCAGCAAGGAGGTTTATGATACATAATATGGACCATCGTCATCCCGGCTTTTAACATACAGAAACATTATGAGTGAAAGACAGTTATACTACACCTATTGTACTGGCTGCTGGTTACAAATAGGTGGGGAGACCCAGCATGTCCCCTGTTATTGTACAGTTCTTGAAGTCATCTTTTGCCTTGCTTTCTCTTTTCCTTAGTGTCCCGTTTGTCCTCTTGTCTCTTTAGGCAGGGGGCGAGGCAGCGACAGCGCACACTGAAAGCTGACAGTTTAAATGCAAGGCTATGTTTCTTTGTTTTTGCCCTTGTTTGAGTACACTGCCTCGCCTGCTGTGTCGCATCTGCAACAAGTGTCCACCCCATCGCTTGCCTGATGGCCTTTGCCGGTGGGGCAAGAAGGGGTTGTTGCCGTGGAAACCTGAGAGTACTGTCAGGAGAGGAAAAAAAATCGTCCAGAAAAAAAAGAGTCCAAAATATCAGCTTTTCTCCATTGTCCATCTTTTGTCCCTCTTCTTACGTCTCGTCATCCACTTTTCTCTCCCTTTCTTTCTGAACTGAACTCACACATTCTAGCTCTCTCCATATACTTATATAGTCATCTATTTACATTCTTATTTAAAATATTTGTCTATAAATGTGTATATAAATTAAACATAATTTCATCTTGTCCTGTCTCTAAGTGGCATTTACAAGGAAAGGGGTGTGTGGGACTGAGGTTTCTCATTGCATTACAAGAGCCTACAAAAAGGCAGCACCGAACACTGTCTAAATGTGTGTGAGACTGGTTCTGAGCTGATGAATGAGTTCAGCCTAAGCTGTGAGTCATATACGTGTGATTTTGTATATCAGAAAAATCTCTGACTCATGATCTTGGTCCCTAAGTGATGGTCAGTACAAGAATATTGTCGGTATGAATACGCAGGCGTACCATACTGAGATGCATGAATATAGAGAAGAATATTGACTAAGAGATGTATTAATTGTGACTTACTGATCAACTTCATTCTAATACTATGAGTAAAACTCTGCCTCAGAGTGGTAGGGTTGTACATTCACTGTTGTTTGGGTTCTCGTTTGTGCACTGGTGCTTATTGATGAGGTACATTCATAACTGGTTGGGTTGATCCACAGCGGATCAGATGTTGAACAAGTGTTTAGAGCTTGTAGCTGTTACATGCTAAGTGGGCTGCGGTGATATTACTACAGTGCCCCCTGTGCTTGTTGTTAATGCTACAATATGCAGAGGACCATGAGCATGTGTGGTCTGTAGTGTAAGGTGCTTTGCTTGCTGGGAAAGTGGAGGACTACTTTGGGATCGTGGGAGACGGAGTATTTAAAGTCCTGGATTGTCTCTTAACTGCTGGTTGTTGAGCTTCAACATCTCTACCCTTCTCTGTCTCTCCTTTTGCTTCCCTACCTCTTAATACACTATCCATCGCCTGTTTGTCTATCCCTCTGTCTAGCTATCAGTGGAGTCCGGCAGGGACATGTCGCTGCCAAACACTTCCCGATACAGTGGTGGGAAACTGTAGGCGGTCTCTGGGTGGACCAAACGGAAAAACTCCAGTTTGTCGATGTGGAGGTTACAGATAGACTTCATTATGGGCAGCTTGGACACCATCTGATGGGACAAATTAAACACAAAGGTAAACGTGTGAATGTGGAACTGTGACCGGGTTTAGGAAGAGTAGTGGTGACTTGTGTTTACCTTGTCCAGTTTTTCGTCAGAGGCACCACTCTTATGTAGACTGTGCTGCAGAGCCAGGTAGACTTTCTCCTGGAGTTTCTGAACCTTCTGGCCTTCTGTGAGCCAAGGTCGATCTGTAAGAACAAAGGTATAAACCTCTTAACGTAGAGTTTTCACAGTTGTTTCTATTTAAGTAGCTTTAAGGTTTTTAAGATCTAATTTCATACCACTGATCAGCCTGAACAGTTAAACCAACAGATGAAGCGAATAACATCCACTTGGGTGCTGGCATGCATGTGGATGTTACATTGACCTATACTGCCCATCTAAACAATGTTGTCGACAAAGTACAGCCCACCTGCCATGGCAAAGGAACTTTCCAACAGCAGTATGCTACCCCAGAAGAACAACAAGCTCTGCCACACCACAAAAGCTGCTCAGGAACAGTTCGAGGGACACAACAAAGAGCCCTAAACCTTGTACCAGCCTCCAAGATCCCAATTTGACTGAGCATCCGCAACATGCTCTGGGACAAGCCTGATCCACAGAGACTCCACCCCATAAAACACTGAATCCACAGGACCTGTTGCTAACATTCTGGGGCCACACTCCATAGAAACTCTACAGGACACTCCCAGAGGTGTCGTGCCTATGCCTCAACATCTCAGAGCCTTTTTGGGCAGCATGAGGAGGACCAACCCAATATCAGGCGGGTGGTTTCAATGTTGTGGCTGATCGGTGAATATTCTGTCTGAGCTCCTTGCCGGAGCAATACAGTGTCTACACTCAGTAAATATTAAAGTTTCCATGTTTCTTTTACAGATGTGCTGTTCAAATGGAAATAGGAATAATCTGACAGGTCTGAAAACTCCCAGATCTCAGAAGCTCAGTGACATTAGATTCTTCACTACATGGAATGATTGGTAAGCGGCTACTTTTAGACATTGTTTTAATGGTGATATAGTATTTAAAGTGTTTTGTCAATCTAAAATGAAGCAATCTAAAAATTTAAATCATGAGGAAAATGTTCAGTTATATAATGCAAAATCTGAAGTTAGCTGAATAACCCACATGGAAGGCATCTACAGAAAAAAATATTGTGCCAAATGCTGAAAATTGTCCTCTACAGTAACAGTTACAGCTACTCTTGAATGTTAATGTGGCCTTTTTACTTTTACAAAGGACAGAGCAACCCTGAGTGCTATTTTCACTACTTCTTCAACATGCTTGTGCCTATGAATGTGTTTGTGTGTGTGAGAAACAGAAGAAAAATAATCACCAGGGGATAGAAGGACGGCAGCACTAAACAGAGCCATCTCCTCATCGGACAGCTGCAGACGGCAGAGTCCTTTTCCAAGATCAAACACGGCGCTGACCAGGTCATCGCACCCTGCACAAACATAACACAACATATTTGATGAATTACTTGGCAAAAATAATAACTTAAAGTCTTTAAGAGTCTTGCTCTGTTACATTGCTGAACCAAGTGACACCTGGGAGGACTCACGATGTGAAAGGACTGACTGAGATCTTTATCTTAGCCTACTGTGAAAAATTCCATTATCATTTAAATGAAATTGTCAAATTATTTTACTGTCTGACCTATCAGAAGTCACAGGATCCCAATATTTATAAAAACATGTTGAAAATTACTGCTGTATTGACTGTTATAATGCAAGTTAGAACTTATCAAGCTGCTTACTGCTGTGTTTAATAGTGTTTGTTTTTAGCTGTCCCGCTAGAGTGCATTGTTACATACTTCTGCTGACACTAAAGAGGCAAACAGGCAGAAACTAGAAAGCAAAATCCAGCTGGTGGGTTTCAATCACTTCTCTTTAAAGCCTGATCTTTCTTTAAAGAACTGATGTTGACAAGATTGAAGTGACTGTCTTAAAGATTAAAAACAATCAGACGCTCAAGAGCTTGAGGCTGTCGACTGTCTGAATGTTTAAAAGCTCACACAACTCTGATCCTTACCAAGAGCTTTAAAGAACTGAGCCGGGGCGAATTTGCCGTTGAAGAAGATGGTGCTGTTGTTGATGTTGAAAGCTCGGCACATACGTATAAGCAGGACCTCCAGGCAGCCTAATGGGTGGTCACAGAAGAAAAGACGTGGAGAGATGGAGAAAGAGGAGCAAGGGGGAGGGGGAGACAGAGAAGGCCAAAGATACTCCAACAAGCACAAAACAAACAACAATATGTAAATAATTTTGACCCAGATTGGTGCAGCATAGCATATATAAGACATTGTTGAACCATTTAAAAATCAACAGGATAACATTGATATCCACCAAGATTTTTCAAAAGAGTTCAAAACATTTACATTTAGTAAATGCATTGCCCGATATATGCATTTTATGTCACATTTATATATGTGTGTGTGTTGAGTGGATGACAAATAAATTCAGAATTTTGTTTCCAGAATTGTGTAATTCTCCCCAGTGTTTGGACCAGGTGTGTGTAATTCATTCAAACAAATAAAAAGATGATAAAAAAAAAGAGGCAAGGGTAGAAGGTTGGAGACAAAAAACAGGAAGGAACTAAAGTTAGCAAGTTTAAGACTTTGTTTACTTAGTAAGAATTAACTCTGTGAATTAAGTTTGGAGCGTGTTACGACTGTGCACTGACCTGCTTTCAGGAGTATAATCTGATCGTTCTGGCACAGGTCCATAAAGCCCGCAATACGTTTGGCAAACTCCACCACGTATTGGATGGCGTTGGTGATGTGGTGTGCACACTGCTGCCACATCCACTCTGCTGACTGAAAAAGTGGAACAAAAACAGATATGAGTATTACATCTACTCCACTTTGTCCTGTATTAATGCTTTAATTAAGGTTACACCAATTGTGTTGTGTTACAACTAGATGAGGAGGTAGAGTTTTTTTTAGCATCATTGAATTTGACCTCTTCCTTGTCACTAAAACGAAATATCGTGAAAAATGCACTGCGAATCTGCTGCGTGTGTGAGACTGATTCAAAACAACCCACAGTGCCCACATTTATTTTAATGAACACAGTGCAAAACTATAGCTAGCTGTGAGTTTCTGGAGAATGATGGAAGTCTGTGAGAAGAATAAACTCTATCACAAACCGCACAAACATTTCGTGAGCATTTGTTGACATTTTTGAAAATCTGCAGGCTGATGCATGTGTTACATACCTTGTTCTGAAAAACGCGCGTTTCCTCAGGTGTGTATTGTACCCAAGTGAATCTCTTCATGTCTTCGGCGCTGTACTGACAAGTGTCCAGGTGAGACTTAACAATACTCTGAGTGATACGCTCTGTAAAGCAAAATATACATGCTAGCATTAGTGCTGTGTCACTGTGGTTATTTGCGGTGGTAGCAGGTCTGACAGTGAGAGTGTAGCAGAGTTACAGAGTAACACTGATATTGTTTCCGTCTCCACAGATCATAATAGTGTGACCTTGAATTACTAGATGCTTTCCACCGCCCTGCTATTTACTGCCAATGCCCCTGACAAGACTGAGTGCTAATGGCTCATTTTCTCACCTTATTTCCACAACTGATGGGATTTTTTCCACCTCGCGCGCTTATTACCCACCAGTCACAATATTTACTCATTGCTTCCTTTAAAAGTCCCCAGAGCCCCATTCAAGGCCTGCTCACAGTTTGTTTTTGCCAGCAGTCATAAAATAAAATAGAAATTTATTCTTCCTCAAGGTCTCTGGAGACACCTCTGTAAAATGTTGTTGCTGCCTTACCTGTTTAAAGACCACCACACATCGTCCCTTTATCTGCCACTGTGTTCTGGAGAGGCGGTGTCTTCATACTGCTTATTTACTGTTTGTTTTCCCCATTTAGTATTTTTCATGTCCTGTTTTGCTGCTATCATTCTGCATATTTTTTGCTAACCTATTTGTGAGATGTCCTTGTCTTTCATCTTAAATTTTATTGAGTCACTTGGGCTTTTTAAATTATATTTGCTTTTATTTAATTTAGTTTATTGAATTCATGGTTCAGCTATTTTCCTCGGAAAGCACAGCTAAGACTAAACTAGACATTCTCAAATAAGAAGGTGTGCAACATTTTTTTTGTCATTATATTTAAGAATAAAGCATACAATAATCACCGCAGCAGTACTCTGATTTTATCTTCTGACCAGAAATGTTTTTGTTTTTAAACTAGTGTTATTGACAAGCTTGTTTCTCTTAATTTATCATACAGCAACCACTGTTTGAGGCTTTAAATGAATCTTATGCTGCTCTCTTTGTTTAAGCAATTGGCAAATGACAAGAAATGATGTCCTGTTTCCTATTGTCAGTACTCACCAAGGTCTGTTAATGAGCAGTCATCAGGCAGGTCCAGCAGTGCATGTGTGTGTCCCAGCAGCGGATGTGTGTGAGAGTGTGAATGCAGGAGCTGGAGCCCATTGGTGTCTGCCCCGTCCAGCATAGTCTGCTGCGGGGAATTCTGATTGGACAAGGATGAGGAAGAGGAAGAAGAGGATGATGAGTTGGAGGTATTCCCGGTGCTGGCACCTCCGCCTCCGAGCAGCTCCAGGCTGCAGTACTCGCTGGCCTCCTCGGGGGTCAGCGGCAGGTCGAACAGGTCAGGCAGCGCTGCGATGTCGTCCAGGTCGCTGAGAGTGGAGCTGGAGCCGCCGCTGCTGTAGGACCGGCTCAGACCCTCCTCGGCATCCTCTGCACCACCGCCACAGACTCCGTCCTCCCTGGGTAAAGACAGAGTGGTGGAGCCGCCGCCTCCAGAGCCCACACACTCTTGGGACTTCTGATGCTTTTGAACCTCGGCATAGAGGCTGTCACGCTGCTTCTTTGACATCCGGCCAAACTTCACAGCTGCAGAGAGACAAGACATTATATTCATGACATCATTCTCATCTTGCAGGTAAATACTTAATTCATTGCAGAGTAAATTCTTATATGTTGTGCATTTATCTTGATAAAAAAAAATGAAACATTTTGCTCTGTTTTTTACCTTAGTGCAGAACACTTGCATACAAACTAATCTGTTTTCTAAAAATGTTCCTCCAAATTCATTTCAGGTATTGCATTGCTGTGCCTCATGCATGAGTACTGTATGTTCTGGGCTCTATACCCAGTTTGCATGATGACAGTTTATCACCTCTTCCATCTGCATGCTGTATTTGTTTTCTCTCTGCAGTCTACCGAAGATGGAAACAAGTTTCGAGCCGTCATGCGACAGCTGATGTGTGCCACTGCTGCTGAGGGCTTCAAATTCTCCTGGCATCAGCTTTAATTTAAAGGCACTCACTCCCTTGGCTTCCCTGAAATCCTACTACTCTACTTAACTTCCCTTATGTAAGTGAACCAAATCAGTTGTGGTAAATGTTAAGTTTAGACATGAATGTTATGATTTAAGGAAGTTTATAAAGAGAATAAAGTGCAATGTTTAGTCTGCGTTTACCATCTCGACTCATGCCCAAAGCCAGACACTTCTGTAGGCGGCAGTGCTGGCAGCGGTTGCGGTTAGTTCGGTCGATCAGACAGTTCCGCTGGCGAGAACAGGAGTACATGGCGTTGTTCTGCTGACTGCGACGGAAGAAACCCTAAAAACATAAACAGACACATATAAACACTGTAAATGACGGGCAAACTTTAGATAAAACAAGCCGGTTTAAGTGCGGTTTCCTCCTCACCTTGCAGCCTTCGCAGGTGATGACTCCATAGTGGATTCCTGAGGACTTGTCCCCACAGATCTTACAGGGGATGACCTCAATCTGAGCTGCAGGACCAAAAAACAACAAGAGAGGTCAGAAAACTATTCCATAATGCGTTTCAAACTGCCAATGGAAAGCTGCACTTCAGCTCAGACAGCCAGTCCACATCTGTTTGTGAAGCGCAGCTGTTACATATTTGACTTGCTTGACAGTATTCAGCCATATTATGAACTGCTGCCAAAAAATCCCATAACACAGACTCCCAGAGAAGCCCATATTTGGCGCACTTCAGTGCCAGTCAGTTAAAAACGTTTATAAAATTATTTTCTTCATGAGTAATAATTTTGAGAAGCTTCCCTCAGGCATCTGTTCATGCAGAACCAGTGTTCTTAAATGAATTAATGATTCACTGATCGCTGCTGATTCTGGTGGTAGATTACTTCTAATTTGAAGTTATTTAAACACTGGCCTATGCAGCTCCTTCTGGCGTTACCCATTATTATTCTATCTGAACGTCTGTGAGCATGTTGTCAACAAACATGTGACCCTTTTCCAAGGGTTTGCTTGTGATACACAACTACACATGTAAACATGACAACATTTCCCTTTTTTTGTGTCTCTGATTTAAGATGCAACATGTGCCAAACCTCCTTCCTGCCTCATGACACAAACCTGACATGCCTTTGTTTTGACTTTTACAAATCAGTTTATAACGGTTGATTCCCGTCAGCTTCTCCATTATTGTAATATGAGCCAACCATACTTTAGGTACAATTTTTTCTCTCTTTTGACAGCTGTTCATTTTTGCTGTGCTATTATGTTTTCTCAACCTATCAACCATGGCCAAAATAAGGTCTTTTGTGTCTTCTGTATGCTGTGAAAAGGTCACCCATGCTTTTATCTTGTCACACAAAGCTTTCTGCAGCTCTGTGTATCTGAGCTCACTTAGAAGGCCATCAACTGCCTCCAGCTGATACAAAAATGCAGCTCCAAGGCTTTTAGCTATTTCCGTTTCATTGAGTTGTTATACTACACTCTCTCTTGCTTCTTTTCTCCGGGAGCCCTTGAGTTTCACATTTGAATTCAAGATTGTACTTACAACGTTACAAGGTTTAGACATGTAATTACATTTTACGTAGTCCCCTTTGAGTCTGACAGCAGTCTGGGAGCCTGCGGGTCTGTGTGTATTAAAAACTTCTTCTCTGTAAACCCTTGGCTGGTAAAAACTAGCCCTTGCTTTATTGTGGAGGCATGTAACTCAAGCTTTTTCTCTCATCTTTTACAGTTTGTTGGTTTATTTTTGTCCATGGTGTCTATTCTATGATCTTCAAACTTTGCTGTACTGCACATACAGGATTAACTGAAGGAGGTTGGGGGGGGGTTGCGAGTCCACCCAGTCATACACAAGATGTCACAATGTGGAATCAATTAGCGGCATATGTAGTTTTCTGTTTTTCTAATCATGGCAAAAGCTCAGAAAACAAACTGTCCTTCTGTTAGCACACGCTGTACAAGAGAAGATAACTGTCTGCACTCTCTGCGTGTCCCCCATGAGGCAACACAAACAGACAATCACATGACACTGGCACTTATGACACAAACACAAACACTCCTCTCATGATGGCGGCTTAAAAACAACAACAACTATATCATAAGATTATGCGTACACTCCCAGACTTATTGACCAAATCACTATGTGCACTACAACTAAGTTTGCTGTATGGAAAACCGCTTAGGGATTGAGGAGGAATTGTTGCACTCTTAGCTACTGGAAAAGACAACTTTCCACTTCTTATTCTGCTTAATGACACAGTCGGCTGTCTCTTCTCTAAAACTGTTGACTAAAATACTCCAACTGATCAGGGCAGCTGCAGACATGCAATGGAAAAAATATCTCCCTCCTCCTCCCTCTCCCTCCCTTCCTCTCTTTCTCTCAGGTTCCCCTCCACCCCTCCCGCATCTCTTGATTATATAACTCTTGTCTGTGAGCATTCCTCACAACACTCATTCAGCAGGCTCACTCTAGCAACACTGACGCCCCGCCCTCCGCAGACTCTCTCCTTCTCACTGGCTGAGCAGCGTTCCCAGCCTCCTTGGTATTGGCTGAGTCATCCGTCACTCCGCGGCTGTAGCCTGTCAGCCCATGTGGACGTTCTGTCCTACTGACACACTTTCCCACTGCAGGGGGAGAGGGAGGAGGGAGGCGAGCGCGATCCCGGCACTCTACAGACCAGTTTTAAGGTGGAGCTGAACAATACTTCAGACTTCCCCATAACACGTCTCCCCGTAGGCTTGTAGCTCGCATTAGAAAATTGGCTCTGTTACATAAGAGCAACATTAAACAGGAGAGGCCATGATCATAAGCAGAGAAAAACTACACTTAAGAGCTCGGCTACTACGCAACACACATTTCCACTGATTTCCCAGGAGACTATTTCTGTATGGAGTAATTCGAGCCATGCGGTGCAGCTTTTATCAACAAGAAACCACATTTGGTGTGACTGTAAAGGCCGCATACTGTACTTGGCACTAGTCCACGCGGATCACACAAACTCGAAAGTCGAATGTCAGCTATTCAGCCGCCACCCCTCTCTCAGGTCTTTGACATTGAACTTCTGTTTCAACCCGTTCTATTCTTGTCCTGTGCTGAGAGCCAGAATTACACAGATGCCCAGCCACCCACCCCTGTTGCTACAACCACACATAAATACTTTCTCACTGCTCTTCACTGACTCTCTGCAGATACCCAGAGACAGAAACCAATGGATCTCCTTAATGTTCCCTTATTTAAAGTGACTGTGTTGTCCATAAGTTGGGAAATGAAAAACAACCATGGCAGTTAAACTAATTACATGCAGTGTGTGGACAGAATTGATAAGTCCAGGGAGTTAGCAGGGTTGCTTTGAAGATAGAAGCAAAAAAATAGGCTTGCAACTGGCACTTATTTTAATTACTGATTACTCGTATCCATTAGTTGCTCGATTAATTAACTGTTTCCTCTACTAATAACACTATTGTGTTTATTATCATAAACCAACATATATGCACATTTAAGAAGGTGGGACCAGTCTATTTTCTGCAGTTTTGCTTCCAAAGTCACTTTAAGGACTAACTGATCATCAGAATACTTGCTGCTTTATCAATTAGCTCACAAAATATCACTTTTCTGAGTCAAAACCCAGTGAAGATCCAACTCCTAAAAATATTGACACAGACACCAGCAGGAGCCACACTAACATTGACCAGGGTTAAAGGTAAACAGCATTTATCTTTAACCCTGACTGTGCTAGAAAACCAGACTGAGCTATTTGACCTTTTGCTCCCTCTCTCTCAAGAGAACCAGCCTTCCAGGAACACCAGTGCTAGTACAGCTGTTTCTTTTTTTACAAACACGGTGCCAGGAGGAGGCATGCAGCACTTCACATTTATCACTCAACGACACATTAGCAAAGTCACAGAAATTACATAAATGACAAAGAGCGATGTTTGAGTGCAGCAGGTGCTTGAACTGGAAGCTACGTTGCGCAGCACACCCAGACCTTTTAGCCAAATAGACTGGGAACTGAGACTTTAACGGTTTAGACAAACACATTGGCCCCGAGAGCGTTTATCAGTTGACTAAATGTGTAACCTTGTTATCTCTACAAAGGCTAATTCAGTCAGGGTGTGGCTAGGAGAGGTGAGGAAAAAATCCCCGACTTTATGCTTCCAACAGTTCACTTCTCTGCATCTAATGAGGAACAAACAGCCAATCATTTGGCAAGACTTGCCCCTTGGCTACAGTGTCAAACAGTCAGTGTGTCAGTGTGTCAGCAGCACAGCGGAGAAGAAGATGAATTTTGACCCTCCACATGTTCATATCTGTGCAAACACGCACACACACAGATGGCGCTCCTGTGTTATATGATCCTAAAACCTATTTGACACAAGTACATTCTATTTCCTTATTACAAAGGTTACCGCAGGTCTGTAGGTTCTTTTAGGTACTTTTTTTTCTTTACCTGCTCACAAATTTGACTGACAGAAACAAAAGACTCACTGAAAATGAGGTGAGGGCCTTGTGCTCGAACTTTATGTATATTAGCAACAGCGAGGCACTTGTTGTGTCATGCCTCACAGTAGGGTGTAGGCCCGCAGTGTAACACAGAGCTAGATCACAACAATCCGCTGTGGTTGTCCTTGTCGCCTTTCCCACTTTGAAGTCATGTTAGAGGTATGCACAGCGCAGCGTGTTTTCCAGATTATTTAGACGAAAAGTTTGCTAAGTCTCAGGAAGGAAGATATAGTCAGATACCAAAACAACACGCAGTTTATTTTCACACCGCCTGGTTGTAACCAGGAAGGAAACTGTCTTTCTGGTTACACCTTGTAGCAGCCCAATCTCTAGCATCCACGCAGAAATATTTTTGTCTTTCTCTGACCCGACTTGAAGCAGAACAATGAAGTTGAGTCTCGACATAAATGCACACGTAGAGGCTGACTGCTGGTGTATTCAGTGGTTTCTATTTTAAAAGATGCAAATACGAGTGGAGGCCCACAGAGGGGAGATCAGAACAGAGCTAAGACCTTCAGAGGGCTCTTGTAGCTTGTGTCAGTGTGTGACATGGAGTCTTATCATCTTTTAATTTATGTAATGACTAAATTCAATCTGCTATCTAGTGCAAAACACCAGAACAAGTTTCAAAGGTCCAGATATCATAACAGGCCTGTATAAAAGTCTGTCAGCAAGCCAAAACTGTCAGGATGACTCAACAATTTTGGCTAAAATGACTGCAAATGTGTGTAAGCATGCTCAGACTGGGATGAAAAATGCTGACATGCTTTTCCAGTGAGGCAACGGTAGGCTGTGTGACTAACCTACATTTTCAGCCCAGCCAGTTAAGAAAGGGCCCTGGTTTGTTTACATTTTGATATCCTGCCAGAGAGGGATCCTCCCTCCACCAGAGGCCCCCATGCTTCTTCCTCCCTCCCCTTCACTCCCCCTTTCATGTGCAAAAGTCCATCTTTTTTCCTCTCTTGCCATATTTTATTTAAGGGAATCTGTGTTGCATAACACAAAGCTGTAATTTTGGTCTTTGTTAGGGCAAAACACCCAAAATGCAACACATGAGCAGAACCAAGCATTACTAAGCAGGTAGAGCCTGTTGAAGAGGTTATGTAAGCATGTGAAACCAAAACGCTGCAGGTGGATGAATTTTAATTACTATTTTGAGATGCCACAAAAGCTATAATGTGGATGCACAAGGATAAATGGCTCTTAAGTGCATAAAATACACTTTGATTTGATTTCTGAAAATTTTAAGCCTATTTTTATGCATCTGGTATCATATTTAACCATCTCTGGCATTTTCACCGGATGCACACAGGCAGAGCTCCTCCATAACAATTTCCTCCCCCCCCTGGACAAGTTCAAGATCAGTCAGTGTCAGGGAGAGACACGTTTGAAGGCCGGCCGTCAGTGCGCCTGTAACCGCACATGGTGCTGCGCGTCCGGCGGCATGACGCTTCCCATTGTTGTTCCTCCTCCCTCCGCTATGAATGCTGTATAATGTTGGGTGACATAACTAGGTCAGTGGAACAGCCAGGTCCCTCTCCCTCTGTACACTCACACAGTCGGTCATGCTGGCACAGCCATTACATCACAACAACATCACAACTCCAGCAACACCGCTCATTTTCTTACTAATAAAGCCAACTATGGAAATGAATGCTGACAGCGAATCACCAGGATTGTTACTATTTCCAAAAAAGTACAAAATGTCACCTAATTAGATGATTATGTTGCCATAAATATAATAGTTCTTAAATGCAATGTTATGATGTTTGCTTAAAATTGCAAAACATTCAGTATTCGTATGTTTACTCCACGTAATTAGAAACCTGATACGCTTGACAAACCAAACATTTCGATTACATAATTCTAGTTTTGGTTAACAACAGCCTCCTCTCATGCCCCTCCCTCTCCTCATTTCATAACTCTAACAAGAACCCCCTTTGTAAAATTTGCAGGACTCTCAGGTGAGATAAGGCTCACATTTCTACAAAAACTGACACACTTGGCACCACCACGAACAAAAAAAAAAACATAAATAAATCACTATTACGCACATATCCAAGTGGAGATCTGGTTCGGTTTCATCATAAACAGACTGGAAAGATGATCAAATATAAACAGAATTATGCAGCTCAGTCTACTGAGTGTACAGCCATGCCTTCAGCTCTTTCTCATTGCATGTTGAACTTCAGCATGCGGGCTTCTGTGCTGCTATAATCCAGTCATGAGGGATTAGTGCGCACTGGGAGGAAAACAGGCGCAACTCCAAGTCCCTGTGCGCACACATGTGGCTGTTCCAGCTCGTACCAAACCACTACTGCGATCACGACCAAGTTCACTTAAACACAGATTGACAATGGCATGAAAATCAACTCACCTCTCATTTTGGTGTTTTCTTGTTTCTTGTGAGCAGGACGACGAAGACTCGACTACATGTGGTTACTGTAAATAACAGGATACTGGCGAATAAAGCGCTGCAGCCAGAGTGACCTGGCTCTGTAAATATTTGTCCCGGCTGCAGTCAGAGTGCGTAAAGTACAAGCAGGAAAAGAAAAACTCCCCGAAACTCTTCTTTTCTATCGCTCGGTCAAGTCCGAGCAAAATAAAAAAGTGGAGAAAGGTTTAGTTCGCATCGTAACCGTCTCGGCGCGCTGGTGGATAGATTTGGATCAACTTTTTTTTTTGACAGAATAGTCCCACGATGCAGGAGCGGTGTTCAGACCCCCCCCTCTGCTCCGTGACTCTCCGCCTGCTTTCCTCTCAGTCTACCCTGCTAACCTACTTTCTCCAAGCGTGGACTCTCACATGATCTCACTGCCGACAGCTCCTCTCGCTGCGCTCGCGGGGGCGCGCAATCGGGAGCGAGTTTTAAGGTGGCCGTGCAAATGATTGACTAGAAGCTCAGTTGTTCTCTACAGAGCAGCGTTGTGTTGTGAGAAATAAAAATGATACGAAGGTCATTAAAACCTGCCATTAGTTCTGCTTTAAAGTGCCGTTTCACCCACTTCCCTGGAATCATATTGTGTCCCAGCACAGAGGGCAGCCTGTAAATCTGTTATTAACTACCTGAAGTTAAATACAAGCAGCAGGAACCTTTTGAACTTCTTTTTTTTTGTGTGTATCAGAGAGCTGACACATTGCTCAATGTGTCACATTTGCATTAATGGTGTTGACCTGAGTTATTGTATGCAAACATTTGACCTCAGTGAGCCTGCAAACAGGAAATCCTCAAAGTGAAGTATCTTCAAAACTCCCACAGAAACAATAAACTATCAATTATTTAAGCATTTTTAAAGCAAAAATGTACTCTCTACCTTCCCCAGTGTTGGTTTTAGTATTTTTCTATTCATTTTTTATATTCTGTGGACTGTCAGCCACAGTTTGAAGAACTTGTGATTAACATTTTACACTATTTTCTAAAGCAAAACACTAGATTAATCTATAATCATTTCTCCAAAATACAAAGTGCAAAGATGAGTATCATATCTCTGCTGACACTGTGTTTCCTGAATATATTTATGCTCCCTTTAATAGTCCTTGTGCTATTTATGATCATGAATACATTTTTCCTGAAGATACAGGGAAAAAAACAGCACATTGAATTTAGACTTCAAAAAATAACAACACAGAAAAGTAGATTTTGATCACTTGTACGATATATATTTGAGCCTGTGCACTCAGATGAGCTTTGTTCCTCAGTGGTGTTTATCTGGATTAGCCGGCTTGAAAATATTCCTGGCTGTTTTCCTGGTCATTGCTCACCATCTTTCAGTTTTTTCTCTGGAGAACTCTTTGCAGCTTAGACCCACTGACCTCGTGAAGTTTGATTTACGGAAGTCTGGTTCCTGTTTCATGTCCATATTTCTGTACTGGACATGCAGGAACATATCACAGCCGTACTCTTGCATTCATTTAACCCATTTATATCTGAGTATCAACAACTTATTTGCGCTGTTTTTGTCGTTGCTTTTGCAGCGAATGCTTCGGTTGTTTTGCACTCTTACGAAGGACATTTTGTGGGAATAAACCGACAGCTCCTCTCTCCTGGTTTAATGATAATTACTAAATGAAAGTGACTCAGACTCTCATGCAAATGTGTGCTCGGGACAGTAGGTGACTGTGGGTGCTGATGAGGAGCTGGGCGGGTGCTGGAGATGTGTGGGGGGGTGTTGCCGTAGCGGGTGGCCTTATGATGCAATGTTCTGGCAGCAGTGTTATGAAACAGCATGAAGGCAGAGATTACTCAAACTAGGTTAGTGGAGCAGCTGAGCACAGAACACCTACAGTCCCTGATTCTTTTTTCTCCCTCTCTCTCCCTTCTCTCTCCCACAGTAACAGACAAACATAGGTGTGCACATTCTTTTGTTTTTTCCTCTGCAAAACCATTTTCCTCTGCAGCTTCCTTGTTTCTACTTATCTTTTTTTTGTTATTTATACACTTCCTGGCCTCGATTGTGTCAGCCAAAATGAAGCATATTGAAGCAGCTTGATGTTTTCATTCATGCACACATGTTCAAATCCTTATGTCTCCAGCCTTTTCGACAGTTTTTCTCCCCTCTCAGCCGCCTGTGCTGGCTGTTTTTCCCTCTCTTTCGCCCTGTGCACATCTCCTGCAAAGCCCCTCTGTTCTATGTCTCCCTTGACAACGGCAGTGACACTTTGACCTTAGCTCTTACATAACCGCTGCGCGGCTCAGTTCGACAGCAGAGGAAGCAGAGAGGGAGAGGGAGTGGGAGGAGGAGGGCTTAGGCATGGCTTCGTATGTGGCAGACATTTTGTTGCCCGATGATAAAGTAAAAGGTGAGGGAGAAGGAAGAAGAAGAAGAGCTTAGAGTTTCTGGAAGGTTGCCAGCGGCAGCATAACAGGATGAGGGAGCAGATGGGGGAGGCCGGCAAAAAAATAAAATAAAATTATACAGAAACGGATGGATGTTTATATCACAGACTGTGTGACAACAAGCAGAACTGCAGCACACACAAAGCGCTAGAAGAATCCACGTCCGCTTTTCCTCGAGTCTTCTGAAGTCACAGAAAAACACTGTGTAAAACCGCCATTTAAAGTGGGAGATATGAAGAGCCTGCGTTGGTTCTCTGAGATAAAACAGACTGCAAAAGAATATTTTATAAGAGCAGTCTTGATGGATAAAATGCAACGTTGGCGACTCTCTCTGATTAAAGGGCTGCAGGTTTAGTCTCTGTTCTTTGATGACAATGTGAAGACACATGGATGTCATCTGAATGCAGAGAACCAGTCCCACTCATTCTGTTTCTGTGTTTTGTACAGTGGAAAGCTGATTTTCAGATTTTTCCCACCCACCCGTGAATCTGCGCACGGTGCCGACTCTTTGAATCCCGGGCGAGCTGGCATTTTGTTGTTATGCAGAAGGTCTCGTTGTCAGGAATGGCACACAGTTTCTCCTGGCTCAGATCAAAGCCAGTGTAGCCTTGTGACTCCCCGGGGTTGAATTTAAAGGCCTCGCTCACATCAAAGAGTCTTTGTAGGGATGAGGGACCAACTGTAACTGATTGGCTGCACATGGTTACACTGGGGCCCCGGGGCCAAGCCTTCTGCCTTAGCAGCACCGGCTCTTTACATTCCAGTCTGGCTTCTCACATACCATATTGTAAATTGTTTGCATGCATATGTGAACCGGGGTAATTTAACATACATTTTCATGGACCGTGTTCACCACTTGATACCCTTTCATTTTCTAATTTGTACTAATTTGTGCACAAGTGCTTACACCCCCAAAATATATACGTGCTGCGCTGTGCCAGTCAGTTTGCTGGGTTTATTTCAGGCTCCTGCCATCCACAGAGCTGTAATCCCTCACTCCTGCTTCCATCATGTTAATCTCCTGTTTTCTTCCCTCCGTTAATCCACCCCCCCTCCCTAAAGCCATGGCTCTGTAATCTGGAGCTGTGAGCTGTGCTGCGTCACTAGGTCAGTGTGTCAGATGCAGCACTCTCACAATCTACCCATCCTCCTCCTCCGCCCAGCTCCACTTTACATCTCCGTCCTATCTCCATCTTTTCTATATTTCATTCGCCACTCTTTTTTTTAATCTCCCCAGCTCCTGTTACCAATCTACACTCCCGCACATCTGCTTCTTTTTCTCTCGAAGTTTCTCCTTATCAGTTCCATTTTTTATACACTTCTCTACGGCAGAGTTTGATAAAGGCTGCAGAATGAATAGTGCGAGTTCAATCACCGGTCATAACAACACACAGATTATCTCACTGAGCACTCGTGTCGCCTCAAAGTTGCATGCATCACAGGAAGAACCTATATTCTTGCAGCATCCTTGGCCTGCATACATTGCGGAAATGACCTATTGTTGAGTCTCTAAAAATACTTCTTGCGCCATTTAAAGAAGTAGATAATATCAGCATCTGTTTTGAAGCTTTAGAACGACGTGCAGAAAAGGGAACCCTGAATGTAGCTGACAGACAAACAAGTATTTAGGAATCAATACCTGGCCAGTCCATTTGATACATTAAAATATATACAAATCCATCTATTAGGTATGCATATTTTCACAGGCAAATGGAGCCTCTTCCAGCTGACATTGGGTGAGAGATGGGATACATTTTAGGCACTTGTTTTAGGGCCAACATAAAGAAACAATCTGCATGCATCCTCACACTCACCAGTTAAACTACAATATGTGTTTGTGAACATGTGGAAGAAGCTGGACCACAACTCCATAGAGAAAACCCCCATTTGAACAGCTGGTTCGAACCGAGAGCCTTGTTGCTGTGAGGCGACAGTGCAAATCACAGCACCACTATGCCATGGTATGTTAATGAAAGGAAAACTTTGAATATCATTTGTATGGTTTAACCTTAAGCCTTGACCATTGCACAGCAGTTAAAGGAGGATTTACTTGAGTCTGATAGACTATGTTCTGTGGGTTTTACATGAATGGTTTTATGCCAAATTTAACACTTATTTTTACGATTATTACGATTTTATTTTTTTATTTTTGTATATCTCTTGTTCTAATCAATCACACTAAATGAATGTTACAGTCTTCATAGATATTAACTTAAGATTTTTTAAATTACGCCTAGCCAAGATATTTAATGTTACATATAAAAATACCTCTAAAATAAATCCAAACAAATCGGGTTGACTCTGACAGAGGAAAACATATTTATCAGACACATTATATGTCTAGTATCTGTTCCAGCAAACACCTCCTCCGTCCTACAAGCACATTTACTGACACTGAATTTTACCACTAACGCCCCTAAACATTCAAAGCAGGTCAATGCCTCTCTGCTGTAAGCTCTGAACAGGGAAATATTGGTTGTTCTCTATTCCCCTTCTACAAATAGTTACACAAATCAAACAAGCAATTCACCTCTTTCTACCTCCACAGCATACCAATATGGCTGCCAAAGAGGACATGTCTTTCGTACGTGTTGCTAAATTTGGACAAGTCTTTGTGGAAAAGTTTTCTTCTGTGGCTGTTTGAATATGTAAACGTCATGCTGACACACAAACACACACCGAGTTACGCCTATGTTTAAATTTCTTCAGTATGCCTGGACTTGTCTTGACAAACATGATCAGCAGCGATTGTGTCGCTGTATAGCTCACTGTCTCCTTTTGCCTTTCCCCCACCCTTCCACATTTCTCTTCTTTGTTCCTCACAAAGCAAGTTCAATGTCCACACCCACGAGCGCCTGAATAGAGGGAGGACTGTGTGGTGTTGACACAGTCACAGTACCGAACATCTAATTTAAGTAATGCGTTATCAAAACAAAAGACGGCCGTGATTGACTGAAGTTTGAACCTGTCCATAATCAGAACTGATAGCAGTGGGCTTTTTAAAATACATGTTTGCCTCGGTGTGGAAAAAAACTGTGCAGCTCGTGTCTGTGTCAACATTAACACAGAAATCTGATGCAAATACAAATGCATGCCATGCAAAGATGTGGCGGGCGTAAAAAGGGGTCTCCATGGCAACTAGGTAGTGTTTATCTTCAGTGTGAATCAACGTGCTTCGCCATGTGAAGCTGACCCAGTTACACCCAAGTGAGTGCAAATGCACACACACAAGGACCGGGAGTACACACTCGGCATGCACATGAGACCACACGTGTAATAGCACTTGGACGCATTGGGATATTTCTATCTAGAATAAATAAGGCCAGCGAGTGCAGTGAGTGGAAAGAAGTTATTCCAGCATCCTGCACTTTTTCCTCAACTGTGGCAATTCTCGCTTCTTTCTCACGTCTCGTTGCTTCCTCCATCTTCGGCCTGATGACCTAAATCTGTTGTGTGCCATCCGCAGTCCACTGCTGGACACCATCCTTATCTCACTAGTCTTTCATCCTCTCATTTTCTTTTTCCTCCCATATTCCCTCAGATCATCTACTCCCTTTTGGGGTTTTATCACACTGAAAGACCTCTAACTTCCTCAAATGACCTAATCAGGGAAGAATGATGCTTTTCTAAAGATGGCTTCATATTCAGGCATGACCAAATCACTGAAACACTGAAAAATCAGTTTTTCTTGTGCCGCTCCTAACTTGTTTCTGAAGTGGGTTTCTCGTATTCACCACCCAGATTTGTGGCATCTTGCTTGTATGCCAGTTGCACACATACAACAAACAAATTCTCACCCCACATTTTTGTTTATCAAGACAAACACTGCATTTGAGAATCAGGCATGGGTGAGATGTGGTAATTCAGTTCATATATAACCGCCCAGATGACTCATCGCCACACAGCCAGCGGAAACAGAGACATCCAGTGTTGGGATCGTGCTATAGCATGCCGAGCTTATGTAATACTTGGAGTTTGCACTTTAGCATGCGTTTTTAATGATTTTTCAGTCCAGATTGTGAGAGCGCTTCTCAGACACATCACAAGTCACAAGTAAAGTATGATTTGAGGTTCAGAAATTGCAGATGAATGCAGTGATTGTTGTTTGTCATATCTCCCATTTATACACATGCGTACAGTAGAGGAGGGTCTGTGGGAGTGGGTTCTTGAAGCAAATACAGTAACACACTTTCTGGTGACTGCTTGCTGCCCCCCCCAAATGTACAAGTTGCAGATAACAGATTGACAGCCCCCACAAACATTATGCAATGACGGATCATTATGTAATCTGTAATCACAACAAAAAGCCGGGGCCAAAGCACTGAAACTGTCTGATTAACACATCCACACGGAGCTATTGGTGATTCGTCTGAGCTGATTGGCAGCTGTGAAAGTGCAAACTGTTTCTGTTGCCTGTGTGCTTGGACGCCGACTCGGAGGATGTTATCACTCAGTCAATGAAATGGAAGATTGTGCAGTGTTTCTTCACAGTCAGGAGGTGTGCAGAAAGTCTGCATTGCGTCACAGCAGGGAGCAGAGGAAAAGGGAGAGAAAGGAGACGGGAGGGAGGGTGAGCAGGGACACAGCCGGGGGAGAGAGGGGAGTGTTCTCACTGACCTAGTTAGAGCTATGGAAACCCCCGCCTCCCTCACCCACCCGCTCTCCCCCCACCCCCCCTCCCGCCTCACTACTGACGTGTAAAGGGCACTTTCAAACACTACCAGACAGATAGAAATGAACACAGGGAGGCAGGGAGAAGAAGAAGATAGCCAGGCGGTTAGAGAGAGACGTACAAATCAACAGACTGGCTGATCTGAGTCAAGAAAGATGAGACGGACTGAGACTAGCAGACAAATATATCGCACCGTGATATATCAGATCCGGGTAGATCTGGGAAATATCTCTGTGAAAACAGGATAAGCCTGAAGGGATTTAAAACAAATTAATGATAACAACAGGCTGCATTGGAAATGCTGAACCCCTTCATATCCTGTGCAATATTAGATTTCTGCCTTTGTTTTTCAGAGAATAATATCTTTGAGGCAGAAAGAAGCTTTTAATAAAATCTTAAAATTGCTAAGAAATGCAATAACTGCAAAATACAAGCTGTGATTACTAATAAACAGGATCTAATCCAACATTTCCTGTGCTTTTCAGGGTTCCTTTTCTAGAAATCTTGATTTTCAAGGGCACTGTAAAGTACAATGTGCTGCAAGGATGAGCACGTGAACACACTGTATTGATAGCATGTGTTTCACGTAATTAAGTCATTTCATCTGCAGGACCAGGCAGCTTTCTAAACCCAGCCTTCAGTGTTTTCTCTTGGATGAGGGTTTTGTCTCTCTGGCTTCAAATAATCCACATTACAGTTCAGAGGCCGCAGACAAACGGAGCAGATTACTCCTTTCTTGAAAGCCCACCGCAAAAGTTTCCTGAAACCAAACTGTTTTACCTAAAATAGACATTACAAGTTAAAGGGCAACTCCATACTTCCAAACCTTTCTGCTCTGTCATCTGTTTTTGTGTCATGTATTCTCATTAGTTCCGTTTGGCTCGTCCAAAAACTTTTCCAGATTACATTTTCAGACACCCCCTCCTTTCTTTTTAAAAGCTCTCAGTTGTTCTTGGTTTCTTTCGTCAGTCGTTCCCTTCCCTTGCTGAGTGAACTTTCAGCCCTGTTTTTATTGCTGAAGTCCTTGCCTTTGATAATTGACTGGAAGTTTTCTGTTTGTTTCAGACTGTTTCTGCAATATCTGATGCATTGTCATTACAGACACTTTTATTCCAGTTTAGCCGTCATCACTGTAAAACCAGACACAACACAGGTTAAGCTCTGAAGTAGCAAAAATAAATCACGAACATTTAAACACTCATGACTGTGACACAGACACAATCACTGTATGTCGTGTTGCTAGGAGCCAGAATGAGGAACACATTTTCATCTTCTCAACAACTTCTTTTTTTCTTTTTTTCTTCTTCTTCTATCCATGACCTCATTCACCCAAGCTGAAGGCCTGCGTACCACAAACTAGAATTTCTTTGCCCGTCATTGTCTGTACTTGAGTTCTAAAATATGAGTACAGAATTAGACCAAGGCCTTATGAAATATTACAACGTTGACAATGATTCATCTCAGTCTTATTTACATCTGATCAAGGTTCATGATTATTGTGGACGAACTGTCCCAGTGAACGTTTCATTATCATTATTGCCCTTTACTCTGATAGCAATATCCTCAGATCCTGGATCATTTAAATGTTGTTTGTCATTATCATAGAGACTCAGTAACCATTAAGTAGACTTATTCTGACATTGGGATTATGCTTAATCATTGTCCAGGGTATGTGATATGAAATACTGCTGCTTAGTCATTGCTGAAAACACACCCTCCCTCACAAAACTGAATCAGACCTCTGAAGACAAACAAGCGCATAGTTTCTGTGAGACATAGTTACTGGGATGAAAAAACAAACACGAACACACATTCTGAGAGGAACTGAATTCCTCCATTTCTAATTAAACGCTCATTACCCGGGCCATCATTGTGCAGCGCCTGGTTTGCATGAGTGGCAGCCAGGCTGGCCTATGTCCAGGCTTCAGCCCATCTGTCTGGTTTGATAGAAGATGCTCTCTGACAGTAACCCATGAAACAGGTTCACCAGATCTGCATGAAGATAGAGAAAGACCTGCAGATGTCTTGATGATTTCTCAGCCTGTTTCAATTAACAGTGTCTCACTTGATCCAAAAACCTATTTAGAATGTTCTTTCATAAACAGATGTTTAATCCACAGGTCTGTAGCTGTTTTGCTGTCAGCTGCTGACAATCTTACGAGAAATCACAGGCCACTTTCACTCATCAATTGATGTATGACAATCGAAAATAATGTTGAGAGGAAACACTTTCCAGATCAAAACTGACACATATTTTGACATTTGCAGCCCAGTCTTGCAGCCGACAAAAGAAAACACTGACCCGTTTCTCTTTACTCTCCTGTGAGTGTTGTGGTTGTAAATTGCGTCTCTTGAGCAATACATTTTGCAATTTCCTTGTCTAGTCCGGCTTTGTCAGTGCAGCTTTTGACCTCCTGCTGTAATCTCCACCATAATGCGCCCTTGTTTCTTTTTGTCTTTCATTTTTCTCCTCCTTGTTAAATTATCGCTTGGAAGGCATATTTTTGACAAAAAACTGTAAAAAAAAAACAAAAACAAAAAAACTAAGCTCTGGCTAAAAAAGGCATGCAGGAAGCTACATAAGGTGAGTGCAGAAATGCAAAAATACCAAGTATTTAACTTATAGTCAGAAATATTTTAATGAGTTTGTTTTATGACATTTGTACATCTACATGTCAGTTTCCGTCACGCGAAAGTCTGCTCTCATCGTCACTTATCGGAAGGGAACTGGTTTTGTGATCAGCAGATGAACCCAACCACTATCTCGCTGTATGCACGTCTGTTTCCCTCATGATGCACATTTAGCCACAGAGACAGACACATGTTCAGTAGGAGAGGAAATTATGCAAATGTAGCAGAACTTTGCACATATATGTAGAAGACAGAGTACTTGTGCAGCCCCCCTGTAAAATCAGTTAAGCAAGATTTACGAACACGAGTTCAGCTCAATTGGTAAGTTTTGGTTTTGTTGGTTAACTTTTATCAGCAGCACAAAGCTGCGTTGAGTTTCTCTGCCTTTTTCAGGAAATGAGACGTGTTTCTTTGTTACCGTTTCTGTTTATCACTGTTGTTTTTAAACGATATGTTACTGGCTGATGTCACCTGGCTACAAGTCTAATCTCCCCCTTGGGTAATATAAGGAAAGAGAGACTGAGATGGTTGTGTTGCATGTTGCAGACTTTACATTTTTTTTCCTGTGTCCCTGGCTACAACGTAAGGCAATCAAGTAACAAAGCCACTAGCTCTTCGGTTTTTAGGAAAAGTCTTAAATAAAGGGGTTGCATGATTTGTAAACAGATAAGTTCTTAAAACAATATTCACATCTTTACAGTCTAGCCAAAGTCTAACTAAGCACAGTCCATTAGGTATCTTCCGGAAGATACTGAAATTGAGTTCTGGGTTTTGGTTTGCTGTGCTACCCCAAGATTTTCAGTGGCCCCATCTGTCCTCCTCAGTGAGAAATTTCCGGAGGCACCACTGGGTTTGATAGATTGCTAGCATGGTTTCTGTTCTCTTGTCACTGCAATAACAATACCAAGTTTTTGTGGGTGATCACCTTTATCCTCTGATGATAGATTTCTATCTTGATGGGAGTGGCAACTTCCAGGAGGATGATTTCCTTGTCCTTCGGTTACGAAACCTTAATGAATTGTTTCATAAGTATGGAAATGAGATGAATCATATGCCACAGCCTTTGCTGTCACCAGATCTCAACCCAGTTGAGCACTCTGGGAGATGTTAGAGCGACGTGTGAGACAGCGTTCACCACCAACGTCAAATCACCAAATGAGTGAGAGACTTGTGGAATCAACGCCAACATGCACTGAAGCTGTTCTGGTGCAGCATGATGGCCCTTAGGCACTTTATTTGTTGGTTTTTCCTTGAATTTATCACCCATCTGTATGTTTGATGTATCCATTAGCATTCAAATATTCTTATAAGACTTGAAAAATGTGAACATATCCATTTATAAGTAAGGTTCTCTAAGATGTATTGACTAAGCAGTGACCATATTATTTTATGATCACAATTACCCCTTTATGTGCTGATGTGTTTAGAGCTGCAGCTCATTAAGTACACCTTTCTCTATATTATCACACTGATTGTATTATATTTTGACACAGGGCAACTTCTTCAGGATGAAGAGCAACATGTCCATCGGCACCACTAATGCAAGCTGCCCGAGTGTTGACTCTTCTATTATCCTGACCAACATATGCAACACCACCAATAATTACAGATGTGAGGAGGATATCCTTCAGGGTGTGGGTTATAGCTCAGTGTTTCTTCTGGGTTTCGTTGTCAATGCAGCTGCTCTGTGGGCCTTCATTGCCAAACGGAAAGCCTGGACAGAAACCCACATCTACATGTTGAATCTGGTTCTCGCTGACTCCGCTCTCGTCCTCTTCCTGCCCTTTAGGATCTATGATGCCTTCATCTGCATGCCCGTGTGTGTATTTTGTACCTTCCTCATTTACACTCATTTCATCAACATGTATGCCAGCATCTGGACCACGGCAGCCATCAGCGTCCACCGCTATCTGGCTGTAAGGTTCCCGCTGAAGGCCAGATCATGGCGGAAGAAGAAAGAGATGGCTTTTGTTGCGTGTTTGGTCATTTGGGTACTGCTAATAACAGTGGGAGCCGTCTTCTGGAGGGACAACCACCCAGAAAATCTCTGGATGTGCTACGAAAGATGCAAAAATATACCACTTCATGCACAGTTTTTGGTGCTTCTGGAGGTTCTGGGCTTCCTCCTCCCACTACTGATTGTGATGTTCTGTTCCAGTCGGATCATCTGTATTTTGTCAAGGGACAAAGACAAGTCGGAGGAAAAGAAACGCAGTGTCAGCCTAGTAACAGCAAACATGATTGTGTTTATAGTCTGCTACACACCGATTCATGTTGCCTTTATTGTCAACTACTTCAATGTTGTACCAGAAAACTGGACGAAGTTACGTATACCTCAACACACATTTTTACTTGTGTCTGAATGGATCGCTTCCACAAACTGCTGTTTTGATTCCGTCAGCTATTATTTCTTATTGGAGCGAGTTTATTCAGTAAGTCAGCGAAAACCCCAAAATTCCTGTATCTAAAAACATTTGAATTACACTGGCAGGATAGGTCTCATGCCACATCTCATTCACATCATATCAGATTTACTGTAATTGCCAGTTTCCACCTGTGAATAGTTCATGTAGACATCCGAGTCATAATTATAACCAAGAAAGATAAATTTTTCGAAATGCTATGATACATCTGACGAGCTCCTATGAAAGTATGGAGTAATAAACCACTCTACTCAGTGTAATTACACTTGGGCATTAATAGTGTTTTAATGTGGGCTACACTGTGCCTGCGGTAGATGTATGACATTCATTGAAGAAATTGTTGGTTGATCGATTGAGACAGCTCCAATATCACTTTCCTTCCCACATGAAATGATTTCCACATAATGAAAATGCTACTGAGTTGCATTATGGGAATTGTAGGAAGCAGATTGATACATTGTAGGTTACCTCTGCTGCATGTTTTTGACGATTTTTATTCAGTCTGCTGTAAGTTCTTCAACTTCTTGGCACAGCAATACAAAAACGGTGGGGTTCTCCTTTAAGCTAAGAGTATACTATGAACTTTTTTTTTTTTACTTGATTCTGTTGAATGTGTAACAATGTGCACTGATCAGCCACAACATTAAAACCACTGGCAGGTGAAGTGAATAAACCGGATCATCTAGCTACAATGCAAGGTTCTGCTGGGAAACCATAGGCCTGGATATGCCTGTGGCTGTTATTTTGACATGTATCTTCCACCACAACATTGTTGCAGACCAAACAGCACTCTCAGATGACAGCAGCTTCTTCCAGTGGGACAATGTGCTTCTTCACGCTGCATAAACTGTACAGGAACAGCTTGAGGGGCAAAACACAGAGATCAAGCATTGACCAGGTCTCCAAACTCTCCAGATCTCAATCCAGAACATCTCTTCCCAGGATACATGTATATAAAGATCCGTTTTGGTGACACCAGGGAGACCTGCACAAAATTAGACAAGTGGCTTTAATGTTGTGGCTAGTTTTACTGTATAATGTTTATACTAAAGGCTGACTGCACACTTATTTTGTATATATGGATACTTTTAGGCATTCTTTACGTCTACGTGGATAATATCATCACCTTTGCTTGTATTAACTCCTCATCTGCCTCAGGAATGTCTATGAATATGTGTGTGTTTTGAGATATAAATACCTACTATCTAACTCACTCAAGCTGTTTAACCTTATTACTCTCTGTTCAAAGCCTACAACATCATCAAAATCAATCAGAGCTGTTCTCAAGTCCCGTTCACACCTTTCAATACAACAACAGCTTGAGCTTTGCGGCACACACAGCCGTTGTCCATTTAATGCAAAGGCAGCCATGGGAGATATGCCTTTCATTCCCTGAGAGTGGAGACTCTGATGAATGCAGGCCAGTGTCCAGCTCCCTCTCGTGGCAAGAAAAGCACATTTAAGCTTGAACGATTTTCCACTTCCTCTCTGCTCTGACTCTGCCTGTTTTTGAAGCTTCAGTCTGCCAGTGCGATGACAAATACGTCTCATTTACAGAAAATAAACTGCAATAATGATATACACATTAGTCGAGACGGCGAGGAAGCAATCGAGTTGCATTTGTAAGTGTGTGTTGTGCACACATGAGTGGGCATGTGTGTGTGTGTGATGATATACATTTATTTCAATGAGTGCATTCAGAGCCACACGCGACAACATTAGCAGTCAATTATATAATGCCATTTAATAGCAGTACTCCAAAGATTGATGGTTATTATATCAGCAGTAGCTTAGCAACTGCAAAAACTCGGCAGGCATCAGTCAAATGAGAAGGGCTCAGCTCTGGCTGAGATCAGGCCTGCGACTCTACTCTAATAACAGGAAGGAAACAGCTGAACTCCGCGTTCAGCCAAAGTCACGTAAATACTGTACATACATCTTATTCACAGCATTGTCAATGAAAAATAGCCTCACACTTCAAACACAGTCTTGTCTTAGAAGAGCATCGATGACCCCCACCCCCACCCCCACCCCCACCCCACCCCTATAACCAAACTGATACACAGTACATTCAGGATGATTATTTACACTATTCACAAATGATACAGAACAGCTCCTTTAAAAAGAAACAACAAAAAAAACCAACACATTATTGTGCTTTTCCTTATTACTGCACATTATAATGACCGCGAACAAACAAACAAACAAAAAAGAATGAGTACATTCATTCACTCCGGATGCTGACAAAGTATTTTCAAGATCCTCCAGTATGGCAGTTGGTCGGCAATGACAGACAGACAATCACTTTGACTACAGAACAAGACAAAAGGTCCATAATCAGGGCAGATATGACACAAAATGAGTTCCACAGTGTTCCCTCACTGCACTTCAGTCCATTTGAAGGTTTGCTTATGAACTACTTACGAGTCATTATTTTTACATATCAGCTATTCTGGAATAAACACAGTTCAAGTCATGGCGTTGGTGGATACATTAACAGTGTAAAGGACATGACAGCGCGTCTATATTCATTCTTACATATTTACAGTAGATGGCGTGATGTGTCCAAGTAGTTTATAAACAGACCCTCAAACACTGTTGGCATTCAGCGTCAGAAGCATCCGGACAGATGAACAAAATCAAATCATTTCAACAGTACAAGCCAACATGTAAATGAACAAATTAAACATTCAGCATGTAAGGTCAAAGGCATACAAATTACACGTATACTGCAATAAGTGAGTTCTTCAACACCACAGTACATGAGAAAGGCTCACTGCTGACTGAAATGGTCTTCTTCATGGCACTTTAAAACAAGTTTCTCTCCGTTTTTTGCTTCAGGAATCAGGCATCGATAAATCGTTCATCACTTGGGTTTTGGCACACCGTCGCACAAAGACACTACTTCGTGTCTTGGTGGTTTCATTCTTGGAGCAGGCTGATATGAAACTATCATGAAAACAGGTTTTCATACATTAATAGTTATAATCACATGATAAATGTTTATTTTATTTGCAAGCGAACGCCCGCCTATATTTTTTTGGAGTCACTATTTGTCTTACATTGTCATTTTTATCTAAATTAAAGTTTACTATGTACATATAAACCATATATTGCTGCTTATTACAGCACAAACCAGCATTCATTTGTCGACTGAGGAGTGGAAATCAAGTCATCTGCAGCAAATTCTCAGCTGTTGTTGATGCAACTTCACGTCATCACATCTTACTTTGCCTTTTGTTTCTGTCGTCTTTATCTCGTCTCTCATTTTTATGGCTTCCATCTCCTCTGTTACACACTCAAACCATGTTGTGTTGATCTAAATGCCGACCATTTCATGGCACCGGACATTTTGATGGGCTGAATATATAGTTCCATTTGCCTGCTGAGAACATTTCGATTACCCCTGTTGGCTCCGAGTTCAGCCAGAGGTTTCAATCATGACCACTGTAACTGTCACTTTGCTCTGTATCACATCTATGGGACCTTGACCCACTGTGGGCTTAAGGGGAACTTTTTCTCAATAAAAGCTGGCCATGTTCTGGAATGCAGGACTAATGAATGTGTGAAAACAAAACCCTTCAGGTGACAGCAAAGGACAAGATGTTCATATATTGCAGTGCATTTACTTTAGATCCTCTAAAGCACCTCCCTATTCTTTGCTATCCAGCTCTGATTTTTCTGTCAGTCCAGTGTTGTGGTGCGATCCCACCCGACGTCCTTGTGGAATTATTGGTCATTAAAGAGTACATGAAGTGGAGGGAGGGAACGAATCTTGCGACGGACAGCTGAGATGCCGTCATTATGGGGAGCATGCAGTTGGCAGGAATAGTGCTGACATTTCAGTCCTGCACTCTGCTCTCCAAAGAAGTGAGTTATGGTCCCATATCCCTATGAGACAGGTTAGAGGCATTTGGCACACAAGTCATGCTTCTCGTATACACAGAATACTAAATACCCACCTGTACAAATACATGTATGCAAGTGCTGTATGTGTGCAGCAAGGAGAAGGAGAGAGAAAAGGAAACAGAGAGGAGGATTTTGCTTCACCACATCCGCTAGATTTCTGTTTAGTCAGTTGTTCGTTTGATGACTCACACAGAGCTTCAGATACTTTTATGATACTCAGAATTTGCAATTTCACTTCAAGCACCCAGTTGGCAATCAGACCAACAGGTAATATAGTGGGGAACAGATGGCTGGCAGTCTTGTTAATGGGATCCAAGAGGGGAAAAAGCACCCCACTGCTGCAGTCGGATTTGACTGGTTCTGCAGCCTCTGTCCACTTGCACAGAGAAGGCAGCCTTTAAGTGCCATGTCCGTCTTTGTCTCTCCATCCTCTGTGCTTCCCATTCTGCTTTCTCTCTGTCTGACTCTCACCTCCATCCTCTCTCCTCTCTCTTCCTGCTGCCGCTGAGAGCAGGAGAGAGAGGCAACTCTGCAATGCAGACACAGCAACAACCTCAGTCCATCTGACCAATTAGTGAGAGCCGGGATATGAGTGGCAGACCCAGCAGCCACTCATAAGGAGAGACTCATCACAGGGTGAACGAGGGGTTGCCTGAGAGACTGACAGCAGATCAGAGGGGCTAAATGGCAATGAAATATAGATGTGTGGAAAAAAGAAAAGGGAAAAGAGAGAAGGAGAGACAGAATGAAGAGAAAGGAGAGATCTATGTAAATAAAACCAAGAGCTCTGCATGTGGACAGAATTCTGTCCCCCTCATTTGCTGCACAGTCACTGGCCAGTCTGAGTCCTGTCATTGCAGTTCTTCTTACTCATCAGCTGGCTGAGATCCACCAGCTCCCCCAGCTCCCCTCGCTCCAGGGCCCCTCTCAGCAGAGCCCTGCTCAGCCCGGGGGTATGTTGCTGGGACACATACGCCTGGCTGCTGGGGGCGGGCATGGAGGGTGGCGGCAGGGGGACGGGGACCATGCCGTGGCTGCTCAGGATGTACCCCTCCTGAGCCGGCCATCGCAGAGGCAGCGGCTCGCTGTACTCCATGGGGGCGCTGGGTGCTGAGACCACCCTCCGACGCTCAGGCGAGTCCTGGGGTGTCATGGGGTAGACATATTCGCCCGCAGACTTCCTGAGGGGGGCTTTGGGTGTCCCCTTTGCTGCTTTTTCTTGCTTGCTCAGGCAGACGTAGTGCTGGCGTGGCGTGTCGTTCCCTCGGCTCTCACCGCTGTGTCTCCCGCCCCCGCCTTGTTGGAAGAGTCTGGTGGTCAGGTAGACGGAGGGGGGCATACGGCAGGGGGATCCCAACCCCACAGAACCTCCTCCCAGGTAGGTCTGGCTGGTGTCCCATCCACCAGAGTTGGAGTCGGACAATCGCAGGCCTCTTCGTTTCTGCTGCGGCGTGTGCTCCGGAGTGGGCAGGAAACCGGGGTCGAGCTCCCCTGACTTCACCCATCCGTTGGGCATGACGAAGAGGGTCTCCCCGCCCTGGGAGCAGGGGCGCTCCCCACCTCCCTGCCGCGTCACGCTCAGCACAGAGCCTCCCATCCCGCCACCGTTACTCAGCAGGCCTCTTTCGCGTCGCTGGATGGAGGACTGGGAGCTGTTGCCGTGGCGACGGTTGGCGGGCTTATGGGCCATGATCCAGCACACGGCGAGTCCAGAGAGTGCTGCCCCGATGGTGAACGCCGAGACTGCAGACGCCACGAGCAGGTTGAGGGAGACCAAGCTCTCAGGTTCAATCAGCAAACTCTGCTGCAGAATTCCTGAAGATTAAGAGACACAATTATGAAGATGACATTTAGTAGAACAGCAGAGTGGACATACTCCCTCAATGTCTGTCCACAGGGTGCAGTTTGAAATGATTATTATTATCATTACATATAGTGCTGTTCTACTACTTTTCCCTTCTCTAGACTTAATGTATCACCATAAATCAATAACTAAAATAACACTTATAAGTGCTGATCACCATCTTCAGCATTAAAAGGATTTTTTTTCTTTGATAATTATGTTTCGGAGGAACTTCTCTCCAGTTTGGCCTTGAGGCTCTACAAGCTCCAGGTTTCGGAGAGGCCTCCACTTGTCATCAGCAGAGCTCAGACCACAGCAGCTGAGTCTCTTTTTCTCCCTTCCTCTCCTCACACTTTCCATCCTGCAGCCTGGTCAGAGAGTCTCTCCTTGCAGCATACCATTACCTCAGTGTTTCCACCCAGCTCTAATCGCTCCCATCTGCAGACACAGCAGCACATGCCTGCCTCTGGCTCGGCCTCTCCGGCGCTTTCACCGCTCGGTTTATAGCGTGTCAGGTCTGCAGCCTGGCATCGCTGACTTCTGCCGCTATCAGTTTCTAGGAGTGGGATAAACGCTAGAAGCCCAGGTATGATGATCGCTTAGAAAGTGCCTCGTATCCTCTTTCTGTTGTCTTTTGGAAATTCAGATCCAACTAAATGGATTTTATGACTTTGAAACTGGGCTTCGACAAGCGGAACAGGTCAGAAAGAATCCACTGGAAAGAAAATTACTTTTTTTTTTTTTGGGTTTCCACTGACTTCAGAGCGATATTCAAAGAGGGCCTCTGTGCTGCTGCTGCAGTGACATCTGAGCCTCTCCACAGAAGTGACATCAAGTGACATTATACTCCACTATTTCCAGCTTGCTTACCAGCTACTCCGTTACTCTGCTTCAGATGTTCAGCTTTGAAGAAACAAAAACCTCACATCCAGGAGGGTGGAGCATTTTCCTATCCTGCAGTGTGGTATTGTCTACATGCAGATGCACCTCTTTCACATCCTCCCTAATTAAAATGTCTCACACTGGGAGCATTTCGACCTGTAGGAAGTGAAACCAAAATCCCAGCACTGCTCCCACCTGACTCAGCTCTGACAAAGGCACCAAAACACTCAGGTGCTGATATGAAGGTTGAATGGAAGCTGCTGAGTTATCATGTTACACCCCGGGTAATTAAAATGTGCCAAATTACAGAAATTGTAGTGAATAGTGTGTCATTTGGGAGTGTAAGACTTTTTTCCAGGACAAAATATTCAGTGACATGCAGACAGGTGTAATGAACGATTCGGCCACTAGGCGGCGCCTGCCTTCAGTCCACTGTACACAGCCAGAAGCATCCATGTCATAGTGCTGCAACCTACCATCACAGTCTCCTAGATGGGAGGTGGTGTTTCCATATTCCACGTCTTGTTGAAAAGGGAGCCTGCAGCCACAGAGAGACCACACATCAGCACATCACAAACTGACATTTTTCTTTGTTTGCAAACGTCACACATTAGGAAACATATAACCCCCCTAAATCACGATATACAGTTACACTGATGGGGGTGTGTAATCAATAATGAACGACTACAGCCTGCAGTAACAGAAGAAATAAAGTCTTAGCTGACTGTAAATAACTAATCAATGCAAAAACTGACCTTTCATATGACCATGCTCCCTTTTGTGTGGAAAGCACATGAATGATGATGTATTAATCGCCATAACTGGCATGGCATTTATTGGCATTTATTGACGTGTCATCCATTGTAATGGGATACACTATCGATCCCATTATTGAGTTTCTCTTGCTGTTTTAAAAACCCTCAGGGAGGTCAAAGGTGAGGGTTAGCCATACAGGTAGCAATAAGAGCCGGTAGTAGGAGCTGTGATACTGGTTTAAGATTTGCTTTTCACACATGTATTAGTACTTTATGGAGCAATTATCCATATCAATACTGAGTACTAGTAATGGGAAAGAACATTTGTCAATAATAATGGTAGCAATTTGTTTAAAAATTAATAGGTAAAGGTCTACATTCAGTGCATAAATCATATCGCGAATGGTGAACATGAAACAGCTTAATGGGTTTAAAAATAGTATGAAATAAACAACTGTAAAATTAAAATAAAGCATTTAGACCCCTAAAACCTCAGCAGGTATTAAGAGCATTTTTTTAAAATGCCTACAGTACATAATTTTGCAAAGCTAGAACCTGTGAAAATAGAAAAAAAATTGGGGACTTTTATCTTCCAGCTGTCCATGAACTCTCATCTGTGATGTGTGATTCTGTTTGGAGAATTAATCAAACCTCAGCTTAAAAGTGTGGTATTTCCTAAACAGCCCTTCTTTCTACATTTGTCGCTTAAAATTGCCCAAAAAATAAACTTTGCACAACCAGATCCTGTACATACTAAAATACCACAACAATGAAGCCATTAGATACTCATGTGAGACAAAAATTCAGGGCCTTTTCGGTTGAACTGTAGGCTGTGTTCACATACAGCAGAAAGGACACGGATATGGAAACACATTTAAAATGTAGACAGTAAAACATCTGCAATATTTGGATCATCATTGTGATATTGTAAATGTAGAAGCAATCCCAGGAATTACACTTATTTTTCCTTTTTTTTTTATGATTTGAGGCTTAAATTTATTGTTGTGGCCAGAAGACTTTTTGACTAGTCCCTGTTTCCATAGAAGTGCAGGCCTTCCAGTGAAAATTAAACACTCATAAACTGAGAGTTCAACCAATAAACACTTAGACAGGAAATTACTGTGGGCTCACTGGTTTCCTGCACCACATGATCTGTTCAGTGCAACATTTGAGTTTCAAATTTTCATTATAAAACTTTAGGAGCCTGAAAGAGATTATTAAAAAATCAACATTTTCTACTTCACTAATTTATCTTCTTTGATAGTTATGCATACCATATGAGCAGTATGTTCTGTATTCTGCTCAGGGACACTTCAGATAGGTGGATAGTCTGTGTTAAATTAGTTAAGTTAAACAATTATACTGAGTTAGTGACGATGGAACATTTATGCGTTCAGTGTGCCTGTTTATTCATTTTTCACGCCTTCTTTTATTGTATTTTTTATCGCCTATGTGTTGCATTGTTCAAACAGCATTCAGGCCTGAAAAGAAAGAAATCTCTGAAAATAACTTGTTCTGACTTTGCAGTTAACACGTCTGGGAGGTGGTGAACAGCTCACAGTGAGGTGCGTATGTTTGTTGTCCTCACCGTGTGCCTGGCCTCAGGAAGGAGCAGGTGCTGCCTCTCGTCCAGCCACAGTACGGATCCCTGGAGGCCAGACAGCTCCTGCACACACACAAAAAAGGAAACAATACATTAAGAAACGCAATATACTGTTTTTTCCCCTCCCGAATTACCATTTTGGCCATTTCTGTGGGAAATCTTCAATGAGAAACAAGTTAGGCAATAGAGGAAAGAACAACTACAGCTCTAAAATTAGCAGATCCCAGCTACTTTACTGCCTTACTAGCTCACAAGGAAGCAAGGCAGGTATAATGGATTATTAAAAAACCAAAATATGAAATGTGTCCCCACTGACCTTTATTGGAGATATATTTTAAAATATACGTAGGCACACATATTATATGTTGACTTGTTCACAGCCTGTAAGTGTGATGGATATCCGCTGTGGTGATCAGGCTCACAGCACTGTGTTCCACTCGAAAACATCTTCCTCATGTGGACGATAATAAACAAATGCCTTCTTGGTATTCACAATGAATCACCATCCTGAAGCCTCTTGCATCAACAAGTTAAACATTATTTCGCAGGGAAACAAATTCTCTCAAAATAAATATTAGACCAAACAAGTTTGCTGTGATTTGACAAACACACATGCCATCTATCTCCCGCTGACTGAAACAAAAACAGAATAGCAATTTTTATTATTGGGACAACTGCAGCAACAGGGAGCGAGAAAGCAGACACCAAAACAAAAGTTGGCCGCTAAGTACAACCTTGGCTAACGGCCACTGCTACTATTTAAAATGGACCCAATTATCAGCCAAGCAAATAATGACGGAATGGAAAATACTGTCAGAGACAAAAAACAACTGTGATTGTTTGTCACTCACTTCATGCAGCGCGAGTGAAGGTGGCATCGAGATGTGGGGACTCGCACCAGGCAGGAGGGGAAGGCCAGCAGCAGAGTGTGGCTGCTGCGATCCAGTGACAGAGACAAGAGCTGACGAGCCTGAGGAGAGTCTTCACCACACCTGCAGACAGAGAGAGTGAGGACAGGAGGCAGGAGGTGAGGAGCCACGAGAGGGAGGTCACTGTAGTCTGTTTGGCCTCACATTACTCAAGCGGCAGGGTCAAAGGCCCAGTCTGTCGGTACTTCAAACACAAAGCCCCTCGATACAAATGGTCACAATATCAGGGGATCAGAACTGTGTGGTGGGAGGAAATAAAGTGTCTCTTCAGTTTGCTGCCAGTAAAATAATACTTATTGCTGTGGTCAAGTCTGTTAATGTAATACTCAGAGCAGCGCAAGACAATTTTTACATCTAAATTAAGGTTTTCTGGTGCTACAAAAGGTCAAGTCAAGAGCAGTGAATATCTAAATTTTGATCAGTCCAGCAAGAAAATATGTCCAACAGGGCTGAAATGTTTAGCTGATTAATCAATAAGCAGGCTGACAGATAATTTATAGTTAATTTAGTTGTTGTTGATTGCTGCCATTTCAATGATTTTTTCAAGCTAAAATACAAAACATCCTCTGGTTCCAGCTTCTCAAAAGTGCAGCTTTAACAGTAAGGGTGCACACCTTTGATCCCCTCCGCCAAGTTGCCTAAATAGAATGTAACAAGTTGGCATTTCTATAAGATATCAGACAACAGATTTGCTTATTTTCCTTGTCATATCTGACAAAGTATATATATTTGGGCTCTTTGCATTGTTGTTCAAATAAAACAAGCTATTTAAAGATGCTGTCTTCGATCTGTGAAGGTATTTTTCATGTTTTTCTGACAGTTTTTAGACTAAACCAATAATTGGTTAAGCAAGGAAATAATTTGCAGGTTAATTAAAATACAACAAGCAAATATTTTCTTACAAAACTTAAAACAAAAGTTCCAAGCAACAAAAATAATGCACCTATACCTTTTTTTAACTTTTGTTTTAGCAACTAAATCTTACTTATATTTATTATAATGTGATTGAAATATATTTAAATGCTCACTACCTGCCTGTAGCATTACGCTTTCACAAACAACTGCTGTGCGTTGAGCTGTTTTCAATCAGAATAATCAGATTAGTCAGGTTGGTGGACAGTGAGATTATTAGTTTATTGCATGAGTGATTGATCCACTACGCTTCAACGCTTAGACGGAAGCCCAACAGAATTTAATGTGCTGGTGTCCTTTAATTGCCACCGCAGAGGCTGCCGCTGCCACTGTTCAGCAAACATTGGATAGTCCCTCTCCAAATATATACGTGAATATACCAGTAATAGATACAGCCAAAGAAATCCCTGAAAAGGCTTTCAGTGCGAGCCGCACTTCAAAAATGTAAAAATCTGATATTTAAATAAGTGAAGACAGTTCTCAAGTGGAGTTATCAACTGGAAGCAGGTACAATGGGACTTGATATAGTTGGAGCAATATGGCACGAATTATAATGTAGTGGAGATTAGGGACAAAGATCTCGACTCACTTCTCCGGATTGAATCCCTCCACCTCCTCCAGAAACACACTGCTGTGTGAGGCTGAATCCCCGTTGGGAATCATGAGGAACTTGAGGATGGTCCCTCGGGTGGAGCCCAGGAACAGAACTGTACGGTTCTTATGCGGTCCGGCCTCCGTGTCCACCACCATAGCTGTCAACTGGTACCTAGATGCATGTAGAGGTCGATAAATTAGTTCAATTAAGCACATTCCCTATCATTTTTTGATGTATGCGTCCCTGTTGCATGGTGTTGAAAACTTCTCCATGGCTTTTTCTGTGTACCGTCCCATAGTCTTGACCACCCAGGGCCTGTGTCCCAGCAGTGGAACCGTCTCATCCATTAGCGGGTGGGTCTTCACGAAGTTCAGCACCTCGTCTGGCAGCGTGGTAGAGGAGCTAAATCTGGATCCCTGCACTGCACAGCCTCCTGGCCTGCAGGCAGAGAAAGAAGCAGAGACAGAAAGTGCAGAAGAAGAGATACAGAGGGAGATAGAAGTCCAGAGAGACAAAGAAGAAAGGAGAAGCCAGAGGCATTCATTTTCTTCACCCACTGGAGGCTGTATTAGAAGATTTGCTGAATAGCGGTGAAGGAGGAGTGTGATTGACAGCTGGAGCTGATATGAGGGGAGCAATATGTGAGATAGATGCTCAGGACATCAGCACTGCAGCATTCTGCTCAAGTTTTGCTCGTATTCACAACAATACCTCGGTTTGGGCACTGCTTCGTCTGGGACAGGTGTCCAAATAGACTCTGGGGATTTTTGCTCTTTAAAGCGGCCTTCAAAGACATGAGCAAGCTGCTGCATGTCAAACACACACACGGCAGAGCCAGGGATGCTGCCGGAGATAAGAGGGGAAAACAGCGGTGAGCAAAAGTAACGCTTGCCTGTATTTGTGTACATGCTTTGTATGTTTTGGTACCTGTTAGGCGGCGTGGAAAAGAGACCGAGGATCACGTCTCTTCCCTGCATGTGGATGATGTTGCTGGTGGCGTGCAGGAGGTTGAAGTAAAAATGCGAGTCTCCGGGGACAGAGCAGTTGAGCCGAGCCTTTAGAAATGTGGTCCACTGCTTCTCGAGGACACGCTGCGAGCCACCCAGGTCTGCTTTACACACCCGAGCCACACGGGACACCATTACCTAGAACAAGAGAAAGGGAAAGGTGTAGCAAAACTAAGGGAGAATGTAAGGAATAGAGGCAGGCAAGAAGAGAAAGAAGAAGAGCACCTTTTCCAGATGATGAAACTCCATGGCCATCTCTCTGAAGAAGAAATAAATATGAGGCCCCCACTCCATGGCGCTCACAAAGTAGGGCTCTGGAAAACAAAATGAGAAAAACACTGCTTCGGTACCGAACTGCAGCATCCTGGGGTCAAAGTGACGCTCCACAGTCCCTGACTCGGTGCTGTAATAACAACCACATCAACATGGACCGCTGCCGTCCACCAGCCCGGCTCATTAAATATTCATGTCCTGTTTAATTTATCATCATGGACAAGATGATACACATTATTTATCATTTATTCATCCAGCACTGTTCTGGTGCTGACCTGCCCTGGCTTGTTTTCCTCTCTGTGGAAAACAGGCTGGAGGAAGCCTTGTTAAAATCCTGAATCTGTAGAGTCTGACTAACCTCAATACATCACTCTGTCCCAGCGTGTTCCACTTACAATAAATCTATTAGATGGAGGCCTAATCATGCATTCTTTTGCTGAATGCAGCTTATTATTTAGCCACCCCAAATTGTCATATTCACCTGTGAGCCACTTAAGAAAAGACAGTCGTAGCAGTTTAATTTTCTTTTAGTAAAGTACCAAAGATAATAGTGATGGTTTCTGTTATTTGCTTCCTGATAGTCTACTGAAGGTGTCTGGCTCTGGAGGGTCATTTTTAATGCGCCTGCCTTTAAAAGTACCTCTGAACCATTTGGAGTCGTGCTTGACTGTGCGTAGGGCCGGGCTGTCGCCGAGGCTACGATAGATCACCGCATCGATGGCCAGGAAGTCTGTCACGGTGCCGGTAAAAAGACTTCCATCTGAAAGAGAGAGAGAGGAGATTAAGAAGAAGAAGAAGAAGAAGGAGAAGACACAGATGGAGAGATAGCACAAGGTCAGGAAGATTAAAACCAAACAAGCAATGCAGCGAGAGGTCTGACTATAAATCATTTGTAAAGGTAAACACAAGGGCACAGACGTTTAATGTCTGGAACTGAAAACTGAGTCTGATGTCTGCTACAAAGACGCCAGACTTCATCTTCAGAGTGCAAAGTGAAGTTGCTACCTGCAAATAAAGCCACGTTGGCATGTCGTGGATCATACGGGCAGCGAGCCATCCCACTGACAGGCTCTCCCACCATTTCCAAAGTGTCTCTCTGTAACAGGAACAAATAATATAGATGAACCGACTGGAAGATAAACACAGGATGACCATCTGACAGATAGATGGATACTAACAGTGTAGTTGGCACACAGTGGGTTGAAGGCGTTTGTTCCACATACAAACAGGCCGCCGTGCTGGCTGAGCAAAACCTTGATGAAATTACGACACTCTCCCTGTAGGAAAAAAAACAAAGGCAGTGATTACAGAAGAGGGAAAAAAAAGGTAGAGGGCGATGTGGAAAAGACAGTTCTGAAGCTACAGCTACGCTGCCAATGAGAGCAAGCAGACTGTAGTGTGAAGTATGAAGAATGCAGCTTAAAACAGCCCATAAGAAGAACTAACACCCTCAACCACACTCCATCTGGAGGAACAACAGGATGGAACTATAGACGAGTCCTAAAAGTGATGCTGCTGACTGAAGTTTAAACTTGATCCCTTTGTGACGGCATTTCACAACGTTGTCTGAAGACATGAAGTTAAAAATCAATACAGTGTAACCGTGTGAGTAGATGAGTAATACCTTTTTTAAAAAAATAGCTACACATTTGTTCATCAGAAATGAACAAATAGAAGTAATTAGAGGAACAGCTTGGAAATGTCTTACCACTCTAGTGTCTACGTAAGAGACATACAGCTGCAAACAGCAGTCCACTAGTTTAACACTGAAATCTCTGTCCAAAGGTAATGAAAATCTACCAACAACACCTTTAAGATCACTGTTTAACACGCTATACCTTATTTCATCTGTACAGCAGTTGCCAGGCAACACATGGAGACTCCAGAAAGTCAACACTCCTATACTTCCCGTAAACACATGAAAGAGGGATGGGTCTTGTCATCTAACTGTTGCTAAGAAAGTACACTGAACAAATACATAAAGGCAGAACGCAAATAGTCTGCTTTTCTAGCTTAGAGAAAAAGTTTCAAAAATGATCTTTTTGTTTGTTTTGGACAGCAAAGGGTTAAATTTAGGCGATAGGTTTTTGAGATGTTCAACCGGTTAACCACTGAGTTAACCCGACCTCTAGTCAGGCGTGGCTTTAAAGGACAGTAATCAGATAGTGTGACCAACACACAGACACTCCTTTGAGCGGTGACTATATAAGATCGTCTTAAAATGCAGCTTTATTGAAATGACACGATGGCACCCATGATAAAAGAAAGATGAGACCTAGCTGTTGTTGTGCTGGATGTTGGGATGTAATTTAGGGCTGTAGTCAGACACTAGAATGTCCACAACTCCACCATTTGTTGTCTAAGAAATCCCCTAAGACAGCTCTGGATGTCAGATAATGAGAAAAATATCCACCAACTTCACCGAGTCCTTCAGGAAGAGTGGGACATTCCACAAGCCAGCATTGATAACCTCATTGATCTTACAAATGGTGTGATTTTTGCTCCATGAGCCCACTCTCCATCTGCCCGTATCATTTAAAATACATGGCACACCTGGCTGTTTCATGACTTCTATTCTGTTGTAGAGATGCCATGTGTTGGAACAATACATACTTACTCCTCTAAGTTAGACAGGATGGATAAAATACTACCTTCTGTGTTTATATTTTTGTTCAGTATAAATGAATTTAATCCCCAAATGTGTACTTTAGTAACATCTGTATTCCATCCAGGTGAGTGTAATGCACGTATTGTATATTTTGGCTCACAGGTATTTCTCACTAGCACTACTAAATGAAATAGAGCATTTGCTAATGCTATTAGTTCCACTTGTTTCCATTTCTCTAAAAAAAAGGGGGGGGTAAAATGTCTGCTATTAGAACAGTAACAACAAGTAATGGTGATGCTGAGCACTCACCTATAGCTCTTATAGGTCTCTATAGTATCCAGACTGCTACTACTATATGCCAGCTGATTATTCATAGTCATAGTTGTTGAATTAATAGCCTAAGCATTATAATTGGATGTCCTTATCTGAGTTAGAAGGTTTCGACTAACACGCTGTATTTCACTTGTCTGTCTTGTCCGTCTCTCCACCTTTCCTCAAAGGGCCTGTTTTCCTCGCAGTTTTAAGTCTTGTTTTTTTTCCCCACTCTTACATCATCTCCCCTTTCATCTGTGTTGTTTGAAACAGCACGTCTTCTCCTTTATGTTATCCCCCCACCTCATTCTCGGTACCTGGTGGCTGCCCTGTCCTCCTTATGTGTTTCTTTCTTCGTTTTCCTCCACCTACACACATCGCATCCCTACTAGTGCCTCCCTTTCTCAACTGATTTCAATTACTGTTTCCTCCCAGCGGCTGTGTCACCCTCCCTGCTCCGTTTGTTCTATAATGTTTCCCGTTGCCTCTCTTTCTTTTTCCACGAGTTCCGACCACATTTCATTTTGCCCGTGGCACTGCTGCGTTTTTCACAGTACAGCTTGTATTTTATCTGGACTACCATTCCATCAAATCTGTATTCTTTTTGTAGATTTGATCCCATGTTACACAACATCGTCAACTATCACTTTATATGCGCTCATGATCTTCCCACTTCCTCGTTTTCGCCGCCGGCTACGAATGATGTATGTGAAGGAACCTGGCACGAGGCAGGTTCTCATAAAGCTGACTTTCAAGCTTCACGGGCACCAGGTAGCATTTCTCTGAGCCGGCGTGATTAAGTGATGTGCTGATTCTGTATCAACAAGATCAAATTTGTGTAAATACTGTATGCAGGTGCACCCACAGGAAATAAGGTTTCTGTAACAGCTGTTGTGTCCGTCCATGCATGTGATAGTGTAGATAGCGATGGTGCGTGTATGAGTGGATCTCAAAGTCTGCGCGAGTCATAACGAGTACTTTACCTCGTGTTTGCCCTTCATCCGACACACTCGAATGTCATTCTTATTGGATTCCCATGTCCTTTTCTGAAATAGACGAACCACAGTCAGAGCTTTATGATGCATGTATGTGAACAGTGGCATTTGTTTGGTTGTGTGAGTGACTAACAGAGTCTCACCTTACTGTAGAACATCTCATCACCTGCCATGTTATCCAGCTCCACTCTGTACAAGTCATCTCTGCAAAATACATAACACGACAGCTTACTCCCAAAATAATACCGAGATATCAAGATGTAATGGTAATTTCTCATACATGATATGAAAAATGTAAAAGAAAAGGGGCATTGTAGCAGCTTATGTTACTACTCTTTCTTTTTTTAAAAATTAAATATACGTATAAAATTTGGGGGTCACCCAGACAATTTCATGTTTTCAATAAAAACTCACACTTTTATTCATGTGCTAACATAATTGCACAAGGGTTTTCTAATCATTAATTGGTTATCCTTTCAACACCATTAGCTAACACAATGTAGCATTAGAACACATTAGAACATTACTGATGGTTGCTGGAAATGTTCCTCTGTACCCCTATGTAGATATTCCATTAAAAATTTCCAGCTAGAATAGTCATTTACCACATTAACAAGGTCTGGACTGTATTTATGATTCATTTAATGTCATCATCATTGAAAAAATGCTTTTCTTTCAAAAATAGGGACATTTTTAAGTTACCCTAAACTTTAAATGGTAGTGTACATGTGGATGCATCATCTGTGTTGCACAAAACAGTGACCTGCTTCATTTATGTCTAATCAAAGTGCTGTTGCTGCTGTTGTTGTTGGCTTAATGGGAGACACTATAAGTTATTACGGTCATGTTTTAAACCATATCAATCTGAAACTCCCCCAGTTTATTATTTATAGTATGGCAAGGAATTTTCAACATTACAAAGTTCCTGAAATGCCATGTTTAAATATGCAAATTAGGTATTATCTATCAAAATATGTGCAAATTGATAATAAATCTGAACATTAGATACATTTTTTCGTTTTATTTTGTTGACACATTAGCATTAAAGGCTTTTACTGAGGGGATTGTGGACATCTTTCTTTTCAGTTACTGTCAACGGCCAGAAAAATCCGTTTTCACCATGTTTTTAGGGATAAAGTGTTCTATAAATCCAGCCATGAATGATATATGAACAAAGTGTTCAGCAGAAACCTTCAGAAAATGGAATGTTTGGTGTAAGGTACTGAAATCGTGATTTCTGGCTCAGAGTATGAGAAAAACTGATTCTGGGAAAATGGACTTTAAAGATACATGCCAATTATTTTTTGTATTACAAATTTTCTGAAATGTTGAATGTGCAAGACAGGTATTCTGTCATTAAATAGGTGCTACTCCGTCAAGGTCCAGTTGTCAAAGTGTGGTAAAATGAACATGTAGATGTGTATTTTGGATCTTGTCTTGCTGGTCTAAAAGAAGACATACTATGGAAGCAAAATACTGTAAAATTTCAGTATTTTTCAATATTTATTAGTGCATAGAGAAACACTGTTTTGTAATTGTAGTGTCTATATCTTAATGTGCTTATCTGCCTACAAACACTGATCAGAATTCTGAAAATGTGAAAAGGTCAGAGTCAAAATTTTTGTTTCACTCTGTTAACATATTAGAGTCAAAGGTTTTTCCTCAGAGGGTTTTGGATATCTCTTGTCAACACACCATAAATCAGAAATGACTGTCAAGAGCCAGAAAATCTCATTTCTCCATGTTTTATGGAATTAAATGTTCCATAAGTCAGGCTATGAAAGACAAATAAACCAAGCAGACAAAACAAAGTATGCAAATATTGACCAGTGCATTAAAACACCATTTTTATTCTTCTAATGTTGATTTCAAAAATGTTACCAAAATGTCATTTTTGTTGGACTGCCACCTGTTTTTTGTGTGGGGTTTTTGTACGTGTTGCGTGACACACATCTACTCTATTGAAATGCCAATCTAAAACCATGCATAGTTAAACTGTGTTTGAATTGTGAAATGATTCAGTCAAACGGGGTGGATTATTATTTATTTGTGGGTCATTTTAACAAAAGGACCCGTTTTGGCAGCTATTTTCCTTCCACTGGCATAATGCAATTCTTATTTTCCATGCACAAGAGAAATGTGAACAAACAGCTTTCACTTGACATTTAACAACAAGACTGAATACATCATCACTGGAACGCGCTGAAATGTCCTCTGCAGAGTGACAGCAGATGGAAGCAAACGAAAGCAAAAACATATTAATGCGAACACGTCAGTAACACACAGTTGGTGGCGGTTGCTGTTGGTTACCTGGCTCCTATGTAGAGTGTGCGGTTGACTTGGAGGACCGTCTGGATGTGCAGTTCCTGTCTTTGAGCCGAACGATGAGCTCTGCCCAGGAACACTGGGTACCTCCTCACCACTGACACAAACACACAGACAGACAAACAGACAGGGAGGATTCTTTGTTAAAAAGAAAAAAAAAGAACAACAAAAAACAAAGTGCCTTGCTCAAGGCTTCTGTGATATCTGAGGACAGAGTGAGCACTTTTTCCATCTATATTTACTCAAAGTGCTCCGGCAGCCCGTAAAACAGCTCCTCTAACCTTCACTTTAATAGTGTCTTTGCTCATTCTTGATGCTTTTGTTTAGGAAAACAAAGATAATGGGCAGAGACGAATGGTAAAGCAGTTACTGAAACACTTAGTGCTTTTTGCAGGTGTTGATGAGAAAAACTGTGTGCAATCACTATTGTTATTATTTTATTATGCATAAAAAAAAAGTAATTTCCTCCTTCTCCCCCCTACATCTCAGATAAACGATGATACGGACGAGGTGAAAAGAGAGAAGGTGGCAGGATCAGACTATGAGAAAGTTTCGAAGAGGAGGCCTCCGCAGGGAGCCCTCATCATCAGGAGACAGATTGGGAAAATGTCTCACTGTCCTTGACTGCAGGCGAGGGAGAGAGGACGTAGCAATTCATCTCCACCTGTCTCCCCTCCCCTTCTCCCTTCCACCACTCAGCCTTCTCCCTTGTCATCTGTATCCCCCATCCAGTCCTCAAGAGCTATCATCTTTGCTCCCTCTCAGTTTGTTTCTTTTCTCCCTTACATGTTCCTTTCCGTCTCATGTTCATTAATTTGCAGCTGCAGAAAGACAGAGTGAAGTTTCTTTATTTATCTGCACGCCTGGGTAGCTCCACAGTAGCTCCACACCAAAGCTCTCACCCTTGACTCCCTGATTTCCACATCTACCGCCGGGCCATTCATCAATGCTGCACGTATGCTTGTGCACGTACACGCTCACAAACCCCCCACTGCACACACACACACACACAGGAAGGGGGAAGGACACATACCCTCTATGGGGACGTAGCTGAGTGGACTGGGTTCCTCTGGGAATGAGCCATCAGCCAGTTGAAGCAGCAGGAGAAGAAATGTGAGGGGAGGAGCCATGGTTGCCATGGCAGCAGCACACATGCACTGTTAACAAAGAGAGAAGGAAGAGAAAAAAAAATTCATTGCGCACTGTATATGTCTTTGTGTGGGCAATGGGTGATGAGAGTACATGTGAGTGTGCGTGCATTGACATTTTGACAGAGTTTCTCAGTGCAGAGTGACCAACAGGTATGTCTGTGTGTGTGTGTGTGTGTGTGTGTGTGTGTGTGTGTGTGTGTGTGTGTGTGTGTGTGTGTGTGTGTGTGAGAGGTCAGAAGTGCAGCAGGGTGACTGCTGCCACAAACCTGGATCCAGCAGGGAGCTAATGTGCTCCTATTGTCTGCTCTGGAGGTAAAATGGGGGATCTATTGTCAGAAATGTCACTCCATTGTCAAACATTTTGAATCGAAGGGAATTCTCACAGCCATAAAGCACACCAAGAGACAAAACACTCACTGAGTTACACAGTCACTTTGGGTGGTAATGCTCCTCTCACTAATTGTGTGTCTGTAAAGACATATGAAGGTTTATAACAGGTAATTAGACACAATAAAAGAAAGAGACGGTGTGAGAGATGAGTGGAGGGACTTGGGTAAGCTGCACAATGTCTCTTTAGCCGATAAAAGTCAAGAAAGCACTTAAATCATGAGGAAGAACAAGGAGGAAACAGTCTTTAAAAAGTTAAGAGGCCACAAAAGGGTCACACTGTGCAAGACGGAGGCACATCTACAAAATAAGACACAAGTTTAAAGTCAGTGAGCTCAATGTCAGCGGGCCAACAACTTGATACTAAGGTGTAAAGTTTTCAGTGTTTACCATCTTAGCTTAGCATGTCGGCGTGCTTGCTGATCAGGACTAAAAACGTCAATAGTCCTGCAGGGATTTAATCATAAACTACAGTATTGGATCACCAAAGCATGAGGGTGTCGTTGTGACCTATTTATTGGTTTTTGAGACACTTCACTCAAATTTACATGTTAACCTCATGGTGGCACTCGAGAGAAAGTCAGCTAAAATCATTCACCCTCTGGAGACCATGCTTGTCTGGAAAAATTTCACAACAGTCAATCCACTAATTATTGAGATGTTTCAGTGGACAGACTCACTGACATGCAGCCACAACATGCCCAAGAACACACAAAAGGGGTCAAACTGTCAAAAGAAAGCATCCTGGTGGTGTATATCAGAATCTTATGCACCTATTAAACCAAGACAGTGGAATAACACTGCTGCACATAAGGCACTGCGAGACATAAATCGCGGCAGCCACACCATCAAACACATGTTTGAATGTGGAAGCTTTTCTATCTCCGTGGCTCAGCTACACAGCTTGTGTGGCGCTACGAAGCGTCTTTGATGTGAGAATTCTTTGAAAGGGGAGAGAAGATGTGAGGAGAAGGAAAGAAAAGACAAAATGAGGAGAGCGTAAAGGGCGGAGTACTTCGGGGGTTTTGTCTTGAGCTGCAGAGAGAGCTGGCGAAATCTTGGAAATAAGGCGAAAGTTTGATGGAACACAAATGTAAAGAAAAGGTTAGAAACAGAAGAAAAGATGCGGGTAATGGCAACACTGCTCCCATCAACTTCGGCTGAATGCCATACCCCATGTTTCCCCCAACCCCCGCTTACTTCCTTTCATCTTCCATCTCTCCACCACCTCCTCCCTTCATTTTTCTCTTCTTGTCCCTCATCTTTTCTGTTTCGAGATTAAAAAAAAAAGGAGAAAAAATGTTGCCAGTGGTGAAGCACCAGGTAGAGAGGTAGATGTGTTTGTTGCTAAGGTGATGACAACTGCTATTTGAAGCACACACATGCGCCTAGATGTAACACACACATACACTCGTATACATAAGCAGAGTCACCTGCTTTGCCAACACTTCAGACTGGGCCCGAGATTGAGTGACAAGCTGTTTGAAGACATCAGTGAGACGATGCGGGCTGCAGACTATTCTCTTGGGCCACTTCAAATGAAATTCCAGCTCAGAGATTGCAGGTTTGACATCTCTAAGCCTTCTCCTCATCAGCGGCATTGGAGGAGCCCTGAGGGGAGGGGTGGGAGGTTTGTTTCATCTGACTCTCCATTGGGAGTCCCTGGACTAGAACTGATGGAGTCGGGTTTAGGGTCAGCCTCATTTCATTATGGCCATTTCATGAGCGGAGATCCAAATTTGATGCTTAAACCTAAAATGAAATTTTTGCTGTCTGTGGTGTGTCGTCCGTGGGGATGGATGGAAGGAATTAAATGAAGCATGTGTTCCAGTGAGATTAGCTAGCGTAAGGACAAGCTTTGGCACATTAAGCCACTGCCACCGTGATGCAGTTTGTTTCGAAAAAATTGTACTCCATTTTCTTGTCATAATTCTGCCAAATCTGAGCACACAATAATGATATACAGACACACACACACACAAAGATGCTCCTCGTAACTGCTAAACTTGCCTGAGAATCCCCAAGTTTTAAAGTTTCCTTCAGTGTAAAGTAATTGTACAGATCAGTGTATAATTGCGGGACTTTTTGTAACATAGCTGACATTTTTGCTGTTTTCAGGCCTAAAATCAAGCAAACACAGCATGGAATTTTTCGACAAAGATTCTTCTAAAATATTCTATATAAAATTGTGTAAAATTGAAATTGAAAGTTATTTATAAAGATATTGTAGTAAACCTGTTGACATGCGATAAACTCACACACTACTTCATATTAAATAACTTAGAAAACCTTGGAGTCTTCCAGTCTTTTCTTCAGGAGGAAATGACATCATGTGGAGCAGGTCATGTGATCTGGAATTAACACACTTCCTTGAGAGACGTTTTTGTAATGGATAACTTAGTTGAAAGTGATTTCTCGGACACAGATGCAATTTGTTTTTTTCCATATAAAATTTGATATTTTGCCAAAAAAAGAAATATCTGTCAAGATTACCTGAATTTAATAAAAAGAACACAATCAAAATAATTTTTGAATAAGCTCATTGTATTATTGTTTAGCTAATTAGAAGCAGGTTGTTATTAAATTCAGATGGTTATTTAGTTGACATTTTAGTGATATCCACTCATTTTTTATTATTAATAAGTGATTGTTTCCACAATTAATTATTATGGAATTTGTCAAGACATGATGATAATGAACATAAAGAACATTAGCTTTTTTACTTTTAATAAAAATGTATACAAGATATACCCCATGGACTTCAAAAGTCCCTCAATTATATATTGATCTGTACATTATTGGGTGTACTGCAAACTGGAGCTGATAGTAGATATAATGTACAGGCTATAATCTATAATATGTATGTAATCATATCCTAAGAGCTTCAGTAGATGACATTCTCTTTTTTGTTCTTTAAGACGTTTAAACTCTCATCCTAGAGGCTTCTTCAGTTTATCAGAGAACCAAAAAAGAGGTCCAGTTTCCTTTTACTGAAGCTCTACAATGACCTGGATGACAAAGAATCTACACAGTCCTGATTCATCATATGTTTAATGGTACTAGCCAAACAAATTTAGGTTAAAATAATAGGACTCTTCTCTACCTAAGAGTGTTTCTCATTTCATTACATCTTCTGTTTATATCAAACCTCAGTGGTGATTACAGATATATATCTTTTTGACAGTAATACAGAAAGTCTCATCAACATATTCTTCTGAAATGCTGACACTTTCGTCTGTCGGATTAATCCCCAGATGTTTGTGGTCAAAACTTGTGACATGCAGACAAAAACTGAAGCAATGTTAATTAGCATATCTCGCTGCATAAAGCTGTTCTACATAATAATTCTGCCACAACCCCATGACGTTTGTTCTTCTCTCTCTCACACAAACTGCACATGCGACATACCCCACAACCAATCACTGATGAAGCTTCCTCATTAGTGTGCATATCGATTAAGGTTATTGATCCATAAGATAAACCATTGAATCTGCTCCAAGGCCAATATATTTAAGCTCTGTCGCCAGCCAGTTCCGTGACAAAGGCAGTACTTTTAACGCTTGAGGCTCTAAAAAGATTTTCGGGCACAGCTTTGACGTTCGCTTATCAAGGGTTCTGAGTTGTCCATGTGGGGCCACAAGACAGAAAAGAGAGAGAGAGAGACAAAAGATAAAAGATGGAAGTGATTTTAATAAAACATAGCAAAAGAGGAAGAGGGATACCGTCTGTTATAGACTTCCAGCTCATCAAGCTATAAAAAAACAGCCCGGTGACAGAATGAGTATCAGGAAATCAAGGGACGGAGAGGCGAGCGAGTGCAAAGCAGAAAGCGTGTTATGCTATTTGTGTCAGATCATGTTGGTGTGATAGGATTAAATGGTGTGACACCGACACTGTTATCATGGGATCCACGTAATGATGGCGACAGGCACACGGTGTAATCTAGCCTCATCAGGCAACCCATTAGCAAATCACCTGCTAACACCCACATAATTAGCCAATCAGCAGGTCATCTAAAGGAGTATACACACCTGCTTTCACCTCTTATCTGTTTGTCCATATGTTTTGTGCTCATCAGCTGGGATTGGGCTTCATTTCATAGAGTCTTGTTCTCCCCGTTCACCTGCTACAGCTGCAGGAACAACGGGGGACGAGCAGCATGCTGGGAATTTCTATACATCCCCCCCAGTATGTCAACAAGCCATGTGAAAGTTATCTATTTAATGATTATCTTTTTCATATTTGCTCACGATCCCAGCCTAAAATACCTCAGTGGCCCTTAGTGTATATTGGACATGCTCATATTTGCACAAGGCAGCTCAAGTATTAAAGCTGCTGAGCAAGATCAATACTCTCTCATTCTGCTAAACAGAGACAGAATATAGAGCATCATCTCTGTCCACACTGACCACGAGGAAACGCTGACACGTAAATCCTAAATGTCCGAGCAGCCCTACAGACTCACGCTGAACCAAACCCAACCCAGTGAATTGTTAAGAGCCTTGACCTGTGCTGCACCCAACTACAGCACGGTCTTTATTTAATGCTGTGATGTGTGACAGAAATCAAATGAGTAAAATCCAGATCCATCTTTTTCGTGGCACTGACATTTTGCTCATCGTTGCATTTGAGCTGTGGGTTTTTTTGGTGTTTTGTTTGTGATTCATTGTGTTGAATATGTTGTTTTGATTAGGTCTACAGGCAAAATCTATTTCTCTCTCTCTCTCTCTCTCTGATTCCTTCCTCTGTCTCTCACTCTCTGTTTGGCTGCTGCAGCCACTCCACTCTGTGCCTTTGTTACCGTAGCAACCAATAGCAAAGCTACGCAGAGATGTTCTATTGCAGTGGATGTAAACGTGAGGAGGGCGGGTCCGCCTTCCTCACATACATGCCTACAAATGTGCGAGATTACCAGCACACAGACACACACTCATGTATGCACTTCAGTTTGAACCCCGATGCATGTCCTTTCATATTCGTGTGCATGAACACATACGTGGACATAGATATAAGGAGGTGGGGGTCCCTGCTCTCTCTGCATGGAGGGGGATGGGGGAGCTGCAAGCATTTTGTCTCCACATTATCCACACACAGATGTGTAATGTCACAGATATGAAACGAGGAGGTCGGTAATAGAAAACACAACAATGCATCATGTCATTATGCTTCTATTTTAATGGGATTTTGGTGTCAAAGATGCAATATTTCTACTGAATCTATCCATCCGGGAGAGCGAGCAGCATAGTCACTTTCTTTCATTTACAAAAACATTCTCGTGCTCATTACAGAAAACAACTTTAAAACTTGATTGTTGACAAAAACAAGGATACATGACAGGAACTTTTTTTTTACCCCCTGAAAAATGAATTTTCCAATTCCAGCTCCAAGATTTCCTCAGCTAGATTATTATGACAGGTTCATCTACAATTCCCCCCTCCAAAAAAAGACGAATCAAAAAAGTCGGATTCAAAAAATTGTCAACCGTAAAGCCGAGAGTTCACACTGGATATATCCGCATTGAAGACACGGCTGAAATAGAAATCCTTTACACCCTGTTCTCATTTGTAACACACTTGCTCCTTGAGGACAGTATGCAGGTTAAAGCCCGGAATAAAGCAAGATGGCCTGAGGGTGGAAACACAGACACGGGCTAAACTGGGAGAAGTGGGTCACCTTCACATTCCAGCACTCCATGCTATCGTTTCATTAATAGACTTAAAAAAGATATTCAAAGAAAGTGAAAAGGCTGCACAGACAAAAAAGCGTTGAGGAATTCGGCATGCCTCATTTGCTAATGGTGTGTTTCTAATTCCTGCTAGCTCACTGGAGAAGGTTAAGACCAACATTTTATGACTCTACAAAATAAATCTATCATAGCTTGTCTGTCAACAACACCTGGATGCGCATTGTGAGTCCTTAGCAGATGTTACTTTCAGGTGTCTAGCCTCGAGCTTTAAGACAATGTTGTAAAGTGTTCCTGAGTGCTGTTTCAAGGATGGACTCGACACACAAATCAACATCACATTTGGCTAACTGGGAAAGTCTGCCTTGAGCTGAAAATGCTTTGGAAAGCAATGTAGCTGTAGGATTTATGCACCAGGAATTCAGCTCGCGCAAAAACAGTGACAATCACGCATATATTGCGAGACAATTTATAGAACCTGCACTAAAAATGCAGAATTAACATGATGGGAGCATCTCCACCGCAGGCCATTTTGAAAGTGTCTGTAGGGATGCGTTAAAGCTTGGATTTACTATTGCTGCTTGTTGTAATTCCTAACTTTTTAAAACAAGCTTTATGTTTATAATATAGCACAAGAACATAGCTCTAAAAGTGACATTATCAATCAAGGAAAAACATGTTGTAAATGTGCTGAGTTTTTATTTCATGTCAGAAGGTGGGAATCCTCTCATTCAAACAAATGAATGGATAAATAAAGAGAATCTGGAGTGAGTAAAAGGCCAAGTTTTAATGCACGTGTTGAGGATAACTTCCTTGTTATTTGAGCAGATTACCATTTTGGAAAATTTGGAAATTTTGTATGCTTGTCTATACGGTGTTTTTTATGTGCTAGAAAACATATCATAAGCAAAAATAACCACTTAATGCCATTGTTGAGCATTAGCATCTCAGAATCGGCTTCTGGTTTGAACATATATGGCTGAATTGTGTTGCACTGAATAGTTTTAGTGTTTGAGCAAAGTTGTTGTTGAGCTGATGTGCTTGAGCTGCATCAAGTGGCAGAGATGTGGTTGCAGAGTGAGGCAGTGCAGGAGACATTTGCACCTTTCTGGAGAAAGCACTAGTGTACTTACATGTAAGTCATTTTAAGGTAGTAAGAGATTATTGTTATTGAAAAAACTATGCGACTTTGATCTACAGAGATGAGTTTTTAGGTGTTTAATTAGCAATTGGAGGGGCACATTCAAATGAAGAGATTGATAACGTGAGATAAATCTCCTAGATATCTGTTTAATATAAAGCTTCTGCCAGCAACAGCACTTTACAGTTTTATATGGGGTTATGTGCTGGATTGTATCTTGACTGGGAGCAGCGAGTCCCCAGTGACCAGCCTTGAACCTACACTTCGATTATAATGTGCTAATGCTTTAGGGGTGCTGATAGTGGGATATTTTTACCTTTTGACAGAGCTGAGCTGAATGCTTCCCCTCTTTCCAGTTCACCTTCATGTTAACCTACATGAAACCTTAGAATGTTATCAGTCTTCTTATCTAACACTCAGCAAAAAACCAAATGAGCACATTTCAGTTACAATGCGAACCCATTCACAAAGCTGTAGCACTCATTTGTTAAATGTACACACATCGCTGCATAGAGAGCTACAATTGTACGAATGACATATGCCACTATTGTCAGCTGGGACTCTGAGAGTTTGAAGGGAGCTCAGAATGGGTACTGTGGCGATTATTATTTGTGGTATTAGAAATCTCCTTCAACAGGCGGCAATACAGGTAGAACCACACGGTGTCAAAGGAAACAGGCTGGAGTGAAAAGAAAATTAATACATGGATATTTATTCAGATACAGGGGCTTGTTGGCATGCAAACACAGGAAAGAGCAATTGTGCACACATGCACACAGAGTCACGCACTCTTCAGCAGTGGAATCACTGTGTCAAGTCTTTATCTTATCGAGGTGGAGGCGATATTCCCTCAAGTGGCTGCCTGTCTCCTCAGAACAGGTCTAATCAGAGTTAAGGGAAGCTGTCTTTTGCTGTTAAATGTCCTAAAATACTATTCAATCTATGGGTCATTTATATGCTAATGCAAAGGTTACCTCTGCATACGCCTTTGACGCAGCCGTGTGCTGTTAGGTTATGTGTGAGAAGGGAAGGAGATGGAAGGAAGAGGGAGATAGTGAGACTGAAGGAGTAATGAGAGAGAGATGAAAAGAGAAGATGGTAGCAAAAGGAGAGAAGGGAGATGAAGGGAAAGAGAGGAGAGGAGCTACAGAGACAGAGAGGAAGAGAGATATTCCCCTGGGTGAGTGCCATAGGTAATTAAAATAGGATGGACAGAGCTGGAGTCTAGCCAAAGAGAGCTCCATCTCCCCTCAGACTTCTTCCCCAATCAGGCCTTCTGCCTAAAGCCGAATTGCTTCTTGTGACAGACACACAGTAGTCCACGAATGCAGTGAGTTATCAGCTTACGGATAATGGACGTGTATATATGTGAGGGTAAACAGCTCAGAAATATAGGAACAAACGAACAAAACGCTTGCAAATGACGACATTCGGGCAGCGAAACAGGTAATGCATCTACTCCTGGTGGTGCACCGAGACAGAAATGCACATGAAAACTACTCACACACACACACACACACACACACACACACACACACACACACACACACACGCACGCGCACACACAAACGTTTACGGTGCTGTACAAAGCTGCAGCAAGGGCAAACGTTACTAACCAGAGTTTGACTGCAGTAAGCACATATACATTCACTGCACAGCTCCGAGCTAGAGGCGAGCACATGAGTATGCAGTGCACACACTCAGACACACACTATGAGCACAGAGTCAAACACATGCACACCCCAGTGCGTAAGATGGCAATGAAGATGCAGTCTAATTACACAACAGTAACAGGGGTTTCTCCTCTATGAATCTGACCTGTTTTCATACTGTCATTTTTTCCCCCGTTTTGTCACATAGTGTTGATGGTGCACTTTACTGTACAGGGAGGTCCATGACATATACCCACAGAGAGCATCTTTTCCTTGCCTTAACCACGTCTTAAGCCAATCATAGCTGGGGTTTTTTAACATTCACTGCAACAACAAATCATCTTACTGCTTGAGAATTTGTACCCTTCTCACAAAAACATCCTTTTAGTTGTATTTTTGGTTAGTTTGCCTTCTACATTTCACTGACCACAGCCCAACACCTGCCTTTCATTCTTTTTCTCTCCAACAAAGACTATGCAAAACAGACTGTGCTTATGTCTCCAACGTGGCAGCCATTACCATATATCTCATATCCTGTTAGTGGCTTCTCTTATGCTGTTGCAGAAAGAGGCTGAAAGGTAGCTCACATTCCCGACATGTTGTTCTTTGTGTGCTGTGATCACCAGTAACGGTAAATATAGCTCTTTTGGCAGAAGCCCGCTAAGAGGATCATAGCTCACAATAGGTGGTCTACGCACAACAGATATCAAAATGCCAAAGAACTTGCTGGCAGATTGACATGCGCACACATGCACATGATGCATGCACGCAGACGCACACAATCCTACAACATATACAGAGGCGACACCTCCCCTGACAGCCTTCTCTCCTCCTCGCAGGTATAATTGTGTTTCTGCTATGCTTTGCTCTCCTCCTTTCAGTGGTGACTGGGCCCCAGATGAAAAGCCATAATTAAAAGAGAAAAGTTGTGTTTGTTGTGAAGCAGAAATGGGTGGAGGAGAGGACCAAAAAGGCACAGGAAACATTAGCCATAACAAAGCTTCATCAGGCTACTAAACCATCTCGAGCAGTGGGGAGACAAAGGACTCGAATGCCTTTATCTCCCAATAAAAAAGTCTTCCAAATCCCTCCAGCTAAGCTGCCATAACTAAAGCCTGCTTTTGGCATAGGTGCTGACTGAATTTGTTGGACAACAAAAGCAGCAAAATATGAGAAGATAGACCAAACTCCAGAGAAATATATATATATATATATATATATATATATATATATATATATATATATATATGTACCCCATTCATTTTTTGCAAGGAAGTATAAAGTCAAGTGCTTTAGCAGTGGCATTTAAGAAAAGGTTACTTGGTTATTTGCTTATCTTGTTTGTGTGTAGATGTGTGTGAGTGCCTCGGTGAAAGCATGAAGTGGATGGTCATTTTCTCACTTCGCAATTTTGCGATGTAAATGAGATCACAGACCGCGAGAGATTAGACCGCCGCTATCTTTCTGAGTCGGAACAGCTGTGATATCAATCACAGCCCAATTCCAAGACAGTTAAATAGAAGAACCAGTTCCATGTAAAGAGAGGGGTTCATTTGAGAGACAAACTTTTTATGACCCTTACATACAATACAACATTCATACACATAAAATATACACGTGTGCCCTTAACATTCCCATCTCCGGAGATCATGCATGTGCAATTATCTGCGTGACCACTGGATGAGGGAGGATCAGAGGTGTTGTTAAGGTGATACGTTGGACAGAACAGTATGAACACAGGTATTATCATGTGCAGAGACCACACAATGTGCACAGGGATGCATGAAAAGAAGCTGCACCTCAGGGGACGAATTGCTGAAGAAAGAGAGTCATAAAAAGGAAGATGCATGGCCATTGTAAAGTATATGAGGGGTTTTTACATTGAAAGTAACTGCAAGATATTATTACACGGTACATGTAGCTGATGCAGCAACCAAATCCACATGGTGCAGCCACTTTGGCCACCTGAACATCGTTTATCTTCGTGTACACTTTATGGCACCATGGACAATTTACAGCCGACTTCACCGTGGGTGAAGCTCCTCGGCTTGTGTGGTATCTATTATCGTGCCTCTTTCCTTTTTCAAACATCTGGAAGGACTTTCTGGAAAGGCCCAGTTAGGCTCCTGAAGGCCTCCCACACCAACACAGGCAAGGTTTGCATGAAGGAGTTTTCTTTAAATACCAATCTCACGATAAGAGCTGGTTTCTGACAAGTAAAAGAAAGTGTGCCTGCATGGTTCCTGACTCTCTGGCCTCCGTAATCCTGCACAATGACTCCCTGAGGTCCATGCTCTGAGGGCCCTGCAGGAATAGGTCAGCTAGCAGATGCCTGCCCACTTAGATCCCTCTGATTTCATTGCCCTGAGGTCTGTGGACTTCAACACCCTTTTGAAGTGTTGATTTTGTTCTAAAGAATACCACCAAACCCTTCCGCCAGATAAACATGGCACCCTGTGTGAAACTAGAGCCTCCTAATATGCTGTATCTGGCTGCTTTTGAAGAGAATAAGCATTTCTTCACATTTCTGGATGCTGGGAATAACTTTGCTTTGTGCTGTGATCAGATTAGTGAATAATCCTAATAATGCTCTGGGACACAGAAAGGGGTGGGGATTGTAAGGGCAGGTGGGAGTTCATACAGCAACTTTTGAAAGTAACCTAAAGTTCATCTAAACACTGTAGGAGTGTATGTTGACATTCCTTCATAGGCAGAGCAGAGGGTGGGAGGGAGGGACGTCCAGACTTTATGAAAATACAGAAGGCTTCAGCAAGTATGCGAGTGACAAAGTTACAAAACGTTGCTTCCAAAAATTTGCTCACTCAAGTGTGTGGAGTATAAAATGTGGTCAAGACTGGCGAGTTCTCTAACTGTTAATCTGGTTAGAGAACTACTAGTTTATCGGCAGCTCCTGCAGTAGCCCCACAGTGTGAAAACCAGGAGGGTTCGACTGTTCCTTTCTGTGCACCAGAGGTAAAAGGGAGGCTATTTGTCACCAATGGCTTGATGTATTCTCTTGGCAATAGGAACAGAGAAGCTGTTAGGTAACATCTCTTTTCTTCCAACATCTTCTGTCTGTTTCATCGCACTCTATCTAACACACACACAAGATCTCAGAGTGTCATTCTACACATTTATAGAAATGTGCTCCTTAGCAACCCCAACACACTAATCTGCCTTTGATTTACTCTCTTTGTGGTAAAGCTGTATTATACTGCAGTCCAATCTAATTTTTTCTCCTCCGTGCTTGAGATGCCACATTTGCAGCTTAGCATATGTGATTGAATAGGGTCCTATGTGATCAATAGAGCTCATTAAATGTCCCCGTGGGCAATTGTCTCACCCCGAGGTTCTCTTAAATTGCCTCTACCTGCAGCTCTGCTCTGCTTTATCACTCCAAGTGTTTCCAACGTTGTTTATGGCATAATTCATTTTATAATTAAATCGCTCAAGCCTGGCCTTTATTCCTAAATGTGGATTGGAGTGTCCGTTTGGCTCCCTTCGACAGGGGGGCTGTGGGTGTTTTGGTGTCTGGCGTAGCTGTGTGTGTGTGGGATGGGCGGGTGTTAGATGGACTTCCAAAGGCAGGCTGAAGGAAATAGTGGCTGCACCTGTTGTTCCCTGCGGTGGCTGTGTGGTGGGGTTAGCACCTGCTCACACGGCTGCTGTGTGGCTGTCTATGTGGGCAGCAGGGATAACAGGGAAACCATTCACACCCGCTCAGACCGCTGTCTGCAGCCCCTCTCCCTCTGCACTCGCTGCTCTCTGCTCCATCATTTCTTTCTCTGTCTTTTACATTCGCTGCCGCTCCACCCTATAGCCTATATGCCAGCTTGCTATCTGCCAGACCTTATCCTTTGTATCCCCAATCTGTCTGTCTGTGTTTCTGTCTCTCCATCTCCTCCTCCTCTTCCAACCCCTTGCGCCTTTTTATTTATTTATTTTTTTGTCTCCAGCCAGCCCTTTTTGCCTTTCAACTCACATAGAAACACAAACATAAAGCACAGCAGCTGGGAGCCGTTACAGTCCTTCTGTGGAACTTGATAGCATTTAGTATGAAGGATGAAGTTGTAAACAATAAATTACATATAACTACTAAATCACTTATAAAGGAAGCTGGGGCATCAGTGAGCGAGCCTTTAACTTAGGCCATGAAGGTTGGAGTGAGTGTGCTGTGAGATTATGGGCAAATCCTGTGGCAAGTTATTGTAACTGTACACGTTTTGGACAAAGGGCACTATTCACTGGAGTATCCTTCACTGTTTGGATCTGCACTGACATCAGTTATATGCAGCAAAACACGAAGAGATGGATGTCAAGAGCTATTTCTTTATCAGTACTTTAACTTTTCTTTAAAATCTCATTCATTTATGGCTCCTGTCCTGTGAGTGATGAATGACATAATCACTTGACTTTATGGCTTCCAAACCATCACACGTGACCTTTGCTCTTCTAAACCAAAAGACCCTTCAGCAAACATTTCATAAAAACACACAGGGGAGCTATAAAAATCTACCATTGCTTGGGAATGCGCCTCATTTGGATCACGATCCAAATAAGCATTTTAATCAGCCTTTGTACTCGTCCTTGCAACGCAGTGCTCCAGCAGGGTATTGTGAGGCTCTCTTTACAGTTTTTTGCTGAGGCATCACTGGAATAGCATTGCAACACCCTATGCAACACGTGAAAGAACAATGATACGCAACAAAACACATGCACGTAACACATCAAACTTGCAGCAGACACAAAGAGCAGCCCACAGAGGTCCAGACGGTGCCAAACACACACATCCACTGACTCAACCCGGAGGACTAATAATGCAGCATCGGTGGCACTAATAAAATTGCGCACCGTATACCTGTTCACCTCATCCATCCATCCATGCATCCATCCATTCCCACTCCTCGGTCTCTCCCTTTGACACATATCTATCGCTCGGTTCCATCATTTTTGGCACACTCACCGCACCAGATGGCCAGGTATGGGAGGCTGAGGCAGGTGCCAGTCGCCAACTCGCCCTCTGCGGTCGCTCTTCTTCCTCTCTGTGGAGAAAAAAAGCGGGGTGACGGATACCACCGCTCTCGGTATCCAAAGCTTGTGTTGGAAATCAACGCTCCTCCTCAGCCGCACCTCACCTGTCTCTTCCCTCTACGGTTCCTGCGCGTCGCCGTAGCATCACCGTTTATCGAGCGCGTCCTAAACGCCCAGTCAACTACCAAACGCTTTATTTTTCCCCTCTGGAGAGAGAGAGAGAGAGAGAGAGAGGGAGAGAGTCTCAATGTGAGATTCTTCTGTGATCCAGAATGCGTTTTCTTTCCCCGGCAGCCTTTGATTGTTCAAACCCTTTGCAAGAAAAAAAATGAAAATCCCAAATCGTGCAATTGCGCGCAGTATTAAGTCTTCTTCTGTCAGGGACACCGGGCAGTTGTCTGCACTTGCTCGGGCTACGGCTTTGAAATCAGGAGTCAGCAAAATGTAATCCCCCTGTTTTAGATTTACAGTGGCGAGGTGAAATGTCCAACGCAGAGCAGGCACAGTGACAACAGGGGCCCATAATTCACACCCCCTGAAACACAGTCCTGCAGTGGATCAATGATGAATGGAGGACCTCTCTCTCTCTCTCTCTCTCTCTCTCTCTCTCTCTCTCTCTCTCTCTCTCTCTCTCTCTCACACACACACACACACACACACACACACACACACACACACACACACACACACACACACACACACACACACACACTGTGTCAAGCCATTATAGAATAAGCCCTACATCAGATCCTAAACATGAGGCTGCAATAGAAAATAATACGTTTATATGCAACATTCTGTAAAATAAATAACAGGCTTTGGCATTCTATAGCTGACAGATTACTTCATTATCTTGAAATAGAATGCAAAAAAAAAAAAAGGTTTTAAAGCTAGAGAAGCACCCCAGCACTCACTGAGGAAAACAGAAAAATAATGAAAAGAAAAGATTTGAAATTGAATTGTTCCTCAAAAAAAGCAACACAAGAGCATTTCAAATATTGATCTTCATTTACATTCTGTTAAATATTCAAAAACAGGTGCTCATCTGACATATATTTCATTTAAACGCCACCTATTTCTGACCTGTGGAGATGTGTTGAGTAACATGCATCTGTCAAATACTACTGATTTGTATTAATGTTTTTATTATTTCATTTTTTTTACCTACTATCTTTCACAGTGAAATATTGCAGTTTTCTACCTTTGTTTAGCAATTATAGTCAAATAGATGGATAGCGTTTTGCCAGAGCCTGTGCATAATTCCATACAGATGTACACAGTGTGTGAAATTACCACATGCTCCCAATCCATATGTAGAAATGTATGCACTCACACAGATGTGTCTAGATCAGTGCAAACAGAGTTGATACAACAGTTTGTTGAGGGCAGCTGTTGCAGAAAAAGACAAAACTCTTCCAGACTCATCCATTTTGTAAGTCCTGCATCTACCAGACCGCAGTAATATGAGGATCAGTACGACTACAAAGCAGGCAGCGGATCTATCTTTCATGCCTGAGGGCTCAGGGTCAGGGAGGCAGGCGAGTTTGGAGGTTGCAAAAACAAAGATGAGATTTTGCATTCAAATTACAGGCAGTGTCTAAAATTTTATTCACTGTCATAAAACACTGACCCACACTGTAAAACTGGAATTTAGTTCAATCAAATCATCTTATCTGGTTTATTTAATGTAAATACACAAGTTTTGCTAATTTCAGGTCAATCTATCTTAAAATGTGCAACTTCTCTTTTCAGACCACTTTAGAATTTTAAGTTCTAATAACCTAAGAACTTTTGACTGAAAATGATTTAAAGGTATGAACAGCTGGGCTGTCACCCAACTCATTAAATTAAGTCTGCAAGAAACAAAAGCAGCAGTTAAAACTCCTTTGAGGCTTTTTTTGTAGTTTGAGGAAACAGACATGTTAGTAAGTTGCAGTGTGTCTTTGTTAAAATAAGTTCTGGCTGTTTCTTTTCATCATAATCAAAACAATTCTAACAATGCCAGAAGTTAGTATTGAATCAGTCAATACACTTGTAGACTTATAATGGATCTCACTGTAACTAGGAGCAGTCTCACAGATTGTTTTGGTAGTGACTCTGGTTGAAAATGACTCAGGCAGCTGATGCTGTAAGTTTTCAGTGCTGAATGAAGCAGAAACTGCTCAAACTGAGATAATGTTAAATGAAAGCAAGTCCCTCTGTAACCACTGTTCTGTGACTAGTTGACTCGTAAGCTTAATATCTTTAATTTATTGTCTGATTTTCAAGTTCAGCTAATTTAACTCAGCTAGTTTTATACACACAACTCATAAGATGACTTTGAGGATTTTTTTTAAGCTGAATAAGATAAGATACGATAAGATCTGCTTTATTCATCCCAGAGGAAATTATTTTACCAGACTACAATACAATGAATAAAAGTCATTCTGCTGTATGAGAACAGTTACGTAAGTAAAATATTAAAGTCAAAACACTTGTTTATAATTATAATAATACACTGAAGTTTGGCTGGTTTTACCTTAAAAAAGATGTGGATTCTTGTCCAATCAGTGCCACAGGATGGATTAAAAAAAAATGCATAGTTGATTTTATTTTGAATTTGGCTTTCTTGTCCCATGTTGGATTTGGCTTCTTTTTCTTTTTAAATGACATTTTAAAAGTAAGTTATGACAAATAAATGATGTTTTATGACAGAATCTTTCAAGTGAATTTATAAAGAAGAGCAGCCATCAGACAAGCCTCTTTAACTATATGGCGTTACCCAGTAGAAGTAGAAAAAACAAATATATTTTTAGATTTTTAAATTTTAAAAAATCACACATAATTATGTTAAGTTTTGTTTTATTATTAACAACAGCGACGTAAATGTGAAAATAATAATAGATTTCACTACATTGTAAAAGTTTTGAAAAGGGACTACGCTCTTACGTCACTGCCGGCTGTAGTCGGACAGTAGTAAAAAAAAAAAAAAATCTGGTAGCCATGAATTCCAGCTAGCTAGCCACCTACAACTGTCAGCACTTTCGAGTAAAACCATCCATGTCAAGACACAGGGAGGATTTTCAAAGTCTTGTGCTGCTTCTGTGTATATATAGGGGCACGCCAGCCTGCCTACCATCCTACTGTGAATCGGTAAGTAGCTCGTTTGGAGGCTACCGTGCTAGCGAGCTAGCCGCCGCCGCTAGCTGCTCGCCTTGCTAACGATAAGTGATGATAATTTGACTGCCTGTCGGTATTAACCTGTACAACGGTAGGTGTCCATTTACAGCAGTAACACGTCGTTTATCTCGCCCTCCGGTTGCAGGTATGCTATGACAGCACACCGCTCCAGTTATATGCTCAACATCACTAGCTAACGCCAGAGGTTAATATCGTTGTTAACCATGTAGCTACCATTAGCATATCATCGCTCCGTCTGTCTGTTGAGGGGGTGTTGCATTTTGTCATCCTTGCACCCGGCATTTAAATAATCTAAATTCCGTAGTGAGATTTTAGCAGATGTAGTCCATACATGTCGTAAAATGTCTATAATTTAGGCGTTAATACACTTTACAGGACCTGTATAATGATGACAATAACAGCAGACGTTTCAGCCCATATGATGAATCCGCGTTATCACAGCACTTTGCACTGAGCTTATCTTTTCCTCGTAGCTGTAACACCAGGATACTGTAGTTCTTTGCTTGGTGTCTTTGTTATTTTAATTAGTTTTGAAGGTTATATTTTGCGAAGCAGCAAAAAAGCTTTAGAAATAGCTTCCTTAACTGTTGGGTTACAATGCCTTTGTGAGTACATACAATCATGGACAGTATCTTGTTGCATGACAGCAAATTGCATTGATGTGATTTCATTTCTGTTTATCTAGATCCAGCTGGCTCAGTGACTAGACCAGAAGACTTTGGCACCGTTGTGTGCCAGTTGATTTCAAGACCTAAGGATTTCTGAATCCAGGTATGTTTATCACAGAATATCAATGCAGGATGTTCCCTGGGTCACTGTTTGTCTGTACTGATCCTCACTGTGAACTCAGTTGTTTTTCCTCACTATGTAATACATTCCTGTGATTATTATCTGTGAGATAAACATAGGCAAATCATATGCAAATCTGTCGCATCACATCTTGTTGTCAGTGTAGCTACTTGATGACAGTTTTAACAGTTTACTTACTGATGAGATATTTGCTTTAAACTGTATTTTATTTAACTATAATATTGATGCAAAAATCTAAAAAGACTATGGGAAACCCCGTTGTTAATCAGAGATGAAAGGGTTTCCTTCTTGCACGCTGTTCTCATTCTGTTTTTTTGCCCCACTAATGACTCTGTCTCACATGTTTATGTTTTTGCCAGAAGATGAACGGTCTGTCCATACGAGAGCTATGCTGCCTGTTCTGCTGCCCCCCTTGCCCCAGCCGCATTGCAGCCAAACTGGCTTTCCTCCCTCCAGAGCCCACCTATGCTCTTCTCCCTGACCCAGATCCGGGTTCTGGAGCTGGCACTGCGTCAGGGTCCAACTCCGGGGCTGCCCTGCCCTCTCTTGGAGCCCCAGGACTGCGTTCCCGGCTGGGCACTGGCACTGGAGGTGACAGGTCAGGTGGAGGTGGTGCTGGTGCTGGTGGAGGAGGAGGTGGGGGGTGGGGGTGGGGGTGGCGGTGGTGGTGGCAGTAGTGGTGGCGGCAGCAGTGGGAGTGAAGGAAGATGGAAGCTGCATCTCACAGAGAGAGCAGAGTTCCAGTATTCGCAGAGAGAGCTGGATGTGACGGATGTATTCCTGACCAGGTCTAGCCGAGGGAACAGGGTTGGATGTATGTACATTCGCTGTGCCCCCAATGCCAGGTAAGATACAGACCACCCCCTCAATAACCTTGAGAAAGAACATGCTTGGATACACAGATCACAACATTGTTTTGTCTGTATTTAGGAATACATTGTTCTCAGTCACACACTTATATCTTGTTTTTCCATCAACTCTGGACTTCCCAACCAGCTGCCTAACTTCCTTGTTCTTCCTTCCCTTTTCCCACTTTTGTCTCTCAGGTTTACAGTGTTGTTTTCCCACGGTAATGCAGTAGACCTGGGGCAGATGAGCAGCTTCTACATCGGCTTAGGCACACGCATCAACTGCAACATCTTCTCCTATGATTACTCAGGCTACGGTGTTAGCACTGGAAAGCCTTCTGAGAAGAACCTTTATGCTGACATTGATGCCGCCTGGCATGCCCTGCGCTCTCGGTAAGCAGGCAGAAACTGTCACTTTGCTCCATGTAGGTCTAAAATGAACAGCCAGCTCGGACCAAATGCCCATTAAAATGTTGTGACTAAAGTTGTTAACAGTCACAGTCATCACTGGCCAGTAACTTTTTGTGAAAATAACATTTGGTTGGCTTGGTTTTATACAAAGTTTTATTCCCTGCTGACATAAGACCCTCTCTGACCATCAGCCAGTCCAATCACAACTAAACAGTGGCTCATTATCAAACAGGCTGACGACTGGCTGCTACATACTGGGCTCTATGTGAAGTGGTGCATCTAAAATTCTACTATTTTACTTTTTCTTTCGCGTATCTGCTGCCAGCATGGTTAATGAGCTTAGTGTTTGTAGAAAATTAACATTTCCAGGTGGCAACACAGAGGACACTGAACAATTCAAACCATTCTGGTTTCTTTCAACGTGGTTTGTTTCTCATTAATGAGGCTATTCCGGCTCTGTGGAGCATTCTACGTTTTCACGTCTATTACCTGCATTGTGGGTATTCAAGGTAACGAGGATTCGCACGATACACCATATATCACAGCAAGAAGTACAAACCTCCTGCAGCTTTCAGAGAACATGATTTTTTTTCTCAGTGAATCATTTTATTGTCACCTAGTGTTTTGTTTCAAAACCAAACAAAAGTAAACCCAGAAATAAGGTCCCTGGAGCAACCATTTTTCTAATTGCATTAGGTAGCTCCATCTGAGGTCACTTACTGGTCAACCTAATCACACTGCATATTACAGTACAAAGTATCTCAGTTACTTTTTGTTTTAAAAGTTTTATTTCAGCAAATAATTAACACAGTAACTAATGTAACTGAAGCCAAACAACGTACCAACATGTTACTTGTGCTCCGGTGTTCCGCCTTGTAATTTGGGGAATAGCCACATGTTTGAGGAAGAAGTGTTTCATGTGTTTTGATCCAATAGGATTCATGTCGTTCTCCCTTTGGAAATGTTTGCTGCATACGCCACAGTCTGCCAGACAGAGTTACTTGATGCTTGTGCCAGTGTCAGTTTGCAAAGCAACTTGCTCCACGTAGAGTTTCTCTTTATTGTGTAGTAGTCGTCAACGAAATCTGAACAGTGTGTGACTTGTTATCTTTTTCAGTCCGGGAACTTGTAGACTCAAGCAGTTTTATCTTGTTTGCTACTACTTCTCCAGCATCAGCATGTGTTAAACAGATAAACAAAGTGGTGTGTGCAGATGGATGTGCAAGGTGACTAGGTCAGTGATACGTTACCCAGATGGAGATTCTGATGCATTTACCATAAAGAATGCTAACGCCACACCAGGTAGCACATTTTTTAACAAAACATTTAATATTATTTATGTAAAATTCACATGGTTTAGAAAGCAGCGGAGATATTGTAGTAGTTGTCCCAATATTTACTCACGCATGGTCCTTTGAGCCACAATAGCCACATTAATGGGAAATACACCGGGTTAATATAAACAGGAATTATCCTTTAAGAACTTCTCCTTCAAACTTTGTCAGTTATTGACAGAAAACACTGGGCTAGTTGTTGTCACGTCTGAATGACTGGTTTACTGAACTATGTGGAGCTGCGTATAAAAATGTGCACGCTTGTTGACTCTTCTAGATATATTTGCATGCTTTGTCTGGTATTTTATACTGAAATCTAATTGGTTGTCTTTCAGGTATGGCATCAGCCCCGAGAATATTATCCTGTACGGTCAGAGCATCGGCACGGTGCCCACAGTAGACTTGGCATCACGGTTTGAGTGTGCTGCTGTCGTCCTCCACTCTCCTCTCACCTCAGGCATGAGGGTGGCCTTCCCTGACACCAAGAAAACGTACTGCTTTGATGCCTTTCCAAAGTAAGTTCGCCCCCCTGAGACAGAAAACGTAAATCTAATCATTTACAAAGAAATTAAACACCAACACTAAACTGTATTATTCTCCACCATCATAATATAGTTTATGATGGTGGAGAAGACAAATATGACAATATCTGTTGAAACGTCTTAGACTTTCCTGCGGTTTACTTAACTTGTCTTTTGTCCACCTGCATGTTCCAAATACACAGCTTTTAGCCAGTATATTGGTAAATACACAGCTTCTATTACAATTTGGATGCTGTCACAATTTCCATCAGAATTCTTGTCGGCATTATTGTGCGACATGGAAGCAGTTTGTTGCTGTTGAGGTTGAATGCACGTGTATTGTAATAGGGCTGGTTAATATGGCAATATTACTGTGTCTTGTTAGGGTTTTGTCCATACACGTGACAGTGGCACTACTTCATGGCAAAAGCAGATGCAAAGAATATTTTTATCTTCCTATAAATGTTGTTTTTTCTCTAAAAGCTGTACTATATTACCACACTTCCTATGTAATATGGTGAATTTAGCCATACTCTCATTTAACAATAATTGTAAAATAATTAGCATCGCGATAGACAACAATTGATAATTTTGACAATATTTTCATTGAGCAAGAGTGATTGCATCTGTCTTTTTCAGAGAAGAAACCACAAGCTTTTCTAGGCACTTAACTCAAAGAATGCTCAAGAGACAGAGACCCTTTTCACATGTGGCAGAACGCATCACTTGGGTAATCTGATCACAGCTCTAAGTACTGGTGTGAATGCACCTAAGATGCATTGGGATCTAAACAGTCAGATCATGCTTGGCGTTGATGTTGGCAGCATGTGTGTTCTGGACTAGAGTGAAGGACCACCTACTCACCTGATGTATAATCACCAGAAGTGAAAACTCATCCATGTGCAAACAGTATTTTATTAATGTGAGACTACAGGCAATGCCAAGATGGTGATTTGTTGTTGTTCTTTTAATTTCTGGTAAGCATTGGCACACAAGGTACATTGCTGCCTCCCTCCGGTTGAAAACAACAATACATTTGATCTTTGGACACATGAATTATGTATATATTTACAGCGCGTATAGAAATTATTTACCCCACAAGTTGTTTTTTTTTGCGAGAATTTGCAAAAGAAAACTCCTTTATTTCAGTGTGAAAGCATTATTCTTCCAAATTATCTCAACAAATTAAAAATGTAAAATGCATGAGCGACTGCATATGTTTTAAACCCCTTTTAAAGTGGCTGCTAGGAGTCACACAGTTAGTGAAATGGAAATCATCTGAGTGCAGTGAATGTGTCTCAGGTGTATAAAGACACCTGTAGCAGATAGGTACTGATGGTGGTGGTACTCAGGGCTATAACTGCAGCATGAAGACAAAAGAGCACTCCAAGCAAGTTTGTCAAAAGGTTATTGAAAACCATAAGTCAGGGGATGGATATGAGAACATTTCTAAGGCAGAATGTCCCTCGGAGTACAGTTAAATCCACCATTCATTACGAATTGAAGAAATATGGCACATGCAAAAATCTGCCTAGAGCAGGGCAACCTCAAAAACTGAGTGACTGTGCAAGAAAGAGACAAGTGAGGGAGGCCACAAGACACCTATAACTCCTCTGAAGGAGTTACAAGCTTCAGCAACTGAGATGGGAGAGACGGTGTATATCCCAACTGTTGCCTGTTCTTCACCAGTCTTTATGAGAGAGTGACTATTAGAAAGCCACTGTTGAAATAAGCTCATTTAGAATTTCAGAATGTGGAGGTTCTTCAGTCTGACGGGACTGAAATTGAGCGTTTTTTCCATCAGACAAAACACTGTTTGGCAGACTCCAAACACTGCACACAATTACAAACACACCGTCCCACCATTATGCATGGTGGTGGCATCATCATGATATGGTCATGTCTCTTGGTGGCATCCTCTGGTAGGCCTGTAGAAGAATAAATACAGCAAAGTATGCGGAAAAGCTGGAGGCAGCCTGATGTAGACTGCAAGAGAAGTGTGACTTGGGAGAAGATTTGTTTTCCAGCAAACAATGACACAAAGCATACAGATAAAGCTGTACAGAAATGGTTTAAAGATGAAAAGAAAAAAGGAATGTTGTGGAGGAGTCCAAATCCAGACCTCAATCCAATTGGGAATTTGTTCCTGGACTTGAAAAGCGCTGTTTGCTCATGATCCCTGTGCAACCTGACAGAGCTTGAGCAGCTTTGTGAGGAAGAATGGGATAAAACTGCGGTGTCTAGAGATGTGCAAGGCTGATTGAGCTCATCCACTCAGGCCCAATGCTGAAATTGCAGCCAAAAGACATCTACTAAATATTGACTTGAAGGGGGCTAGTACTTGTATAGTCACTTATTTAACTGGCATTACTTCATCATTTTGTAAGTTCTTATCCAAAAAAGCCAAGTTAAATTGACCACGATGTAACGTTGAGGAGATTATTAATGGAGAAAACTTCCAAGAGAGATGAATACTTAATATGTGCACTGTATTTGCATAAAACTGGAAAGTGTGGTCTCATCATAGGTGGCCACTGGAGGCATGTGGAGACGCATTCTAATTACATTTCTGATACTACGCTCACCCAAAATGCATGTTAAAGCGAGGTGTGCACCGAGCTCACAATACCGATTTCTGGAGTAAAATCACTCGATGTACCTCAACACATATTGACTGAAATGCTTCTTTTTTTGCTATTGCTGATCATTATAAACAGACAAATATTTTCTTCCAGCATCGAGAAGGTGTCAAAGATCCCGTCTCCAGTGCTCATCATTCACGGTACAGAGGACGAGGTGATCGACTTCTCTCATGGCCTCGCCCTGTTTGAGCGCTGCCCCAAGGCCGTGGAGCCCCTCTGGGTGGAGGGCGCCGGTCACAACGACATTGAGCTTTACAGTCAGTACCTGGAGAGGCTACGGCGCTTTATCAACCAGGACCTGGCTGCACAGCATGCCTGAGAAACAAACAACAGCCTCTCCGTGTTAGTATGAATGCGACTGTATGCGTGCGTATGCATGTGTGTGTGTGTGGGGGGGGGGATGTTGGCATGTTTGCAATGTATGAATGAGAAATAGACCTAAAAAGGATGTGTGAGTTTTTTGTTTTTTTTTGGTCACATCTGTGTGTCTTTGAAGCAGCACACCTTCAGGTTAAACACAAACACAACTTATGTTCTGTTTCCTGTTTTAAAGGTGAGAACATTTTTTAATACGTCATTAGCTGTGCCCATCTATATGAGGCCGGTGAAACACTAAAATCACCTGAGAGGAAACAACTTCAGGAATGCAGTTTTAAACGGGGGGGAGGGGGGGGGGGGAGAGTTCTGAATCGCCGCTTTAAATTATGCTCACTCGTTGAAGTTAAGAAGTAACAACAATGTGCTTTGTCCAAAAAGGCACACAGATGTAAGTTTAAAGTGTGACATGTTGGTGAATGTGTGTGTGATGTGAGTGTTTTGCGTGTGTATTCATATCTCCATGGACCTGTGACAGCTGAATAACACGTGCACATGTTTGTGTGAGCGCTGATCGAAATGAAGGACATCCTGATGACTTGGACAGCTGCGAGTGGAGGAGGCTTATGGAGACTTATCAATATTGGTGTTTTTTTTTAAATTTTTTTCTTTTATTTTTGCGCGCGTATGTATGAAGAATACCTCCACAGCTTGACCAGTTCTCTCTCCAGTGGACAAACGCTGGTCGAGCATGTGCCCCCCTCTCCTCCTCCGCTCCTTGTTTACTTGTGAATGGACATCCGTCTGACTGCCAGGGCATTTCCCAAGTTGTCCAGCTAACACTAACCTACTCTCTATGTGTGGTTTGGGGGTCCATCTCCTGTCCTTTGGTGTCAGTTAAGGTGGAAATGCGAGGACTGGTCTGGAATACTGTCATGGCTTGTTATGGCTGTTGGGTGTCTCATACTTTCCCTCATTTTTGACTCTGAAGAGATCACAGAATGGCCAGCTTCCATGTTGTTTCCTGGCTGTAGCCTTTCACTCTCCACAGAATTACAGCAACAGCTTACAGGGAATCATTGTGATTTCCCTGTATTTCTCTTTCCCACCCACATTTCTTTTTTTTTTTTTTTGAATGATGGTGTGGTCCAAATGGAAACTGCTCTTTCAGAGGCACGCTGAGAATATCTGGACATTTGTCAAACAGCTACCGAAGTGCAGGTCTATTCAGTAACTTTCACATTTCATTCGACTGGCTGGCTTGAAACAGAAAGCCGTAGCCCTTCAGTATGCTAATGGGTGACTTTAAAGGTTTAGACAGATTGCACTGGCTCGGTTGCAGCAGCAATAATTCAGATTTAAAGAAAAGTTTGACTTTTTTTTTTTTTTTAGAGATATGCGAATGTGCTCTGCTGCTGAGTGTTTAATGAGGAGATTTAGACCGCTCTCATGCACACTCAGGAAGTGACTGCAACCAGACAAGAGCTAGTCCAGCACATAACACACCATAAAACTGCAACATGTCTCATACAAAGCATTCAAGCTTTTACAGAGGTAAAAGGTGGGTTTTGTCACCTTTGGAGAGTGCCAGACTTGCTTTTTCCACCCCATTTCCAGTTTTTGTGCTGAGCTGGAAATTGCTGGTCGTTGCTTCATATTATGAGAGCGGCGTCAATCTCCTCATCTAGCCTCAGCAAATAAGAGCATTTCCCAGATGTCAAACTATACATTGAAGTCTGAATTGCAGCTGCTGAGGAGGTTGTAACTAAATAGTTGTCTCTTCTGGTGAGCAGAACTTTTTGGAGCTTTGATGCTGTGGTCGGATTTGGAGGCTCTAAAAGAATACGGAGACAAAATAGCTGCTCAGTTCACCAAACTAATGAGAATTACGTCCATTTTACTCAGATTAACCATGAGAATCATGATGGTTAACCTCTAGTCTTACAGCACTAGTTTTCAGAGTCTTGTTCCAGTAGCACTCATCACCACAGCTCGTCAGCCTCCTGTTCATATTCACCCTCAGCACATTTTTTCTAGCGTTTCTGTCTTGATGTAGTTAATCCAAATGTGTTCGTCGTAGTGTGGGGCCATGGATTGTTTGTCTCAGAACCATGCGTGTCGATGTTACGACTAACAATGTGATTGAGATCAGGTGCCAGGGTGGGACATCATGCCTACTAGCTCTGTTTTAACCTCTGTGGCCCTAAATGTACAGGAGCTCTCTTATGGGTGGCAGCACGCTTCATGTCTGACACAAGCCATATTTGAGCCTCTCACTGTTGGTGTGGTGCAGGTTCCACCACACACACCTTTGCACATCAACACACGCATACTCCAACACACACACAAACGCACATTCAGACACAACATAAACACACACATACTGTAGTATACAGTATATTTACACATTTATATATATCAGATCAAGCATGACAAAAGCAGGTCTTAAGTTCAGCACTATTGTACAAAGCATCCAAAGTGTAATAAGGGTATAAAATGTAAGTCTGTGTGTCTTCTTCATTATTATCGACTGTGTTATAGAGGCCAGCATCAAGGATACAAGTGTCCTGTTTGGAGAATAAACCCTGTGTGTAGACGTGAAAAAGTACGAGAAGGAGCCTGCTGCTGCTCAGAAGACCCGTCAGTTTCAGTGGTAGTAGCTGAGTTTTGTTAAAGGGAACATTTACTGAAGTAGCGCTGATCTGATTACTCCATTTTGGGAGTCCACGTGGGTCTCAGTAAGCGGCGGAAGGTTGCAGAACACCACTCACTTCCTGTCGTCATTTTGAACAGGGAAGATTCCCATTCTCATCCTGTGCTTCGTGTCTCTGATATTTCAATAATGGAAATCTGTTACCTTCTTGAACCAGGGATCTGAGCTGTCAGAAGAATAGGAGAGAGCTCCTGCCTCTCTCTGGAAGTAACCCTCTTTCCTGGACGGGTTGGGTTATCAGGGAAAAACTCTGGATCCATATTTCAGTCATGGGGTCAAAGGAACAGGGCGGAAACTCACCGTTTTATTGATGCACCACTATGGTTGACGTATATTGTATCCTCTGGCCTTGAATGTTTATTGATGGGGGGTGGGGCGGGGGGCTGAACAGTGAAAACTGTATGCATGTCTGTTGTGTTTTGCAGAGCAAATGACGGGACGGGACATTATCTATTGTGTAGTCTATGTGAGGGTAAAGCTGAACTCATGGCATTGGAACATTGAAGCGCTTTTTAAAACAAAAAAAACGGGACATTTATTTGACTTTTTTATTGCTGATACTAACTGATGTATTGTTGAGTTTTGTGCTAGAGTTTGAGTGGGACAGTGGTGGGAGGGTGGGGGGGACTAGACAATATTAGTGGACTGTTTATATGGTTACTGTACTTACCTATTCTATTCTTTGTATTATGATTTGTAATTTTATGTTGTTTTGAACTGAGAATATGATGTAATGAAATTAATTCATGGGACTGAATCTTGACCTTTTTATGGACAACAAAATAATAAAAGATCACTTATGTACAAAAACATGAAAAAGACAGTTGTTTTCAAACTGCATTTTTTGTGCAAGGTGCAACTTCATGCGACTAAAAAAATCGAAGAGACATTGATGGAAAAAACAATGCACCAAAAACATTGGAAAATAAACTAACTTCAGATCTTCATAAAAGGGAGGAGATGAATGCTGATAAATTTTTGGATTTGTTCAACCTTAAAAACCTGAAATAAGTTGAGAATTTGGAAACATCTTTGTGCCAGTAGAAATAACAGAAAGCAGTTTCTAAAATAGTTCAGTGTTTTCCTATAAATTCAAATTTTAGAAATGATCCATGTAGCTGAATTCATACATGAATGTATGACAGGACATACGAGAGTTTGTGTGTTTTCACAGGTACTTTTTACAAAATATTAAGGTTGTTATGCATGAGGATGTCAAAAAAATCAGAGTTCCACTACACAGAAATCACAATAACAATTATTTTAATATCTATATAAACTTTAAAAGAAGAAATAAAACATTAGCCAAATTTATTGTTAACTTTGTTTATTGTGTTTTTTATGTTAACTGAATTGTACTGAAAATACCAGCGTTAGGAGGTGAAGAGAGTCTAACTGTATTATACGTTCCTGTGATGCAGTGGCAGCGTTACCGGTGCTGGATTATTTACAATGATATCACATTTACCATCAATACTGGCACATCACAACATTCATTTAAACAAAATGTTCCAAGTTTGATCATAAAAATTGGTTTAATGCAAAATGTTGGCCAAAAATATGCTCAAACCCTGAATGTAATGCATTCCCAAATATTTATTTTTAGGGCAAAAGGTCAGTAGCAGTAACATTTACATAACATTTTTATGCTAAAGCAATCTCAGCCCCTGAATTCGTTGTGCATGTACAGTTTAGAGCAGTTGAACCAAACCCTGCCTTGAGTTTAATGGGAGTGACTGCCCTCTGCTGGCTGATTATTGTCATTAACAGTCTTTTTCTGAAGCGATGCACCCACATTCCAGCAGTCACCTTACACAATGTAAACCCTTAAATTAAGTATATAAAAATAGTTTAAAATCAAAGACAAAGTGCTTCTTTTATAATCCCATTAAGATCGACTCCAGCATGTCCTCACTGTTGCAGACCGTGTTGGTCCAAGAAAATGACAGCCAAGACGCCAGCAACTTCTGCTAGCTGAGCTCAGCTGTTCACCGGCCAGGAAATAAAACATGGCTTCAGCAGGCTGCCTCCATATGGCTCTGTGCAGGAGAGCCTCCCTTCACTTTTTGATCAGTCAGCAGAGAATCAACGTGCTCCGAACAGAAAACACTGTCCTGATGAGTCTCTGCCAACACAATCGCTCATCCATGTAGTTCACCACGTGTGGCCTGGTTCTGACATCCCAAAAGCATCTTCATGCTGACCTGCATTCTCTGTAGAACATCGTGCTGACACAGAGGTTTCATTTTGTACTGTGAGGGGACTTGCTGTGTGCAATATTGGAAATTTGTTTGGTCAAAACCTTTCTCTGGAACATGTATGTGGGACAGACAGAGACTTGGTGTTTGGATGGAGAGTGTCTAGCTATGGATCAGCGCACAGAAGGATCTTAACAGAGGTGTAGAGTCTCTGGTTAATTCTCTTGGTACCTGGTTAAAAAAGAAAAAGGAAGCAGCATGAGAGCCTGAATCTAAAGTAGAAATAATGTTACCACTAAAATGTTCTATGAATATAAAACCTAAAAGCATTCATTAGCCACTGCAGTTTGACTCTAATTATAGATTTTTAGTGGAGCTGGTCAAAGTGGAGCCAACTTTAAGTACTTAATATGCTAAATAATTTATTCTCTAACTCTGTATCGCATCATTCCATTATGTTTTGTGTGTAAAATCTAAATTGAGAAGTTAAAAATAGAATTAAATGGAAACATTCAAGTATCTGAAATGTCAAATCAATGTACTTTCCATATTATGTCATTTTTAACACATGAATGCACTTGTTTTAACAACATCAAATGTGATGTAACTCCATTGTTGAGCACATTTTTAAGCTGCATACTTTCTAGTGGGCGAGACTTTCCTGGAATATCATCTTTTCTTCACATTGCAGTTAGAAACCAGTAGAACTACCCTCTTCATGTCTAATCTAATCTGCACCTACTCGTTTCAACTGTCTCCAGAACTGGTTTTACCACAACAGGCTCCCTGCTGTATATCCCTCTTGACAGCTTTCATTTTTTTTCGTCTTCGCGTGTGTGCTTACTCTCTGTGGTAAGAAGACAAATCGTTCAGGGCTCCCAAAGAGTTCAGCTGCTCCTCCAGGGCTATGATCCTTAGCCCGATGTACCCAGACGCCAACAGGAGCAACACAAGTCTGCAAAAACGCCCACAACAATGTCCTCAGCGCACCCTTCCGACTTTACGCTCTTCCACTGCGATGCACTCGAGTGAAAGTGCATTGTGCAGAAGTAATCGAAGGCTGAGCTCACAGCCAGTACACGAGAACATAGTGTACAGTGGAAACAATAAGTTATCAGTAAATTGTATCTGTGCAGAGTGCGAGTGAACATTGTGTGATAACGTTTCCCAAACCCCATCCCTTGAGAACATTCAGCCAATCCAGTCAGCCCACATAATAGGTGTGTTTGCACATTGTTGCACTTCAGAAATGTCGAGTCTGAAAACAATTTGACATAAAGCAAAAACACTGTGTTGTGTTATTTGCAGCATTTTTCAGATGTGCTGCATTTGTGGCTGCATCCTGCACTGTGCCAATAAACACTGAGCTTACAAATGTTAACCCTTTTGTCGTGCTGCGGGTCAAAATTGACTCGTTTTAAAGTTTGAAAATGTGCGGGAAAAAATGAAGTTCACAGTGAAACTTCTGATGTCCAGATTTTCAACATTTTGGGAAATCTTTGAACATTTTTTGGTGGAAAAAAAAGAAATGTTAAAAATGTTTCTTTAAGAACATTCACATAAAAATCAACCAAAATCCAGCGAATTTCGCTGGATTTTGGTTGATTTTTTATGTGAATGTTCTTAAAGAAAATATTGGAAGTTTTACTTCTATAAATGTAATCACTTTCGTTATTTTTAGGGTTTTTTTGAAGATTTTTACTAATTTTTTGAAAATATTTACACAAATTTTCTTGCCAAATTTATTTAAACAATAAAACTTTTAAGGGAAACTTTTAAGGAATTATTACAATTTTCTTCTTGAAGGTTTTGCAAATTTTCAGAAATTTGAGCAATTTTTTTGCAGAATGTTTGGATTTTTTTTCAGACAAAGAAACTAGATTTTTGGTGCCTGTAAATGAGGACATCAGGAGGGCTGAGGTCAGGTTCACAGTCATGACTAGAAGGATGAGCCGGAGGAAGTTTGGCTGAAAGTCCCAACTCAAGAAATAAAAGCCCTTTGTGCTTATTATAACATCCATGTTTTAATTGCTAAAGGATCTTCTTCTGAAAATTTTCCATTAATAGACATGGTGGGGGAAGAAATCTAACAAAACCACCACAACAAAAATGCATTAAAATGCACCACACAGGTGTTATATTACAAAATATCATATTGTTGCAATACTATACTTATAGCTGATCGAAATGGAGTTAATTTTACCTACTTTATATTCATCTGAAACCACAACATAACTGCTAAGTAAATCAAATGGAAAGAGGGGAGTGAAAATACATTATCTCTGAATCACAATGAAGTTGCATAAAATGAGTCAGATGCTCTAAGAAATGCAACACTTACAGCAGGATGAAGACGCAGAAGTAAAAGCTGAGATCCCTGCTTTGTTTGAGGAAGAAAAACGGCGTGACTCTGTCAGTTACCCCCCAAATCCACGATACATCTGACAAAGAAACAGAGAAACATCAACTCACTATCCCATAGCGACACCATTCTTTGTGTCTTATGGCTGATTTGTACTTGTGTGTGTGCGTTTGTTCACACACACCTTTGTAATCTTCATCTATTAAGCTGCTGTGGCGAGTGGAATTGCTTCTCGACGGACCTGAAAAGGCAAAACTGTGTTGTTATGTTCGGCGGTATTGTTAGGACACTTCAGCTTAGCAACAGCATCCTCGATATAATCATCTCAAATGGAGAAGTGAACTTGAAAAACTGAAGTGAAAGCACTATTTCGCAGCTGCAGCGGCGAGCACTTCTCCCTCTCTTTCTCATGCTTCTCTCTACCTTCACTGGACATTTGAGGAAAGCTGCTGTCATTATCGATGCTGCTGAAATCGTGATCTCCGCAGTCCTCCAGGCTGGAAAAACTGGACGCCTGCAGCCGAGGACAGGGATGTTAACAGTCGTTTGTCATCATGCATTATGCACTCACATTCACTCAGCTGTAACAAGATCCGTGCAGCTCCTGGGCAGCAAACCTACCACTTCTTGATCAGCTTCGTTGTCTGCAGAGGAGAGGTGAGGGCTGCTGTTTGCGCTCTCCTCCTGTTTCAAACACAAACAGGCTTGGAAAAAAAAAGGCCTTTGTTTCAGAATTTATGTGCATCAGACGAGCTGCTACTGTACCTGCGCGAGTAAACAGATGCTGTGGAGGAGTTTGCAACACATCTCACGGTTCCTCAGAGACACAAACGAATACTGAGAGAGAAAATAAGCAGGAGGAAGAATTAAACCTGGAAACTACATGTTTGATTTGTACTGAGAGAGGTGATTTGAAATCTCGGCTCGACAAGCTGCCAGTTTAACCTAAGGAATCTGAGTGGCAATTTTCCTTCTTTTCAGTCCAGCATTCACCTTTTCTTATTATTACTGATTGGCCATTCACACTGAAACTGTGATAAAATGACTGCTACTTATTTGATGAGTGTATGAACGAGTACACAGTACGCAACAGAAGGGAGTTCACCACTGTGCAATATCCCCTAAATGTCAAAGGATTTAAACCTGCATCGCCTTACAGTAATTGCATTACTTCTCAAGGGAACAGTTTGTTCTTCTTTAAAATTTAAAAGCAGTTTAGATTTACTGCATTAGAGAAAAATAACAGGCCCCACAGCAGAAACTGAAAGCACCTTCTGTACCTTTTAAACCTCCTGATTACTGCTGCAGTTGAATTTCTGCAAATTTTATTGTTGGTTATTGATCTTCCTGGATCATTTTCCATCTTTGTGATGGTCCATAACAATTTTTTTTCCAGTTCCTCTGGCAATTCTCTCCCATGTAAAGCCACAGTGCAGACACGCAGATAGACTCATCCCGCAGCTTGAAAGCGGAGAAAGTTCTGGTCATTTTGTAAATGAAACACAAGTGTTTTTAATTTGTTTCACTAATTACAAGTTATCTAGCTCGTGTGGCAATCATCACTTTTGTTGCTTTGAGTTTCTACTGTAGTGCCTTTATTTTCTACACTTGTCTGTGAATCGCATCTGTTTTTGATTGTTCACAAGAGGAAATACTCTGTCAAGTGATAGAGTTTGGAATCATTTATGAACAAATATTGCACACTTCTGTAGCTTTGGTAAATGCCACTTAACAGAGCATCTATAGTCTGAGCTAGCTTGCATGACTTGTCCCTAAATAAATCATTGTGTAAATACACAAAATGCAGCAACAACTATAATACATAGAGTAGTACAATAAGACTATGATATAGGATCAATGAAAATGCCTACATGGATGACTGGTCTGTTTCAAACTGGGTTCAAAATGATGACGTTAATGATCAATTATTAGAAATCAGTTTCGCGTCCTGTGTGTTAGAGGTTCAATATCAGAGAAGGACATCTATTTATGGATGGTTTCACAACGACAGTAGAATTCCCTGTAGATGTATGTCGTGTTACTGAGTCAGAAACCCTGAGAGGTTTCATCACTCCACTGAGCGCCCTGGGGACCTGATTAGTGTGCGTCGGTATTAAAGCTGCAGCAGGCAGAAATATGGAAAAGGCAAATAAACAAACAAAAAAACCCCACTATTGTTTAATAACATACAGTCTTCTTGCAGCTCTCTCCTCTCTGGTCTAATTTAAGTGAACGTTCTTATCTGGCTTCACCCAGGATCCAGACTCCACTCCTCCATCTAACCTCTTGTGACACCACATACTTCTGGCGCTGTGGCTTTCGTTGCTATTTATACTGCCTTACCTGCTCTGGGTGATTGGATAAAATCTCCCATCATGGGTCAGATTCTCTGGAGTCAAGAGGAGGTGCAGAAGTCTAGTTTACTCTCAGATCACCTGAATTACATTATGCTGAAACGTCAATACGGAATTTTTACCCAATCATGCTACAAGAAATACTGCCTACCCCAGCTTTACAGTGCAATGATTGCAATTTTAATTTGGATTGGCTTTTAATCCAAAATTTTAGCTGCACAGTTATACAAACTATATACATCTTTGCATTACAGCTATGTATTTATATTTATCCAATAAGGTTTTCTTTTTGCTCTACATACAAATACAGAAAAAAGCACATTTTAAGACACTTCAATGTGTGTCTGTGTAGATTCTCAGTCTTCCAGGTCCTGGTAATCCTTTGAGCTTTAGTTAAAAAAGCAACTGGTCTTTACTTTCATGTTTTTGAAACCCTGAAACCCTGAAAGAGAAGTCTAGTTGCTTTTCCCCGAAGCTCCTGAGAATATAACATGTATTTCTGAAAGTGTCTGACCTTCTCTCCATCAGCGGAGTGAATAGACAGCACCGACAGCGCCGAGTTATGTTTCTTCACCTCCCTCACGCTGGAAAGAGGAATCACCACCTGCAATATGTTGAGAGAATTAGTTTGATTCTTGTTCCCTTTACTGCCTCACACAGGACATTACAGTCGCCTCCCACAGTGACCTGAAACATACACAAACAAATTAAGCAACCAGCTTGATAGTTTATTCTCTGTGCAGGGTCCTATAATAATCTCCCTTTACGCAGCCCGTCCTTGATAATAGGGCCTGAATACAGAAGATGAAAGTTAATTCCCATGCTGGGTAATGTTAATGTTGACTGTTGCTTTATACCTTTTGGGACGTGTGGGCTCTAAAGGCTGTTCTACCGGTTAACTTATACCAGAAAAACAAAACATTTTAATTGGCCTTTGAAAACAAATGTAGTGTTACTGCTGCTATCCAGTGTTCATTAAATTTATCTGTGTGAGGATTAAGCTTCACTTTAGTGCGTCTGAGTGCGTTACCTTGGTGTCTTTGAGCAGCACGGAGGAGTGAAAGCACACGTGGTTCTCGGAAACAAAGAGTTTTCCATGATAAAGCACCTCTTTCTGCAAGGCACAGGTGAACGCTACAATAGGCACACACAGGCACATTGTGAAGGTATTAGGTGGGTGTTTCTTGAAAAAAAAAAAAACTGCAGTGTCACCTAGACAACAGAGGCATGGCTGCCGAATCATTTACTAAAGTGTTTCATCTCTGCAATCACTGCAAGCCACTTGGCAAACTAAAAGTATTAAGCAGGACTTAATCGGACAGCAAAGGCATCCGGGACAAAGTGTTCAAAAAGGACACAATGTGATGCCATTTCCATAATCAATATCAGCAAATAAGTAACAGACTCGGCTCACTGTGTGTCAGGTTCTCCTCCTCGGGAATCTCCGGAAACAGTTTGTGGAAGCTTATGTTGCGCTTTGAGAAGCTCTGGAAGGAAAAACAGTGAAGTGTTAATTAAGTGTGCATTGAGTGACGAATGTGGATTTTTATTGATGTGGTTATTACAGATACAGAAGCAGCTCCTTATTTAAGCGTTCGGGAACTTTAATGTTCGCTTTTAGTGTTTCTTCTCTAGCTCTGTGGTTGGTTAGTATGAGGAAATTATCTGAGTCTAAATTCTCTTCTGTTCACCATGCAGTGCTGTTGACTAGTATGTAGTTTTAAAAGCGTACTTTATAGTTATAATCCTCAAAAACAATGTGAAGCGGACATACATGTCTGGTGATGGACCCATCTGATCGCTCAGGATTCTCCTCCGTTATGGTCTGCTCCCTGAGGACACAAAGACTTCAAGAGATAAAGATGATTTCGGAGTAATGTGTTTGAAATTTTAGTCCAAACCCTCCCCAGTGTTTTGGCTAAACTCTGTGTAATGTTGAAGGCAGAGTCTACCTGAGGGACATGCTGGAGTTGAGGTTCTGATGGAGCTCCTGGATCTCCTGCTGGGCGTCATCCAGAGACTGACTCTGCTTGGATTTCTTACTAGGAAACCTGCTGCCTCGTCTTACACCGAGTCCTCCATCCAGACTTCTATCCCAAGAGACGAGCAGATAAATGTCAGTCTGATAATCCAGCTTTCATGTGACGCACACAGGTGAGAGCGATATAGAAGCACATAAAGTAATGAAAACATGCTAATAAATGAACGCATTTTCCCCCTAATGGGAGCAGCTCTTAATGTGTTGACTTTCAGAGTTAACAGCACGGATCAAACCCACTCCTGCGCGCAGACGGAAAACATTTCATTACATTCACTTTTATTTGTTTGCAGAAGGTGAAGAATGATTCCCCACAGAGAGATGAATGCGGCTCATTCACAGACACAATTTGCTTTGTAAAGCATCAACATAAATATCTGTACTCTGTCGCAGCACTGCTGACTGAACAGCAAATAGGTACAAGAATACTTCTGTTGATGTTTGCGAATCTAATCTCATATCACTGTCAGCTGGAATAGGGCTTTTGTGTGAAAGCAAAGGAAACCAGCAACCGCAGTCCTTGAAAAACCTCTCAAAATAGCAGCTGTACAGACTCCGCATGCACTGTCAGCCTGTTAGACCTATGGTTAGTCTGCTGTCTCTGGGCAACAGCATGGATCTCTGGAGGATGATTTCACTTTTGTAAAGCAGCCACCACAAAGCCTGGTGACATAACGCAGCCCCACTGTACAGCAGGTGCTTAGAGGAATCATTATCTGTCTTCAACAAACTTTATAGAGCACCTGAAAGGTACAGACGGGGAAAAAAGTGCCAAAAGAAAAAAAGGTTATTACTCACACAGCGCTGTCCAGGGAGAATCTCCTGTTTTTCAGACCCATGATGAAAAAGAAACACTTCCTCCTCTGAGACGCACTCACACACTTGTACACATAATTACAGTACAAGACTATATCTTGATCTCTTAAGTTGCGATTCTTTTGGTCTCCTTTCCTGATGTAACTCTGCATGGACAAGCAGCAGGTAAAAGTCAACCCACTTTGACAACTGGCTTTGTGTTATCAGCCAATCAGCTGCGAGAGGTGGGAATTTTCACCCCAACTAAACCAATCAGTGAACTCAGGTGTAAAAGGCCACATGTCCTGCGTAGCTTCTGCTCCTCGCTGGCAACTGTTGTCATGCCACTACCTACCATGACCTTTTGACACACACACACACACACACACACACACCTGTACCCACACACTCAGTGCCAAACAGGTATGCAGCGGTCACGTGTTGAAAACATGACAGTCACACAATGTTTTCTTCTACGCAACCTGTTCAGCCTGCACAGATAGACATCAGACAGACAGCAAGGACATCAGATAGCATTGATAAGAGACGGGACAAGACACCACATTACTTTAAATAAATCATTTGCACAACAGTTTCATCATCTCATCATCATCTCTGAGGATATTAAATGCAACGCCCTTTCATTCCAAATGAAACGACACTTTTGTGTTTAGATTAATAAATAAAAGATTGGCTGTTTGATTTCTAAAGAAGGCTAGACTGCGGGGCTATTCATTTCTTATTATGTAACACAATTTTTGATCTTTGAATGTTGCGCTAGATTACACTTTGAAAATGTTGTTGCTCTTTTATTACCTAAAATTGCACAACATTGTGGTTGTTGTTTTATGAATTAGTTTTATTTATTTTTTATGTTTTCAAATTAATCTTTTCTGTTGCCCTATTTATTAATTGTATGTGATCTATTATTTACTGCGCACTAGTCCTGTAGTACAGTCTAATGAACTTCACTGTACATATAATCTGAGGAAGTGACGAATACAGTTAAAGCTGGCTGTTCAACAATAGATCACACATTTAATATTGTGTCTCCGCAACTGTGTACAGCTGTAGTTTTATAATATATTCAGTTATCAAAAACAGCCAGAACTAAGGGGACAGACACGCAGAAGGAAGAGCATGTGTGTAAATTGTAAAATAAATGATGATTTACACCTGTAGTTTTTCTGCTCTGGCACAGAAAATGCCTGCTCTGAAAAATCACAGTAGAAAGACTATAATAACACATCATTTTGGCCATTGCTTTTACTGAAAAAGTGCACAAAGTCACATTTTCTATCATACACAACACACTTTCTGTTTGCTAGTGTCAGCGGTTATTCAGACCGAGATTTTTACTCAGAAGCACAGGAGCTACTCAGGTTGGGCAGCTTTCCTTTTCCAGCTGTCCGCACTGTCAAGCTGTATGTGCTCATGTCTCATATGATATCTGACTGGGTGTCATATCAGATGGTGGCTCTCCTCTCTCTCCGTCCTCCACTGAGAAGTCGGTGTCATTTCAGTTTAGCGTTTTTATTCATCCGATTTCCCTCGATCATGATCATTTCAGGTCAAATACAGTGCAAGTATTTACTATGTGGGATTATGTGGCGGGAATTGTTTGTATTTCCAATCAAAATGAAAAGCAGAAATGCATCTCACTCTGCTAGTGTGTGAGCAGCACACTTTAATATAGTCTGGAGATTGAATAGGGGACTGTATGTGTGTGCTTCATGTTGTGTGGTTGTGTATGTATATTTGATGGTATCATCTTGATTGTTTTTGGTGCCTTGGGTATTTATTTGCATTCTATATTTACTACTCTGCCTGCAGGGACTGCGGGGGGAAATTAGCAGCTAAATCTGATACAGTGAATCTCCTATGAAATTAGTGTTTTGTTGCACAGACCCTGACAAATAAATTAAAAATATAAGTAGAGGAATTTTTTTCATAATCTTTTACGTAAGCTTTTTTTTTATTCAGTTCAGCTTGTCTGGGAATTTAAAGGCACCTATGCTGTTTTAAAGTGGACAAAAAGAGTGCAATGTACAGTCAAAATGTGATTAAAATCATGATTACGTATCAGTTTGGCTTTAAATAATTCACATACTTTGCAGCCTAATCCAGCCTGAGGCCACTGTTGTCAGATAAACTGTGAATCTATAGCGCTCAGTGAGTGTTTGTTTTGAGGAAGGTCACGCTAACAGTCGTGACTCATGTCTGTGCGATGTATGAATTGTCACCGTGTGAAAATAGAGCAGATACCTTGACATAAACCCAAGCTTCCTTATACAGATGAATGAGGGGGATTTCAGCATGAATAGTCTAACTAACTGTTGTGTCAGGTTACCAAGCCTGTCTCAACACATGCGAAGACGGAAATACAGCAAGTTAAAGTCCTGAAAGCGCTCAAATAAACCTACATGGAGCACGAATTTTTTTCTCTCTTTTCCTGTTGTTACTCTTATACAAAGGAGCAGTGGCTTAAAAAGTTCACATTCAGTGCATAGAGGTCGAGGAACGCCTAGTATCCTCCTCTTCCTCAAATGCATGATCCATATCAGACAGATCACAGAAACCATGAGGATGATGGTGCTGCATGTGAACTTTATACAGGCCAAGAACTTTTCTGCAACTAGCACGTGGTCCCGTAAAGTCAAACCGGAACAGAGTTCTGCTGAGGCCACTTTAGTTTCAGTATTTCAGCTGATTTCATCTCCTCGAGCATGGGTGTGCGACGTAGGGTACAGAGGATGCACACTGTCAACATTCCTGGTGCACAATCCTAAGCTGTAGTCATCTAAAGTACATTAATACAGAGAATGGGTGGTGAAATGGAAAATATAACACACATCTATCATTCCTTTGCTTCAAGGGAAGTTTTTGTTCTGCTGTTGGTTTCTTTAGTTTTTTGTGAGACACCTGCAACTCGTAAGCTAGTACATCATATCAGTTTTGTAAATTGTTACGGACTTGGAAAGTTCACAGCCTGGCTTTCAGATCAGGCTCAATCTGCTGCACCTGTGAGATTGAGCTCGGCCGTTGCCAATCAGCTGGGCGGGGATATAAGGAGGGATCTCCCAACTGCTCAGTTGATTGTGGGTAGGTGACCTGGAAGGCTTGACGCCATCAGTCGGCCTTTTTCTGGAAGCCTCGTTGTCATGTCGGTGCACAGAACCCAGCACTTCCTTGCTTTTGTTTTGGGGAATGTTTATCTTTAAAGGGGTTTTAGTTGTTGTTTGGTCTACCACCTCGGTAGATTTAGTTGGCGATAGTGGTATTGAACCACACACTATCCTCTTTTAGACCACAGAACCCCATTTTCTGTTTGTTTGTGCAGTTTTTGTAGGTTTCATCCATAACAACTTTGGTTCGTTTAGTTTTGTCTGAGACAAGAGGGGGGTGAAATGTAACAAAATCTATAAACGAGGTGCAATGAAGGTTTTACAGGAGGGTATGTGGCCTATTTTGGTACCCTTATAAAGAACCATGCTGAGAATTTCTCCCCTTTTTTTCTTGTACTTCTGCTTTAGAGAGTGGTATCAAAGTTTTCATACGACTGTCACATGTCAAACTATTTCTTTGTCGTTTTTTAGACAAACAGAATTTCATGCAACCAACTGGTTCTGGTCACGAAAATGTTTCTCCATGCAGTTGTGTTGCCAGATTTACCTGTCAAAAATCAGCCTTATCACCCAAAAACTGCCATCATTTTATTCGTAGCCGAAATGAATGCAGCATATTTCAAAACTAGCATTTTGAGTGCACTTTAACTGCAAAAAAAACGTATTCTAACATTTTCTAGGAGACATTTTGTGTGTAATTCATTTAGCAACAGCTGGGCGCAGTGACAGCAGTGCACTTTATTATCGATTTACTTTGGTCCCATCTAGTGGACGAGGAATGAATAACACATAAAGGACAAAGAAATGAATAATAACCCCACAGGAATCAAGCAGCTCATTGTGCTGTATATCCAATCATCCTGCTTTTAATACAAAGTCAAGATACAATATCTACATCTATGGTTTGAAAGGAAAGAACAGGTACATAAGTGAGGGGGATGGCATCATCAGAGCTGGCCCTCAACACATTTCATATTATGTTTCGCGTGTGCCTTTTATATTTCTCTTGACACAATAATCATTAGAAATCGAAGGAATAACATATTTCATATATGTCAAACATTGTCAAGACTTCAGGACCACACATAGAGTTCATATGAGAATAATTTCAGATTCAAACGATAACCTTTGCGGGCGTGTAAAGTGTGTAGCTAGGCCATTCTTAACCTCTTTCTCTGTCAAAAATACACTTGCTACCATGTGCTTTCAAGCAAACTAAACATCGACAGCTTGTCAGGAGGTTTTCCGCTGATAGCTCTGCTTTATACATCTAACTCCTCTGATGCCCTTACACCGATCACAGGGGTGGAAAACACACCTCCGCTGCTATGATCCCACCGCTGCTGTTGCTGTGTAGGCTGGGGTCGGGGAGGGCTTCAAAAGGGCATCGCTGTAAACTTAAACTAGTTCTGCCTCTAATTTACATCTCTAGCTAGCTAGTCGGACATCAGTAATCAGTATCAAATAGCACCCTACACAGAGGGCATACTTTATGATCATAAAGCAAATAAAAAAAAGCACCAAAACTGACCAGTAAAAATAAAAACAAACAGTGACAATATCGTACTTTAACATTGGCTCGCCAAAGAAACAAGTAAACAACATCTTATTGGTTATAATCGCTAGAAATCCCAAATAAATAAAAACAAACATAAAAATAACAAAATAGAATAATAAATATCTTTTTAAAAAATCATATGAAATAAATATGACAAAGTGAACAATAACAATAAGGCTTTTTTGCGACAATAAGAACTACATCACATCCAATCCCACATTATATCTTGTGCTCAGACGTATGTAACTGTACTGTATAGGACTCCAATGATAGACTGTATGTACAAAATTGGTGAATTCGCCCGAGATGTCTGATACATTGCAACATCGCTGTGCTCTTTAATCACCACATGGGACCAATTATGATTATATGTCAAATTAAGAAAAGATTTACACCGATATCAAGGACTTGTGCAGTTGTACTGGAGTTAGACGGAGGGGAAACATCAACTGGTAAAGTTGGGATGTTCTGTACAGTGGGATTTAGGGAACAGAGAAGATTTTAATGGGGTTTATATGGAGGGGAGGGGAAGGGAGAGAGAGAAAGAGGACTGTTGAAAATGAGCGATTCCCCGCTAGCTCTGAATATTTTCTGGATTTCTCTCATTATCTTTCATTGCCAGTAGCCTTACCTAGTAAAAATATAAGAAGGATTTAACTGCAAAGTGGTGCAATTCAAGTAGGGAAGCTTCAGAGGAGGAAGATGATCAGGAAACAAGTTTCCATCCTCAGGAGGAGACGATGCATGACAATTAAAAGTTCAGCACACGATGCATGAGCAGTAAGCAGCATGTTGAAACACAAAAAGACGAAAAAGAAAAGAGTCAGCATAAGGCAAAGACGTACAGTAAAAACACACAAAGATCTACAGAAATGGGCGGTGAGAGAAAGAAACTGACCGGAGCTCAGTTCTCTCGTTAGCATCTCTTTCAATACGCCACTGCTGAGCTGACACAATGGGACTGACATCAAGAGGAGCTGAGCTGGAGGATGAATGAGGACTACAGCAAATAGCAAGCAAGCTTTGTTAAATGAAGACTGCACTGGGTCGCGAGTCTCAGCCCAGTTCAGGGTGCGGTGGGATCTAATCGCTGCTCTGAGGCCAGCTGTTACTCAGTGAGGACGAGACTCAGGGTGTGAACTGATCCTTGACCTTTTTGTTTAAGAGCGGTCTCTAGTCTGACTTCATGTTATGCTGGATGACAGAAGGAGCCATCTCTCCTTATAGGCCACAGTTCACGCTGCAGGGTTTCTCTTGGCACTGTGCATTGGGTAAATGAGCATCCACATGCTTCTCCAACAGTCCTCAGGGTGGTGAGTCCAAACTGTAGGCTTCTGCCGAGGCATGACCTCGTCTTTTGCTTCAAACTACAGACACCTTTGAAATAGACTCACAGACACATAGAAATGTTCACCGTAGAACTTTGTAACCCCTTTAGTACACCAAACCAATAGATACAAAGTTGAGGATAAAAAGCCCATTTAGGGTGCAGCAAATATCCAGGCTCTTTGTGTGTGTTTCTTTTTTTTTTTTTTTTAATCTTTCTGTATTTTATACACATAGAGAATCATAATTCCTGTTCAGAATCCATTTGTATTTCACTGGTTCATATTGGAGATAGCTGACCACAACACACATGTATTATACGTCCTTCACACTGGAACACTGAGGTAAGTATATGGATTACACATGGACAGTCTCCACACCCAGCAGCTCCTGGTGAACGTGGGTGCTAAGAGAGATTTCTTGTTGCTGTTTTTTTGTCGTTTTTGTCGTAGTTGGTGTAGAATTCGTCTTGCTCCCGGGGGGAAAAAAAAAGGTCCAATGTTATTGTTTCAGGCCGTCTTTCTCTTGTGTCACGTGTTGGTTTGTTTGTGGACCTCGAAGCAGAAAGATGGGTGGATGTTGGTCTCGTCTCTTACGTTGCATAGTGGTCAAAGCTACCCAAGTACTCGAGAGCAGCCTGGTAGCAGAACTGATACTCGTCCTGGGGGAGAGGCAGAAGGACAAAACGGGAACAGAAGTGTGCATTTGTCACGACTGAGTGTCAAGCAGATGTCTCACACCGCTCATCCAGTTTCATCTTACAGCACAAATTATGGAAAAGCTGTTGAAATACAGACTGTACTCAAATCATGACTTAATGTTGGGAATGCTGAGTCATATTTGAAAAAGACAGAGTGTATGCTATCATGTTTACGAATGTATACTTTTGCAAAATGCATTTTTTGACTTGCCGATTAAGATTAACATTTGTAAACACGTGCTAGCACAAATCGTCAAATATATATGTGTATATATGTACACACAGTCTAGAAATGAATAAATAGCATTTGTATAGGCAAATATATAAAAATGACACTGCGATAGAATGATACATTTGTTTGCATTGGCTTAAACTAATGCATATGAGCTTTTAGAAGCTACACTTCATATAGTTTTCCTGCTTTTACCGCTGCTTGTCAGTGAGCATGTAAGACTGTATGGTGCACAGAGGCCAAATGCTGCCAATATCTTACACTTTGTCACAAATAACATCTGATAACATTAGGGATGTTTTTAAAGCAGGTATACATACTTTAATTTCATTATTGTTACTGAAAAGATGCAAATAAAGCCTTAATATTCATCCAGTGGTTAAAAACAGCTCCACATTTGGCCAAAGGTCAAATTAAAAACATTACACAAACAGATGTATTGCTTTAGACAACACCAGTAAAATTCCCTGCTTATTATATGCTTACCTCGGTCTGCACCATGGCTGGTCTCTGTGTGCGCAGCATTTTGACAGTTTGGAAGATGTCCACCGCCCCTTCGTAACGCATCCTCTCCAGGACAATACTCAGAGTGATGAAGACACCTGTCCGCCCCACGCCAGCACTGCAGCAGTAAAGAAATGCATTTTTTTCCCCACAGTTTACAGTTTGTCAGACCTCAGCCAACTCTGCGCTACATTCTGCAAAACCTACAGCAATCAATATGCTCACAAGAGTTAAACTGAATTAGAATTTAATGAAGAATGAAGGGTTTTGTGTTCACCTGCAGTGAACGCTGATTGGTCCATCCTGGCCAAACTGCTCCTTGGTTTTGTGCACTTGGCCAATAAAATCAATGAAGCCCTCCCCAGATTTGGGCACGCCTTGCTCTGGCCAATCAGTGAACTGGAACTGACGCACTGTTCGCGATTGGCCATCCTGAAGGCAAGAGGAAGTCAAAACAATGCACATGAGTATTCACAGAAAACCAACACAAATCATGATGTTTATACTGAAATATGTGATAATATGAAGTCATTATTTCAAAATGGGTATTTACAGAGTTTATTTGCTTTAATGACAGAGTTTTGAGAGTCTGCCAGGCAAGATCCTTTTTACCTTCTAATGATTACTGTTATCTGACCCTGAAACAGTGGCTGTGGTTAACTTAAAGCTGTAACGTCAGTGCGTCTGCTATTGTCAGCCACTCAGTAGGCAATTACATCTTTTCTCTTCTGCTCAGCCTTTCTGACTCCCCTTTAATGGAGATCAATAGTGCATCTGTCGATATGGCGTCACTGCAGGACAGGCTTAACTGGAGTTATCTATGACTGGCACATATGTGCACGAGTGAAAGAGCGCACACAGTCATACACCACCATGCTGTCAAGGTAATCCGGAGACCGCATGGCTGAATGAGTAATTCACAGCGTCTTGTCGATAGTGTTAACCTGTTGTGTTACACGTATTCCCATAAAAACACACACTGACCAGAACACACTACAGGTCGATGGGACATGCTTTGTGCCACCGCCTTCAAACAACACCGATGGAGTAAAGCCGAAAAGTCAAGGAGCGTGATGTTGCACAGTAAGTGAATGTAACATTCAGAAGGAGAGCAAGTCTTAAACACACTGAAGGCGTGAACCCACCCTGGCATCTGTAACTTTGAACTCCCGGAGGATGTACTGAGGCATGTTGTACTCCGCCATGGGGTCCACCACGAAGTACTGGTACCTGGCTGAGCGCTCTGCGGGCCAGTACTGGTGACACTTCTCCTGATGGAGCAGAACACAAAGTATTGATGATACTTGCACAAAGGGCTGAAATGCTACAAAACAACATATTTGTGTTACTGACTGTATGCGTGCGTTTTTTTTCCCATACCCGTCCCATTTCTCTCAGCTTAGTCAGCATGACCACTATGGTGGAGTTGTGTTCCCACAGCATCCTCCAGAAGTCCTCTGTAGTCTCAGCCAGTGGACCCTGGGTGGCAATGTAGCCTCTCTGCTGCCTAAACACACACATACATACACAAGTTATGCAGCCACCTCCTCCCTTCATCTCCCTGTGTCTTCATCTGTCAAGCATCTGAAAAGGGGGTCAGGCTTCAGGCAAGAAGAGGAACAGTCAAAACATGTGTACAGCCGCTCTGAACGTCTGAATCATCAGAAAGTCCTCAGCGTCTGTCCCCTTCACAGGGACCAAAGCGGGTTACATGCAGCGAGACAAATAATGGGAACATGTATAAAGTAATGACAGATCTGACAGGACGTGACAGATGAGAACACTGTGGTGAAAACCTATCCAATCCGTTCACTCATCAAGCCATCACAGGAGGACGGGGGGGGGGGGGGGGGGGGGGGGGGGGGGTCAGGTCATATTAGTGTTTGTAGGAGGAAAACATACCTGTATCCATCTATGTAGCTGGCGTTGATGTAGTCAGAGCCCTCCAGGCCTCTGATTGGCTGGAGGCAGACGCGAGTGGTTTCATAGGGCATGATGTTGACCAGTCGGTTCTTGAATTTGTTGCAAGGCAGGTTGGCTGTGACAAACCGGGAAGTGTGGGCTTTGGTGTTAGCCAGCCGCTGGATGGAGACAAAATGAGCATGTAGGATTTTATTTTATTTTTTTTCTGAGCTTCAAACTGTATTATGTAGCAGATCAAAACCAATTTCACATGGCAGAGCGCAGGATAATTTAAAGCGCTTTGCCTCTAAAATGCTATGCGGGTGTTTGAGATCCACTGAGTGGGTTGTGAGATGAGAAGAATGGGGCATTGAAAATGGAGAAATAGTGCAATGATATTTTTATTCACACTTTCCATAATATTTAGGGCTGCAACTACTATTTTTTTTGTCAATACAGATGAATATGTGAATTATTTTCTTGATTATCTAATCAATCTCTTTCATAGTTTACCACAAACCATGGTATCATTTTAAGCCAGATTTCTCTGTTAAATAAATGGTCCAAAACCCAAAAATACACAGTTTGCTACGAAAGAAAAGTATAATTTCATATTTAAGAAAGTGAAACAAATTAGATAGATTTTATCTATACATGATTAACTGACTACTAGTTTCAGCTCTAATTATTTTGTTTTCAAGAATAGTCACTTAAGCTGATGCTTCTTTTCAATCCAACTTGTCCAACAAAACATCAGAATAGAATTTTTATGCCACTGCATTCAGTCCTCTGCCGTATGAAGTCTCTTCTCTACCTTAAACTCCAGCTCCATGCCGGTGACATGCTCCCCGCTCTCCACCTTGGACAGCTTCTGCATGTAAGAGTACAGACTCCTGGCAGCCACCTCAGTGTTCCCACAGGCCACGGCCTCCAGCAGGGCCTCGTGGATGAAACTGTATTGATCCTCTGTTTGCACCATGTAGTTCCTCTGCGAGCGCATCAGAGTCACGTGACCGTAGATATCCACAGTGCGCTCATGTCGAATGCGCTCCAGCATGGCATCGATGACGATAAAGCATCCGGTACGACCAACACCAGCACTGACAGAGGAGGAGAAATAAGAGTTCTTGATGTTTTACTTTATATCAGTAGTTTTGTGAAACAAAATAATACATTTTATGCAAAGAGTTTGATCAGAAGAAACTAAAGCCGGTTATCTAAGCTGAGCCTCCAAACTAGATCTGAAAAATGCAAAAATTCAGCCCAGCAGTTCCTCTAATGCTCTCTAATAAACACATTTTATGCTGTTTGTTTAAGCTGTGAAAATACTGAAGCACAAATACAACAAATTGTGGATATATATGGGATATATGCTGGACTTCTTCTTGGCCGGGGGCAGTGACAGCATGGTGTCACAGTGAGGTTCGCTGGCAGGAAGTTGAGGACTGTACTCGGCCAAGAAATCGTATCCAGCCTCCCATAAAACCACATTTTTGTATTTATACACTTCAGTACACTTTTGTACAGATCAAACAACCGAAGTGTAATTCAGTGACCTTTAGATGTGTTACTTCTGGATGGAGCCAAACTGGCAAATTTTCCTGGTTTCTAGTCTTTTTGCAAAGCTAACCATTAGCTCACTGAGGCTTCACAGTCATGAGAACCAATCTTTGCATTCAGCTGTCTGCATTCGAGATAAACGTTTGCATACCTGCAGTGAGCAATGATTGGTCCAGCATCGGGAGGGTTGCAGGCTTTGACCCTGCGGAGGAAGTTGAGGAAGGGGGTGGGATACTCTGGCACGCCGTGATCAGGCCAAGCTGTAAACTGGAACTGGCGCACCTCTCTCCTCTCGCTGTTTCCACTCTGAAGTGAGAAATGGGCAGGAAACATTGACTTTACTATCACTGAAGTCATAACTGTCTGCAGATGTACATGTGTAAGCTCCATCAGCATTGGATTACAATGAAACAATGTGCTTTGTCACAGATCCTCTGAACTGTCTCCAGGGATATTACTAGGTTTCAAGGACGGGGGGGCTTAGCCCCCAGGAGATGCACAGGATGTGAGTAAACGTTTAATTTTACAAACAGCTAACAAAAACTGAGAAATTGCATTTTCACTTTTCGGACAGATTCAGATTTATTCAGAAATACTTTACTGTGTAAATATTTTAGGCCACAGGGGCCATGACTTTTGCTCACAACACAATAATTCAGGGCTGCCAACTTGTGACCAGACCTTAGAGTGAGATTTGGTCTGTGACCGATGCTGGCGGGGGTCTGGGGGCCCTCTCCCAGAAAATTTTGAAAATTATTGATCCTATTTCCTGCGTTCTGGCAAATTTTAAGAGCATTTTGCCCTAATTAAATCTTATTATAGAGACAACATTAAGGGATAATAAAAACATTGAGCTTAACAAAAAAACAGAAAAAAAAACTGAGCAAGGGCAGGCAGTATTGAAAATGGTTCTTCTTGTAAAATATGGATGAAAGTTCTGTGGTAGGATGTGCACAACACAATTCAGTATTTTCCATAAATATCTGCATAATTGAAATAACTCCAGCAACCACTTTGTAACATTTGTCTTGGAGGATTCTAATGCACACACTCAGCAGCTTCAAGTTGACCACATCAGCCAACTAAACAATAAAAAGTGCTTAAGCAAAAGCAAAACATAACTTCATAACTTAAATTATCCATTCACTGAACAGAATTACAATCAGACACTGAACTCTCTACTAAAGGTCAAAACAATCCACGTGACTCTACAAACTCAACAGCTTTACAAACTCTAACATTAAACTCTCCACAAGGATCCAAAATAAGTTAGACTTCTGCATTAGAGCTTGAATTATTCTTCATCTACTTCCTGAAAAGTTTGGTCAATAAAAAGACAAAAATTAATAATTTCAGCTGAACTAAAGACACAGACTTTGTGATTTTTCTGCTCACATGCTGTGTTGTTGTAAACTTATTCTTTCAACCCCCTGGAAACCAGTGTTTGTCCTGTTTTTGTGTCACGTCTCGGTGACCCTAGACAGCGGGAGGTAATGGTTTTTTTTGAGCAACACACTATACTATGACGTTTTTACAGTGAAGGTTCTACTATGGAACCAGTTTGATATGTTCAGGCATTCTTTGTGTGAAAACTCAGAGATTTGAGGTATCAGAAGGTGATTTTCAACTTTCTTTGTTAACTTTCTGCTGTAACTTTCAACTAAATTTACTTCACTAAGCTGTGTTCCTATTGGCTGTCCAGGTGGCTGCTTGGTGTAATCAGGAACACCTGAGCAGCTCAGTGTCTTCCTGCTTTATGTCTGCAGTCAAACATTTCCTCTGCTTCTCTTCACTGAACTGGGTTTGGCTCCATTGCTTTAGTTTGTTCTTTAGGCGTTGGCTTGCAGCTTCCAGGAGTAAAATCATCTTTAATGTGTTTCTTGGTGTGTTTTAGGGCTTTGTACTGGATAGTTGTCTTGGTAAATGTGGTTCTTTAGCCACAGTTAGCACATGGTGCTAATTGTTGCAACTTGTGAGCTGTAGAAGATTTTAGTCTTTGGGGCTGAGTGTCAGAAAACATTTAGAAACCAACATCAACTGAACACTCAACAAGGTTTTGAACATCATTAAAGGTAAATCCAACTTTTGCATGACGATGTCTAATTAAAGGACATTTATTTCCAGGGTAAATGTGTGATATTCATCCTCTGGAGCTTCTCTTCATTGTCTTCCACCTGGACTGGTTTGGTTGAGAGCATGTGCAACAAACATGTGAAAACTGCACTTTAACATCAATGAATGACACTGAAGTTTAATCTCTACATAAATGAGACAGAGTCTGGATATTTTTGCTCTGTCATTAAGTTTAGGGAAAGTTCAAACTAAAGAGTACAGTTGAGAATGAGCTTATTTTGAACAAACATCTCAAACTTTAAGCTTCAGCACCTCTAGCAAGATATTTTAACAACAAGCAACTCAAGAGATCCAGAAGTTGGAGAGAGTTAGCTTTAACTGAGCCAAAGAACATGTGGGATGCTAACCTAGCAAACATTTCAGACTTTTCTCTGTGAATTCTGAGAAATAATTTCCTATTTCATGACAGAGCTACACATCTGAACTCAGTCTCATTAAAACACTCTAATTCAGTGTCATCCATCCATATTAAAATGCAGTTACTCAAAATATTTGTTGCATGAGCTCCAACAAAACCTGTCCAGGTAGAAGGCCACTTTGGCAAACAGGAAGTGGAAGATTCCAAGCAGATTTAATGAAGGGGGAACCGGATGTTTTGTGGGTTTTAAGGCTGATAATGATTATTAGTGAGACATTTGGAAGAAATATTTATTTGTAGTAAATGACAGTATTTAAAATCTTGGAGTTGATGGCGTTTTTTCATCCCAAAGGCTATACTATGATGTTTTCTCAGAGACAGTCTATGCTACTCTGTTCTGGCCCTGGGCCGCTGCACTCCTCTGTTGTTTTCTGGATTGTTCTCAGCTGGATGCCTTCGTCCATCCGGCCTCCGTTGACTCGTCCCGCCTGCCGTCTCTGGAGCTGAAGCTGGATTGGAACAGACCAAAGTACAGTCCAATCATGATGCCAGCTGCCTCTCAAAAGGCTCCTTCATCTGGCAGCACTTCTTCTCAGGGGAAGCTGAGCTTCAGCAGAACTCTGGAGATGTGTTCCAGTCGTTGGTGGATGTGTGGGGAGATAGAGAGGGACCTTTAAATGGTTCAGAAAGGAAAACGGGGAACCCATTGGTAGTTTTATTTTAGGGTGCTACTGCGGTGTGTTCTTGGGTTTTAAGAGGGGAACAGGAAGAGGGTTTTTTTCGTATTGATGATCTTTAACTTTCTTCCTGGTTGGAATGTCCATCAATGTAAACGTGAAGTTCACTTTTAGTTCTGTTTATTTATTTTTATTTTACTAACACCCATTTGCTTTTAACCCCCTCACATGTTGTGTTGTTGTAAACTTACTCCTTCAAATAAATGCTTGTCTAACCCTCTGGAAACCAGCGTTTGGAGTGTCTTTGTGTTGCTCCTCACCTACTTCAGACAGGCGGGACAAAACAACGTTTTGTGGACCAAAGGCCATACTCTGACGCTTTTAGAGCAACCTGCTATACTATGATGTTTTTTGGATGACCTGCTACACTATGGACTTCTTCATTTACGGGCACCAAAAAATACTATTTCCTGCCTGAAAAAAATCCAAAAATTCTGCAAAAAACTCCCTAAACTTCTGAAAATTTGCAAAACCTTCAGGAAGAAAATTCCACTAATTCCTTGAAAGTGTCCCTTAAAAGTTTTATTTTAAAAAAATACCCCAAATTTGGCAAGAAAATTCTTGTAAATATTCCAAAATTGCAACTAATGTGCAAAAAAAACCAAGAAAAACTGCAGCATTTGTGAATATACTATGCATGTTACTATTTACTGTATGAGATTTCTACTAACTTGATGTCTCACAACACATCAACAAAAATTTAGAGAAGCTACACTTGGAAGCTACAGCTGGCCTAGTTTCTGTGTTTGTATGTAGGCCACAGAGACACGGCAGTCTGACGGCCCTAGATTAGCCCCCATCCTATAAGAAACTGCTCTGCTTCAAACAGTGATCACATCTCAGCTCCTGACACAGGGAGGCTGGCCTGGTTTGAACACTCCATGAAGCCCAGACTAATCTATTATCCTCTATGTGTCCACACGCGCCACTTGCTCAGTGACGGCGGAAATTCGTGATTACTCCTGTTGCTCCTGGTTCCAAACTGTAAGCTCCAGAGATCAAAGCAGGTTTCAGTGGATATGGCATTAAACCTAATAAAGGTAAAGGCAGAGCGGCAAGTCGAGTGTGGATGAAACAGAAGGCTTGAAGAGAGTGGGGGTGCGAAATAATTTACCTTATGCAGGGAGAAGGTGCGAACGCAGAAGGTGGCCAGCTCCATTGTGTCCAGCAGAGTGACCTGGATCATCCCATAAGTCTCTGTGCCGCGGCTTGGCCAGTACTGATCACACTTTATCTACGAGGATAATGACTGTTACTCCTTCTGTAAGTTGGTCAAATGTACTAACAAAGAAGTCCATTAAACTCTAAATCGCAGGTTGGACAGACAATGCATTGATGTGCAACTGTAAAATAGTGGATTTGGGGCAGTGGGTGAGGGTTTGGTTTCCTACCCGTGATTTCTCCTCCAAACGTGTCATCATGACGACAGAGGCGGTCCGTTGCTCCCAAACCATCCTCCAGAAATCCCCAAACGTCTCTGCCAGTGGTCCCTGGGTAGCAATGTAGGCATTCTGCTTCCTGTAGCCATCAATGTAGTTGGCGTTGATGTAGTCACTCCCCAGGATACCTGCAAATGAGATACTAGTGAGGCACCTGCTAAACTGCAATCTGCATAAGTGACATAATAAATGAATCTCCATGTCGGACATCAAACAGACTAACGAACTGCTTGTTTCTGGCAGCGACGGCTTTCAAAAGACAGGCTCCTGGATGAGTACCGGACAACAACAAACAAACAAGGCTCTGTCGGTGTAAATTCATGAGCTCCAGATCAAATCCATTCCCCTCCTTCTTGTTCTGAAGGAGTGCTGGCTGCACTTGAATGCCCTCGCGCTGTTTGTCAGTCTCGTGCCACTGCACACAGTTGGTCTTCAGCACTGTTTGCAATTTCAGATTTCATCCATCATGCAGCTCCCCCGCTGCAGCACCCCACCTCTTTGTGTTCACCCCGCGAGCATAAATACGCTCAGACTGCCTCATTAGGAAACTCTAAACATCTTCTTTAACATTCCTGCTAATCCTCACCTTCTATGGGTGCCAGGATGACTCTGGTGTGGTCATATGCAATGACGTTGGCGTAGCGGTTTTTGGGCTTGTTAACTTCCAGGTTGGAGTGTTCCCAGGTGAACTGCTGACTTGGGTCAATTGACTGGAAAGAAATCAGCAAATGCACTTTAATCGTGAGCAGTGGCATATTTAGTGGGGCATTCAAGGATAATGGAAAGAGAGTGCTCTGTATTATAGACAAGTTACAGCAATAAATTGCACCGCTGAATAAATCATGAACATATAGCCTGCACACAGACAAACAAGTGTTAAATAACATTTGCTTTATGATGCCAGGGCTTAACAGGCTTAACATCTCCACACAATAAGGATTATCTATCTATCTATTTATTTATGGAGAAGGAGAATGTATTTCCCACCTCGTACTCCTGGGAGAGTCTCAGGTTGTCGTTGGCTTTCAGCAGCTCTATGTGCTCAGCCAGCTCGCTGATGGGGATGGGAGGATGGCTCATCATTCCTACAGGAGGCAGAGCAGCGCGGGTCAGGGGTGACGCCGACTTCAGCTGAATGACTTACATTACTGCAGGTCGACATCACTCATATGCAAAGATGTGAAGATAATTATACAATCAGACAACATCACATATCATTAAGGGACACGCTGAGGCAGAAAATCAATTTTGATCCATGTGCGAGGACAAAGTGAGGCGAGTCTTGTTTGTTTGTAAATTGTTTTTCTTTGATAAATTGCTTTCTCTGTGATCAGAGGAGCAGCGACTCAGAGAAAACAAACACAGACAGAACACTAATTAGGAGGGCTGCACACACAGACGCACACACCAGCACAAAGGAAGCAACCTATGCCTCCGACAGTCGTTGCTTTTCACAGCTGGAGTGAAAAAACGGAAGCCAAAGCGATCCATTCCCCATTCAGAAGGCAAATGGTTGCAATAATAAATCAAAGTAACACTGCTATATGTACAATAAACACAATCCATAAAGCCAAAGTCGAAATACATTCTCGATGTTCCCTGAATCATAATGCACATCGATGCACTACGAGAAGCATTTAAGTCATTCCTCTGCTACACCTATCAAACGCAGCCTCGGATCGACGGTTATTTCCTTCTACAGGCTGGGAGTGCAGCATCCCTCAGGTAACCACGACAAAACGCTCCTGTCACGACCAAAATGACCTCCGATAGCATCAGGCGGTTTTGTTGGAAACAAATTTCATCTCTGCAGAGCATCTCAAAAGCACAAATCTCAGGGGAGAAGAAGTGGGCGAGGAGGGAGATTCAAGGTTGCTGCCACACGAGAGTAAAAAAAAAAAAAAATCTTATGATGAAAGAGGAGAGCTGAAGTGCTGTATTCTGCAGGTTTTTCTTTGCTTCCTAGGAACATGTAAAAAAAAAAAAAGACATCAGACCATAATTTACTGATTAAATAAAAATCCGTCTCTTTTGACCTTGTATATGCTGGCAGGTAGCGCTTCTCCATGGTGACACATCTCGCCACATTTGCCAAGAGGACCTCGTGGGCCTTTAATAAACTGCAGCCATGAAAATATTGTGAGAGCGCTGATTAAATTCTTGCAGTTTGTGTGTGATTTGGATGTTGTTAACGGAATGGAAGGAGCGAAACGGAATCATCATCGGCCCCGTGCCACGACCGAAGCAGCTGTGTTGTTAGATCTCACTCTGCAGGGGGTGTGGAGCAGCAGAATCCATGTAGTCATTTCAAAGTGCAGCTTTAGCTGGTTGTGCTGCAGAGAACAGAATCAATTCCCTCACACACGATCACTGTTAACCCACAGCGCACCTTCTGATATGCAATCCTCAGCTCCATACATTCAGGACGCCATGCCACAGATTTCGGTCTGCTCTGATGCTGCTATCTGCAGCTTGGCATGTGGAATGTGGGCGAGTGGAGATGATCAGATTTTGTCACACCGTCATGACTCAGCCGTGACTAAGCACTGACTGTACTACCTGGGCAGTGGCCATTTTGATCTCAGAAACGACTGGAAGCTGCCAGGTACATGTTGGCTGCGATGTGGAGGAGAACTTTCACAATCTTGTCTGCATAATCTCACCACGGATAAAATTAGTCTGCATGAATATTTCATTTTCAAATGATGAGCAATTGGAAGTACACTTTAATATGCAAATATTAAGTGTGTGTTTGGGTCCCTGAGTGGGCACGTTTCGTACCGGGAGTCTGGAAGTTGATGCGCCTCATCTCCACGGGGTCTGTTGGGTGATGGGCCATCATCTCTGCGTTGCTCAGAAGACTCTTGGTTCCGGGTTCAGAGTCTTTGCGCTTGCTGCTGAGACACCAGTGAGTCGAAACAGCAATTAGCACATGCAAACAACCAGCAACCAAAAACCAGATTCAGCACTGACACATCATTAGCGTGGCTACTTGATTCGAATTAATATTGCATTAACAGATATGGTGCTTTACGGCTTAGTACACATTTGCTGCGCAGCATCTAGTGTCATGCGATTGCTGTGGGTTAAAGCGAACAAAGAACTTGACACTGGTTTAATCTTACCTGTCAGGTTTGCTGCTTCCAGTGAAGCAAGAGCAAGGGAAGGCATAATTAGAGGAAGAAAAGGAAGGAAACAGACAGATTGTTAGAGTGGAAAATCAATATTTTGCATTAGTATTCAAAAGCTTGATGGCCTGTTGCAGATATCACGGTCCTACAGCAGGGTCAGACTGTTTGACGGCTGTCTTAAGGCGGAACAAACTTCCAAACTGGAACAAATTTGATGATATTCAAGCATTTGTGGGTGAAGAGTTGAGGTCCGAACAGTTCTAGTTCAAGAAATATCAGCAGGACGAAAGCACAGCACAACACATTGTATTGTTAATGTTGTTGTGTTGCTGGAAATACATCAGTGAGCCACGCTGTTGCTCTGGATGACATGCTTCGTAATTATAATGAGCCTCGGCACTGTAGTTTATTTTGAGTCAATCCCACATACTCAGTCCTGCTGCTGTAAATACTCACTGGAACAAGAAATGTATATTAATGCAGGGCTGAAAATATCCCCAAACAAAGACATTATTTATTATTATTTGAGTAATGGTGGCTGAAAATTACAGTGCCCGGCTGTTTAAGAAAAATATATAATGTATGTGTGAGACATTTTTACAAATTTGCATATTCAGAAAGAAGGAATGAGCTTGGGGCTTTGAGAAATAAACAGAAGGAGGCCGAAACTCACTGAAAGGCATTGGTGCTTTTCATGGGATTTGTTGACATTATGAAAAATATACAATAAAGCCACTCTTATCCTGTAAGAGTCCCAATCAAAAGCTGCTTTGGCATTTACCTGGTGTGACCAGCAGTCTGAGTCAGAGTCCGGGTTGTAAACTTGGCATTTTGTATTTTATGAAGTTTGTCCCACTCACTTTTTGTAAAGGAGAATAGCGATAACGATGCAGATGATGAAGACCACGGCCAACACGGGTCCGACCACCCAGATCAGCCCGTCACCTGCATCAAAAGGCTGAGGGTCCGAGTCTGGGGCAATCACTGGGTCTGTGTAAGGGCTGGCCACATACATCTTCTGTAAACACACATACAGGAACGGAACAGTCAGGAAAATTGTGCGAGAAACTGGAGGTTGTTTTTGCTTGACGGGGCAAGGTGATCTTAAAAAAGGTGTTTCTTCGAATTTTACTTTTGTGTCAGTATTATTCTACCTCAGCGGAGAAAACAGTATGAGCGCCTGACAGTCAATTCCAATTCAGTGCAATAATTGGACAAACTACGAGCCAGAAAAATAAGCGTAGAGTAGAATCCACTGCTTGCTTGCAGTTTTTTTTCTTTTCAAAAAGCAAACAACCAAGCACAAAGGTAGTGTTTGTATTATTGCAGAGCTGTTGCACTGGATTGCAATACACTAAACAGACATTTCTGTCATTGCGACCATGACTGATTTTATGAGCGAACAATATGTGGATAAGATTATCTTTGATCTGTCATTTAGGACAACTTATAAAGGATCCTCTTAAACTGTATTGATGTTCAAACTGTTGCCTTTTTATTAGTTTAGGGGGACTTTTGCAGAGCATCCCTGGGGGTAAAAATGCCCCTAATAAAAAACATGGAATAAAAAAAATAAATCTAGTCTAATTTAAGTTATATATTTATGTCTATTCCAATTCAAATGCACATACATAGCGGCAGTGCACTAAGCAATATCTTTTCTACTGCCACAGTAGGTACACTCACTCTTTATTAGCGATGTTGTTGGAAGTGCACGAAGGTTATTGCCTTTTGCTTACAACACTTTGACTGACGGGAATTTTATTGTTTTAGCAGAGAGGCCATATTGATTACAATGTATAGTGACAGCCTGCAGGAGGGAAACACAGGTGGACGGGAATGAGGGAGTGGGTAATATACACAGGAAGAGCTGAGATGTAAAATAGCGGCTCTGGTACCCCGGTTGTAGAGTTGAGCTCAGCCAGGATGAAGAAGACGTACTCCTGACCCGCCTCCAGAGCTCGGTTCTCGAAGCCTCCATAGTCCAGCTGGTCGCCGAGGGTGAAGAAGGCTGGTAGGGTGGCAGGTGTGAAACGGGCTGTGATGTAAGCCCGACGTAGGTCCACCTGCTTTTGCTGTCGAGAATCCTTCTGTCTTTGACTGATGTCTTTTAACAGCTGAGAGACAGAGAGAGAAGAAAAACAGAGAGAGTGAGAAAGAGAGAGAGAGGACACTGACAAGAAAAATGAGACGTTGCAGTATCTATGACTAATGTTTTAAACGCTGGTATTGAATTAAAAAGGGTAAGCACTGCCAGGAGTTCTTGGAGATGGAATTGTGTGTGTGTGTTTATAGGTCTTTTCCTCCTTCCAGGCTCAGACATCAGTGGGTGCTGTCATTGTTGCGGCTCTCACCTCCTCTAGGTCCATTTCATCTGGGCTCTTGAGGTGTCTGATGACGCCGCGGGCTCTCCGCAGTGGAACCACAACAACATAAACATTCCTGTGGGAGCACAAGAGAACAAATAACCTGACGCCAGCTGCACTCCTACAATAGCAAAGTGTCTCTAACTAATTTCACGTTTCCATGCCAGCTTGTTGCACGAAACACTGTATCTCCAACATCGAGTCAGTCATGCACTGTTATCATCATGCATGTTACAGATTGTAATCATCTGACTCGAGTACAACGAGTCAGATGATTACAGTTCAAGGAAAATGAGTGAAATTGTCGCCATAAGACACAAGGACTATTGCAAAGACTGTAAGAGCACCTTAAACTTTTTTCGATCTTACTTGACAGGGGTGCGAGTTTCCAGCGACGGCAAGATTATAGTGACGGTTGTTTCAGTTTCACGGGTGTGGTCAATCTCAGGGCGGCGGATGGTGATGGGCGGGGACGTCTTGGCGGTGATCCGGTGGCGAAGGCCTCCCATGTTACCTTCAGGAGCTGTGATTTTAAAGTCATAGCTGGTGTCGGGCTGAAGGTTTGGGATGACTGCCTTTCTCAGGCGAGCGTCCACCTCCATCTTTTGCCGGTTATACTCCACCTGGACGGAGGGAGAGGGTTAATTCGGTTAGAATAATAAAATCAAAAGGCGTGAATGCTTATTTAAACGCAGTGTACTGCTGATATCTGATTGAACTTTGAGGCTCCTTTGTTTTTCACTAATGAACATTGGAACCCCGGATAAAGTTTTGAAGGGTTAATTGGTCAGTTCTCAACTTCAGCACATCCACTCATTTACATTTTTTCAAGAGTTACATGAGAAAATTGACACTAATGTCATAGCTCTACTACAAAAGACTGCATACTTGGCTTAGCATAAAGACTGAAAACAGGGAGAAACAGCTCTTTCCTTCTAAAGCCCACTAATTAACAAGATGCATCTCCTTTGTTAAAAGCGTACAAAAAAAACAAAGTGTAAAAATGACAAATCATTATTCTACTTGGAGATTATGTGCCAAACTATTTGTTGGCCAGAACCAGTTGCCAGGCAACTAGTGGAAACTCCAGGATGTTACTGGGCCCAGCCAAGAAATAGCAGGGAAGAAAATCCCCCGTAAACCTTGTTTTCTAGATTAAATAAAAGCGATACAAAACGTGTTCATTAGTGAGCTGTAGAGGTGAAGGTAGGCAGATTTAGTTAAATGTCGTAAATGTGCATTCGTGAGTCCATAAAATTTGACATAAAGCCAACATCCCGTGGGTGGAATTGGAGGTGTATCATTCAGGTTGGGGTCAAGCCTTCTAAAAATACAGAATCCTCCTATAAAATCAGGCATTATAATCATAAGCACCCTTCAAATGGTACAGCATATTGTTTTGCATCATGTTTCGTGCTATGCCGGCTAATAATGGATGAGGCACATGCCACCGCACGTGAACGTGAACCAAGTGATGACATACAGTGAAGCGATAGGAGTTGCTGGTCTCTGGAAACTCCCAGGTCAGGAGAACACTGGTCTTAGTTGCCAGGTTGACTGAAAAATTCCTCGGCACATCTGGGAAGAAAACAAACAAAAAATCCCCGAGTCACTCATGATGCAGTGTTTTATTCACGTTACCGGATCCTGTTCTTTCCCAGAGAAAACCTGTAAAAATGTAGAACGGTCTGTTACTGGGGGAAGGACACATGATGATTAGGAGGATGGGCAGGTGACGAGGAGAGTGGATGGCAAGAGTCATAAGTAGAAGTAACAGACAGATCGGCTGCAGAAATGTGACATGCCACATTGTCAGAGTGTACGGTTGTGTTTGTTCAACTCAGAATTCAGCATGTCAGCAGAGGCTTTGGAAAAGGTGGCAGTGAAGGTCTATCAGATAAAAGTGCTTACCTGCAGATACAGCACCAGACGCCAGTTTTCACTTCAGTTCAGACTGAACACTTACCTTCTCTTAGATGCTGTATATCCAAGGCCTGTATTGACTTTTACCTGAGGGTTTGTGATAAGCAGTGCTCTTGAAGCAAACATCCATTAACATTCAGCTTGCTTCCACTGGTGGTGAAGGGTAGGTGATGAAGGTATAAGTGAGTGAGTGGAGGAGATTGGGGGGAGTAGTCGTGTTCCTCTGGACTTGGCTTTTCTCATCCTCTCTGAGGTGCACTGGTGAAAAGCAGACCTGTAAGAACTGGCCCAGACTTCATTTAGTTTAGTGTTTTCAAGTGGAATCCGCACAAAGGGGAGATGTGAAGTTGAACCAGTGCTTAGAACCTGAAAGGTTTCTCTCAGGCCTGTGGCCAGCCCTACCTGTTTCCAAGGCCAGGGTGAGGCACACCAGAGGTGGGCTGAAGGGGCCCGGCCCTGCTTTGTTGTGGACTCTGAGCTGCACCTCGTAGGTTGTGCTGTGATTGAGGCCCAGGATGGTGTAGCTGGACTCACTCGCTGGTAGTGTGATCAGCCATGGGGGAGCAGAAGGGGCTGGTAAGGCGGAGGGGCCCGGGTTAGCAGAGGGTTTGGGGCTTGCAGTCTCCTTGTAAGCTATAGTGTACTCTGTAATGACACCGTTGCACTCTTCTGGTGCAGGGGGCAGCCAGGAGAACTGCAGGGAGCAGCAAGTGGCATTAACAAAGTCAGATATTTTGGGGTATCCCAAGGGTGGAAACATGGGAACTGTTATTTCCTGCTGCACTACATCTCCGTAGCCGGCTCGGTTTTTCGCGGAGAGAACAAACACGTAGGAGGAGCCTGGGGAAAGGTCTCCGACAGTGAAGTTTTTCTCACGATTTGTGAAATCCACTGTGGTGTCTAAAGAGGTATTCTTGAGGCCAAACTGTAGGCGGTAGCCCTGGATTTCCAGCGGGGCCCCCCGGCTATCAGAACCTGACTCAGAGCACTCCAGCGGAGGAGCCCACCGCACCACTACTGATGGACCCGATCCTGGACGCACCCAAAGAGAGGGGGGGCCTGGCACTGCAAACGACAGTATAGGCAGCAGAAAATCAGTCATAATATAAATACATACATACATATATATATATATATATATATATATATATATAAATGTGTGTGTGTGTGTGTATAAAGCCATATATCACATGACTCTTACAGAAGAATTAGAATTGATTTGGTTGTTTATTTACTGCTGTCTCTTGGTGCAGCTTACTGTATGATCAATTCTTGAGTATGTTACTAAATCCAGTGCACTGAACTGTATACTTGACATATTCTTACCAATCCCAGGGGTCTGAACCAGTTTGGCTTTGCTGTGAGCTCCATCCCCTTTGGTGGTGTACGCTGCCACAGAGACAGAGTATAAAGTCTCTGCTTTCAAACCTCCCAAAATCAGCTCCTGTGGGAGGAAACGCATAATAGCAATGTCAAATACTGCAAACTCATTCCTTTCAATTCTAGAAATACCCAGATCTGTTAATTCTCCTTCCCACAAATTTGCATCAGTAAGAAATTCTCAAATAGTTATATCAGAGCTAATGAAATCTGTGGTGGTTAAATTCAATAAAGATTATAATGTATTGGCTGCTTCGTGCTGCATGTGTTAATATTGAGTTCATTTATAATGAGAAGGGGATGGTTAGTCTGCACTCACATATTGAGTCGAGTCATCCTCCTCCATCTTATCCCACACACAAGACACGCCCCGCAGGCAGCCGAGACAAATGAAAGCAGAAGTGAGTCAAAGGACCAAAGGGGAAAGGGAGGATGTTTAAGAATATAATGAATGAACATCATTTAATCATTTCAATATTCAGTTATAATGTCACCTGAGACTCATCCAATAACAGGTCTTTGATGCGGGGAAGGTTGCGTGATTCACCACTCTCTGCACGGCTGAAATGCACCTGGTAGCCGCGGATCTGGCCTTGCCGTAACCGTGGCAACACCGACCGCCACGTAACTCGAAGTGCTGAAGAGTTGAGCTGCTGGACGTCCACCTGACGAGGGGCACCAGGAACTGAACACACACACAAAGACACGAGTACAAATGCAGAATTAATGAAGTGACCAAATGTCTAGCCAGTAAATAATCAACCTAACAATCAATATCGTTTAGGTCTGATCCACGGCTTCACTCTTACCGTCCTCATCCGTTCTGCAGAGCACAGCTGGGCTGCTGGGTCCCGTCCCCTCTGCAGTGGAGGCAGCCATGGAGATGTTGTACCAGCTCCACTTCTCCAGCCCCTCTACCACTGTCTGCCCCTGCTGGGCCGGGATAGGAAGCCCTTTCACCTCCAGGCCCTGACCTCCGCCTCCTGCCCCAGAAACTCTCTGGTATCTCAGTTCATAACCTGCCAAATCGCCATTCTGGCCCTCCCTTGGAGGTGGCCTCCAACTTACTCTCAGCGAGGTGGAGCTGGTACTCTCGCAGGACACGCCCTCTGGTGGAGCTGAGGGCTCTGATTGGACAAGGGGCAAGGAGGGCAATTGGCAAAGAGTTTAGGAGAGACCAAAGAAAACAGGATTGAAAAAGCAAGAGAGGGGGGAAATATAAGCAAAAGGATAGGAGATAAGGATAAAAAAGGAAACAATAAGAAATTAAGGTAAAATGAACTGAAAGAGATGACACTGGGACAAATATGACTCAGGCAAAAAAGGGGAGCAACTATAGAATGTAAAAGCATAATGTTAGGCTTTGAGGCTAATGAAATAAACCAGAGACAAGAGTATCGACCCTGAGTGGACAACTTAATTATACCCAAGGAGAATGTGCATCCGATAGCCAATGATTATTTTATCCTCTGGCTGCGCTGGTGGCATAAAAGAATCCAGATTTATGAATGAAAAACGGATAGAGTCCGTGTTTCTTTGTAAAGCAGGGATGCACAGCTCACCGCACAGGAGCATAGACAAATATATACATTTCACAACAGCAGGCCTCGTGGTGACATAATCCTCGAGACCATGGGATAATAGAGCGCTGTGAGACTTTCCACCGCTGACTAGGGCAAGGTCTTGGGCTTCATAGCAGGAAGATAAAACAAACTAAAACAGATCTCACATAGTGCTGAAAGGATTTAGGGAGCAGGTAGAAAAAAACAGAAAAACAAAAACAGGGATCTCGGGAATGAAAGGCACTCCAACGGATATTGAAAGTCGGCCTAGAATGATGAATAGCAGACATGCATTGAATCAGTTGCAAAATTTACTGTGGCAAACGTGAATATAGAAAAAAGACACACAGCTTCACCAGCACAGATATTACTCACCCTATATAATGTCATCTAAGTAGCGCACACACACAAAGGCCAGTGTGGCCGAGTCGTCTGGGCTTGTGTTTGAGTTCGGTAGTGTATAGCATGTGTGTATGTGTGGGAGTGTAATAGTCATAGCTGACAGGTTCAAGTATCTATCCACTCAGCCGTACAGCCAGTGTTCTGCTGGCCTCGGGGGACAATCTAGATGTGCACCAAAGCTTGGCGATAACAAAGCGCACATAACCTCCCTGGGAAATGAATTCTGCTGCATGAAATAGTCTGCTTATCTAGCACCTTCCCCTTCCTCAATGCCCCACTCCTCCAGTGTACCACCTTTGTCCCTCTTTCTTTTTGGAGGTAAAGACTGAAAGGACACCAAACTTAAAGCACTTAGCAAATGTGTAACTCAGTTCTACTCTGCTGAGTACTTGACAAAAACTTACCAGAAAATGACCGCACCGTGAACTGCAGGACTTTTTCACGACCACAACTACTTTATTAATTCTTTTCCTTGTGTCATTTTCTCTGTTCTCACTTTTTTTCTTCTTCTAGGAAGCAGATATGAAATGACTTGATATGCCAGAGCAAAATATTGGAACTTATTTGGCTCTTATCGGCTATCAATGATTGTGCAGAGGAAAGAAAAAAAGAGAAAAAGAGGCAAGGAAAAGAATCCATGTTCAGTGTGGATAAAAAAAAAATAAAAAAAACAGACTGGCCAGCACTTACCTGTCAACAGAGCAGGCAAACCACCATCCTCTAATGCTCCTCACCACTGGCTGCTAGCCAATAAGTGGCAGACAGTTTCACCCTTTCAAAGACATTAGACACTGATAGAGTGGAAAAAGTGAAAGGAGGGTGAAGAAAAGGAAGAGTGAAACATTAATCGGTGCTCCATCTCCATCTGTCATGATGTTTTGGCTGTGCAAGAAAGAGAGAGGCTGAGCGGGGGAAGAAAGGCACAGTCAAATGTAGATGGATGGATGGGAGGGGGGGTTGGACAGATGGGTTGATAAACGAGACACACGGAGGGATGGTTCCCAGCGTTTACCAGGTCAGGAGCTGCGGACAATGTACCGCTACGAGCCATGTGTGTGTGCTTGTATGTGCGTGTGTGTGAGGTCAAAATATTGGCATGACATTTTCAGCACAACAGTGAAATATGCTATTAAAATCTGTGGCATCTGTACATGTGCGGGTACAGTATGTGAGCCCAACTGAACTGTGACCTACTGGCTTGTGACGTCCTCTGCACCAGCTCATTAGTGAAAGCTCCGATGCCTTTGTTTGAGATGGCGGCCAGGGAGAAGGAGTACTCAGTGTTCGCTTTCAGGCCCTCCACCGTGTACGAATTCCTCGGCCCGAAGGTCAGCTTCTCCTACGAGAGAGAAGAACAGAGAGGATCGAAGGACAGGGAGGTGAGGTGACAAGAGGGAGGATGAGAGGAGTCCAAAAAAAAAAAGAGAGCACAGAAAGATGAGTTGGAGCGAGAGAGGGAGATGAGACTGTCACCACCGGAGCTGGACGCTGGGGTTAATCTTTTCAACTTCTTCTTTTATCTCTCCCCTCTTATACCCCTGTCTTGTTAAGAAATCCACTCAGGGGACAGATTTCTAAAAAAAAAGAGTGTTAGAGGTCTTACCAAACTGCCAAACTTGACAGGTTTGTAGAGCAGCTCATAGTTGACAATTTTCTCCTTGGTGTAAGCGGGTTCCCAGGTCAGTTCAATGCTGGTGTCTGTCACTCTGCCGACTTTAAACTTGCCAGGTTGGCCAGGGACTGAAGGAAGCCGGAATAAACACAGTCAGTCACCACTCTGTCTTATATATATATTTACTTCTCACTCAAGGGGCTTGGGCTATAAATGAGACTTTACATGAACACACAATATGAAAACTTTGAATATTATAATACTGGCTTACAGAACGGCTTTTAAATTGATCATTTATTTTTACTTTGTGTACTAATTGCTACATAAATTGGGTAAATTACCATTAAATACACGACAGAAGAATGGGAATAATGTTGCCAAAGAAATGCCACACTCAATCAAATCTGATAAAAAGACAACTACATATGGTGGATAACATTTCTATCGATTGATTAAGCCAGAAATGTTTCATCTTAGAGAAGGATTTCTCATTTTTGAGGTGCTTTGCAATCAGAATGACTTTTCATTATCGTATTCGAGCAAACTCTCATTGCAGACACCTCCTGACCCATAAATCCCCAAACCCCTTGTAATAACTTGTATTTTTGTACATATTCTCCTTCCTCTATGTGCTGGAAAATGTTTTTTTGTTTTTTTTTTAGAGACTAATAGTAGTAGCCGTAGCTCAAGCTGCAGAGAAAATTTAAACCAGTAATGCCATCACAGATTTTCAGTTGTCATCTCTTTGTACCTCTCATCATATAGAACCAGCAGCTTGGCGGCAGCTGTCACGGTGACACGATCAGCGGCGAGGTACGAGGGACATTTTTGGCTGCTAATCCCTGTTTCCTTTTCCTAAATCTCCACAGTCCTGTCCCAGCTGGTAGAATTTATTCATTTTGAAGAAGTCATAATTTCTGACAGGTCAAGCTTACTCAAACTTTGCATAAGCCACTTGACGAAGCCAGCGAGCAGTCTGTATCTATGCACAAACACAAATAATTACTCATTTGTGCTCTGCCGCACATGTGCATGAGAAAAACAAGCATTACTCACCGGCACATGAATTAAAGAAGATGTCTAGTTGGCTGTTATCTATGCACTAGCATGCAGGGTGAAATTACTCTCCTGCACAAACATCTACCAGTGATTATGTTTATGCATGCACACACAGCCCACCTCCACGAATGACTTTAACGTGGACTGGGTCGGAGAAGGGTCCGTCCCCCACAGAGGTGAAGGCGAGGACCTGGATGGTGTAGGTCTCTGAGGTGACCAGGTTCTGGATGGTGGTGATGACGCTGTCCTGGACATTATGGATCTGCCACTCATTCATAGGCCGGGACGGGTCCATGGTGTAGTACACCCGATAGCCTTTCACCTACAAAGATGGAGAGGGTGAGAGGACGGCAACTTGATAGCAAATACATTTGACTTTTCTGGATTGAGACTGGATTTTAAGGTCGCCAGGGACTGCATGGGCTGCATTATGTGGTCGTGCACCTAATCCCACTGTCCCGCAACCCTAACAATAATCCATAATACCATCTTTCAACACAATGAGAGTTTACCACAGCCAAGGTCATCAACTATGAATTATTATTTTACTTCAGTCCAGATGGTCCGGTAGATTTGTTGGTTTAATGTTTGTTAGAGGTCACTTGTCATGTGATGTTATTCGTCTGACTCTGATAAACAAACCTCACTTTAAAGTTGACTAAATCAGTTTGAGTACAAGCTGCGGATGCCGTCAGACTGCAGCATTTAAGATGTAATCACAACACCTCTCCCTATGGGGTTTCGCTTAAGGGTATGTTGGAGTTCTATGTAATCCTTCTGCCATGCCATCGCCTTTAGCCCCCCTTTGCGCTCCCACTTCTCTTGTTATTACTCTTTAATATCTATAATCCCCATATGTACCCAATTCACCCTTGCACTGTTATGAACCTACAGTGCAGTTAGGTAGGTTTGAAAAAAGAAAGTAGGCCTCAAGAGGGAATGCTCTCAACTTAGAGCGGACAGTCCAATTACCCTTTCCTTCTTTAGAGAGTCGGGAAAGCAGCGAGGGAGTTACAAGACAGAAATCTCTGGCAAGACACAATCCCTGCAAAGGACATGAACCCGCACTCTGGAAGAAAGCTCCCAATGGTAAATTTTATGAAGTCTTTATCGTTTTAACCTCAAATGCTGTGCAATTTTGAAATTCTGTCGCTTCATAGTCATAGTAAATCATCCTATATTACCTTTACAGCACAGTGTCACAATAAACATTACATGAATAGAGAAGCGAAAAAAAATCAGCAATGAAGAATGAATGAATGTAACCTGTTTCCTCGCAGACTTCACTTGAGCGATGGCAGAGGATATGAAAGAGTTTTTGTCTGCTAGTTTTGGCTACTGGGACTCTGGAACTCTGGATGTAGCTGTCACACTGAATAAACTCTGCTTTATTTAACAAGTTTGTGTTATATACAAAGCAGAATAGCTTTCCCATTTGGTATTTGTGGCTTTGTTGCAGGCATTTCCCCCACTATTTAGAACAATTTTCCAACAGACAGCAGGACAAGGGTGCAAACAGATAAAGAAATTGAAAATGCTTTCTTCTGCTGACTAAAGATCAGAAATTGCTGTTTCAATCCTGATCCCACCTGTCCATTGGGCTCCTCTGGTTCCTCCCAGCGGACCATCACCGTGTTCTCAGAGATGATGTGAGCCTGGACGTTTCGTGGAGGGCTGGCGGGGGCTTGCTCTCCTGTGCGAGCCTCCACACGAGTCGACGGGGGCCCCTGGCCGATGCTGTTGAAGGCTGACACTCTGATTTCGTACTCGGTGTTGGGGTACAGACCACCGATGCTGTAGCGGGTGGTGGTGATGCTGTCCACTGTCTCGTACTTGCTGTCCGGCCCTTTGGCTCGGTACTGGATGATGTAGTAGGAGACGGGGTCGGGATTGCCAGAATCCCAGGTGATGGTCACACTGGTGGCTGTGGTCTCCGTGACGATGGGTGTGCCAGGAGGCTTTGGTAAAGCTGGTGGTTAGACAGGCAGAAGACAGACAGATGTACATTATTTACTATGGAATATTTTATTTTCTGTCCGTTCCATAATTCCTGTGACATATCATGTTGCAGTATTTCTACTCTCCGTTTTGGATATTGCTTTGTTTGTTTATGACATATTACAGTTAAATCCTTTCCTAATCACTATACTGTTGGATTATTGTACATTTGCTTATCCCCATGGAAATCTAAATGCACTTTCACTACTGTTTGTACCATCTGGCTAAACTGCATTTTGATTTACTGCTACTTGCTGTGCGCAATGACAACGTTTAATTCAAAACTATTTATTTACTAATTGGAGTATACACTGAATTGCATCACATTAATTTGGCAGACATTTTCCTATGAGGGCAACGTACAATAAGTAATATGGTATATTAGGTAGCTGTAATGCATCATTGATAAACTGACAGTGAAGAGAGTTGCCTTAATCATACTTTATATGTGGGAAGGAACAAAGAAAATTTGCTTGACTGAAATCAAATGTAGAAAATTACCATCCTGGAAATTCAAAGTCTACACATGTACTTGAAAAACCAGAGAAAGCCTTGTGTGTCTCTCCATTCAGTGGCACTTTTACACCATCTCCGAGAGGCTAAAATGAAAAACCATGATGATAATCATAAAGACATCTGAGGCTCTTACTCTTGACTAACACCTGAGCGGTGGCCTCGATGATGCCCAGGCTGCTCATGGCCACGCAGGTGTAGTTTGCAGACTCCCGGACACCATTTAGCTCGAGCACATTCCGTCCAATCGGCATGTCATCCTCGGGGGTCAGGTCCTCGTTGCCGAGCATCCACTTGACGTAAGGCATGGGCGAACCCACGGCCACGCAGGTGATGTTGACGCTCCCTCCCGGCATGATCTCGTGGTTGGAGGGGAGGATGGAGAAACGAGGGGGCACACGGCGCACTGGGAAAGGAGGAGAGCCGGGGGGTAGAAAGGAAGGGGGGAGGATGTGGGGTTTAAAGGGGGTGAGGAAGGGGGGCGGAGAGAAAAGTGGGGAAAGGGAGCGAGGAGAAGAAAAAGGTGGAGAGAAAGTAGGAGGAGGAGAGGGGAGGGAAGTGAGGGGGGAGAGAATGAGAGAGAAAGAACGAGGCAGAGAGCAAGGTCGAGGTTTAGAGAGAGAGAAAGCGAGGGCGAGAAAGATAAAAAGGAAGAAAAAGAGAGAGAAGGAGAGGAGAGGTAACAGGAAGGGGGAGAATGAACTTCAGGGTTTTTACAGAAAATTACAAAGGGATATTTCAAGTTTAGTCCCAATTACTTTATGGTACTGATGATTCCAACAGAAAGACACAAATCTTGTGTTGAGCTCAACCATTCAGAGTGAGCTGCCTACTCAAAATAATATAGTGACAAACTCTTGAGTAACACTTCAACCAGGACATGACACCTATAGTCAGTTTCTCTTGTTAAAAAACACTTTTTTTTTTTACTAATTTTTTTATCAATTTAAACAGAAAAATAGGCTGTGCTGTTTTTACATTACCACCTAATGACTGTGACTAAGAATGTTAAACTTTACCAGAAACTTCAGAGCAAAACTTTACTTCATTGAGATTCCTGTGCCTTGAGGGGCTTGTGCAGGAGATGCGCTCTTTTTTAGAGACAGTGTATGCATCATGGGGGCCGATCAATAGGCCCTGCCTGCTATTTGTGTCCCCATGAGAAGAACAAGCAAAGTGGCAAGTTACATCCAATACTGCATCTGTCAGAGCTTGTTTGACTACTTATTATTGAGAGATGCATCGAGAGACTGAACTCATAGGTCACTTGCATGCCTGGGCGACTCAAGAGGGATAAAAATGGTGGAGAAACACAAAGAAGAGAACGAAGAACTGAAGACTTAGAGGGAGACAGAGAGAAGCGAGACACCGGAGAGACAGGTAGAGGCATAGAAGAAGAATCAGAGCGAGAGAGAGAGAGAGAGAGAGAGAGAGAGAGAGAGATCAAGACAGAGACAGTAAGAGAGAAAGAAAGAGAGAGAGAGAGAGAGAGAGAGAGAGAGTGAGGCAGCTCTGCTTCTCTTCCAGACAATGAAAGGCAATGTAGCAAAGGACAGCCACATTGTACAACAAGATACTGTACAATACATAGGATTCATAACTGATACAGTGTGTAATCAAATGAATTGGAAATGTGGACAGGAGTGGATCAAGGGTTCTAAAAAGGTGTTGTGGCAATTACAGAGTGATCATTGGACACAGTAAGTAAAGAACACCAAGACAGCATGAAAGAGGCAGAACGGGAAAGAACGAGTGCGAGCAAAAAGAGAGATATGTGAGGTAGTATGTGCATGTTTATAAGTTAATAAACTTATGTACATGTGTCTGTCGCTCCTACACATCAGGGTGCAGACAGAATGCAGAAGAAGAAGAGAAAAAGGGGGAAGGGAAAGGAGGGGAAAAGACAGGGGAGTGGAGATAAAGAGAGGATTAGAAGAGGGTTTCGCGGGGAAGGAGGGAAAAGGGGGAAGAAAAGAGGAGCGAGGAAGAAGAAAACACATGGATCTATTTAAAAACACGGCTATATACCAGAGTCAGGCCCATTCAGAAAGTAGGTGCTTCAAAAGTAAGAGAAGAAGAAGAAAAAAAAGGACTAGCAGAGATCGGATGTTGAAGGCACAGAGAAGAAGAGGATACCCGAGGGTCACAACACAGGAAACAGAGAGAGACAGAGAGAGTGACGGACAAACATCTCCGGATGAAAGGAGAGAATGAAAGGGAAGGCAGACAAAGAGCAGAAACATTGCCAAAAAACTCAGCTCAACTCAACACTAGGAATGTGCAAGAAAAACTCTACTAAACAACAAATGCTCTAAAAACAGAAAATTTTAAAAAAAAGGATACAAAATAAAAGCATAAAAATAAAGTTACTGTGAAATCCTACAGCAGCAAAACATGGAGAGTCCAAGCGTTTTTGGGATGGCTTGCAAACCCAGTAAAAAATCTAATATATATATATAAACTCAAACATATCATAAAAGAAAATGTAGGAATGCAAAATGAAATCAAATAAAAGGAATACATAAATATCGTTCAATATGCTGCATAACCTCCACTCCTTAATGAGTAACATCATTACTTGGAATCTTCGCGGGCCACATCCCCCTACTCAAAGAATCACAGTTGGATAGAAGTTAACATTTTAGCATGACTTCAACAAATCAAAAGGAAGAAATAGTTGCCGTGACGTCACTGTCATTGCATGGATAACAGATAAAAGTTCAAAGCATTTGGAATACTTGTGGGAAATAAAAAAGCAAAACAAAATGATCAGAATTAAAAAAAAAAAACAAAAAACCCAGAATTGGATACAGAAGTTGAAGACAAGAAAGAGACAAAGAGACAAAAACAGGTAGATCTGTTAGAAAACAGACATGATTAGGCAGGCATCTCCTCATCTGAGCATGCTGGAGACAGACAGACAGACAGACAGAAAGACAGAGAGACTGCATCCATGACAGCTCCATGCATAGGACAGACAAAGCAGGTGCAATGCAGCATGACAAAAGTATCATTGAAGCCGTTATTTACCTATCAACAAAGCCAAAAAAAAAAAAAAGAAAGAAAGAAAGGACAGTTAATTAAGCATGTGGATTAATTTGGTACCATGAGCAACAACAGGATGGAGGTGAAGACTCAAGATGACCGTTGAGTAATCTGAATTCAGCGGTAAAAGTATCAGAGACAAATGACGCAAGGATCTGCCGCAGAGACATAGGTGAGCACTTTAAAATAAAGCGAGCTCATAACAAAGGATAATCCTTCACATGCTCACAGAGCCTCTAGCTTAAAGTTAATCGTGCCGGGCCGCATGATTCCCTTCCATTTTCTATACAGTTTGCAAGAGCCGGGAGCTTCAATCTTTATAAGTGGAGCTATCATTAGTCCTGTCCTCTGCGGGGAGTCTGGAGGCTACAGGCTGGGGAGACCTTGGCACAGCCTTAAGGATTACGGCTGTATCTCAGCGCCGCTATACAGCTGACATTTACTCAGCGCCATCCCCGTCTGTCTCAAGGACACGGCTTTCATTAACCACTGCAATAAGCGGCAATCATTAATATCCCCTCAATATCTAAAAATGAGATATGATTAATTTCAAATGTCAGTCAACAGAGGCGTGTCAGAGTGTTTGGCAGAGATAGCAACAGTCGAGGAAAATGTGACACGCCGCAGACTGTATTACACTAAAGTTGGTGTGTTACAGCAGGCAATATACGGACGGCAGAGGATTGGTATGAATCTTGATGATGTGCAGCGATGGGAAAAGTGTGCAGATCCTTTACTTAACCCTCTGAAGACCAGGTATTTTTAGCTGTTTATTTCCCCTGTCGTATTTTTAAATCGCCCTGGGTTAATTTTTTTTACTGCAGTATAAAGCCAGTAGGGAAACAGCACAGCTATGACTAGAAGTAGAGAGCACTCAAAAATGACTTTGGTGCTGTTTAACAAGGTTATAATGGCATTAATTGGTTAAAAGTTCAGCATTGTTCATTATAGACATTACAATAGAATCAACATGTAAAATTTTACATGTGCCCACAGGTGTTACTAATTCTGGGGGGAAATGGTGACTCTACACTTTATTGAGGTTTTACTACTGCTACAAACTTGACACTGTTCACGCTGCTATGCACATTACACATTTCATTAAATTGTATGTGTCTTCCTGTTGCTTCATTTTATACTGTTTTTGAGTCATGCTGCATTTAGATAATTGATCAAGTATTCTTTATTTTCCTCTCAGTCTCTCTAATTACATCTGTCTCCTCTCTGCTTCATGTAAACACTGCCTGCAGTTTAAGCAAAAAGTCTCAAAATTCTTATTACACGACTCCTAGTTGCAGCTGAGTCAGTTCTGGCTTCTCAGTTCTTTTTTGCCCTTTAAAGAGCTAGTGCAAATGGTTTATTCATGGTGAATTCCTAAATAACACGTGCAGAATAAAGAGATTTTGATGAAATATCAATATTTTAAGCTTTGAAGTGGTTAAATTTCTTGATATACGTTACAGATGACAGATGATTCGTCGTGTTTTTACACATTCTGACTGATACATGGTGACCTTTTTTTTAAAGTTACCATGCTTTTAAGACCTGCCATTCAGAGGGTTAAGTTAAAGTCTAAAAATATTCCATCACAAGTTAAAGTTTTCATTATTAAAAGCAAAAGTGTGCAATTATATTATTAAACAAAAAAGTGTAAAAAGGACTTTTGATGAATTCGCCACGAGTGTCGTGAAAAGAAACTCTAGTGAATTTTCTGCTTTTTAACAAAACTTTGCAAGAGGATGGAACAGGAGCAGCTGCATAGTCCTATTTTTAAAGTGTGAAACTGTGAATCTAAATTGTAAATGCAGACTATATTATTGGGCAATTATTGCAGATACATTCATGTGTGTGTGGGATTAGTAGTTGCTTTAGGTGTAGCTAATTTTGAGTTCCTAATGCTGTGTGGTTGAATCATAATAAGATCATCTTATGTATGCTGTAGCTTGTATTTAAAATCATACATGTGCAAGTATTATATTGCCCTCTAAACAGTAGTGGTATGGCAGTATTACAACCTGGTCAGATTTTTTTACACGAGTACAACACTTGGGCAAATATCCATCACTGGTGAGGCGATTATTCTCTTCCCATCTTGAGTTTATGTCATGAATTTAGTTCAGTAAGTGATGCTTCTCCCACAATCCAAACATAAGTTCAGAACAAAGGGGGCATGTACAAGCATGACGGGGTGAGTGCAAGGTTTCCACTCCGTGCAACAGGTGCAGAATTGGAGCAGATGTGGTGACATGGGAGCAGGGACGTGGTGATGCACACAATGATTCAAAACGGGCAAAAAAAGAAGCAGCAGCATGACATGACAAGACAGCAAGTTCAATAATATCACAATCCCAGCATATCAATAGGCGTGAACACACACTGTGCCGTGCTCTCGTGTCAGTCCGTCAGTCAACAGACATGCAAGCGGTGCTCCTTTCTCTTTCTCTCTCACTCCTTCCATGCAAACATTGCCTCTTTTTAATCTTCCAATTCTTGGGTCTCCATGACAACAAGATCATACCATGCAGAAAACATTGATCGGGGAGTGAAGGCAATACCAAGGGTTCTGCACACAAGGCCTCACAATGCAGTCAATGCACTCTGCTGCGTAGGCAGACCACTTCATCATCGTAGCAGCTTTACTTTCTTCATTTTGGATACAGATTTTAATCATTTCACTTCAAATCTACTGCGGCGTCCTTTAGAATGTTTTTATTTTTTTCTGTTTTGTTTCCCTCTGTTTCAAAATTCAGTGAATCTTTCTGAAACAAAGGAGTAACAAAAGAAAAGAAAGAGCGCACCAACCTTCTCGAAGCTCTGAGGGATGGAAGGGGGTTGATGCAGAACACAATGACGTGAGGGGGGAGAGAGAGAACGGGGAAACACAGAGAGAATAAAAACGGCCAGCGCAAAGCCACTCGCTTCACCGCACCACACACACACACACACACACACACACACACACACACACACACACACACACACACACACACACACACACACACACACACACACGTACACACCTTGCACGCACACACCCACACCATCGCACACCTCAAACACACACACACACGTCTCTGATATCCCACGTAACACAGAAACTGGAACTTGTAAATATGAACATTGGTTGTGGTCTTTCAGCCATAAGCCAGAGATTCACCGGCACCCACAGATAAAGATTCAATTAAAAACGGATCATGTGGGTGCACGGTGATGCCATTCATGTAAAAATTGTACTAAAGCCAAAATAATTTCCTTGATTAATGCATCCAATTTCATTCAAATCTTCAATCGGATCAAAACATTGTCTTTTTTCAATCTGCCTCTAGTACAGAAACCACTTTAGTAGAAAGATCAGTGATGTTTCCATGCAGTTAAACCGAGGTGTGCTCCCGACTTTGTGCTCACTTTTTTTATTTGATTCCACTGCAGGAGCTCACACCACGGTTTAAGGTGGACTTGTTAAAGGTGGTTGTGAGAAATACCAAACAACAGGGTCAACATATATTGTAGACAATGGATGGGTTAGTAATACTTGTATAAGAGCACAGTAATGGAAAAGAGGTAGCTTTATTAATAATACCAACAGCACCTTTATAGTAGTGATTTTCTGTGTGTCTGTTTCCCTGTGCATGTGTGCGCGTATGCACGTGTGTTGTGCGTTCAGGTCCTACCTCGCACGTATAGGTTTGCGGGAGAGGAGTAGCGCACGCCTTGTGAGTTGGTGGCCACACACTCGTACTTCCCTTGGTCTGTTTCCTCGCTGTTCTCGATCTGTAACGCTCCTGCGAGACAAAAAAAGAGAGAGGTGTTTGGTTGAAGAGAACGTGTCCGCTGCTGTACGCCTTCCTTTACATCTTGTCCCTTTCATCCCGAGATATCCATCTGTTGTTCTATTTCTGTAATGGCTTGACTCGTCCTCGTCTATTGCTTCAACATCCAATGGGCCCCACTCTCCTTTACAATAAGTCGTACTTTTTTTTCTCCAGTCATTTCTTCTAAAATGCGAAAAGAAACAGCAACATGTTCAAAATTCAGATATTCCTTACAAAAAAGTTTGGAAGGCAAAAACAAGTCTCAAAATGACTTTTTATAAACTTAGCTGACACTTAAAGGGCCTTTAGTCGTATACGTCTGTAGCAGATAGTGATTCCTCTCCTGCAGCCGGCATACTTCTGCCATGAAGAAAGCCTGTTTCTATCTTGGCAGTTAACTGGCAGCAGCTACACAGCTTTACCCTCCGGCACCGACCCAATGATGCTCTTTAGCTCTTTTACTTCCTCAATTTTTATCCTCCTACCCTGCTCCCGCCGTGATAAACAGTGTCTCCCTAAACGTGCTATAATTACACACAGCACTCGTCAGGTGTTCTTTGTTTCACGGGGTGCTATTCTTACAGCTATGTTTTTTGCTAACGGCCTTTTGAATTACCAGCAGAGATGGATTTTTTTTCCCTTTTTTTTTTTTTTTGCTCTTTCAGTCTGTTCTGTCACATTCATCTCATCTGAAACTGACTTTGACATGAAGCCTGAGGAGGAAGCACAATACCATGCATTACCCTCTGCTGCATTGCACAGGGTGGAAAAAAGGGTGGGGAAAAAAAAGGCACAATTCAAGACGCACACGACATACACACTTTCTAAAGGAGCGACACGAGTGCGGTGACAAACAGGCGTGCGCGCGCACACACACAGACACACACACAAAGCAAGTTAAAGTCTCAGACAAAGTGCTGTGTTTTGTATCAGATCTTCTGTGAGGCTGATAAAAGGCATCTGGCTTGTACGTGATGTAGAGAGATATATGGAGGAGCAAGATATAGTATGCTGGGCTCGTACACAGATTTTTCACATATGCAGACACATTTCTGAAGAAGAAATGTTAGGATTCATGAGTAAAAGCATACTCAATACAAGTCCTGTGTGCAAATTTAAAGGGCTGTTTCGTCTATATTCATCGTAAACCTACATACACACACAGATACATATGTATAGCCTCAGATCTCATTAAACAATTTCAGCAATATTTAACACCCTCCAACCTTGGACCCTCGAAGAAAAAATCCTTATTTATAATTTCAGGGCCTTTTTCTCTCATACAGCAACAGAAAAGCTGAAGAGAGGAGGAATGACATGTAGCACAGAGTTTTCATTGGACCCAGACCGCTGCAGTAAGGATTCAGCCTTGATGAATGATGCACACACTCTACCAGGTAAGCTGCTGGGGAGATCCATGTAAAAGCTCTCCAGTGGGGAAAAAGGCAGAAACCTCAGGATGAGCAACAGAGGAAGGATACATCTTTCCTCACAGAAAGACAGAAACGTGGGCAGAAGTAGCAATGGTGACACTATATGAGGCAAAAGAAGGCGAGTTTTAAAGACATCTAGCAGCTATTACACTGTCAGACGGCAGGATTTATATAAATGAATAATCTTTTAAAGATGTTCCAATAATTCTGATTATCAAATTTTTCATTAACAAAATAAGTATAACTGTCAACAAAAGCAGTGGAAGAGAAAATATATTGTTTCCCGACTGAAAAATAGTGCAGCAGTATTCAGAAGAGCAGGAGCCCAAGAATATTATGTTAATATATTAATATTTGAGTCTATGCACATTGAAATTATTCTCCATCACTACACACGCAGACAGACTGTTCTTCTGTCTCAGAGTGTAGGTGCATCTTTACACACACAATAGCTGATCAGTTTGAAGAAATTTAAACTCTGTGTTGTTCGAGGCTCAAAAGAGGGAAAGTTTAACTTGTTACTCTCTGCTGGGGGCACGAGTATGTGTTTAGTGAGTGGAGGCGCTGCCAGCCGAAGCTGTCATCCACTTGCTTCTGTTTTCTGTAGTTACATGAAAGGAAAACAGCCCCTGTCCTCCTCTTTCTCCCTGCTTTCCATCCCTCATTTCCCCGTGGTGCAGGGCAGAGTTGGGAAATAAACAGGAATAAATTATCTGCTCGACAAGCCAAGTCTCCTCTCCAGAATGTGGTAAGACACTGAAGGAGAAAGCGAGAAAAGACAGCGTGGAGGAGACGTGGGGCCGGACAGGTGGAGCTCTGCAAAGAAGAACTCATCTGACAACTGGAAGCAGCTCATATGGCTAACCATCAGCACAAATTTGAAATCGGGAGTTGAAATCTTTTATGCAAAACACGTCATTACCAAACATGGAGAAAGACAGGTGTTCAGTATACATGCACGCGGAAAGGTCAGCAGTCGCATAAATAAACACACAGTGTAGACAGAAAACTGGCAACAAACCAACATAATGAAAGTCAGAGCGGAAAAGCAGGGTGAAACGCTGCAAAAAAAAAAAGGGGGAAAGTAAAAGAACAGAGGGAGAGCAGTTTGTTAGTCGGCGTGGAAGCTGCTGACAGACTCAGAATGAGATGTGACTTAAGTAAATTGAGCTGCTGCGAAATCGCGGATGGTGTATAATGTCTGCTGGACTGAGACTCAGCTGATCAGATGACAACAGATACTGCTAACCTGATAGCTCTGCTGGAACATCTGGGTCAAACAGATCACCTGGACTCCATCGCCCACGAGCTGAGACATTCATTTAACTTGAGACTGGACATTACCAGCAATCATGGCTGATTGTTGCTATTTTGAACCAAATTAACTTAACATTTTTACCATAACTGGAGAACTCACAAGTTCCAAGGATTAAACTGTTTCACACTAGTTGTATTTCAACTATATATTTCCAATTGTACACCACAACATTAAACTGAAAGCTTTTTTTTAAAGCCAGGATGGGTGCATATTGATTTTTAACTGTAGACGACAAATTGATTGGTCGCTTTGTAGATGGTTAATCAACAAAAAGGTTGCAATTAACTGATCACTCTTCAAAGCAAAAATGTCCAAAACATGCTGATCCTGATTTATTTGCTGCTTTTCATGATTGTTTCTCCTTTTTTTATATATATTTGCATGATTTGATTAGAACAAAAATGATCTTAAACTGTCATCTTGTACTATTTCCTTACAGATTTCCATATTTTCTGTCAGTCTGACAATATGATCTATGAAAGGATTTCTCTCTCTTGCTATTTTTTTTTATTTAAATGGATCTTTACCAAAAACTACTCATTTGTTTTTCTTGGCCAATGTCCTAATTTCCTACCAAATTCCCTTGAAATCTGTTTTTGAGATTTCCTGCTGACTAACAGCCAGAAAAGCTAACAAATACACCCAGCATAATCTCTGTGAAAACAGTATTTAATGATGCAAGAAGCGGCATTTGGGTCAGTCCTGATGAGAAAACTCACCTTCCAAAAGAAATATTTATAATTCAGTTTGGATGCTGCCTGTGAAAAGTAAATAATGATATTTGTTGTCTTCCATTCTAACAAAACCGTTTTTCTGTGCTTGCATGTTAACAGATAAAACTGACCTAAGCCGTGACCATAACCTTTGATCAGATCAGGGTTCTTAGCAAAGACAGGTCCATCCATTACACAGCAGTCAACCTCAGAGTCCATATTGAAGGCCATCTGTTAGTATGGGTTTATGAAGGCTGTTAAGTGCCTCGGCTAACTCTCCAGATCTCAGTCCCAAATGTCAAAAATAGACAGATAGCTTGTCATGGCTCTCCTCACGCACATCTAAACCGGTGCAGCAGATGGCATGGAAAAATAGGTGGATGCCTTGGTTGAGGAATAAAGATGTCAGGAGAAGTTCATCTCTATACTGCACCATATGTTTCTGTCCCCGGGAACGGATGAAGTGCTCGTGTGCGGATTTGAGATGTGTAAACAGCGTGTTCGCCGTGGACGGTTACCTGCGGCGGGAAGCCCCCGCTGATGATGGATACTTACAGGGCAATGAAACAGCTCAGAGTCATCTTTGGTGAAATTTGAGTGCAGTCATCCTCTACATCATTTTTCATCCTGACCCATATGGGGCATAAAAGTGATTCCAACACCCGGCAGAGAAAGAAAAGAAGAGACGGAGAGAAAACACCGATCGTGGCCCAAAAACAGATTCCTGGCTGCGCTCCAATGAGAGCTGGCAGCCGTCCACTAAATCACAGGCATTGCTGGGGAAGGTGCCTCCATTAAACAGATCTTAAAGGAGTGTTTCATCCATAACACATTCCGGTGCTATTTTGTGCCCAGCTCAGGTGTAATTGATTTCCTCCAACTCATTTCACTGCAGTGTTCGGTTCATTATACAGCGCGTTTTTGTTGTTCAGGTTTTGTGATGGTTTTGGTGATTTTGAATCCTATTAAAGCCTGCGGTGAATCTCACCGAGCCATCTGTCTTGCTACTGTTTCACTGATGTGATATGTGGCCTAACATACTGTACCGGTGAATCACTGTCATGTCTGTGTGACACTCTGCAAAGCACCGAGCGCGTCTCAGAGCCGACCAAGCAAAACTCACCATGATAAATGATTAGAAAGTGTACAATTTTAGACCTAAGAAAATTAGTATTTGTTGCACTGCATACCAAAAAACAGTTAAAAAGAAAACAGTTAAAGAAAAGACTCTGTTACTCTGTAGCTTCAGGGCCACCAAGATTAATAATAAATACAGAACGAGACAACAATTGCACAGTGCTTATAATAAAACATTAAAAAGCACTACATTGTGCTCTCTTTCATGTTTCTAATGACTCTGATGGACATACTACAGCTTGAAAAGCCACATATGTCTTTAGAACATAAGGGCCTCTCATTTTGGGATGTTTGTTTTTTCGCAGGAGAATATCTATTGTTTCACCTGCATCCATGCAGCAGCAAAGCTGTTCCTACATCACACTCCACCCACACCTACACTGCAGACTGTTTTCCACAGAGGCAATTACACTACAGGTATTCTACAGTATCTACCACAGCAGTAAGTGACCATTTTTATACACATCAGCAGGTTGTTGGGGAATTAAACCTATGACTGAGTGTAGGAGCTAAAAGAGGTCTCTCTAAACAACAAAGCTGCAGCGATGGTACCTGCAAACAGCAGTCCTGTCTACCACTGTAACTCTCCACATGTTGAAGCAGTGTGCACGGAGCTGTAGTAAAAGCCATATGCTGCGTTTGACGAATACAAATGAGAAAAAAGACATGAGCAAAACTGCAAGGAATAGAGTTGCAAATACTGCATGCCCAGCAGCTAGTTTACATCCTGCAGCTGCTTCAGAATACTGTTATTTTCAATGCTAAACAGCATATCATCATTAGTTAATGGTGCACTACTTAAGATTCTAGCCACTGAATTGTGTTCAGAGCTGATCATGGTCTAAGTAAATGTTAATGACTTTGTTCTGTTTTCTACTGCATTCAGTACAACGCTCCAGCAGTCTGAGCCAGACTTGCTACTAAAAACTTTGCATTTGTCAAAAGTTAAATTACTGACAATAAACACAATTTTAAGCTGTAGTATGTTCTGTACAGCAAGGGAAGCATCCCAATAGGCATTGTGTTAGACTACAAAGGAGCTTGAGCTTACTTTCACTGCATGATAACTAACTAGCCCTACTGAGCAACAGAAAACAATACAGATCCATTTTCATTTCTTCTACATGAATCATCGGCTTTTAAAGATGCTAAGGATTTGCCTGGAACATGCAGCTTTAGTCTCGGCCTTTAAACATGATAAGCGAGAGCATCATCAATTTATTAAAACATTACAGCGGCAAATTCTGCAAATGGAGACGCAGGCACATGGTTGACAGAGGGCACCAGTGATCAGTGAAGGATGTTGGCTGACAGCAGGGAGATATCAGAGCTGGCAGGACGAAGGAGCACAGAGAATATGGATGAAACAACAACAAAATGGTTTCGCTTCACCATCACTTTCATTCCCCCTGAGGATGGCTGAGCGAGAATGGCTGAGGAAAAACGCGTCTGCCTTCTCCAGGAGACACTGTATCATCTATACAGATGAGCATAAACAAAGCTGAACAAACTGTCTTAAGCACAAGATGTGATTCCTTTGTACTCATCCCTCGCTGTGTCTGCGCAGGCACGCTGTTTCCCCTCTCTCTCGCAGCAGAAAGAGAAAACAAAAACTTCCCTCTCCTCTTCATCACTGAGCTCATTTCACACAATTTCCGACTGGGCGGGTCAAGATAAGGAGAGCATCAGTTAAATGCCTAAGTTATGCGCCTATTGATTCTGAGAGTCAAGGACAGAGAATTATTGTTGCCTTGGGGTAGATTGATTATTATTATATTAGCTATTTATTTCCAAGTGCATTTACTTTATAGTGAAGTTTTTTCAACCCACATGAGATCCCTGGTGTTTTTTGATATTTATGATACACAATGGAAAGCGACTTTTGCCTTTAAAGTAAACATCTTTTAATCTTATTTCCCAAATGTTAGCAAAATGGCATTTTTCTCTTGGCTTAAGGATGGCACAATTATCCTTTTTCTGAAATTGGCTTTAAAAAGGTTTTACGCCCCCAAAGGATGTAGATAAACTCACAGCAGCATGTAATCCCTCAATCATAATTAAAACATGATAATCACCAAATTTCGAGCAACAGGGATTTACCTGACAGCAATGCTAAGCTTTAGATGCACTGTTTGTTTGGTTACCGGCAAATGGCATAATCTGACTAAAACTTATCTGTCTCACCTGATCGAAGCTTTTTGATGCGACCCTGGCTGCTGTTGGGATCCACAGGAAGGTAGTCTTTGAACCAGGAGATGTCTGGATCAGGGATGCCGCTGGCAGCGCACAGCATGGTGGCCGTCTTGGTCCGCTCCACCACCTTCAGCTGGGGCCCCATGTCTATACTGGGGAAGCCAAATGGCAACAGGTCCTCTGCAAGGATGAAGAAAAATAGCAACATTAAAAATCCAGTGCAAGCAGTCAAAAGTTGTACTTAAGACATGGAAGTGAAATGCTTTGAGTTAAATGCTAATATCAGCATGTTAACATAATCAGAGACAATGCTAATATAAGCCATTAGCATATTAATATAAACTTTACCATATTAGCATTGTTTCTGTGACCATGTTAAGGTATAGCATGTACAATGTCTAGCATATTCACCACCACTAAGCAGCGACCTCCAGGGCTGAAAAGTCCCAAACACTGCAATTCCTCAAATGGCCACTTGAGGCTCGTTCCCTAAGTGAGTCACTATTCATAGACCCCCATGTTAAAACGTTGAATTTACAGCAAAAATTAAAATGTTTACAGGCTGGTATAAAAAAAAAACACTTGGTCTCTATAGCTAGTTTGCCTGTTCATTTACAACTGTACGAGTGTGAATTTTGCTATAATTCACTAACTTTAATTATATTAAGGTTTAAAGTTTTGCATAATAAAGGCTGTTGCTGGTCTAAGTCACAGGTAGGAGCCGGCACAGGACAGTCCTTGAGTCCTTTGCCCGGAGACGTTTGCACAGCCCACCTCAGTTCCACCCATGCTTCACCTCTTTCATCGGTTTTGAGCCAGGAGTTGGAGTCAGGCTCTGCAAAAATAGCGATGGCCACAGCCACAACACAAAGCTAGACAAAAGGGTTCATTCATCTTTATTTACAATCAGTGGCCATTAGTTTAGCATGCAAGCATGTTGACATTTTCTCATTAGTGCTAAACACAAAGTACAAGCCAGGAAAATTGTAAATGTTATTGTTATTGCAGATATTTAGGCATTAACCAAAGTACTAGGCAAATTAAAGTTGGAGCGTTTGAGAAATATGTGCGCTATGTTGAAGCAAATCCATGGGAACAATAAAGAGCAAATGTGTTTAGTGCTTATTTTTTGGTACAGTGGAGCTGCAGTTTTTCTCAAATCAAATGGCTGCTTTATCTCCGTGCACAAAAGCACAGTTAGTCCTGCCATGCATTCAATCCTTACTTTCCTTCATCTGTGCTGAAACATAAGCGCTGCTCACACACGCAGCGATGTGAGAGCTACTGTTTCCCCTCTTAAACATCTGCAGACCCATGAAAGTGGAGATAGTAGCGAAGACAGCGGAGCCACTATAGCCTCCGTGATCAAAGCCTCATGTTCATTCCTACAGCAGGCTAGTCATTAGGTGATAAAGCAGGCAGGCAGAAACACAGCTAGGTTTTTGTGTGTCGACATGCCATTTCTAGAGGAGTATAAACATACCGCCCAGTCAGCAGGAGTCACTTAAGTGTCGACACATGCGCACACACACACACACACAGACACACACGTACAGCATATTCCTACCAGAGAAACACAGGTGTTTGGTGGCAGTGGCTGTGAACTGTGAGCTTTCAAAGGTGTGGTTCTGTGTTATGTGGTGGTAATGATTCCTGTCTAATAACTATGCAGAGAGTTGCTCAGAAACAGCAGCAGCAATTAGAAGCTGGGATCAAGAGGAGGGGCAGGGCACCGGGGGTAATAAGGACTTGTTAGCAGTAATTGTTAAAATGTACCAACGATTAGAGAGGCCGATCTGGGATGTGTCTGCATGCGTCTGAATATGTCTGATTACGTTTGGGGGGGGCAGTGGATAAGTGTGTGTGTGTTGTCTGTGTGTGTACATATTTGCTTCTATAGCTATGCTCTCATTAGCATCTTCACAGATTTCTGCAATAATGTGGAATAATGTTGTGCAGCACGTCCGCGCATATCCAGGAAAATGAAGGTGTGTGGTTGCTTTCTATTTCACGCACGCAAACACATTCACATGGACTTTCTCTGGTGAATGGGATTAAGAATCTTGGTGACAACAGTCCAGATGGCCAGACACGTAATCAAGCATCCATCAGCCTTCCTGCTTCCTCCTCTCCTTCCCGTTTTAACCGCTCTATCTCTCTCACACATGCACACAGACACCTCCTCCATACCTGGAGCTATAATTATATATTCCACATTCCTACAGCAGTGAGACAATTACCGACATGGCAATTTGCTTGGCAGGTAAATCAAACCCATCAGAACATCTTTGATTGTCAGGCACAACAAAATCGGCTCAGAGTTTGCTCGCATCACGCCCAGCATCACAGACAAATCTGGAGCCAAACCCAGTCCGAGCTGCAGATCGCGGCCACGTCAACTGTCTGTGTGTTTTTCCTCTGCTCCTCCTCTCCTCCGGGCCCCCTGCTACCTAACCACATGACAGACATATACCATCTGTTCCCGCACTCTCTGTGATGGGGATGAGAGGCTGAATGGAGATAGGATCTATCGCTCTCTTCCTCTCTTTCCACAGTCATCAGCGTCGGAGAGACCCCCATCAGATAGGAGTGTCAAGCTGCTGCTGATGCTGTGGCTGAGAGGGTGAAGGAGAGTGGAAATGCCACCAAAGGTAAGAGAGGTCTCCAAGCTTGGAGGAGAGCCCGATGATGACGTTGACCGTACCGACCGTCTGACAGCAGACAGTGGAGATCCAAGTGGAGGAGGGAGTGGACCGCGCTGACCCCCCCCCCTCCTGCCCTATGAATCCAACCGCCGCCACCATTCCCCACAGATCAATGCTAATGATCCACCTGAATGGAGGTCAGTGGTATGGCCATTGATGAAACAGGGAGGAAGAGAAAGGAAGGAGAGGAGGGAGATCGATGGGCAGGTCAGGAGGCGAGCTCCCCCGAGGTGGAGAATATGCTAGGGCTACATCTGCTTCCCTCTGCCCTCCCCCCTCCCGAATCCCACCCCTCTCCTGAGAGGGTTCAGATGGTCTTTTTATCACTCTGCCGGCTACCACTACATGGACTCCCTGGCTGTTAATTAGAGCACGCCACTGCACTGGGCTTGGGGCATGTGTATGTGTGTATGTGTGTGCGTGTGTGTATACGTGCATGCGTGTGTGTGTGTGTGCATCTGTCGGGGGTCTGACTCTGTATTCCAGATAGGTCTTTATTAATGCTACAAATGCATAGTGTGGGTGGATCATAAACTGAATAATTAGAGGGAGGATAGATAGATAGATAGATAGATAGATAGATAGATAGATAGATAGATAGATAGATAGATAGATAGATAGATAGATAGATAGATAGATAGATAGATAGATATACAATACAAACATTAAATAATATAATATAATGTATGAAGATGCACAAAACAACAAAACAAAACTGCGGATGTGCAATTAGTGAAAGTCTTTACAGCAAGTGGCCCTGGTGCTATAGAAAGACAGACTCATTAATAGACAAATAGAACTTACTAATACAAAGCAGCAGATTGATTCCCTGCTCTGTAGATGCAGATAAACCATCAGGCAGACAGTTATACTGGACACTGAAGTAGAGTTCAGTGGAGAGGAGAATAGGGAGTTACAGGTATTCAGCCAGGCTCCTGGATGAGTCAGCGACTGCTTGAAATAGATACTGCGGGCATGGCCTTGATCACACTTTTTACCAAATGAATCATTTATCAAACGCAAACAGTGCTGCAAAAGTACCGCTTATTTTTCATCTCCTGGTTAAATTGATAAGACAGCCTATGGAAAAATGCGCCATGTGTATATAAACACTGTGTGTGTCAACAGCGTTTGGGGGAACATTGGCAAGAGAAGAGCAGCATTGTTCCCTGGAGCTTTGTGTTTGTGTGTATTTGTGTGTATCAAGAGGTTGAGAGCGTACATTTTGGCCTGGTTATGTTTGCAGAAGGGCAATCAGGCCTAGTGCCCAAAACCAGTCAGTGGAGCCAACCAGATCTGGGCAAATATGCAATTTGTGTATCCGTGTGCGTGCGCACACACACACACACACACACACACACACACACACACACACACACACACACACACACACACACACACACACACACACACACACACACGTGCAGTTGTAGCACTGAGAGACGTACACACCCAAAGAGTCAAACACATAATGCATATGATGGAAACAAACAAACATGAATCCAGGTTTTCTCTCCGTGTCTCTTTGTATTTTCCTTTCACACAAACACAGTCACCCAAACACAGACACCCTCTCTCATGCACTCACAAACACTCGCTTGGCCAAACAAAAAATAAAAAAAAATCACCATTTCTTCTGGTTAAGAAACAGGTTGCCTATTCATCTCTCAGTTCATTTCAGAGGGAAATGGCCATGTGCATGAAAGAAGCCCGAATAAAAGCCGATCTCGAGGAGCCTGATTCAGGATTAATCTGCCGGCACTCAGCAGTCTTCAGAGGCTGTAATGCTTTGACTCCTATAGACTGCAGGAGGGCTGAAGGGAAGCACTTTAAATGCTAATAGACCTTTATAATAATAGATCACAATACAATGAAGAATCAGACTAAGCATCGTAGATCAGTCACACCCAAAACCCACGTGTGTCCTCATGATCTTGAGCCCCATTTTAGCAGCCAGAGACTAAACACACCAAACAAGATGATCCCACATCTGACACGCATGTGTGTGTCCCGCACAAACATGCATGAAGAGCTGACGGGAAGAAAAAAGGAAAAGGATGGAATAAAACAGTGAAGATGAGGGGGTATATATGATGAAAGCGCCAGTTCTTCACTCAAGGAGTGTAATCCTCTTGCAGGCTGAGTTGATACTCTCAGTTGTTTCCAGACCAAAATGCTGCTTGAGCCGCCGGCCTGCCAATGCAGCAGACGCCCGGGGGAATCACTGATCTGACTCTGTTGTTCATATGAAGGGTGTTTGCCGTGGTGGCAGAACATCTCTCCTCCCTCTTTTCTCTCTCACCCTCTTCCTCCCCCATCCCTCGCCTCCCTTTCTCCTAAAATGGGACACTGGGAGGTGAGTATAATCAGGATTACTCTGCACAAACCAGGCATACACACACAGATGTATGCACACATGTACACATCCATAAAGAAAGAAGTCCATATGCAAGCATTCACACACACACACACACACATACTTGTGAAGGTCGTGCACGCACAAGCACACACATACAGCGCTGCGGTGATGAGAATCTCTCGCCCACCAGAGGTTTTTCAAACATGCAGAACTGCAGATATTCATGTCTCCTGAAGGCAGAACAACACAACTGCAGTGTCCATAGAAAAGAGCAGTTTGGATATAAAGGGGATGGGGTGGAGCAGCACCAGAGCCTGTAAAAATTCAACGGGAGGAGTGAAAAGAGAGTCCGGATAGACAGTGAGGGTCAGGCAGAATGGATGGCTGAGAAAATGAAAGAATGAATAAAACAAAAGAGGAGAAATTAGAAACGGATATCGCTGTGAGCCAAAGAAAGGGCTGCCAGAGTCAAAGGGAGGAAGACACAGTGATGAGTAGAGAAAGGAGGATGAAGAGGAGATGGGTGATGATGATGATGATGGTGAAGTCACAATAAGAAAGATCTCTCAGACCATAAACTACCACATCTGCATCCATTAGGCAGCCTTTAGAGCAGCAACAAATACCTTGTGGCCAACCACAAGCCCCTCACACTGTGCGACGCTGCTTTTAGTCTCGGTCAACCATTATAACAAAATGATGAGAAGAAGCACATCAGGGGATGAAAAGAGGAAGAGGAAGGGTTCTGACCACTAACGGGAAGCCTCCTTTCTACTTCAGTGGTTGATGAAGGTTCTCTCCATTGAACCTTTTTTTTTTGAAAAGACCAATCCGAGCACAATTTCTGCAGACTTTTGTGTGCTGAACGGTGTTTGTGGATAACATCATGTATTCTGCAGCCCATCACTCAGCCTTTAGTAGCCTGAATGAGTGTCTGACAATTGCAACATGTTTAAGGATTTTTTTTTCTGTGCAGAGGAATTTTTTTGCCCGATCCCAAAAAGGTTTTAGCCAGTGCCAGAAGGAATGTAAAGGAAGAAATTACAATTTAAATAACACATTTTGGACCAGTTTTGATAACTGAGGCTTCATTCATTCATGCATTAAAAAAAAGTTCAATAAACAATTAGAAAATTGAAGAAAATGCATAGATTTCTATCAAACAAGGAAACAAACTGATTTCCTTTGGTGCATGTGGGCCACTGCTTATTATCTGTGTAGTCAGCCGCAAAAGTTCATTCCGAGCCAGGAAAAACCCTTAAACTGTCAAATAATCAGAGGCATTAAGTTCTATATTTTAGGCTCGCGCTCATGAAGTCAGAGGAGGTACCTTAAAGTCCCTTTATTTTCTGCATCTTTGTGAAACGTGGTGCTCGTGGATCACTTCCAAAGCTTAGAAAGAATTCAATCATCAGTACAAAACATGAGCCGCTGTGTTAAAAATATCTTGTTCTTGTGCTTAAAAATAAATAAATAAAAATAAAGTCAAAGGCACATGTCTTTTTACATAAAAAAAAAAAAACTTGAGCAGAGAAGTCAACTCTGTCTTCCAAAAAGCTTCTTGGAAATAGACACTTTATTTCAGTGAACAAAATTGTGTCTGAGTCACCAACAGAAGGTTAATAGCAGGCTAAAGTTAACACTCCGGAGAAATCCACTAATTCCAGGGTGCAGACTGCAGGGGAAACAAGACATTTTGGCTGTTTTGTAAAATGCTGACAGTATGCTATTTTTGACACAGATTTCTATCTTCCTGTTTTTTCACTGTCATAGATCACATGTAAAATTAGGTTATTATTGATGTGTGATTCATGCATGAGGCTGATTCATCACTAATTCATTGCAGTAAAGACAGCTACATGCATTCTTTTCTTTCCATCACCATCAAAGCGCACAAGGCAGGCAGCAATACCTACGTTTCGTCTCTATTCTTATTTTTATTATTCATATTCTTATTCACAGGAATAATGATAAATTGCATTACATTTGCTTTATAATTGTTCTTTCTGTCATTTCTATAGTTTGCATAAAAATACATTCAGAACTTAAAAGCAGTTTCCCTTTTGGATTCTGTATCAATTCTGGATCTGGAAGTATTTATTGACAACTGCACGCTGTTTTATGTACCCAAACACAATAATGGAGCCTTTTAAATGTGTTACAGCTCTGATCCAAACCTCTGCCAAGCTTCTTCTCCAAAGGAATGGCTGCTGAGGCTTATTAGTATTGAAATATTTAGAACCACTTGTCATACCTGGTTGACAGCAAAAAAAAAAAAAAAAGACCAAACAGCAGCTGAAAGATTTAAACGTCAAATCCATAGTGTAGTTAAGTTATCAAAGAGTCTCCTGTGTCTCAGCAGCAGCAAGTGAGCTTTCTAAGAGGAATATACAGTTGAGGGGCTGGACAAAACTTATTAACTACTGTATCATGATACATAAAATCATATACGATGATTTTTAAATTACATTATTAATTTCTTTTATGTTGAATATTTTTTCATGGATAAAACAATCGCATAGTAATTTCAGTTTTCTGGAAAATTCAGAAAATAACCTAAAAAATAAAACTTCATTAAATCCATTTGAAAATCCAATACAACTTCTGCCTCATCATTAAGCAGTCCTGCTTGCTGACTTGCAACATTTCTCTCCATGACATCATACACTTTAAATAATAAAGGGACAGCTAATAAAATGTGCTAAAATCGAACTGAACCAGCATTGATTATATTGCTCATTCTACACCTAGAAAAGCACTTAAAGAATCATTACCTCTGCTGCCATTTGCATGTAATGCGTTTTTTTAAAATTAATATGACTACTAACAGATTATAATCTGACTGGTTCTTTGGGGTAAATCTTGTTTCATTCATTGCTGTTCTGTACTCTGTTCTCAAACACTGATGATTCTGCTGTCACAGAGGGGATGGGAACATCACAGCCCACTGATCTCAGCGAGAGTAAAGTTAGCACAAACAGGAGCAGAGACACACAGGACTGCACACAGTGGGAGGCTCGCCCTCAAGGTGTAGTTTATGTGGTAATGTGCTTTGGATTGAGGCTGTGTGTGGAGAGATGATGGGCCGGGTAACAGATGGACAGGAGTCTATTCCCTGGGCTACCAGCCTTCTGCTTACCACACAGTCCTGCCAACTCCACAATCCTCATCCATCTCCTGCACTCCAACAGCCCCCCTATCCCCCTCCACAACTCCTCTGACATCCCATTTCATCTCTATTTCTTCACCACCCAGTTGTGTTATTCAACTTGCTCCCACCTACTCAAGCTCCATCATACTCCCTCTCACCTCTGCTCGACCTCTTCCTCCCTCTTTCCTCTTCCTCCTCAATTACTCCTGGCAAAAAAAGCCCTGTCTGCCAACCCGAGGCCTAATCCCTTGATTTTTGCTCATGTAGTAACAGCCTGAGCAGCCATCCCTCTATTTCTTCGTCCGTTCCTGCTGTGCTGGGTGGATGCCCAGCGCTCAGATCCCATGCTAGCAGCCACATGCTGCAGCTTCAGTGCATAACATGTTGGAGCATCACATTAGATAACTTTTACTCCATGGAGACAGCGTACATTAGATTAACACCATCACCCTGGCCAGGAAGCACAATGATTACAGCAAGCTGGGTTGCTGAAATACCCCTTAGCGAGCACGCTAGCTGGCCCTCTCTGTGGCCAGATCACACTCGGTCGCACTCAAAGGCACTATAAAAAGAACAGTCCACTGCAGCCTGCTGTGCCGTCAGGGTGTGGCACTGCTCTATTGTCACATCTACAACTGACAGCCCAGCGAAGCGAGGATGATGGTGGAAGCCAGGTGTGCGCACGTGAAAAGTAAGCATCTCTCAAGTGGAAAAGGACTGTGTGTGTGTTTCTGCATCTTACCTCTGATAATGGCCAGCTTTGCAGTGACAGACACCTCTCCTTCACTGTTGCGTGCAACACACTCGTAGATGTTCTCATCTCGGGGTGCTCTGAGCGGTTGGATCCTCAGCACAGCACCTGCACCCTCATCAAACTCGACAGTCTGGACAGCCACAGAACCAGAGAAAAAACAAATTAGTCACAGCAAAGTAAGCAGATAAACCCTGCTATTAGAACAACAAACTATAAAGCTGCAAATCAGCACCTTAGTATAGTTTTCATTGAAAGTATTAAAATGACAATAATTATACTGAAACTCCTCATAGACCTTCATTTGTTTCTCTTTACCACAGAAACGTCACCAGTCAGGCACAGATACAAAACATGTACCTGCAGATACGTTGCTGAAGCTGGAATCAGTGTCCTGCACAAAGACACTTCAGCTGGGGAGATACTTACCAACCTCGGGAGTTGAATCTGTTAAGCATTAGGTCACATTACTGCATCAATATACAGTCAGGCTTCTACTGAGCTATTGCAATTAACATCCGTCCATCTTTACAGCATTTAGCATTTAGACAGTAATATGTGCATCCAATACAAAGCAAAGTCTAATGCCATCTATTGATTACCTTATATTTTCATGTTTTTCTTTTGAAAAAAATGCTCAGAATTGTATTTTAACCTTGCTACTTTTGCTTGAAATGCAAAACATTTGCCAAGAGTTAGTTGAGAAGATTGATACCACTCTCATATCTGTGGTCTGACTGGGCTACAAAGTCAATTAGCTTAGCTCAGCTTAGCTTAGCTTAGTATATTGGCTGGTAACTAGAGAAAACAGCTCACTTGACTCTGTACAAAGTGTAAAACAAAACAGCAAACAAACAAAAAATTAACATTAAATAAAATTTCAAATGCTACGTAAACATTTAATGACTAGTTCTCTCTTGCTAATGGCATCTATAAGTGTATAGTAATATCTAAATAGAGTAGATGCAGCTTTTTATATATACACTATCACTGAAAAGTTTGACGTCATCTAAAAATGTCCTTATTTTTGAAAGAAAAGCAGATTTTTATGAAGATAACATTAAATTAATCAGAAATACAGTCTAGATATTATTAATCTGGTAAATGACCATTCTATTTGGCTGTGTGTGTACATATACATATACATATACGTTTGTGTATATATATATATATATATGTATGTATGTATGTATGTATGTATGTATGTATGTATAAAGCTACATCTGATCTATCCATATGTTGCACTACCCAAACCTATCTACAACACATCTTTATCAGTGGCTATATATTTGTATCTGTCATGCTGCTACAGTAGGAGTCAACCGTTGTGCACTGTGACAACCACCTCGATACGCTGGGAGTTGACCTTCTTGCCCTTCTTGTTCCAGTAGACGACAGGCTTGGGATTGCCAGTGGCCTGGCACACAAATGATGCCACACCCCCTGACACTCCGATCTGGTCTGTGGGAATCTTGGTGAACTTTGGGGGAGCTGAGAGAGAGGAAAAAGAGGGAGGAGGAGGAGGGATTGGAAAGGAAAAAAAGCAAAAAAAAAAAAAATCAGAATACAAACATGAAAACTGACACCTTTCCACCCAGAGGACATCAAACCAACTGTACAATAAGTAACAACCCCCTGCTGACCACGCCCCATTTCACTGCCAGTGACTGGTCAGACAGACTTGTGTTCTGATGGCTGCGTGTTGTGCTTACTTCCTGGGTATCATCTAGAGGACAAGCTGAAGGACTTCCTGTGGGTCATAAATAAAAGATGGGGTTGGGCTTCAGAAGAGCATCTCTCTCTCTGTCTCCCTCTCTGTCTCTGTCTCTCTCTCTCTCTCTGCTTCCTCCAGAACAGACGACCATTGTGTTGCATGCAGCTGTCATGACACGAGTGTTTCACAGGTAGAAGAAGTGTTGGCTGCAAATTCACAGCATATAATTGGCTTTAATGTATTAATACCAGAGGTGTCAATTTGTGCCTGTAAATGCAAAACACTTACAGGAGATTTACCATTGCAAATTCTGATGAACATACTGACTGCAATGAACATACCAAAATTAGTTGTGCTAATTCCCTGCTTTGCTTCACTGGAGAACTTCAGAAGAAGAATTTCAGCGACTACAATGCATCTGATGTGTGGTGCCTAAGCACCGCAGTTGCCCTCTGCTAGAAAATAGCAATTTTCAAGTGCGATATTGAGCAAACCGTACTGAACCTACACTTTTCACAGTGACTGAGTCAGATCAGTCAAACTACCTCATGCATCCACGCCTTGCTATCTGTCTGTAGCCTGTTGCCATGGTGCCCAGCTTAACTCCTCCTCAGCTACAGAATCACTGCTATCCATCAGGGTGAAGTCAGGATGACCCTTACCATAGCAACCTGGATCCCTCCTCCCCTACGTCTGGGTGGGTGAGGTCTTGCTGTGTTGATTCACTTCTGCTCTGAAGACAGAACAGGAGTGAAAAGAATCTGCCTATCTGCAGCCTGTTTGCATGTCTTCCCACTCAAACTCACTTCACTGGCTCAAAAAAGACCACTTTCCAGTTTCACTGCAATGCTTCGACAATAAGTGGAATAACACCAAAAGACTGCTCCTGTGCCCACTGCACCATGGTGTCTCTAAAAGACCCACTGTTAATATGAGAAATAAAGTGGTTTCATTTGATGCTCGCTATAATCCTCAACAGCAAAAAGCTGGTACAGTATGGTCAATCAGAACAAATTTATACCCACCATTTTATGACTCAAGAGCAGGATACTTTCCTGCCTGTTTGCCTCTAAGAAGTGCACAAAGAGTATTGAGCAAACTGCCCTTTTTTCTGCCAACAATATTCTTTGCCAACAAAGAACGTGAACTATCAAGAGTCCAAAAAAATGTCATGGCTGGAACTGCTTTCTCCAGGCTATCGGATTATGAATGAATTTCATGTTCTTCTTAGGGCTTGAACATGGTTTTTGGTGGCCTTATGTTGAGTCCAAAATATTTTCTATGTTCTCTTAAATGCACTTCAACACCAATCCTCGTGCAAAACCGACCCCACTGGCAATGTTACCACTTAAGCCTCTTCTGAAAGCCAGAGAAAAGCCCTGCAAGGCACTAACTCTGGATGGATTTGCACTGAGCAGAAAAGTGTTATGATTGGAAGGTTCTAGAAAGCTGCCAGAAAAATGAAATACTAATGAGGAACTCTTTGTCTTTAATAGTAGCATTCACCCTGTTTCCAGGGACTAAGCAGGTACCACTGACCTACCATTGGTCTGCTTTTAATGGAACACCTTTGTAACCTGCAGTCCTTTGACTGACTACTGCTGTGCTCAGATAAATGGCCTCACAGGTACAGTGCCATGGTGTACTCATCATGTCATGTGGCAGAAAAGAAGCCGAGTTTGCTTTAAGTCAGACTACATTCAGGATATGACTTCCAAGAACTGCAAGCTTAGTTTTTGAAAAACTTCTTTGGGTAAAATTAATGCAATTTCTGGTGAAATGCTGATTTATAAACCGCCTTTAAAGACATTACTTAAGGTATTAAGTGCAACCAGCTGTGGTCTGACAGGCCTTTAAGCCACTTTTAATAATGCATCTCTTCCTGTTTGTGTGTCCCTTGTTTGTGAATCTTTGCTGTCAAATCTGGTTGCATCTCACAGCCGAATGCATGCAAAAAACAAAAAATAAATAAATAAAATTCTGTGATCCAAAGATGATGAGAGTAGTTAGAGGAGAAGAAAGGACATGGCTACGGCAATGGCAGTCCTTGGAGTACATTTGGAAATGTTTCACATTTGTCACTTTTGTGAAGGAAATATTTGTACTTTCCATAAAAAACAAAGTTGTCATAGAGAAGCGTCCTGTCTGAAATAAATTTAGTATTTTTCCAGAAAGGTGGATGTGAGTTGAGCATGTGAATCCACAGACAGCCTAGAACCAAATGTCAACTTTTAGGCGTACTTGTTCAGGTACATAATAATATCATTCCTCACTAAAAAATTTAAGCATAAATTGCTTACCAGGTTTTTAGGAATTCTGTCTCAGTGACTTTGCATTCAACTTTACTTCTAGTCAAAGAGTATTATCAATATATATACCACCAAAAATAAACCAAATGGCACAAAAACTATTGGAGAGCAAATTTCACCAAAGGATTCAGTGAGCATTTGGATTCCCAGTGTTACTTTTTAGTGGTTATTGCTGTTATTGAAAGAAAACAATGAGCAATGCAGTATGAATTTATGTTTTTCAGTGTTTTTGTCTCTTCCTTTATTTAGAAAGCTAAAGAGATACATAGAGACAAAGAAAGGAATTCTTATTTTTTTCATAACACTACCTGTTCTGCCGAGATACACTGTGGGTGGTCTAAAAGCAGAGATCTTCAGTCCCACAACATTTTCAGTGAAATCTGGCTGTTGTGTAATTCTACCTCTCCAGTGAATATAAAAATATTTTATCTATGACATCAGTCTTCTCAGAGGATCACGGCCTCCCATTGGTTACACAAATGGAAAATGAAAAATGCATTAGACAATTCCAATTTCTAATGGGGAGAAGTGATATTTCCATCTTTGGCCCATCTTATCTTCTTTCCAAAAAATCATCTTGGTGACATTTTCAAAACAGCTGAGTCTGTCTGATCACCTGTGTGTGTGTGTGTGTGTGTGTGTGTGTGTGTGTTCTTGTACTTGCTACATTGTGAGAACCATTTTCTGCATTTAACTATCAAAGTGAGGACATTTTTACAAAGTGAGGACATTTTGGCCGGTCCTCACTTTGAAACAGCCATGTTTGAGGGTGAAGACTTGTTTTTAGAGAACAGGTATGAATTGAGATTTGGTTAGGGTTAGGGTAAGGATTAAGTTTAGGCAATCAGTTGTGATGGTTAAGGTTAGGGTAAGGCTCTAGGAAATGCATTACGCCTATGGATGTCCTCACTAAGATAGAAGTACAAACGTGTGTGTGTGTGTGTGTGTGTGTGTGTGTGTGTGTGTGTGTGTGTGTGTGTGTGTGTGTGTGTGTGTGTGTGTGTAGGTGTGTGTGGATCACTGAGGGTGGAAATCTGTGGAAATGTTGTAATCAAGGAGAAGATGAGGAACATGCTAATGGGACCACCCGGCTTATCAAAACACATTAATGCCATAGTCCAGGACTGATGTAGAGACTGATGTAGAGATTCACTCTTCTGACACACACACACACACACACACACACACACACACACACACACACACACACACACACACACACACACACACACACACACACACACACGCACACACACGCGCTCGCACACACACACGTAGTCAAAGATGTGTGCAGATACCGACACATTCACCTACATATCCACACCTTTGTGCATCACATTTATTGCTAACAATATACCAGCTGTCATTCAACTGAGACGGAGACAAAGGAAGAGAAAGAATATGTGTCGCTGGCTAGATAGCTAGACAGATACACAGATTTTCATACCTTTTCATAACTGTATAGGACAGACAGACACACACACACAGACTTAGACAGACAGACAGATGGATGATCGTCATACCTAGTGCTCCACACACGCTGCTTAAAGGTCTGGTTAGCAGGATAATCAAAGGCAGCAGCAGACACAGGGAAGATGGGCTAAGGCAGAGCCCCAGGACTGGCCTCCTAGATTGGGGCAGAACTCCACCTGTCTTGGGCAGGGTCATGGCACCACCCTGGTTTGGTTGGAGATGACGGAGATACGGGTGGGTAGGGCTTCACTCAACGGGAGTAGGCACTCTGCAAACAATGACAAAAAGAGAAGGTCAAGCACATTTCCTCCACCTCTGATTCATCATTTTAGAGCGACATCTGAAATGTCAACGCACCGTAAGGGAAGAGGGAAAAACATACAATATTTCATGCTGATGCAGAGGAAACATCCTCATGAAGAAAATTACAGAGAAATTCATGCTAATGCAGGATTAGGTCCTTTGATTTAGCCAGAGCACTTCTGACTTGGGATTAACAGCTCAAGCAGGCCAGCTCTGACTGAACTAATACCAGAACAATAGAGCCACTGCTCAATAACTATGACAAGAAACGGACCAAAATAGTTTTCAGTGTACTGCCTCTGTATTAATAAGTCTCCTTTTCTACTGAGCCATGAAATGAGCTGAAATGATACATTTTAAGAGTGCTTTTTTTCCCCCTCAGACATCCTAATAATTTCATTTCAGCTCTGGCCTAATTCCTTAGCATTGGGTATTTCAGTGTTCTGGTGGCACATAAAAGTGTTAATGCAATAATACATCCAGAGTGTGCCACAGTAATGGAAAACACTTAAACAAAGAGGATTGAGGGGTCAGTAGAAATGCAGGAAAAATTCAATAACAGCAAATGTCTCTGAGACTGCTGCTTTAATAGACGCCCCCCCTCTTGCTAATCCCTCGCCTTGGGGGGATCTCCATCAGTATTTTGCTCTCTTTTTCCTCGCATAAACACATGCACACAGAGTCACACACATCTGGACGTCGGAACATAATTCAGCTCTGTCTGCTTACGGAGATTTAGACAAGCTGTGCAGAAGCTCCCCGTCTGGGAGTCAATAACTCCTCAGTCCTATCGAGCTCTTCCGACCCCCACGTCCCTGCTCGATGTGTCAGAACACAGGTGGAGAGGCCAAATGAGAAAGGAGCCTTTGTTAACTTGCCATATATCACACACACATACATGTCTCATGTCAGGTAGCAGTACAGGATAACGTATATGCCTCAGGGAGACATCGTATCTATTCACAGGTGACAGGCCAACCTGTGATCGGCACATAAATATGCGCAAACAGCCCATAAGCACACTTTCACCCTGACATCCGCGATACACTGCAAAGAAATGGAGTAGCAGAGATTGGGCCGACCCTTACTCGCCTTTACTAAATGAAAGAGGCATTTCTGGTGAGTTACATATTCAAAGACTCCTCCAACCACTTATTGAGCTAATGACCTGCTCAAACATATTACTGTCTGCCAGTTCCTCCACTAAAAATAGCTCAACTGAAAACATGGCTGTCTATCTGATACAGGCTCTTTTCCTCGGCGCTCTGCCCTCGCCTTATCTAACGCTGCGTAATAGCCGCTGAATAGAAAAGCTTTCAGCGTCCCCTTTTCAATTGAACAATGTGATAAGAAAAATCAGATCAGAGCTCATTCAAGCACCATTGGCAGCATGTTAAGTAAATTCTCCTCTTACGGAAACTCAATTTGCTGGCGTTAATCTAACCAGGGCTACTGTTCTGCGTGGAGCCACGTAGCCACTGAAACATTAGGTGCTCTTCGTATGTTGCAGTGTCTGCATCCTCTGTCCCGTGTGCTGGATTTGCCGGGGCCTTAATATCTTTCTGCGACCTCAGTCTAACCCTATCTATCGTTCTCAGTTTATCCGCCCCTCCCAGTTGTCTTTTACCTGCTGACAAAACCCTGTCTGCTCTACCTCCACTACAGTCGCACAGCCTCTAACTAATCCTTAATCTTACCCTCGTCTCACTCCTGCATTAGTTTCTATATTCCTGAAATCTCCTCTCCTTTCATCTCCTTCCTTCCCTCTACTTTCCACTTTCCTCTTCGCCTTCCTTGTCAACCTCTCCTCTCTCGACGCCATCTCCTCCCTGACACCCCATCATTCATCTCCCTCTCTTTTTATACACACTCTAACCCCTACTTGTATACAAATCCTCTTCCTCTCCCCAGCTGCCCTGCACCGGCTGCTCCAGCTGTTGCTGGTCCATTGACACAGTTCAAACAAAAGGGCTTAGAGCATCCTACAGCTGTGAATGTTGAGGGAAGAAGCCAAAACAGATACACAGAGGCAGCGAAAGACCAGGCCAGCCTGGGCAAGTCTGTGCTCGCGGTAATGGCATTTAACGCTAATGGTATCTAACACGCTTCTCCTCCCCGGACCTGTAATAGCCATGTGCTTTGCTTGTTGTGGAAGCAGAATTAAAAGGTGCCAGCATGAATATTCTCATGACTCAGGCCTACCTACAGTTTCTACAGCCCCCTCAGAGATATCACAACCTGCTCTTCCTGATCATCTGGCTCAGCATCCAGAGAGAGGACTGCAGGGGTTGGTCTTATTACCTTTTCAGTGTGACAACACAGATGGTCAGCCAGACAGATAGATTGATGGGGATACATGTGCTATTTATTGCGGGGAGGCAGATAATGACACCGTAGCTCAGGTGGTGAAATGTATACCGGTTATTGTGCTCCATCAGGCTGATGAAATAACATTGTTTAGGTGGCATCCAACCTGCCCCTGCTCCGCCGGGGCCCTCCGAAGATGACATGTTTTGTTTTTCTCACCTCGTCCCCACCCTCCCTCCAACCCTCCCTACCCCCACCCCCTTCCACCTTACCCATGATGCCTTTCACCACAAGTGGGTTGAGATGGTCTCACAAGGCCTGTCTCCATGACAACAAGCCACGAGCACTCATAGAAAGACCGGATCTGTTTCCTGCGGCACCATGCTAGAGCTGTGAGATAGTATACCTGATAAGAACCCCGTGTTCTTTTGGTTTCTTTTGCCTTTAATTTGGACTCAATGCTGGGGGGGGGGGGGGGGAATTACAGGTGTATTGTGATGCTTAGAGGATGTGGTGCAGCAGTAACTTTGTTATTATTACCTTTTAAAATGTACATTCATTGGTAACATTATAGAAGGGAGGGGGAAGGAAAGTCTGCGGCTGTTCACCTGGAAACTTTTCGGGGATTAAAAAGAACACATCCACTGTAATTAGTCCGCTTAGTTCTCATTTTTTACCAGTGATTCTGAAATTACAGGGTACACTTATACTTTTTCAGCACAGAAATAACCTTGCGCTGAATTATGCATGGCTTTGTGGGCCGGCTTAGAGAGGAGACATTTGGAGTAGGACCCATGCAAGATACAAGGAGGGGCTTGGACAGATAATACTTCACGTCTCTATGACCCTGGACCCTGTGGGCAAACGACACTCACAAATGCATGCGCACCCACAGGGCCACATACACACATACATGCAAATAAATACACACACACACACACACACACACACACACACACACACACACACACGAACATGGCAGATGGCAAAGCATCATGGGGGAGATTGGCACTCACTCTCTCACACTTCCCTTCGCTCTCTCTTAAACACACAGCCCACAGACACACTCGCATGCATGAACACACACACACATACACACACACTGAGGATCAGAGGCACAGGATGAAGCACGGCTTACTGCAGGCATGAGCTACACCGCCCTGCTTACATTTTTAGCAGTGGAAATAAAATATCTGAGGTTCCTCTCGAACAAGGAAAAACACCTGTCACTCAAATGCTGCGATGCTGAATATAAATGAATCCGGAGATCCGGAAACCTCTACTATCAGTCTCGCTTAATGCTGCAGGATGCTGAAATTAGGACTGTGGAAGAACGCCTCATGCAGCACGCATCCAGTGTTATCATGGGAAATATTGACAAGTAGCAATAACACTTCACAACCAGGAGCTACCATTTCCATCACTGGTCTGAGGGTATAAAAAAAGGTCGCTGCTGGAGTTTTAAATCACATTTCTGAGAGCGAAAATGAGTCATGGAGACAGCCTACCAAACATGTAGGCACAGAAGGAAAGCCCATATATGTAATCTTCTGTTATGCTTGTGTGTATTTTTTCATAATCAAACCGTATGCAAATGAAAGCAAAAGTGAATCATCAATTAGTCAAAGAATTTGGCCACTGATGTGAATTCTGATTATTTCATCATTCATTCATTTTAATCCTGATTACTGTAATTCTTTAGCTTGACTTTAACTTTTCTTTAAATTCAAATCACATTACCATGAGTAATTTCTTTAGTTTAATTACTGGTCAGAATCAAAAGACATCACTCTAAAGTCTGGTGGATTGTGATTTGCATTTTTCTTTATTATTAATCACTAAGCTAAACTTTGAGTAAAATTACTAATTGCAAACCAAATGATGAATCAACCTAAAAACAACAGCTTTATGGATAATGAAAATAGCTGAATTTAATTACATATGGGGTATTTGTTGTGAAATCATGAATTGCTTCCTGTATAACGACAAAGGTTTTAAACCTCAGTGGAAATTCAGATGAAATAAATATGGAAAAATCACGAGGAAACTATCAGTATCTTGTACATATCTAAAAATAAGTTTCTATTTTCATTTTGGACTAGTAAAGGTAGAATAAAATAATGGCTACAACTGTATATAGTAAATACAGTGTAGATACATTTATTTTTATTTGTCAGTTATTCCTTCATTTAATATCTGTTTTCTAGGGTGTGGTAGGTGAGTGTTGACATTGTTTCTGCATTTATCTTGACAGCTTTGCAGCAATTGACGGGTTTTAATTTCCATATTGTAAAGATCTATCACTGCACGTATTTTTTTGTTTTCTCTTTGATGCAAACGTATGCAGGTATCCATTGTGAAGTCTGGTTTCACTGTGTGACTGCTTTCAAACCTCTGTGTCTCCAGTGGGAAGTTTCCCTTTATACTTTATTAAGTGATCTCCTTTGAAAAGCAGCGTGATTTTCTCATTATAATGAAGTAATGACATCTAAATCAAAAAATAACTCTCTTGGATTATGAGAAAACAGAATTTTTAAAAGCTGTATCTGCCGACACCCTCTCTCTGGCTTTCTCTAGCAGGGAGCGGGAGTTTTTGCTTGAGGTCACAGTTTAATTAACTGATCACCTACAGCTAACTGAATGGGTTTTCTGAAATCTGCACTTTGATTTCCTTCATATTAGCTGTAACATTCTCTGTGTCTGACCCTTTTGTCCAATCCCAGCTAGAAGTGACGGTGCTAAAATAGCCTCTGCACATCAATTACATTACATACCAGCATGATCATGACTTATGACAGTTTCCGTGTTGAATCACTGCTCCCTATTTATAAAAGAAAAAAAAAATCTGGATGTTCTGCAGGATTTGTTCATCACAACTACATTTCAGAGCCAAGACAACACACGGATTCGTGATGAGGAACAAAGGGAGGGGTGCAGAGAGAAGCGTGACTAACCAAACTAACTTTCCCTTTGACCTCAATCTCTGCATGTCTAGGACAGAGTGAGGCTGCTGTAGTCCAACAACGGTGCGGCAAATGTACACCCACGCATCTTTAAGGGGCTCCAAGGTCGCACAGACAAACGAAACCAGAAAGAAACATCCCATAATGGATGAAGCAGCCTCGGATGGGCCAATCAACAGATGTGCTGGATCCTGCTGAGCGGCAAATGTATAACCAAATGCTATAAAAGTCCATATAGGGCATATTATTGGAGGGGTTCAGAGCAGTAAAAAGTGTCTATTACCTAAGCAAAGCTGGTCTGGTCACAGGATGTTAGAGTCAGAGCTACCAGAGCAAAGAGGCAGTAAATCTAACATCACATTTAAATGACAAAATATCACATATCCATTAAATATTGCTTTGATATTTAGTATTAGATTGCATTTCATTAAATTAAATCCCATTATTCTCCAACCTGTATTTTAACAACTAATGGTCAATTCATTACTCTCTGCCATAGTCCCACCTGCTTTGTGAGGTGCTACTTTTATCCACTACTTGTGATGACTTTAAGTGAGGAAGTTACTGGCTCAAGTGTAAAGAAAAAATTTCATGAAATACATTATGAAAGAATAACAATGTTAAAGCTAAGATACTTTCTTTAATCCTTGAGATATTGCTTTGAAAACAAAGGACCCAACAGATCGGATTCTCTGTTTCTTTACGTCTTTATATGTTTACCATAAGTAAGAGAGGCAAGATATTTAAGAGGAAGTACAAATTTGCGAAAAATATGTATATTTGATATGTCCCAAATTTTGTTTAAAAAAAAGGATCTGCTCACCACACAGCTGCACGAATAACCTTGCAGCTTCAATTTGACAATTTTCATGCTTTCAAATAAGTTGAAGGATTACTTGCTCCTCCATGAGCTCAGTCAATTTCCAACCCCTTAGGCTCATAAACCTCTTTCAAATCCCTTAGGGTAATGCCAAAACTGCATTGTCATCCGGCTAAAACACGGCTGTTTCTTTTCCCTTCCAAAAAACCCCAGAACATTGCGCATATTTGCGGCTTCACCTGACAGGTGAAGGTTTTTATCTGACAACAGCAGAAGAAGCGGATGCGTGCGTGTCCACATATAGACGCCTACGCAACGTTCACTCAAGTGAAACGACAACATAAAGCTCGCAAACACCCAAACATATTTCCTAATTTCTTCCTGCAACCTCGCTCCCTTTCTCCGTTGCCTCTTCTTCAGAGGCAGCCGATCTTCTGTGTAGCGGCTCATTACGCAGGCTGATGGTTGAGTCCTTGTCAACTCACTGTCCAATTAGCATATCCAAGGTTGGCACAGACTCTTATCCTAGCGGGAGAGAGAACTGTATATACATACTGATGTCCACATACTTATGCACTTGCATGTACATCCCTAATTGTTAAACAGCTCTGACATATGAGAGATGCGGCATTGTGTAAATTGTTAAGATTACAGGGCCGACATCTAGCTCAAATATAAGCAACACCATGTCTTCTTTAAATTCCAAATACAGTTCAAGTAAGTCCATCAAGTAGCACACACATATGCAGGAAACACGCACAACCAGCCAAGACGCACTGCAGCCAATTAGCGAGCTTCTCCTGGAAGAGGACGGAGGCTCCCTGACAACAGAGAACACCTTCATCTTCCTGGACGTCATCGTCCTGGCCATCATCATATTTCAATTGTGCTTCAATAATGAGACATGCCAGCCATTTTTACCTCCATGTTTCAGTTGTTTAGCAAAACCAACTCTGTAAAGCAGATTAAAGAGCCTGTTGATAATGCAGTGCTCTTCTCTAATAATGCCACACTGATTGATTATTCATACAGAATTATCCAACGGGGAGATTATTTTGTAAGCTTCATAGACGATCTTCAAATGGATTCTTCCCTGTATTGATTCATAGAATGAATGTCCTTCTTTGCAAACCCACAGCTGATGATTCAGATACCGACACACACCTGACACTACACTGCATGACTTTACAAGCACCGGTCTGCATTTCTCCTTCATTGTTACCTTGTGCTCTGTAATCTTGGTGCAACCTTTATTCATTCTTTGCTCATGTAAAACATGTTCACTTCCCTTGGGGGGTCCTTATTAATTTCCTGGAGACACATTGTTGTGTTTGCCCATGATCCCACTCCCCTGTGTGTTTGTGCTGCCATGGTATCACCTGTCTGGTGCGGTCACACGATATGTCGTCCACTGAGAGCTCATTAACTCACGACTGTTCTACAAAAACACTGGGATTGTCTGTAGAACACTATCATATATTTTACTCTACATAAGGTAACTAAGGTCAATGCACAGCACAAAAACACAGCTGAAAAAGCTCATTACCAACAACTGGCACAACTATTCACAACTCAAGAACTCAACATTTCAATGGCAAGACTGATCTTTAAGGCTATGTATGCTGCTGAACAAATCCTATTTACGTGGCACTCAGGCGACCAGCCTTAGCAGTTCTGTCACTAACCAGCCATTGCATGACTTCCTGATGGAGATGAGATTTGTGACGCCAAATGAATTTCTCCTTGAGGGACGATAAAGTTGTGAATAGAATTGAAAACCGGAGTAATGGGGTAGAAAAGCTGCATTTGTTCTCTGTCTCAATGCTAAAATCAGACAGAGAGTGTGTCTCCATAAGTGAAGGGATGAAATGCTTGTCAAGGGTAACAGACTTGTGCACGGATGCTTTCCACCAATGACTGGCCATTACTCTCACCTCCGTCAAGCTAATACCTCATCCAAACTGGCATCCCTCAGTGCTGTGGAGACAGAGTAATCACGAAATGCCACAAACAAATGCGGGGTTGCATTCAAGAGCCATGTCAACCAGTCCCACCGCCTGCATTCACACACACATGCACGCACGCACACACAGAAACATATCACAGACTGCAGAATGCTCCGACTGACCCCAGAGAGAGTCTAATCTTCTGGCTTTTAAGTTTTCTTTCTGTGAGTTGTGATGATGGAATGGAGCCATAAGCTTCCTGGACATCGTTCCTTTTCCATCCTGCACAGTAAAGGCCTTTAAAGTAGCAAAACTGTTTCACTGATGCAAGATGTTATTTCACTGGCATGTGGAAACATGCCAGAACTTTTTCTTTTCTTGGATTTGTAGAGCTGACTACAATTGGACACACTTTTTTTGGGATACGTTACACATGCAGACACCAGGTTTATTTGTTGGGAAATTTTCCAAACATTGCCTGCATTGTCATGTAGAATTGTTCACATGAATACCTTCTGAAGTTCACAGCCATGCTAACTGCTAATGAGGTTGTATTTACCAGCAGTGCTTTGAGCTGAATGTAAGCATGAACTTTCTAACAAGTAACACCCTGCTGATTCTGATGTAGTCTTTGTTGAGTGTACCATCTTATTCTGCTAATTAGTCATAAAAATAGTACAGCTGAATCTTGTTGAGATCAAGTAGAGTTTACCAGGTATTTGGTTAAAACCAAAGTGTTAGTCAAGTTAACATTCGTACCTAATAATATTGCTCCATAAACAGCCAAATCAAGCTCTTTTTACCTCGTTGACATGTCTATCTGCTGGTTTATAGGCTAGAATACACATTTTGAGAGAGAATTAGCAAGTTGAGCATTTCCACCTTGAATCTGCAGTGACCATCTCAAAATCACTTAGACTTCAATATGAAATAAATCTAAGCAGCTAATACCATCAACTTGTAAAGGCACAGAACATTATTCTTTTTCAAAATTAAATTCTGATGTATGGCTGAACTAATCCAATTTTACAGCTTGGCATTATGTAGAGCAGACTACATTTACAGTGTTTAAGCAGTCTTTCAGGTGAGCTGGTGTGCTTGAGCTGTAGCAAGTTTGGGAGGGGTAGATGGGAAGAGAAGCAAAAACTAAATACATCTGCACATTTAACAGGAAGCAACAGTGTTGAGTTACGTCTAAGTCAATATTAAGGTATGATGGGACTATTTTAATGGGAAAAAAATGTGTAACGTTACCATACAGAGATTGATTTTTTTTGGGTTTAATCAATGAGGATCACCAAAGTCATTCAAATGTCATCCTAAGGGTAACATGGATAAAATGGCAGTCTAACAGTTTATGAAACATTTCACCAGGACCACAAATGTGAACCTTATGGTGGCTCAAGGGCTCATCCTTTGGGTACCATGAAAGTCTGCATTAAATTTTCTGGGTTTCCATCCAATAGTCGTTGACTGACATTGCTATGCTACAAATTTAACATACACTAACATGGTTATGAAGCCCCAGCTAACCCAATAATATCTTGTCATAATGATTTAATGGCCCTGATAAGACTTGGCTAGTGAAGGTATTACTGTACACGATAGTTCTACAGTTTTGCTGCCGGCATTAGCATTTAAATGGCTTCCCCAAATAAAGCAAACCCAAGTATAGTCGTATTATTTTATGATCTCAGTATTATTTTGGCATCATTCCAGGCCCGATTAATTCATCCCAACCTCTCCTGCATTGTCCATGCACACACCAGGACGAGAAAATTCTCCTGATGACTTGTCAAATGCTTGAGGCAAGGTAAATAGAATATTCTGCTGTTTGAACATTATATTGTAGGGTAAATGTACACTTCAAAGTGGACGGTGCTCCCCCTTTCTCCAAGTTCTGATTAGTCAGTTTGCCTTCTGCTTTATCAGCCATCTTGTCAGTCAGCCCAACCCTCCTAATGACTCCTGTCAGTCAGGGATGTAACTGTCAACTCGCGTCAATGGCTGCGCTTCCTCCTCCCATGATTGGATAATGAGCTGTGCACATCAACACATTTGGCCATTTTCAGCACAATCGTGGGCAGAGAGAGGGGCTCAGACAATGCGTGTCTCGTCGTTGCAACGCGCAGAAGTTGTCCATAAGCTAGACTTCTGTAAAAGTTGATGAGACGAATGAGATGTTGAAGCAGAGAAGCAGGGTTGACCAGAGGACAGCGAGACAGCAGCAGCAGCAGCTACAGCAGCGGCAGTCTTCTTTTGCATAAAGGAAGAGAGCAGAAGGGGGAGGGGAGCAGAGGAAGGTGAAGATGTCTTCAGATGTGGCAGTTGTGATGAAAAGAGAGGCGAACGACTGAAGACAAGAGGTGGAGAAGAGAGGAAGAGGAGAGAGGTAGTGGAGCAGTGTGCATTATTCATCCCTGCTGACACATCAGAATCTCTGATTCATCTGGAGAAGGGCATCAGTCAAGTCACAACCTATCTCTTAGCCTTCACTCATAAGCGCACACAAACACAGCACCAACACGCACACACACACACACACATAATTGCAAATGACCTCGTGGTTGAAAAGGGATAATTATGGGGCTGGCTCTCGAGAGAGATCCCCCACAAAACAAAAACAACACAAAGAAACGTCTTTGTGCTACAAGGCTGTAGCACAGATTCCACCAGGTATAATAGATTCATTAAACTTCTTTGTGGTCATGTAATTGACTTATCTACATTTCATCTATGCAGGTCTACATATCATCTATGCAGTTATTATAAATAATGTTCAGCCCAGGAGGGCATCAGTAATAAGATCCTGCAATACTGGACAAAACTAGTATAAAAGGTAGGTAGAATTACACTCCCTAAAAATGATTCAGAATTGTATACATACTGCTTACAGTTTATTTATTTATTTATTATGAGCAAGTTGCATTTTTTCGGAATAAAAAGACCGTTCAGCTGACTGCAACTTTAATGACACTAATATATTTAAATGAATTGAATAATAATTGAGTTGAATAATTCAAATTTGCATCAAGATAATATGATCATATGGTGTTTCCCCCCCAAAAAAAACAAAACTCTACATTATCACATTCAAACAAACTGCAAGTTCACATGCAAATGTTTGTCTAACGCAAGAAACACTCCTTGATGTTCACATATGTTACTCGCTGCATCGTGATATGTGGTGATTAATTCCACGCAGAGTAACACTGTGTCACACAGTATGTGATTGCATTTAATAGACTGTGTGTGTGTTCCCATGTGACTGCTCGCCGTGTGTTCTCATATCAGCAATGTGATGGCTGGTCAATAAGGTTTAAATCAATATGACAATACCATAAGAGTGCCGCTTTAAAGCCTGTATACATCATTAGGCAACTAATGCTTGTATAGTCCCACAGAATACATTCAACTGGATGCTAAGGGCCATTAAATGTGTTCCCCGTTACAAAACTTAACTACCTCGTTTCAACATTTATGTATAAAATTAGCTCAGAATTCCTCATTTGACTATAATGTTGTAAAGCACTCATGTGGTATGATCATAATGCTGATTTAATGCCCAGCCATAATAGAGATAATGTATCTCTATTATGGCAATAAGATCTAAAAATACATGTTTTTCAAGTCTTGTTGGGCTTCCTTAGCTTTCCTCCTTTTTCACCCATTAAAAGGTCTACTTCTCCTTGGGGCTTTCAGGACAAGGGGTATCCTAAGCTTTAGGTTTAATGCCCAGATATTTTATAAAATCAATACAAATGACTGTAAATTAGCTTGAAGAGGCAAATGTGATTTTTATGAAAACTGGTATATCAAACAAGACATATTTTAATAATCGAAAAGCATTTGCACTGATAATCTCATTCCCACTGCCTGGCCTTGAAGGCTTCATTCTGCATGCAGCATATACATTGTTTTCAGCAGCCTCTGAATATAAAAGAAGGGAAGCAGAGCAGACAAAAGCTTACTGTTTGGAAGCCTTTGAAAAGGTCAATTAATATCAATGTCTAGACAACAACAAAGTTTCTGTCTGCTTGTAATACAGGTGGCTACGCTCGCAGCATCAAAGTTGCACGCCTTGATGTGCTCCTGCCTTCCAGCTGACTGGTGCAAAGCGAAGCTAATGGAGAGTGTGCACGGAGATCCTGACAAAATCCAGGCATGGGCATAACATGTACCACCAGGGAAGAAAGAGAAGATAGCGGAGCAGTTAGGGCTGTGCTGCCGCGAGAATCTGGGAATAAGACTTCAATGAGGCCTTTGACGTGAAACCAAAGCTGCTCTAGTGGGAGCACACGTCATCTGGCATATTCAAGTCTAGATGGATCTTACAGTGGTGCCTGCTTGGAGGGAGCGGAAAACCATTGAGGCCTATAGTTGAACCCTGTGAAAAGCTATTTAAAGAGAACATGCCATCACTGATTTCATAAACTACGGCTCCTAACAGTGCCTGCATGAATACCTGTGGGGCCACGCATCTCTTGACTCTTAGAAGGGAATATTTGATCTGTTTCCAACTGACAGACAGAGGAAATTTGCCAGTTAAATTATTCTGCTTCCACATAATGACTTTTCCCTGTCATAAAAACGCAAATATCTAGATCCCAGGCCCCCTCATGAAGGTGGAGTACCTTGTGTGCTCTGTTAGACAGAGAGTGAAGCTGGAAAGACAGGAAAAAAATCAGAGGATCTACTAAAGAGAGGAATCCATGCGTAAAAATGACTGATTAAAATAATTAGGGATGTGGAAATGGTCTGGAACAATAACCAGCAAACGCACAGTGCCCCAGGGAAAATTTCCCATCTGTGTTTGAGGAGGAAGACCTCCCTCGGATTCACCACGACAGTGCGATTTTCCAGTTTACAGAGGGCCACACAGGGGGAAAATAGAGAAATAAAAAACTTAAACAGGCATTTGCAGTTTACATGATTAAATTCCAAACAAGCTACAGCCCTCGGAAAATGTGTCAGGATGAATCGATGTATCATTAAATTACACTGTGCCCGTGCGCGTGAGTGGCTTTGTTAACTGCAAATCCTTCTGCGTATAATTATAGACGTATGACAGGTCTACAGACTGAAAAAGCTCTGCCTATATGTGCAGATGGGCTTGTTTTAAGTAATGTTCGAGAGCAGCAGATGCAGCAGCCACTCTATTGTCTAGAAAACAGTGTTGCTAAATTAGTCCATCCGCTTTGCCACCTGGTGCTTTCAATAGCAAAAAATCTTTCTGGTATTAGTAAAATAGCCCATATGGATTCCTGATGTGTGTGTGATAGCCTCTTACAAAGTGCTGGAAATGACATTATCATAAATTTCAGCTAGCTGTGGCATCAGTGAGGCATACAGTACAGTGGCAGCAGGATTTAGAGTTTCATGAGTCCTCTTTTGAAATTCTATAGGATGCATTTATTTATTTTTCCCCATCATTTTACTCAGCAGTGTGCATTTTGTTGTGTGTTTTTGATACTTGAAAAAATCTAACTGGACATCAGGCTCGTTATACCTACAAAGTGCACTGAAGAGGCCATTTAAAAAGCACTTTAAATGCGAGGTGGATGAGGAACAAAGGCTTTGCCAGTCTGCCCGGGTCCCTCACGCTGCCCAGCCAACAATAAGGAGGGGGGTGAAGGGAGACGCGCACTCACAGCGCTGTTGCCAACCAGCCTGATCTGCACAACCCCGCGGTGAGCTGCTTCTTTATCTTATGTCATTTTTTTTTTTAACCTAACAAAGTCTCAAGTGATGCTGCGATGAAAGAGACACAACGCAAAGAAGGAAACCGTCGCCCCTGGGACACACACAACGATGAAATTCCAAACCCCCGTCTGGGCACTGGTTCAGTTTCCGAAGCTATTCGACAAAAGTGCCCAAAATGAAGCGGTGTGGGTGGGGTGCGAAGTGTGAGAGGATGCGGGATGCTGCTGCTGGTTACCTTGGTAGGAAGTGCTCCGTCTTCTTTACTGTCTGGGAGATTCATGTGGGTGGATTTGCAGCTGGAAGCTTCCTTGGAAACAGCAAGGATGGATGTAATCCAGTGGCAGCAGCAGCACTCGGAGAAAGGTCTGCCTTTGTGCAGGAGGACGCATGCACGCACATCGCCGGCAGTTCCCAACCTCCGGCCGCCGTCCAACGCCGCCGACCGACCTCTCGGGAGTGCAGCGGATAACGCAGGCTGCTGCTCAGCCCTTTTGTCGGGAGAGCATTGCTAGTCGGGCGGCCTCAGATACTGCTGGTTGATGTCATTGATACTCCCCTGCCTTCTTTCCTTAATGCCCTCCTCCTTTCACTGCCTCTCCTCTCCTCCCCCTTCCTCTCTCTCTCTCTCTCTCTCTCTCTCCCGCACACATACACACACACACCGGAGCTCTCCCCCTCCCCCCCTCGTACACATGACGTGATGCAGGCAAGATCTCCAATAGCAACCGTATCCCCCATCACCCCTATTACCCCCATTACCTCCCCCTCCTCTCTCCGCTCAACATCCAACCCCACAGCACCTCCTCATCCAAGCCTCTTCCTGGATCGCTGACTGGTGCAAAAGAGGTGACTGCTGAGGCAGGTCGCTCTTGTGCATTGGTGACTGACTTTCCTTTTTTCTTTTCTTTTTTTTTTTCTCCCAGTGTGTTCCCCGAGGGGCTAAAATGAAGATAAGCACCTTGAAACCCCGTAGATTCCCATAATATAGTGTCTAATTATAGCTGTTGGCAGGAACACAGAGTCAGAGTCCCATATCAGCTCCCACAGAGCAGAACTCCCACACTAAATTATAGCTGGACACTCTCAAAATACAACTGGTGGAGGGACATCATGAGGATATATTAATAATGCCACAGGAGGTAAATAATGCAATCACATCTGAGGACAATGGATGATAATAACTTTGCTGTTCATGCTGCTGGAGGTAGCGTTCAGTTTATTAGGCACATCTAGTTGAAACTAATGCAGTCAAACAGCTCCTGTAGTGAATCTACCCACATGAAGGTTAGAAATGTTCATTCTGTAGAGGTTGTTTATTCAATGTTAAGATTATTTTTTAATGTAGTTGGTAGTAGAGTTATGTTATATATCATCAGAGGTGTAATATTTTATACCCTCTATATCAGTGAATTCACATCAATGAGGTAAATAAAATGTCCCTTTAAATGCCATTTTATTTCTCCTCCATGTAATTTGATCGAAGTATATTTTCTCAGTTTGTCTTTTAATGAAGATCATATTAGCAAAAAAAATCTAAGTGGCATATGGAATAGATTGAGGAAACCAACCCAATGAAAAGGTTGCACAAAATGAATAAAGCTGTATATTTTCAGCAATAAGAAAGAAAGCATCACAATGACTGTCTGCAGTCTACAACAAAGGACGTCTGGATGGAGATTTCCAGCTAAAAGAAATAAAATCAAAACTTTACCTTACAGTCTTGTGGAAAATTCTTTATCAGTTGTTCAAGTCGAAGAAATAAGTCTATTGAGAATCACAAGTTGTCTGTGATTTATTTGAAGCTTCAAAAGGTACAAATCACACAGAGTGCAGAGCAGTCTATGGGAGAGTACGAAGAGACGGAGAGTAGCAGCTATTTTATACCATTCTTTAGCATTATTGTCTATGTGCATCCGTAGTAACACATGTGGGGAAAAACCCAGGGAAGTGAAAGCATCTTCAGCAAAGACACAGAACAAGGGATGCAGACACAGATGCAAAATGTCATATCGTGTTGTTTCTTAGAAATGCTATATTGGTTTTAGCACCTTCAGATGGAATTATTTCAGACATATTGTCCAGGCAGGTTCCATCAAAGGTAACATGTCTATTTTCCACAAATGGTACTTTCCTTTGGTACATTCTCTACCATATGGGATGTCTGGAGAGGTCATCAGACACAAACAGCTTAACAAGGTTATCAAAGGCTACAAGTATAAAAGGTTATAAGTATCATAAGGTTATGATCGCATATACTAAGTAGTATTGTTGCACAAAATATGTAATGCTTTCATATAATTAGTAAGCATTCATGCTTGTAGATAATGCATTTTAAATTACAGCAGTATGGAGAGTGTGTAGAATACTGGTAAAATGTAGCCACATATGTGGGCATTTTGAACCATTTAAAATCTTATTCCGGGACTGTTTCCCACATCGATGCAGTATTTTGCCTGAAAATATGAGTTAAAAGTGAAAATGAAAACAAAGCCCTGTGCCTTTAAACCTAAATGAGCCCACACAAACTAACACAGCTCTTTGTTTTTTTTAAGATTTGGTCTTATTTAGGTCACATAACATGACAAAACAACCGCCACAAGGGCAAATTCGGAAGTGTCGGAGTGTGGTGTTGGAGGTTGGCATGGCACCTCAGGACAACATGAAGGAAGCTTTATTCTGGCTGTTCTGCTGACCCTCATCCAACACCCTGCAAAGACACTCAGCATCGACAACTCTGACTTCACAAGATTTCCTTTCATCCAGATACATTACAAATGTATATTTGGCCTCTTGCTAAAAGCCATTTTCAATAACTCATCCTCTCTTTCTTCACTGACACAAAGACTGCTTGTTACTGTAGGAAAAAGACAAGAAAACTAACCAACTGCCACCATTTCTGACAACAACTGAAAGCTACAATTTTTGAGCATTTCACCTGGTCTTAAAGTGACAAAGGTTTCCCGTCTGATTGATTTTCTTTGTTGCTAGTGACATCTAGTGGGAAGTTATAATTATGTGATGTCGCATTTACTGGAGGTTTGAAGTGTGAACACACAAAGTATGAATCCTGGCAAAGGTGTGACATTTTTCTATAGTAGCCTTTGTGAGAAAAAAGACAAACTCCTAAAAATAAGTGGAACTTCATGAAAATAAAGACAATTTCTGTGGAAAAGTAGGAAGTAGTGGGATGTCTTAATTTCCACCTAAGTAACACATAAGAGATGTTCTCTTAAATGTGTCCCAATATTAACAGTTGTAGTCTTCTTTTATATCCTTATATAAATGCACCCAACTTGCAATGACACACACACCGTGATTAATAACCATTACTAACCTCTACAGAGAGGTGAAAGGTCAGATCTGCCATAGGAGACCCCCTGGATTAGGTCATCATCTCTTTATATACAGTCAGTATTCAGTTTCTGGTTTAATGACACGTAAGCACGGTGGATGCATGTTGTCACATGAACTGGAACCACCATTTACCAGCTGGAGTTAACTCTGCCAGCATGACACCTGTCACATTCTCAGTAACAAGCGCAGGTTAGTAGATAATAAAGATTTTAAGTTAAGATTCCAGTGATATAACATTGCATGTGTTTCCTGTCAGAATAAAGCAGTCTCTGTTGTCTGTGTGCTGTCTCTGCCAGTCACCCTGCAACCTGCCTGACTGTATAGCGTTACAGTATTCCCATTTTCAGAGTTGAAGCTAGGGCAAAAGATCCCTAAAATTAGCAGGGTAAGTGCCCTGTCTCTACCACTGCCCTGCAGCAGTGACGTTAATTGCACTCTATTTATACTTTAAGAGTGCAGGACTCAGAAAGATCAAGTTTCTGTTATGCTTTATTTTAGTGTCCTGAAGTTTATATGAGTAGTTGAAAGCCTGTGTTTGCTATAAGAGCTGCAATAAGTGGTCACTGATCATTTTTTAATAATGTGTACTCCAGAATAATACGTGTTCCACCATCTAAATAAGATAAGTTCATGCACCTGGCAGTCGTAATGAAATAGTACGAGTTTTATGTCCTGCAATTGCAACCATTTCAATTCAATCTAAATATGTGTAATGATGCTCTTAATGCTGTCCATCGTAAACAACAGCACTCAAGCTGAAGAACTGTAATAAATCAGAGCATGGAAAGAAATATTACTGTTCCGTTTTGGAGCCTAGTTTCCGACCATGTCAAGAAAAATTATGCAGCTGCAGAAAACACACATGAAAGCTGAGATGACCCACACACAAGCACGCACATTCTGTTGCGATACTGAATTTTATTCAAGTATCTTCAACACACTTTTGTTATCATCAGTTAAATGAATCAGTTGAGAGAGAGAAAGGCAGCGACTGTTCAGAGCCTGAATGTAAGGTGTCTACGATTTGTAGAGCCTCTCAGTGTGCATTCAACTTGGTGGTGCTTAGCACAGGCAAATAAAACATTCATGATAAAACAACACAAACAAAAGAGAGACTATTTAATGTAAGCCTAAGATGCAGGGATGGCCACAGAGCCATCTGTTCCATCTCTGTGAGCTGCATCTGAGGAGAAAAGGAAAATTCACTCCAAAACAGAACTGACACATGATCCTGGAGAGTTCATTTGTGACTCGTGGACACAAACAGCAGCACCGTGGCTCTGCCGTTACCCTCCAAACCTCTGAAGCTGCTTCTTTGACACCGAAATAAATATCTAAGTTGTTAATGTCATTAAACAGGGAAGAGAGATGCAGGCTCACTTTGGACTAAAGATTGAAATTGTTCATTCATACATAGGAAGAAATTTAAGAAGACATTCTTAGTTCATAAATCCAGAAGATACCCATTTATTGTCAATGAAGCAGCCCCAGTCCTTTTATCATGCTAAGGTAAGAAACTGCAGAATAACACCATGTAAAATCTGTTTATGCAGTAAATTTTCACTTTAAACAGTTTGCCTCTGATTGGAGTATTATAATCTGCATAGGTTATTCAACATCTGTGTGGAGGAGTGTTAAGACAAACAATGTTAGCTGTTTGTTTTACTTAGTCAAAGAGACACCACTCCTCCCAGGTCTCATGTAAGTCTTTCAAGTATTGGCTCTGCAGGCTGATGAATAGTGTCCCAGTCTGAAACCTGACTCACTGATCTTCTGGAGCTGGGATTTTTGTATCCCATCTTTGTGTTATTACTTCAGCTTATAATTAAGAAGTTAATTGCTTTTCATTTTGCCACCAGTTTACAGCCTGTAACAGAACATTTGGCACAGTATTTTCAACACCTTCCCAGCATCAAAGGAACATAGCAGATGGTATACGTGAACAAATCGAACCAGGCAAAAAATGCCCGCGGGGGTTGAGTTTGCTCAAATGCTTCCTCTCTGAATGAATATGCAAAACAACATATGAGCTACCATATTCACACTTCATTTTCATGCATGTTATCTGACTACTTTGATCAGATGCTTTGCAGTAATAATACTAAAACCCATCTTTCAGACACTTCGGCCACCAGAAAACCCACACAGCCACCATCATAGTGTAACTCCTTCTTAGTGGGAGGAAATGCGTTAAAGCCTCTATGAATCTGAAGTTTCACCCAGCATTAAATAGCAACAGAAACCAACAACCACTTTAAAAATCCATGTGACTTATTGTTTGAGTAAAGCGATAACTGACCAGATCTCAGCCAGAGACTTAAGCCCAGAGGCTGGACGTTTATTGCTATGGTTTGGTCTGACACAAGGCTGGTACAGCCAGGAGTGGCGCAGAAGTCAAGAGGAGACAAAGATGAGGAGAATGGCGAAGACAAAATGTTCGTGGCAGGTCATAGTAAAGTTTGGGGAAGATGTGGAAGAGTAGTGCAGTGGTGCCTCTTCAGGGGAACAGCAGTGGAAGTCAGTGCAGTTCAATGAAAGCCTCCATCTCCTCAGAGATCAGTCCTCTGTAGGGCAGTCTGTGCCTTTCAATTGCACGTGCTGCCAGGCACTGAAGGGTGACGTAGTTCAGCGGGTAGAGGGCCGGGTGTCCGCTGCTGTGCTCATCCAACAGCTCATAGGCCGTCTTCCTCTGTGCATTCGTAGCATCAAAATGAGCCCCCGCCTTCATAAGAAGTGCCATAATCTCTGGACAGCCGTTGCTAGCAGCGATGTGCAGCGGCGTGTTGTTCTCACTGTCACGTGAATCGACATCCGCGCCACACTCCAGGAGCAGCGCTGCCACCGCCTGGGAGGGGAAGCGGCCCACGGGGTAGCGGCCTACAGATGTGGTTTCTTTGTCTACAGCCATGTGGAGGGGAGTGAAGCCAGTCCGACCTCGGGGGTTCAGCTTGAGCAAACGGTACACTGTGTGCTTCTTTTGGTGCTCTTGTTCTGGGCTGCACTCAAGCTTCTCCAATAGAAAGATGAGGTGGAGGATGATGGAGAGAGCTTTGGTGAACTGAGGAGCTTCTGGAGGATTGTCCCTTTGTGCCACTGCTCTCTCTACCTCCCTCACACTTTTCCCCAGAACAGTCATCAGATCGTGGAAGGTGACGCGTGTTGACAGGGTGCCTTTGGCCCGGTCTTGAAGAACAAAAGAGAAGAGCTCTGCAAAGGACAGGAAACTGGAAGCCGTCATGGGACTGAGAGGGTCCAAGTTGCTTTGCTGCATGTCCAAAGCATATTTCCACAGACTGATGCAGCGTTCAAAGTTGCCTGAGTCAGCATACACAGCTCCCCTATAGCGGATGTAGTAAGAGGTGTCTGGATGAGACGGACCAAGGATGCGCTCACGAACCAACAAGGCTTGCATCCTCATCTCATCAGGGTCTGTGATCAAAGCTTCAAGTTCCTCTGCAGTGCTCACCTCCTGTGCACAGCCGTAGGCGGGGATTGGAGGACCGGGTGGAGGTTTGGCCAGGGATCCAGCTTTGTCCCCTGGCTGCCTCAGCTCCATGGCCCTTCTCCAGTACCTCATCGCGCCCAACAGATCGCGTTTTTTGTCCACAAAAGTAGCCCCAAGGAGCTCAAGTGCATCTATGCGTTCCTCCCTGGAGGTGCGAGGCTGGTGGGCCAGATACTCCACTATGTTGGTGTGACCTGTTACACTTGCAGCCAGCAGCGGGGTCATCCCATAGCCATCTCTCTCCATGCGGGCGTTGCACTTCAGCAGCATCTTCATGATGTCCAGACTCCCCGACTCAGCACAGTCGTGAAGGGCGGTGTTTCCCTTCACGCTTTTCCGGTTAACATCAGCACCACGGTCCAGGAGAAACTTGGCTATCTCCTTGTGGCCCTTGTAGCAGGAGATCATGAGGCAGGTGTGGCCGTGGCGGTTGGCGACCTCCATGTCGGCTCTGTGCTCCACCAGGTAGCGGACGATCTCCAGGTGACCGTCGAAGCAGGCAGCTCGGAGCGGCGTTGAGTTAGTTAGTGTTGCATTGTTCACTGAGGCACCGTGTTTCAGTAGCGTCTTGACCACCGGGAGGTGACCGGCCGCCGAAGCCGCCCACAACGGCGGAGCCCCCTCGATGGTCTCTCCGTCAAAGTTAACCGAACCCCCGAGTTCAACATTTGCTTTACAGTGTTGAAGGAGGTAATCTACGACCTCCAGGTGTCCGTATCGGGAGGCTATGAGCAGAGGGGTTCCTCCCTGGGTCTTTTCTTCGGCTAAAGCCTCCAGTTCCTCAGGAGTTTTGTTGCTCAGCAACTTCTGGATAAGTTTCAGCTTACCATCTCTGGCTGCGTTGAAAACCGCCGTGGTTATATCCATTTTACAGGCTCTGTGCTGCCTCGCTGGGCTCCAACCCCATTACCACTCGTTTACGGAAAAACTGGAGAGTCTGGTTTTAAATAGCAGAGTACGGGAATCTTAGTTTGGACTCGGTTTCCAGCGCACATCTTTCTGCCATTTTGAGGGTGCTGTCAAGATGGCGTTTGTGTTGTTTGACAGGTCTATGTTTACGATTTCACTGAGGCATTGTGGGTGATGTAGTTTTGTTGTAATTTCTCGTCTCAACAACAGGAGGCGTTTAAACGATAACGAACGGCATGTCCCATGATGCATGCGTGTTTAAAGGCCTACCAGCTGATGGGTTCGTTTGTTATAGCAGACAGAGAGCACCAGCTGATGCCCGGTTCACAAACCAAATACACCTTCAGGAAGAGGAATAATTAAAAGGTAAATTGAGTCCTGTCACCATGGATACAAAAAATGTAAGTGACATTCATAATATTGCTATATAACATTTTTCCCTTCATCGTGCTATGCATTTTTTAGTTCTTTGATTATTTTATTTTTCTTACTTGGTTTTTGTTGCATTTTTAACTACAATTTTATATTTATCTTTTTTTATTTAATTTACTTTGTTTATATATACTGCTCCACATTTTGCCTTTCTTTGGTCATTTCCTTTTCATTCTGTTTGACCTGACTGACTTCCTGTTGTAGTATTCCCTTTCTGAATATTCTCCTTTTTGACTTGTCTGTCAAAGCGCAAGTTAAACTCTGTTTTTAAAAGCATTTATAATAATAATAATAATAATAATAATAATAGTAGTAGCAGATATATGAACTTCATGTAGAAATTCACATGACAAATGCTGGTGAACACATTTATTCTTTCGCTGGACTCACTAGAAAACTGGCAGACAGAGCTAAAGACAAATGAGATGTTGGAGTCTGTAATGTGTAACTGGGACTATGTGTACTATCCTCATTGTATAACTTTTATTCACAGAATAATTAAATTGAATTAGATTAAATGAAAACTAACAACAAATCAGCCCTGAAATCAAATTATGAGTGTCAGTGAATCTAAATCATGCAGGCTGAATAAAGCTATAAATAACACATTGAAATGACAGCAACCTGAATTGCACATGCCTCTTGCACTGTGAACAAGCATTTGCCATCATCTACTGCTAACAGCATCAGTAATTGGTTGAGGCTGCTGCAGCCATGTCACGTTAGTAACAAGGCGGCTAAGCCATTCTCCATCAGTAACAGTGTTACTCATACTGTTTGGCAGCATTTTCTCTGCTACACTGTTCTGTAAATGCAGAGAGGATAACACAATGTTTCGGTGATTGCATTCTATGCTTTGTCCTGTGTTTGATGCAAAGAAATATTTTTTCATTATGCTACCATGTTACAAGTACCACCCAGTGGGCTATTACATCTTTAAGGTCCTGCCACAGAATAAATACATGTTAAAGCATTATATGGATTTAAGCGGGAAACCCACATAACTAACATGAACAGCGTTGAAGAGGTCACAATACTTCATCCTCCTACATAAAGGCCACAGCTAGAATATTGAGTTAAATATTGACGTTCATGAACCTGTACATGGCATTACTGTACCGCTCCACGAGATGAAAAATCTGTTTCATTCTTTCTTTTATATGCATAAATTTAGCGTTGCACAGAGCATCGCTGCAGATGAAAGTGAGAATGAGGGTGAAGGATGAGTATGTTATAAATTCTGAGAACTTCACTTCAGGGGATTGGAATACGGCTGTAATGACATGACACCTCAGGATCACAGAGATCAGGATGGCAGCTATTTTCAGTTTTTTCTTACTGTAGAAGAAGGAATGACAAAAACACCTCCGAAAAAATTTACTCTTTGTGCACTGTTGTTTTTATGTATAAGATTTAACACAAATGAAAAACTTCTATTTAGATGAGGTATAGAAATACTAGAGACAACAGACTACTGTTAGGATTTTGAAGCCCTTAAAATTTGGTTTCCAGTTAATAAGATCAGTAATTTATGACTAAATCTGCAACAATCCAAGTTCGTGTTCGTATATATTTATTCGTTAAGGGTATGTCACTCAAATCCCAACTCATTTTTTTTTAAATTAGGACTGAGTGGCGGTGCTTTTGTCATATTTGATTGAGAGCTCTGATCATGTAAGCAAACACAACCCACCACCAGATTCGTCAGTCGTGATGAATCAGATTTGGATTCAGAGTTTTGCTAGATCCTAATTGGTAAATAGAAATGCGTGACAACAGGCGAGGAAACATTTTCCAGTGAGCTGTGCCCACTTTAAGTCAATAAGAGCACAGCACAGACAGAACTCCCTCATGTGAAAAAACCCCGGCTCCATTACTACGCTGTTTGAGACAATTTGCTTCCAAACTAACTTTACAAACTAAAACACATCATCTGCATTTGATTACGTCGATTAAGACTAATCCTTGATGTTTTACTTGGCACTTTATTCAGCTCAGAGGTTCTTAGAGTTTTAAAGTGAAATTTCTACTCGGCAGTAATTTTCATTCCAAAGTTTTACCACATCTACTGAGGAAAAATAATTACTGACATTTTCTTCAGCAGTTTTATCTCTTTGCTCTCAAGTCAGTAGGAAATTAATCTTCTTTAGGGCCACAGATGGATGCTTCTCATGCTGGTGCTTGTTGAGACTTATTCCAGTACTTTCTAACCCTTGGGCATCAGCCTCGCAGTGATCTCAAGGCTGTTTATATTTTATACTGAAATCTATTTTTCTTTCCTTCTCAGGGTCATAGGAGCAATGGTCCCGATGTGTATGGACAGAGGGCAGGCTGCCATTTCATGAAAAGATGCCCAAAAAATGGTTTTGAAGTTTTAATTATATTTTAGGGCTCACTGGGATGCCATTGTGCTGTTTCACCAGCAGAGGAGGCCTAAGATCCATTATTGGACAGTATTCTTGGCTGATAAATGTGCTAATGTAGACTATAGTGTAAATTCTGCATTTCCTTGCAGCCTATTCCATCAGCACAAATACACATCCATTTATTAACCCAAATATTGAACACATAAATCAAGATATAACCTTGTACAGCTGTTATTATTTCCAGAGCAGGACAATGTGTGCCAACATTTGTGTCAGGAGAGCAATTGATGCACTATCCTACCAAATGCCATCTTTAATAACTATTTGAAACTCACCAGAGGACAGCTTGAATAGGAAACATGCTTCTGAAATTAAACAGGGAATTTGAATGCACACGGAGACAATATTGCGTGCAGAGAAACTGGATTAAAAGCCTCACAAATGACACCCAGCCTGCGCCTGTCTCAAAGGACCCAGCCTCAGAGCCGTTTGTAGAAATGGAAAGCTTGCGGGAGCAATGGAGGATTTATAATCCTTTCTAGGACTTTCTCTTGATCACGAGGCATTATTAGAAGACAAAAGGGTGCAGGTTAATGGGGGAAAAAAAGCACTACGACGAGCTTAGTGTTTTTATTTATAAGTTCAAAAGCATATCACGTAACAGCAGTCATAATAACATTACATCCACTTGCACTTAAAATCCAAATCTCAAATTTAAATTCTTTCAAGTATACGGAGGCATTATTAATTTCCACGGTAACGTGCGTAAACTCACATGTAACATTACAAAAATACAGCTTGCCATTGAAAAAACTGCTGATACAGTATAATACCGAGCCACATCACAACGCTCATCAGAGAGGGTTACACCGTTTGTACTTTAACACTGAACAGAGAAATGCACAAACAAGGCCCACAACTCCACTGTTCACACTGTGCATTTACTGGTAAGCGCATAAATAATTGTGGGTTCCATTTGTTTAAGCTGAACTAACAAACTAGTGATGGCAACTCGCAGATGCTTTTTGTTTTGTTTGTCTGTCCACTGACGTGCATAAGACAGTGTGTGCGATACATTTTGCTTGTCATCAGTATGCTTCCTCCTGTCCAGTCTACATCAGATCTTTGAAGTGAGATGAAAAGGTAGCCAGAGGAGAAAGAGGCCTCAAGATGTGGAGATGCTTGCTTTCACCAAAGTCTTGACAGGGGCTCCCTAGAGGCCCGCGAGCAGCTCACTGAGCAGCACCTCCCTTTCTCCGAGCAGCACATCCCTCTTCAGGCTGGTTCCCTTGTTCACTACCTTTATCTTCATGGCCAGATTCTTTACTTGCGCCTGGGGCAGTGCGTCAAAGAAAAAGTCTTCGTTGAATACTGGATTACGGCTGTTCTTGATGATGGTGCTCCTTTGTTTCTGCTGCTTACCAGGGTTCAGGTAGAGTGCGACGCAACAGTTGATGCTCTTAATGTCTGTCTGCCTATCATAAAGGGCCTCAGCTGCGAGCACGCGGACCCTCAGCCGGGCTGCCTCTGGGTCGTAGTGGGTGCTCAGCCTCAGTGTCCCCCCTTGTGGAGGTTGACAGTGTGCTCGCGCTGCAGGAGGTCTGATGCTGCACCTTTCAGGCCACTGCTTTTACATCCGCGGAAGGCGGGAGAGGGAGGGCAGCGCATGCGGCGGCGCTGCATATTGGGGCTGTTGTCTGCTGAGCTGCATTCATCAGTGGAGAGAGAACTGTGGCGAGCCAGAGAGCGTTTGGCACGAGACACCTGGAGAGAAGAGAAAAGCAACAGGTTAACATGACAGATCTGAACCAAACAAGGAAAACCCTTGTACACAAATTCACTGATAACGTTGTATTATGATCTGCATACTGATAGAAACAGAAGTCCTTACCTTTGCTTGTGTCTCTTGGGTGATAGAGCGAAGAAGGGAGGCAGATCGGGACAGGAGGGGGGAGTTAAAAGGGGATGACTCTGCTGAGGAGCAGGTGTCACTCTCTCCACCGCTGAAATAGCGATAAGGGTTGGGGTCAGCTGGAGCCAGCAGAGTTCCCCCCTGGGAGCGCCTCTGGGAGTTTGGGGAGGTGAGAGGGCTGTTGGGGTCGCTGTGGAACAGGCTCTCTTTGCGTCTGGTGTGAGGCGACTCCACCAGGGTGGAAAAACCATACGAAGTCTGAGCCTTGGGGACATAGGGCAGAGACATTGCAGTCTGCGACTGGGGGTCAGCATTGGTGTTGACATTTACACTGACCTTGTCACCAGATCCAGCACCTGGCTCATCAGCACTCTCTATTTGAATGATGTGACGGTTTGCCAGCTTCTGGAGATTACGTGAAAAGAGGCGAGGGCTGCAGGGGTTCTTGCTGCTCCGAGCTCTGGGGCTCTGGCTGCAGATGGCATGGTCAGAGGAGGAGGGTCTCAGGGTGGGGCAGTGCTGGGGTTCTGGGGTTAGAGTATCTTCTGGTGGGCAGCAGATAAGTTTGGGTGGAATGAAGAAATCAGGGATCTTGTCCGGAGTGAGTACATTGGCATAAACAATGGCCTCTGTTGTCTGCGGGGGCTGAGATTGTGTCCCACTGCTCTCCACGGAGCTGCGGAGCTTCTCCAGCAACCACATGCCCACTCAGATGCCTCGGCTCAGCTTCTCTATTAGCAGAGACAGAAAAGTGATGTGTGAAGAGGAGGCACACATTTAAAGACAACAAACACACAAAATCAGCAGAATTACATCTTATTATTCAGGTTTAAATGTTATTTCCTAAGGCATAAACCTCAAGTTAAATCTCTGTTGTCTTTTAAAGAAAAGCAGCATCTTGAACCATGTTTCACAAATTCAGTGAGGGATGAAGATTAAATATTTAAACCAGAATAATGCACTTTTCTTTTCAGTTCATTTCAATTCAGGCAGTAAAAGGTAGCCTACGCACCTCTGAAGAGAGGTTTAATGAAACGTGACATTATTGCGCAAACATAATGAGATAAAAAAACAACCCTATACATATCCTCTAAACCGTTTAGAAGAAAAAAATCCAGAGTTTTTATCAAATCACGTTTTGTTCTTTAATTTAAAAAATCGTTGAAGTAATTGGAATTTTAATTACTCGAGGAAATATTTGAAAAACAAATGAGCAAAGATGAGTCTAAATAACTTTTCCACTCAAACAAAGCCCCAATTAATGCATTTAAATAAACCCACCTGTTGGCTGTGTAACTCTTTTCCTTCCAATAAATTGCTCCGCGCTGACCGTGCGCTTCCCTGCAGCCTCTCCAAGCGCTCTCTCCGTGCGCCAAAGGTATTTTCCCCACAGTTAGAAGTCCAAGTGTGATCCACAACGCTCACCAGCGGGAGAGGGCTGCTGGATCAGGCACTCTCGCTTTATATAATGGGGTCTGTGACTTCTGAGCCAATGAGGAGGTTGTGAAACCTCCCAGTGATATTTACCATGGAACTAGTCCCCCACTACTGTGCAGGCACGAGGGGGGAGTCTCATTTAAAAGCCGTTCCTTCATCACTTACAAAGTGTTGCAAATTATGTGGTTCTCCGTGTCTCACTGCCTCATTGATTTTTCAGAGAAAACGTCACTGATTGCATCTGCCGTTCACGTGAGAGCTATTCTCTCATGTACCGTCAGATTGTGCGCCAATATCACTGGGACCTACCACATGCAAACAAACAGACGCCTTAATTGGACTTCCTCGTGGCAAACTGGTGATTAAATGGAGCGGCAATATGCTGTGTTTCTACCCACCATCTGAACTCATTTACCACTGATGCTGCAGCACAGCTTTCTAATGTCTTTGCACAGAGGATTTTTCCCTACAAGTGAAAACAACAACAACAACATAATAAGAATAACAATAACATCAACAAAACAATCAACTGCACCTTAATTTGAATCACAAACTAACAGAGGTGTGTTAAACTCAGGTAAATCATGAATCTGTTTAAATGCCCATCATTATGCGTTGTTTTCTGCTTTACCAAAGAAGCCCTTCAGCTTATACACTGTAAAACAACACAAAGGCCTGAGGATGCGAACTTGTAGCTGTGAGGTGACAATGCTAACCACTGACCACTGTGCAGCCCCCAACTTAAAATGTTAAATTTTATTTTCCAACGACTTTAGAGTGTAAAAATATTACTAAATGTTTTTAACCTAAAATGGTAAGTTAAATGAATGAGTCACTGAGAGTTCATTCAACTCATTAAATTAAGTTGATTAGAAAGCTAACGTAAAAACGGATTTCCCTGGATTCTCTGTTGAAGAGTTAAAACTCCACAGAGACTCTTTTTTTGTATTCTGACAAAACAGACATTAGGGAAACTTGCTGTAAATCTTAAATGCATTTTAAATTAAGTTGTGGTTGTTTCTTGTCATAATAATCAAAACTATTCTAACCATTAAAAAGTTTAGTATTGAATTCAGTCCCTACACCTGTAGACTTCTAATCTATCTCACTGTAACCAGGAGCAGCCTCACAGCTTTCTCTGTACTGATGATGGTCAAAAACAGCTTCATCAGCTGAGTTTAACTATAGTTACATGAGGAAGAAATTCTTTAAACTTTGAAATTTCCAATCGAAAACAAGTTTTCATCACTTTCTATGTGGCTAGTAGATTCAACTTAATGTCTTAAGTTAGCTGAACTTATTTTTCAACTTCAGTTTAACTCAACTATCTTATACTTTTACTATTCATAAAATGATTTTGAACTAATTAACTTATGGCCACTCATTTTTTTAAGCAGCAGGAGAATATTTCTCAGTTAAAAGGACTTCAAATAATTTATAATTCCAGTACTGGAACAAAGAAAAGAACTCACATTATGTCTGATCTGAAGTACTTGCTTCCAGATAATTTTTGGATATTTTCTTAAACCCCACTGTTTGTCCATAAATTGCCGCAAGGACTTGCTGCTTACTTTGATATTCTGCCAGTGTATATCCCACACAGAGCCCTCAGATTTACAGGCTCTCTCCTACTTGTTGTACCCAAAACTCAGACAAAGATCTGTGGTAAATCCGCCTTGTGTAGTTTAGACACGAACTGGAACAGTCTCCCTGCTGATCTGAAGACGGCACTTTAGATGAAGTGTTTAGGCCCCCACTGAAAAGTCGCTGCTTTAGATGAAAGATGCCATTGTATCTGTAATTTGATATTTAGAGATGAAACAACGTGTAGCTGAAATGATAAAGAAAAGCAAAAGATAGATATTTTGATGGGCTAGCTGCTTCAGCCTTTATTCAGATAAAAGCTAAAACATTTCTTTTTACAGTTTCTTAACTGTGAGTGTGACTTTTTGCTTTTCTTTGTCTTACATAACCACAAACTAAATATAAACTACATAGATTTTTTTCCCTGAGAATTTTTTTTGATCATTTGGAAGACCAATTGATTAATCACTTAATGAGGAAAATAATAGGCAGACTCATCAAAGTTACATTAGTTGTAGCCTTAGTGGTACTACTACTCAACTACTACTTTTAAAGCTTTTCTTTGTTTCCCCTATCTTTGATTGTATTGGTGTATGTATTTCAACAGCTGCTTAGACTTGCTGCAGATTTTTAGCCTGACAGCTCTTTATGGAGCAATTTAATAGCTATATATATATATATATATATATATATATATATATATATATACAGTGCCTTGTGAAAGTATTCGGCCCCCTTGAACTTTTCAACCTTTCGCCCCATTTCAGGCTTCAAACATAAAGATATAAAATTTTAATTTTTTGTCAAGAATCAACAACAAGTGGGACACAATCGTGAAGTGAAATGAAATTTATTGGATATTTTAAACTTTTTTAACAAATAAAAACCTGAAAAGTGGGGTGTGCAATATTATTCGGCCCCCTTGCATTCATACTTTGTAGCGCCACCTTTTGCTGCAATTACAGCTGCAAGTCGCTTGGGGTATGTCTCTATCAGTTTTGCACATCCAGAGAATGAAATTCTTGCCCATTCTTCCTTGCAAAACAGCTGGAGCTCAGTGAGGTTGGATGGAGAGCGTTGGATTTTGGTTTCATATGACCAGAGCACCTTCTTCCACATGTTTGGTGTGTCTCCCAGGTGGCTTGTGACAAACTTCAAACGAGACTTTTTATGGATATCTTTGAGAAATGACTTTCTTCTTGCCACTCTTCCATAAAGGCCAGATTTGTGCAGTGTACGACTGATTGTTGTCCTATGGACAGACTCTCCCACCTCAGCTGTAGATCTCTGCAGTTCATCCAGAGTGATCATGGGCCTCTTGGCTGCATCTCTGATCAGTCTTCTCCTTGTTGGAGGTGAAAGTTTAGAGGGACGGCGGGGTCTTGGTAGATTTACAGTGGTCTGATACTCCTTCCATTTCAATATGATTGCTTACACAGTGCTCCTTGAGATGTTTAAAGCTTGGGAAATCTTTTTGTATCCAAATCCGGCTTTAAACTTCTCCACAACAGTATCTGGGACCTGCCTGGTGTGTTCCTTGGTCTTCATGATGCTCTCTGCACTTTAAACAGAACCCTGAGACTATCACAGAGTAGGTGCATTTATACGGAGACTTGATTACACACAGGTGGATTCTATGTATCATCATCAGTCATTTAGGACAACATTGGATCATTCAGAGATCCTCACTGAACTTCTGGAGTGAATTTGCTGCACTGAAAGTAAAGGGGCCGAATAATATTGCACACCCCACTTTTCAGTTTTTTATTTGTTAAAAAAGTTTAAAATATCCAATAAATTTCATTCCACTTCACGATTGTGTCCCAATTGTTGTTGATTCTTGACAAAAAATTAAAATTTTATATCTTTATGTTTGAAGCCTGAAATGTGGCGAAAGGTTGAAAAGTTCAAGGGGGCCGAATACTTTCACAAGGCACTGTATATATATATATATATATATATACATATATATATATATATATATATATGTATATATATATATATGTATATAAATTTATTCGGAACTACTCACAATAATGAAGTTCTGAGCTGATTCATGTGTTCATTGATGTACGTCAAAAACTGTAACTTTTCTGGTGTATAGCTGTAAGTGGCTGCAGAGGTATAATTATATATAGTGAATGACAATTGATGTAATAGTATAATTTCAGGTTTCTAAATATCAAATTGGAAGCCTTAAAGAAAAGCGTTGTAGTTGCCTCAAGTTAGTGAGAAAGAGCCCGACAGTCATGTTTATCTGGTGGAAAGACACAAAAACGTGATCAATGTAAAAGTAACGTTACCTGAATTAATGCTTTTGTTTTCTCACTGGATCAGTTCCTGTTTGGAGAAAGCCAAAAAATGTACTCAACTCACAATGTCTTTTGCCAGGTGTAAAACATGGAGGTGGATCTGTCATGGTATGAGCAGCCATCCCGTAGGTGTCATTTGGACCAGTCAGTGTTGTTCATGGTTTTAAAATGGCCAATAAATGCGTGGCCATCTTACAGGATCAGCTTAGCCCCTTTCTGCTATAAAAAAATCACATTTACTGTCCCCCACATCTTGCTGGATGTTACCAGTACATGTACTATTTGTTGCGTTCGTTATTTTTTTCTAATATCTTTCTGTTCACTGCACATAATTTCATCTTCAAAGCCAGCTAAGAAAAAGAGAAATTCCCATTTTGTGTATCTGCACATGGCTTTATGTGTCTGGATCATCAAAATGCTGCTGCTTTCTTTCATACACAGTTAAAGACGCTATAAGTAGACTCCTTGTTATTTGACTCTTGATTCTGTATTCTAATATATTCATACTGTTTCTTCTTGCAGTTCAAGCCTGAAATGCTCCGCTGCATTTACAATACATGTGGTCAAGCTTTCTTTCTCTTAGCAAAGATTTTATACTGTACGGTATCTTGGTTCTTTTAAAGGCACCTGTGTATGTTTCAATTACACTCAACAAAAATATAAATGCAACACTTTTGTTTTTGCTCCCATTTTTTATGAGATGAACTCAAAGATCTAAAACTTTGTCTTTCAAATATTGTTCACAAATCTGTCTAAATCTGTGATAGTGAGCACTTCTCCTTTGCTGAGATAATCCATCCCACCTCACAGGTGTGCCATATCAAGATGCTAATTAGACACCATGATTAGTGCACAGGTGTGCCTTTGACCGCCCACAATAAAAGGCCACTCTGAAATGTGCAGTGCTGTTTTATTGGGGGTGGGGGTGGGGGTGGGGGGGTCCACTCCTCTTCAATGGCTGTGTGAAGTTGCTGGATATTGGCAGGAACTGGTACACGCTGTCGTATACGCCGATCCAGAGCATCCCAAACATGCTCAATAGGTGACATGTGTGGTGAGTATGCTGGCCATGCAAGAACTGGGACGTTCACCAAGATACATACGACTCCTCTGAAGGAGTTACAAGTTTCAGCAACTGAGACTGTGCAAAAACCAAGTGTTGTCTGATTTTCATGAGAAAATGACAAAAAGAAAGTAACTGTTGAAAAAGGTCAAACTAAATTTAGACTAGAGTTCACCCAAAGTCATGTGGGAGACTCTGAAGTTAACTGCAAGAAGTTAATATTGAGCTTTTGCCATCAGACATGTTGACTGAGTCCACACGCTAAACATCCCTGCTAACCCATCATGTTTACCCTGAAGCATGGCGGTGGCAACATCATGCTGTGGAAATACTTCTCACCAGCAGGCCCTCGAAGCATTGTAGATGGTAGAACTAGACGGTAAATTGAATGCAGGAAAGTACAAGTTGTGGAGGACAAACTGATATGGTCTGCAGGAGAACCGCAACTTGGGAGAAACACACAAATTATACAATCAGAGCTACGCAGAACTGGGTGAAAGATAACAAGGTGAATGCTCTCGATTGGCCAGGTCAGCTCCCAGACTTCAATCCAATTGAGAATTCTGTGGCTGGACTTGAAAAGGGCTGTTTATTCTCAATCCCTATGAAACCTGACAGAGCTTGAATAGTTTTGCAAAGAAGAATAGAGTGAAATGTTAATGTCTGGATGTGCAAGGCTCATTTAGACCTATCCACACAGGTTGTTATTGTGGGCAAAGGTGCATCTACTAAATATGGCTTGAAGGGGGTGAACACTAATGCAATCATTAATTTTCCATTTTATATTGTTTACTTAATTGACATCCCTTTGCTAAATCTGTTTTCATTTTATCATGAAATACTCTTTTTTTGTACATTCTTGTCAAAAAGCTAAATTAAATTGAACATGATTCATTGTGGAAAAGCAACAATAGGGGAAAACTTCCCAGAGAAGCTCGATTTAAGTAAACTGTTTTACCTACAGTCTAATCTGTTGGTTGATGAACATTATGGGTGGGGTTTAAAAAAAGAAAAATAAGATTGTCCCTTGTCAAAAGACTTTCTGCAAGTCATTTGATTATTTAGTTCAGTGAAACTATCTAAATTTTACTACTGCTGCTGCAAAAATGTTAAGAAGGCTTTCAAGGCAAATAAAGACAATAATCCTCTATCTCAACAAGCAAGTGAAATGAGAGACTGTAATGGTGCTTTAGGATATATTTGTACTATTTAAAGCTTCTTTCTATTTATGATTCAATCCAATAAATAACAATCACAAACACATTTTCTAAGATTTTGTATTGTATTGTATTTATTATTTCATTTCAGGCAAGTATATACAATAGAACCGCATTTTATACATAGATATATTGTTATTTCCGTACAGCACCTAAAAAGCTATAGTAGGTATTACATACAGTAGGTTCTGATGCCTGAAAGGGAGTGGGAGGAAGAAAACTTATTTTATCCCACCCTCATCCCCTTTACTTAAATTCAAAATTTTCACTTCCTTTAAGTAAAGAAAAGGAATTCAAAATAAACTAATTATCTATAAACATAATAGGCAATGCATGACAAGTATTGAAACTTAGTGGGATTAACCATAGATAATAGCAAAACAGTTAAATAGCAACAACAGTTACATACCAACAATGATAAGGAATTATACATACAGGATTCAGAGTAGATTTATTTTTCCACTTTTTTTGCTTGGGTTGGTGAGGAGGGATAGCTCAAATTAATTATGTATATGAGATCCATTCATGCTCTTCTTTTTTAAAAAAAAGCAGATTGTGGTCAATTATAGATTAGTGATGAACCATTACATTTTGTACGTACATCAGGGGCATGATTCAACCACTGGTCTGGCAATCCATTTAGATACTCAACCAGTCAACTATGAAGAAATTCTTCTTTTGACCCTAAACTTATTACAGCAATTTTTTGTAACTAAACCATAGCCAGTAGCCCTGGTAGCCTGTCATTTTTGTTACATAGCAATGATGATAATAATGATAGTAAAATCATAGATGGGAATAAAGAAACGACTTTGCAAATTTTACTTCAGTACTGATAATGGTGCAACCGTGCAATCTTGGGGAACACCAGAGGGAAAGACAATTGTTTCTAAATTAAAAGGGCCTATCCTCTTAATCTAAAAGCTATTAAAATAGTCAAAAATAGTCATCACATCCTCACGGTATGTCCAGGTAAGCACACGTTCATGAATGTATTGTATGTACTTAGCTGTATTTATATTTCTGTATGTTCTTTTTTACCTATTAAAGCCACAAAAACATCAAAACTTGCAATATTGCCTGGTGTAGATAATATGGTTTGGGTATACATGCTCAATGCAGTTTGCACTGGAGAGGACTGAGCATCCACTTTACTTGAGAGGAACAGAGAGCAGAGACAGTTTTTTAAAGTGGGTTTTCATTAAACATATGAGAATTAAGTAAGTAAACTAAGATGAGTGATGTCAACTTATGATTTGTAACTTTTCATTTAGTGTATCCACATTTTGCACATCACATTGTTGGATGTAAATAACAGTTTATGGTTGTGGAAACTTTTAAAATCGCAACATAATGCTAAAATTTCACACATTTCCTCTTGTAATATTCTCTTAAACATCTCTCTCACACATGACATAACAGAAAACTCCCAATTTGTATCCTATAAACACATGTGCATGCAGACAGATGCACACATACACAAAGGCAGGGTGTGTAGTGTGACTCTGTCAGTTTTAATTGGACAAATGCTGGTGTGCTCCTCTCTATAATGAGGCCTTCCACACTTATCCGATTATCCTCTCCAACACAGCCTACAGGATCGAACACACCATTTCTTGCCCTAATTAAGTCTGTGCTTCGGGCTATCTTCAGGAGCAGTAACTATCTATATCGACACACATAGCCACGTACGTCACTTCAGCTGACCATCAGCTGTTCCAGAGAATCAGTGGAAACAGTTATGGGATTTTCTACTGTAAGTGTATTATTCTTCTCAGCAGTTCTTACACACTACCATTCTTTGGTGAATTGCTGTTGCTGTTTTTTTATTTTTAGTTGTACCTGCTGCAATGTGTCATCCATCACTTTGACTCTTGCAAAATGTGTCACCGATTTGGATTGGGGATTTTTCACTGCTACGGACTGAAATGTCTTAATGCCTTTTGGTTGAAATGCCAAGAAATTTTGTGAATATGTTCATAGAGGCAGTCTGGCAGACTTCTTATCTAGCAGCTCGAGCAGGTGAACGTTTTCATTTATCATGTGAAATATCAGAATAACTTTACGATGGATTTGCATTAAATTAGGTACCGACACCTACAGATTCCAGAGTATGAATGCTGTAAAATATCATGATTCAGACAATGTTAATTGCCTGAATTCATTACGACACGATGTTCATATTTCTGGTTTTAAATGGAAAGTCTCAAAGTGTATGATAATTAGTTCAGTACCAAATACATGCAAAACATTGTCCACAATATCTGGGATTCAGGAGGAGCAATGTGGGTTTTGTCTTGCTGAGTTATTGAGAGAGTCATGGGAGTTTGACAGTCCAGACCTACAAGTTGTAAGGTCTTGAAGAAGACCTACAACCTTGTCCCACTGGGAACCCTGTGTGGGTTATGACGGGAGTATAGAGCATTTGGGCCATTATTTTACACTTGTACAGCCAGAGCGAGAACTGTGTTTATTCTCGGCATATTCTTTTCCCGTAGGTGTTTGAATTCGCCAAAGTTGCTCCTTGTCTCCGATCCCATTTGTGATAATTGATGGATCTCAAGGCCCAGTGTGGGTCAGGACAGGTTTGGGAACATCATAGAAGTGTTTGGGTTGGCCTTAGAGACAGGATGAGGAACTCAGACATTCAAAGAGAGCTTAGCTTAGAATTGCTACTCCTTCACAATGAAAAGAGCCAGCTGAGGAGGTTGGGCAGTCTGATTAGGATGACTTCTGGGTATCTTCCTTTGGAGGTATTCTGGGGATGTCCAAGTAGAAGTCCTCGCTAGAAGGATTACATACCTCATCCGGCCTGGGAAAGCCTTTAGATACCCCAGGGAAATGTTAATGCTCACAGGAATGTTTGGAATACCAACCCCCAAAAAAGTAATTGAAAATGGATGGATGGACTAATCATTCTCAGCAAGCAAATGTTGACATGCTAATACACAAAACTGAGATGATGGATGTGGTAAACATACCTGCTAAATTTCAGCATGTTGGCATTTTCTTCAGAATTTTAGCCTTCCAGTGTTACATTCAGGTTTACTTATATGGTGCCATATTATGAAGTCGGTCATCTCAGGACATGTAACATAGTAAGGTCAAGATTTTCTAATATTATAGAGAGAAATCCTAAAAATTTCCTTTGAGTAAGAACTTTTGATAGGATAGTGTAGCAGAAAAATTCTACATACAGACTTACTTTGCATATATGAACAGTGTTGCTAGTGTCTCTGATCTGTTCTACTTCTAATAAATATGAATTGCCTCAATAAATGGCACAACCAGGCTCTAAAATATTAAAGATGCAGTGTCTTGATGTACGTATGTCAATATGCTCACCTGGAATGACCTCTATAGACTACCTGTCTTCTTCTGACATATGAAAACCCCAAGAAAAATAAAGGAACTCGCCAATTATAGTAGAACAAATGTAGTCTAAAAACAGGACACAAGGTACAATCGCTGAAATGTACAAGTCCACCTACGGATTTTGGCAACATTGCTTTCATTAGGGTGTATTCACCACCGGATGTTATTTGGCTGTCATTATCATTGGCTTGATTGGCAAAAATTGGTCCCGCATCACAGAGAAAATAGCAGCTCCATCTCTTCCTTTTAGCTCATTTTTTTTGTACAGTATGTGTCAGAGTAGGAGCAAAATAACCTATTGATTTTGGAATTCATTACTTGTATAGTCAATGTCAGAGGTTGAACCCTTCTGTGAGAAACAGTACTGAAAACTTAAAGTAAATGTCAAATGAAATGTCATACGGATTATTACCTCTACATTACTGTGGCCCCAGCAGATATTTTAGGACATTATCATATTATTATAGATACTACTATATTTATATTTTCCATATCCGTGCTGCACTTGTCCTACAACACATTGCACTGAGAAATGAAGTTAGAAAAAAATACGTTTTTTTGCTTGAGTGGCATTTTATGTGTTCATTTCCAGGTTTAAATTCAAATCGTACTTAGAATACGTATAAATTCATGTGATCTATATAAATATAGCGCACATAGATACATGTTGCATAAAGCCAGCTTATGACTTTCAACCACTCATCGAACAATACAGGTTGATTTTAAGTACAATGATGAAGCAAGTAATTGTACACATCTTAGTCAGTTCATAGGTTGAGGAGAAAAATAATGTATGCCATTTTTTGTGAAGCTGTGTGGATTCTGAAAAGTAACATGAAGTCACATGAAACCACATTGTTTGGATCTGTAGACTACAGATAAGTTTGGTTAAGTTTGGCAATGAAAAAACTCTATTTTAAGGCTACAGGTTCCAGGGTACATCAGCTGCTATTTGTATAACTATAGCATGTGCTACTTTTTTTTGAAGTCTTGACATAGTATTACTTTGTTGCCGTCAAGGTCTTTTGAAACTGGACTTGACAAGCAAATGGTGGACCTGACTGAATACTGGAGCACATTACACACTGTGATATGGTAGCATTATGTCAATCACAATGTAACCCCTGCCCTAAAGCCAAATGCTCTGCTTCATTGTCTATTTCACCCAACATGGGACCATAATTTACAAAATTACCATCACAGCAAAAAGTCTTGTGGCTAGTGACCAAAACCATAAATTCATTAGTAAAATGTTCATGAGATATTAATTCAAATAGCCGGGTAGCTGGATAGCTTAGTGACTAACACACCTGAATTGGGATAGGAGGTTGTTGGGTCAAAATCCTGATCAGGGTGCTGTTGTCCTGTGAGGACCTTTAGGAAAGGTTTTTAGTGCTGCCTTTTGTTGTATCTACTCTCAGATATACCTCTGCTAAATTAAATTATAAATTCTAAGAAGTACTGTAATTTTTTCATAGACTTCTATACTGACAGAGGACCTGCCCCCTGCTGGTCACTATAAAGATTAGAGCTTATTCACTTCTGCAGTGGCATCACCTCTCTGAAGAGGATCCTGCGTCTATCTGCTACATACAGCCTATTAGCATCTATAGCTGAAATGTTGACAAGTTGCATTGAAAATAAATGTAGACAGAAATTTCTGAAAAGTACTTTTAAAAAATCCATGAACTAAAAAAAAGAGGACAGTCTTTGTTTTTCTATTTTTATCCAATAATTTTTTTTTATTAGCTGTGCCAGTAAATTCTGTTATGGCCTGGGCATTTTCTCAATTTGTCTGTCTATTTCTATTGCCCTTTTATTTCTTGTTATTGATACATTAATCCACAATTTTTCAATGTATTTCAATAGATCTGTATTTAAAGAAAAGTTGCCTAAAATCTATTTTAAGTTTCCATCTTCATTTTTCTCAGTCGCATTGAGAGTAGGGGACGCCTGAATGTGCCTATCTTTTGACTACAATGATTATGGCCAATAATTATAGAATATTGAATTGTATATAATAACAGCACAAAAGATAATAGCCTATAATAAAGTCAAAAGCTTTTAGTGTGAGTCATGGCCACTGCTGAGGCTGAGATGAGAGGATGGTAGTGAGTTGAGTCATGTGTGTACAGGAGGATCAAACTGACCTTGGAAAGAATCCAAAATCCCAATGTTGCAATACAATATTTAGCACGTTTGTCAAAATGAAGAAAATCATGATGACTGTTACTTAACATGAAATATGTACAAACTGCACTGCTTATAAGAGCTGCGACTAATAATCTAAATAAGATACAGTAACTGGCTGTAAATGTTTGGCTATGTATGTGTAAATGTATCACAATATCACTTTCACTCTGTCATACATGCAGAAGATCTCATTTGTGAAACCATACTACTAGCACTTTGTAAGATACTGTGTCAGTGAGCAGAGAATAAACACTGCTAGATAACAGTGTTGTGGCTGGCACAAGGACCATTCCGCTGCTACACTAATATCCTCTTTATGGCTCAGAGACAACTGACCCATCTGGTTCGGGGCCTCTGGGCACGAAGGTAAACAAACATCAAGCACAAGGCAGCTAAGGAGAGAGCCGAGTCTGTGTTGCTTAGCGTCGGTCTTCAGAGCAGTGACGATGCAGTCATTTGAGCATTATAACTTATACAGACCAACAGACCAGAAACCATGACTGTACATAGAACAAGTAAACACGACAAACGGGAAAAAAAAAAAGCGTAGACAGATGGAGAGGGGGTGAAGACAGTACAAGATGGAACATGTTCAAACTGAAGAGTGGACCTTTACCATCTGTAAAACAGTTGGGAGAAATAATCTGCAGGAGACGGGCACAAGAACAACAGAAAAGGTTAACAGCAATTCAATATGATGTGATTATGTATCACACTGGTACAATCGCATAAAGACAGACAATGCATAGAGGAGATATTCTCAATTGTCTTGCTACAAAAGTGACTCTATTTAAAATCCACTCAACTTCAACAGTTTATCACGCCATTTGTAGTAGAATTGCTCATTGCAGACTAAACATACCTGAAGTAGAAATTCTGAACCTTTAAAGGTCATTTGAGTCTTTAAGCAAAAAAGAACACGAACCGAAGCTTCTAAAACTTTCAGTACACTTACTTGTAGTGGCTGTAGGTCTTTAATGAAAGTAGAAATGTAGATGATTTATGTCAGGATATAACTGCAAAAAGTAACTAGCAGACAAACATCCATTGAAAATATAAAAAAAATAGACAAACAGAAAAAAGAGAAACACTCTGGCACCTTTACACACAAAATGGAAACTCAACTAACCAAATTATGGTATTTAATGCATTAAAGTGTCATTCTTTTTCTACATAGATTTGCTGGTCACTGACATAAACATTCAAATGGACTCACTGAGGATCATGACACATATTTGCAACTTGTTTTCTATGGATCACGTTTTCCCCTTAATGTGAAAATGGTATAGGGTATAAAATTGAGGACTGTAATATGCAAAGTTATCTGCTGTATTTAAAATACATGTGTGGACTGTTTCTTGCACTTGGGAGAAATGATCTCTAGTGTACATGGTAATGATAAATGTACATTCACCCTCTGCATTGATTACTTCTCTGCAACAGCTTCTCTTTTTTAAAAAAAAAGTATTTTAATACATAAAACTTAAAAATGTATGTCAGTGAGCACATTCAATAGCAACTCTTTCCACTACCATTTTGTCACATTAAACTCATCTTCTTAGTCTATCAGTGCACTGATGCAAATTTAAATGAAGCAAACAACAGTGCACATTGTTAATGTTTTACATAATAAACCAGAATAAAGCATTTTAAAATGTTTGAGATGATTATACATTTTCCTTTTTTCTTCAGTTAGTGCATTCTCCAAATGCCAGTTGCCTTGGAGGCATATTTTATTTAATTGGAAAGCCAATGCCAAATACCTGAGAGGCAGGGAATAATATGCAGTGGGTCCCCAGCTCAACAAGAAGCTGAGACATTATGATCCACGGTTTGCTCTTTATACCTTTGGCCACCAGGGAACCTCAGCTTGTGAAACATACAGAGATGGAATACCTGCTGAGTTAATAGCTCCACTCTGATGCTCAAATCTGCATTTTCCTTTCAGCTCAAGAGTTTTCCGTTCTGTTGTTTATGAAATTGAAGCTGTATTTCTTCTAAACATTACAGTGTAAATCTAATTTCTGCAGTCTTTTACTCATGCCAACTCAATTATCTAAACATCTACTTTACAAACAAAATACAATGTGTCCTTTAATTGAATGTGAATTTTAAAGCACTTTTTAAATCACCAAGAATGATTCTTACTTGAGTCTAGCTGTTTGGGGTTTTTTTTTATCAGGAATTTCTGAATTCCATCAGTTACTTGGTTTCTTTGGACCTCCTCCTCTTGCATTTACATTGTGCGTGTGTTTGGAAGAGTTTTTCTTTCCCTCGCTTGTGACTGCTTGGCATCTTGACAAGTCTGTGACAAGTTAAATCTGTCAACAGTGACAGCATGATGAATCCTTACACAATATGCTGGCAATGAACAGTGTCTCTCAAACAGACAGAGAGAAAAGAAGGAACAACCAAATGGTGCACTGTATACAAAGATGAACACAACAGCCCGAGTTCATCACCAATACAAATAAATCAATGAATGAATCATGAAATATCCTGATTGGCCCAGGTTCAAGAGAAGCTAGAGTAGCTCCACAATCGACAGATGCCAATACTTCAAGAAGCTACTGAATGATGTTCGTTTCTTTCCTGGAATCAAATTATCTTAAGTAGTCTCTTCTCTTTCAGCTGGTTTAGCAGACAAAACAAAACACAAACTGTTATAACACAAAATCTTGACAAAGTGTTAAATAAAAATAGTGTTACTAGGGTTGTGGGGTTCTTTAATGCCCCTAGTAACACACTGTCACTGATCAAGAGATGATGGAAAGCCCTCTGTAGCTCTACACAGTTTAGCTGTTTTCTTTTTCACGAGAAAATACGTTTCCATGTATATAGGCTATTTTTAATACACTTTCTCCAGAAGAAAAAAAGCTTCCTGCTGTCTCTGAATTGGCTCCTCAGTATCAATTCAGAGCCCAGGGGGAGAAAAAGCAAATGGCAGGAATGAAGTACTCTATTAATAGAAAGAGTGAAATGAATCGTGGACAATGCTTTCACCAAAGTTTTATAAGGGCAACATGTGGATGACTCATTCTTTCATCAAGTAAATGCAGCTGGAAAAGTATAGTGCTGCTTTCTAGAACACTTCATAATGCATAGGTGGGGATCACAGTGAAGAAGTCCAGCTGTTTCATATTTCCAGGATTCCTTTTTGAATATAAATCCATCAGCCACCACACAATAGTCAAGTGAATAACAGTGATCAACCCATTACAATGGGGGTTGAAGATATTAGGCAACAAGTCAGCGGTCAGTTTTTAAAAGTTGATATGTTGGACAGAAAAAAGGGCAGTGTGAGGACCTAACCAACTCTGACAAGTGCCAAATTGTGATGGCTAGATGTCTGGGTCAGAGTATCTCCAAAATAGCAGATCTCGTGAGGTGTATCTGGTCCAAGACAAAACAACTGGTGAACCTGCAACAGGATTATGGCCACTCTAGGCTTATTGATGGGCTTTTGGATCAAAGGCAGGCCCCACTGAAGAGCAGCTGTAGCAAAAATTGCCTAAAGCTTTAATTTTAGCTATCATAGAATGGTGTCAGAACAAACACTGCATCACAGGTTGCGTATAGGGCTGAATAGCTGCAGACTGATCAGAGTATCAATGTCGACCTCTCTCCACGGCTGAAAGAACCTATAATAAGCATGAGCATCAGGACTGGCCCATGGAACGATGGATGAAGTCTCGTCGTGTGAATGGCTAGGTGTGTGCATCACTTACCTGGGAAAGAGACTTTCCAAAGCTTTTATCCAAAGCGACATCTGATTGTAGATACAACACAAGCAAGGATCTAGTAAAGAGAAAGCAACTTGGATAAGTACCATAAAACAAGTTCAAGTGTGATAATAGGACCACGCTGCCAACTGGCAGAACGACCTTAATAGGATTATTTTTTTCAGTCTGTCAAGTGCAGACTTATAACATGAAGCACTGAGTTTTCAGTCTTTTCTAAAAGACTGACAGGGATTTTGCAGATCGAGCAGAGTTTGGTAACTCGTTCCACCACCGGGGAACCACAGAGAAGAGGAGTCCAGCTACCCACCAGCCCTGTTGTGGTGGTTGTATCAAGCTGCTTTTGTTGGCCGAGCGTAGTGAGTGTGAGGCAGTGTAGACCTGGATGAGGGAGCTGTTTTCATTATAGTTTTGAATGCAAGTGCCACAGTTTTGAATTTTAGCAAGTGGAAGCCAGTGAAGCAATCTGAACAGCGAGGTGACGTGTGTTGTTTTTGGCTGGTTGAAAACCAGACGTGCTGGTGCATTCTGGATCATCTACAGAGGTTTGACCATGCATACGGTGAGGCTTGCCAGTAAGGAGTTACAATAGTTGATACGTGAGTTTGCAAGAGCCTGTACCAGGTGTTGTGCTGCATGTTTAGACAGGAAGGGTCTGATCTTCAGGATGTTGTACAGGGCGAATCAACACGACCAAGAAACAGAGGCCTAATGAACTTTGAAGGTTAGTTGGTCATCGATCATGATACCCAAGTTTCTGGCAGACTTTGTGGGTTTGAGTTGGTTTGATACAAGCTGGATGTTGATTTCTTGTTGTATGGGGGGACTGCCTGGGATGATAAGAAGCTCAGTCTGGTGACATGTTCTCATTCATGCCGAGATATCTGCAAGGCATGACAAGATCCGGGCAGAGACAGTGTGGTCGCCCAGGAGAAACGACAGGAAGAACTGGGTATCACCTGGCATAGCAGTATGAGAAACCATTGGAGTGGATTTTTGCACTAAGTCAAGTTGTGTATATTGAGAAGAGGAGGGGACCGAGCACTGACCCTTGAGGAACCGCTGTGAATATACCGTGCAGTTTGGACACTTCTTCCCTCCAAGATGCTCTCAAGTATTTTCCTGAGAGGTAGGACATGAACCAGCAGACGGCTGATCCTGAGATGCCAAGCTCAGTGAGTGTGGGGAGGAGGACTTGGTGGTTAACTGCAGCAGACAGATCTAACAGCAATTTAAACTCAACAAAAAACCCCATTTGGGTCATACAGGTTGTTTTGGGAGACAAAAGCGGAGACTTGGTTGAAGACAGTTCGCTCAAGTATTTTAGAGAGAGATGGCAACAGGATGCACTATGGAAAGAAGACAAGCCAGCAGTAGTATTGTGATGCTTTAGACTTGTGCAGGGGAAAATTTGGGTCCTGGGAGCCCACTAACACCTCTTTCTGGCAGTGGGTTACCCTGATGGCTACTTTCAGCTAAATATTACACCCTGCCACATTACAAGCATCATTCAGGAACGGTTTTAGGAACGTGACAAAAAGAACAAGGGTTCTGTTCTTTACCAGCCAAAGCTTCTTTGGAAAAGCTAAAAAAAAAAAAAAAAAAAAAAAAAAAAAAAGCTATGTTTCAACTAGAGTTCACAAAAAGGCACGTGGAAGACTCTGAAGTCAACTGAGTGAAAGTTATTTGGTTTGATAAAAACATGTAAAGATGCCAAACACTGTATATCATCACAAACACACCATCCCAGCTGTGATGCATGGTGGTCGTAGCGTCATGATGATAGAGGTAAAGGGGAAAGCATACAGCCAAAACTACACAGATATGGTTTAAGATACCAGAGTGAATTTTCTGGAGAGGCTGAGTGAAATCCAAGACCTTGATCTAACTGAGAATTTGAAAAGAGCTGTTCACTCACAGTCACAGTTTAACGTGACAGAGCTTGAGCAGTTTTGCAAAGAGAATCAGATAAAATTATAGTGTCTAGATATGCAAGGCTCACTGAGAACAATCCCCACAGGCTCAGTGCTGTATTTGCAGCCAAAGGTGCATCTACTAAATACTGACTTGAAGGGAGTGAATGCTTATGCAATTGTTATGGCCTGAAGAAGGGGATATGAGAAAGACAGAAGATACAAAACATGTAATTATGAAATTAAACATTTTTAAACAAAAATATCAAACATTAAAGATGAAATATTCTGCGTAATTATACATTTCAAAAATACAATTAAACAAGAAGAATATTAAACATTTAAAAATACAAAACATTTCATTAGATTATTAAACCTTTAAAAAGACAAAACATTTAATTAAAAAATTAAATGTTTAATTAGAAAATTAAATCTTAAAGACAATAAAACTTTAAACAGGAATTAAACAGAAAATACAATGAAGAATTTAAAAAGAAAATTAAATGTTAAAAGGTGATAAAAAATTTAAAATGAAAAGCCTTAAAGATTTAATCTAAAAATTAAACATTGGGAAAGAAAAGGACATTTTTCAAACAAGCCGATAAAACATTTGAAAAAACAACAATTAAACATTAAAAAGACAAAACATTTCATTATCAAATCAGACATTAGAAAAGAATAAAAGGTGAGAAGAGAGTAAAACTAAACATTTAAGAGGAATCAAACTAAAGACAAAACCTTTAAAAAGACACCAGTTAGACTTTAGAAGATCAAATTAAACAGAAGAGACGATCAAAAAGAGCAAAAGCTGATAAAGGTCTTAAAGCTTTTTCTAGTCTAAAATGAAAACATCAAGTTGTTTCTTCAAAAATTTCCTCTTCATATGTTCTTGATTTGATTGTGGACAGATTTACTAAGAATTCATTTCAGAAAACTGCTTTCCAGATAAAGTCTACTAGTAGTTGAAGGCATCGATCAAACTAATGTTACCTTCTGATCTCCACAAACTTTACTGTTCAGTGAAGAGAATCAGAAGTTTGTGAACGGGTGAATGTGACAATGTTTTGTAATGCTTTGGGTATCTTTCAGGTATAGTAAAGCGCTAGATAAATACAGATATATAAATACCATTGTGTTAGCTAACCGTGTTGAAAGGCTCATTGATGATTAGAAAACCCCTGTGGAATTACGTTAGCACTTGAATAAAAGTGTGAATTTTCATGGAAAGCATGAAATTGTCTGGGTGACAATGAAATACTCTTTTTCTGGTACTGTCTTGTCAAAAAAATATTTATATACTGACCATGATTTAGTGTTGAAAATCAATAAAAAGGGAATGCTTTCAAGTGAGGGGACTATTTTAAAGATCCTGTATGTAGAGTGAAGAGAAAAAACCTGAAAAACAGTAAGCATGAATGTTTGGTCTGTTGGTAAAATTTGAACATCATGTCATCATCTCAGCACCGGGGAACATTGTAGAAGAATTTCTAGTTGTGGCTGATGTGGAAAAACCCAGCGTGGTAAAAGCCTATGAACTTGACAGGCCTTGTCAAAACACACAGTAGTCATCTTGTTACAGTGTGTGTGATGTAACTGTCGGAAATATGACACCTGTCATAGTATATGATAAGCTTGAAGTGTCAACAGAAAGGCAAGCGGCTTTATAGAGCAATAATCAAGAAAAATCAAGAAAAGTCTACGCATACTCGATAAATCCTACCATCTGTCCAGGTTAGATTGTTAGATTGTATTTTCGGTTCTCTGGCTTGTTATCTGCTCTGACTCATTCATGCTCAATTTAATTGTCTTTTCAGAAATGTCATATGTGAGTTAAAACTAGGTCTACTGTCAGACCTACATATGTGAAAGCATAGTCCCTGCTGTCCTGTTAACAATCTTACATGTAAAAGTTCAGAGTCCTTGCTGTTGTCATTCCCTGTGAAGGTGTTCATGCTGGCAGCGTATGGTGAGGGTGTTTGAAGTGGAGGAGGACCTACAGAAAGGTGGTGAGACAATAACAGGCACCACAGAGCCTGCAGCTATTTATATTGTTAACACTCCCACAATTACAGTTGGAGACTAATCACCCCCCAGTGTACCGGATAGAGGTGCCAGCAAACTTGGATGTCATCGTCATTAGTATTATCATTTTAATGGATGATGTTTGAAGTAATTCTCTGCCAGAAATCTTTACTACACATTCCCATTGTTCAGTATCAATGACAATGAACTCATTTAAGTGTTTCAGAATGCTTGTAAAGTCAAGAGTGTGATTCAAAGGACCTGTTACTGTGTTATTTACAAATGACCAACGTTAGACACCAATAAAGAAGGAAACCTAATTAGTGACAACTACCCACACAGGTCCCTTAGCAGTTAGTCTGTACATGTGCTTATATATACTGTACATGCTATTTTTCACACATAGAAAGGAGGGGACCACTTTCCTTTGTCTGTTGCCAATGTATTCAGGAAAAAGGCCATGTTTTATACAGCCTACTCCACTGAAAGAGAGATAAAAAAGGTGGGGGAAAAACATTTCCTTCAGGTGTATCTAATACCTCTGCTGAAACCCACTGCACATGTCCACCTGTCAAAGATTTTATTCTGTCCACTCTTACATAACCTGAGCTCTGGACAGTTACAGAAGGAGAAGAGAGGTGTAAAATTCAAATTTATTTTGATCAGTTCACTTCAAGCATTTTCAAGTCTTACAGTACAGTGGGATGCCTGCTTAATGCATGTACTCCCTGCCAAATAATTATCCCTTCAATCAAATTTTATTTATAGCATAGCAAATATATGCCTCCTCACTTGGTCATGCTTCATCGCCACAGGAGTGTGTAATTACTCATCTCTCTGGCGGTATGGTTCTAACAGCTTCAGCACGAGTTTACATTGCAATCTAATGCTGATGTCAAGTCTCAGGAATATCTCTGTAATTTCATATGTAGTATATAGTATATATAGTATATATAGTGTGTGTGTATATATATATATATATATATATATATATACAGTATAAATAGATATATACAGCTATATCAGCTCAGTGTGATTGCTGCGTCTTTGCGATGCTGTATATATTGTATCTAATATCTTCTTGATACTCTCAAGTAAAGGAATGTGTACAGCAGCTGTTTTACATTCAAATATTTAAAACAAATGTGAATTACAGTAGCAGCTCAAAATGATTTCGGATCGGTTGTTGCTAGAGGTACGGACCCGTACCCGTAGCCTGTGGACTACGGATACGGCACTTGCCATTTGCCAATCAGATAAGCGAGATCTGGTCACGTGACTCCCGGTAGACGCTAGCTGTACGGACCCGTAGCATCGATACGACAGGTACGGACCCTAAACCTGACCCTAACACTAACCCTAACCTTAACCTTTGCTTACCTTTCAACAGTTTGCAGTGGTTAGCAGCTTCTTGACTCGCGAGACTCGCGTACGGGTCCGTATCTGTCTGGCAAATGGAAAGTGCCGTACCCGTAGCCTGTGGGCTACGGATACGGACCCGTATCCGTAGACACTACCTTTCGGATCAGTGCAATTTAATGATTTGTAAGTATATTTTCTTAAATCCCGTATGCTGCATGGTCGCATTCAACTGTCAGTCCAGTTCACTGTTTTCATGATTTTAATTGAAGCTGATTATTTTTTCTGCACCTGTAAAAGACATTTCTCAACATGTGTTTTTTTCCCCAATGTGTTATCTAAACAAACAGTTTATTTATATCAAGTTTACAGCTTCTTCTGTATTTTCCTTCCCATTATAATGTAGAAACATTCTCTGCATAACGGATCCTGAATACCTCTGAAAGGTGTGCTAAAAAGGCCCCAAGGCTTTTATATTTGATTTTTACAAAGTTAATGCCTGTCTGAATATGTGGAGAGGATTTAGAATATTGCAAAGAAGATGGATAGAGGCATAATTTACTGAGATTACTTTCCTCCAATATCCCAGTGTACTACTTTTTCCTGGCTTATCTGAGTCTTTGAGGAATCACATTATTAAGAACAAAAAGAATGTTCTACTTATAAAATCCATTTACCACATTTGAAGTAAAAGAATTTGATATCTTTAGTAATGTTAGATCATGTTTATCTGCATTGTTAGTAAAGGATATCAATAGAAATAATGAAGTGCAATAAATACATGACTCATACCATGTTTATAGAGTATGCATTTTTAAATACATCAAAGTGATTGAAAATTAAGTGTGAATCAGAATGGTACATTGCATTTTAACAATGTGACAGCTTAAGAAGAGCATGCACATTCACTCATGAAAGCACACCTTGGGAACGTGGTGGTAGTTCTGGCACAAAGGCTAATTAAGCTATTCTCTGTTCTTGTATTTTTGCACTTTTACGTGTGACTTGTGAGCAGGTGAGGGAGGACCACTGCAGTGAGAAAGCAGCTAATATGAAAGAAACACAGCAGGTTGTGGACTACAAAGAGAGAAAGTGGGGAGGGTAAAGGAAGTGACAAAAGAAAAGATGAATGCTGAGGAAAAGACAAAGAAGACAAAGGATAAAAACAAGGGATGTGCACAAAATACAATAGACATTAAAGTGAAAGATCTCTTTAAAAGACAGCAGCAGAGGTCAGTCTTGCTGTGGGGCGGCAGGACAGCATAAGTGTCTTTCTCGTCCCTGTGTGATGCTTCTGATACACTCGTGTTTCTTTAGAAAGCACATCCTGAGCAGAGGTGTGGTGCTGTGATAGCCAGCAGCACATCACGCATCCTAATAGTTTAAAACAACATGAATCCATAACAGCATTTCCAACTGTGACACTTCACTCATTGTTTATCTGACATGACTCATGTCCTCATTCTCCGGCCTCATTCAACCTCAGCTGAGTGGCCATATTCATCTATTCATTGACTTTAAGGGGACACATGCATCATCATTTTCTTGAGGTCAGTTTTTCATAACAAGCTGTTACACCTTGTTCCAGACGTACTTGTGTCATGTGAGAGAGGAGCTTGTACAATGATGTGTCAGTCTGGTGAGATCCAAAATTAGTGTCAGGCCAAGTCTTTGCCTGTGCTCAAAGCAATAATGAGAATCAAGCCAAAATGACTTCGTCTCTGCAGTAATGAGAATGAAAGCTCGCTCATTTGACTTGTTCCATAACAGCGCAGTCGGTACCTGCTTGAAATTCTGTCAAAACCTCAAGATGAGAAAAAGGAACCTTTCATGTGAGGAAAAGAAGAATGGGTACACATTTGACAGTCCTGCCCTGTCAACTGTTTTTAGGTTTCAGTGCATAACAGTAAAAAAAAAATGGATATAGACACTGTAAAAATCTATCCAACCTTGGCTCATAGATATGCGGTACCTGTTGTATGTAAAACACGTCCTGAATAACTTAAGCCGCTTGATTTTTCGGTTTGGCATGGTTTGTTCCATTTCATTTTCAAGTTCAATTTTTGTCAACATTGCGCTCAACATTCTTCATTACAGACAAAGAAACATTTTCAAATCAGACCACTTCAGTGGTTAATGATATGCAATTATCAAATCTGATTATATGCTAATTTTCCAACCCTATCAGAGAGCAAAAGATAATAAATATTGTGTCTTTGTCTTTTTTTTTTAAAAAAAAGGGTCAACTCTTTACAGAAGACTTACAATTTTTGATGACACTTGGCAGGTATTTTTTCCAAGCATCTTGGATAATTTGTGTCTGTCTCAGTCTCTTCTATGTGCTAATGTTTTCCCAGACAGACTCCATGATGTAGAAATCGGAAGTCTGTGGGAACCATCCCATCTGTTGAAGGACTTCTTGTTCCTCTTGTCTCTGAAGACAGTTTTTATGACTTTGGCTGTACATTTGGTGTAACCGTGGTGTTGCAGAATCCATTTGGATGGATCAGTTGTGTCCCTGATGATACTGTGTGATGGGAAATACTGAGTTTTGCTTTTGCAAATATAGGTCAGCTCATCACATATTGTAATTGATGTCTTTCTCCCATTCCTTATTTTTGAACTATGATTCTCCCTACATTTTGACCCATCTGTTATAATCTCCATGTCTTCACAGCTGGTACTTTATTTTTTCTAAAGTCCATCTACTTTCACACAGATTTGCAGCAGAAGTTTGACATTTTAGGAGATTTTTCAACTTTCTTCACCCACCACCACCTCAGAAGCTTTCTAATCAACACGTTGGATTATGTGTGATATGTAAATAAAATACTGAACTATTTCTTGGCTGGATGTAGTGAATTTCTAGTGTCTTGTTGTCACTGTAAGATTGTCAGCAATCTGCAACCAGTGACCAATGTTTGCCAAGAAATAGATATAGCATCTAACCCCTGTAAAATTACTTCCTATAATTACTGTGTATGAATTTCGCTAAGAATACACAGTACCATTTGGTTATTTTTAAAACGTAAGAGAAAGCCAGGCAGGCTGTTTCTCCCTGCCTCCAATCATTATGCTTTGTTAATCTACTCCTGGCTGTACAGTTAGTTTGCCGGTGGATGAATGGAGTAGCCCTCATCAAACTCTGCGCAAGAAATGAAATAGGAACATTCTAGAAAGGCTCACAGTATTTACATTTGAATGGGAACCCATCCATCTCAGTCTTTTTCCCCCACTTATTTGGTGTTCTGAGGCAGTGGCAGCAGGCTAAGCAGGTTATTCCAGATGCCCCTCCAACTACCACAATGCATTTTTTAGTGTAATTCATACAAATAAAGTACAGCATGTCATTTTACAGGGGCTTAGATGCTGTATCTACTTCTTGCAAGCCGTGGTCGCTGGCTGCAGATTGCTGGCAACCTTACAGTGACAACAAGACACTAGAAATTTACTACGTCCAGCCAAGAAATAGTTCCATATTTGTGTACACATCGCACATGATCCAGCGTGTTAATTTGAAAGCTTCAGAGGTTGTGGTAACTGAATAACAGAGAAAGATCAACCAAGGGTGAAGAGAAAATACAGTATGAGTTGAGAGAAGGTGCAAATATTAACAATAGTTTAAAAGTGTGGTGAGAAGTGCAGGTCAGGAACTGGAAAGTTTTGAGGGACATCCAAGGTGTTCCTAGGCCAGATGAGATATGGAATCTTTCCTGCAAGTTCTGGTTCTCCCCCAAGTTGAGCATGCCTGATAAACCTAAAAAGGAACCTTTGGAATCTCATGACTTTTGGTAAGAGTTGGAACACAGACCAACTGGTAAATCGAAAGTTTTGCCTTCTGGCTCAGCTCCCTCTTCACCATGAAAGTCTGGTACAGCACCCACATTATTACTGATACTCCACTGGTCCTTCTGAATATCTCGCATTCTGAGATACTCAGACTCCTTCACTTGCTGTAGCAGCTCACCCCCAAAGCCAGAGGGAGCAATCTGGCAGAGAACCATGGTCCCAGACTTGGAGGTGCTGACTCTCCTCCTGGCTGTGGGAATACAGTTTTGTCATTGAAAGGACTGTACTGCTCATGGCATTTTTAGTCTAACAGTACAAAGAACAGAAGGTTTGCATTAACCTTTATTAAGGTTACTTTATTATAATGGGGTAAGCAAATCTTTTCAAATCAATTGGCATAACAACCACAACAGAACTTTGAAACACGATAATATAGACTTGATGTTCACTGCAATGGACAACACCTCTCAAGCAGATATCATGAGTCATCTTTGAGGCTTTCACAGCATATAGAAATTAAAAGGAAATGCTGCCTGAATGAGTAATAAAAAAAGTGGCTTAACTTTGCAAATACCAACATATACGCCAAGGACCAATGGACTGATGTGCAGAGTAGACTCTGGATCAAGCTCTTTAGGACAACAAAATGCCATATCGGTCAGGTCAGACTGTTATGTGATTCCATTTATATTGCACCTCTTATTCAAATGTCCAAAACTCTGCCACTCAACAGCAGTGCCTGCCAAGCACATTGTTGCCACCTCATTGCCTCACAACAGGGATCCAGTTAATTGGTTAATGAGCTGTGCCTGCTTTCTTTCAGACATAGCACTTTCAGTTGCAGCTGAAGACTTCAGTTCTTGTGTCATTGTACCACAAACTGTGTTGGCGAATGCTTTTTACTGTCACCTTCCAACTCCACGCAAGCTGTCGCAGGAGTATTTTTATTATCATTCGGCTATGTAGCACAGCTTTAGTACTGTTCTGATTTTATCCTTCCAAAAATCTGTGATCCTAACCAAAATTTTAAAATCGTAGCTGGAAACAGGATTTACCCAAACTGAGAACAAGAATCACAGCACCAGAACATTGTGTGGGCACAAGTGTGCACCAGCAAGTGCACTGCCCTGTGTTTGTATCTGGCATTTAGCATTCTTGTGATTAAAAGCAAAAGGCATTATATGTCATGCAATCAATAGAAGGAGTCTTAATGTTTTTTTTTTTTTTTTGCACCATTTATGAAATTTGATTGGCGATTGCAGTATGATAGTGTAAGTATGTTGTCATAGACAGTCATATAGCTCTAAAATATCACTTTGAGAAGATAGAAAAACAATTTTACAACAAGAATCTTCTAGATAATCTAAATGGTTTCTGAATTTTACATTTTGCTTAAAAGTAGGATAGTTTTCTCAACCCATAAAAGAACATCCAATCCGAAAAGATTCAAAATCATCAAAATGCCACATTTACCACATTTCTTCTGTAAGAGAAGCTTACAGTTAGTACATGGATGTTCACCCCAATGATTGCTTCAAACAAGCTTTAAGGAAGAAAATACATTTGGAAATGTGAATAGGATCGTGATATGTGTAAGAGTGAGGTTTCCACCTACGCTCAGATTTATTCAAAAGTTAAATGGTTATAGGCAGGTTGGGCAGCGGCAGCGCAAAGTGCAGGTCGGGATTTTAGAGATATTGGTGTAGGATGTAGCGAGCTGGCTGCCCATGGCCTGTCAGAATAACATCGAACGTTTCAACACATGGCTTGCCTGCCTGGTCTTACTTGTGTTCTCTCAAGGAAGATGGAGGGATAAGGAGGCTGATCTGGACTATTGAGATGCAGTCATGGGAAACAGACTGCAGAATCTGTTGCCTTGCCAACCAAACCCCTCAGAGTGTGAGGGTTAAATGTAAAAGATTCTCTGCCAATGCAAATGTAGATGGCCATTTATTTTCACTACGTTGTTTTTGTTACCCATTCTGAAGCATGTGAGGATGTGGGAAGATAGTTCTTTGGATCAGTGGACCCTTTCAATATGATCCTAATTGATTTTTTGCTGTGGAGGTAATATGCCCACCTGGACAGTAATTTTAGTACCATCATATGATTTTCAAAACACTTGGACAGCAAAGTGAGCTCCTCATATGACACGTTTTTTATTGCCATTACTGCAGGTATCTTACTATGTTTAACATGTGAACTGGCAAATTTTAAATATAGTAAATACCGAAAGATTTTATGTCAAATCATGTAATCATTATCGGTACAATATAAAGTCACAGTTAATCTGTAATGAAAGAAAAAGATTTCTCTCTCTCATCTCAGTATTCTTTTAAACTCCCAGTGCGCCAAACGAGGTGATGGTGGTTTTTTACCCTGCCCTCAGAAGAAAAGCAAACTTTTGACAAATTGCCAAAGTTTTGTGGTCTACTTAATTTCTGCCTTTGACTGTTAATCTCCAATGGAACCGACAGAGATCTGGTGAAGGCAAGAAAACAGCAAACTTGTTGCTTAGGAACAGCAAGAAATAACCCTAACTTTTCTTGAAGCATCTGATCTTATCTCCCACGGTGCACATAGTAGTGTGTGTGTGTGTGTGTGTGTGTGTGTGTGTGTGTGTGTCGTGGGGGGTGGGGAGTCAGGTTTAGCAGAGGTTGTTTCTAGGCAACTGTTTTTTTTCCCCGTTTAATATGAAACTTGTTTGTTTTTCTGTGCATTCTATCTTTCCCTATTCATTATCTCCTGCTTTTTTTTTTTTAACAAATATGATTTCTCATCACTTATCCAGGGTTAAATGCCTACGTTGGTTGTATGACCCAGTGAAGCTCTTTGCTGACAAACCAACAGCAAATCACAATGAAGCCTGTTTGGAAAAAATCTCATTCATTATAACATGACATATGACTATTTCTGCACATAGATCAGAGGTAAGTCATGTAGAACTGAATGGAATGAAAAACTTCAACCCTGATTTTTTTGTGTGTGCTGTGTTTATTTGCCTCTTTAGTCGACACAACTGTGCTGTGGTCTTGCACAATAATGGTTTCTCTTCAGTGTAATGCCATTCTGCCATATCCAGCTTTTCCACACACATGCCTGCACCAGGCATAAACTGATGTTTGAATATCTGACCTTTAACAGCTGCTGAATGGCTCCTGAATATTGCTTCAGATAGTCGCAGTTCATTAAATTACAGCCTGAGCAGTGGGAAAGTAAACACAGAAAGAAAGAACCCTTTTCTTCATCGGGCTTTAAGCAATAGCAAATCAGTTTTGCTCATTTGCAAAGATGACATACGTGTGTCATGCAGCACTTTAAATTGCCAATTTGTGGCCATTTTCCTCATAATTTTAATTAAACCTGCATTTGTGAGTTTCTGTGTGCGTCTGTGAGAACATTAATTCAAGGATTATGTCCAGCTTCACGTGTTGCAATTTACATAACGTGTCTCATTTTCACACTTTATTACAAATGGGTAAAGAACTGCACAGTTCATGTGAGGTAATTAAACATTCATTCATTTCAACACCATTTAGTGTAAAAAAATCACCTGCCTGGCAGAGTGCTACTGTATTTTTTTATGCTCACACACTTTGACAGAACAGCCAGAGCAGCAACTAATTACAGCATGTACTCCCTACACCCCCCCCCCCCCACACACACACACACACTATGATTGTAATGATGTCTTTTGCAGAAGCGCCTCTTTGATCCAAGTTTTAATTGGCTATATGTGCGATGTTTAATTATGGATTTCAAATTGGATGCTTCAGGTGGAAACATGTGGTCGTTTCCATGTTTTGTCATACTCTAATTAAAAATCTCTTCCTCAGAAGACAAAATCTGCACATCACCCAAAGATACTTTTGGTGCATGCCAGTATGCAAGTATATTGATGGCAGGTTTGTCTGCAGAATCCCTGTAATTATCCCATGATCAAGACAGCCAGTTCATAAAATCCCTTTTATAAACCTCATTCAGTGTTGATGGACTTCTTCTGCTTGACCTGTGCCTTCAGCGTAATAGAGACAGATTTATGTCATTAAATTGTTTTTATGTTTTCTTCTTTTATGTGATTGCTTTTTTTGGTGTCTACAATACGTTCCATTTTGTCTGTCCTTGATCACATTTCTAGCATTTCTAGGTTCATTAACCGTGTGTGCATCAGGAAAAACAATAGAAATACATCCAGCATGTTATAGTTCTATCCTTGACAAAATCCAGTGTGTTGTATTTTGCATTACAATCCTGTTGATAATCCATTAGCTGTCAAAAAAGGAAACAAGAGCGCAACATTGAAAGCTTTTCTAAGGCTCCCATTAAATATAGTTTTTTGTTTGTTTGTTTGTTTGTTTTTATTTGTCTCCTCTGGACACTTCAACATGCCCTAACACTGAATGTACTGAATGTTTTTTTTTAATCTAGTCAATAAATGAATAGGCCTCTCAGTGGTTACCTCTTGGTTTACACTTTTGAGTGATTCCTTTGTGTCTTTTGTCCCACTCCAGTACCCAGTTTCAGCAGGGAATAAATCTAATTAAAGAAGCAGAATGCTGTTTCTTGGGGACTTTAATTGTGGCACCAGTCTGACGTCAGGCCACTAGATTCTATTTCAAAGCAATGTCCCAGAACAAGGGTGTAAAGGAATAAGACACTGGCCTAATTTTAATCCAGAAAAAAAACATAATGATGTATTTGTTTTGAAAAAAAAAATCTAAATCTTTCTTTCTTTCATGAATCACAGTCTTGTTTTGTTTGTTCTCTAATTAATTTATATTTGCTTTGATGGACATAAAAGTTAAGAACTCGAGATATCAATCTTTTCTACAATGAGATAGTGCCATCTGTTGGACAGTTAATTAAACTACACAGTTGGTAATTTGATGTTCTGCTGGTGGTGAAACAGTCAATGTCACATTTGATTTTGATTCATCTGTGCCAAAGTCGATATGAGAAGGCTTTGGCCTGCAGTAAGTATATTATCATTATACTTTCTGACACATGAATTCTGTAATTTGCAATTTTTTACTGACAGTAGGAGAAAACAGAAGTACCAAAAAGAAAGATTGCGGCTCATTTGCAGAATATATGTAGAAATACCTTTAATAAATAATAAATGTGAGTATCTATACACCTGCTCTCTGTTGCTTTCCACTGTCTCCAAGGCAGCTGGCTCTTTTCCGTTACACAAACATGTTTAGACAAGAAGTCAAATGTCATTCCCCAAGTCACCTGAGCACGTGGTCCCTCCCCAGCGGGTGAGTAAGCAGAAAATTCACCTCATTAGGCTGCTATAAGAGGGCAGAAAGTCTGTCATTGTTATTATCGTATTTTACAAATCAGAATAAATTGGCTTTAATTAAATGTCAAACCCGAATACTGAACTGACCCGAATTTGAAATAGCTAATTAAAAATAACAAGTAACAGGTTTGCTTCTTCAGTAGAAAAGAGTAAACTCCTCTCCACTCAGAAATGTGTTCTGCAGGTGGATGTTGAGTTGCACCCACTGTCCACAATGACACATGTGGAACATTTGACGAGAAGATAATGATGCGAGTTTGGAGGCAAGTGTTTGGTCTGTCATGCAATTTACATGAGTTTGGTGAAAAAAAGAAACCTTCAGTGTCCACTTACTGAAGTGAACATCAAAGCTAAAACAGACATCTCATTCCTACCAGTTAAATTGTTGAAAGGATGGGTATTTGCATATAAATATTTTTCCTTTTTTTGTTTAGTGAGGCTGAGGTATAGAAACAAATGTAATTTTAAGTTTTGTAAAGAATACACATTATTTACCAGTTCTGAAGAAAACAATATATCTGAGAAGGTAAGATAATCACTTTTTTTTTTACACAAGATCACTTAAATGTCAAATGGTTTAACACTGTATGATGGTACAGTAATATATAAATTAACATCTAAAAAAAATCTTTATGTGTAAATACAGGCCCCTGCAGAAACTCAATGCAACAAACGTTAGCACACTTTCCATTTTAGAGATTCAAATCTTCTTCTTTTTTTAAAAAAAAGAAATACACTTAATACTATTTTTGATGACGACACAATAATTCTCAGCATTGAGGACACAAAATACTTGGACATTTTCTTTTTCTTGGAGGGGTTGTGTTGCTTTCTTTTTAAAATACCCCAAATGTTTTATACTGGATTCAAGTCAGGCAACATATTTGGCCAGGTCATAGTTTTCATTTTTTCTTTATTTAGAAACAGTTGTGTGGTTTTGGCAGTGTGCTTTGGATCATTATTATGTTCAGTATTTTTTCTGCCAAACTTCTGTAGTCTGTGAGTCATCTTGTCAGCCAATGTTTTGTTATATCCACAAACATTCATGATACCATCTATAAACCTTCACCTCCCAAACACCTTTTGCACTCATGCAAGCCCATTTCATCACACTCCAACCTCAGTGCTTCACTGCTGGGACTATGCATTCACTGGAAGTAGACCACATCTGAGCCAAACAAGTTTATCTTGATCTCATCTGACAAAACAATGTGCTCCCAATACTCACAAGGCCTCTTTTCATGGTATTTTGTAAAGTTTAATTTTGCTGTTTTATACCAAAGCCCAAGCAAGGTTTTTCTTCTTCTTTGAATCACCCCTTAGAGGTTGATGTTATGCAGCATCCTTCACACTGTCTGAGCTGTCACAGAAACTGTGATTTTCTTTTGACAAATGCTGTCACAAGTCTGAAGCACTTGCATGTCTGTCTACAACTCTGATTGCTATGACTTGCTCTGTACCTTCTGATTACTGCTGCAGGTATTGGGGTTCACTGATTGTATTAATTACCATGGTCATTCCATCAGACTGATTTGAAATCACAGTTAAACTTAATTTCGTTTCTATGATCAAAAGTTTTCTTTGGGTGTCAGTGACCACAGATGTATTCTCTTTTGTTGTATTGAGTTTCTGGTTTGAAAATTGTATTTTTACTCTAATCTTTCTAAAGTATTGGTTTTTGATTGTTCATAAGAGGAAATACTCTGTCAACTTTGACATGTTACACTTATTAAGAGGTGATTCAGTTTTGAATCATTTGGCATTTAAGCAATATTGCATAAGGGCATACTCAGTTCTGTTGTATACTATAAATTATTCACATGAGTAAGCACTGTAGAAACTCCAAATGAATGACAACGTTGATTTGTAACTAGATTTGTAATAAAGCAATTGTTTCCTATTAAGTTCTCCAAAACAGCCACAAGTGGTCACAAAAAACGACTGGATGTTTGATATTAAGTAGTAAATTTAAAAAAAAACATGCAAAAATCTCAACGTACTATGTTTTTTATGTGTTACGAAAACTATAAAAGGATATAATCAGTTTGTTTGAGATGCAGGTGCGGCTGCGCAAGTGTCTCTCAGTGGGAGGGGCGAACAGACCACGTGATCATCGTGGCCGCCATGGGGCTGCTGAGACCAGCAGTGTTGTTAGGTCTTGTGGGCAGCAGAGGCGTAATACGAAGCATGGTAAGTACACAGAAGATAGTACGGATAATACAAGACTTCTGGTTCATGTTTACGGTGTTAAAAAAATATTCATTTGGGCGCTGTTGTCTGCGTGCTGGACAACATGTAGGTCAAAGTTAGAACGTCTATTTTTATTTGCGGTGCAACAGACAAATGGGTCCGGTGTTGATGCTAATGCTAGCAACGTATGAAACCTCCTCGGGGTATATTAGCAGCACTTGAGCGTATGTTAGGTCTGAGGGTAGAATTTAATTAACGGTTTAACTGCATTCAGCTGCCGCTAATCAAATTCGTTCAGTTTTCTGGAAGATAATGGGACTTGTTTCGTTAGCAGGTGTAAAGGTTCAATGAGCTACTAGTCCGCGGTGATAATAAACGAGCTAAGTAAATTAACGTCACAGAGATCTTGGGTTTATGTGTAATCCTTTTATTTCGTTGTTTCCAGTCAATGCGATTAATGCTACCGTTTAGATTTAGCATTAACACTAACTGCCAAATGTTTGCTTTTTTCTGCTTTATTCTCTCTCTTGAATGAGACAGACATGCAGGTATTAGTGTGGTGGGGAATATATCTGACCAAGACGTTTGCTGAATTATTCCAAATTATTTTTACACACTAGAGAACAAGAATATGAACAAAAGGAGAGAACTTTAGTGCACATGTAGGCCTATTCTATATAATGCTGAGAGTTCAAACAATCTCAGAGCAAATTAACATTGCCACAGAATGCAATAACTTCTATAAAATTCTTCATCCTTCTCCATATGCTTCACTTCTCTCCTCATGTCCAGGAGCAGCATGCCATGTTTACATCAAAACCACCTGCAGCCTCTTTTCAACCTGCCTTGTGTCATAAACATTGCACAATGTCTTCTAAGCAGTGGAGCTTACACAACTATCTTATCAAAGCTGTCTTGTGTAAACTCATGCTTTAAATCGCCTAAATCCTCATAGACTTGGTTTTATTTTTCTGGCCCTAGTTGTGAGGTTTTCAGCCTAAACCAGTTCTGTGTGGAAACTCACGGGTGTGGACATAGTCATGACACAATTGGGCCAAAGCATTAAGAGCTGTGGTTCACGTCATCGCCTTCCCACTCCTTCATGATTCATCCTGTTCTTAAGTTGAAGCTTCCTTTTGCCCTTTCTTGAACTTTGGCCCTGATGAACTTTATGAACACCTGTTATTTATTCACACGCTCACCAATATGCAATTTCTATAGTGTGCTCAGGTGGGAGACTGGCAAAGTGCCAAGTCCATCTATGAATTCTCTGCCAAGGACATCGATGGGAATGAGGTGTCTCTTGAGAAATACAGGTAAAATATCTTCATTTCATTTTAATCACCTGTTAATATCAATACTCAGCAATTGATAGTAGTCATTTCACCTTATCTTTGTTCTGTTTTTTTTTCTCTGCCAGAGGTTATGTGTGTGTCATTGTAAATGTAGCATCTAAATGAGGAAAGACCAGAGTAAACTACACTCAGCTAGCGGGAATGCACGCCACCTATGCTGAGAAGGGTTTACGCATCCTGGGCTTCCCATGCAACCAGTTTGGAGGACAGGTAATGTGGATACAGTCCTTTTCAATTTCAAGCCTCTCTGTACCAGATTTAACAGTAAATTTTGTTGATACACCTTCATTTGCATTCTTTGTAAAACACCAGTTGAAGCATTTACAATCTCCTCTGTAGAAATCACACCTAACAAACATCCATCCATCCATTCTCTATACACCGCTTTATCCTCACTAACCTAACTAACAGTGTTAATGAAAAGAGAAGAAGGTTCATGACACTAAAACTTTATTTTAATCCTCAGTAGTGCATGTTCTTACCAGGTATGCTTTAGTGATTTCCAGTCCACATCTGGGATAATTTCTACTGTGGAAGTCAAACTTAGTGTTTTGTCCAAAAAAAATTATTGTCAGTGTTGTCCTAAATACAACACACAAACCTTACCTCTATCCCACTGTGTGTATTTTATTCACAAACTTTCCCAGTTTTGTAAAATTCTAGTCCCTACTAAAATCAAAGAAAAAAAGGTAATTACACTTTTGACAGGCCAAAACTGAAAACTACACTGTTTTGCTGTATTCAGATTAGGTAAAAATCGCTTTATTTTGCAGATGTTTAGAATAGAACAGAATGTGCTTTATTGTCATCGTACAGTGTACAATGAAATTGGAAAGCTTCTCCTTTTCAGTGCAAAGAAATCTGAAGAAATAGTGCAGAACAGTCTATTTACAAATATACATATAAATAACAGTGTGGATATAAATAGCAAAGTGAATGAGGTAGTGGTGTGGATTTCACATTTCACATTATATTGTTGGCTGGGTGTGACACTCAGTGGATGTGATATTTGCTGTTATTTTGCTGTTAAACATTACAGTAGTCCACCCTTTTTTCAGGATTTTTTTTCAGATCAGTTCACCCATGATGCAAGATTTTTCACTTCTTTTTTCTTTTTTTTTAACTGTTCTTTTTGAGTGAACTGATCTGGCAGGGTGGCAGCCATATCAATATTTGTTGTTGTTTTAACGAGCATGTTGGCTGGAGTCTTACATATTATAGATTCATCAGAGTTGTATATACCATGAAAGGCTAACATTCTAAATGTTCAAACTTTTCTTTTGTTTGATCTAGGAGCCAGGTACAGAAGCAGAGATAAAAGAGTTTGCCAAAGGTTTCAATGCAGAGTTCGATCTCTTCAGTAAGATAGAGGTGAATGGAGACAATGCTCACCCTCTGTGGAAGTGGATGAAGGCGCAGCCCAAAGGCAAAGGAACCCTGGGAAAGTGAGTTATTGTTCAACTCTTCTGTTTACTTTACAAAATGTTTCATGATGCGTACATAAAACAAAACACAGCCTTTAGCCAAACTGAGCTGAACACAGAATTTTTTTCCTGAATTGAGTATGCCCTATCCTATATATGAGTTTTGTTTACAGTATTTGTTCACATTCTATTAAGTGTGGGATGAAACTGAATTAATCTGCTGTATATGTATGTATGTATTGAGTGTGCATTTAGATTTGTTCATGTCATCCTGCAAGAATAGTAATGTAGTTAAAGGATTTCACATCACTTCATGAGGACTTTAAATATAAAGAGACTTTATTGTCATTGTGCAGAAGTACAACGAAATTTGTCTGGAAGAACATGACAATTAGCAGCAGTGCAAAGAATAATAGATTAAAAAATAAAAAGAAGAATCAAAGTAAAGTGGTCAGTGCTGATAAAGTGGTCCAGTGTTGAAGTAGAGTTCTTATTGCACAGATGAGCCGGAAGGGGGGAATGTCTGGGTGGTGGTGCAATGAGTGGAGGGTGTGATGGCAGCCACAGCTCTGGGAAAGAAGCTGTTCCACAGTTGGTTTCAAATAATTAAGTTTCTTTTAAAACTGTAGTATGTACAGATTGCCAAATCACTTTGCAGTCATTTCTGAGAGATCAACTGTGTTCAGAGACACTCTGTTCTAGTCTGATGAAGCAGTGGGCTGCTATGACATCATTCTAGCCTGGAATGGGAACACGACATGTGACACACATCCTGTTGCGTTTTTGTTACTTCATCCCACTACCTGCTTCCTCTTTGCTTTTCATTCGCTTTGGCTGAGTTTGAAAAATGTTTCACCGGCTTTACAGCATTTGAATCATTTCAGCACTCACATGCTGCAATATTAATGCCATCTGCACTTTACTGTGCTGTAAAGTAGGTACCATTAATAATCCACCTGTGAACTGAACAGGAAATGTCCAAACAATCAGCATTTGTGGTGACCTCTTGTCATCTTGATTTTGTGTATCTTTTGAGTTTCCATTATTTACCCCTAAAAGGCTTAAAAGGTCACCACTGCTTGACGTCTGAAACAGGCGCAGTGCGTTTAGCCACTTTTTCGGCTGAAAAAAGTGAGCGTTACAAATGAGTGTGTTGAGAAAGTTGTCTTATGAGTCACTCACCCGGAAAACTGCTCACTATTCCATTCCTGTAAATTCAAGTCCATGAATGAAACAGCAGTGTACTTGCTAATGCCTGCGGGTTGTTTGGTAATACATTTATTTTCTGTCCTCTTTCCACAGCAACATCAAATGGAACTTCACAAAGGTAATTAGCTAGAACCATTTTCCAGCTGTTTTCTTGCTACAATGGTATGGGAAATAAATATTGAGGTAATATTTTGATTTCCTCCACAGTTTCTTATCAATAGAGAGGGACAGGTGGTGAAGAGATACGGCCCAACGGATGATCCCAGTGTAAGCCGCACTCACTATTTTTGTGCACGTCGTAATGTCGATGCATTTCACTTATTTGATATGAATTTGTAATGTTGACATGGAGTGACAGACCACTATAGTAAAAACGAGATTGAAAGAGTAGAGCAACAAGTATTCTGTCAATCATTTAAATATTTATTTATTTATTTATGTTGTCTGAAACTTTACTGAAATTAAAGAACTTCTGTCTTTGCAGGTGGTGGAGAAGGACCTGCATACATACCTGTAATACTACTGTCTCCCATGTCTTCGTTTGAATCCTGACCTCTCTTATGGACTTCAGGGTGTGTGTGTGTGTGTGCCTGGACCAGTGACGGCCCGTCTGTAAACCCAACAGTGGGAAGGGCAGGGCCTGATGATCTTGGCGTGCAACTTATCTCCAGAGCCCACTCACACCAAACCCTGTACGACCACATGAGAGGACGTTCACTCGTTATCTAACGTAGAGACACTTGACGTCATGCTTCACTCTGAACAGCCATTCCTTTTTCTTATACAAATATCATGTCATCCTTTCTGAATGTTGAGCTTGCTCACGTGTCAGTCAGCTTTACGCAGAAACATAGAATGCCATAATTTTCACTGATTTCTGTAAACTACTGATAGCATTGTTTGTGCTTAACTTGCCAAAAGGCCTATTATTGTATCTGACACTGACGACTTGTGTGATGAAACTGGAAAATAAATGCTGTTGTGGACATAGATGTGTCAGTTTCCTCTCACTTACCTATATGACAATAGTAAAATTTGATTGGTTATTATTCCTGTCGATGGCGTCCTCCTGTACGAACGTATTCTTGAAATCTACCTGGGGCTATCTCAAGAGTAAAGTGTACACGACTCGACCAAGAACTCTGGATGAGTTAAAACCGAGAATTCAGGATGAAATTCACAGTATCCCAGCTGAGATGTTGCAGCGGTCAATGAGGAATCTCAACAGCAGATATCAAGAATGCATTTGTACAGGAGGACGCCATCTACAGGAAGTAATTTTAAAAAATTAAAATTCCAGTGAAATCAGTAATGCATTTCAGAAGTCACATTTGGACGACATACTAAACTGACGTTTTTTTTCACATTTTGGATGACAAACTGACTTTTTTCATGTTTTGGACGACATACTAAGCTATGACGTTTTCTTTCACATTTTGGGTGACATACTAAACAATGACGTTTTTGTCGGGGCGGCATAGCTCAGTAGGTAGAGTGGCCGTCTTGCAACCGGAGGGTTGTGGTTCGATCCCCTGGCCCGTCAAGGTGTCCCTGAGCAAGACACCTAACCTCTAATTGCGAACCCCCTAATAGTGGTTAGCGCCTTGCATGGCAGCTCCTGCCATCAGTGTGTGAATGTGATGTATCATGTAAAGTGCTTTGGATGAAAGCACTATATAAATACAACCATTTATTTGTCACATTTTGGGCGACATACTAAACTACGATGTTTTGTCATATTTTGGGCGTTATATTAAAGTATGACGCTTTAGTCACATTTTGGACGACATACGAAGCTATGAAATTTTTTTTTCACATTTTGGGCGACATACGAAGCTACAATGTTGTTGACACAATGAAGCAGGGAAAACCTGGAACACGTGGCCGTGAGCCGGGTTCGAACCTGTGTCACCGCTACAGTCCTGTTTATAAGTCACGCTCACATCCAGTTGAGCTACCTGGGCACCCTATGCAACTTGCTGGACGACGTACTAGATTATGAAGTTTCTTTCCCACATTTTGGACGACATACTAAACTATGACTTTTTTTTCACATTTTGGACAACATACTAAACTAAGACTTTTGTTTCACATTTTAGGCGACACACTCAACTATGACGTTTTTTTCACATTTTGGACGACATACTAAACGATGGCCTTTTTTTTTCATTTTGGACAACATACGAAACTATGACCTTTTTTTCGCATTTTGGGCAACATATTAAGCTACAATGTTGTTGACACAATGAAGCAGGGAATACCTGGAGCACATTGCCGTGAGCCGGGTTCGAACCTGTGTCACCGCTACAGTCCTGTTTATAAGTCACGCTCACATCCAGTTGAGCTACCTGGGCACCCTATGCAACTTGCTGGACGACATACTAGATTATGAAATTTCTTTCCCACATTTTGGACGACATACTAAACTATGACTTTTTTTTCACATTTTGGACAACATACTAAACTAAACTTTTTTTTCACATTTTAGGCGACACACTATGACGTTTTTTTCCACATTTTGTACGACATACTAAACTATGATGTTTTTTTCACATTTTGGACGACATACTAAACTATGACGTTTTTTTTCATTTTGGACGACATACTAAACTATGACGTTTTTTTTCACATTTTGGGCGACATATTAAACTATGACATTTTTTTCACTTTTTGGGCAACATACTAAACAATGATTTTTTTTTCCACATTTTGGACGACATACTAAACTATGGCCTTTTTTTTCATTTTGGACGACATACTAAACTATGACGTTTTTTTTCACATTTGGGCGACATATTAAACTATGACATTTTTTTCACTTTTTGGGCAACATACTAAACAATGATATTTTTTTTCCACATTTTGGGCGACATACTAAACTATGACCTTTTTTTCACATTTTGGGCGAGATACAATAAACCATGACGTTTTGTCATATTTTGGACGACATACCAAAGTATGACTTTTTTTTTCAAATTTTGGACGACTTTTTTCCACTTTTTGGGCGACATACTAAACTATGATGTTTTTGTCATATTTTGGACGACATACTGAAGTATGACTTTTTTTCACATTTTGGACAACGTACGAAACTATGAAATTTTTTTCACATTTTGGGCAACATACTAAGCTGCAATGTTGTTGACACAATGAAGCAGGGAAAACCTGGAACATACGGCCGTGAGCCGGGTTCGAACCTGTGTCACCGCTACAGTCCTGTTTACAAGTCACATTCACATCCAGTTGAGCTACCTGGGTACCTTATTCAACTTGCTGGACGACATACTAGATTATGGAGTTTCTTTCCCACATTTTGGACGACAAACGAAACTATGACATTTTTGTCACATTTTGGACAACATACTAAACGAAGATTTTTTTCACATTTTGGGCGACATACTAAAGTATGACCTTTTTTTGTCACATTTTGGATGACAGACTAAACTATGACGTTTTTTTCACATTTTGGGCGACATACTAAACTATGACGTTTTTTTTCACATTTTGGGGGACATATTAAACTATGACATTTTTTTCACTTTTTGGGCAGCATACTAAACAATGATGTTTTTTTCCACATTTTGGGCGACATACTAAACTATGACCTTTTTTTCACATTTTGGGCGAGATACTATAAACCATGACGTTTTGTCATATTTTGGACGACATACCAAAGTATGACTTTTTTCCACTTTTTGGGCGACATACTAAAGTATGGCGCTTTAGTCACATTTGGAGGACATACTAAACAATGATGTTTTGTCATATTTTGGATGACAGACTAAACTGACTTTTTTTACATTTTGGGCATCATTTTAAAGTATGACGTTTTTGTCACATTTAGACGACATACTAAACTATGACGTTTTTCCACTTTTTGGGCGACATACTAAAGTATGGCGCTTTAGTCACATTTTGGACGACATACTAAACTATGATGTTTTGTCATATTTTGGGCGTTATATTAAAGTATGATGTTTTGTCATATTTTGGACAACATACTGAAGTATGCCTTTTTTCTTCACATTTTGGACAACGTACTAAGCTACAATGTTGTTGACACAATGAAGCAGGGAAAACCTGGAGCATACGGCTGTGAGCCAGGTTCGAACCTGTGTCACCGCTACAGTCCTGTTTATAAGTCACGTTCACATCCAGTTAAGCTACCGGAGCACCTTATTCAACTTGCTGGACCACATACTAGATTATGAAGTTTCTTTCCCACATTTTAGGCGACATACTAAACTATGACCTTTTATTTCACATTTTGGACAACATATTAAACTATGACGTTTTTTTCACTTTATGGGCGACACACTAAACTATGACTTTTTTCACATTTTGGGCGACATACTAAACTATGATGTTTTTGTCACATTTTGGATGACAGACTAAACTATGACTTTATTTTTACATTTTGGGCATCATTTTAAAGTATGACATTTTTGTCACATTTTGGACAACATACTAAACTATGACTTTTTTTTCACATTTTAGGCGACATACTAAACTATGACGTTTTTTTTCCACATTTTGTACGACATACTAAACTATGATGTTTTTTTCACATTTTGGACGACATACTAAACTATGACGTTTTTTTCCACATTTTGTACGACATACTAAACTATGACTTTTTTTCCACATTTTGTACGACATACTAAACTATGACGTTTTTTTCACATTTTGGACGACATACTAAACTATGACGTTTTTTTCACATTTTGGACGACATACTAAACTATGGCCTTTTTTTTTCATTTTGGACGACATACTAAACTATGACCTTTTTTCACATTTTGGACGACATGCTAAACTATGACTTTTTTTCACATTTTGGGCGACATACTAAAGTATGACGTTTTTTTCACTTTTTGGGCGACATGCTAAACTATGACGTTTTTTTCACATTTTAGGCGACATACTAAACTATGACCTTTTTTCACATTTTGGATGACATATTAAACTATGACGTTTTTTCACTTTTGGGCGACATGCTAAACTATGACTTTTTTTCACATTTTGGACGACATACTAAAGTATGACGTTTTTGTCACATTTTGGATGACAGACTAAACTATGACCTTTTTTTACATTTTGGGCATCATTTTAAAGTATGACATTTTTGTCACATTTTGGACAACATACTAAACTAAGATTTTTTTTCACATTTTAGGCGACATACTAAACTATGACTTTTTCACATTTTGGGCGACATACTAAACTATGATGTTTTTGTCACATTTTGGATGACAGACTAAACTATGACCTTTATTTACATTTTGGGCATCATTTTAAAGTATGACATTTTTGTCACATTTTGGACAACATACTAAACTATGACTTTTTTTCACATTTTGGACGACATACTAAACTATGACCTTTTTTCACATTTTGGACGACATATTAAACTATGACGTTTTTTTCACATTTTGGGCGACATGCTAAACTATGACTTTTTTCACATTTGGGCGACATACTAAAGTATGACGTTTTTTTTCACTTTTGGGCGACATGCTAAACTATGACGTTTTGTCACATTTTGGGCGACATACTAAAGTATGACGTTTTTGTCACATTTTGGATGACAGACTAAACTATGACTTTTTTTTACATTTTGGGCACCATTTTAAAGTATGACATTTTGTCACATTTTGACAACATACTAAACTAAGACTTTTTTCACATTTTAGGCGACATACTAAACTATGACCTTTTTTCACATTTTGGACGACATACTAAAGTATGACGTTTTTTTCACATTTTGGACGACATACTAAACCTATGATGTTTTTTTTCATTTTGGATGACATACTAAACTATGACGTTTTTTTCACATTTTGGACGACATACTAAACGATGGCCTTTTTTTTTCATTTTGGACAACATACAAAACTATGACCCTTTTTTTCGCATTTTGGGCAACATATTAAGCTACAATGTTGTTGACACAATGACCAGCAGGGGAATACCCTGGAGGCACATTGCCCGTGACGCCTACAAACAACCAGATGTCACCCGTTCGAACCTGTGTCACCGCTACAGTCCTGTTTATACAGTCCACGCTCACATCCAGGTTGAGCTACCTGGGGTCCACCCTATGCAACTCGGACTGGACGACATACAACATAGATTTAATGAAATTTTCTTTCACCACATTTTGGCGACGGACATACGTAAACTATGACATCTTTTTTCACCATTTTGGACAACATACTAGAAACTAAACTTTTTTTTCACATTTAGGGACACACTATGACGTTTTTTTCCACATTTTGTCGGACATACGGTAAACTATTGATGTTTTTTCACACTTTTGGACGACATATAAACTATGACGGTTTTTTTTCATTTTGGGACGACATACTAAACTATGACGTTTTTTTCACATTTGGGCGAACATATTAAACCTATGACATTTTTTCACTTTTGGGCAACATACTAAACAATGGTTTTTTTTCCAGCATTTGGGACGGATAAACATGGCCTTTTTTTTTTCATTTGCGACGACATACTAAAACTATGACGGTTTTTTCACATTTGGACGACAACTAAACTATGACGTTTTTTTTCAACATTTTGGGCGACATATTAAACTATGACATTTTTTTCACTTTTTGGGGCAACATAACTAAACAAGATATTTTTTTCCACATTTTGGGCGACATACTAAAACTATGACCTTTTTTTTCACATTTTGGGCGAGAATACCAATAACCATACGTTTTGTCATATTTTGGACGACATACAAAGTATGACTTTTTTTTTCAAATTTTGGACGACTTTTTTCCACTTTTTGGGCGACATACTAAACTATGATGTTTTTGTCATATTTTGGACGACATACTGAAGTATGACTTTTTTTCACATTTTGGACAACGTACGAAACTATGAAATTTTTTCACATTTTGGGCAACATACTAAGCTGCAATTGTTGTTGACAACAATGAAGCAGGGAAACCTGGAACATACGGCCGTGAGCCAGGTTCGAACCTGTGTCACCGCTACAGTCCTGTTTACAAAGTCACATTCACATCCAGTTGAGCTACCTGGGTACCTTATTCAACTTGCTTGGACGACATACTAGATTATGGAGTTTCTTTCCCACATTTTGGACGACAAACGAAACTATGACATTTTATGTCACATTTTGGACAACTACTAACCGAAGATTTTTTTCACATTCTTGGGCGACATACTAAAGTATGACCTTTTTTTGTCACATTTGTGATGACAGACTAAACTATGACGTTTTTTCACATTTTGGGCGACATATAAACTATGACGCTTTTTTTTTCACATTTTGGGGACATATAAAACTATGACATTTTTTCACTTTTTGGGCAGCATACTAAACAATGATGTTTTTTTTTCACATTTTGGGCCGACATACTAAACTATGACTTTTTTTCACATTTTGGGCGAGATACTATAAACCATGACGTTTTGTCATATTTTGGCGACATAACCAAAGTTATGACTTTTTCCACTTTTTTGGGCGACATACTAAAGTATGGCGCTTTAGTCACATTTTGGAGGACATACTAAACAATGATGTTTGTCATATTTTGGATGACAGACTAAACTGACTTTTTTTACATTTTGGGCATCATTTTAAAGTATGACGTTTTTGTCACATTTAGACGACATACTAAACTATGACGTTTTTCCCACTTTTTGGGCGACATACTAAAGTATGGCGCTTTAGTCACATTTTGGACGACATACTAAACTATGAATGTTTTGTCATATTTTGGGCGTTATATTAAAGTATGATGTTTTTGTCATATTTGGACAACATACTGAAAGTATGACTTTTTTTTTCACATTTTGGACAACGTACTAAAGCTACAATGTTGTTGACACAATGAAGCAGGGAAAACCTGGAGCATACGGCTGTGAGCCAGGTTCGAACCTGTGTCACCGCTACAGTCCTGTTTATAAGTCACGTTCACATCCAGTTAAGCTACCGGAGCACTTATTCAACTTCTGGACCACAATACTAGATTATGAAGTTTCTTTCCACATTTTAGGCGACATACTAAACTATGACCTTTTATTTCACATTTTGGACAACATATTAAACTATGACGTTTTTTTCACTTTATGGGCGACACCACTAAACTATGACTTTTTTCACCATTTTGGCGACATACTAAACTATGATGTTTTTGTCACATTTTGGATGACAGACTAAACTATGACTTTATTTTTACATTTTGGGCATCATTTAAAGTATGACATTTTGTCACATTTGGACAACATACTAACTATGACTTTTTTTTCACATTTTAGGCGACATACTAAACTATGAACGTTTTTTTTCCACATTTTGTACGACATACTAAACTATGATGTTTTTTTCAACATTTTGGACGACATACTAAACTATGACGTTTTTTTCCACATTTGTACGACATACTAAACTATGACTTTTTTTCCACATTTTGTACGACATACTAAACTATGACGTTTTTTTCACATTTGGACGACATACTAAACTATGACGTTTTTTCACTTTTGGACGACATACTAAACTATGGCCTTTTTTTTTCATTTTGGACGACATACTAAACTATGACCTTTTTTCACATTTTGGACGACATATTAAACTATGACGTTTTTTTCACATTTTGGGCGACATGCTAAACTATGACTTTTTTCACATTTTGGGCGACATACTAAAGTATGACGTTTTTTTTCACTTTTTGGGCGACATGCTAAACTATGACGTTTTTTTTCACATTTTAGGCGACATACTAAACTATGACCTTTTTTTTCACATTTTGGACGACATGCTAAACTATGACTTTTTTTCACATTTTGGACGACCATACTAAAGTATGACGTTTTTGTCACATTTTGGAATGACAGACTAAACTATGACCTTTTTTACATTTTGGGCATCATTTTAAAGTATGACATTTTTGTCACATTTTGGACAACATACTAAACTAAGATTTTTTTCACATTTTAGGCGACATACTAAACTATGACTTTTTTCACATTTTGGGCGACATACTAAACTATGATGTTTTTGTCACATTTTGGATGACAGACTAAACTATGACCTTTTATACATTTGGGGCATCATTTTTAAAGTAGTGGACATTTTTGTCACATTTTGGACAACCATACTAAACTAAGATTTTTTCACATTTTAGGGCGAGCTAACTAAACGTATGACTTTTTTTTTCACAATTTGGGCGAACGATACCTAAAGTATGAACGGTTTTTGTCACATTTTGGCATGACAGGACCTAACTATGAACTTTTTTTTTATTATCTTTGGGCACCATTTTAAAGTATGACATTTTTGTCACATTTGGACAACATACCTAAACTAACGACTTTTTTCACATTTTAGGCCGACATACTAACTTGACCTTTTTTTCCACCATTTTGGACGACATACTAAAGTATGACGGGTTTTTTTTCCACCATTTTGGACGCACATACTAAACTATGTGTTTTTTTTCATTTTGGGAATGACATACATAAACTAATGACGTTTTTTTCCACATTTTGGGACGACATAATTAAACCTATGACGTTTTTTTTCCACATCTTTGGACGACATACTAAACTATGACGTTCTTTTCTTTCACATTTGGGCGACATACTAAAGTATGACGTTTTTGTCACATTTGGATGACAGACTAAACATGACTTTTTTTTACATTTTGGGCATCATTTTAAAGTATGACATTTTGTCACATTGGACAACATACTGAATTATGACTTTTCACATTTTGGACGACATACTAAACTATTACCTTTTTTTTTCGCATTTGGGCAACATACTAAGCTACGATGTTGTTCAACAATGAAGCAGGGAAAACCTGGAACACATTGCCGTGAGCCGAGTTTTCGAACCTGTGTCACCGCTACAGTCCTGTTTATAAGTCACGCTCACATCCAGTTGAGCTCGGGGCACCCTATGCCTATGCAACTTGCTGGACGACATACTAGATTATGAAGTTTCTTTCCCACATTTTGGACAACATACTTAACTGAGACTTTTTTCACATTTTGGACAACATACTAAACTGAGACTTTTTTTTCACATTTTTGGCGACACACTAAACTATGACGTTTTTTTTTCCACGACATACTAAACTATGACGTTTTTTCCAACCCATTTCTTGGCCACGACATACTACCAACTATGACGTTTTTTAAATTCATACGCGACCTACTAAACTATGACGCTTTTTATCAAGCATTTTGGAGCAACATACTGAACTTATGACAATTTTTTTTCACCAGTCTTGCCGACGGACATACTAAGCTACCGATCGTTGTTGGACACAATGAAGCAGGGAAAAACCCTGGAACACCATTGCTATGAGGCCGGGTCGAACCTGTGTCACCCTGCCACAGTTCCTGTTTACTAAAGTGCAACGCTCAGCAATCCAGTTGAGCTTAACCCTGGGCACCTGATGCCAACTTGCTGGAACGACCATACTAGATTATGAAGTTTCTTTCCCACAATTTGGACAACATACTAAACTATGACTTTTTTTCACATTTTGGACAACATACTAAACTAAGACTTTTTTTCACATTTTAGGCGACACACTAAACTATGACTTTTTTTCATTTTGGACGACATACTAAACTATGGCCTTTTTTTTTTCATTTTGGATGACATACTAAACTATGACGTTCTTTTTCACATTTTGGATGACATACTAAACTATGACCTTTTTCACATTTTGGACGACATATTAAACTATGACGTTTTTTTCACTTTTTGGGCGACATGCTAAACTATGACTTTTTTTTTCACATTTTGGACAACATACTAAACTAAGACTTTTTTTCACATTTTAGGCGACACACTAAACTATGACGTTTTTTTTCATTTGGACGACATACTAAACTATGACTTTTTTTTCATTTTGGACGACATACTAAACTATGACGTTTTTTTTCATTTTGGACGACATACTAAACTATGACGTTTTTTTTCATTTTGGACGACATACTAAACTATGACTTTTTTTCACGTTTTGGACGACATACTAAACTATGGCCTTTTTTTCATTTTGGATGACATACTAAACTATGACGTTTTTTTCACTTTTTGGGCGACATGCTAAACTATGACTTTTTTTCACATTTTGGACGACATACTAGAAAGTATCGAGCGTTTTTGTCACTATTTTGGGTTGACAGACTAAAACTATGACCTTTTTTTAACATTTTGGCATCATTTTTAAGTATGACATTATTTGTCACATTTGCGAACAACATACTGACAGTTGACTTTTTCACATTTTGGGATCCACATACTTAACTATACCTTTTTTTTTCGCATCTTGGGCGACATAGGAGAGCTGCAATATGTTGGTGGACACAATAGAGAGCGGGAAAAACCTGGAACACCATTGCCATGGAACCGAGTTCTCGAACCTGGGTCACCGCTACAGTCCTGTTTATAATGTGCACGACTGCCACGAGTCCATTTGTAGCTACCTGGGCTCCCTATGCAAACTTGCCTGGAGACGTACTAGATTATGAAGTTTCGTTCCACATTTTGGACGACATTACTAAACTAATGACGTTTTTTTCACATTTTGGACGAACATACTAAACTATGACGTTTTTTTATTTAGGCGAACACACTAAACATGACTTTTTCCACATTTTGTACGACATACTAAACTATGACGTTTTTTTTCATTTTGGACGACTAGTAAACCATGACGTTTTTTTCACATTTTGGACGACATACTAAACTATGGCCTTTTTTTTTCATTTTGGGCGAGATACTATAAACCATGACGTTTTGTCATATTTTGGACGACATACAAAACTATGACTTTTTTCCCACTTTTGGGCGACATACTAAAGTATGGCGCTTTAGTCACATTTTGGACGACATACTGAACTATGATGTTTTGTCATATTTTGGGCGTTATATTAAAGTATAATGTTTTGTTCATATTTTGGACGACATACGAAACTATGAATTTTTTTTCACATTTTGGCAGCATACTAAGCTGCAATGCTGTTGACACAAATGAGCAGGGGAAACTGGAACACATTGCCATGAAGCCGGGTCGAACCTGTGTCACCGCTACAGTTCTGTTTATAAGTCACGCTCACATCCAGTTGAGCTACCTGGGCACCCGATGCAACTTGCTGGGACGACCATCTAAAGTAATGAAGTTTTTTTTTTCACATATTGGGCGACAAACTAACTTTTGTGTGTCCTAGAATTTCTAAAAGTCAGAATGGGGGCAGAGCCTTCAGTTATCAGGCGCCTCTCCTGGGAACTGCTCCCAGTTGGGTCGGGAGGCAGACACCCCTCTCTATTTTAAGACCAGGCTTAAAATGTTCCTTTTTGACAAATCTTATAGTTAGGCTGACTGGGTGACCCACAGGGGTTCGGCTTGTGTCTTCATTTGCACAGCTGACTCCCTCTTGGACGTCCCTTCGTTCTGCCCCTAGTCATGCTGCTATAGGCCTAGGCTGCTGGGGGACTTTTCTTGACACACTGAGCCCTTCTCTATCTACCTTTACATTTAATATGTTATACCGTTATTGCATTACATTCACTGTGTTTCCCCCTGTGCTATTTCTCCGAGTGTCCCTGGTCCCAGAGCTGGATGCTTCAGATCTGTGGTCGATGTTCCACCAACTGGTCTAGTCTTCACCATGTCCACTGTGGGATGCTGCTGCTGACCTTCCTCCAGCTCTCTGCTTCCAGCTCCCCTTTTCCACCAGTCAACTCTGCATCGCCCTCACTATACTTGTTATGCTAACTTACATACTGTTTGAATTTTACTGCTAGCTATATATGGAGTATGTTTAATGTCAGAGCCGTACATCATAAGAGTAAACTATGAGTCAGTTTTCAATGTTAGCTTATACTTTGTTTGTGTCACATATCTTGTCATACATGTATCCAAATGTGTGTTGTGTTTTTCCGTGCTTCCCACCCCTCCCTCTTCTAAAAGAGGGAGGGGAGGCGTCATACTAAAGTATGACGTTTTTTTCACATTTTGGACGACATACTAAACTCGATGAGCCCTCAGTAGAGGGCAGAACCACGCCCTCTGCTGGCGAAAACCCTGTCCTCCCTATACAACTGATGGCAATATGTATCAATTTTTATCATTGTACGTATCTCCCTCCCTACTTGATCTGCGGACCTGTAACTCCACAACTGAGCAGGGCACCTTAGACTGATCTTATGTGCCAAGTTTGATTATCCTGACTTCAGCGGTTGCAGAGATATCGGACCGGACATAGCCACATACATACATACATACATACATACATACATACATACTTACCCAGCCAGATACCACACCGAATGCAATAACCCCGCCGACATACCCGTTGGGCTTGGTTAACTATTACGCTTTAGTCACATTTTGGACGACATACTAAACTATGACTTTTTTTTCACATTTTGGGCGTCATATTAAAGTATGACGTTTTTGTCATATTTTGGATGACATACTAAAGTATGACTTTTTTTTCACATTTTGGACAACATACTAAACTATGACTTTTTCACAATATACTAATGTATGACCTTTTTTTCACATTTGAGCGACATACTAAACTATGACTTTTTTTCACATTTTGGGCGACATGCTAAACTGACATTTTTTCACATTTTGGATGACATACTGAGCTACAATGTGGACTCAATGAAGCAAGGAAAACCTGGGACACATGGCCGTGACCCGGGTTTGAACCTGTGTCACCGCTACAGTCTTGTTTATAAGTCACATTAACATCCAGCTGAGCTGCCTGGGCACCTCATTCAACTTGCTGGACGACATACTAGATTATGAAGTTTCTTTCCCACATTTTGGACGACATACTAAACTATGACGTTTTGTCACATTTTGGACGACATCCTAAACTATGACATTTTTGTCACATTTTGACGACATACTAAACAATGACTTTTTTTCACATTTTGGGCGACATATTAAAGTTTGACGTTTTGTCACATTTTGTACGACATACTAAACTCTGACGTTTTTGTGACATTTTGGACGACATACTAAACTATGACTTTTTTTTCACATTTTGGACAACATACTAAACTCTGACTTTTTTCACTTTTTGGGCGATATACTAATGTATGACCTTTTTTTCACATTTTGGGCGACATACTAAACTATGACGCTTTAGTCACATTTTGGATGACATACTAAACTATGACTTTTGTCACATTTGGGCGACATGCTAAACTATGACATTTTGTCACATTTTGGGCGACATGCTAAACTATGACTTCTTTTCACATTTTGGGTGACATACTAATGTATGACATTTTTTTCACATTTTGGGCAAAATACTGAACTGTGACATTTTTAGCTACAATGTGGACACAATCAAGTAAGGAAAACCTGGGACACATGGCCATGAGCCAGATTTGAACCTGTGTCACCACCACAGTCTTGTTTATAAGGCACGTTAACATCCAGTTGAGCTACCTGGGCACCTCATTCAACTTGCTGGACGACATACTAGATTATGAAGTTTCTTTCCCACATTTTTGGACAACATACTGAACTATGATGTTTTTTTCACATTTTGGACGACATACTAAACTATGACTTTTTTTCTATTTTGGACGACATACTAAACTATGATTTTTTTTAAATGTTTTGGACAACACACTAAATTATGACGTATTTGTCATATTGTTGATGGCATACTGAGCTATGAGTTTTAAAAAATATTTTGAACATGCTAAACTATGACTTCTTTGTCATATTTTGAGCAACATACTAAACTATGACGTTATTTTTCACATTTTGGATGACATGGTTTGAGGTTGAAAGGCTATAAAAAGGGAAAGCTAGGGGGAGAATACATTTTATTAGCACAATATGAAACACAGTATGATGTGTAGAAATGAAAAATAAAATAAAAATAATGGGTCTATTATATAGAGAATATATTTTTGATGGGTCATCCCAAATATTTGAATGTAAAAATACAATTTTTTATTTATGTTAAAATATTAAAATATATGTCTATAAACATCAGATAAAGTTTAGTTTTTCATCTAATTTTTGTGGGATTTTAATTGCTTTTAATTACTACATTATTTTATATTACTATTTTATTATTTTTAGTATTTTATTTTTTATGTTTAATTACTATATAACTTATATTATTTATTATAAACTCACATCATAAAAAACTATGGGGTTTCGATCTCAATATTAAAATTTTACTACGTCCAGCTGTGACTCCAATCCTATTTTCTTATTCGAAAGAACATTAAAACAGCAGCTGTTATTTTATATCTTCCATATAAATAACGGGGATGTGACTAAATAGAAACCTAAATGTTCGGGCATATCTCGCCCTACAGGTCTCTGTCGTGCGTTTCTCCGGTGTTGAGTTTCTTCACCAGATGATGCTGTGGCGGCGCGCAGCAGCACACAGCAGCCTTTGCGTGAGATGAAGTGACGCACAGCAGCGGCAGAGATGATCCGCACCGCTGGATCTGAGCGTCCGTCCACGGTGGAATCATGAGGTCCGCAGTAGTAGCAGCAAATACCGAGTGAGGCTGAAATGACGGGACCGCTACGTTGTTTCCAAGCGCATTCCGCAGCATCTGGTTCTCGGTGAGGAAGCGGCGCGTCGTCGTCAGGAAACCTTCCTGGACATGGACGGAGGGACTGCGGAACCGGGGGATGACGGGAGCGAGGCAGCGGCCGCCGGCCTCTGTCTGCAGCTAGACTTCGGGGACACCGGTTCGTATGTCTTTCGCTAGAAAACAAACCACAAAACAGTGGTTATTTTTATGGTCTTATTTAAAGCCAGCAGCTAGTGGCAGGAGCTGCACTGAGGAGAGGAAGTTGGACCTGAGTGGGCAGCATCCTACCCTGCAATTGCACTCTATGTTAAAGCAGCATACTTTAAAGGTTAGATGACATTTATTTTTCCACCAAGACACGGAAAAAATAAGCTGGTTAGAGGAACAAAGCTGTGGGAATGAATAATAAATGGCTTGGTTAGATAACAGTGTCAGGATTCCAGTCAGTGGTGCTCAGCTGTAAATGTCAGTGGCTCACTGCAGGTTGGCACAAATACAAGGTCGGTCCACATTAGAGATGTGTGCTCACAGTCCCACTAGACCTGCTGCACACGAGCTGGGATCATTATTATTATGACTGTTTAGCCTGAGTGACTGTGGAGCTGTTTGTGTACATGTATACACAGGATTTATAGTCACTTTTGCATGACAATAAGGGCTACTGATCTTCGCTTGGTAAACATCCGGTGATCTCTCAGGTGTCACTTTGTTCCTCTCCTCTGCTTCTGTGTGTCGCCATAAGTCTTACCATCTCTCTTGTCCTCTTCAGGGCTAAATCTGAAGAGTGCCTTACGTAATCTGATGTGGAATTATAACATAAATCACACACTAATCCCTTGTATCAATTCCAACCACCGCCGTGGATGTCGTTGCTACAAACACGACGTGGCAAGCATGACATGTTGATGCTATTTATGCGGAAATGTTGCAGAAAAGAAAGCAGATGTGATTCACATTAGTTTAGCATTTCCAGCAAGTTGTCTTTGCATGTGCATGCTCACACACACACACACACACGGTTACAGTAGATGTTTGTGCACGGATGATTATTATTAAGTCCTGCAGATTATACTTGTAGGCAGAAAGCCTCTGGGCATCAAAATCTACTCCTGTGTTTAGTGTCACATTAATGTCACAGCAACAGGCCGCCATTTTCTCAGCTGATAAAGGAGAGATCTAATCCTCTTTGCTATAACACACATGCACAGGCCTTAAGGCATATTTCTCTTAACGCTGACAGAAAATTCCTTACAAGATGTGAGCTTTCAGTAAGTGTACATTTCCTTCGTGTCTTAACTCCTAACACAAAATAAATTCCCTCACAGGTAGCCCACAACTAATCACAAACGATATGAGGAGTTTGTCCTGTTTGTTGCTTGCAGCTCAATGACACATTATTCTGGCCTGACCTTAATCCCACAGAGACACTCTGTGTGTGTCTGCCTGTCCGAGGATGCTCCTGTCTATTGTTCTGCCTGACAGCTTTGTTGCAGTATTAATCTGCTGGTTGCAGGTGTGGGCAGCCTGCAGAAAGACAGAAAGACATGCCATTTAGTTCTGTCACTTCTCAAAATGATCTACAAACACAGACAAACTAAGAAACCTGTGAAATTAGGAACATCGGTTCACTTTTGGAGCTGTACAGCGGCTCGGTGGTTAGCACTGTCGCCTTGCAGCTAGAAGATCTCCAGTTCCTGGCATGGGCCTAGGATCTATCTACATGGAGTTTGCATGTTCTCCCTGCACATGCGTGGGTTTTCACCGGATTTCTCCCACATTCCAAAAATGTGCAGAGGTTAATCTGTGATTTTTACATTGTCCGTAGGTGTGAATGTGCTTGTTTGCCTCTATGTGTAGCCCTGCGACCCTAATGAGGATTAAACGGTGTATAGATAATGGACGGATGGATATTCACTTTTGTTTATGTAGTTGCATGCAGAATTTTGTGGGTGTTTTTTCATCCTTATCTTAGTACAATTTATCTCCTCTTTGATTTTTTTTCCATGCACACAAATCTTATCCCTTCTGCTTTTTAGGAACTACACAACAGTGATATCTGCCAGTTATTCAGGCCACCCCATGAGCAGTTTCAGCATCAACATCTCGATATTTGCATGTCCAACCGTTGCATCATTGTAAGGGAAATGTAAAGTAAGCAATTTAACTCACATTGTGCAACAACTTTCTAATTTTCAAGAGAAATTTGTCTGATAGAAAGTAATTTCCTCTGATTTAAAGGTTCTTGAATACACTGGGATTATTTTGTAACTTCATCATACAACACTGAGTTTGTCGACATGCAGGTTCCAAATGTACAGCAAAATGTGGAAAGGACAGAAGAGAAACACTAAAAAGCAAGATGTGGGGTGCAAAAAATTAATGCAGTGGCAGTTGTATGGAAATATTTCAGTTACAGAAAGGATGATGTTGGAAAAAATAGGTACTCAGTTAGCAGTGTCTTACAATTGTTGCCACCACATGAGGCAAAACAATTAATTTGTCTGCTGATTTATACCAGCACCACAAAGCTCCGCATGATGAGTGCACAGTCAGAACTGAATGCCATCCAAAGCAAAGAACAGTTTGGATGCATTTGACAGTCTTACACCATACGACAATTGTTCTAAATGGCCTTTATTAGCTTTATAACTTGTTTTGTTAAATTTTTGATGGAGATGTACTCAACTAAAAAGCATTCTAATCATTCAAAAATGATTCATTCCTTCCTTTCCAAATAGCATTAATGAAGTCATCTGGTGAAAATCCCTGTATTGTTATATCGCAATATATATTACATAAAAACTAAATATTACACTGTCAGTTTTTGGCAATATCATGTAGTCCTAGTCCTAATTAAAACATCTGACCTTTTATTAAATGAATAGTCAATAAATTTTGTAAAGACATTATGAGAGGAGGAATCTTGTGATGATCTCGTACCTTTTTCTGCATTGCCATCGTGAGGTTCACATTTGTGGTTTTGAATGAAATGTGTCAAAAACTATGAATTGCCACGTGAGCTGGTGCATACATTTCTGTCCTCCACATGCTGCTAACTCTGCTGTGGTCAGTGCAGACTCTTATTACTGTTGTTGCCTTTGTAAAGCAGTAAAAAAAAGTCAAAGTAGGGGTACTTGTATGGTCCATAGAGCCAGAGGACAATACCAAGCTTCTGTTATCAGGATCAAATATGCTGTATGCTTGCCTGCACCTTGTCATTTATATTGTTCTCAGAATTTTTGCACTTACTGACCTGTCAGAGAAGTTATTATCTTGTTGTATATAAACTGTTATTGTGCTTTGTGATGCTTTAGTGGCAGCAACATCTGCCACAGTGTGTGCTGAGTACTTTAACATGGCTTAAAGATTCATTATCTCAGCTCTGCCAGCAGCGCATTCCTAATCTTCATCCTCATACCAACTGAAAGTTAGCGTGATGATGACGCTGAAAACCGAGTAGTTTGCGGTACTGTGAAGCTCTGTGAAGTGTCCCTTTTTTTTCGATCACTTCCTTCCTGTTCCTTCATCCTCTTAAACAGACACAGTCCAGTGGTGTGCTGTATGTCGGTTGGAAAGATTCTTCCTAATCCTTGCGTGTGATTGGTTGATCTTGTGATCCGTAGACCTCTGCCAATGACAGCACTCAGATTAGGAGAAAGTCAATCCAATAGAGTTTTTAACGTTCTCCGAGCAAATCTCACTGATCCAGGAATAGAAAACACTGGCTGCACACAGCGGTCGTCTGACTACTGAATGTCAGTTTGGTTTGGTCAGTTTTGCAGAATTTTTTTTCCTTTTGGGATTATCAAAGGGTTGGTAACCTGTAGTGCCTGAACTCTTCTGCTGGTGAGTTAACCACCAATTTATTTAGAAGAAGGTAAAGGAAAGTTGCAAGATTATCTATTAGATGCTAAAGGTGCAATAAATGTAAAATGAAAGGGAACTGAACTAGGGGGATGAGAATCTGGATGTTTACAATCACAAGGTCTACTACTAGATCAAAGGAGCTCTACGGATGAAGTTTGTAGAGTTTACACGTACACCTTGATTTAAGTTTAAATTGTTTATTATACTGTGTCATGCACTTATGATCTATATACAGTGCCTATAAAAAGTATTCGCCCCCAGTTGGAAGTTTTCTACTTTTCTTGCTTTTCAATAAGGAATCGTGGTCAAGACTTTATTAAAAACAACACCATTTGCAAGTCTGTAGTTTAATTTCCATGAGCTCTTTTCAACAGTTGCTTTGTGTTTGTCATTCTCCTATAAAGTTCTGAGCGTTGTAGAAAAGATAACAGCAGTTATATGCACAGTCTCTCCTATCTTAGCTACTGAATCTTTAACTCCTGCAAAGGAGTCACAGGTATCTTGGTGACTTCCCTTACTTTTCTGTCTCATTTTTGCTTGGTCATTCAGTCTTTTGGAGCTGGCCTGTTCTAGGTATATTTATGCATGTGTCATATTCCTTCCATTTCTTAAGGATGGATTTAACTGCACTATAGGGGATATTCAGTGACTTGAAAATGTCCCTGTATCCATCCTCTGATGTGTGCTTTCTACTAAGCTTTTCACAGAATTGCTTAGGATGTTTTTGTGTCTGCATGTTGTAGTTATAGCCAGAGGTACTGATTCACCAGTGGAGCTTCCAGATACAGGTGTCTTTATACTAAAATCATTTGAGACACATTCACTGCACTCAGATGATTTCCATTTCAACACCGGTTGGCTGCACTTGTGATAAATTAGATGAGTTTCATTGAAGAAAGTGAATGCTTATGCCATCACTTATTTTATATTTGTAATCAATTGACACGAAAGAGTCTTCTTCTGTAAATTTATGTCTATAAATAAATAATAATAATAATATTTCAATTAAATTGACCATAATTTAGTGCTGAAAAGCAATAACAAATGGAAATTTCCAGGAGTTGGTGAATACATTTCATAGGCGCTGGAGCTACATTCAGCATTCAGTTAGAACCCGTAGCCTTATGAGGTAGAAACCACATTATTGCTATTGCTAAATCTAGCATACCCTGCTAAACCACTAACTCATGCTAAATAATGTACTCACTTCTTAACCTGTTCCTCCTGCATGTCTCCTTATGTCTCTGTCTACAGATTCAGCCAGGAAGGCTCAAATAGCAGAGGTGAGAGGCTACTTCACTGTAGACACCATCCATCACCTGTCTCTGTGACTTTCTTCCTCCCATTCCCTTCTTTTGTCTGTCTTGGCTTGCTGCATGGTTCAATTTGACATTATCTAAGTAAATAAAATATGCAGTACCTACATTACATTTGCTTGTGCCTTTTCTTTCCCTGTGGCAGATGCCGTCCCCATTTGGAGCAGGCCAAGCTCATGAGAAGAAGATTGGTCACAGGAGGGTCGATGCCTCTGGAGAAACAACATATAAGAAGGTTTTCTTTTTTACTTTCTTCGTCTTTTGTCTCAAAATCATTTTTTAGGCTTTCTCAGCATGGTTTCATGCACTATTCTCCACCCACACCTTACTCTGTTATTCTTCTCTTTGTTCTCCGCCTCCAGACCACCTCCTCTGCCTTGAAAGGGGCTATCCAGTTGGGTATTGGATACACTGTCGGTAATCTCAGCTCCAAGCCTGAGAGAGATGTTCTCATGCAGGATTTCTACGTGGTTGAAAGCATCTTCTTCCCCAGGTGTGTTTGCACGAGTTGATGTGCTCGCATGTGTGAAGTGTCCAATGTAATCTTTCATCTTCTTGTACTCATTCAGTGCTTCTTTACTCCATACAGTGAAGGCAGCAACCTCACACCAGCCCACCACTTCCCAGACTTCAGGTTTAAAACCTACGCCCCTGTGGCCTTTCGCTACTTCAGAGAGCTGTTTGGGATCCGACCAGATGACTACCTGGTGAGATACTTACTCTTTGTTATCTGGTCAGTGTTAGCCCAGTGCATTAGCATCAGCTCTAAAGAAGATTTTTAAAATTTTTGCTGAACTTTCCGTCCCTTGCTTTGGGGGATCTTCTTGTAATATACTGGGCCCCATAAAATCAAGAAACTATAATATTATTCATATAGCTATCGTCAGTTGGGGGCAGAATATGTGCTTATTTTCTCAACCAGTTATCAGAAATTAGCTATTAGAATATATTATTTCCATTTTTCTTTCCTTTGATAATAACAGCGTTATAATAACTTGTCATTTCATTAACCTGTTCTTGTATTTACACAAAGAACTATGCCAAAAATATTTTATGTTGACAAAAATAATGTCTTAATGTCATTATTCAATAACAATAAAGAGCTTATAATCAAATTTAGTTACATTTAATACTAATCTAATATATTCTGTATTCTATATATTCTCATAGTAGATTGAAAAATTAATATTAAAGAAAAACCGTGATGATAATATGAACCTCATTAAACAAGCTCAGAGATCTAAAAAACATTTTGCTTTATTTAGTTTAATGTAATAATGCCATAGTAATCGTGCTGTATGATGCACCATGATGTACACTAAATACAGACGTGTGTGAAGTTCTCTCTGCAAGCATTCGCCTCAGATCAGTGGAGTGATCAAAGAAAAACACGCTCAGATCTCTGCTGCTCTGTGGATGATCATTAAGCATCCACACACATAAAAGGAAAACTGTGCACACGCAAGCACACAATGGCACACTGTTGCACACACCTTTGCATTTTGTGCATGCCAGGGTTCACGCACACCCACATGTGCAGTGCACTGAGCAACCCACTTAAGCTCACGTTCTACCTTTGCCAGAGGGAGATTAGCAGACTAAAGCTTTCTTTTTTAAATTCCATGTAGTGGCTGCAGACAGTCAGAGTAGCTTGTGTTTGTGTCTGTGTGTGTTTGTGTTGCTGGGGGAGAGCTGGAGTATTAGTAAATTGCATTTTGTTGACTAAGCTGTAGAAAATTGAATTACTTTGTCAGACAGTTAAACTACAAGCAATGGACACTCAGCTGAAAGCTCTATTTACGTACAAGGTTCTAATGGCTGCACGTCACTAGCAGATATTTAGTGTAAATTGAAGTCTGCTGATGCTAATGGAGTTCATGTTGGGTACATGTGCAGTTTAATATGGTTAGCTTTAGTTAAATTTGATTTACCACAGGATTAAGGAATGTCAAGAAGTGTTAAATGCAACATTTTCACAGTTATGGCGTTAACTTCACTGCAGTGATGAAGTCAGCAGTCTTTACATGCTTGCACTTCTAAAACAAAGCTTCATTTTTGGTGCTGATGAGCATGACATGTGAGTGGGTAGATGTATGAGTCTGTAGCAATGGACCAAAGAAGTGAGAAATCGAGAATGACTGCAAACAAGCATGAAACAAACATCTAGCATAACATGAAATTACAGAAATTGTAAGATTATTCATTCAAAACAGGCAACACAAGCATAACAAAATGAATCAGAGCTCAGTTCTGTTTGACGTTGAAACAATCCTTTCAGATTGTGGTTTAGATTGCCACACCTGAGGCAGGATACCATGCTACATTCTAATCTGTTTGTTGTCTGTCACTGTCTAGTATTCTCTATGTAATGAGCCACTGATTGAATTGACGAATCCAGGAGCGAGTGGATCCATATTCTACGTAACCCGTGATGATGAGTTCATCATCAAAACTGTCCAACACAAGGAAGCTGAGTTTCTACAGAAATTGCTCCCTGGATACTACATGGTAAGAAAAACTACACTTTTCACTCATTAGAATCAGTTGAGATACAACTTTATGCCAGTAATGCATATTAATTGTAAACACGGCCAACGATACCATTCTGCACCTGTAAGGTTTCGGAAAATGAAACCTTGCTGTAGGCTTTGTAGTATTTTGTATTTTGGCTGTGTGGGCATGAGGTGTTTTCAGGGACACATGCTTAAGAGCAAAGCAGCAGCTGAAACTTCTAGTCATCTTTATCCTCTTTATCTAACCACCTGGGGCTGGCCCCAGTCAGTGGTGACGTAACAGGTGGCTTTGTGAGAGAAAGCGCAGAGACCCATGCTAAGTAATCCTTAACAGGTTAAGTGTGCACACAGCAGAGACACACAGGTGTGGACTGAGGCCTGAGGATGGGTCACGCTGTCTGCCAGGTGCATGCAACTGGGGCTGGAACACAGACTTCATTCCTAATTAACCTCTAATACATTCTGTTCTCTTTTCCTGCCTCCAGAATTTGAACCAGAACCCCCGGACTTTGCTGCCCAAATTCTTTGGCCTCTATTGCGTCCAGTGTGGCGGCAAGAACATCAGAATTGTTGTAATGAACAATATCTTACCGCGCTCTGTTCGCATGCACCTTAAGTTCGACTTGAAGGGCTCCACATACAAGAGACGAGCGTCCAAGAAGGAAAGGGAGAAGTCCAAACCCACTTTTAAAGACCTGGACTTTCTGAATGATGTCCCTGAAGGCCTCACTCTGGACCAGGACACGTTCAGTGCTTTGGTCAAAACCCTACAAAGAGACTGTCTGGTGAGAGAGAGAACAAGGAGGAACTGGATGAACAGTTATTTGTAAAAGAAATATAACACTGTGCATTTAATATTATTTTAATGAAGCCGACTACTCACACGGTATCTGCTCAGCAGCAGACTCATAAATAAGCAGGAGGCAAGTTAAGGCACAATTAGAGAAATAAAAACAAAGAGAAGAAGGGAGAGAAAGGGAATTAGAAGCTGCTTATGCTAATTTTCACCATGCTTGGGGCAATAAAATGAAATCCATACTTAAAAAGCTTAAATAATCCTTTAAGCTTTGCGTTAAATGTTTTGACACATTGTGTGTGTTTCATGCCAGGTTCTGGAGAGTTTTAAGATCATGGACTACAGCTTACTGCTTGGAATCCACAACAAGACCCAAGCAGAGAGAGAGCAGCAGTCACAGGGTTCACCTGCAGGAGGTGGAGATGAAAAGAAGCCTGCAGGGCAGAGAGCCTTGTACACCACCGCCATGGAGTCCATACAGGGAGGCTCCACATGCAGGGACACGCTGGACCACGACGACACGTAACACGCCGTTTCTTTACCTTTGACATTCATCACTGCCACATCAAATCCGCACAGGGTTGTAACTCTTCTTCTCTTTCTAGTATGGGCGGTATTCCAGCTGTAGGAAGTAAAGGAGAGCGCCTCCTGCTGTTCATTGGAATCATTGACATTCTGCAGTCCTACAGGTAGGCAGTCAACCCACGTGGTTACTTTTTCAAGTACAGTTGGAATAGGCAGGGAGAAAGAAAACATTAAGGCAGGAGCAGAGGTTTTACCATCTTCCTTTTACTAAGCAAAAGGATTTATGGGAAATGCAGTTCTAAGACTGAATGGTGACAGTTTTCTTGGGTCTCGTATTTTTATGGTAATAAATGCAAAGTGTCAAATATAATAATATGTAGGTGTTTTAACTACTCTTCTTGACACCACTTCTGCATACCCAGTCTGAGCAACGACATGAAGGTTGATTTTCAGTTTGACACATTAAATTGCAAAAATGTCATTTCTCTGAGGCGTCAAAGTCAAAATGTGTTTAAGTTGAGGCTAACTGTAAAACTGGTACCACACATATCATATTGTCTGTCAGTAACTAAAAGTATAATGACATGCAGACGTGTGAAATGAATTCCAGTCTTTTAAAACATTGCAAGGGGGATTGTTGCCACTGATTTAGCACTGGGTTGCCAGGTAACCACAGCAAGTCTCTGACTGAATAAATAATTTAATTGTCTTGTCTGACAGACTGATTAAGAAATTGGAGCACTCTTGGAAATCTCTCATCCATGATGGGGTGAGTAGCTTCCATATAACTGTTATGTAATAGTCTGTATCCAAGCAAAAGAAAGTGTATCAAACCGTGTCACATTTTTCAGTGTAATTTGCCTAATTGGCAAAGAGCCTTCAAGATTTAAGAAAAATGAAAGCTAACGAAAACAATCTTGATTATGTCTCTTTTTTTATTGCTGCCTTCATTCCTTCACAGGACACAGTGTCGGTTCATAGACCGAGTTTCTATGCTGAGAGGTTCTACAAGTTCTGCAGCACAATTGTCTTCAGGAAGAGCAACTGTGAGTTTACATATGTCTGGAAGATTCAAAGAAATGCAAAAGAAATCTAAATGAACATTTTCAACTCATTTATTGGGAATAAGTACAACTAAACCACATCCCTGTTTCACAGCACTGCGATCGTCTCCGTCTAAGAGAGGACGAGGGGTGCTCTTGTCCAAGTCCAGTGCTGGAGCCAGCTCAACTGGGCATCGTCCTTCACTCACTGAAGATAGGCAAGAAGACCTGGACAACTTGGAGAACCTAAGAGGAGCTCGCAGCTTCCCCATGCTCGAGGACAATGGTATGGCTTGAGTAGTCCATAATGATACACAATCATGACATGTAATTAGGTGATAAGACACAGTAAAATGCTGCCCACAGGGTCCATAAAGCGTTTTCTTATTTCATGTCACCTGAACCCAGTGGTGTGGGATTGTTTGGCCATGCAGCTTTCATCAGTGTTTATCAAGGCTCGCTGCCCTCAGGTCAAGGCTAGTGTGGAAACGTCCACGGACATGCTAATGTTACTTCAATGAAACTGTAGAAGCTTAAGACTGAAGCAGAAGGTGCTGATTTGTTTCCCTGTTACTTAGTGCCTTTTGGAAATTGGCACACCGATAGCCTCAATTGTCTGCTGCATCCGAGTGTTCCATTTTCTTTTTATATAAAATAAAGTGAACTGTTATTGATCCCTGTGGGGGAATAGAAATGAAGCAGCAGCATAGCAGCAATAAAACAGAAACAAAGTAAAAGTTAAACTAATAAATCATGACTAGATATGTATTACCTTTAGAACAGTGATGCCGTAAATGACAATGCTACAATAAATACAGATACAGAGGGAGTTGGCTTCCTAAAATAGGCACTGAGTAAAAAGATATAAGCAGAGTTCAGAGCAGCATGCAGTATGTGCAGAGGCCAACATGTAATATTTATTGTCTGTGTTCATACTTGCTAATGGGGAAAGGGAACACATGTGAAGTAGAAAGAATAAGGTGTATAGAGTTCAAAGGGAGCAGCTTTGCAGTATTGTACACTTAGAAGGCTGTTGAAGTCAAAGCTGGTTTATGGTAAAGATGTGTTCTGTTAATTATTACATTTGCTTTTTTTTTTTTCCATCTCCCTTGCATGTGATCTCTTGCTTAATTTTGTCTCTCAGGGAGGGAGCCACCCTGCACGCCTCCTTCATTTGAAGATGCTACCACAGCATCCATTGCTACCACTCTATCCTCCAACAACTCCCTACCGACCACCCCATTCGATACGCCGGAGCACCCACGCTACAGGAGACAAATGCATTCCCCAAGCATGGCCAGGTGACAATAATTGTATCTGTTTATATGCAATATTGTATCTGACCAATTACAATATTCTGCTAATTTCATGCACGCTCTGCTTTTCTCACTCAGGTCACAAAAAGAGGTAGTTGAGATTCACGGTGAAAGACAGGACACCATCACAGTGGAGGTGGAGCTCAGGTACAGGATAAAAATACGGGGATAATGTCCACATCCGTCTTTGTAGTATTTTGACAGTCTTCTTTGTCTTTCTCTGTACAGTAAAATCCCAAAGAGCACAGAGCTCACACAAATGACAGAAAAAACATCCCCCAGCCATCTATCACCTGATCACCTGCCTCGAATCAACACTTCATCCACTCCTGCCTCTCTCAGTCCATCCTCTGCATATTCCTCCGCTACCCTTCCTCCTTCCTTTGCGTCCTCCACCGCTCAGCCTACTGGCCAGTCCTCCTCCAACACACTTTCTTCATCCATCCGTCCATCCACCAAGCCGCTCACCTCTCCTACAGCAGCTCAGTCTTCCACTCTTTCTTCTCCGGTCTCTCATCCAGCTCCACCCTCCACACGTCCCACTTCAACTCCAAGCAGCTCCACCCTCCCTCCCGCCTCCGCATTCACTCCTATCTGCCCGGCATCTCCTCACTCCTCCACCCAGAGCTCCTCGCACCATCTCCCCTCGACGCCCCCTGCCTCGGTCCCTCCGAGCCCTCAGGTGCCTCAGCAGGCGGCCCAAACGTCGTGCAATCAGCTGTCTGTGTCCAGCAGCCACAACTCATTGGACGGGGAGGTGCAGGTTTCCGACATATACTTTGTAAGTTTTCACTATCCTGCTTTTTTTTTTTCTCTGACAAGTGAGATAATGAACCACTTTAAAGGCTGTTGAGCGCACCAAAATGAGTTATAAGTTGAATCATACCATTGAATTGATAAATAAATGAATTTCCAGGGAGTAAAGATCGTTTTCCTTCTGTTTTTCTTTGATTTACTGGGTCTTTTGCAGTGGCCCAGTCAGGACAGCGTGGTAGAGTTATGATGGTGAGGGGGGTGCTGTGTGTGTTGCAGTGTGCACGTACTATGGGAGTTGCTCTTACTGTGCAAAATGCTTTTTTTTTCTAAAGCATGAGGCTGCCAACAGCCATAGATCATGCTTTTGAATGTATCAGCAAAACACAGGTTGTCTTTCCTGCACAGCATGATTTATATCTGTCGATCTGCAGTCATGCGTCCCTTCAATGTCATTTCTCAGCTCTCCATGACTCTGTCTTTTGTGGGAATTTTTGTTTCATTATTAGATTCATTTTCTTTCCGTTTGCTTCTCTGTCATTACTGCTTCTATCGTCTCATATGCCATATCTATTTTCTTTCTTGTGTTAATTCACTGAAATTCCTTCATTTCACATGTATGCATTCCATACACCTGTGTGTTCATCTGTGTGTGTGTGTGTGTGTGTGTGTGTGTGCCCATCCGTCAGTATGCAGATGGCAGATATTGGGTGTACTCTCCAGTTCTTGGCCGTCGTAAGCTAAACTCTAGCTCAAGTTACAATGTAAGTCACCATCAAGGTAGATAGAGTCATATGTAACTCTAGGAGATGTTTCTACATGTATTGCATTGCTGGTACCTCTTCCATTGGGGACTATCACAGGCATAGCTGCTTATGGATCTTCAGAAGTGCTTAACAATAAAGCTCCAGTGGAATTCTCATGACTTATGGAGTGCTGACTTCTGCAAAAATGCATATGAAAACTGCGGCTTCTGAAGTTCCATCATCTGCATTTAAATGGAGCATGCATTCTTATCTGAAATGTTAGTAGTAGACAGTAATTTAGATGCTTAGGATCTGGATTCTGCAGCTAGTTAACTGCAACTTATATCAGCTCTGTAGCTGTAGTGATCCCTCAGGTGTTTGCTCGGCACCAATCAGATAACACAGGAGCTGACAAGCTGATTAATGTTGCCAATGCTTCCATAGAATGAGATCTCACTGGAGATTATGTTTCTTTAAAAGCTGCACTTGAAATGTTTTCAAAGCTCACGAGAATGCGGTTTCAAATATGAAATAAACAAATAATCCTTTATTACATTAAATACTGATG